>NC_088258.1:18997500-20216705 GCF_036013445.1 Caloenas nicobarica
TGCAAGGGCTTGCAAGGGCTTGCAGTGCTTTGGAACACCCACTGGTGTCCTACACAGGGACAGCAAGGATTCTTGCCCACAAGGTCTATCAGCTCAGAGGCACTTGGGCACTCTGGCAAGTCCGCCAGATAGCTCCAGCTCAAGGGAGGATAGGGCTTGGGCAGCTCCTGGGAAGCATGAGCAGCCTGTGGGACAAGGAGCCAGGTCTGGCTCACATGCTCAGGGAACAGCCCATGGCCAGCACTGGGCTCAGCAAGGAACTTTTTCCCCCGGGGCACATTGGCACTGGTCCCCGGCGGTTTTTTGCCTTCCTCTGCAGTTCTCAGCACGGCCCCTTGCCACCATTTCTTTGGGCCATTTGGCCTGGGAGCCGGCTGCTCATGCTCCACCATGCTGGCAGCCGCAGCTGCCACTTCTCAGCTCTCCCTGCAGCTAACACAAGCGCCTGGCAGGGACCAGAGCGCTTCTCATGCATCCCTGGCCAAGAAGCACAGCAGCCAAACAAGTTGTGCAAGGCAAAAAGTCTGCTCGTCATCGCTACATGTCACGCTTTGGAAGAGATGCCACGGTACCACTCACCTCTTCTTCCTCTTCTTCCTCTTCTTCTTCTTCTTCTTCTTCTTCTTCTTCCTCTTTTGTGCATGGTCAGTCCCACAACTCCTTGTCAAGGTTCTCCCTCTGCAGGAACCGCGGACAGCTTGGCCTCTATTCCTGCTGCTGCTCTCTGCAGCTCTGGGACTTGCCTTTGCCAGCCTGCAAGGGATCTTTTCTCAGGCTAAACTGAAGAATGCCTCAGCCTACTCCTGGCTACACTTGGGCTTGAGCTAATGCTTGTGAGCCTGGGTTCTGAAACAGAGTCACAAAGGGAAAAAAAATGACATGAAATAACATAACATGAATTAACATAAAATCAAGAAAATTAATAAATTAACAACAAAATAAAATCAAATTCATTGTGTTATGTGTCCTTGACATTGATTTTGGAACTGAAAACCCTCTGTCCTTTCAGGCAAACAGTCTCTTAGATATTGGACTGGCGGACAGGAGAGAAGAGAAGAGGAGAGGAGAGGAGAGGAGAGGAGAGGAGAGGAGAGGAGAGGAGAGGAGAGGAGAGGAGAGGAGAGGAGAGGAGAGGAGAGCAGTTCTGCTCTGTCAGGCCTGCAGTTCTGCGTGACAAGCCCTGAGCGAGCCCTGAGGCCTCCATGCATGATACTACAGGCAGTATTGCTACTGGAAGGAAGGCTGCACTGGCAACAAATCCACACTGTCTTTTTGCAAAAAAGGGACTCTATTAGGTTGCTTACTCCCCTATTTTGTAGGTACAGGGACTGATTTGGAGCCAGCACCCCAAAGGCTTCCTCCAAAGGGCTGCACATAGGCAGCTGTGTCACCCCCATGTCACAATGCCAGCATCCGGCAACGCAGTGGTCACCAGGCCCCACGCAGGATCCAGAGGAGCAGCCTCCCGTGTCCACTGCCAGAGCTGGCCCGGGGGCAGCCCCAGCACATCTGACAGGAAGCACTTGAGGAGCTGCTGGAATCACAGGCCAGGGGCTGAGGGAAGAAAACCTTGCATGAGGCTGCTGGAGGTTCTCCGCTGCAAGACAATCTGCTGGCAGGGCCACCTTCCAAGCTCGGCTCATGGATGCAAATCCTTTTCAACTGGATAGCAGTGGCAAGACCAAGGCAATTCCTTCTTGAGGAGCACTGCACAGCTCACCATCCTCATCTCCTACACAGCAACGCTCAGGAGCCGTAAGAGATAGGATGTCGAGGGCTTGCAAGGGCTTGCAAGGGCTTGCAGTGCTTTGGAACACCCACTGGTGTCCTACACAGGGACAGCAAGGATTCTTGCCCACAAGGTCTATCAGCTCAGAGGCACTTGGGCACTCTGGCAAGTCCGCCAGATAGCTCCAGCTCAAGGGAGGATAGAGCTTGGGCAGCTCCTGGGAAGCATGAGCAGCCTGTGGGACAAGGAGCCAGGTCTGGCTCACATGCTCAGGGAACAGCCCATGGCCAGCACTGGGCTCAGCAAGGAACTTTTTCCCCTGGGGCACATTGGCACTGGTCCCCGGCGGTTTTTTGCCTTCCTCTGCAGTTCTCAGCACGGCCCCTTGCCACCATTTCTTTGGGCCATTTGGCCTGGGAGCCGGCTGCTCATGCTCCACCATGCTGGCAGCCGCAGCTGCCACTTCTCAGCTCTCCCTGCAGGTAACACGAACGCCTGGCAGGGACCAGAGCGTTTCTCATGCATCCCTGGCCAAGAAGCACAGCAGCCAAATAAGTTTTGGAAGGCAAAAAGTCTGCTCGTCATCGCTACATGTCACGCTTTGGAAGAGATGCCACGGTACCACTCACCTCTTCTTCTTCTTCTTCCTCTTCTTCCACTTCTTCTTCTTCTTCTTCTTCTTCTTCTTCTTCCTCTTTTGTGCATGGTCAGTCCCACAACTCCTTGTCAAGGTTCTCCCTCTGCAGGAACCGCGGACAGCTTGGCCTCTATTCCTGCTGCTGCTCTCTGCAGCTCTGGGACTTGCCTTTGCCAGCCTGCAAGGGATCTTTTCTCATGCTAAACTGAAGAATGCCTCAGCCTACTCCTGGCTACACTTGGGCTTGAGCTAATGCTTGTGAGCCTGGGTTCTGAAACAGAGTCACAAAGGGAAAAAAAATGACATGAAATAACATAACATGAATTAACATAAAATCAAGAAAATTCATAAATTAACAACAAAATAAAATAAAATTCATTGTGTTATGTGTCCTTGACATTGATTTTGGAACTGAAAACCCTCTGTCCTTTCAGGCAAACAGTCTCTTAGATATTGGACTGGCGGACAGGAGAGAAGAGAAGAGGAGAGGAGAGGAGAGGAGAGGAGAGGAGAGGAGAGGAGAGGAGAGGAGAGGAGAGGAGAGGAGAGCAGTTCTGCTCTGTCAGGCCTGCAGTTCTGCGTGACAAGCCCTGAGCGAGCCCTGAGGCCTCCATACATGATACTACAGGCAGTATTGCTACTGGAAGGAAGGCTGCACTGGCAACAAATCCACACTGTCTTTTTGCAAAAAAGGGACTCTATTAGGTTGCTTACTCCCCTATTTTGTAGCTACAGGGACTGATTTGGAGCCAGCACCCCAAAGGCTTCCTCCAAAGGGCTGCACATATGCGGCTGTGTCACCCCCATGTCACAATGCCAGCACCCGGCAACGCAGTGGTCACCAGGCCCCACGCAGGATCCAGAGGAGCAGCCTCCCGTGTCCACTGCCAGAGCTGGCCCGGGGGCAGCCCCAGCACATCTGACAGGAAGCACTTGAGGAGCTGCTGGAATCACAGGCCAGGGGCTGAGGGAAGAAAACCTTGCATGAGGCTGCTGGAGGTTCTCCGCTGCAAGACAATCTGCTGGCAGGGCCACCTTCCAAGCTCGGCTCATGGATGCAAATCCTTTTCAACTGGATAGCAGTGGCAAGACCAAGGCAATTCCTTCTTGAGGAGCACTGCACAGCTCACCATCCTCATCTTCTACAGAGCAACGCTCAGGAGCCGTAAGAGATAGGATGTCGAGGGCTTGCAAGGGCTTGCAAGGGCTTGCAGTGCTTTGGAACACCCACTGGTGTCCTACACAGGGACAGCAAGGATTCTTGCCCACAAGGTCTATCAGCTCAGAGGCACTTGGGCACTCTGGCAAGTCCGCCAGATAGCTCCAGCTCAAGGGAGGATAGGGCTTGGGCAGCTCCTGGGAAGCATGAGCAGCCTGTGGGACAAGGAGCCAGGCCTGGCTCACATGCTCAGGGAACAGCCCATGGCCAGCACTGGGCTCAGCAAGGAACTTTTTCCCCTGGGGCACATTGGCACTGGTCCCCGGCGGTTTTTTGCCTTCCTCTGCAGTTCTCAGCACGGCCCCTTGCCACCATTTCTTTGGGCCATTTGGCCTGGGAGCCGGCTGCTCATGCTCCACCATGCTGGCAGCCGCAGCTGCCACTTCTCAGCTCTCCCTGCAGCTAACACAAGCGCCTGGCAGGGACCAGAGCGCTTCTCATGCATCCCTGCCCAAGAAGCACAGCAGCCAAACAAGTTGTGGAAGGCAAAAGGTCTGCTCGTCATCGCTACATGTCACGCTTTGGAAGAGATGCCACGGTACCACTCACCTCTTCTTCCTCTTCTTCCTCTTCTTCCTCTTCCTCTTCTTCTTCTTCTTCTTCTTCTTCTTCTTCCTCTTTTGTGCATGGTCAGTCCCACAACTCCTTGTCAAGGTTCTCCCTCTGCAGGAACCGCGGACAGCTTGGCCTCTATTCCTGCTGCTGCTCTCTGCAGCTCTGGGACTTGCCTTTGCCAGCCTGCAAGGGATCTTTTCTCAGGCTAAACTGAAGAATGCCTCAGCCTACTCCTGGCTACACTTGGGCTTGAGCTAATGCTTGTGAGCCTGGGTTCTGAAACAGAGTCACAAAGGGAAAAAAAATGACATGAAATAACATAACATGAATTAACATAAAATCAAGAAAATTAATAAATTAACAACAAAATAAAATCAAATTCATTGTGTTATGTGTCCTTGACATTGATTTTGGAACTGAAAACCCTCTGTCCTTTCAGGCAAACAGTCTCTTAGATATTGGACTGGCAGACAGGAGAGAAGAGGAGAGGAGAGGAGAGGAGAGGAGAGGAGAGGAGAGGAGAGGAGAGGAGAGGAGAGGAGAGGAGAGGAGAGGAGAGGAGAGGAGAGCAGTTCTGCTCTGTCAGGCCTGCAGTTCTGCGTGACAAGCCCTGAGCGAGCCCTGAGGCCTCCATGCATGATACTACAGGCAGTATTGCTACTGGAAGGAAGGCTGCACTGGCAACAAATCCACACTGTCTTTTTGCAAAAAAGGGACTCTATTAGGTTGCTTACTCCCCTATTTTGTAGGTACAGGGACTGATTTGGAGCCAGCACCCCAAAGGCTTCCTCCAAAGGGCTGTATATATGCGGCTGTGTCACCCCCATGTCACAATGCCGGCAGCCGGCAACGCAGTGGTCACCAGGCCCCACGCAGGATCCAGAGGAGCAGCCTCCCGTGTCCACTGCCAGAGCTGGCCCGGGGGCAGCCCCAGCACATCTGACAGGAAGCACTTGAGGAGCTGCTGGAATCACAGGCCAGGGGCTGAGGGAAGAAAACCTTGCATGAGGCTGCTGGAGGTTCTCCGCTGCAAGACAATCTGCTGGCAGGGCCACCTTCCAAGCTCGGCTCATGGATGCAAATCCTTTTCAAGTGGATAGCAGTGGCAAGACCAAGGCAATTCCTTCTTGAGGAGCACTGCACAGCTCACCATCCTCATCTCCTACAGAGCAACGCTCAGGAGCCGTAAGAGATAGGATGTCGAGGGCTTGCAAGGGCTTGCAAGGGCTTGCAGTGCTTTGGAACACCCACTGGTGTCCTACACAGGGACAGCAAGGATTCTTGCCCACAAGGTCTATCAGCTCAGAGGCACTTGGGCACTCTGGCAAGTCCGCCAGATAGCTCCAGCTCAAGGGAGGATAGGGCTTGGGCAGCTCCTGGCAAGCATGAGCAGCCTGTGGGACAAGGAGCCAGGTCTGGCCACATGCTCAGGGAACAGCCCATGGCCAGCACTGGGCTTCAGCAAGGAATTTTTTCCCCTGGGGCACATTGGCACTGGTCCCCGGCGGTTTTTTGCCTTCCTCTGCAGTTCTCAGCACGGCCCCTTGCCACCATTTCTTTGGGCCATTTGGCCTGGGAGCCAGCTGCTCATGCTCCACCATGCTGGCAGCCACAGCTGCCACTTCTCAGCTCTCCCTGCAGCTAACACAAGCGCCTGGCAGGGACCAGAGCGCTTCTCATGCATCCCTGCCCAAGAAGCACAGCAGCCAAACAAGTTGTGGAAGGCAAAAAGTCTGCTCGTCATCGCTACATGTCACGCTTTGGAAGAGATGCCACGGTACCACTCACCTCTTCTTCCTCTTCTTCCTCTTCTTCCTCTTCTTCTTCTTCTTCTTCTTCTTCTTCTTCCTCTTTTGTGCATGGTCAGTCCCACAACTCCATGTCAAGGTTCTCCCTCTGCAGGAACCGCGGACAGCTTGGCCTCTATTCCTGCTGCTGCTCTCTGCAGCTCTGGGACTTGCCTTTGCCAGCCTGCAAGGGATCTTTTCTCAGGCTAAACTGAAGAATGCCTCAGCCTACTCCTGGCTACACTTGGGCTTGAGCTAATGCTTGTGAGCCTGGGTTCTGAAACAGAGTCACAAAGGGAAAAAAAATGACATGAAATAACATAACATGAATTAACATAAAATCAAGAAAATTAATAAATTAACAACAAAATAAAATCAAATTCATTGTGTTATGTGTCCTTGACATTGATTTTGGAACTGAAAACCCTCTGTCCTTTCAGGCAAACAGTCTCTTAGATATTGGACTGGCGGACAGGAGAGGACAGGAGAGGAGAGGAGAGGAGAGGAGAGGAGAGGAGAGGAGAGGAGAGGAGAGGAGAGGAGAGGAGAGGAGAGGAGAGGAGAGCAGTTCTGCTCTGTCAGGCCTGCAGTTCTGCGTGACAAGCCCTGAGCGAGCCCTGAGGCCTCCATACATGATACTACAGGCAGTATTGCTACTGGAAGGAAGGCTGCACTGGCAACAAATCCACACTGTCTTTTTGCAAAAAAGGGACTCTATTAGGTTGCTTACTCCCCTATTTTGTAGGTACAGGGACTGATTTGGAGCCAGCACCCCAAAGGCTTCCTCCAAAGGGCTGCACATATGCGGCTGTGTCACCCCCGTGTCACAATGCCAGCACCCGGCAACGCAGTGGTCACCAGGCCCCACGCAGGATCCAGAGGAGCAGCCTCCCGTGTCCACTGCCAGAGCTGGCCCGGGGGCAGCCCCAGCACATCTGACAGGAAGCACTTGAGGAGCTGCTGGAATCACAGGCCAGGGGCTGAGGGAAGAAAACCTTGCATGAGGCTGCTGGAGGTTCTCCGCTGCAAGACAATCTGCTGGCAGGGCCACCTTCCAAGCTCGGCTCATGGATGCAAATCCTTTTCAACTGGATAGCAGTGGCAAGACCAAGGCAATTCCTTCTTGAGGAGCACTGCACAGCTCACCATCCTCATCTCCTACAGAGCAACGCTCAGGAGCCGTAAGAGATAGGATGTCGAGGGCTTGCAAGGGCTTGCAAGGGCTTGCAGTGCTTTGGAACACCCACTGGTGTCCTACACAGGGACAGCAAGGATTCTTGCCCACAAGGTCTATCAGCTCAGAGGCACTTGGGCACTCTGGCAAGTCCGCCAGATAGCTCCAGCTCAAGGGAGGATAGGGCTTGGGCAGCTCCTGGCAAGCATGAGCAGCCTGTGGGACAAGGAGCCAGGTCTGGCCACATGCTCAGGGAACAGCCCATGGCCAGCACTGGGCTTCAGCAAGGAATTTTTTCCCCTGGGGCACATTGGCACTGGTCCCCGGCGGTTTTTTGCCTTCCTCTGCAGTTCTCAGCACGGCCCCTTGCCACCATTTCTTTGGGCCATTTGGCCTGGGAGCCGGCTGCTCATGCTCCACCATGCTGGCAGCCACAGCTGCCACTTCTCAGCTCTCCCTGCAGCTAACACAAGCGCCTGGCAGGGACCAGAGCGCTTCTCATGCATCCCTGCCCAAGAAGCACAGCAGCCAAACAAGTTGTGGAAGGCAAAAAGTCTGCTCGTCATCGCTACATGTCACGCTTTGGAAGAGATGCCACGGTACCACTCACCTCTTCTTCCTCTTCTTCCTCTTCTTCCTCTTCTTCTTCCTCTTTTGTGCATGGTCAGTCCCACAACTCCTTGTCAAGGTTCTCCCTCTGCAGGAACCGCGGACAGCTTGGCCTCTATTCCTGCTGCTGCTCTCTGCAGCTCTGGGACTTGCCTTTGCCAGCCTGCAAGGGATCTTTTCTCCTGCTAAACTGAAGAATGCCTCAGCCTACTCCTGGCTACACTTGGGCTTGAGCTAATGCTTGTGAGCCTGGGTTCTGAAACAGAGTCACAAAGGGAAAAAAAATGACATGAAATAACATAACATGAATTAACATAAAATCAAGAAAATTAATAAATTAACAACAAAATAAAATAAAATTCATTGTGTTATGTGTCCTTGACATTGATTTTGGAACTGAAAACCCTCTGTCCTTTCAGGCAAACAGTCTCTTAGATATTGGACTGGCGGACAGGAGAGAAGAGGAGAGGACAGGAGAGGAGAGGAGAGGAGAGGAGAGGAGAGGAGAGGAGAGCAGTTCTGCTCTGTCAGGCCTGCAGTTCTGCGTGACAAGCCCTGAGCGAGCCCTGAGGCCTCCATACATGATACTACAGGCAGTATTGCTACTGGAAGGAAGGCTGCACTGGCAACAAATCCACACTGTCTTTTTGCAAAAAAGGGACTCTATTAGGTTGCTTACTCCCCTATTTTGTAGGTACAGGGACTGATTTGGAGCCAGCACCCCAAAGGCTTCCTCCAAAGGGCTGCACATAGGCGGCTGTGTCACCCCCCTGTCACAATGCCAGCACCCGGCAACGCAGTGGTCACCAGGCCCCACGCAGGATCCAGAGGAGCAGCCTCCCGTGTCCACTGCCAGAGCTGGCCCGGGGGCAGCCCCAGCACATCTGACAGGAAGCACTTGAGGAGCTGCTGGAATCACAGGCCAGGGGCTGAGGGAAGAAAACCTTGCATGAGGCTGCTGGAGGTTCTCCGCTGCAAGACAATCTGCTGGCAGGGCCACCTTCCAAGCTCGGCTCATGGATGCAAATCTTTTTCAAGTGGATAGCAGTGGCAAGACCAAGGCAATTCCTTCTTGAGGAGCACTGCACAGCTCACCATCCTCATCTCCTACAGAGCAACGCTCAGGAGCCGTAAGAGATAGGATGTCGAGGGCTTGCAAGGGCTTGCAAGGGCTTGCAGTGCTTTGGAACACCCACTGGTGTCCTACACAGGGACAGCAAGGATTCTTGCCCACAAGGTCTATCAGCTCAGAGGCACTTGGGCACTCTGGCAAGTCCGCCAGATAGCTCCAGCTCAAGGGAGGATAGAGCTTGGGCAGCTCCTGGGAAGCATGAGCAGCCTGTGGGACAAGGAGCCAGGTCTGGCTCACATGCTCAGGGAACAGCCCATGGCCAGCACTGGGCTCAGCAAGGAACTTTTTCCCCTGGGGCACATTGGCACTGGTCCCCGGCGGTTTTTTGCCTTCCTCTGCAGTTCTCAGCACGGCCCCTTGCCACCATTTCTTTGGGCCATTTGGCCTGGGAGCCGGCTGCTCATGCTCCACCATGCTGGCAGCCGCAGCTGCCACTTCTCAGCTCTCCCTGCAGGTAACACGAACGCCTGGCAGGGACCAGAGCGTTTCTCATGCATCCCTGGCCAAGAAGCACAGCAGCCAAACAAGTTGTGGAAGGCAAAAAGTCTGCTCGTCATCGCTACATGTCACGCTTTGGAAGAGATGCCACGGTACCACTCACCTCTTCTTCCTCTTCTTCCTCTTCTTCCACTTCTTCTTCTTCTTCTTCTTCTTCTTCTTCTTCCTCTTTTGTGCATGGTCAGTCCCACAACTCCTTGTCAAGGTTCTCCCTCTGCAGGAACCGCGGACAGCTTGGCCTCTATTCCTGCTGCTGCTCTCTGCAGCTCTGGGACTTGCCTTTGCCAGCCTGCAAGGGATCTTTTCTCCTGCTAAACTGAAGAATGCCTCAGCCTACTCCTGGCTACACTTGGGCTTGAGCTAATGCTTGTGAGCCTGGGTTCTGAAACAGAGTCACAAAGGGAAAAAAAATGACATGAAATAACATAACATCAATTAACATAAAATCAAGAAAATTAATAAATTAACAACAAAATAAAATCAAATTCATTGTGTTATGTGTCCTTGACATTGATTTTGGAACTGAAAACCCTCTGTCCTTTCAGGCAAACAGTCTCTTAGATATTGGACTGGCGGACAGGAGAGGAGAGGAGAGGAGAGGAGAGGAGAGGAGAGGAGAGGAGAGCAGTTCTGCTCTGTCAGGCCTGCAGTTCTGCGTGACAAGCCCTGAGCGAGCCCTGAGGCCTCCATACATGATACTACAGGCAGTATTGCTACTGGAAGGAAGGCTGCACTGGCAACAAATCCACTCTGTCTTTTTGCAAAAAAGGGACTCTATTAGGTTGCTTACTCCCCTATTTTGTAGGTACAGGGACTGATTTGGAGCCAGCACCCCAAAGGCTTCCTCCAAAGGGCTGCACATATGCGGCTGTGTCACCCCCATGTCACAATGCCAGCACCCGGCAACGCAGTGGTCACCAGGCCCCACGCAGGATCCAGAGGAGCAGCCTCCCGTGTCCACTGCCAGAGCTGGCCCGGGGGCAGCCCCAGCACATCTGACAGGAAGCACTTGAGGAGCTGCTGGAATCACAGGCCAGGGGCTGAGGGAAGAAAACCTTGCATGAGGCTGCTGGAGGTTCTCCGCTGCAAGACAATCTGCTGGCAGGGCCACCTTCCAAGCTCGGCTCATGGATGCAAATCCTTTTCAACTGGATAGCAGTGGCAAGACCAAGGCAATTCCTTCTTGAGGAGCACTGCACAGCTCACCATCCTCATCTCCTACAGAGCAACGCTCAGGAGCCGTAAGAGATAGGATGTCGAGGGCTTGCAAGGGCTTGCAAGGGCTTGCAGTGCTTTGGAACACCCACTGGTGTCCTACACAGGGACAGCAACGATTCTTGCCCACAAGGTCTATCAGCTCAGAGGCACTTGGGCACTCTGGCAAGTCCGCCAGATAGCTCCAGCTCAAGGGAGGATAGGGCTTGGGCAGCTCCTGGCAAGCATGAGCAGCCTGTGGGACAAGGAGCCAGGTCTGGCCACATGCTCAGGGAACAGCCCATGGCCAGCACTGGGCTTCAGCAAGGAATTTTTTCCCCTGGGGCACATTGGCACTGGTCCCCGGCGGTTTTTTGCCTTCCTCTGCAGTTCTCAGCACGGCCCCTTGCCACCATTTCTTTGGGCCATTTGGCCTGGGAGCCGGCTGCTCATGCTCCACCATGCTGGCAGCCACAGCTGCCACTTCTCAGCTCTCCCTGCAGCTAACACAAGCGCCTGGTGGGGACCAGAGCGCTTCTCATGCATCCCTGGCCAAGAAGCACAGCAGCCAAACAAGTTGTGGAAGGCAAAAAGTCTGCTCGTCATCGCTACATGTCATGCTTTGGAAGAGATGCCACGGTACCACTCACCTCTTCTTCCTCTTCTTCCTATTCTTCTTCTTCTTCTTCTTCTTCTTCTTCTTCTTCTTCCTCTTTTGTGCATGGTCAGTCCCACAACTCCTTGTCAAGGTTCTCCCTCTGCAGGAACTGCGGACAGCGCGGCCTCTATTCCTGCTGCTGCTCTCTGCAGCTCTGGGACTTGCCTTTGCCAGCCTGCAAGGGATCTTTTCTCATGCTAAACTGAAGAATGCCTCAGCCTACTCCTGGCTACACTTGGGCTTGAGCTAATGCTTGTGAGCCTGGGTTCTGAAACAGAGTCACAAAGGGAAAAAAAATGACATGAAATAACATAACATGAATTAACATAAAATCAAGAAAATTAATAAATTAACAACAAAATAAAATCAAATTCATTGTGTTATGTGTCCTTGACATTGATTTTGGAACTGAAAACCCTCTGTTCTTTCAGGCAAACAGTCTCTTAGATATTGGACTGGCAGACAGGAGAGAAGAGGAGAGGAGAGGAGAGGAGAGGAGAGGAGAGGAGAGGAGAGGAGAGGAGAGGAGAGGAGAGGAGAGGAGAGGAGAGGAGAGGAGAGGAGAGGAGAGGAGAGGAGAGGAGAGGAGAGGAGAGGAGAGGAGAGGAGAGCAGTTCTGCTCTGTCAGGCCTGCAGTTCTGCGTGACAAGCCCTGAGCGAGCCCTGAGGCCTCCATGCATGATACTACAGGCAGTATTGCTACTGGAAGGAAGGCTGCACTGGCAACAAATCCACACTGTCTTTTTGCAAAAAAGGGACTCTATTAGGTTGCTTACTCCCCTATTTTGTAGGTACAGGGACTGATTTGGAGCCAGCACCCCAAAGGCTTCCTCCAAAGGGCTGCACATATGCGGCTGTGTCACCCCCATGTCACAATGCCAGCACCCGGCAACGCAGTGGTCACCAGGCCCCACGCAGGATCCAGAGGAGCAGCCTCCCGTGTCCACTGCCAGAGCTGGCCCGGGGGCAGCCCCAGCACATCTCACAGGAAGCACTTGAGGAGCTGCTGGAATCACAGGCCAGGGGCTGAGGGAAGAAAACCTTGCATGAGGCTGCTGGAGGTTCTCCGCTGCAAGAAAATCTGCTGGCAGGGCCACCTTCCAAGCTCGGCTCATGGATGCAAATCCTTTTCAAGTGGATAGCAGTGGCAAGACCAAGGCAATTCCTTCTTGAGGAGCACTGCACAGCTCACCATCCTCATCTCCTACAGAGCAACGCTCAGGAGCCGTAAGAGATAGGATGTCGAGGGCTTGCAAGGGCTTGCAAGGGCTTGCAGTGCTTTGGAACACCCACTGGTGTCCTACACAGGGACAGCAAGGATTCTTGCCCACAAGGTCTATCAGCTCAGAGGCACTTGGGCACTCTGGCAAGTCCGCCAGATAGCTCCAGCTCAAGGGAGGATAGGGCTTGGGCAGCTCCTGGGAAGCATGAGCAGCCTGTGGGACAAGGAGCCAGGCCTGGCTCACATGCTCAGGGAACAGCCCATGGCCAGCACTGGGCTCAGCAAGGAACTTTTTCCCCTGGGGCACATTGGCACTGGTCCCCGGCGGTTTTTTGCCTTCCTCTGCAGTTCTCAGCACGGCCCCTTGCCACCATTTCTTTGGGCCATTTGGCCTGGGAGCCGGCTGCTCATGCTCCACCATGCTGGCAGCCGCAGCTGCCACTTCTCAGCTCTCCCTGCAGCTAACACAAGCGCCTGGCAGGGACCAGAGCGCTTCTCATGCATCCCTGGCCAAGAAGCACAGCAGCCAAACAAGTTGTGGAAGGCAAAAGGTCTGCTCATCATCGCTACATGTCACGCTTTGGAAGAGATGCCACGGTACCACTCACCTCTTCTTCCTATTCTTCCTCTTCTACTTCTTCTTCTTCTTCTTCTTCTTCTTCTTCCTCTTTTGTGCATGGTCAGTCCCACAACTCCTTGTCAGGGTTCTCCCTCTGCAGGAACCGCGGACAGCTTGGCCTCTATTCCTGCTGCTGCTCTCTGCAGCTCTGGGACTTGCCTTTGCCAGCCTGCAAGGGATCTTTTCTCCTGCTAAACTGAAGAATGCCTCAGCCTACTCCTGGCTACACTTGGGCTTGAGCTAATGCTTGTGAGCCTGGGTTCTGAAACAGAGTCACAAAGGGAAAAAAAATGACATGAAATAACATAACATCAATTAACATAAAATCAAGAAAATTAATAAATTAACAACAAAATAAAATCAAATTCATTGTGTTATGTGTCCTTGACATTGATTTTGGAACTGAAAACCCTCTGTCCTTTCAGGCAAACAGTCTCTTAGATATTGGACTGGCAGACAGGAGAGAAGAGGAGAGGAGAGGAGAGGAGAGGAGAGGAGAGGAGAGGAGAGGAGAGGAGAGGAGAGGAGAGCAGAGGAGAGGAGAGGAGAGGAGAGGAGAGGAGAGGAGAGGAGAGGACAGGAGAGGAGAGCAGTTCTGCTCTGACAGGCCTGCAGTTCTGCGTGACAAGCCCTGAGCGAGCCCTGAGGCCTCCATACATGATACTACAGGCAGTATTGCTACTGGAAGGAAGGCTGCACTGGCAACAAATCCACACTGTCTTTTTGCAAAAAAGGGACTCTATTAGGTTGCTTACTCCCCTATTTTGTAGGTACAGGGACTGATTTGGAGCCAGCACCCCAAAGGCTTCCTCCAAAGGGCTGCACATATGCGGCTGTGTCACCCCCCTGTCACAATGCCAGCACCCGGCAACGCAGTGGTCACCAGGCCCCACGCAGGATCCAGAGGAGCAGCCTCCCGTGTCCACTGCCAGAGCTGGCCCGGGGGCAGCCCCAGCACATCTGACAGGAAGCACTTGAGGAGCTGCTGGAATCACAGGCCAGGGGCTGAGGGAAGAAAACCTTGCATGAGGCTGCTGGAGGTTCTCCGCTGCAAGACAATCTGCTGGCAGGGCCACCTTCCAAGCTCGGCTCATGGATGCAAATCCTTTTCAACTGGATAGCAGTGGCAAGACCAAGGCAATTCCTTCTTGAGGAGCACTGCACAGCTCACCATCCTCATCTCCTACAGAGCAACGCTCAGGAGCCGTAAGAGATAGGATGTCGAGGGCTTGCAAGGGCTTGCAAGGGCTTGCAGTGCTTTGGAACACCCACTGGTGTCCTACACAGGGACAGCAAGGATTCTTGCCCACAAGGTCTATCAGCTCAGAGGCACTTGGGCACTCTGGCAAGTCCGCCAGATAGCTCCAGTTCAAGGGAGGATAGGGCTAGGGCGGCTCCTGCGAAGCATGAGCAGCCTGTGGGACAAGGAGCCAGGTCTGGCTCACATGCTCAGGGAACAGCCCATGGCCAGCACTGGGCTCAGCAAGGAACTTTTTCCCCCGGGGCACATTGGCACTGGTCCCCGGCGGTTTTTTGCCTTCCTCTGCAGTTCTCAGCACGGCCCCTTGCCACCATTTCTTTGGGCCATTTGGCCTGGGAGCCGGCTGCTCATGCTCCACCATGCTGGCAGCCGCAGCTGCCACTTCTCAGCTCTCCCTGCAGCTAACACAAGCGCCTGGCAGGGACCAGAGCGCTTCTCATGCATCCCTGGCCAAGAAGCACAGCAGCCAAACAAGTTGTGGAAGGCAAAAAGTCTGCTCGTCATCGCTACATGTCACGCTTTGGAAGAGATGCCACGGTACCACTCACCTCTTCTTCCTCTTCTTCCTATTCTTCTTCTTCTTCTTCTTCTTCTTCTTCTTCTTCTTCTTCCTCTTTTGTGCATGGTCAGTCCCACAACTCCTTGTCAAGGTTCTCCCTCTGCAGGAACCGCGGACAGCTTGGCCTCTATTCCTGCTGCTGCTCTCTGCAGCTCT
Organism: Caloenas nicobarica; assembly: GCF_036013445.1. Lineage (NCBI taxonomy): Eukaryota > Metazoa > Chordata > Aves > Columbiformes > Columbidae > Caloenas > Caloenas nicobarica. The sequence continues at coordinate 19,012,510 of NC_088258.1, forward strand.
GGGACTTGCCTTTGCCAGCCTGCAAGGGATCTTTTCTCATGCTAAACTGAAGAATGCCTCAGCCTACTCCTGGCTACACTTGGGCTTGAGCTAATGCTTGTGAGCCTGGGTTCTGAAACAGAGTCACAAAGGGAAAAAAAATGACATGAAATAACATAACATGAATTAACATAAAATCAAGAAAATTAATAAATTAACAACAAAATAAAATAAAATTCATTGTGTTATGTGTCCTTGACATTGATTTTGGAACTGAAAACCCTCTGTCCTTTCAGGCAAACAGTCTCTTAGATATTGGACTGGCGGACAGGAGAGCAGAGAAGAGGAGAGGAGAGGAGAGGAGAGGAGAGGAGAGGAGAGGAGAGCAGTTCTGCTCTGTCAGGCCTGCAGTTCTGCGTGACAAGCCCTGAGCGAGCCCTGAGGCCTCCATACATGATACTACAGGCAGTATTGCTACTGGAAGGAAGGCTGCACTGGCAACAAATCCACACTGTCTTTTTGTAAAAAAGGGACTCTATTAGGTTGCTTACTCCCCTATTTTGTAGGTACAGGGACTGATTTGGAGCCAGCACCCCAAAGGCTTCCTCCAAAGGGCTGCACATATGCGGCTGTGTCACCCCCATGTCACAATGCCAGCACCCGGCAACGCAGTGGTCACCAGGCCCCACGCAGGATCCAGAGGAGCAGCCTCCCGTGTCCACTGCCAGAGCTGGCCCGGGGGCAGCCCCAGCACATCTGACAGGAAGCACTTGAGGAGCTGCTGGAATCACAGGCCAGGGGCTGAGGGAAGAAAACCTTGCATGAGGCTGCTGGAGGTTCTCCGCTGCAAGACAATCTGCTGGCAGGGCCACCTTCCAAGCTCGGCTCATGGATGCAAATCCTTTTCAACTGGATAGCAGTGGCAAGACCAAGGCAATTCCTTCTTGAGGAGCACTGCACAGCTCACCATCCTCATCTCCTACAGAGCAACGCTCAGGAGCCCTAAGAGATAGGATGTCGAGGGCTTGCAAGGGCTTGCAAGGGCTTGCAGTGCTTTGGAACACCCACTGGTGTCCTACACAGGGACAGCAAGGATTCTTGCCCACAAGGTCTATCAGCTCAGAGGCACTTGGGCACTCTGGCAAGTCCGCCAGATAGCTCCAGCTCAAGGGAGGATAGGGCTTGGGCAGCTCCTGGGAAGCATGAGCAGCCTGTGGGACAAGGAGCCAGCTCTGGCTCACATGCTCAGGGAACAGCCCATGGCCAGCACTGGGCTCAGCAAGGAACTTTTTCCCCTGGGGCACATTGGCACTGGTCCCCGGCGGTTTTTTGCCTTCCTCTGCAGTTCTCAGCACGGCCCCTTGCCACCATTTCTTTGGGCCATTTGGCCTGGGAGCCGGCTGCTCATGCTCCACCATGCTGGCAGCCGCAGCTGCCACTTCTCAGCTCTCCCTGCAGCTAACACAAGCGCCTGGCAGGGACCAGAGCGCTTCTCATGCATCCCTGGCCAAGAAGCACAGCAGCCAAACAAGTTGTGGAAGGCAAAAGGTCTGCTCATCATCGCTACATGTCACGCTTTGGAAGAGATGCCACGGTACCACTCACCTCTTCTTCCTATTCTTCCTCTTCTACTTCTTCTTCTTCTTCTTCTTCTTCTTCTTCCTCTTTTGTGCATGGTCAGTCCCACAACTCCTTGTCAGGGTTCTCCCTCTGCAGGAACCGCGGACAGCTTGGCCTCTATTCCTGCTGCTGCTCTCTGCAGCTCTGGGACTTGCCTTTGCCAGCCTGCAAGGGATCTTTTCTCCTGCTAAACTGAAGAATGCCTCAGCCTACTCCTGGCTACACTTGGGCTTGAGCTAATGCTTGTGAGCCTGGGTTCTGAAACAGAGTCACAAAGGGAAAAAAAATGACATGAAATAACATAACATGAATTAACATAAAATCAAGAAAATTAATAAATTAACAACAAAATAAAATAAAATTCATTGTGTTATGTGTCCTTGACATTGATTTTGGAACTGAAAACCCTCTGTCCTTTCAGGCAAACAGTCTCTTAGATATTGGACTGGCAGACAGGAGAGAAGAGGAGAGGAGAGGAGAGGAGAGGAGAGGAGAGGAGAGGAGAGGAGAGGAGAGGAGAGGAGAGGAGAGCAGAGGAGAGGAGAGGAGAGGAGAGGAGAGGAGAGGAGAGGAGAGGACAGGAGAGGAGAGCAGTTCTGCTCTGTCAGGCCTGCAGTTCTGCGTGACAAGCCCTGAGCGAGCCCTGAGGCCTCCATACATGATACTACAGGCAGTATTGCTACTGGAAGGAAGGCTGCACTGGCAACAAATCCACACTGTCTTTTTGCAAAAAAGGGACTCTATTAGGTTGCTTACTCCCCTATTTTGTAGGTACAGGGACTGATTTGGAGCCAGCACCCCAAAGGCTTCCTCCAAAGGGCTGCACATATGCGGCTGTGTCACCCCCCTGTCACAATGCCAGCACCCGGCAACGCAGTGGTCACCAGGCCCCACGCAGGATCCAGAGGAGCAGCCTCCCGTGTCCACTGCCAGAGCTGGCCCGGGGGCAGCCCCAGCACATCTGACAGGAAGCACTTGAGGAGCTGCTGGAATCACAGGCCAGGGGCTGAGGGAAGAAAACCTTGCATGAGGCTGCTGGAGGTTCTCCGCTGCAAGACAATCTGCTGGCAGGGCCACTTTCCAAGCTCGGCTCATGGATGCAAATCCTTTTCAACTGGATAGCAGTGGCAAGACCAAGGCAATTCCTTCTTGAGGAGCACTGCACAGCTCACCATCCTCATCTCCTACAGAGCAACGCTCAGGAGCCGTAAGAGATAGGATGTCGAGGGCTTGAAAGGGCTTGCAAGGGCTTGCAGTGCTTTGGAACACCCACTGGTGTCCTACACAGGGACAGCAAGGATTCTTGCCCACAAGGTCTATCAGCTCAGAGGCACTTGGGCACTCTGGCAAGTCCGCCAGATAGCTCCAGTTCAAGGGAGGATAGGGCTAGGGCGGCTCCTGCGAAGCATGAGCAGCCTGTGGGACAAGGAGCCAGGTCTGGCTCACATGCTCAGGGAACAGCCCATGGCCAGCACTGGGCTCAGTAAGGAACTTTTTCCCCCGGGGCACATTGGCACTGGTCCCCGGCGGTTTTTTGCCTTCCTCTGCAGTTCTCAGCACGGCCCCTTGCCACCATTTCTTTGGGCCATTTGGCCTGGGAGCCGGCTGCTCATGCTCCACCATGCTGGCAGCCGCAGCTGCCACTTCTCAGCTCTCCCTGCAGCTAACACAAGCGCCTGGCAGGGACCAGAGCGCTTCTCATGCATCCCTGGCCAAGAAGCACAGCAGCCAAACAAGTTGTGGAAGGCAAAAAGTCTGCTCGTCATCGCTACATGTCACGCTTTGGAAGAGATGCCACGGTACCACTCACCTCTTCTTCCTCTTCTTCCTCTTCTTCCTCTTCTTCTTCTTCTTCTTCTTCTTCTTCTTCTTCTTCCTCTTTTGTGCATGGTCAGTCCCACAACTCCTTGTCAGGGTTCTCCCTCTGCAGGAACCGCGGACAGCTTGGCCTCTATTCCTGCTGCAGCTCTCTGCAGCTCTGGGACTTGCCTTTGCCAGCCTGCAAGGGATCTTTTCTCCTGCTAAACTGAAGAATGCCTCAGCCTACTCCTGGCTACACTTGGGCTTGAGCTAATGCTTGTGAGCCTGGGTTCTGAAACAGAGTCACAAAGGGAAAAAAAATGACATGAAATAACATAACATGAATTAACATAAAATCAAGAAAATTAATAAATTAACAACAAAATAAAATCAAATTCATTGTGTTATGTGTCCTTGACATTGATTTTGGAACTGAAAACCCTCTGTCCTTTCAGGCAAACAGTCTCTTAGATATTGGACTGGCGGACAGGAGAGGAGAGGAGAGGAAAGGAGAGGAGAGGAGAGGAGAGGAGAGGAGAGGAGAGGAGAGGAGAGGAGAGGAGAGGAGAGGAGAGGAGAGCAGTTCTGCTCTGTCAGGCCTGCAGTTCTGCGTGACAAGCCCTGAGCGAGCCCTGAGGCCTCCATACATGATACTACAGGCAGTATTGCTACTGGAAGGAAGGCTGCACTGGCAACAAATCCACACTGTCTTTTTGCAAAAAAGGGACTCTATTAGGTTGCTTACTCCCCTATTTTGTAGGTACAGGGACTGATTTGGAGCCAGCACCCCAAAGGCTTCCTCCAAAGGGCTGCACATATGCGGCTGTGTCACCCCCCTGTCACAATGCCAGCACCCGGCAACGCAGTGGTCACCAGGCCCCACGCAGGATCCAGAGGAGCAGCCTCCCGTGTCCACTGCCAGAGCTGGCCCGGGGGCAGCCCCAGCACATCTGACAGGAAGCACTTGAGGAGCTGCTGGAATCACAGGCCAGGGGCTGAGGGAAGAAAACCTTGCATGAGGCTGCTGGAGGTTCTCCGCTGCAAGACAATCTGCTGGCAGGGCCACTTTCCAAGCTCGGCTCATGGATGCAAATCCTTTTCAACTGGATAGCAGTGGCAAGACCAAGGCAATTCCTTCTTGAGGAGCACTGCACAGCTCACCATCCTCATCTCCTACAGAGCAACGCTCAGGAGCCGTAAGAGATAGGATGTCGAGGGCTTGCAAGGGCTTGCAAGGGCTTGCAGTGCTTTGGAACACCCACTGGTGTCCTACACAGGGACAGCAAGGATTCTTGCCCACAAGGTCTATCAGCTCAGAGGCACTTGGGCACTCTGGCAAGTCCGCCAGATAGCTCCAGCTCAAGGGAGGATAGGGCTAGGGCGGCTCCTGCGAAGCATGAGCAGCCTGTGGGACAAGGAGCCAGGTCTGGCTCACATGCTCAGGGAACAGCCCATGGCCAGCACTGGGCTCAGCAAGGAACTTTTTCCCCTGCGGCACATTGGCACTGGTCCCCGGCGGTTTTTTGCCTTCCTCTGCAGTTCTCAGCACGGCCCCTTGCCACCATTTCTTTGGGCCATTTGGCCTGGGAGCCGGCTGCTCATGCTCCACCATGCTGGCAGCCGCAGCTGCCACTTCTCAGCTCTCCCTGCAGCTAACACAAGCGCCTGGCAGGGACCAGAGCGCTTCTCATGCATCCCTGGCCAAGAAGCACAGCAGCCAAACAAGTTGTGGAAGGCAAAAAGTCTGCTCGTCATCGCTACATGTCACGCTTTGGAAGAGATGCCACGGTACCACTCACCTCTTCTTCCTCTTCTTCCTCTTCTTCCTCTTCTTCTTCTTCTTCTTCTTCTTCTTCTTCCTCTTTTGTGCATGGTCAGTCCCACAACTCCTTGTCAAGGTTCTCCCTCTGCAGGAACCGCGCACAGCTTGGCCTCTATTCCTGCTGCTGCTCTCTGCAGCTCTGGGACTTGCCTTTGCCAGCCTGCAAGGGATCTTTTCTCAGGCTAAACTGAAGAATGCCTCAGCCTACTCCTGGCTACACTTGGGCTTGAGCTAATGCTTGTGAGCCTGGGTTCTGAAACAGAGTCACAAAGGGAAAAAAAATGACATGAAATAACATAACATGAATTAACATAAAATCAAGAAAATTAATAAATTACCAACAAAATAAAATCAAATTCATTGTGTTATGTGTCCTTGACATTGATTTTGGAACTGAAAACCCTCTGTCCTTTCAGGCAAACAGTCTCTTAGATATTGGACTGGCGGACAGGAGAGGAGAGGAGAGGAGAGGAGAGGAGAGGAGAGGAGAGGAGAGGAGAGGAGAGCAGTTCTGCTGTGTCAGGCCTGCAGTTCTGCGTGACAAGCCCTGAGCGAGCCCTGAGGCCTCCATACATGATACTACAGGCAGTATTGCTACTGGAAGGAAGGCTGCACTGGCAACAAATCCACACTGTCTTTTTGCAAAAAAGGGACTCTATTAGGTTGCTTACTCCCCTATTTTGTAGGTACAGGGACTGATTTGGAGCCAGCACCCCAAAGGCTTCCTCCAAAGGGCTGCACATATGCGGCTGTGTCACCCCCCTGTCACAATGCCAGCACCCGGCAACGCAGTGGTCACCAGGCCCCACGCAGGATCCAGAGGAGCAGCCTCCCGTGTCCACTGCCAGAGCTGGCCCGGGGGCAGCCCCAGCACATCTGACAGGAAGCACTTGAGGAGCTGCTGGAATCACAGGCCAGGGGCTGAGGGAAGAAAACCTTGCATGAGGCTGCTGGAGGTTCTCCGCTGCAAGACAATCTGCTGGCAGGGCCACCTTCCAAGCTCGGCTCATGGATGCAAATCCTTTTCAACTGGATAGCAGTGGCAAGACCAAGGCAATTCCTTCTTGAGGAGCACTGCACAGCTCACCATCCTCATCTCCTACAGAGCAACGCTCAGGAGCCGTAAGAGATAGGATGTCGAGGGCTTGCAAGGGCTTGCAAGGGCTTGCAGTGCTTTGGAACACCCACTGGTGTCCTACACAGGGACAGCAAGGATTCTTGCCCACAAGGTCTATCAGCTCAGAGGCACTTGGGCACTCTGGCAAGTCCGCCAGATAGCTCCAGCTCAAGGGAGGATAGGGCTAGGGCGGCTCCTGCGAAGCATGAGCAGCCTGTGGGACAAGGAGCCAGGTCTGGCTCACATGCTCAGGGAACAGCCCATGGCCAGCACTGGGCTCAGCAAGGAACTTTTTCCCCCGGGGCACATTGGCACTGGTCCCCGGCGGTTTTTTGCCTTCCTCTGCAGTTCTCAGCACGGCCCCTTGCCACCATTTCTTTGGGCCATTTGGCCTGGGAGCCGGCTGCTCATGCTCCACCATGCTGGCAGCCGCAGCTGCCACTTCTCAGCTCTCCCTGCAGCTAACACAAGCGCCTGGCAGGGACCAGAGCGCTTCTCATGCATCCCTGGCCAAGAAGCACAGCAGCCAAACAAGTTGTGGAAGGCAAAAAGTCTGCTCGTCATCGCTACATGTCACGCTTTGGAAGAGATGCCACGGTACCACTCACCTCTTCTTCCTCTTCTTCCTCTTCTTCCTCTTCTTCTTCTTCTTCTTCTTCTTCTTCTTCCTCTTTTGTGCATGGTCAGTCCCACAACTCCTTGTCAAGGTTCTCCCTCTGCAGGAAGCGCGGACAGCTTGGCCTCTATTCCTGCTGCTGCTCTCTGCAGCTCTGGGACTTGCCTTTGCCAGCCTGCAAGGGATCTTTTCTCAGGCTAAACTGAAGAATGCTCAGCCTACTCCTGGCTACACTTGGGCTTGAGCTAATGCTTGTGAGCCTGGGTTCTGAAACAGAGTCACAAAGGGAAAAAAAATGACATGAAATAACATAACATGAATTAACATAAAATCAAGAAAATTAATAAATTAACAACAAAATAAAATCAAATTCATTGTGTTATGTGTCCTTGACATTGATTTTGGAACTGAAAACCCTCTGTCCTTTCAGGCAAACAGTCTCTTAGATATTGGACTGGCGGACAGGAGAGGAGAGGAGAGGAGAGGAGAGGAGAGGAGAGGAGAGGAGAGGAGAGGAGAGCAGTTCTGCTGTGTCAGGCCTGCAGTTCTGCGTGACAAGCCCTGAGCGAGCCCTGAGGCCTCCATACATGATACTACAGGCAGTATTGCTACTGGAAGGAAGGCTGCACTGGCAACAAATCCACACTGTCTTTTTGCAAAAAAGGGACTCTATTAGGTTGCTTACTCCCCTATTTTGTAGGTACAGGGACTGATTTGGAGCCAGCACCCCAAAGGCTTCCTCCAAAGGGCTGCACATATGCGGCTGTGTCACCCCCCTGTCACAATGCCAGCACCCGGCAACGCAGTGGTCACCAGGCCCCACGCAGGATCCAGAGGAGCAGCCTCCCGTGTCCACTGCCAGAGCTGGCCCGGGGGCAGCCCCAGCACATCTGACAGGAAGCACTTGAGGAGCTGCTGGAATCACAGGCCAGGGGCTGAGGGAAGAAAACCTTGCATGAGGCTGCTGGAGGTTCTCCGCTGCAAGACAATCTGCTGGCAGGGCCACCTTCCAAGCTCGGCTCATGGATGCAAATCCTTTTCAACTGGATAGCAGTGGCAAGACCAAGGCAATTCCTTCTTGAGGAGCACTGCACAGCTCACCATCCTCATCTCCTACAGAGCAACGCTCAGGAGCCGTAAGAGATAGGATGTCGAGGGCTTGCAAGGGCTTGCAAGGGCTTGCAGTGCTTTGGAACACCCACTGGTGTCCTACACAGGGACAGCAAGGATTCTTGCCCACAAGGTCTATCAGCTCAGAGGCACTTGGGCACTCTGGCAAGTCCGCCAGATAGCTCCAGCTCAAGGGAGGATAGGGCTAGGGCGGCTCCTGCGAAGCATGAGCAGCCTGTGGGACAAGGAGCCAGGTCTGGCTCACATGCTCAGGGAACAGCCCATGGCCAGCACTGGGCTCAGCAAGGAACTTTTTCCCCCGGGGCACATTGGCACTGGTCCCCGGCGGTTTTTTGCCTTCCTCTGCAGTTCTCAGCACGGCCCCTTGCCACCATTTCTTTGGGCCATTTGGCCTGGGAGCCGGCTGCTCATGCTCCACCATGCTGGCAGCCGCAGCTGCCACTTCTCAGCTCTCCCTGCAGCTAACACAAGCGCCTGGCAGGGACCAGAGCGCTTCTCATGCATCCCTGGCCAAGAAGCACAGCAGCCAAACAAGTTGTGGAAGGCAAAAAGTCTGCTCGTCATCGCTACATGTCACGCTTTGGAAGAGATGCCACGGTACCACTCACCTCTTCTTCCTCTTCTTCCTCTTCTTCCTCTTCTTCTTCTTCTTCTTCTTCTTCTTCTTCCTCTTTTGTGCATGGTCAGTCCCACAACTCCTTGTCAAGGTTCTCCCTCTGCAGGAAGCGCGGACAGCTTGGCCTCTATTCCTGCTGCTGCTCTCTGCAGCTCTGGGACTTGCCTTTGCCAGCCTGCAAGGGATCTTTTCTCAGGCTAAACTGAAGAATGCCTCAGCCTACTCCTGGCTACACTTGGGCTTGAGCTAATGCTTGTGAGCCTGGGTTCTGAAACAGAGTCACAAAGGGAAAAAAAATGACATGAAATAACATAACATGAATTAACATAAAATCAAGAAAATTAATAAATTAACAACAAAATAAAATCAAATTCATTGTGTTATGTGTCCTTGATATTGATTTTGGAACTGAAAACCCTCTGTCCTTTCAGGCAAACAGTCTCTTAGATATTGGACTGGCGGACAGGAGAGGAGAGGAGAGGAAAGGAGAGGAGAGGAGAGGAGAGGAGAGGACAGGAGAGGAGAGCAGTTCTGCTCTGTCAGGCCTGCAGTTCTGCGTGACAAGCCCTGAGCGAGCCCTGAGGCCTCCATACATGATACTACAGGCAGTATTGCTACTGGAAGGAAGGCTGCACTGGCAACAAATCCACACTGTCTTTTTGCAAAAAAGGAACTCTATTAGGTTGCTTACTCCCCTATTTTGTAGGTACAGGGACTGATTTGGAGCCAGCACCCCAAAGGCTTCCTCCAAAGGGCTGCACATATGCGGCTGTGTCACCCCCATGTCACAATGCCAGCACCCGGCAACGCAGTGGTCACCAGGCCCCACGCAGGATCCAGAGGAGCAGCCTCCCGTGTCCACTGCCAGAGCTGGCCCGGGGGCAGCCCCAGCACATCTGACAGGAAGCACTTGAGGAGCTGCTGGAATCACAGGCCAGGGGCTGAGGGAAGAAAACCTTGCATGAGGCTGCTGGAGGTTCTCCGCTGCAAGACAATCTGCTGGCAGGGCCACTTTCCAAGCTCGGCTCATGGATGCAAATACTTTTCAACTGGATAGCAGTGGCAAGACCAAGGCAATTCCTTCTTGAGGAGCACTGCACAGCTCACCATCCTCATCTCCTACAGAGCAACGCTCAGGAGCCGTAAGAGATAGGATGTCGAGGGCTTGAAAGGGCTTGCAAGGGCTTGCAGTGCTTTGGAACACCCACTGGTGTCCTACACAGGGACAGCAAGGATTCTTGCCCACAAGGTCTATCAGCTCAGAGGCACTTGGGCACTCTGGCAAGTCCGCCAGATAGCTCCAGCTCAAGGGAGGATAGGGCTTGGGCAGCTCCTGGGAAGCATGAGCAGCCTGTGGGACAAGGAGCCAGGTCTGGCTCACATGCTCAGGGAACAGCCCATGGCCAGCACTGGGCTCAGCAAGGAACTTTTTCCCCTGGGGCACATTGGCACTGGTCCCCGGCGGTTTTTTGCCTTCCTCTGCAGTTCTCAGCACGGCCCCTTGCCACCATTTCTTTGGGCCATTTGGCCTGGGAGCCGGCTGCTCATGCTCCACCATGCTGGCAGCCGCAGCTGCCACTTCTCAGCTCTCCCTGCAGCTAACACAAGCGCCTGGCAGGGACCAGAGCGCTTCTCATGCATCCCTGGCCAAGAAGCACAGCAGCCAAACAAGTTGTGGAAGGCAAAAAGTCTGCTCGTCATCGCTACATGTCACGCTTTGGAAGAGATGCCACGGTACCACTCACCTCTTCTTCCTCTTCTTCCTCTTCTTCCTCTTCTTCTTCTTCTTCTTCTTCTTCTTCTTCTTCTTCCTCTTTTGTGCATGGTCAGTCCCACAACTCCTTGTCAGGGTTCTCCCTCTGCAGGAACCGCGGACAGCTTGGCCTCTATTCCTGCTGCTGCTCTCTGCAGCTCTGGGACTTGCCTTTGCCAGCCTGCAAGGGATCTTTTCTCCTGCTAAACTGAAGAATGCCTCAGCCTACTCCTGGCTACACTTGGGCTTGAGCTAATGCTTGTGAGCCTGGGTTCTGAAACAGAGTCACAAAGGGAAAAAAAATGACATGAAATAACATAACATGAATTAACATAAAATCAAGAAAATTAATAAATTAACAACAAAATAAAATCAAATTCATTGTGTTATGTGTCCTTGACATTGATTTTGGAACTGAAAACCCTCTGTCCTTTCAGGCAAACAGTCTCTTAGATATTGGACTGGCGGACAGGAGAGGAGAGGAGAGGAAAGGAGAGGAGAGGAGAGGAGAGGAGAGGACAGGAGAGGAGAGCAGTTCTGCTCTGTCAGGCCTGCAGTTCTGCGTGACAAGCCCTGAGCGAGCCCTGAGGCCTCCATACATGATACTACAGGCAGTATTGCTACTGGAAGGAAGGCTGCACTGGCAACAAATCCACACTGTCTTTTTGCAAAAAAGGGACTCTATTAGGTTGCTTACTCCCCTATTTTGTAGGTACAGGGACTGATTTGGAGCCAGCACCCCAAAGGCTTCCTCCAAAGGGCTGCACATATGCGGCTGTGTCACCCCCATGTCACAATGCCACCACCCGGCAACGCAGTGGTCACCAGGCCCCACGCAGGATCCAGAGGAGCAGCCTCCCGTGTCCACTGCCAGAGCTGGCCCGGGGGCAGCCCCAGCACATCTGACAGGAAGCACTTGAGGAGCTGCTGGAATCACAGGCCAGGGGCTGAGGGAAGAAAACCTTGCATGAGGCTGCTGGAGGTTCTCCGCTGCAAGACAATCTGCTGGCAGGGCCACTTTCCAAGCTCGGCTCATGGATGCAAATCCTTTTCAACTGGATAGCAGTGGCAAGACCAAGGCAATTCCTTCTTGAGGAGCACTGCACAGCTCACCATCCTCATCTCCTACAGAGCAACGCTCAGGAGCCGTAAGAGATAGGATGTCGAGGGCTTGAAAGGGCTTGCAAGGGCTTGCAGTGCTTTGGAACACCCACTGGTGTCCTACACAGGGACAGCAAGGATTCTTGCCCACAAGGTCTATCAGCTCAGAGGCACTTGGGCACTCTGGCAAGTCCGCCAGATAGCTCCAGCTCAAGGGAGGATAGGGCTAGGGCGGCTCCTGCGAAGCATGAGCAGCCTGTGGGACAAGGAGCCAGGTCTGGCTCACATGCTCAGGGAACAGCCCATGGCCAGCACTGGGCTCAGCAAGGAACTTTTTCCCCCGGGGCACATTGGCACTGGTCCCCGGCGGTTTTTTGCCTTCCTCTGCAGTTCTCAGCACGGCCCCTTGCCACCATTTCTTTGGGCCATTTGGCCTGGGAGCCGGCTGCTCATGCTCCACCATGCTGGCAGCCGCAGCTGCCACTTCTCAGCTCTCCCTGCAGCTAACACAAGCGCCTGGCAGGGAGCAGAGCGCTTCTCATGCATCCCTGGCCAAGAAGCACAGCAGCCAAACAAGTTGTGGAAGGCAAAAAGTCTGCTCGTCATCGCTACATGTCACGCTTTGGAAGAGATGCCACGGTACCACTCACCTCTTCTTCCTCTTCTTCCTCTTCTTCCTCTTCTTCTTCTTCTTCTTCTTCTTCTTCTTCCTCTTTTGTGCATGGTCAGTCCCACAACTCCTTGTCAAGGTTCTCCCTCTGCAGGAAGCGCGGACAGCTTGGCCTCTATTCCTGCTGCTGCTCTCTGCAGCTCTGGGACTTGCCTTTGCCAGCCTGCAAGGGATCTTTTCTCCTGCTAAACTGAAGAATGCCTCAGCCTACTCCTGGCTACACTTGGGCTTGAGCTAATGCTTGTGAGCCTGGGTTCTGAAACAGAGTCACAAAGGGAAAAAAAATGACATGAAATAACATAACATGAATTAACATAAAATCAAGAAAATTAATAAATTAACAACAAAATAAAATCAAATTCATTGTGTTATGTGTCCTTGACATTGATTTTGGAACTGAAAACCCTCTGTCCTTTCAGGCAAACAGTCTCTTAGATATTGGACTGGCGGACAGGAGAGGAGAGGAGAGGAAAGGAGAGGAGAGGAGAGGAGAGGAGAGGACAGGAGAGGAGAGGAGAGGAGAGGAGAGCAGTTCTGCTCTGTCAGGCCTGCAGTTCTGCGTGACAAGCCCTGAGCGAGCCCTGAGGCCTCCATACATGATACTACAGGCAGTATTGCTACTGGAAGGAAGGCTGCACTGGCAACAAATCCACACTGTCTTTTTGCAAAAAAGGGACACTATTAGGTTGCTTACTCCCCTATTTTGTAGGTACAGGGACTGATTTGGAGCCAGCACCCCAAAGGATTCCTCCAAAGGGCTGCACATATGCGGCTGTGTCACCCCCATGTCACAATGCCAGCACCCGGCAACGCAGTGGTCACCAGGCCCCACGCAGGATCCAGAGGAGCAGCCTCCCGTGTCCACTGCCAGAGCTGGCCCGGGGGCAGCCCCAGCACATCTGACAGGAAGCACTTGAGGAGCTGCTGGAATCACAGGCCAGGGGCTGAGGGAAGAAAACCTTGCATGAGGCTGCTGGAGGTTCTCCGCTGCAAGACAATCTGCTGGCAGGGCCACTTTCCAAGCTCGGCTCATGGATGCAAATCCTTTTCAACTGGATAGCAGTGGCAAGACCAAGGCAATTCCTTCTTGAGGAGCACTGCACAGCTCACCATCCTCATCTCCTACAGAGCAATGCTCAGGAGCTGTAAGAGATAGGATGTCGAGGGCTTGCAAGGGCTTGCAAGGGCTTGCAGTGCTTTGGAACACCCACTGGTGTCCTACACAGGGACAGCAAGGATTCTTGCCCACAAGGTCTATCAGCTCAGAGGCACTTGGGCACTCTGGCAAGTCCGCCAGATAGCTCCAGCTCAAGGGAGGATAGGGCTAGGGCGGCTCCTGCGAAGCATGAGCAGCCTGTGGGACAAGGAGCCAGGTCTGGCTCACATGCTCAGGGAACAGCCCATGGCCAGCACTGGGCTCAGCAAGGAACTTTTTCCCCCGGGGCACATTGGCACTGGTCCCCGGCGGTTTTTTGCCTTCCTCTGCAGTTCTCAGCACGGCCCCTTGCCACCATTTCTTTGGGCCATTTGGCCTGGGAGCCGGCTGCTCATGCTCCACCATGCTGGCAGCCGCAGCTGCCACTTCTCAGCTCTCCCTGCAGCTAACACAAGCGCCTGGCAGGGACCAGAGCGCTTCTCATGCATCCCTGGCCAAGAAGCACAGCAGCCAAACAAGTTGTGGAAGGCAAAAAGTCTGCTCGTCATCGCTACATGTCACGCTTTGGAAGAGATGCCACGGTACCACTCACCTCTTCTTCCTCTTCTTCCTCTTCTTCCTCTTCTTCTTCTTCTTCTTCTTCTTCTTCCTCTTTTGTGCATGGTCAGTCCCACAACTCCTTGTCAAGGTTCTCCCTCTGCAGGAACCGCGGACAGCTTGGCCTCTATTCCTGCTGCTGCTCTCTGCAGCTCTGGGACTTGCCTTTGCCAGCCTGCAAGGGATCTTTTCTCAGGCTAAACTGAAGAATGCCTCAGCCTACTCCTGGCTACACTTGGGCTTGAGCTAATGCTTGTGAGCCTGGGTTCTGAAACAGAGTCACAAAGGGAAAAAAAATGACATGAAATAACATAACATGAATTAACATAAAATCAAGAAAATTAATAAATTAACAACAAAATAAAATCAAATTCATTGTGTTATGTGTCCTTGACATTGATTTTGGAACTGAAAACCCTCTGTCCTTTCAGGCAAACAGTCTCTTAGATATTGGACTGGCGGACAGGAGAGGAGAGGAGAGGAGAGGAGAGGAGAGGAGAGGAGAGGAGAGGAGAGGAGAGGAGAGCAGTTCTGCTCTGTCAGGCCTGCAGTTCTGCGTGACAAGCCCTGAGCGAGCCCTGAGGCCTCCATACATGATACTACAGGCAGTATTGCTACTGGAAGGAAGGCTGCACTGGCAACAAATCCACACTGTCTTTTTGCAAAAAAGGGACTCTATTAGGTTGCTTACTCCCCTATTTTGTAGGTACAGGGACTGATTTGGAGCCAGCACCCCAAAGGCTTCCTCCAAAGGGCAGCACATATGCGGCTGTGTCACCCCCATGTCACAATGCCAGCACCCGGCAACGCAGTGGTCACCAGGCCCCACGCAGGATCCAGAGGAGCAGCCTCCCGTGTCCACTGCCAGAGCTGGCCCGGGGGCAGCCCCAGCACATCTGACAGGAAGCACTTGAGGAGCTGCTGGAATCACAGGCCAGGGGCTGAGGGAAGAAAACCTTGCATGAGGCTGCTGGAGGTTCTCCGCTGCAAGACAATCTGCTGGCAGGGCCACCTTCCAAGCTCGGCTCATGGATGCAAATCCTTTTCAAGTGGATAGCAGTGGCAAGACCAAGGCAATTCCTTCTTGAGGAGCACTGCACAGCTCACCATCCTCATCTCCTACAGAGCAACGCTCAGGAGCCGTAAGAGATAGGATGTCGAGGGCTTGCAAGGGCTTGCAAGGGCTTGCAGTGCTTTGGAACACCCACTGGTGTCCTACACAGGGACAGCAAGGATTCTTGCCCACAAGGTCTATCAGCTCAGAGGCACTTGGGCACTCTGGCAAGTCCGCCAGATAGCTCCAGCTCAAGGGAGGATAGGGCTTGGGCAGCTCCTGGGAAGCATGAGCAGCCTGTGGGACAAGGAGCCAGGTCTGGCTCACATGCTCAGGGAACAGCCCATGGCCAGCACTGGGCTCAGCAAGGAACTTTTTCCCCTGGGGCACATTGGCACTGGTCCCCGGCGGTTTTTTGCCTTCCTCTGCAGTTCTCAGCACGGCCCCTTGCCACCATTTCTTTGGGCCATTTGGCCTGGGAGCCAGCTGCTCATGCTCCACCATGCTGGCAGCCGCAGCTGCCACTTCTCAGCTCTCCCTGCAGCTAACACAAGCGCCTGGCAGGGACCAGAGCGCTTCTCATGCATCCCTGGCCAAGAAGCACAGCAGCCAAACAAGTTGTGGAAGGCAAAAGGTCTGCTCGTCATCGCTACATGTCACGCTTTGGAAGAGATGCCACGGTACCACTCACCTCTTCTTCCTCTTCTTCCTCTTCTTCCTCTTCTTCTTCTTCTTCTTCTTCTTCTTCTTCTTCTTCTTCTTCTTCTTCTTCTTCTTCTTCTTCTTCTTCTTCTTCCTCTTTTGTGCATGGTCAGTCCCACAACTCCTTTTCAGGGTTCTCCCTCTGCAGGAACCGCGGACAGCTTGGCCTCTATTCCTGCTGCTGCTCTCTGCAGCTCTGGGACTTGCCTTTGCCAGCCTGCAAGGGATCTTTTCTCAGGCTAAACTGAAGAATGCCTCAGCCTACTCCTGGCTACACTTGGGCTTGAGCTAGTGCTTGTGAGCCTGGGTTCTGAAACAGAGTCACAAAGGGAAAAAAAATGACATGAAATAACATAACATGAATTAACATAAAATCAAGAAAATTAATAAATTAACAACAAAATAAAATCAAATTCATTGTGTTATGTGTCCTTGACATTGATTTTGGAACTGAAAACCCTCTGTCCTTTCAGGCAAACAGTCTCTTAGATATTGGACTGGCAGACAGGAGAGAAGAGGAGAGGAGAGGAGAGGAGAGGAGAGGAGAGGAGAGGAGAGGAGAGGAGAGGAGAGGAGAGGAGAGGAGAGGAGAGGAGAGGAGAGGAGAGGAGAGGAGAGGAGAGGACAGGACAGGACAGGAGAGGAGAGCAGTTCTGCTCTGTCAGGCCTGCAGTTCTGCGTGACAAGCCCTGAGCGAGCCCTGAGGCCTCCATGCATGATACTACAGGCAGTATTGCTACTGGAAGTAAGGCTGCACTGGCAACAAATCCACACTGTCTTTTTGCAAAAAAGGGACTCTATTAGGTTGCTTACTCCCCTATTTTGTAGGTACAGGGACTGATTTGGAGCCAGCACCCCAAAGGCTTCCTTCAAAGGGCTGCACATATGCGGCTGTGTCACCCCCATGTCACAATGCCAGCACCCGGCAACGCAGTGGTCACCAGGCCCCACGCAGGATCCAGAGGAGCAGCCTCCCGTGTCCACTGCCAGAGCTGGCCCGGGGGCAGCCCCAGCACATCTGACAGGAAGCACTTGAGGAGCTGCTGGAATCACAGGCCAGGGGCTGAGGGAAGAAAACCTTGCATGAGGCTGCTGGAGGTTCTCCGCTGCAAGACAATCTGCTGGCAGGGCCACCTTCCAAGCTCGGCTCATGGATGCAAATCCTTTTCAACTGGATAGCAGTGGCAAGACCAAGGCAATTCCTTCTTGAGGAGCACTGCACAGCTCACCATCCTCATCTCCTACAGAGCAACGCTCAGGAGCCGTAAGAGATAGGATGTCGAGGGCTTGCAAGGGCTTGCAAGGGCTTGCAGTGCTTTGGAACACCCACTGGTGTCCTACACAGGGACAGCAAGGATTCTTGCCCACAAGGTCTATCAGCTCAGAGGCACTTGGGCACTCTGGCAAGTCTGCCAGATAGCTCCAGCTCAAGGGAGGATAGGGCTTGGGCAGCTCCTGGGAAGCATGAGCAGCCTGTGGGACAAGGAGCCAGGTCTGGCTCACATGCTCAGGGAACAGCCCATGGCCAGCACTGGGCTCAGCAAGGAACTTTTTCCCCTGGGGCACATTGGCACTGGTCCCCGGCGGTTTTTTGCCTTCCTCTGCAGTTCTCAGCACGGCCCCTTGCCACCATTTCTTTGGGCCATTTGGCCTGGGAGCCGGCTGCTCATGCTCCACCATGCTGGCAGCCACAGCTGCCACTTCTCAGCTCTCCCTGCAGCTAACACAAGCGCCTGGCAGGGACCAGAGCGCTTCTCATGCATCCCTGGCCAAGAAGCACAGCAGCCAAACAAGTTGTGGAAGGCAAAAAGTCTGCTCGTCTTCGCTACATGTCACGCTTTGGAAGAGATGCCACGGTACCACTCACCTCTTCTTCCTCTTCTTCCTCTTCTTCCTCTTCTTCTTCCTCTTCTTCTTCTTCTTCTTCTTCTTCTTCCTCTTTTGTGCATGGTCAGTCCCACAACTCCTTGTCAAGGTTCTCCCTCTGCAGGAACCGCGGACAGCTTGGCCTCTATTCCTGCTGCTGCTCTCTGCAGCTCTGGGACTTGCCTTTGCCAGCCTGCAAGGGATCTTTTCTCAGGCTAAACTGAAGAATGCCTCAGCCTACTCCTGGCTACACTTGGGCTTGAGCTAATGCTTGTGAGCCTGGGTTCTGAAACAGAGTCACAAAGGGAAAAAAAATGACATGAAATAACATAACATGAATTAACATAAAATCAAGAAAATTAATAAATTAACAACAAAATAAAATAAAATTCATTGTGTTATGTGTCCTTGACATTGATTTTGGAACTGAAAACCCTCTGTCCTTTCAGGCAAACAGTCTCTTAGATATTGGACTGGCGGACAGGAGAGAAGAGAAGAGGAGAGGAGAGAAGAGGAGAGGAGAGGAGAGGAGAGGAGAGGAGAGGAGAGGAGAGGAGAGGAGAGGAGAGCAGTTCTGCTCTGTCAGGCCTGCAGTTCTGCGTGACAAGCCCTGAGCGAGCCCTGAGGCCTCCATGCATGATACTACAGGCAGTATTGCTACTGGAAGGAAGGCTGCACTGGCAACAAATCCACACTGTCTTTTTGCAAAAAAGGGACTCTATTAGGTTGCTTACTCCCCTATTTTGTAGGTACAGGGACTGATTTGGAGCAAGCACCCCAAAGGCTTCCTCCAAAGGGCTGCACATATGCGGCTGTGTCACCCCCATGTCACAATGCCAGCACCCGGCAACGCAGTGGTCACCAGGCCCCACGCAGGATCCAGAGGAGCAGCCTCCCGTGTCCACTGCCAGAGCTGGCCCGGGGGCAGCCCCAGCACATCTGACAGGAAGCACTTGAGGAGCTGCTGGAATCACAGGCCAGGGGCTGAGGGAAGAAAACCTTGCATGAGGCTGCTGGAGGTTCTCCGCTGCAAGACAATCTGCTGGCAGGGCCACCTTCCAAGCTCGGCTCATGGATGCAAATCCTTTTCAACTGGATAGCAGTGGCAAGACCAAGGCAATTCCTTCTTGAGGAGCACTGCACAGCTCACCATCCTCATCTCCTACACAGCAACGCTCAGGAGCCGTAAGAGATAGGATGTCGAGGGCTTGCAAGGGCTTGCAAGGGCTTGCAGTGCTTTGGAACACCCACTGGTGTCCTACACAGGGACAGCAAGGATTCTTGCCCACAAGGTCTATCAGCTCAGAGGCACTTGGGCACTCTGGCAAGTCCGCCAGATAGCTCCAGCTCAAGGGAGGATAGGGCTTGGGCAGCTCCTGCGAAGCATGAGCAGCCTGTGGGACAAGGAGCCAGCTCTGGCTCACATGCTCAGGGAACAGCCCATGGCCAGCACTGGGCTCAGCAAGGAACTTTTTCCCCTGGGGCACATTGGCACTGGTCCCCGGCAGTTTTTTGCCTTCCTCTGCAGTTCTCAGCACGGCCCCTTGCCAACATTTCTTTGGGCCATTTGGCCTGGGAGCCGGCTGCTCATGCTCCACCATGCTGGCAGCCGCAGCTGCCACTTCTCAGCTCTCCCTGCAGCTAACACAAGCGCCTGGCAGGGACCAGAGCGCTTCTCATGCATCCCTGGCCAAGAAGCACAGCAGCCAAACAAGTTGTGGAAGGCAAAAAGTCTGCTCGTCATCGCTACATGTCACGCTTTGGAAGAGATGCCACGGTACCACTCACCTCTTCTTCCTCTTCTTCCTCTTCTTCCTCTTCTTCTTCTTCTTCTTCTTCTTCTTCTTCTTCTTCCTCTTTTGTGCATGGTCAGTCCCACAACTCCTTGTCAGGGTTCTCCCTCTGCAGGAACCGCGGACAGCTTGGCCTCTATTCCTGCTGCTGCTCTCTGCAGCTCTGGGACTTGCCTTTGCCAGCCTGCAAGGGATCTTTTCTCCTGCTAAACTGAAGAATGCCTCAGCCTACTCCTGGCTACACTTGGGCTTGAGCTAATGCTTGTGAGCCTGGGTTCTGAAACAGAGTCACAAAGGGAAAAAAAATGACATGAAATAACATAACATGAATTAACATAAAATCAAGAAAATTAATAAATTAACAACAAAATAAAATAAAATTCATTGTGTTATGTGTCCTTGACATTGATTTTGGAACTGAAAACCCTCTGTCCTTTCAGGCAAACAGTCTCTTAGATATTGGACTGGTGGACAGGAGAGGAGAGGAGAGGAAAGGAGAGGAGAGGAGAGGAGAAGAGAGGAGAGGAGAGGAGAGGAGAGGAGAGGAGAGGAGAGGACAGGAGAGGAGAGCAGTTCTGCTCTGTCAGGCCTGCAGTTCTGCGTGACAAGCCCTGAGCGAGCCCTGAGGCCTCCATACATGATACTACAGGCAGTATTGCTACTGGAAGGAAGGCTGCACTGGCAACAAATCCACACTGTCTTTTTGCAAAAAAGGGACTCTATTAGGTTGCTTACTCCCCTATTTTGTAGGTACAGGGACTGATTTGGAGCCAGCACCCCAAAGGCTTCCTCCAAAGGGCTGCACATATGCGGCTGTGTCACCCCCATGTCACAATGCCAGCAACCGGCAACGCAGTGGTCACCAGGCCCCACGCAGGATCCAGAGGAGCAGCCTCCCGTGTCCACTGCCAGAGCTGGCCCGGGGGCAGCCCCAGCACATCTGACAGGAAGCACTTGAGGAGCTGCTGGAATCACAGGCCAGGGGCTGAGGGAAGAAAACCTTGCATGAGGCTGCTGGAGGTTCTCCGCTGCAAGACAATCTGCTGGCAGGGCCACTTTCCAAGCTCGGCTCATGGATGCAAATCCTTTTCAACTGGATAGCAGTGGCAAGACCAAGGCAATTCCTTCTTGAGGAGCACTGCACAGCTCACCATCCTCATCTCCTACAGAGCAACGCTCAGGAGCCATAAGAGATAGGATGTCGAGGGCTTGAAAGGGCTTGCAAGGGCTTGCAGTGCTTTGGAACACCCACTGGTGTCCTACACAGGGACAGCAAGGATTCTTGCCCACAAGGTCTATCAGCTCAGAGGCACTTGGGCACTCTGGCAAGTCCGCCAGATAGCTCCAGCTCAAGGGAGGATAGGGCTAGGGCGGCTCCTGCGAAGCATGAGCAGCCTGTGGGACAAGGAGCCAGGTCTGGCTCACATGCTCAGGGAACAGCCCATGGCCAGCACTGGGCTCAGCAAGGAACTTTTTCCCCCGGGGCACATTGGCACTGGTCCCCGGCGGTTTTTTGCCTTCCTCTGCAGTTCTCAGCACGGCCCCTTGCCACCATTTCTTTGGGCCATTTGGCCTGGGAGCCGGCTGCTCATGCTCCACCATGCTGGCAGCCGCAGCTGCCACTTCTCAGCTCTCCCGGCAGCTAACACAAGCGCCTGGCAGGGACCAGAGCGCTTCTCATGCATCCCTGGCCAAGAAGCACAGCAGCCAAACAAGTTGTGGAAGGCAAAAAGTCTGCTCGTCATCGCTACATGTCACGCTTTGGAAGAGATGCCACGGTACCACTCACCTCTTCTTCCTCTTCTTCCTCTTCTTCCTCTTCTTCTTCTTCTTCTTCTTCTTCTTCTTCTTCTTCCTCTTTTGTGCATGGTCAGTCCCACAACTCCTTGTCAGGGTTCTCCCTCTGCAGGAACCGCGGACAGCTTGGCCTCTATTCCTGCTGCTGCTCTCTGCAGCTCTGGGACTTGCCTTTGCCAGCCTGCAAGGGATCTTTTCTCCTGCTAAATTGAAGAATGCCTCAGCCTACTCCTGGCTACACTTGGGCTTGAGCTAATGCTTGTGAGCCTGGGTTCTGAAACAGAGTCACAAAGGGAAAAAAAATGACATGAAATAACATAACATGAATTAACATAAAATCAAGAAAATTAATAAATTAACAACAAAATAAAATAAAATTCATTGTGTTATGTGTCCTTGACATTGATTTTGGAACTGAAAACCCTCTGTCCTTTCAGGCAAACAGTCTCTTAGATATTGGACTGGCGGACAGGAGAGGAGAGGAAAGGAGAGGAGAGGAGAGGAGAGGAGAGGAGAGGACAGGAGAGGAGAGCAGTTCTGCTCTGTCAGGCCTGCAGTTCTGCGTGACAAGCCCTGAGCGAGCCCTGAGGCCTCCATACATGATACTACAGGCAGTATTGCTACTGGAAGGAAGGCTGCACTGGCAACAAATCCACACTGTCTTTTTGCAAAAAAGGGACTCTATTAGGTTGCTTACTCCCCTATTTTGTAGGTACAGGGACTGATTTGGAGCCAGCACCCCAAAGGCTTCCTCCAAAGGGCTGCACATATGCGGCTGTGTCACCCCCATGTCACAATGCCAGCACCCGGCAACGCAGTGGTCACCAGGCCCCACGCAGGATCCAGAGGAGCAGCCTCCCGTGTCCACTGCCAGAGCTGGCCCGGGGGCAGCCCCAGCACATCTGACAGGAAGCACTTGAGGAGCTGCTGGAATCACAGGCCAGGGGCTGAGGGAAGAAAACCTTGCATGAGGCTGCTGGAGGTTCTCCGCTGCAAGACAATCTGCTGGCAGGGCCACTTTCCAAGCTCGGCTCATGGATGCAAATCCTTTTCAACTGGATAGCAGTGGCAAGAACAAGGCAATTCCTTCTTGAGGAGCACTGCACAGCTCACCATCCTCATCTCCTACAGAGCAACGCTCAGGAGCCGTAAGAGATAGGATGTCGAGGGCTTGCAAGGGCTTGCAAGGGCTTGCAGTGCTTTGGAACACCCACTGGTGTCCTACACAGGGACAGCAAGGATTCTTGCCCACAAGGTCTATCAGCTCAGAGGCACTTGGGCACTCTGGCAAGTCCGCCAGATAGCTCCAGTTCAAGGGAGGATAGGGCTAGGGCGGCTCCTGCGAAGCATGAGCAGCCTGTGGGACAAGGAGCCAGGTCTGGCTCACATGCTCAGGGAACAGCCCATGGCCAGCACTGGGCTCAGCAAGGAACTTTTTCCCCCGGGGCACATTGGCACTGGTCCCCGGCGGTTTTTTGCCTTCCTCTGCAGTTCTCAGCACGGCCCCTTGCCACCATTTCTTTGGGCCATTTGGCCTGGGAGCCGGCTGCTCATGCTCCACCATGCTGGCAGCCGCAGCTGCCACTTCTCAGCTCTCCCTGCAGCTAACACAAGCGCCTGGCAGGGACCAGAGCGCTTCTCATGCATCCCTGCCCAAGAAGCACAGCAGCCAAACAAGTTGTGGAAGGCAAAAAGTCTGCTCGTCATCGCTACATGTCACGCTTTGGAAGAGATGCCACGGTACCACTCACCTCTTCTTCCTCTTCTTCCTCTTCTTCCTCTTCTTCTTCTTCTTCTTCTTCTTCTTCTTCCTCTTTTGTGCATGGTCAGTCCCACAACTCCTTGTCAAGGTTCTCCCTCTGCAGGAACCGCGGACAGCTTGGCCTCTATTCCTGCTGCTGCTCTCTGCAGCTCTGGGACTTGCCTTTGCCAGCCTGCAAGGGATCTTTTCTCCTGCTAAACTGAAGAATGCCTCAGCCTACTCCTGGCTACACTTGGGCTTGAGCTAATGCTTGTGAGCCTGGGTTCTGAAACAGAGTCACAAAGGGAAAAAAAATGACATGAAATAACATAACATGAACTAACATAAAATCAAGAAAATTAATAAATTAACAACAAAATAAAATAAAATTCATTGTGTTATGTGTCCTTGACATTGATTTTGGAACTGAAAACCCTCTGTCCTTTCAGGCAAACAGTCTCTTAGATATTGGACTGGCGGATAGGAGAGGAGAGGAGAGGAGAGGAGAGGAGAGGAGAGGAGAGGAGAGGAGAGGAGAGGAGAGCAGTTCTGCTCTGTCAGGCCTGCAGTTCTGCGTGACAAGCCCTGAGCGAGCCCTGAGGCCTCCATACATGATACTACAGGCAGTATTGCTACTGGAAGGAAGGCTGCACTGGGAAAAAATCCACACTGTCTTTTTCAACAAAAGGGACTCTATTAGGTTGCTTACTCCCCTATTTTGTAGGTACAGGGACTGATTTGGAGCCAGCACCCCAAAGGCTTCCTCCAAAGGGCTGCACATATGCGGCTGTGTCACCCCCATGTCACAATGCCAGCACCCGGCAACGCAGTGGTCACCAGACCCCACGCAGGATCCAGAGGAGCAGCCTCCCGTGTCCACTGCCAGAGCTGGCCCGGGGGCAGCCCCAGCACATCTGACAGGAAGCACTTGAGGAGCTGCTGGAATCACAGGCCAGGGGCTGAGGGAAGAAAACCTTGCATGAGGCTGCTGGAGGTTCTCCGCTGCAAGACAATCTGCTGGCAGGGCCACCTTCCAAGCTCGGCTCATGGATGCAAATCCTTTTCAACTGGATAGCAGTGGCAAGACCAAGGCAATTCCTTCTTGAGGAGCACTGCACAGCTCACCATCCTCATCTCCTACAGAGCAACGCTCAGGAGCCGTAAGAGATAGGATGTCGAGGGCTTGCAAGGGCTTGCAAGAGCTTGCAGTGCTTTGGAACACCCACTGGTGTCCTACACAGGGACAGCAAGGATTCTTGCCCACAGGGTCTATCAGCTCAGAGGCACTTGGGCACTCTGGCAAGTCCGCCAGATAGCTCCAGCTCAAGGGAGGATAGGGCTTGGGCAGCTCCTGGCAAGCATGAGCAGCCTGTGGGACAAGGAGCCAGGTCTGGCTCACATGCTCAGGGAACAGCCCATGGCCAGCACTGGGCTCAGCAAGGAACTTTTTCCCCCGGGGCACATTGGCACTGGTCCCCGGCGGTTTTTTGCCTTCCTCTGCAGTTCTCAGCACGGCCCCTTGCCACCATTTCTTTGGGCCATTTGGCCTGGGAGCCGGCTGCTCATGCTCCACCATGCTGGCAGCCGCAGCTGCCACTTCTCAGCTCTCCCTGCAGCTAACACAAGCGCCTGGCAGGGACCAGAGCGCTTCTCATGCGTCCCTGGCCAAGAAGCACAGCAGCCAAACAAGTTGTGGAAGGCAAAAAGTCTGCTCGTCATCGCTACATGTCACGCTTTGGAAGAGATGCCACGGTACCACTCACCTCTTCTTCCTCTTCTTCCTCTTCTTCTTCTTCTTCTTCTTCTTCTTCTTCTTCTTCTTCTCCTTCTTCTTCTTCTTCCTCTTTTGTGCATGGTCAGTCCCACAACTCCTTGTCAAGGTTCTCCCTCTGCAGGAACCGCGGACAGCTTGGCCTCTATTCCTGCTGCTGCTCTCTGCAGCTCTGGGACTTGCCTTTGCCAGCCTGCAAGGGATCTTTTCTCCTGCTAAACTGAAGAATGCCACAGCCTACTCCTGGCTACATTTGGGCTTGAGCTAATGCTTGTGAGCCTGGGTTCTGAAACAGAGTCACAAAGGGAAAAAAAATGGCATGAAATAACATAACATGAATTAACATAAAATCAAGAAAATTAATAAATTAACAACAAAATAAAATAAAATTCATTGTGTTCTGTGTCCTTGACATTGATTTTGGAACTGAAAACCCTCTGTCCTTTCAGGCAAACAGTCTCTTAGATATTGGACTGGCGGACAGGAGAGGAGAGGAGAGGAGAGGAGAGGAGAGGAGAGGAGAGGAGAGGAGAGGAGAGGAGAGGAAAGGAGAGGAGAGGAGAGGAGAGGAGAGGACAGGAGAGGAGAGGAGAGGAGAGGAGAGGAGAGGAGAGGAAAGGAGAGGAGAGGAGAGGAGAGGAGAGGACAGGAGAGGAGAGGAGAGGAGAGGAGAGGAGAGGAGAGGAGAGGAGAGCAGTTCTGCTCTGTCAGGCCTGCAGTTCTGCGTGACAAGCCCTGAGCAAGCCCTGAGGCCTCCATACATGATACTACAGGCAGTATTGCTACTGGAAGGAAGGCTGCACTGGCAACAAATCCACACTGTCTTTTTGCAAAAAAGGGACTCTATCAGGTTGCTTACTCCCCTATTTTGTAGGTACAGGGACTGATTTGGAGCCAGCACCCCAAAGGCTTCCTCCAAAGGGCTGCACATATGCGGCTGTGTCACCCCCATGTCACAATGCCGGCACCCGGCAACGCAGTGGTCACCAGGCCCCACGCAGGATCCAGAGGAGCAGCCTCCCGTGTCCACTGCCAGAGCTGGCCCGGGGGCAGCCCCAGCACATCTGACAGGAAGCACTTGAGGAGCTGCTGGAATCACAGGCCAGGGGCTGAGGGAAGAAAACCTTGCATGAGGCTGCTGGAGGTTCTCCGCTGCAAGACAATCTGCTGGCAGGGCCACCTTCCAAGCTCGGCTCATGGATGCAAATCCTTTTCAACTGGATAGCAGTGGCAAGACCAAGGCAATTCCTTCTTGAGGAGCACTGCACAGCTCACCATCCTCATCTCCTACACAGCAACGCTCAGGAGCCCTAAGAGATAGGATGTCGAGGGCTTGCAAGGGCTTGCAAGGGCTTGCAGTGCTTTGGAACACCCACTGGTGTCCTACACAGGGACAGCAAGGATTCTTGCCCACAAGGTCTATCAGCTCAGAGGCACTTGGGCACTCTGGCAAGTCCGCCAGATAGCTCCAGCTCAAGGGAGGATAGGGCTTGGGCAGCTCCTGGGAAGCATGAGCAGCCTGTGGGACAAGGAGCCAGGTCTGGCTCACATGCTCAGGGAACAGCCCATGGCCAGCACTGGGCTCACAAAGGAACTTTTTCCCCCGGGGCACATTGGCACTGGTCCCCGGCGGTTTTTTGCCTTCCTCTGCAGTTCTCAGCACGGCCCCTTGCCACCATTTCTTTGGGCCATTTGGCCTGGGAGCCGGCTGCTCATGCTCCACCATGCTGGCAGCCGCAGCTGCCACTTCTCAGCTCTCCCTGCAGGTAACACAAGTGCCTGGCAGGGACCAGAGCGCTTCTCATGCATCCCTGGCCAAGAAGCACAGCAGCCAAACAAGTTGTGGAAGGCAAAAAGTCTGCTCGTCATCGCTACATGTCACGCTTTGGAAGAGATGCCACGGTACCACTCACCTCTTCTTCCTCTTCTTCCTCTTCTTCTTCTTCTTCTTCTTCTTCTTCTTCTTCTTCTTCCTCTTTTGTGCATGGTCAGTCCCACAACTCCTTGTCAAGGTTCTCCCTCTGCAGGAACCGCGGACAGCTTGGCCTCTATTCCTGCTGCTGCTCTCTGCAGCTCTGGGACTTGCCTTTGCCAGCCTGCAAGGGATCTTTTCTCCTGCTAAACTGAAGAATGCCTCAGCCTACTCCTGGCTACACTTGGGCTTGAGCTAATGCTTGTGAGCCTGGGTTCTGAAACAGAGTCACAAAGGGAAAAAAAATGACATGAAATAACATAACATGAATTAACATAAAATCAAGAAAATTAATAAATTAACAACAAAATAAAATCAAATTCATTGTGTTCTGTGTCCTTGACATTGATTTTGGAACTGAAAACCCTCTGTCCTTTCAGGCAAACAGTCTCTTAGATATTGGACTGGCAGACAGGAGAGGAGAGGAGAGGAGAGGAGAGGAGAGGAGAGGAGAGGAGAGGAGAGGAGAGGAGAGGAGAGGAGAGGAGAGGAGAGGAGAGGAGAGGAGAGGAGAGGAGAGCAGTTCTGCTCTGTCAGGCCTGCAGTTCTGCGTGACAAGCCCTGAGCGAGCCCTGAGGCCTCCATACATGATACTACAGGCAGTATTGCTACTGGAAGGAAGGCTGCACTGGCAACAAATCCACACTGTCTTTTTGCAAAAAAGGGACTCTATTAGGTTGCTTACTCCCCTATTTTGTAGGTACAGGGACTGATTTGGAGCCAGCACCCCAAAGGCTTCCTCCAAAGGGCTGCACATATGCGGCTGTGTCACCCCCATGTCACAATGCCGGCACCCGGCAACGCAGTGGTCACCAGGCCCCACGCAGGATCCAGAGGAGCAGCCTCCCGTGTCCACTGCCAGAGCTGGCCCGGGGGCAGCCCCAGCACATCTGACAGGAAGCACTTGAGGAGCTGCTGGAATCACAGGCCAGGGGCTGAGGGAAGAAAACCTTGCATGAGGCTGCTGGAGGTTCTCCGCTGCAAGACAATCTGCTGGCAGGGCCACCTTCCAAGCTCGGCTCATGGATGCAAATCCTTTTCAACTGGATAGCAGTGGCAAGACCAAGGCAATTCCTTCTTGAGGAGCACTGCACAGCTCACCATCCTCATCTCCTACACAGCAACGCTCAGGAGCCGTAAGAGATAGGATGTCGAGGGCTTGCAAGGGCTTGCAAGGGCTTGCAGTGCTTTGGAACACCCACTGGTGTCCTACACAGGGACAGCAAGGATTCTTGCCCACAAGGTCTATCAGCTCAGAGGCACTTGGGCACTCTGGCAAGTCCGCCAGATAGCTCCAGCTCAAGGGAGGATAGGGCTTGGGCAGCTCCTGGGAAGCATGAGCAGCCTGTGGGACAAGGAGCCAGGTCTGGCTCACATGCTCAGGGAACAGCCCATGGCCAGCACTGGGCTCACAAAGGAACTTTTTCCCCCGGGGCACATTGGCACTGGTCCCCGGCGGTTTTTTGCCTTCCTCTGCAGTTCTCAGCACGGCCCCTTGCCACCATTTCTTTGGGCCATTTGGCCTGGGAGCCGGCTGCTCATGCTCCACCATGCTGGCAGCCGCAGCTGCCACTTCTCAGCTCTCCCTGCAGGTAACACAAGTGCCTGGCAGGGACCAGAGCGCTTCTCATGCATCCCTGGCCAAGAAGCACAGCAGCCAAACAAGTTGTGGAAGGCAAAAAGTCTGCTCGCCATCGCTACATGTCACGCTTTGGAAGAGATGCCATGGTACCACTCACCTCTTCTTCCTCTTCTTCCTCTTTTGTGCATGGTCAGTCCCACAACTCCTTGTCAAGGTTCTCCCTCTGCAGGAACCGCAGACAGCTTGGCCTCTATTCGTGCTGCTGCTCTCTGCAGCTCTGGGACTTGCCTTTGCCAGCCTGCAAGGGATCTTTTCTCAGGCTAAACTGAAGAATGCCTCAGCCTACTCCTGGCTACACTTGGGCTTGAGCTAATGCTTGTGAGCCTGGGTTCTGAAACAGAGTCACAAAGGGAAAAAAAATGACATGAAATAACATAACATGAATTAACATAAAATCAAGAAAATTAATAAATTAACAACAAAATAAAATAAAATTCATTGTGTTATGTGTCCTTGACATTGATTTTGGAACTGAAAACCCTCTGTCCTTTCAGGCAAACAGTCTCTTAGATATTGGACTGGCGGACAGGAGAGAAGAGGAGAGGAGAGGAGAGGAGAGGAAAGGAGACGAGAGGAGAGGAGAGGAGAGGAGAGCAGTTCTGCTCTGTCAGGCCTGCAGTTCTGCGTGACAAGCCCTGAGCGAGCCCTGAGGCCTCCATACATGATACTACAGGCAGTATTGCTTCTGGAAGGAAGGCTGCACTGGCAACAAATCCACACTGTCTTTTTGCAAAAAAGGGACTCTATTAGGTTGCTTACTCCCCTATTTTGTAGGTACAGGGACTGATTTGGAGCCAGCACCCCAAAGGCTTCCTCCAAAGGGCTGCACATAGGCGGCTGTGTCACCCCCATGTCACAATGCCAGCACCCGGCAACGCAGTGGTCACCAGGCCCCACGCAGGATCCAGAGGAGCAGCCTCCCGTGTCCACTGCCAGAGCTGGCCCGGGGGCAGCCCCAGCACATCTCACAGGAAGCACTTGAGGAGCTGCTGGAATCACAGGCCAGGGGCTGAGGGAAGAAAACCTTGCATGAGACTGCTGGAGGTTCTCCGCTGCAAGACAATCTGCTGGCAGGGCCACCTTCCAAGCTCGGCTCATGGATGCAAATCCTTTTCAACTGGATAGCAGTGGCAAGACCAAGGCAATTCCTTCTTGAGGAGCACTGCACAGCTCACCATCCTCATCTCCTACACAGCAACGCTCAGGAGCCGTAAGAGATAGGATGTCGAGGGCTTGCAAGGGCTTGCAAGGGCTTGCAGTGCTTTGGAACACCCACTGGTGTCCTACACAGGGACAGCAAGGATTCTTGCCCACAAGGTCTATCAGCTCAGAGGCACTTGGGCACTCTGGCAAGTCCGCCAGATAGCTCCAGCTCAAGGGAGGATAGGGCTTGGGCAGCTCCTGGGAAGCATGAGCAGCCTGTGGGACAAGGAGCCAGGTCTGGCTCACATGCTCAGGGAACAGCCCATGGCCAGCACTGGGCTCAGCAAGGAACTTTTTCCCCCGGGGCACATTGGCACTGGTCCCCGGCGGTTTTTTGCCTTCCTCTGCAGTTCTCAGCACGGCCCCTTGCCACCATTTCTTTGGGCCATTTGGCCTGGGAGCCGGCTGCTCATGCTCCACCATGCTGGCAGCCGCAGCTGCCACTTCTCAGCTCTCCCTGCAGCTAACACAAGCGCCTGGCAGGGACCAGAGCGCTTCTCATGCATCCCTGCCCAAGAAGCACAGCAGCCAAACAAGTTGTGGAAGGCAAAAAGTCTGCTCGTCATCGCTACATGTCACGCTTTGGAAGAGATGCCACGGTACCACTCACCTCTTCTTCCTCTTCTTCCTCTTCTTCTTCTTCTTCTTCTTTTTCTTCTTCTTCTTCTTCTTCTTCTTCCTCTTTTGTGCATGGTCAGTCCCACAACTCCTTGTCAGGGTTCTCCCTCTGCAGGAACCGCGGACAGCTTGGCCTCTATTCCTGCTGCTGCTCTCTGCAGCTCTGGGACTTGCCTTTGCCAGCCTGCAAGGGATCTTTTCTCCTGCTAAACTGAAGAATGCCTCAGCCTACTCCTGGCTACACTTGGGCTTGAGCTAATGCTTGTGAGCCTGGGTTCTGAAACAGAGTCACAAAGGGAAAAAAAATGACATGAAATAACATAACATGAATTAACATAAAATCAAGAAAATTAATAAATTAACAACAAAATAAAATCAAATTCATTGTGTTCTGTGTCCTTGACATTGATTTTGGAACTGAAAACCCTCTGTCCTTTCAGGCAAACAGTCTCTTAGATATTGGACTGGCGGACAGGAGAGAAGAGAAGAGGAGAGGAGAGGAGAGGACAGGAGAGGAGAGGAGAGGAGAGGAGAGGAAAGGAGAGCAGTTCTGCTCTGTCAGGCCTGCAGTTCTGCGTGACAAGCCCTGAGCGAGCCCTGAGGCCTCCATACATGATACTACAGGCAGTATTGCTACTGGAAGGAAGGCTGCACTGGCAACAAATCCACACTGTCTTTTTGCAAAAAAGGGACTCTATTAGGTTGCTTACTCCCCTATTTTGTAGGTACAGGGACTGATTTGGAGCCAGCACCCCAAAGGCTTCCTCCAAAGGGCTGCACATATGCGGCTGTGTCACCCCCATGTCACAATGCCAGCACCCGGCAACGCAGTGGTCACCAGGCCCCACGCAGGATCCAGAGGAGCAGCCTCCCGTGTCCACTGCCAGAGCTGGCCCGGGGGCAGCCCCAGCACATCTGACAGGAAGCACTTGAGGAGCTGCTGGAATCACAGGCCAGGGGCTGAGGGAAGAAAACCTTGCATGAGGCTGCTGGAGGTTCTCCGCTGCAAGACAATCTGCTGGCAGGGCCACCTTCCAAGCTCGGCTCATGGATGCAAATCCTTTTCAACTGGATAGCAGTGGCAAGACCAAGGCAATTCCTTCTTGAGGAGCACTGCACAGCTCACCATCCTCATCTCCTACAGAGCAACGCTCAGGAGCCGTAAGAGATAGGATGTCGAGGGCTTGCAAGGGCTTGCAAGGGCTTGCAGTGCTTTGGAACACCCACTGGTGTCCTACACAGGGACAGCAAGGATTCTTGCCCACAAGGTCTATCAGCTCAGAGGCACTTGGGCACTCTGGCAAGTCCGCCAGATAGCTCCAGCTCAAGGGAGGATAGGGCTTGGGCAGCTCCTGGGAAGCATGAGCAGCCTGTGGGACAAGGAGCCAGGTCTGGCTCACATGCTCAGGGAACAGCCCATGGCCAGCACTGGGCTCAGCAAGGAACTTTTTCCCCTGGGGCACATTGGCACTGGTCCCCGGCGGTTTTTTGCCTTCCTCTGCAGTTCTCAGCACGGCCCCTTGCCACCATTTCTTTGGGCCATTTGGCCTGGGAGCCAGCTGCTCATGCTCCACCATGCTGGCAGCCGCAGCTGCCACTTCTCAGCTCTCCCTGCAGCTAACACGAACGCGTGGCAGGGACCAGAGCGCTTCTCATGCATCCCTGGCCAAGAAGCACAGCAGCCAAACAAGTTGTGGAAGGCAAAAAGTCTGCTCGTCATCGCTACATGTCACGCTTTGGAAGAGATGCCACGGTACCACTCACCTCTTCTTCCTCTTCTTCCTCTTCTTCTTCTTCTTCTTCTTCTTCTTCTTCTTCTTCTTCTTCTTCCTCTTTTGTGCATGGTCAGTCCCACAACTCCTTGTCAAGGTTCTCCCTCTGCAGGAACCGCGGACAGCTTGGCCTCTATTCCTGCTGCTGCTCTCTGCAGCTCTGGGACTTTCCTTTGCCAGCCTGCAAGGGATCTTTTCTCAGGCTAAACTGAAGAATGCCTCAGCCTACTCCTGGCTACACTTGGGCTTGAGCTAATGCTTGTGAGCCTGGGTTCTGAAACAGAGTCACAAAGGGAAAAAAAATGACATGAAATAACATAACATGAATTAACATAAAATCAAGAAAATTAATAAATTAACAACAAAATAAAATAAAATTCATTGTGTTCTGTGTCCTTGACATTGATTTTGGAACTGAAAACCCTCTGTCCTTTCAGGCAAACAGTCTCTTAGATATTGGACTGGCGGACAGGAGAGGAGAGGAGAGGAAAGGAGAGGAGAGGAGAGGAGAGGAGAGGAGAGGAGAGGAGAGGAGAGGAGAGGAGAGGAGAGGAGAGGAGAGGAGAGGAGAGGAGAGCAGTTCTGCTCTGTCAGGCCTGCAGTTCTGCGTGACAAGCCCTGAGCGAGCCCTGAGGCCTCCATACATGATACTACAGGCAGTATTGCTACTGGAAGGAAGGCTGCACTGGCAACAAATCCACACTGTCTTTTTGCAAAAAAGGGACTCTATCAGGTTGCTTACTCCCCTATTTTGTAGGTACAGGGACTGATTTGGAGCCAGCACCCCAAAGGCTTCCTCCAAAGGGCTGCACATATGCGGCTGTGTCACCCCCATGTCACAATGCCAGCACCCGGCAACACAGTGGTCACCAGGCCCCACGCAGGATCCAGAGGAGCAGCCTCCCGTGTCCACTGCCAGAGCTGGCCCGGGGGCAGCCCCAGCACATCTGACAGGAAGCACTTGAGGAGCTGCTGGAATCACAGGCCAGGGGCTGAGGGAAGAAAACCTTGCATGAGGCTGCTGGAGGTTCTCCGCTGCAAGACAATCTGCTGGCAGGGCCACCTTCCAAGCTCGGCTCATGGATGCAAATCCTTTTCAACTGGATAGCAGTGGCAAGACCAAGGCAATTCCTTCTTGAGGAGCACTGCACAGCTCACCATCCTCATCTCCTACACAGCAACGCTCAGGAGCCGTAAGAGATAGGATGTCGAGGGCTTGCAAGGGCTTGCAAGGGCTTGCAGTGCTTTGGAACACCCACTGGTGTCCTACACAGGGACAGCAAGGATTCTTGCCCACAAGGTCTATCAGCTCAGAGGCACTTGGGCACTCTGGCAAGTCCGCCAGATAGCTCCAGCTCAAGGGAGGATAGGGCTTGGGCAGCTCCTGGGAAGCATGAGCAGCCTGTGGGACAAGGAGCCAGGTCTGGCTCACATGCTCAGGGAACAGCCCATGGCCAGCACTGGGCTCACAAAGGAACTTTTTCCCCCGGGGCACATTGGCACTGGTCCCCGGCGGTTTTTTGCCTTCCTCTGCAGTTCTCAGCACGGCCCCTTGCCACCATTTCTTTGGGCCATTTGGCCTGGGAGCCGGCTGCTCATGCTCCACCATGCTGGCAGCCGCAGCTGCCACTTCTCAGCTCTCCCTGCAGCTAACACAAGCGCCTGGCAGGGACCAGAGCGCTTCTCATGCATCCCTGGCCAAGAAGCACAGCAGCCAAACAAGTTGTGGAAGGCAAAAAGTCTGCTCGCCATCGCTACATGTCACGCTTTGGAAGAGATGCCATGGTACCACTCACCTCTTCTTCCTCTTCTTCCTCTTTTGTGCATGGTCAGTCCCACAACTCCTTGTCAAGGTTCTCCCTCTGCAGGAACCGCAGACAGCTTGGCCTCTATTCCTGCTGCTGCTCTCTGCAGCTCTGGGACTTGCCTTTGCCAGCCTGCAAGGGATCTTTTCTCCTGCTAAACTGAAGAATGCCTCAGCCTACTCCTGGCTGCACTTGGGCTTGAGCTAATGCTTGTGAGCCTGGGTTCTGAAACAGAGTCACAAAGGGAAAAAAAATGACATGAAATAACATAACATGAATTAACATAAAATCAAGAAAATTAATAAATTAACAACAAAATAAAATAAAATTCATTGTGTTATGTGTCCTTGACATTGATTTTGGAACTGAAAACCCTCTGTCCTTTCAGGCAAACAGTCTCTTAGATATTGGACTGGCGGACAGGAGAGAAGAGGAGAGGAGAGGAGAGGAGAGGAGAGGAAAGGAGACGAGAGGAGAGGAGAGGAGAGCAGTTCTGCTCTGTCAGGCCTGCAGTTCTGCGTGACAAGCCCTGAGCGAGCCCTGAGGCCTCCATGCATGATACTACAGGCAGTATTGCTACTGGAAGGAAGGATGCACTGGCAACAAATCCACACTGTCTTTTTGCAAAAAAGGGACTCTATTAGGTTGCTTAATCCCCTATTTTGTAGGTACAGGGACTGATTTGGAGCCAGCACCCCAAAGGCTTCCTCCAAAGGGCTGCACATATGCGGCTGTGTCACCCCCATGTCACAATGCCAGCACCCGGCAACGCAGTGGTCACCAGGCCCCACGCAGGATCCAGAGGAGCAGCCTCCCGTGTCCACTGCCAGAGCTGGCCCGGGGGCAGCCCCAGCACATCTCACAGGAAGCACTTGAGGAGCTGCTGGAATCACAGGCCAGGGGCTGAGGGAAGAAAACCTTGCATGAGGCTGCTGGAGGTTCTCCGCTGCAAGACAATCTGCTGGCAGGACCACCTTCCAAGCTCGGCTCATGGATGCAAATCCTTTTCAACTGGATAGCAGTGGCAAGACCAAGGCAATTCCTTCTTGAGGAGCACTGCACAGCTCACCATCCTCATCTCCTACACAGCAACGCTCAGGAGCCGTAAGAGATAGGATGTCGAGGGCTTGCAAGGGCTTGCAAGGGCTTGCAGTGCTTTGGAACACCCACTGGTGTCCTACACAGGGACAGCAAGGATTCTTGCCCACAAGGTCTATCAGCTCAGAGGCACTTGGGCACTCTGGCAAGTCTGCCAGATAGCTCCAGCTCAAGGGAGGATAGGGCTTGGGCAGCTCCTGGGAAGCATGAGCAGCCTGTGGGACAAGGAGCCAGGTCTGGCTCACATGCTCAGGGAACAGCCCATGGCCAGCACTGGGCTCAGCAAGGAACTTTTTCCCCCGGGGCACATTGGCACTGGTCCCCGGCGGTTTTTTGCCTTCCTCTGCAGTTCTCAGCACGGCCCCTTGCCACCATTTCTTTGGGCCATTTGGCCTGGGAGCCGGCTGCTCATGCTCCACCATGCTGACAGCCGCAGCTGCCACTTCTCAGCTCTCCCTGCAGGTAACACAAGCACCTGGCAGGGACCAGAGCGCTTCTCATGCATCCCTGGCCAAGAAGCACAGCAGCCAAACAAGTTGTGGAAGGCAAAAAGTCTGCTCGTCATCGCTACGTGTCACACGTTGGAAGAGACGCCACGGTACCACTCACCTCTTCTTCCTCTTCTTCCTCTTCTTCTTCTTCTTCTTCCTCTTTTGTGCATGGTCAGTCCCACAACTCCTTGTCAAGGTTCTCCCTCTGCAGGAACCGCAGAGAGCTTGGCCTCTATTCCTGCTGCTGCTCTCTGCAGCTCTGGGACTTGCCTTTGCCAGCCTGCAAGGGATCTTTTCTCAGGCTAAACTGAAGAATGCCTCAGCCTACTCCTGGCTACACTTGGGCTTGAGCTAATGCTTGTGAGCCTGGGTTCTGAAACAGAGTCACAAAGGGAAAAAAAATGACATGAAATAACATAACATGAATTAACATAAAATCAAGAAAATTAATAAATTAACAACAAAATAAAATAAAATTCATTGTGTTATGTGTCCTTGACATTGATTTTGGAACTGAAAACCCTCTGTCCTTTCAGGCAAACAGTCTCTTAGATATTGGACTGGCGGACAGGAGAGAAGAGGAGAGGAGAGGAGAGGAGAGGAAAGGAGACGAGAGGAGAGGAGAGGAGAGGAGAGCAGTTCTGCTCTGTCAGGCCTGCAGTTCTGCGTGACAAGCCCTGAGCGAGCCCTGAGGCCTCCATACATGATACTACAGGCAGTATTGCTTCTGGAAGGAAGGCTGCACTTGCAACAAATCCACACTGTCTTTTTGCAAAAAAGGGACTCTATTAGGTTGCTTACTCCCCTATTTTGTAGGTACAGGGACTGATTTGGAGCCAGCACCCCAAAGGCTTCCTCCAAAGGGCTGCACATAGGCGGCTGTGTCACCCCCATGTCACAATGCCAGCACCCGGCAACGCAGTGGTCACCAGGCCCCACGCAGGATCCAGAGGAGCAGCCTCCCGTGTCCACTGCCAGAGCTGGCCCGGGGGCAGCCCCAGCACATCTCACAGGAAGCACTTGAGGAGCTGCTGGAATCACAGGCCAGGGGCTGAGGGAAGAAAACCTTGCATGAGACTGCTGGAGGTTCTCCGCTGCAAGACAATCTGCTGGCAGGGCCACCTTCCAAGCTCGGCTCATGGATGCAAATCTTTTTCAACTGGATAGCAGTGGCAAGACCAAGGCAATTCCTTCTTGAGGAGCACTGCACAGCTCACCATCCTCATCTCCTACACAGCAACGCTCAGGAGCCGTAAGAGATAGGATGTCGAGGGCTTGCAAGGGCTTGCAAGGGCTTGCAGTGGTTTGGAACACCCACTGGTGTCCTACACAGGGACAGCAAGGATTCTTGCCCACAAGGTCTATCAGCTCAGAGGCACTTGGGCACTCTGGCAAGTCCGCCAGATAGCTCCAGCTCAAGGGAGGATAGGGCTTGGGCAGCTCCTGGGAAGCATGAGCAGCCTGTGGGACAAGGAGCCAGGTCTGGCTCACATGCTCAGGGAACAGCCCATGGCCAGCACTGGGCTCAGCAAGGAACTTTTTCCCCCGGGGCACATTGGCACTGGTCCCCAGCGGTTTTTTGCCTTCCTCTGCAGTTCTCAGCACGGCCCCTTGCCACCATTTCTTTGGGCCATTTGGCCTGGGAGCCGGCTGCTCATGCTCCACCATGCTGGCAGCCGCAGCTGCCACTTCTCAGCTCTCCCTGCAGCTAACACAAGCACCTGGCAGGGACCAGAGCGCTTCTCATGCATCCCTGGCCAAGAAGCACAGCAGCCAAACAAGTTGTGGAAGGCAAAAAGTCTGCTCGTCATCGCTACATGTCACGCTTTGGAAGAGATGCCACGGTACCACTCACCTCTTCTTCCTCTTCTTCCTCTTCTTCTTCTTCTTCTTCTTTTTCTTCTTCTTCTTCCTCTTTTGTGCATGGTCAGTCCCACAACTCCTTGTCAAGGTTCTCCCTCTGCAGGAACCGCGGACAGCTTGGCCTCTATTCCTGCTGCTGCTCTCTGCAGCTCTGGGACTTGCCTTTGCCAGCCTGCAAGGGATCTTTTCTCCTGCTAAACTGAAGAATGCCTCAGCCTACTCCTGGCTACACTTGGGCTTGAGCTAATGCTTGTGAGCCTGGGTTCTGAAACAGAGTCACAAAGAGAAAAAAAATGACATGAAATAACATAACATGAATTAACATAAAATCAAGAAAATTAATAAATTAACAACAAAATAAAATAAAATTCATTGTGTTATGTGTCCTTGACATTGATTTTGGAACTGAAAACCCTCTGTCCTTTCAGGCAAACAGTCTCTTAGATATTGGACTGGCGGACAGGAGAGGAGAGGAGAGGAGAGGAGAGGAGAGGAGAGGAGAGGAGAGGAGAGCAGTTCTGCTCTGTCAGGCCTGCAGTTCTGCGTGACAAGCCCTGAGCGAGCCCTGAGGCCTCCATACATGATACTACAGGCAGTATTGCTACTGGACTTAAGGCTGCACTGGCAACAAATCCACACTGTCTTTTTGCAAAAAAGGGACTCTATTAGGTTGCTTACTCCCCTATTTTGTAGGTACAGGGACTGATTTGGAGCCAGCACCCCAAAGGCTTCCTCCAAAGGGCTGCACATAGGCGGCTGTGTCACCCCCATGTCACAATGCCAGCACCCGGCAACGCAGTGGTCACCAGGCCCCACGCAGGATCCAGAGGAGCAGCCTCCCGTGTCCACTGCCAGAGCTGGCCCGGGGGCAGCCCCAGCACATCTGACAGGAAGCACTTGAGGAGCTGCTGGAATCACAGGCCAGGGGCTGAGGGAAGAAAACCTTGCATGAGACTGCTGGAGGTTCTCCGCTGCAAGACAATCTGCTGGCAGGGCCACCTTCCAAGCTCGGCTCATGGATGCAAATCCTTTTCAACTGGATAGCAGTGGCAAGACCAAGGCAATTCCTTCTTGAGGAGCACTGCACAGCTCACCATCCTCATCTCCTACACAGCAACGCTCAGGAGCCGTAAGAGATAGGATGTCGAGGGCTTGCAAGGGCTTGCAAGGGCTTGCAGTGCTTTGGAACACCCACTGGTGTCCTACACAGGGACAGCAAGGATTCTTGCCCACAAGGTCTATCAGCTCAGAGGCACTTGGGCACTCTGGCAAGTCCGCCAGATAGCTCCAGCTCAAGGGAGGATAGGGCTTGGGCAGCTCCTGGGAAGCATGAGCAGCCTGTGGGACAAGGAGCCAGGTCTGGCTCACATGCTCAGGGAACAGCCCATGGCCAGCACTGGGCTCAGCAAGGAACTTTTTCCCCCGGGGCACATTGGCACTGGTCCCCGGCGGTTTTTTGCCTTCCTCTGCAGTTCTCAGCACGGCCCCTTGCCACCATTTCTTTGGGCCATTTGGCCTGGGAGCCGGCTGCTCATGCTCCACCATGCTGGCAGCCGCAGCTGCCACTTCTCAGCTCTCCCTGCAGCTAACACGAACGCGTGGCAGGGACCAGAGCGCTTCTCATGCATCCCTGGCCAAGAAGCACAGCAGCCAAACAAGTTGTGCAAGGCAAAAAGTCTGCTCGTCATCGCTACATGTCACGCTTTGGAAGAGATGCCACGGTACCACTCACCTCTTCTTCCTCTTCTTCCTCTTCTTCTTCTTCTTCTTCTTCTTCTTCTTCTTCTTCTTCTTCTTCTTCCTCTTTTGTGCATGGTCAGTCCCACAACTCCTTGTCAAGGTTCTCCCTCTGCAGGAACCGCGGACAGCTTGGCCTCTATTCCTGCTGCTGCTCTCTGCAGCTCTGGGACTTGCCTTTGCCAGCCTGCAAGGGATCTTTTCTCCTGCTAAACTGAAGAATGCCTCAGCCTACTCCTGGCTACACTTGGGCTTGAGCTAATGCTTGTGAGCCTGGGTTCTGAAACAGAGTCACAAAGGGAAAAAAAATGACATGAAATAACATAACATGAATTAACATAAAATCAAGAAAATTAATAAATTAACAACAAAATAAAATAAAATTCATTGTGTTCTGTGTCCTTGACATTGATTTTGGAACTGAAAACCCTCTGTCCTTTCAGGCAAACAGTCTCTTAGATATTGGACTGGCGGACAGGAGAGGAGAGGAGAGGAGAGGAGAGGAGAGGAGAGGAGAGCAGTTCTGCTCTGTCAGGCCTGCAGTTCTGCGTGACAAGCCCTGAGCGAGCCCTGAGGCCTCCATACATGATACTACAGGCAGTATTGCTACTGGAAGGAAGGCTGCACTGGCAACAAATCCACACTGTCTTTTTGCAAAAAAGGGACTCTATCAGGTTGCTTACTCCCCTATTTTGTAGGTACAGGGACTGATTTGGAGCCAGCACCCCAAAGGCTTCCTCCAAAGGGCTGCACATATGCGGCTGTGTCACCCCCATGTCACAATGCCAGCACCCGGCAACGCAGTGGTCACCATGCCCCACGTAGGATCCAGAGGAGCAGCCTCCCGTGTCCACTGCCAGAGCTGGCCCGGGGGCAGCCCCAGCACATCTGACAGGAAGCACTTGAGGAGCTGCTGGAATCACAGGCCAGGGGCTGAGGGAAGAAAACCTTGCATGAGGCTGCTGGAGGTTCTCCGCTGCAAGACAATCTGCTGGCAGGGCCACCTTCCAAGCTCGGCTCATGGATGCAAATCCTTTTCAACTGGATAGCAGTGGCAAGACCAAGGCAATTCCTTCTTGAGGAGCACTGCACAGCTCACCATCCTCATCTCCTACAGAGCAACGCTCAGGAGCCGTAAGAGATAGGATGTCGAGGGCTTGCAAGGGCTTGCAAGGGCTTGCAGTGCTTTGGAACACCCACTGGTGTCCTACACAGGGACAGCAAGGATTCTTGCCCACAAGGTCTATCAGCTCAGAGGCACTTGGGCACTCTGGCAAGTCCGCCAGATAGCTCCAGCTCAAGGGAGGATAGGGCTTGGGCAGCTCCTGGGAAGCATGAGCAGCCTGTGGGACAAGGAGCCAGGTCTGGCTCACATGCTCAGGGAACAGCCCATGGCCAGCACTGGGCTCAGCAAGGAACTTTTTCCCCTGGGGCACATTGGCACTGGTCCCCGGCGGTTTTTTGCCTTCCTCTGCAGTTCTCAGCACGGCCCCTTGCCACCATTTCTTTGGGCCATTTGGCCTGGGAGCCGGCTGCTCATGCTCCATCATGCTGGCAGCTGCAGCTGCCACTTCTCAGCTCTCCCTGCAGCTAACACAAACGCCTGGCAGGGACCAGAGCGCTTCTCATGCATCCCTGGCCAAGAAGCACAGCAGCCAAACAAGTTGTGGAAGGCAAAAAGTCTGCTCGTCATCGCTACATGTCACGCTTTGGAAGAGATGCCACGGTACCACTCACCTCTTCTTCCTCTTCTTCCTCTTCTTCATCTTCTTCTTCTTCTTCTTCTTCTTCTTCTTCCTCTTTTGTGCATGGTCAGTCCCACAACTCCTTGTTAAGGTTCTCCCTCTGCAGGAACCGCGGACAGCTTGGCCTCTATTCCTGCTGCTGCTCTCTGCAGCTCTGGGACTTGCCTTTGCCAGCCTGCAAGGGATCTTTTCTCAGGCTAAACTGAAGAATGCCTCAGCCTGCTCCTGGCTACACTTGGGCTTGAGCTAGTGCTTGTGAGCCTGGGTTCTGAAACAGAGTCACAAAGGGAAAAAAAATGACATGAAATAACATAACATGAATTAACATAAAATCAAGAAAATTAATAAATTAACAACAAAATAAAATAAAATTCATTGTGTTCTGTGTCCTTGACATTGATTTTGGAACTGAAAACCCTCTGTCCTTTCAGGCAAACAGTCTCTTAGATATTGGACTGGCGGACAGGAGAGGAGAGGAGAGGAGAGGAGAGGAGAGGAGAGGAGAGGAGAGGAGAGGAGAGGAGAGGAGAGGAGA
Organism: Caloenas nicobarica; assembly: GCF_036013445.1. NCBI lineage: Eukaryota > Metazoa > Chordata > Aves > Columbiformes > Columbidae > Caloenas > Caloenas nicobarica. The sequence continues at coordinate 19,053,693 of NC_088258.1, forward strand.
GGAGAGGAGAGGAGAGGAGAGCAGTTCTGCTCTGTCAGGCCTGCAGTTCTGCGTGACAAGCCCTGAGCGAGCCCTGAGGCCTCCATACATGATACTACAGGCAGTATTGCTACTGGAAGGAAGGCTGCACTGGCAACAAATCCACACTGTCTTTTTGCAAAAAAGGGACTCTATCAGGTTGCTTACTCCCCTATTTTGTAGGTACAGGGACTGATTTGGAGCCAGCACCCCAAAGGCTTCCTCCAAAGGGCTGCACATATGCGGCTGTGTCACCCCCATGTCACAATGCCAGCACCCGGCAACGCAGTGGTCACCATGCCCCACGTAGGATCCAGAGGAGCAGCCTCCCGTGTCCACTGCCAGAGCTGGCCCGGGGGCAGCCCCAGCACATCTGACAGGAAGCACTTGAGGAGCTGCTGGAATCACAGGCCAGGGGCTGAGGGAAGAAAACCTTGCATGAGGCTGCTGGAGGTTCTCCGCTGCAAGACAATCTGCTGGCAGGGCCACCTTCCAAGCTCGGCTCATGGATGCAAATCCTTTTCAACTGGATAGCAGTGGCAAGACCAAGGCAATTCCTTCTTGAGGAGCACTGCACAGCTCACCATCCTCATCTCCTACAGAGCAACGCTCAGGAGCCATAAGAGATAGGATGTCGAGGGCTTGCAAGGGCTTGCAAGGGCTTGCAGTGCTTTGGAACACCCACTGGTGTCCTACACAGGGACAGCAAGGATTCTTGCCCACAAGGTCTATCAGCTCAGAGGCACTTGGGCACTCTGGCAAGTCCGCCAGATAGCTCCAGCTCAAGGGAGGATAGGGCTTGGGCAGCTCCTGGGAAGCATGAGCAGCCTGTGGGACAAGGAGCCAGGTCTGGCTCACATGCTCAGGGAACAGCCCATGGCCAGCACTGGGCTCAGCAAGGAACTTTTTCCCCTGGGGCACATTGGCACTGGTCCCCGGCGGTTTTTTGCCTTCCTCTGCAGTTCTCAGCACGGCCCCTTGCCACCATTTCTTTGGGCCATTTGGCCTGGGAGCCGGCTGCTCATGCTCCACCATGCTGGCAGCTGCAGCTGCCACTTCTCAGCTCTCCCTGCAGCTAACACAAGCGCCTGGCAGGGACCAGAGCGCTTCTCATGCATCCCTGGCCAAGAAGCACAGCAGCCAAACAAGTTGTGGAAGGCAAAAAGTCTGCTCGTCATCGCTACATGTCACGCTTTGGAAGAGATGCCACGGTACCACTCACCTCTTCTTCCTCTTCTTCCTCTTCTTCATCTTCTTCTTCTTCTTCTTCTTCTTCTTCTTCCTCTTTTGTGCATGGTCAGTCCCACAACTCCTTGTTAAGGTTCTCCCTCTGCAGGAACCGCGGACAGCTTGGCCTCTATTCCTGCTGCTGCTCTCTGCAGCTCTGGGACTTGCCTTTGCCAGCCTGCAAGGGATCTTTTCTCAGGCTAAACTGAAGAATGCCTCAGCCTGCTCCTGGCTACACTTGGGCTTGAGCTAGTGCTTGTGAGCCTGGGTTCTGAAACAGAGTCACAAAGGGAAAAAAAATGACATGAAATAACATAACATGAATTAACATAAAATCAAGAAAATTAATAAATTAACAACAAAATAAAATAAAATTCATTGTGTTCTGTGTCCTTGACATTGATTTTGGAACTGAAAACCCTCTGTCCTTTCAGGCAAACAGTCTCTTAGATATTGGACTGGCGGACAGGAGAGGAGAGGAGAGGAGAGGAGAGGACAGGAGAGGAGAGGAGAGGAGAGCAGTTCTGCTCTGTTCAGGCCTGCAGTTCTGCGTGACAAGCCCTGAGCGAGCCCTGAGGCCTCCATACATGATACTACAGGCAGTATTGCTACTGGAAGGAAGGCTGCACTGGCAACAAATGCACACTGTCTTTTTGCAAAAAAGGGACTCTATTAGGTTGCTTACTCCCCTATTTTGTAGGTACAGGGACTGATTTGGAGCCAGCACCCCAAAGGCTTCCTCCAAAGGGCTGCACATATGCGGCTGTGTCACCCCCATGTCACAATGCCAGCACCCGGCAACGCAGTGGTCACCAGGCCCCACGCAGGATCCAGAGGAGCAGCCTCCCGTGTCCACTGCCAGAGCTGGCCCGGGGGCAGCCCCAGCACATCTGACAGGAAGCACTTGAGGAGCTGCTGGAATCACAGGCCAGGGGCTGAGGGAAGAAAACCTTGCATGAGGCTGCTGGAGGTTCTCCGCTGCAAGACAATCTGCTGGCAGGGCCACCTTCCAAGCTCGGCTCATGGATGCAAATCCTTTTCAACTGGATAGCAGTGGCAAGACCAAGGCAATTCCTTCTTGAGGAGCACTGCACAGCTCACCATCCTCATCTCCTACAGAGCAATGCTCAGGAGCCGTAAGAGATAGGATGTCGAGGGCTTGCAAGGGCTTGCAAGGGCTTGCAGTGCTTTGGAACACCCACTGGTGTCCTACACAGGGACAGCAAGGATTCTTGCCCACAAGGTCTATCAGCTCAGAGGCACTTGGGCACTCTGGCAAGTCCGCCAGATAGCTCCAGCTCAAGGGAGGATAGGGCTTGGGCAGCTCCTGGGAAGCATGAGCAGCCTGTGGGACAAGGAGCCAGGTCTGGCTCACATGCTCAGGGAACAGCCCATGGCCAGCACTGGGCTCAGCAAGGAACTTTTTCCCCTGGGGCACATTGGCACTGGTCCCTGGCGGTTTTTTGCCTTCCTCTGCAGTTCTCAGCACGGCCCCTTGCCACCATTTCTTTGGGCCATTTGGCCTGGGAGCCGGCTGCTCATGCTCCACCATGCTGGCAGCCGCAGCTGCCACTTCTCAGCTCTCCCTGCAGCTAACACAAGCGCCTGGCAGGGACCAGAGCGCTTCTCATGCATCCCTGGCCAAGAAGCACAGCAGCCAAACAAGTTGTGGAAGGCAAAAAGTCTGCTCGTCATCGCTACATGTCACACTTTGGAAGAGATGCCACGGTACCACTCACCTCTTCTTCCTCTTCTTCCTCTTCTTCTTCTTCTTCTTCTTCTTCTTCTTCTTCTTCTTCTTCTTCTTCCTCTTTTGTCCATGGTCAGTCCCACAACTCCTTGTCAAGGTTCTCCCTCTGCAGGAACCACGGACAGCTTGGCCTCTATTCCTGCTGCTGCTCTCTGCAGCTCTGGGACTTGCCTTTGCCAGCCTGCAAGGGATCTTTTCTCATGCTAAACTAAAGAATGCCTCAGCCTACTCCTGGCTACACTTGGGCTTGAGCTAATGCTTGTGAGCCTGGGTTCTGAAACAGAGTCACAAAGGGAAAAAAAATGACATGAAATAACATAACATGAATTAACATAAAATCAAGAAAATTAATAAATTAACAACAAAATAAAATAAAATTCATTGTGTTCTGTGTCCTTGACATTGATTTTGGAACTGAAAACCCTCTGTCCTTTCAGGCAAACAGTCTCTTAGATATTGGACTGGCGGACAGGAGAGAAGAGAAGAGGAGAGGAGAGGAGAGGAGAGGACAGGAGAGGAGAGGAGAGGAGAGGAGAAGAGAGGAAAGGAGAGGAGAGGAGAGGGGAGGAGAGGAGAGGAGAGGAGAGGAGAGGAGAGGAAAGGAGAGGAAAAGAGAGGAGAGGAGAGGAGAGGAGAGGAGAGCAGTTCTGCTCTGTCAGGCCTGCAGTTCTGCGTGACAAGCCCTGAGCGAGCCCTGAGGCCTCCATACATGATACTACAGGCAGTATTGCTACTGGAAGGAAGGCTGCACTGGCAACAAATCCACACTGTCTTTTTGCAAAAAAGGGACTCTATTAGGTTGCTTACTCCCCTATTTTGTAGGTACAGGGACTGATTTGGAGCCAGCACCCCAAAGGCTTCCTCCAAAGGGCTGCACATATGCGGCTGTGTCACCCCCATGTCACAATGCCAGCACCCGGCAACGCAGTGGTCACCAGGCCCCACGCAGGATCCAGAGGAGCAGCCTCCCGTGTCCACTGCCAGAGCTGGCCCGGGGGCAGCCCCAGCACATCTGACAGGAAGCACTTGAGGAGCTGCTGGAATCACAGGCCAGGGGCTGAGGGAAGAAAACCTTGCATGAGGCTGCTGGAGGTTCTCCGCTGCAAGACAATCTGCTGGCAGGGCCACCTTCCAAGCTCGGCTCATGGATGCAAATCCTTTTCAACTGGATAGCAGTGGCAAGACCAAGGCAATTCCTTCTTGAGGAGCACTGCACAGCTCACCATCCTCATCTCCTACAGAGCAATGCTCAGGAGCCGTAAGAGATAGGATGTCGAGGGCTTGCAAGGGCTTGCAAGGGCTTGCAGTGCTTTGGAACACCCACTGGTGTCCTACACAGGGACAGCAAGGATTCTTGCCCACAAGGTCTATCAGCTCAGAGGCACTTGGGCACTCTGGCAAGTCCGCCAGATAGCTCCAGCTCAAGGGAGGATAGGGCTTGGGCAGCTCCTGGGAAGCATGAGCAGCCTGTGGGACAAGGAGCCAGGTCTGGCTCACATGCTCAGGGAACAGCCCATGGCCAGCACTGGGCTCAGCAAGGAACTTTTTCCCCTGGGGCACATTGGCACTGGTCCCTGGCGGTTTTTTGCCTTCCTCTGCAGTTCTCAGCACGGCCCCTTGCCACCATTTCTTTGGGCCATTTGGCCTGGGAGCCGGCTGCTCATGCTCCACCATGCTGGCAGCCGCAGCTGCCACTTCTCAGCTCTCCCTGCAGCTAACACAAGCGCCTGGCAGGGACCAGAGCGCTTCTCATGCATCCCTGGCCAAGAAGCACAGCAGCCAAACAAGTTGTGGAAGGCAAAAAGTCTGCTCGTCATCGCTACATGTCACGCTTTGGAAGAGATGCCACGGTACCACTCACCTCTTCTTCCTCTTCTTCCTCTTCTTCTTCTTCTTCTTCTTCTTCTTCTTCTTCTTCTTCTTCCTCTTTTGTGCATGGTCAGTCCCACAACTCCTTGTCAAGGTTCTCCCTCTGCAGGAACCGCGGACAGCTTGGCCTCTATTCCTGCTGCTGCTCTCTGCAGCTCTGGGACTTGCCTTTGCCAGCCTGCAAGGGATCTTTTCTCAGGCTAAACTGAAGAATGCCTCAGCCTACTCCTGGCTACACTTGGGCTTGAGCTAATGCTTGTGAGCCTGGGTTCTGAAACAGAGTCACAAAGGGAAAAAAAATGACATGAAATAACATAACATGAATTAACATAAAATCAAGAAAATTAATAAATTAACAACAAAATAAAATAAAATTCATTGTGTTCTGTGTCCTTGACATTGATTTTGGAACTGAAAACCCTCTGTCCTTTCAGGCAAACAGTCTCTTAGATATTGGACTGGCGGACAGGAGAGAAGAGAAGAGGAGAGGAGAGGAGAGGACAGGAGAGGAGAGGAGAGGAGAGGAGAAGAGAGGAAAGGAGAGGAGAGGAGAGGAGAGGAGAGGAGAGGAGAGGAGAGGAGAGGAAAAGAGAGGAGAGGAGAGGAGAGGAGAGGAGAGGAGAGGAGAGGAGAGGAGAGGAGAGGAGAGGAGAGGAGAGGAGAGGAGAGGAAAAGAGAGGAGAGGAAAGGACAGGAGAGGAGAGGAGAGGAGAGGAGAGGAGAGGAGAGGAGAGGAGAGGAGAGGAGAGGAGAGGAGAGGAGAGGAGAGCAGTTCTGCTCTGTCCGGTCTGCAGTTCTGCGTGACAAGCCCTGAGCGAGCCCTGAGGCCTCCATACATGATACTAAAGGCAGTATTGCTACTGGAAGGAAGGCTGCACTGGCAACAAATCCACACTGTCTTTTTGCAAAAAAGGGACTCTATTAGGTTGCTTACTCCCCTATTTTGTAGGTACAGGGACTGATTTGGAGCCAGCACCCCAAAGGATTCCTCCAAAGGGCTGCACATATGCGGCTGTGTCACCCCCATGTCACAATGCCAGCACCCGGCAACGCAGTGGTCACCATGCCCCACGTAGGATCCAGAGGAGCAGCCTCCCGTGTCCACTGCCAGAGCTGGCCCGGGGGCAGCCCCAGCACATCTGACAGGAAGCACTTGAGGAGCTGCTGGAATCACAGGCCAGGGGCTGAGGGAAGAAAACCTTGCATGAGGCTGCTGGAGGTTCTCCGCTGCAAGACAATCTGCTGGCAGGGCCACCTTCCAAGCTCGGCTCATGGATGCAAATCCTTTTCAACTGGATAGCAGTGGCAAGACCAAGGCAATTCCTTCTTGAGGAGCACTGCACAGCTCACCATCCTCATCTCCTACAGAGCAACGCTCAGGAGCCGTAAGAGATAGGATGTCGAGGGCTTGCAAGGGCCTGCAAGGGCTTGCAGTGCTTTGGAACACCCACTGGTGTCCTACACAGGGACAGCAAGGATTCTTGCCCACAAGGTCTATCAGCTCAGAGGCACTTGGGCACTCTGGCAAGTCCGCCAGATAGCTCCAGCTCAAGGGAGGATAGGGCTTGGGCAGCTCCTGGGAAGCATGAGCAGCCTGTGGGACAAGGAGCCAGGTCTGGCTCACATGCTCAGGGAACAGCCCGTGGCCAGCACTGGGCTCAGCAAGGAACTTTTTCCCCTGGGGCACATTGGCACTGGTCCCCGGCGGTTTTTTGCCTTCCTCTGCAGTTCTCAGCACGGCCCCTTGCCACCATTTCTTTGGGCCATTTGGCCTGGGAGCCGGCTGCTCATGCTCCACCATGCTGGCAGCCGCAGCTGCCACTTCTCAGCTCTCCCTGCAGGTAACACAAGCGCCTGGCAGGGACCAGAGCGCTTCTCATGCATCCCTGGCCAAGAAGCACAGCAGCCAAACAAGTTGTGGAAGGCAAAAAGTCTGCTCGTCATCGCTACATGTCACGCTTTGGAAGAGATGCCACGGTACCACTCACCTCTTCTTCCTCTTCTTCCTCTTCTTCTTCTTCTTCTTCTTCTTCTTCTTCTTCTTCTTCTTCTTCCTCTTTTGTGCATGGTCAGTCCCACAACTCCTTGTCAAGGTTCTCCCTCTGCAGGAACCGCGGACAGCTTGGCCTCTATTCCTGCTGCTGCTCTCTGCAGCTCTGGGACTTGCCTTTGCCAGCCTGCAAGGGATCTTTTCTCAGGCTAAACTGAAGAATGCCTCAGCCTACTCCTGGCTACACTTGGGCTTGAGCTAATGCTTGTGAGCCTGGGTTCTGAAACAGAGTCACAAAGGGAAAAAAAATGACATGAAATAACATAACATGAATTAACATAAAATCAAGAAAATTAATAAATTAACAACAAAATAAAATAAAATTCATTGTGTTCTGTGTCCTTGACATTGATTTTGGAACTGAAAACCCTCTGTCCTTTCAGGCAAACAGTCTCTTAGATATTGGACTGGCGGACAGGAGAGAAGAGAAGAGGAGAGGAGAGGAGAGGACAGGAGAGGAGAGGAGAGGAGAGGAGAGGAGAGGAGAGGAGAGGAGAGGAGAGGAGAGGAGAGGAGAGGAAAAGAGAGGAGAGGAAAGGACAGGAGAGGAGAGGAGAGGAGAGGAGAGGACAGGACAGGACAGGAGAGGAGAGGAGAGGAGAGGAGAGGAGAGGAGAGCAGTTCTGCTCTGTCCGGTCTGCAGTTCTGCGTGACAAGCCCTGAGCGAGCCCTGAGGCCTCCATACATGATACTACAGGCAGTATTGCTACTGGAAGGAAGGCTGCACTGGCAACAAATCCACACTGTCTTTTTGCAAAAAAGGGACTCTATTAGGTTGCTTACTCCCCTATTTTGTAGGTACAGGGACTGATTTGGAGCCAGCACCCCAAAGGATTCCTCCAAAGGGCTGCACATATGCGGCTGTGTCACCCCCATGTCACAATGCCAGCACCCGGCAACGCAGTGGTCACCAGGCCCCACGCAGGATCCAGAGGAGCAGCCTCCCGTGTCCACTGCCAGAGCTGGCCCGGGGGCAGCCCCAGCACATCTGACAGGAAGCACTTGAGGAGCTGCTGGAATCACAGGCCAGGGGCTGAGGGAAGAAAACCTTGCATGAGGCTGCTGGAGGTTCTCCGCTGCAAGACAATCTGCTGGCAGGGCCACCTTCCAAGCTCGGCTCATGGATGCAAATCCTTTTCAACTGGATAGCAGTGGCAAGACCAAGGCAATTCCTTCTTGAGGAGCACTGCACAGCTCACCATCCTCATCTCCTACAGAGCAACGCTCAGGAGCCGTAAGAGATAGGATGTCGAGGGCTTGCAAGGGCCTGCAAGGGCTTGCAGTGCTTTGGAACACCCACTGGTGTCCTACACAGGGACAGCAAGGATTCTTGCCCACAAGGTCTATCAGCTCAGAGGCACTTGGGCACTCTGGCAAGTCCGCCAGATAGCTCCAGCTCAAGGGAGGATAGGGCTTGGGCAGCTCCTGGGAAGCATGAGCAGCCTGTGGGACAAGGAGCCAGGTCTGGCTCACATGCTCAGGGAACAGCCCGTGGCCAGCACTGGGCTCAGCAAGGAACTTTTTCCCCTGGGGCACATTGGCACTGGTCCCCGGCGGTTTTTTGCCTTCCTCTGCAGTTCTCAGCACGGCCCCTTGCCACCATTTCTTTGGGCCATTTGGCCTGGGAGCCGGCTGCTCATGCTCCACCATGCTGGCAGCCGCAGCTGCCACTTCTCAGCTCTCCCTGCAGGTAACACAAGCGCCTGGCAGGGACCAGAGCGCTTCTCATGCATCCCTGGCCAAGAAGCACAGCAGCCAAACAAGTTGTGGAAGGCAAAAAGTCTGCTCGTCATCGCTACATGTCACGCTTTGGAAGAGATGCCACGGTACCACTCACCTCTTCTTCCTCTTCTTCCTCTTCTTCTTCTTCTTCTTCTTCTTCTTCTTCTTCTTCTTCTTCTTCCTCTTTTGTGCATGGTCAGTCCCACAACTCCTTGTCAAGGTTCTCCCTCTGCAGGAACCGCGGACAGCTTGGCCTCTATTCCTGCTGCTGCTCTCTGCAGCTCTGGGACTTGCCTTTGCCAGCCTGCAAGGGATCTTTTCTCAGGCTAAACTGAAGAATGCCTCAGCCTACTCCTGGCTACACTTGGGCTTGAGCTAATGCTTGTGAGCCTGGGTTCTGAAACAGAGTCACAAAGGGAAAAAAAATGACATGAAATAACATAACATGAATTAACATAAAATCAAGAAAATTAATAAATTAACAACAAAATAAAATAAAATTCATTGTGTTCTGTGTCCTTGACATTGATTTTGGAACTGAAAACCCTCTGTCCTTTCAGGCAAACAGTCTCTTAGATATTGGACTGGCGGACAGGAGAGAAGAGAAGAGGAGAGGAGAGGAGAGGACAGGAGAGGAGAGGAGAGGAGAGGAGAAGAGAGGAAAGGAGAGGAGAGGAGAGGAGAGGAGAGGAGAGGAGAGGAGAGGAAAAGAGAGGAGAGGAGAGGAGAGGAGAGGAGAGGAGAGGAGAGGAGAGGAGAGGAGAGGAGAGGAGAGGAGAGGAGAGGAGAGGAGAGGAAAAGAGAGGAGAGGAAAGGACAGGAGAGGAGAGGAGAGGAGAGGAGAGGACAGGACAGGACAGGAGAGGAGAGGAGAGGAGAGGAGAGGAGAGGAGAGCAGTTCTGCTCTGTCCGGTCTGCAGTTCTGCGTGACAAGCCCTGAGCGAGCCCTGAGGCCTCCATACATGATACTACAGGCAGTATTGCTACTGGAAGGAAGGCTGCACTGGCAACAAATCCACACTGTCTTTTTGCACAAAAGGGACTCTATTAGGTTGCTTACTCCCCTATTTTGTAGCTACAGGGACTGATTTGGAGCCAGCACCCCAAAGGATTCCTCCAAAGGGCTGCACATATGCGGCTGTGTCACCCCCATGTCACAATGCCAGCACCCGGCAACGCAGTGGTCACCATGCCCCACGTAGGATCCAGAGGAGCAGCCTCCCGTGTCCACTGCCAGAGCTGGCCCGGGGGCAGCCCCAGCACATCTGACAGGAAGCACTTGAGGAGCTGCTGGAATCACAGGCCAGGGGCTGAGGGAAGAAAACCTTGCATGAGGCTGCTGGAGGTTCTCCGCTGCAAGACAATCTGCTGGCAGGGCCACCTTCCAAGCTCGGCTCATGGATGCAAATCCTTTTCAACTGGATAGCAGTGGCAAGACCAAGGCAATTCCTTCTTGAGGAGCACTGCACAGCTCACCATCCTCATCTCCTACAGAGCAACGCTCAGGAGCCGTAAGAGATAGGATGTCGAGGGCTTGCAAGGGCCTGCAAGGGCTTGCAGTGCTTTGGAACACCCACTGGTGTCCTACACAGGGACAGCAAGGATTCTTGCCCACAAGGTCTATCAGCTCAGAGGCACTTGGGCACTCTGGCAAGTCCGCCAGATAGCTCCAGCTCAAGGGAGGATAGGGCTTGGGCAGCTCCTGGGAAGCATGAGCAGCCTGTGGGACAAGGAGCCAGGTCTGGCTCACATGCTCAGGGAACAGCCCGTGGCCAGCACTGGGCTCAGCAAGGAACTTTTTCCCCTGGGGCACATTGGCACTGGTCCCCGGCGGTTTTTTGCCTTCCTCTGCAGTTCTCAGCACGGCCCCTTGCCACCATTTCTTTGGGCCATTTGGCCTGGGAGCCGGCTGCTCATGCTCCACCATGCTGGCAGCCGCAGCTGCCACTTCTCAGCTCTCCCTGCAGGTAACACAAGCGCCTGGCAGGGACCAGAGCGCTTCTCATGCATCCCTGGCCAAGAAGCACAGCAGCCAAACAAGTTGTGGAAGGCAAAAAGTCTGCTCGTCATCGCTACATGTCACGCTTTGGAAGAGATGCCACGGTACCACTCACCTCTTCTTCCTCTTCTTCCTCTTCTTCTTCTTCTTCTTCTTCTTCTTCTTCTTCTTCTTCTTCTTCCTCTTTTGTGCATGGTCAGTCCCACAACTCCTTGTCAAGGTTCTCCCTCTGCAGGAACCGCGGACAGCTTGGCCTCTATTCCTGCTGCTGCTCTCTGCAGCTCTGGGACTTGCCTTTGCCAGCCTGCAAGGGATCTTTTCTCAGGCTAAACTGAAGAATGCCTCAGCCTACTCCTGGCTACACTTGGGCTTGAGCTAATGCTTGTGAGCCTGGGTTCTGAAACAGAGTCACAAAGGGAAAAAAAATGACATGAAATAACATAACATGAATTAACATAAAATCAAGAAAATTAATAAATTAACAACAAAATAAAATAAAATTCATTGTGTTCTGTGTCCTTGACATTGATTTTGGAACTGAAAACCCTCTGTCCTTTCAGGCAAACAGTCTCTTAGATATTGGACTGGCGGACAGGAGAGAAGAGAAGAGGAGAGGAGAGGAGAGGACAGGAGAGGAGAGGAGAGGAGAGGAGAAGAGAGGAAAGGAGAGGAGAGGAGAGGAGAGGAGAGGAGAGGAGAGGAGAGGAAAAGAGAGGAGAGGAGAGGAGAGGAGAGGAGAGGAGAGGAGAGGAGAGGAGAGGAGAGGAGAGGAGAGGAGAGGAGAGGAAAAGAGAGGAGAGGAAAGGACAGGAGAGGAGAGGAGAGGAGAGGAGAGGACAGGACAGGACAGGAGAGGAGAGGAGAGGAGAGGAGAGGAGAGGAGAGCAGTTCTGCTCTGTCCGGTCTGCAGTTCTGCGTGACAAGCCCTGAGCGAGCCCTGAGGCCTCCATACATGATACTACAGGCAGTATTGCTACTGGAAGGAAGGCTGCACTGGCAACAAATCCACACTGTCTTTTTGCACAAAAGGGACTCTATTAGGTTGCTTACTCCCCTATTTTGTAGGTACAGGGACTGATTTGGAGCCAGCACCCCAAAGGCTTCCTCCAAAGGGCTGCACATATGCGGCTGTGTCACCCCCATGTCACAATGCCAGCACCCGGCAACGCAGTGGTCACCAGGCCCCACGCAGGATCCAGAGGAGCAGCCTCCCGTGTCCACTGCCAGAGCTGGCCCGGGGGCAGCCCCAGCACATCTGACAGGAAGCACTTGAGGAGCTGCTGGAATCACAGGCCAGGGGCTGAGGGAAGAAAACCTTGCATGAGGCTGCTGGAGGTTCTCCGCTGCAAGACAATCTGCTGGCGGGGCCACCTTCCAAGCTCGGCTCATGGATGCAAATCCTTTTCAACTGGATAGCAGTGGCAAGACCAAGGCAATTCCTTCTTGAGGAGCACTGCACAGCTCACCATCCTCATCTCCTACAGAGCAATGCTCAGGAGCCGTAAGAGATAGGATGTCGAGGGCTTGCAAGGGCTTGCAAGGGCTTGCAGTGCTTTGGAACACCCACTGGTGTCCTACACAGGGACAGCAAGGATTCTTGCCCACAAGGTCTATCAGCTCAGAGGCACTTGGGCACTCTGGCAAGTCCGCCAGATAGCTCCAGCTCAAGGGAGGATAGGGCTTGGGCAGCTCCTGGGAAGCATGAGCAGCCTGTGGGACAAGGAGCCAGGTCTGGCTCACATGCTCAGGGAACAGCCCATGGCCAGCACTGGGCTCAGCAAGGAACTTTTTCCCCTGGGGCACATTGGCACTGGTCCCCGGCGGTTTTTTGCCTTCCTCTGCAGTTCTCAGCACGGCCCCTTGCCACCATTTCTTTGGGCCATTTGGCCTGGGAGCCGGCTGCTCATGCTCCACCATGCTGGCAGCCGCAGCTGCCACTTCTCAGCTCTCCCTGCAGCTAACACAAGCGCCTGGCAGGGACCAGAGCGCTTCTCATGCATCCCTGGCCAAGAAGCACAGCAGCCAAACAAGTTGTGGAAGGCAAAAAGTCTGCTCGTCATCGCTACATGTCACGCTTTGGAAGAGATGCCACGGTACCACTCACCTCTTCTTCCTCTTCTTCCTCTTCTTCTTCTTCTTCTTCTTCTTCTTCTTCTTCTTCTTCTTCTTCTTCTTCTTCTTCCTCTTTTGTCCATGGTCAGTCCCACAACTCCTTGTCAAGGTTCTCCCTCTGCAGGAACCGCGGACAGCTTGGCCTCTATTCCTGCTGCTGCTCTCTGCAGCTCTGGGACTTGCCTTTGCCAGCCTGCAAGGGATCTTTTCTCCTGCTAAACTGAAGAATGCCTCAGCCTACTCCTGGCTACACTTGGGCTTGAGCTAATGCTTGTGAGCCTGGGTTCTGAAACAGAGTCACAAAGGGAAAAAAAAAGACATGAAATAACATAACATGAATTAACATAAAATCAAGAAAATTAATAAATTAACAACAAAATAAAATAAAATTCATTGTGTTATGTGTCCTTGACATTGATTTTGGAACTGAAAACCCTCTGTCCTTTCAGGCAAACAGTCTCTTAGATATTGGACTGGCGGACAGGAGAGGAGAGGTGAGGAGAGGAGAGGAGAGGAGAGGACAGGAGAGGAGAGGAGAGGAGAGGATAGGAGAGGAGAAGAGAGGAGAGGAGAGGAGAGGAAAGGAGAGGAGAGGAGAGGAGAGGAGAGGAGAGGAGAGGAGAGGAGAGGAGAGGAGAGGAGAGGAGAGGAGAAGAGAGGAGAGGAGAGGAGAGCAGTTCTGCTCTGTCAGGCCTGCAGTTCTGCGTGACAAGCCCTGAGCGAGCCCTGAGGCCTCCATACATGATACTACAGGCAGTATTGCTACTGGAAGTAAGGCTGCACTGGCAACAAATCCACACTGTCTTTTTGCAAAAAAGGGACTCTATTAGGTTGCTTACTCCCCTATTTTGTAGGTACAGGGACTGATTTGGAGCCAGCACCCCAAAGGCTTCCTCCAAAGGGCTGCACATATGCGGCTGTGTCACCCCCATGTCACAATGCCAGCACCCGGCAACGCAGTGGTCACCAGGCCCCACGCAGGATCCAGAGGAGCAGCCTCCCGTGTCCACTGCCAGAGCTGGCCCGGGGGCAGCCCCAGCACATCTGACAGGAAGCACTTGAGGAGCTGCTGGAATCACAGGCCAGGGGCTGAGGGAAGAAAACCTTGCATGAGGCTGCTGGAGGTTCTCCGCTGCAAGACAATCTGCTGGCAGGGCCACCTTCCAAGCTCGGCTCATGGATGCAAATCCTTTTCAACTGGATAGCAGTGGCAAGACCAAGGCAATTCCTTCTTGAGGAGCACTGCACAGCTCACCATCCTCATCTCCTACAGAGCAACGCTCAGGAGCCGTAAGAGATAGGATGTCGAGGGCTTGCAAGGGCTTGCAAGGGCTTGCAGTGCTTTGGAACACCCACTGGTGTCCTACACAGGGACAGCAAGGATTCTTGCCCACAAGGTCTAGCAGCTCAGAGGCACTTGGGCACTCTGGCAAGTCCGCCAGATAGCTCCAGCTCAAGGGAGGATAGGGCTTGGGCAGCTCCTGGCAAGCATGAGCAGCCTGTGGGACAAGGAGCCAGGTCTGGCTCACATGCTCAGGGAACAGCCCATGGCCAGCACTGGGCTCAGCAAGGAACTTTTTCCCCTGGGGCACATTGGCACTGGTCCCCGGCGGTTTTTTGCCTTCCTCTGCAGTTCTCAGCACGGCCCCTTGCCACCATTTCTTTGGGCCATTTGGCCTGGGAGCCGGCTGCTCATGCTCCACCATGCTGGCAGCCGCAGCTGCCACTTCTCAGCTCTCCCTGCAGCTAACACAAGCGCCTGGCAGGGACCAGAGCGCTTCTCATGCATCCCTGGCCAAGAAGCACAGCAGCCAAACAAGTTGTGGAAGGCAAAAAGTCTGCTCGTCATCGCTACATGTCACGCTTTGGAAGAGATGCCACGGTACCACTCACCTCTTCTTCCTCTTCTTCCTCTTCTTCCTCTTCTTCTTCTTCTTCTTCTTCTTCTTCTTCCTCTTTTGTGCATGGTCAGTCCCACAACTCCTTGTCAAGGTTCTCCCTCTGCAGGAAGCGCGGACAGCTTGGCCTCTATTCCTGCTGCTGCTCTCTGCAGCTCTGGGACTTGCCTTTGCCAGCCTGCAAGGGATCTTTTCTCCTGCTAAACTGAAGAATGCCTCAGCCTACTCCTGGCTACACTTGGGCTTGAGCTAGTGCTTGTGAGCCTGGGTTCTGAAACAGAGTCACAAAGGGAAAAAAAATGACATGAAATAACATAACATGAATTAACATAAAATCAAGAAAATTAATAAATTAACAACAAAATAAAATAAAATTCATTGTGTTATGTGTCCTTGACATTGATTTTGGAACTGAAAACCCTCTGTCCTTTCAGGCAAACAGTCTCTTAGATATTGGACTGGCGGACAGGAGAGAAGAGAAGAGGAGAGGAGAGGAGAGGAGAGGACAGGAGAGGAGAGGAGAGGAGAGGAGAGGAGAAGAGAGGAGAGGAGAGGAGAGGAAAGGAGAGGAGAGGAGAGGAGAGGAGAGGAGAGGAGAGGAGAGGAGAGGAGAGGAGAGGAGAGGAGAGGAGAGGAGAGGAAAGGAGAGGAGAGGAGAGGAGAGGAGAGGAGAGCAGTTCTGCTCTGTCAGGCCTGCAGTTCTGCGTGACAAGCCCTGAGCGAGCCCTGAGGCCTCCATACATGATACTACAGGCAGTATTGCTACTGGAAGGAAGGCTGCACTGGCAACAAATCCACACTGTCTTTTTGCAAAAAAGGGACTCTATTAGGTTGCTTACTCCCCTATTTTGTAGGTACAGGGACTGATTTGGAGCCAGCACCCCAAAGGCTTCCTCCAAAGGGCTGCACATATGCGGCTGTGTCACCCCCATGTCACAATGCCAGCACCCGGCAACGCAGTGGTCACCAGGCCCCATGCAGGATCCAGAGGAGCAGCCTCCCGTGTCCACTGCCAGAGCTGGCCCGGGGGCAGCCCCAGCACATCTGACAGGAAGCACTTGAGGAGCTGCTGGAATCACAGGCCAGGGGCTGAGGGAAGAAAACCTTGCATGAGGCTGCTGGAGGTTCTCCGCTGCAAGACAATCTGCTGGCAGGGCCACCTTCCAAGCTCGGCTCATGGATGCAAATCCTTTTCAACTGGATAGCAGTGGCAAGACCAAGGCAATTCCTTCTTGAGGAGCACTGCACAGCTCACCATCCTCATCTCCTACAGAGCAACGCTCAGGAGCCGTAAGAGATAGGATGTCGAGGGCTTGCAAGGGCTTGCAAGGGCTTGCAGTGCTTTGGAACACCCACTGGTGTCCTACACAGGGACAGCAAGGATTCTTGCCCACAAGGTCTATCAGCTCAGAGGCACTTGGGCACTCTGGCAAGTCCGCCAGATAGCTCCAGCTCAAGGGAGGATAGGGCTTGGGCAGCTCCTGCGAAGCATGAGCAGCCTGTGGGACAAGGAGCCAGGTCTGGCTCACATGCTCAGGGAACAGCCCATGGCCAGCACTGGGCTCAGCAAGGAACTTTTTCCCCTGGGGCACATTGGCACTGGTCCCCGGCGGTTTTTTGCCTTCCTCTGCAGTTCTCAGCACGGCTCCTTGCCACCATTTCTTTGGGCCATTTGGCCTGGGAGCCGGCTGCTCATGCTCCACCATGCTGGCAGCCTCAGCTGCCACTTCTCAGCTCTCCCTGCAGGTAACACAAGCGCCTGGCAGGGACCAGAGCGCTTCTCATGCATCCCTGGCCAAGAAGCACAGCAGCCAAACAAGTTGTGGAAGGCAAAAAGTCTGCTCGTCATCGCTGCATGTCACGCTTTGGAAGAGATGCCACGGTACCACTCACCTCTTCTTCCTCTTCTTCCTCTTCTTCTTCTTCTTCTTCTTCTTCTTCTTCTTCTTCTTCTTGTTCCTCTTTTGTGCATGGTCAGTCCCACAACTCCTTGTCAAGGTTCTCCCTCTGCAGGAACCGCGGACAGCTTGGCCTCTATTCCTGCTGCTGCTCTCTGCAGCTCTGGGACTTGCCTTTGCCAGCCTGCAAGGGATATTTTCTCATGCTAAACTGAAGAATGCCTCAGCCTACTCCTGGCTACACTTGGGCTTGAGCTAATGCTTGTGAGCCTGGGTTCTGAAACAGAGTCACAAAGGGAAAAAAAATGACATGAAATAACATAACATGAATTAACATAAAATCAAGAAAATTAATAAATTAACAACAAAATAAAATAAAATTCATTGTGTTCTGTGTCCTTGACATTGATTTTGGAACTGAAAACCCTCTGTCCTTTCAGGCAAACAGTCTCTTAGATATTGGACTGGCGGACAGGAGAGGAGAGGAGAGGAGAGGAGAGGAGAGGAGAGGAGAGGAGAGGAGAGGAGAGGAGAGGAGAGCAGTTCTGCTCTGTCAGGCCTGCAGTTCTGCGTGACAAGCCCTGAGCGAGCCCTGAGGCCTCCATACATGATACTACAGGCAGTATTGCTACTGGAAGGAAGGCTGCACTGGCAACAAATCCACACTGTCTTTTTGCAAAAAAGGGACTCTATTAGGTTGCTTACTCCCCTATTTTGTAGGTACAGGGACTGATTTGGAGCCAGCACCCCAAAGGCTTCCTCCAAAGGGCTGCACATATGCGGCTGTGTCACCCCCATGTCACAATGCCAGCACCCGGCAACGCAGTGGTCACCAGGCCCCACGCAGGATCCAGAGGAGCAGCCTCCCGTGTCCACTGCCAGAGCTGGCCCGGGGGCAGCCCCAGCACATCTGACAGGAAGCACTTGAGGAGCTGCTGGAATCACAGGCCAGGGGCTGAGGGAAGAAAACCTTGCATGAGGCTGCTGGAGGTTCTCCGCTGCAAGACAATCTGCTGGCAGGGCCACCTTCCAAGCTCGGCTCATGGATGCAAATCCTTTTCAACTGGATAGCAGTGGCAAGACCAAGGCAATTCCTTCTTGAGGAGCACTGCACAGCTCACCATCCTCATCTCCTACAGAGCAACGCTCAGGAGCCGTAAGAGATAGGATGTCGAGGGCTTGCAAGGGCTTGCAAGGGCTTGCAGTGCTTTGGAACACCCACTGGTGTCCTACACAGGGACAGCAAGGATTCTTGCCCACAAGGTCTATCAGCTCAGAGGCACTTGGGCACTCTGGCAAGTCCGCCAGATAGCTCCAGCTCAAGGGAGGATAGGGCTTGGGCAGCTCCTGGGAAGCATGAGCAGCCTGTGGGACAAGGAGCCAGGTCTGGCTCACATGCTCAGGGAACAGCCCATGGCCAGCACTGGGCTCAGCAAGGAACTTTTTCCCCTGGGGCACATTGGCACTGGTCCCCGGCGGTTTTTTGCCTTCCTCTGCAGTTCTCAGCACGGCTCCTTGCCACCATTTCTTTGGGCCATTTGGCCTGGGAGCCGGCTGCTCATGCTCCACCATGCTGGCAGCCTCAGCTGCCACTTCTCAGCTCTCCCTGCAGCTAACACAAGCGCCTGGCAGGGACCAGAGCGCTTCTCATGCATCCCTGCCCAAGAAGCACAGCAGCCAAACAAGTTGTGGAAGGCAAAAAGTCTGCTCGTCATCGCTACATGTCACGCTTTGGAAGAGATGCCACGGTACCACTCACCTCTTCTTCCTCTTCTTCCTCTTCTTCTTCTTCTTCTTCTTCTTCTTCTTCTTCTTCTTCTTCTTGTTCCTCTTCTTCTTCTTCTTCTTCTTCTTCCTCTTTTGTGCATGGTCAGTCCCACAACTCCTTGTCAAGGTTCTCCCTCTGCAGGAACCGCGGACAGCTTGGCCTCTATTCCTGCTGCTGCTCTCTGCAGCTCTGGGACTTGCCTTTGCCAGCCTGCAAGGGATCTTTTCTCATGCTAAACTGAAGAATGCCTCAGCCTACTCCTGGCTACACTTGGGCTTGAGCTAATGCTTGTGAGCCTGGGTTCTGAAACAGAGTCACAAAGGGAAAAAAAATGACATGAAATAACATAACATGAATTAACATAAAATCAAGAAAATTAATAAATTAACAACAAAATAAAATAAAATTCATTGTGTTCTGTGTCCTTGACATTGATTTTGGAACTGAAAACCCTCTGTCCTTTCAGGCAAACAGTCTCTTAGATATTGGACTGGCGGACAGGAGAGGAGAGGAGAGGAGAGGAGAGGAGAGGAGAGGAGAGGAGAAGAGAGGAGAGGAGAGGAGAGGAGAGGAGAGGAGAGCAGTTCTGCTCTGTCAGGCCTGCAGTTCTGCGTGACAAGCCCTGAGCGAGCCCTAAGGCCTCCATACATGATACTACAGGCAGTATTGCTACTGGAAGGAAGGCTGCAGAGGCAACAAATCCACACTGTCTTTTTGCAAAAAAGGGACTCTATTAGGTTGCTTACTCCCCTATTTTGTAGGTACAGGGACTGATTTGGAGCCAGCACCCCAAAGGCTTCCTCCAAAGGGCTGCACATATGCGGCTGTGTCACCCCCATGTCACAATGCCAGCACCCGGCAACGCAGTAGTCACCAGGCCCCACGCAGGATCCAGAGGAGCAGCCTCCCGTGTCCACTGCCAGAGCTGGCCCGGGGGCAGCCCCAGCACATCTGACAGGAAGCACTTGAGGAGCTGCTGGAATCACAGGCCAGGGGCTGAGGGAAGAAAACCTTGCATGAGGCTGCTGGAGGTTCTCCGCTGCAAGACAATCTGCTGGCAGGGCCACCTTCCAAGCTCGGCTCATGGATGCAAATCCTTTTCAACTGGATAGCAGTGGCAAGACCAAGGCAATTCCTTCTTGAGGAGCACTGCACAGCTCACCATCCTCATCTCCTACAGAGCAACGCTCAGGAGCCGTAAGAGATAGGATGTCGAGGGCTTGCAAGGGCTTGCAAGGGCTTGCAGTGCTTTGGAACACCCACTGGTGTCCTACACAGGGACAGCAAGGATTCTTGCCCACAAGGTCTATCAGCTCAGAGGCACTTGGGCACTCTGGCAAGTCCGCCAGATAGCTCCAGCTCAAGGGAGGATAGGGCTTGGGCAGCTCCTGGGAAGCATGAGCAGCCTGTGGGACAAGGAGCCAGGTCTGGCTCACATGCTCAGGGAACAGCCCATGGCCAGCACTGGGCTCAGCAAGGAACTTTTTCCCCTGGGGCACATTGGCACTGGTCCCCGGCGGTTTTTTGCCTTCCTCTGCAGTTCTCAGCACGGCCCCTTGCCACCATTTCTTTGGGCCATTTGGCCTGGGAGCCGGCTGCTCATGCTCCACCATGCTGCCAGCCGCAGCTGCCACTTCTCAGCTCTCCCTGCAGCTAACACAAGCGCCTGGCAGGGACCAGAGCGCTTCTCATGCATCCCTGGCCAAGAAGCACAGCAGCCAAACAAGTTGTGGAAGGCAAAAAGTCTGCTCGTCATCGCTACATGTCACGCTTTGGAAGAGATGCCACGGTACCACTCACCTCTTCATCCTCTTCTTCTTCTTCTTCTTCTTCTTCTTCTTCTTCTTCTTCTTCTCCTTCCTCATTTGTGCATGGTCAGTCCCACAACTCCTTGTCAAGGTTCTCCCTCTGCAGGAACCGCGGACAGCTTGGCCTCTATTCCTGCTGCTGCTCTCTGCAGCTCTGGGACTTGCCTTTGCCAGCCTGCAAGGGATCTTTTCTCCTGCTAAACTGAAGAATGCCTCAGCCTACTCCTGGCTACACTTGGGCTTGAGCTAATGCTTGTGAGCCTGGGTTCTGAAACAGAGTCACAAAGGGAAAAAAAATGACATGAAATAACATAACATGAATTAACATAAAATCAAGAAAATTAATAAATTAACAACAAAATAAAATAAAATTCATTGTGTTCTGTGTCCTTGACATTGATTTTGGAACTGAAAACCCTCTGTCCTTTCAGGCAAACAGTCTCTTAGATATTGGACTGGCGGACAGGAGAGAAGAGAAGAGGAGAGGAGAGGAGAGGAGAGGACAGGAGAGGAGAGGAGAGGAGAGGAGAGGAGAGGAGAGGAGAGGAGAGGAGAGGAGAGGAGAGCAGTTCTGCTCTGTCAGGCCTGCAGTTCTGCGTGACAAGCCCTGAGCGAGCCCTGAGGCCTCCATACATGATACTACAGGCAGTATTGCTACTGGAAGTAAGGCTGCACTGGCAACAAATCCACACTGTCTTTTTGCAAAAAAGGGACTCTATTAGGTTGCTTACTCCCCTATTTTGTAGGTACAGGGACTGATTTGGAGCCAGCACCCCAAAGGCTTCCTCCAAAGGGCTGCACATATGCGGCTGTGTCACCCCCGTGTCACAATGCCAGCACCCGGCAACGCAGTGGTCACCAGGCCCCACGCAGGATCCAGAGGAGCAGCCTCCCGTGTCCACTGCCAGAGCTGGCCCGGGGGCAGCCCCAGCACATCTGACAGGAAGCACTTGAGGAGCTGCTGGAATCACAGGCCAGGGGCTGAGGGAAGAAAACCTTGCATGAGGCTGCTGGAGGTTCTCCGCTGCAAGACAATCTGCTGGCAGGGCCACCTTCCAAGCTCGGCTCATGGATGCAAATCCTTTTCAACTGGATAGCAGTGGCAAGACCAAGGCAATTCCTTCTTGAGGAGCACTGCACAGCTCACCATCCTCATCTCCTACACAGCAACGCTCAGGAGCCGTAAGAGATAGGATGTCGAGGGCTTGCAAGGGCTTGCAAGGGCTTGCAGTGCTTTGGAACACCCACTGGTGTCCTACACAGGGACAGCAAGGATTCTTGCCCACAAGGTCTATCAGCTCAGAGGCACTTGGGCACTCTGGCAAGTCCGCCAGATAGCTCCAGCTCAAGGGAGGATAGGGCTTGGGCAGCTCCTGCGAAGCATGAGCAGCCTGTGGGACAAGGAGCCAGGTCTGGCTCACATGCTCAGGGAACAGCCCATGGCCAGCACTGGGCTCAGCAAGGAACTTTTTCCCCCGGGGCACATTGGCACTGGTCCCCGGCGGTTTTTTGCCTTCCTCTGCAGTTCTCAGCACGGCCCCTTGCCACCATTTCTTTGGGCCATTTGGCCTGGGAGTCGGCTGCTCATGCTCCACCATGCTGCCAGCCGCAGCTGCCACTTCTCAGCTCTCCCTGCAGCTAACACAAGCGCCTGGCAGGGACCAGAGCGCTTCTCATGCATCCCTGGCCAAGAAGCACAGCAGCCAAACAAGTTGCGGAAGGCAAAAAGTCTGCTCGTCATCGCTACATGTCACGCTTTGGAAGAGATGCCACGGTACCACTCACCTCTCTTCCTCTTCTTCCTCTTCTTCCACTTCTTCTTCTTCTTCTTCTTCTTCTTCTTCCTCTTTTGTGCATGGTCAGTCCCACAACTCCTTGTCAAGGTTCTCCCTCTGCAGGAAGCGCGGACAGCTTGGCCTCTATTCCTGCTGCTGCTCTCTGCAGCTCTGGGACTTGCCTTTGCCAGCCTGCAAGGGATCTTTTCTCATGCTAAACTGAAGAATGCCTCAGCCTACTCCTGGCTACACTTGGGCTTGAGCTAATGCTTGTGAGCCTGGGTTCTGAAACAGAGTCACAAAGGGAAAAAAAATGACATGAAATAACATAACATGAATTAACATAAAATCAAGGAAATTAATACATTAACAACAAAATAAAATAAAATTCATTGTGTTCTGTGTCCTTGACATTGATTTTGGAACTGAAAACCCTCTGTCCTTTCAGGCAAACAGTCTCTTAGATATTGGACTGGCGGACAGGAGAGAAGAGGAGAGGACAGGAGAGGAGAGGAGAGGAGAGGAGAGGACAGGACAGGACAGGAGAGGAGAGCAGTTCTGCTCTGTCAGGCCTGCAGTTCTGCGTGACAAGCCCTGAGCGAGCCCTGAGGCCTCCATACATTTTACTACAGGCAGTATTGCTTCTGGAAGTAAGGCTGCACTGGCAACAAATCCACACTGTCTTTTTGCAAAAAAGGGACTCTATTAGGTTGCTTACTCCCCTATTTTGTAGGTACAGGGACTGATTTGGAGCCAGCACCCCAAAGGCTTCCTCCAAAGGGCTGCACATATGCGGCTGTGTCACCCCCATGTCACAATGCCAGCACCCGGCAACGCAGTAGTCACCAGGCCCCACGCAGGATCCAGAGGAGCAGCCTCCCGTGTCCACTGCCAGAGCTGGCCCGGGGGCAGCCCCAGCACATCTGACAGGAAGCACTTGAGGAGCTGCTGGAATCACAGGCCAGGGGCTGAGGGAAGAAAACCTTGCATGAGGCTGCTGGAGGTTCTCCGCTGCAAGACAATCTGCTGGCAGGGCCACCTTCCAAGCTCGGCTCATGGATGCAAATCCTTTTCAACTGGATAGCAGTGGCAAGACCAAGGCAATTCCTTCTTGAGGAGCACTGCACAGCTCACCATCCTCATCTCCTACACAGCAACGCTCAGGAGCCGTAAGAGATAGGATGTCGAGGGCTTGCAAGGGCTTGCAAGGGCTTGCAGTGCTTTGGAACACCCACTGGTGTCCTACACAGGGACAGCAAGGATTCTTGCCCACAAGGTCTATCAGCTCAGAGGCACTTGGGCACTCTGGCAAGTCCGCCAGATAGCTCCAGCTCAAGGGAGGATAGGGCTTGGGCAGCTCCTGCGAAGCATGAGCAGCCTGTGGGACAAGGAGCCAGGTCTGGCTCACGTACTCAGGGAACAGCCCATGGCCAGCACTGGGCTCAGCAAGGAACTTTTTCCCCCGGGGCACATTGGCACTGGTCCCCGGCGGTTTTTTGCCTTCCTCTGCAGTTCTCAGCACGGCCCCTTGCCACCATTTCTTTGGGCCATTTGGCCTGGGAGTCGGCTGCTCATGCTCCACCATGCTGGCAGCCGCAGCTGCCACTTCTCAGCTCTCCCTGCAGCTAACACAAGCGCCTGGCAGGGACCAGAGCGCTTCTCATGCATCCCTGGCCAAGAAGCACAGCAGCCAAACAAGTTGCGGAAGGCAAAAAGTCTGCTCGTCATCGCTACATGTCACGCTTTGGAAGAGATGCCACGGTACCACTCAGCTCTCTTCCTCTTCTTCCTCTTCTTCCACTTCTTCTTCTTCTTCTTCTTCCTCTTTTGTGCATGGTCAGTCCCACAACTCCTTGTCAAGGTTCTCCCTCTGCAGGAACCGCGGACAGCTTGGCCTCTATTCCTGCTGCTGCTCTCTGCAGCTCTGGGACTTGCCTTTGCCAGCCTGCAAGGGATCTTTTCTCATGCTAAACTGAAGAATGCCTCAGCCTACTCCTGGCTACACTTGGGCTTGAGCTAATGCTTGTGAGCCTGGGTTCTGAAACAGAGTCACAAAGGGAAAAAAAATGACATGAAATAACATAACATGAATTAACATAAAATCAAGGAAATTAATACATTAACAACAAAATAAAATAAAATTCATTGTGTTCTGTGTCCTTGACATTGATTTTGGAACTGAAAACCCTCTGTCCTTTCAGGCAAACAGTCTCTTAGATATTGGACTGGCGGACAGGAGAGAAGAGGAGAGGACAGGAGAGGAGAGGAGAGGAGAGGAGAGGACAGGACAGGACAGGAGAGGAGAGCAGTTCTGCTCTGTCAGGCCTGCAGTTCTGCGTGACAAGCCCTGAGCGAGCCCTGAGGCCTCCATACATTTTACTACAGGCAGTATTGCTTCTGGAAGTAAGGCTGCACTGGCAACAAATCCACACTGTCTTTTTGCAAAAAAGGGACTCTATTAGGTTGCTTACTCCCCTATTTTGTAGGTACAGGGACTGATTTGGAGCCAGCACCCCAAAGGCTTCCTCCAAAGGGCTGCACATATGCGGCTGTGTCACCCCCATGTCACAATGCCAGCACCCGGCAACGCAGTAGTCACCAGGCCCCACGCAGGATCCAGAGGAGCAGCCTCCCGTGTCCACTGCCAGAGCTGGCCCGGGGGCAGCCCCAGCACATCTGACAGGAAGCACTTGAGGAGCTGCTGGAATCACAGGCCAGGGGCTGAGGGAAGAAAACCTTGCATGAGGCTGCTGGAGGTTCTCCGCTGCAAGACAATCTGCTGGCAGGGCCACCTTCCAAGCTCGGCTCATGGATGCAAATCCTTTTCAACTGGATAGCAGTGGCAAGACCAAGGCAATTCCTTCTTGAGGAGCACTGCACAGCTCACCATCCTCATCTCCTACACAGCAACGCTCAGGAGCCGTAAGAGATAGGATGTCGAGGGCTTGCAAGGGCTTGCAAGGGCTTGCAGTGCTTTGGAACACCCACTGGTGTCCTACACAGGGACAGCAAGGATTCTTGCCCACAAGGTCTATCAGCTCAGAGGCACTTGGGCACTCTGGCAAGTCCGCCAGATAGCTCCAGCTCAAGGGAGGATAGGGCTTGGGCAGCTCCTGCGAAGCATGAGCAGCCTGTGGGACAAGGAGCCAGGTCTGGCTCACGTACTCAGGGAACAGCCCATGGCCAGCACTGGGCTCAGCAAGGAACTTTTTCCCCCGGGGCACATTGGCACTGGTCCCCGGCGGTTTTTTGCCTTCCTCTGCAGTTCTCAGCACGGCCCCTTGCCACCATTTCTTTGGGCCATTTGGCCTGGGAGTCGGCTGCTCATGCTCCACCATGCTGGCAGCCGCAGCTGCCACTTCTCAGCTCTCCCTGCAGCTAACACAAGCGCCTGGCAGGGACCAGAGCGCTTCTCATGCATCCCTGGCCAAGAAGCACAGCAGCCAAACAAGTTGCGGAAGGCAAAAAGTCTGCTCGTCATCGCTACATGTCACGCTTTGGAAGAGATGCCACGGTACCACTCAGCTCTCTTCCTCTTCTTCCTCTTCTTCCACTTCTTCTTCTTCTTCTTCTTCCTCTTTTGTGCATGGTCAGTCCCACAACTCCTTGTCAAGGTTCTCCCTCTGCAGGAACCGCGGACAGCTTGGCCTCTATTCCTGCTGCTGCTCTCTGCAGCTCTGGGACTTGCCTTTGCCAGCCTGCAAGGGATCTTTTCTCATGCTAAACTGAAGAATGCCTCAGCCTACTCCTGGCTACACTTGGGCTTGAGCTAATGCTTGTGAGCCTGGGTTCTGAAACAGAGTCACAAAGGGAAAAAAAATGACATGAAATAACATAACATGAATTAACATAAAATCAAGGAAATTAATACATTAACAACAAAATAAAATAAAATTCATTGTGTTCTGTGTCCTTGACATTGATTTTGGAACTGAAAACCCTCTGTCCTTTCAGGCAAACAGTCTCTTAGATATTGGACTGGCGGACAGGAGAGAAGAGGAGAGGACAGGAGAGGAGAGGAGAGGAGAGGACAGGACAGGACAGGACAGGAGAGGAGAGCAGTTCTGCTCTGTCAGGCCTGCAGTTCTGCGTGACAAGCCCTGAGCGAGCCCTGAGGCCTCCATACATTTTACTACAGGCAGTATTGCTTCTGGAAGTAAGGCTGCACTGGCAACAAATCCACACTGTCTTTTTGCAAAAAAGGGACTCTATTAGGTTGCTTACTCCCCTATTTTGTAGGTACAGGGACTGATTTGGAGCCAGCACCCCAAAGGCTTCCTCCAAAGGGCTGCACATATGCGGCTGTGTCACCCCCATGTCACAATGCCAGCACCCGGCAACGCAGTGGTCACCAGGCCCCACGCAGGATCCAGAGGAGCAGCCTCCCGTGTCCACTGCCAGAGCTGGCCCGGGGGCAGCCCCAGCACATCTGACAGGAAGCACTTGAGGAGCTGCTGGAATCACAGGCCAGGGGCTGAGGGAAGAAAACCTTGCATGAGGCTGCTGGAGGTTCTCCGCTGCAAGACAATCTGCTGGCAGGGCCACCTTCCAAGCTCGGCTCATGGATGCAAATCCTTTTCAACTGGATAGCAGTGGCAAGACCAAGGCAATTCCTTCTTGAGGAGCACTGGACAGCTCACCATCCTCATCTCCTACACAGCAACGCTCAGGAGCCGTAAGAGATAGGATGTCGAGGGCTTGCAAGGGCTTGCAAGGGCTTGCAGTGCTTTGGAACACCCACTGGTGTCCTACACAGGGACAGCAAGGATTCTTGCCCACAAGGTCTATCAGCTCAGAGGCACTTGGGCACTCTGGCAAGTCCGCCAGATAGCTCCAGCTCAAGGGAGGATAGGGCTTGGGCAGCTCCTGGGAAGCATGAGCAGCCTGTGGGACAAGGAGCCAGGTCTGGCTCACATGCTCAGGGAACAGCCCATGGCCAGCACTGGGCTCAGCAAGGAAATTTTCCCCTGGGGCACATTGGCACTGGTCCCCGGCGGTTTTTTGCCTTCCTCTGCACTTCTCAGCACGGCCCCTTGCCACCATTTCTTTGGGCCATTTGGCCTGGGAGCCGGCTGCTCATGCTCCACCATGCTGGCAGCCACAGCTGCCACTTCTCAGCTCTCCCTGCAGCTAACACAAGCGCCTGGCAGGGACCAGAGCGCTTCTCATGCATCCCTGGCCAAGAAGCACAGCAGCCAAACAAGTTGTGGAAGGCAAAAAGTCTGCTCGTCATCGCTACATGTCACGCTTTGGAAGAGATGCCACGGTACCACTCACCTCTTCTTCCTCTTCTTCCTCTTCTTCTTCTTCTTCTTCTTCTTCTTCTTCTTCTTCTTCCTCTTTTGTGCATGGTCAGTCCCACAACTCCTTGTCAAGGTTCTCCCTCTGCAGGAAGCGCGGACAGCTTGGCCTCTATTCCTGCTGCTGCTCTCTGCAGCTCTGGGACTTGCCTTTGCCAGCCTGCAAGGGATCTTTTCTCCTGCTAAACTGAAGAATGCCTCAGCCTACTCCTGGCTACACTTGGGCTTGAGCTAATGCTTGTGAGCCTGGGTTCTGAAACAGAGTCACAAAGGGAAAAAAAATGACATGAAATAACATAACATGAATTAACATAAAATCAAGAAAATTAATAAATTAACAACAAAATAAAATAAAATTCATTGTGTTCTGTGTCCTTGACATTGATTTTGGAACTGAAAACCCTCTGTCCTTTCAGGCAAACAGTCTCTTAGATATTGGACTGGCGGACAGGAGAGAAGAGAAGAGGAGAGGAGAGGAGAGGAGAGGACAGGAGAGGAGAGGAGAGGAGAGGAGAGGAGAGGAGAGGAGAGGAGAGGAGAGGAGAGGAGAGGAGAGGGGAGGAGAGCAGTTCTGCTCTGTCAGGCCTGCAGTTCTGCGTGACAAGCCCTGAGCGAGCCCTGAGGCCTCCATACATGATACTACAGGCAGTATTGCTACTGGAAGGAAGGCTGCACTGGCAACAAATCCACACTGTCTTTTTGCAAAAAAGGGACTCTATTAGGTTGCTTACTCCCCTATTTTGTAGGTACAGGGACTGATTTGGAGCCAGCACCCCAAAGGCTTCCTCCAAAGGGCTGCACATATGCGGCTGTGTCACCCCCATGTCACAATGCCAGCACCCGGCAACGCAGTGGTCACCAGGCCCCACGCAGGATCCAGAGGAGCAGCCTCCCGTGTCCACTGCCAGAGCTGGCCCGGGGGCAGCCCCAGCACATCTGACAGGAAGCACTTGAGGAGCTGCTGGAATCACAGGCCAGGGGCTGAGGGAAGAAAACCTTGCATGAGGCTGCTGGAGGTTCTCCGCTGCAAGACAATCTGCTGGCAGGGCCACCTTCCAAGCTCGGCTCATGGATGCAAATCCTTTTCAACTGGATAGCAGTGGCAAGACCAAGGCAATTCCTTCTTGAGGAGCACTGCACAGCTCACCATCCTCATCTCCTACAGAGCAACGCTCAGGAGCCGTAAGAGATAGGATGTCGAGGGCTTGCAAGGGCTTGCAAGGGCTTGCAGTGCTTTGGAACACCCACTGGTGTCCTACACAGGGACAGCAAGGATTCTTGCCCACAAGGTCTATCAGCTCAGAGGCACTTGGGCACTCTGGCAAGTCCGCCAGATAGCTCCAGCTCAAGGGAGGATAGGGCTTGGGCAGCTCCTGGGAAGCATGAGCAGCCTGTGGGACAAGGAGCCAGGTCTGGCTCACATGCTCAGGGAACAGCCCATGGCCAGCACTGGGCTCAGCAAGGAACTTTTTCCCCTGGGGCACATTGGCACTGGTCCCCGGCGGTTTTTTGCCTTCCTCTGCACTTCTCAGCACGGCCCCTTGCCACCATTTCTTTGGGCCATTTGGCCTGGGAGCCGGCTGCTCATGCTCCACCATGCTGCCAGCCGCAGCTGCCACTTCTCAGCTCTCCCTGCAGCTAACACAAGCGCCTGGCAGGGACCAGAGCGCTTCTCATGCATCCCTGGCCAAGAAGCACAGCAGCCAAACAAGTTGTGGAAGGCAAAAAGTCTGCTCGTCATCGCTACATGTCACGCTTTGGAAGAGATGCCACGGTACCACTCACCTCTTCATCCTCTTCTTCTTCTTCTTCTTCTTCTTCTCCTTCCTCATTTGTGCATGGTCAGTCCCACAACTCCTTGTCAAGGTTCTCCCTCTGCAGGAACCGCGGACAGCTTGGCCTCTATTCCTGCTGCTGCTCTCTGCAGCTCTGGGACTTGCCTTTGCCAGCCTGCAAGGGATCTTTTCTCATGCTAAACTGAAGAATGCCTCAGCCTACTCCTGGCTACACTTGGGCTTGAGCTAATGCTTGTGAGCCTGGGTTCTGAAACAGAGTCACAAAGGGAAAAAAAATGACATGAAATAACATAACATCAATTAACATAAAATCAAGAAAATTAATAAATTAACAACAAAATAAAATAAAATTCATTGTGTTCTGTGTCCTTGACATTGATTTTGGAACTGAAAACCCTCTGTCCTTTCAGGCAAACAGTCTCTTAGATATTGGACTGGCGGACAGGAGAGAAGAGAAGAGGAGAGGAGAGGAGAGGAGAGGACAGGAGAGGAGAGGAGAGGAGAGGAGAGGAGAGGAGAGGAGAGGAGAGGAGAGCAGTTCTGCTCTGTCAGGCCTGCAGTTCTGCGTGACAAGCCCTGAGCGAGCCCTGAGGCCTCCATACATGATACTACAGGCAGTATTGCTACTGGAAGGAAGGCTGCACTGGCAACAAATCCACACTGTCTTTTTGCAAAAAAGGGACTCTATTAGGTTGCTTACTCCCCTATTTTGTAGGTACAGGGACTGATTTGGAGCCAGCACCCCAAAGGCTTCCTCCAAAGGGCTGCACATATGCGGCTGTGTCACCCCCGTGTCACAATGCCAGCACCCGGCAACGCAGTGGTCACCAGGCCCCACGCAGGATCCAGAGGAGCAGCCTCCCGTGTCCACTGCCAGAGCTGGCCCGGGGGCAGCCCCAGCACATCTG
Source organism: Caloenas nicobarica (assembly GCF_036013445.1). Classification (NCBI taxonomy): domain Eukaryota; kingdom Metazoa; phylum Chordata; class Aves; order Columbiformes; family Columbidae; genus Caloenas; species Caloenas nicobarica. Next base: position 19,083,591 of record NC_088258.1, read on the forward strand.
ACAGGAAGCACTTGAGGAGCTGCTGGAATCACAGGCCAGGGGCTGAGGGAAGAAAACCTTGCATGAGGCTGCTGGAGGTTCTCCGCTGCAAGACAATCTGCTGGCAGGGCCACCTTCCAAGCTCGGCTCATGGATGCAAATCCTTTTCAACTGGATAGCAGTGGCAAGACCAAGGCAATTCCTTCTTGAGGAGCACTGCACAGCTCACCATCCTCATCTCCTACACAGCAACGCTCAGGAGCCGTAAGAGATAGGATGTCGAGGGCTTGCAAGGGCTTGCAAGGGCTTGCAGTGCTTTGGAACACCCACTGGTGTCCTACACAGGGACAGCAAGGATTCTTGCCCACAAGGTCTATCAGCTCAGAGGCACTTGGGCACTCTGGCAAGTCCGCCAGATAGCTCCAGCTCAAGGGAGGATAGGGCTTGGGCAGCTCCTGCGAAGCATGAGCAGCCTGTGGGACAAGGAGCCAGGTCTGGCTCACGTACTCAGGGAACAGCCCATGGCCAGCACTGGGCTCAGCAAGGAACTTTTTCCCCCGGGGCACATTGGCACTGGTCCCCGGCGGTTTTTTGCCTTCCTCTGCAGTTCTCAGCACGGCCCCTTGCCACCATTTCTTTGGGCCATTTGGCCTGGGAGTCGGCTGCTCATGCTCCACCATGCTGCCAGCCGCAGCTGCCACTTCTCAGCTCTCCCTGCAGCTAACACAAGCGCCTGGCAGGGACCAGAGCGCTTCTCATGCATCCCTGGCCAAGAAGCACAGCAGCCAAACAAGTTGCGGAAGGCAAAAAGTCTGCTCGTCATCGCTACATGTCACGCTTTGGAAGAGATGCCACGGTACCACTCACCTCTCTTCCTCTTCTTCCTCTTCTTCCACTTCTTCTTCTTCTTCTTCTTCTTCTTCTTCCTCTTTTGTGCATGGTCAGTCCCACAACTCCTTGTCAAGGTTCTCCCTCTGCAGGAAGCGCGGACAGCTTGGCCTCTATTCCTGCTGCTGCTCTCTGCAGCTCTGGGACTTGCCTTTGCCAGCCTGCAAGGGATCTTTTCTCATGCTAAACTGAAGAATGCCTCAGCCTACTCCTGGCTACACTTGGGCTTGAGCTAATGCTTGTGAGCCTGGGTTCTGAAACAGAGTCACAAAGGGAAAAAAAATGACATGAAATAACATAACATGAATTAACATAAAATCAAGGAAATTAATACATTAACAACAAAATAAAATAAAATTCATTGTGTTATGTGTCCTTGACATTGATTTTGGAACTGAAAACCCTCTGTCCTTTCAGGCAAACAGTCTCTTAGATATTGGACTGGCGGACAGGAGAGAAGAGGAGAGGACAGGAGAGGAGAGGAGAGGAGAGGAGAGGACAGGACAGGACAGGAGAGGAGAGCAGTTCTGCTCTGTCAGGCCTGCAGTTCTGCGTGACAAGCCCTGAGCGAGCCCTGAGGCCTCCATACATTTTACTACAGGCAGTATTGCTTCTGGAAGTAAGGCTGCACTGGCAACAAATCCACACTGTCTTTTTGCAAAAAAGGGACTCTATTAGGTTGCTTACTCCCCTATTTTGTAGGTACAGGGACTGATTTGGAGCCAGCACCCCAAAGGCTTCCTCCAAAGGGCTGCACATATGCGGCTGTGTCACCCCCATGTCACAATGCCAGCACCCGGCAACGCAGTAGTCACCAGGCCCCACGCAGGATCCAGAGGAGCAGCCTCCCGTGTCCACTGCCAGAGCTGGCCCGGGGGCAGCCCCAGCACATCTGACAGGAAGCACTTGAGGAGCTGCTGGAATCACAGGCCAGGGGCTGAGGGAAGAAAACCTTGCATGAGGCTGCTGGAGGTTCTCCGCTGCAAGACAATCTGCTGGCAGGGCCACCTTCCAAGCTCGGCTCATGGATGCAAATCCTTTTCAACTGGATAGCAGTGGCAAGACCAAGGCAATTCCTTCTTGAGGAGCACTGCACAGCTCACCATCCTCATCTCCTACACAGCAACGCTCAGGAGCCGTAAGAGATAGGATGTCGAGGGCTTGCAAGGGCTTGCAAGGGCTTGCAGTGCTTTGGAACACCCACTGGTGTCCTACACAGGGACAGCAAGGATTCTTGCCCACAAGGTCTATCAGCTCAGAGGCACTTGGGCACTCTGGCAAGTCCGCCAGATAGCTCCAGCTCAAGGGAGGATAGGGCTTGGGCAGCTCCTGGGAAGCATGAGCAGCCTGTGGGACAAGGAGCCAGGTCTGGCTCACGTACTCAGGGAACAGCCCATGGCCAGCACTGGGCTCAGCAAGGAACTTTTTCCCCCGGGGCACATTGGCACTGGTCCCCGGCGGTTTTTTGCCTTCCTCTGCAGTTCTCAGCACGGCCCCTTGCCACCATTTCTTTGGGCCATTTGGCCTGGGAGTCGGCTGCTCATGCTCCACCATGCTGGCAGCCGCAGCTGCCACTTCTCAGCTCTCCCTGCAGCTAACACAAGCGCCTGGCAGGGACCAGAGCGCTTCTCATGCATCCCTGGCCAAGAAGCACAGCAGCCAAACAAGTTGCGGAAGGCAAAAAGTCTGCTCGTCATCGCTACATGTCACGCTTTGGAAGAGATGCCACGGTACCACTCACCTCTCTTCCTCTTCTTCCTCTTCTTCCACTTCTTCTTCTTCTTCTTCTTCTTCTTCTTCTTCCTCTTTTGTGCATGGTCAGTCCCACAACTCCTTGTCAAGGTTCTCCCTCTGCAGGAACCGCGGACAGCTTGGCCTCTATTCCTGCTGCTGCTCTCTGCAGCTCTGGGACTTGCCTTTGCCAGCCTGCAAGGGATCTTTTCTCATGCTAAACTGAAGAATGCCTCAGCCTACTCCTGGCTACACTTGGGCTTGAGCTAATGCTTGTGAGCCTGGGTTCTGAAACAGAGTCACAAAGGGAAAAAAAATGACATGAAATAACATAACATCAATTAACATAAAATCAAGGAAATTAATACATTAACAACAAAATAAAATAAAATTCATTGTGTTCTGTGTCCTTGACATTGATTTTGGAACTGAAAACCCTCTGTCCTTTCAGGCAAACAGTCTCTTAGATATTGGACTGGCGGACAGGAGAGAAGAGGAGAGGACAGGAGAGGAGAGGAGAGGAGAGGAGAGGACAGGACAGGACAGGAGAGGAGAGCAGTTCTGCTCTGTCAGGCCTGCAGTTCTGCGTGACAAGCCCTGAGCGAGCCCTGAGGCCTCCATACATTTTACTACAGGCAGTATTGCTTCTGGAAGTAAGGCTGCACTGGCAACAAATCCACACTGTCTTTTTGCAAAAAAGGGACTCTATTAGGTTGCTTACTCCCCTATTTTGTAGGTACAGGGACTGATTTGGAGCCAGCACCCCAAAGGCTTCCTCCAAAGGGCTGCACATATGCGGCTGTGTCACCCCCATGTCACAATGCCAGCACCCGGCAACGCAGTGGTCACCAGGCCCCACGCAGGATCCAGAGGAGCAGCCTCCCGTGTCCACTGCCAGAGCTGGCCCGGGGGCAGCCCCAGCACATCTGACAGGAAGCACTTGAGGAGCTGCTGGAATCACAGGCCAGGGGCTGAGGGAAGAAAACCTTGCATGAGGCTGCTGGAGGTTCTCCGCTGCAAGACAATCTGCTGGCAGGGCCACCTTCCAAGCTCGGCTCATGGATGCAAATCCTTTTCAACTGGATAGCAGTGGCAAGACCAAGGCAATTCCTTCTTGAGGAGCACTGCACAGCTCACCATCCTCATCTCCTACACAGCAACGCTCAGGAGCCGTAAGAGATAGGATGTCGAGGGCTTGCAAGGGCTTGCAAGGGCTTGCAGTGCTTTGGAACACCCACTGGTGTCCTACACAGGGACAGCAAGGATTCTTGCCCACAAGGTCTATCAGCTCAGAGGCACTTGGGCACTCTGGCAAGTCCGCCAGATAGCTCCAGCTCAAGGGAGGATAGGGCTTGGGCAGCTCCTGCGAAGCATGAGCAGCCTGTGGGACAAGGAGCCAGGTCTGGCTCACATGCTCAGGGAACAGCCCATGGCCAGCACTGGGCTCAGCAAGGAAATTTTCCCCTGGGGCACATTGGCACTGGTCCCCGGCGGTTTTTTGCCTTCCTCTGCACTTCTCAGCACGGCCCCTTGCCACCATTTCTTTGGGCCATTTGGCCTGGGAGCCGGCTGCTCATGCTCCACCATGCTGGCAGCCACAGCTGCCACTTCTCAGCTCTCCCTGCAGCTAACACAAGCGCCTGGCAGGGACCAGAGCGCTTCTCATGCATCCCTGGCCAAGAAGCACAGCAGCCAAACAAGTTGTGGAAGGCAAAAAGTCTGCTCGTCATCGCTACATGTCACGCTTTGGAAGAGATGCCACGGTACCACTCACCTCTTCTTCCTCTTCTTCCTCTTCTTCTTCTTCTTCTTCTTCTTCTTCTTCTTCTTCTTCCTCTTTTGTGCATGGTCAGTCCCACAACTCCTTGTCAAGGTTCTCCCTCTGCAGGAACCGCGGACAGCTTGGCCTCTATTCCTGCTGCTGCTCTCTGCAGCTCTGGGACTTGCCTTTGCCAGCCTGCAAGGGATCTTTTCTCCTGCTAAACTGAAGAATGCCTCAGCCTACTCCTGGCTACACTTGGGCTTGAGCTAATGCTTGTGAGCCTGGGTTCTGAAACAGAGTCACAAAGGGAAAAAAAATGACATGAAATAACATAACATGAATTAACATAAAATCAAGAAAATTAATAAATTAACAACAAAATAAAATAAAATTCATTGTGTTCTGTGTCCTTGACATTGATTTTGGAACTGAAAACCCTCTGTCCTTTCAGGCAAACAGTCTCTTAGATATTGGACTGGCGGACAGGAGAGAAGAGGAGAGGAGAGGAGAGGAGAGGAGAGGAGAGGAGAGGAGAGGAGAGGAGAGGAGAGGAGAGGAGAGGAGAGGAGAGGAGAGGAGAGGAGAGGAGAGGAGAGGAGAGGAGAGGAGAGGGGAGGAGAGCAGTTCTGCTCTGTCAGGCCTGCAGTTCTGCGTGACAAGCCCTGAGCGAGCCCTGAGGCCTCCATACATGATACTACAGGCAGTATTGCTACTGGAAGGAAGGCTGCACTGGCTACAAATCCACACTGTCTTTTTGCAAAAAAGGGACTCTATTAGGTTGCTTACTCCCCTATTTTGTAGGTACAGGGACTGATTTGGAGCCAGCACCCCAAAGGCTTCCTCCAAAGGGCTGCACATATGTGGCTGTGTCACCCCCATGTCACAATGCCAGCACCCGGCAACGCAGTGGTCACCAGGCCCCACGCAGGATCCAGAGGAGCAGCCTCCCGTGTCCACTGCCAGAGCTGGCCCGGGGGCAGCCCCAGCACATCTGACAGGAAGCACTTGAGGAGCTGCTGGAATCACAGGCCAGGGGCTGAGGGAAGAAAACCTTGCATGAGGCTGCTGGAGGTTCTCCGCTGCAAGACAATCTGCTGGCAGGGCCACCTTCCAAGCTCGGCTCATGGATGCAAATCCTTTTCAACTGGATAGCAGTGGCAAGACCAAGGCAATTCCTTCTTGAGGAGCACTGCACAGCTCACCATCCTCATCTCCTACAGAGCAACGCTCAGGAGCCGTAAGAGATAGGATGTCGAGGGCTTGCAAGGGCTTGCAAGGGCTTGCAGTGCTTTGGAACACCCACTGGTGTCCTACACAGGGACAGCAAGGATTCTTGCCCACAAGGTCTATCAGCTCAGAGGCACTTGGGCACTCTGGCAAGTCCGCCAGATAGCTCCAGCTCAAGGGAGGATAGGGCTTGGGCAGCTCCTGCGAAGCATGAGCAGCCTGTGGGACAAGGAGCCAGGTCTGGCTCACGTACTCAGGGAACAGCCAATGGCCAGCACTGGGCTCAGCAAGGAAATTTTTCCCCCGGGGCACATTGGCACTGGTCCCCGGCGGTTTTTTGCCTTCCTCTGCAGTTCTCAGCACGGCCCCTTGCCACCATTTCTTTGGGCCATTTGGCCTGGGAGTCGGCTGCTCATGCTCCACCATGCTGGCAGCCGCAGCTGCCACTTCTCAGCTCTCCCTGCAGCTAACACAAGCGCCTGGCAGGGACCAGAGCGCTTCTCATGCATCCCTGGCCAAGAAGCACAGCAGCCAAACAAGTTGCGGAAGGCAAAAAGTCTGCTCGTCATCGCTACATGTCACGCTTTGGAAGAGATGCCACGGTACCACTCACCTCTCTTCCTCTTCTTCCTCTTCTTCCACTTCTTCTTCTTCTTCTTCTTCTTCTTCTTCCTCTTTTGTGCATGGTCAGTCCCACAACTCCTTGTCAAGGTCCTCCCTCTGCAGGAACCGCGGACAGCTTGGCCTCTATTCCTGCTGCTGCTCTCTGCAGCTCTGGGACTTGCCTTTGCCAGCCTGCAAGGGATCTTTTCTCCTGCTAAACTGAAGAATGCCTCAGCCTACTCCTGGCTACACTTGGGCTTGAGCTAATGCTTGTGAGCCTGGGTTCTGAAACAGAGTCACAAAGGGAAAAAAAATGACATGAAATAACATAACATGAATTAACATAAAATCAAGGAAATTAATACATTAACAACAAAATAAAATAAAATTCATTGTGTTATGTGTCCTTGACATTGATTTTGGAACTGAAAACCCTCTGTCCTTTCAGGCAAACAGTCTCTTAGATATTGGACTGGCGGACAGGAGAGAAGAGGAGAGGACAGGAGAGGAGAGGAGAGGAGAGGACAGGAGAGGAGAGGAGAGCAGTTCTGCTCTGTCAGGCCTGCAGTTCTGCGTGACAAGCCCTGAGCGAGCCCTGAGGCCTCCATACATTTTACTACAGGCAGTATTGCTTCTGGAAGTAAGGCTGCACTGGCAACAAATCCACACTGTCTTTTTGCAAAAAAGGGACTCTATTAGGTTGCTTACTCCCCTATTTTGTAGGTACAGGGACTGATTTGGAGCCAGCACCCCAAAGGCTTCCTCCAAAGGGCTGCACATATGTGGCTGTGTCAGCCCCATGTCACAATGCCAGCACCCGGCAACGCAGTGGTCACCAGGCCCCACGCAGGATCCAGAGGAGCAGCCTCCCGTGTCCACTGCCAGAGCTGGCCCGGGGGCAGCCCCAGCACATCTGACAGGAAGCACTTGAGGAGCTGCTGGAATCACAGGCCAGGGGCTGAGGGAAGAAAACCTTGCATGAGGCTGCTGGAGGTTCTCCGCTGCAAGACAATCTGCTGGCAGGGCCACCTTCCAAGCTCGGCTCATGGATGCAAATCCTTTTCAACTGGATAGCAGTGGCAAGACCAAGGCAATTCCTTCTTGAGGAGCACTGCACAGCTCACCATCCTCATCTCCTACACAGCAACGCTCAGGAGCCCTAAGAGATAGGATGTCGAGGGCTTGCAAGGGCTTGCAAGGGCTTGCAGTGCTTTGGAACACCCACTGGTGTCCTACACAGGGACAGCAAGGATTCTTGCCCACAAGGTCTATCAGCTCAGAGGCACTTGGGCACTCTGGCAAGTCCACCAGATAGCTCCAGCTCAAGGGAGGATAGGGCTTGGGCAGCTCCTGGGAAGCATGAGCAGCCTGTGGGACAAGGAGCCAGGTCTGGCTCACATGCTCAGGGAACAGCCCATGCCCAGCACTGGGCTCAGCAAGGAATTTTTCCCCCGGGGCACATTGGCACTGGTCCCCGGCGGTTTTTTGCCTTCCTCTGCAGTTCTCAGCACGGCCCCTTGCCACCATTTCTTTGGGCCATTTGGCCCGGGAGCCGGCTGCGCATGCTCCACCATGCTGGCAGCCGCAGCTGCCACTTCTCAGCTCTCCCTGCAGCTAACACAAGCGCCTGGCAGGGACCAGAGCGCTTCTCATGCATCCCTGGCCAAGAAGCACAGCAGCCAAACAAGTTGTGGAAGGCAAAAAGTCTGCTCGTCATCGCTACATGTCACGCTTTGGAAGAGATGCCACGGTACCACTCACCTCTTCTTCCTCTTCTTCTTCTTCTTCTTCTTCTTCTTCCTCTTTTGTGCATGGTCAGTCCCGCAACTCCTTGTCAAGGTTCTCCCTCTGCAGGAACCGCGGACAGCTTGGCCTCTATTCCTGCTGCTGCTCTCTGCAGCTCTGGGACTTGCCTTTGCCAGCCTGCAAGGGATCTTTTCTCCTGCTAAACTGAAGAATGCCTCAGCCTACTCCTGGCTACACTTGGGCTTGAGCTAGTGCTTGTGAGCCTGGGTTCTGAAACAGAGTCACAAAGGGAAAAAAAATGACATGAAATAACATAACATGAATTAACATAAAATCAAGAAAATTAATAAATTAACAGCAAAATAAAATAAAATTCATTGTGTTCTGTGTCCTTGACATTGATTTTGGAACTGAAAACCCTCTGTCCTTTCAGGCAAACAGTCTCTTAGATATTGGACTGGCGGACAGGAGAGAAGAGAAGAGGAGAGGAGAGGAGAGGAGAGGAGAGGAGAGGAGAGGAGAGGAGAGGAGAGGAGAGGAGAGGAGAGGAGAGGAGAGGAGAGGAGAGGAGAGGGGAGGAGAGCAGTTCTGCTCTGTCAGGCCTGCAGTTCTGCGTGACAAGCCCTGAGCGAGCCCTGAGGCCTCCATACATGATACTACAGGCAGTATTGCTACTGGAAGGAAGGCTGCACTGGCAACAAATCCACACTGTCTTTTTGCAAAAAAGGGACTCTATTAGGTTGCTTACTCCCCTATTTTGTAGGTACAGGGACTGATTTGGAGCCAGCACCCCAAAGGCTTCCTCCAAAGGGCTGCACATATGCGGTTGTGTCACCCCCATGTCACAATGCCAGCACCCGGCAACGCAGTGGTCACCAGGCCCCACGCAGGATCCAGAGGAGCAGCCTCCCGTGTCCACTGCCAGAGCTGGCCCGGGGGCAGCCCCAGCACATCTCACAGGAAGCACTTGAGGAGCTGCTGGAATCACAGGCCAGGGGCTGAGGGAAGAAAACCTTGCATGAGGCTGCTGGAGGTTCTCCGCTGCAAGACAATCTGCTGGCAGGGCCACCTTCCAAGCTCGGCTCATGGATGCAAATCCTTTTCAACTGGATAGCAGTGGCAAGACCAAGGCAATTCCTTCTTGAGGAGCACTGCACAGCTCACCATCCTCATCTCCTACACAGCAACGCTCAGGAGCCCTAAGAGATAGGATGTCGAGGGCTTGCAAGGGCTTGCAAGGGCTTGCAGTGCTTTGGAACACCCACTGGTGTCCTACACAGGGACAGCAAGGATTCTTGCCCACAAGGTCTATCAGCTCAGAGGCACTTGGGCACTCTGGCAAGTCCGCCAGATAGCTCCAGCTCAAGGGAGGATAGGGCTTGGGCAGCTCCTGGGAAGCATGAGCAGCCTGTGGGACAAGGAGCCAGGTCTGGCTCACATGCTCAGGGAACAGCCCATGGCCAGCACTGGGCTCAGCAAGGAACTTTTTCCCTTGCGGCACATTGGCACTGGTCCCCGGCGGTTTTTTGCCTTCCTCTGCAGTTCTCAGCACGGCCCCTTGCCACCATTTCTTTGGGCCATTTGGCCTGGGAGCCAGCTGCTCATGCTCCACCATGCTGGCAGCCGCAGCTGCCACTTCTCAGCTCTCCCTGCAGCTAACACAAGCGCCTGGCAGGGACCAGAGCGCTTCTCATGCATCCCTGGCCAAGAAGCACAGCAGCCAAACAAGTTGTGGAAGGCAAAAAGTCTGCTCGTCATCGCTACATGTCACGCTTTGGAAGAGATGCCACGGTACCACTCACCTCTTCTTCCTCTTCTTCCTCTTCTTCTTCTTCTTCTTCTTCTTCTTCTTCTCCTTCTTCTTCTTCCTCTTTTGTGCATGGTCAGTCCCACAACTCCTTGTCAAGGTTCTCCCTCTGCAGGAACCGCGGACAGCTTGGCCTCTATTCCTGCTGCTGCTCTCTGCAGCTCTGGGACTTGCCTTTGCCAGCCTGCAAGGGATCTTTTCTCCTGCTAAACTGAAGAATGCCTCAGCCTACTCCTGGCTACACTTGGGCTTGAGCTAATGCTTGTGAGCCTGGGTTCTGAAACAGAGTCACAAAGGGAAAAAAAATTACATGAAATAACATAACATGAATTAACATAAAATCAAGAAAATTAATAAATTAACAACAAAATAAAATAAAATTCATTGTGTTATGTGTCCTTGACATTGATTTTGGAACTGAAAACCCTCTGTCCTTTCAGGCAAACAGTCTCTTAGATATTGGACTGGCGGACAGGAGAGAAGAGGAGAGGAGAGGAGAGGAGAGGAGAGGAGAGGAGAGGAGAGGAGAGGAGAGGAGAGGAGAGGAGAGGGGAGGAGAGCAGTTCTGCTCTGTCAGGCCTGCAGTTCTGCGTGACAAGCCCTGAGCGAGCCCTGAGGCCTCCATACATGATACTATAGGCAGTATTGCTACTGGAAGGAAGGCTGCACTGGCAACAAATCCACACTGTCTTTTTGCAAAAAAGGGACTCTATTAGGTTGCTTACTCCCCTATTTTGTAGGTACAGGGACTGATTTGGAGCCAGCACCCCAAAGGCTTCCTCCAAAGGGCTGCACATATGCGGCTGTGTCACCCCCATGTCACAATGCCAGCACCCGGCAACGCAGTGGTCACCAGGCCCCACGCAGGATCCAGAGGAGCAGCCTCCCGTGTCCACTGCCAGAGCTGGCCCGGGGGCAGCCCCAGCACATCTGACAGGAAGCACTTGAGGAGCTGCTGGAATCACAGGCCAGGGGCTGAGGGAAGAAAACCTTGCATGAGGCTGCTGGAGGTTCTCCGCTGCAAGACAATCTGCTGGCAGGGCCACCTTCCAAGCTCGGCTCATGGATGCAAATCCTTTTCAACTGGATAGCAGTGGCAAGACCAAGGCAATTCCTTCTTGAGGAGCACTGCACAGCTCACCATCCTCATCTCCTACAGAGCAACGCTCAGGAGCCGTAAGAGATAGGATGTCGAGGGCTTGCAAGGGCTTGCAAGGGCTTGCAGTGCTTTGGAACACCCACTGGTGTCCTACACAGGGACAGCAAGGATTCTTGCCCACAAGAATCTATCAGCTCAGAGGCACTTGGGCACTCTGGCAAGTCCGCCAGATAGCTCCAGCTCAAGGGAGGATAGGGCTTGGGCAGCTCCTGGGAAGCATGAGCAGCCTGTGGGACAAGGAGCCAGGTCTGGCTCACATGCTCAGGGAACAGCCCATGGCCAGCACTGGGCTCAGCAAGGAAGTTTTCCCCTGGGGCACATTGGCACTGGTCCCCGGCAGATTTTTGCCTTCCTCTGCAGTTCTCAGCACGGCCCCTTGCCACCATTTCTTTGGGCCATTTGGCCTGGGAGCCAGCTGCTCATGCTCCACCATGCTGGCAGCCGCAGCTGCCACTTCTCAGCTCTCCCTGCAGCTAACACAAGCGCCTGGCAGGGACCAGAGCGCTTCTCATGCATCCCTGCCCAAGAAGCACAGCAGCCAAACAAGTTGTGGAAGGCAAAAAGTCTGCTCGTCATCGCTACATGTCACGCTTTGGAAGAGATGCCACGGTACCACTCACCTCTTCTTCCTCTTCTGCCTCTTCTTCTTCTTCTCCTTCTTCTTCTTCCTCTTTTGTGCATGGTCAGTCCCACAACTCCTTGTCAAGGTTCTCCCTCTGCAGGAACCGCGGACAGCTTGGCCTCTATTCCTGCTGCTGCTCTCTGCAGCTCTGGGACTTGCCTTTGCCAGCCTGCAAGGGATCTTTTCTCAGGCTAAACTGAAGAATGCCTCAGCCTACTCCTGGCTACACTTGGGCTTGAGCTAATGCTTGTGAGCCTGGGTTCTGAAACAGAGTCACAAAGGGAAAAAAAATGACATGAAATAACATAACATGAATTAACATAAAATCAAGAAAATTAATAAATTAACAACAAAATAAAATAAAATTCATTGTGTTCTGTGTCCTTGACATTGATTTTGGAACTGAAAACCCTCTGTCCTTTCAGGCAAACAGTCTCTTAGATATTGGACTGGCGGACAGGAGAGAAGAGGAGAGGAGAGGAGAGGAGAGGAGAGGAGAGGAGAGGAGAGGAGAGGAGAGGAGAGGAGAGGAGAGGAGAGGAGAGGAGAGGAGAGGAGAGGGGAGGAGAGCAGTTCTGCTCTGTCAGGCCTGCAGTTCTGCGTGACAAGCCCTGAGCGAGCCCTGAGGCCTCCATACATGATACTATAGGCAGTATTGCTACTGGAAGGAAGGCTGCACTGGCAACAAATCCACACTGTCTTTTTGCAAAAAAGGGACTCTATTAGGTTGCTTACTCCCCTATTTTGTAGGTACAGGGACTGATTTGGAGCCAGCACCCCAAAGGCTTCCTCCAAAGGGCTGCACATATGCGGTTGTGTCACCCCCATGTCACAATGCCAGCACCCGGCAACGCAGTGGTCACCAGGCCCCACGCAGGATCCAGAGGAGCAGCCTCCCGTGTCCACTGCCAGAGCTGGCCCGGGGGCAGCCCCAGCACATCTGACAGGAAGCACTTGAGGAGCTGCTGGAATCACAGGCCAGGGGCTGAGGGAAGAAAACCTTGCATGAGGCTGCTGGAGGTTCTCCGCTGCAAGACAATCTGCTGGCAGGGCCACCTTCCAAGCTCGGCTCATGGATGCAAATCCTTTTCAACTGGATAGCAGTGGCAAGACCAAGGCAATTCCTTCTTGAGGAGCACTGCACAGCTCACCATCCTCATCTCCTACACAGCAACGCTCAGGAGCCGTAAGAGATAGGATGTCGAGGGCTTGCAAGGGCTTGCAAGGGCTTGCAGTGCTTTGGAACACCCACTGGTGTCCTACACAGGGACAGCAAGGATTCTTGCCCACAAGAATCTATCAGCTCAGAGGCACTTGGGCACTCTGGCAAGTCCGCCAGATAGCTCCAGCTCAAGGGAGGATAGGGCTTGGGCAGCTCCTGGGAAGCATGAGCAGCCTGTGGGACAAGGAGCCAGGTCTGGCTCACATGCTCAGGGAACAGCCCATGGCCAGCACTGGGCTCAGCAAGGAACTTTTTCCCCTGGGGCACCTTGGCACTGGTCCCCGGCGGTTTTTTGCCTTCCTCTGCAGTTCTCAGCACGGCCCCTTGCCACCATTTCTTTGGGCCATTTGGCCTGGGAGCCGGCTGCTCATGCTCCACCATGCTGGCAGCCGCAGCTGCCACTTCTCAGCTCTCCCTGCAGCTAACACAAGCGCCTGGCAGGGACCAGAGCGCTTCTCATGCATCCCTGGCCAAGAAGCACAGCAGCCAAACAAGTTGTGGAAGGCAAAAAGTCTGCTCGTCATCGCTACATGTCACGCTTTGGAAGAGATGCCACGGTACCACTCACCTCTTCTTCCTCTTCTTCCTCTTCTTCTTCTTCTTCTTCTTCTTCTTCCTCTTTTGTGCATGGTCAGTCCCACAACTCCTTGTCAAGGTTCTCCCTCTGCAGGAACCGCGGACAGCTCGGCCTCTATTCCTGCTGCTGCTCTCTGCAGCTCTGGGACTTGCCTTTGCCAGCCTGCAAGGGATCTTTTCTCCTGCTAAACTGAAGAATGCCTCAGCCTACTCCTGGCTACACTTGGGCTTGAGCTAATGCTTGTGAGCCTGGGTTCTGAAACAGAGTCACAAAGGGAAAAATATGACATGAAATAACATAACATGAATTAACATAAAATCAAGAAAATTAATAAATTAACAACAAAATAAAATAAAATAAAATTCATTGTGTTATGTGTCCTTGACATTGATTTTGGAACTGAAAACCCTCTGTCCTTTCAGGCAAACAGTCTCTTAGATATTGGACTGGCGGACAGGAGAGAAGAGAAGAGGAGAGGAGAGGAGAGGACAGGAGAGGAGAGGAGAGGAGAGGAGAGGAGAGGAGAGGAGAGGAGAGCAGTTCTGCTCTGTCAGGCCTGCAGTTCTGCGTGACAAGCCCTGAGCGAGCCCTGAGGCCTCCATACATGATACTACAGGCAGTATTGCTACTGGAAGGAAGGCTGCACTGGCAACAAATCCACACTGTCTTTTTGCAAAAAAGGGACTCTATTAGGTTGCTTACTCCCCTATTTTGTAGGTACAGGGACTGATTTGGAGCCAGCACCCCAAAGGCTTCCTCCAAAGGGCTGCACATATGCGGCTGTGTCACCCCCATGTCACAATGCCAGCACCCGGCAACGCAGTGGTCACCAGGCCCCATGCAGGATCCAGAGGAGCAGCCTCCCGTGTCCACTGCCAGAGCTGGCCCGGGGGCAGCCCCAGCACATCTCACAGGAAGCACTTGAGGAGCTGCTGGAATCACAGGCCAGGGGCTGAGGGAAGAAAACCTTGCATGAGGCTGCTGGAGGTTCTCCGCTGCAAGACAATCTGCTGGCGGGGCCACCTTCCAAGCTCGGCTCATGGATGCAAATCCTTTTCAACTGGATAACAGTGGCAAGACCAAGGCAATTCCTTCTTGAGGAGCACTGCACATCTCACCAACCTCATCTCCTACAGAGCAACGCTCAGGAGCTGTAAGAGATAGGATGTCGAGGGCTTGCAAGGGCTTGCAAGGGCTTGCAGTGCTTTGGAACACCCACTGGTGTCCTACACAGGGACAGCAAGGATTTTTGCCCACAAGGTCTATCAGCTCAGAGGCACTTGGGCACTCTGGCAAGTCCGCCAGATAGCTCCAGCTCAAGGGAGGATAGGGCTTGGGCAGCTCCTGGGAAGCATGAGCAGCCTGTGGGACAAGGAGCCAGGTCTGGCTCACATGCTCAGGGAACAGCCCATGGCCAGCACTGGGCTCAGCAAGGAACTTTTTCCCCTGGGGCACATTGGCACTGGTCCCCGGCGGTTTTTTGCCTTCCTCTGCAGTTCTCAGCACGGCCCCTTGCCACCATTTCTTTGGGCCATTTGGCCTGGGAGCCGGCTGCTCATGCTCCACCATGCTGGCAGCCGCAGCTGCCACTTCTCAGCTCTCCCTGCAGCTAACACAAGCGCCTGGCAGGGACCAGAGCGCTTCTCATGCATCCCTGGCCAAGAAGCACAGCAGCCAAACAAGTTGCGGAAGGCAAAAAGTCTGCTCGTCATCGCTACATGTCACGCTTTGGAAGAGATGCCACGGTACCACTCACCTCGTCTTCCTCTTCTTCCTCTTCTTCTTCTTCTTCTTCTTCTTCTTCTTCCTCTTTTGTGCATGGTCAGTCCCACAACTCCTTGTCAAGGTTCTCCCTCTGCAGGAACCACGGACAGCTTGGCCTCTATTCCTGCTGCTGCTCTCTGCAGCTCTGGGACTTGCCTTTGCCAGCCTGCAAGGGATCTTTTCTCCTGCTAAACTGAAGAATGCCTCAGCCTACTCCTGGCTACACTTGGGCTTGAGCTAATGCTTGTGAGCCTGGGTTCTGAAACAGAGTCACAAAGGGAAAAAAAATGACATGAAATAACATAACATGAATTAACATAAAATCAAGAAAATTAATAAATTAACAACAAAATAAAATAAAATTCATTGTGTTATGTGTCCTTGACATTGATTTTGAAACTGAAAACCCTCTGTCCTTTCAGGCAAACAGTCTCTTAGATATTGGACTGGCGGACAGGAGAGAATACGAGAGGAAAGGAGAGGAGAGGAGAGGAGAGGACAGGAGAGGGGAGGAAAGGAGAGGAGAGCAGTTCTGCTCTGTCAGGCCTGCAGTTCTGCGTGACAAGCCCTGAGCGAGCCCTGAGGCCTCCATACATGATACTACAGGCAGTATTGCTACTGGAAGGAAGGCTGCACTGGCAACAAATCCACACTGTCTTTTTGCAAAAAAGGGACTCTATTAGGTTGCTTACTCCCCTATTTTGTAGGTACAGGGACTGATTTGGAGCCAGCACCCCAAAGGCTTCCTCCAAAGGGCTGCACATATGCGGCTGTGTCACCCCCATGTCACAATGCCAGCACCTGACAACGCAGTGGTCACCAGGCCCCACGCAGGATCCAGAGGAGCAGCCTCCCGTGTCCACTGCCAGAGCTGGCCCGGGGGCAGCCCCAGCACATCTGACAGGAAGCACTTGAGGAGCTGCTGGAATCACAGGCCAGGGGCTGAGGGAAGAAAACCTTGCATGAGGCTGCTGGAGGTTCTCCGCTGCAAGACAATCTGCTGGCAGGGCCACCTTCCAAGCTCGGCTCATGGATGCAAATCCTTTTCAACTGGATAGCAGTGGCAAGACCAAGGCAATTCCTTCTTGAGGAGCACTGCACATCTCACCATCCTCATCTCCTACAGAGCAACGCTCAGGAGCCGTAAGAGATAGGATGTCGAGGGCTTGCAAGGGCTTGCAAGGGCTTGCAGTGCTTTGGAACACCCACTGGTGTCCTACACAGGGACAGCAAGGATTCTTGCCCACAAGGTCTATCAGCTCAGAGGCACTTGGGCACTCTGGCAAGTCCGCCAGATAGCTCCAGCTCAAGGGAGGATAGGGCTTGGGCAGCTCCTGGGAAGCATGAGCAGCCTGTGGGACAAGGAGCCAGCTCTGGCTCACATGCTCAGGGAACAGCCCATGGCCAGCACTGGGCTCAGCAAGGAACTTTTTCCCCTGGGGCACATTGGCACTGGTCCCCGGCGGTTTTTGCCTTCCTCTGCAGTTCTCAGCACGGCCCCTTGCCACCATTTCTTTGGGCCATTTGGCCTGGGAGCCGGCTGCTCATGCTCCACGATGCTGGCAGCCGCAGCTGCCACTTCTCAGCTCTCCCTGCAGCTAACACAAGCGCCTGGCAGGGACCAGAGCGCTTCTCATGCATCCCTGGCCAAGAAGCACAGCAGCCAAACAAGTTGTGGAAGGCAAAAAGTCTGCTCGTCATCGCTACATGTCACGCTTTGGAAGAGATGCCACGGTACCACTCACCTCTTCTTCCTCTTCTTCCTCTTCTTCTTCTTCTTATTCTTCTTCTTCTTCTTCTTCTTCTTCCTCTTTTGTGCATGGTCAGTCCCACAACTCCTTGTCAAGGTTCTCCCTCTGCAGGAACCGCGGACAGCTTGGCCTCTATTCCTGCTGCTGCTCTCTGCAGCTCTGGGACTTGCCTTTGCCAGCCTGCAAGGGATCTTTTCTCCTGCTAAACTGAAGAATGCCTCAGCCTACTCCTGGCTACACTTGGGCTTGAGCTAATGCTTGTGAGCCTGGGTTCTGAAACAGAGTCACAAAGGGAAAAAAAATGACATGAAATAACATAACATGAATTAACATAAAATCAAGAAAATTAATAAATTAACAACAACATAAAATAAAATTCATTGTGTTCTGTGTCCTTGACATTGATTTTGGAACTGAAAACCCTCTGTCCTTTCAGGCAAACAGTCTCTTAGATATTGGACTGGCGGACAGGAGAGGGGAGGAGAGGAGAGGAGAGGAGAGGAGAGGAGAGGAGAGGAGAATAGAGGAGAGGAGAGGAGAGGAGAGGAGAGGAGAGCAGTTCTTCTCTGTCAGGCCTGCAGTTCTGCGTGACAAGCCCTGAGCGAGCCCTGAGGCCTCCATACATGATACTACAGGCAGTATTGCTACTGGAAGGAAGGCTGCACTGGCAACAAATCCACACTGTCTTTTTGCAAAAAAGGGACTCTATTAGGTTGCTTACTCCCCTATTTTGTAGCTACAGGGACTGATTTGGAGCCAGCACCCCAAAGGCTTCCTCCAAAGGGCTGCACATATGCGGCTGTGTCACCCCCATGTCACAATGCCAGCACCCGACAACGCAGTGGTCACGAGGCCCCACGCAGGATCCAGAGGAGCAGCCTCCCGTGTCCACTGCCAGAGCTGGCCCGGGGGCAGCCCCAGCACATCTGACAGGAAGCACTTGAGGAGCTGCTGGAATCACAGGCCAGGGGCTGAGGGAAGAAAACCTTGCATGAGGCTGCTGGAGGTTCTCCGCTGCAAGACAATCTGCTGGCAGGGCCACCTTCCAAGCTCGGCTCATGGATGCAAATCCTTTTCAACTGGATAGCAGTGGCAAGACCAAGGCAATTCCTTCTTGAGGAGCACTGCACAGCTCACCATCCTCATCTCCTACAGAGCAATGCTCAGGAGCCATAAGAGATAGGATGTCGAGGGCTTGCAAGGGCTTGCAAGGGCTTGCAGTGCTTTGGGACACCCACTGGTGTCCTACACAAGGACAGCAAGGATTCTTGCCCACAAGGTCTATCAGCTCAGAGGCACTTGGGCACTCTGGCAAGTCCGCCAGATAGCTCCAGCTCAAGGGAGTATAGGGCTTGGGCAGCTCCTGGGAAGCATGAGCAGCCTGTGGGACAAGGAGCCAGGTCTGGCTCACATGCTCAGGGAACAGCCCATGGCCAGCACTGGGCTCAGCAAGGAACTTTTTCCCCTGGGGCACATTGGCACTGGTCCCCGGCGGTTTTTGCCTTCCTCTGCAGTTCTCAGCACGGCCCCTTGCCACCATTTCTTTGGGCCATTTGGCCTGGGAGCCGGCTGCTCATGCTCCACCATGCTGGCAGCCGCAGCTGCCACTTCTCAGCTCTCCCTGCAGCTAACACAAGCGCCTGGCAGGGAGCAGAGCGCTTCTCATGCATCCCTGGCCAAGAAGCACAGCAGCCAAACAAGTTGTGGAAGGCAAAAAGTCTGCTCGTCATCGCTACATGTCACGCTTTGGAAGAGATGCCACGGTACCACTCACCTCTTCTTCCTCTTCTTCCTCTTCTTCCTCTTCTTCTTCTTCATCTTCTTCTTCTTCTTCTTCTTCCTCTTTTGTGCATGGTCAGTCCCACAACTCCTTGTCAAGGTTCTCCCTCTGCAGGAACCGCGGACAGCTTGGCCTCTATTCCTGCTGCTGCTCTCTGCAGCTCTGGGACTTGCCTTTGCCAGCCTGCAAGGGATCTTTTCTCCTGCTAAACTGAAGAATGCCTCAGCCTACTCCTGGCTACACTTGGGCTTGAGCTAATGCTTGTGAGCCTGGGTTCTGAAACAGAGTCACAAAGGGAAAAAAAATGACATGAAATAACATAACATGAATTAACATAAAATCAAGAAAATTAATAAATTAACAACAAAATAAAATAAAATTCATTGTGTTATGTGTCCTTGACATTGATTTTGGAACTGAAAACCCTCTGTCCTTTCAGGCAAACAGTCTCTTAGATATTGGACTGGCGGACAGGAGAGAAGAGGAGAGGAGAGGAGAGGAGAGGAGAGGAGAGGAGAGGAGAGGAGAGGAGAGGAGAGGAGAGGAGAGGAGAGGAGAGCAGTTCTGCTCTGTCAGGCCTGCAGTTCTGCGTGACAAGCCCTGAGCGAGCCCTGAGGCCTCCATACATGATACTACAGGCAGTATTGCTACTGGAAGGAAGGCTGCACTGGCAACAAATCCACACTGTCTTTTTGCAAAAAAGGGACTCTATTAGGTTGCTTACTCCCCTATTTTGTAGGTACAGGGACTGATTTGGAGCCAGCACCCCAAAGGCTTCCTCCAAAGGGCTGCACATATGCGGCTGCGTCACCCCCATGTCACAATGCCAGCACCCGGCAACGCAGTGGTCACCAGGCCCCACGCAGGATCCAGAGGAGCAGCCTCCCGTGTCCACTGCCAGAGCTGGCCCGGGGGCAGCCCCAGCACATCTGACAGGAAGCACTTGAGGAGCTGCTGGAATCACAGGCCGGGGGCTGAGGGAAGAAAACCTTGCATGAGGCTGCTGGAGGTTCTCCGCTGCAAGACAACCTGCTGGCAGGGCCACCTTCCAAGCTCGGCTCATGGATGCAAATCCTTTTCAACTGGATAGCAGTGGCAAGACCAAGGCAATTCCTTCTTGAGGAGCACTGCACAGCTCACCATCCTCATCTCCTACACAGCAACGCTCAGGAGCCGTAAGAGATAGGATGTCGAGGGCTTGCAAGGGCTTGCAAGGGCTTGCAGTGCTTTGGAACACCCACTGGTGTCCTACACAGGGACAGCAAGGATTCTTGCCCACAAGGTCTATCAGCTCAGAGGCAGCTGGGCACTCTGGCAAGTCCGCCAGATAGCTCCAGCTCAAGGGAGGATAGGGCTTGGGCAGCTCCTGGGAAGCATGAGCAGCCTGTGGGACAAGGAGCCAGGTCTGGCTCACATGCTCAGGGAACAGCCCATGGCCAGCACTGGGCTCAGCAAGGAACTTTTTCCCCTGGGGCACATTGGCACTGGTCCCCGGCGGTTTTTGCCTTCCTCTGCAGTTCTCAGCACGGCCCCTTGCCACCATTTCTTTGGGCCATTTGGCCTGGGAGCCGGCTGCTCATGCTCCACGATGCTGGCAGCCGCAGCTGCCACTTCTCAGCTCTCCCTGCAGCTAACACAAGCGCCTGGCAGGGACCAGAGCGCTTCTCATGCATCCCTGGCCAAGAAGCACAGCAGCCAAACAAGTTGTGGAAGGCAAAAAGTCTGCTCGTCATCGCTACATGTCACGCTTTGGAAGAGATGCCACGGTACCACTCACCTCTTCTTCCTCTTCTTCCTCTTCTTCTTCTTCTTCTTCTTCTTCTTCTTCTTCTTCTTCTTCCTCTTTTGTGCATGGTCAGTCCCACAACTCCTTGTCAAGGTTCTCCCTCTGCAGGAACCGCGGACAGCTTGGCCTCTATTCCTGCTGTTGCTCTCTGCAGCTCTGGGACTTGCCTTTGCCAGCCTGCAAGGGATCTTTTCTCCTGCTAAACTGAAGAATGCCTCAGCCTACTCCTGGCTACACTTGGGCTTGAGCTAATGCTTGTGAGCCTGGGTTCTGAAACAGAGTCACAAAGGGAAAAAAAATGACATGAAATAACATAACATGAATTAACATAAAATCAAGAAAATTAATAAATTAACAACAACATAAAATAAAATTCATTGTGTTCTGTGTCCTTGACATTGATTTTGGAACTGAAAACCCTCTGTCCTTTCAGGCAAACAGTCTCTTAGATATTGGACTGGCGGACAGGAGAGGAGAGGAGAGGAGAGGAGAGGAGAGGAGAGGAGAGGAGAGGAGAATAGAGGAGAGGAGAGGAGAGGAGAGGAGAGGAGAGGAGAGGAGAGCAGTTCTTCTCTGTCAGGCCTGCAGTTCTGCGTGACAAGCCCTGAGCGAGCCCTGAGGCCTCCATACATGATACTACAGGCAGTATTGCTACTGGAAGGAAGGCTGCACTGGCAACAAATCCACACTGTCTTTTTGCAAAAAAGGGACTCTATTAGGTTGCTTACTCCCCTATTTTGTAGCTACAGGGACTGATTTGGAGCCAGCACCCCAAAGGCTTCCTCCAAAGGGCTGCACATATGCGGCTGTGTCACCCCCATGTCACAATGCCAGCACCCGACAACGCAGTGGTCACGAGGCCCCACGCAGGATCCAGAGGAGCAGCCTCCCGTGTCCACTGCCAGAGCTGGCCCGGGGGCAGCCCCAGCACATCTGACAGGAAGCACTTGAGGAGCTGCTGGAATCACAGGCCAGGGGCTGAGGGAAGAAAACCTTGCATGAGGCTGCTGGAGGTTCTCCGCTGCAAGACAATCTGCTGGCAGGGCCACCTTCCAAGCTCGGCTCATGGATGCAAATCCTTTTCAACTGGATAGCAGTGGCAAGACCAAGGCAATTCCTTCTTGAGGAGCACTGCACAGCTCACCATCCTCATCTCCTACAGAGCAATGCTCAGGAGCCATAAGAGATAGGATGTCGAGGGCTTGCAAGGGCTTGCAAGGGCTTGCAGTGCTTTGGGACACCCACTGGTGTCCTACACAAGGACAGCAAGGATTCTTGCCCACAAGGTCTATCAGCTCAGAGGCACTTGGGCACTCTGGCAAGTCCGCCAGATAGCTCCAGCTCAAGGGAGTATAGGGCTTGGGCAGCTCCTGGGAAGCATGAGCAGCCTGTGGGACAAGGAGCCAGGTCTGGCTCACATGCTCAGGGAACAGCCCATGGCCAGCACTGGGCTCAGCAAGGAACTTTTTCCCCTGGGGCACATTGGCACTGGTCCCCGGCGGTTTTTGCCTTCCTCTGCAGTTCTCAGCACGGCCCCTTGCCACCATTTCTTTGGGCCATTTGGCCTGGGAGCCGGCTGCTCATGCTCCACCATGCTGGCAGCCGCAGCTGCCACTTCTCAGCTCTCCCTGCAGCTAACACAAGCGCCTGGCAGGGAGCAGAGCGCTTCTCATGCATCCCTGGCCAAGAAGCACAGCAGCCAAACAAGTTGTGGAAGGCAAAAAGTCTGCTCGTCATCGCTACATGTCACGCTTTGGAAGAGATGCCACGGTACCACTCACCTCTTCTTCCTCTTCTTCCTCTTCTTCCTCTTCTTCTTCTTCATCTTCTTCTTCTTCTTCTTCTTCCTCTTTTGTGCATGGTCAGTCCCACAACTCCTTGTCAAGGTTCTCCCTCTGCAGGAACCGCGGACAGCTTGGCCTCTATTCCTGCTGCTGCTCTCTGCAGCTCTGGGACTTGCCTTTGCCAGCCTGCAAGGGATCTTTTCTCAGGCTAAACTGAAGAATGCCTCAGCCTACTCCTGGCTACACTTGGGCTTGAGCTAATGCTTGTGAGCCTGGGTTCTGAAACAGAGTCACAAAGGGAAAAAAAATGACATGAAATAACATAACATGAATTAACATAAAATCAAGAAAATTAATAAATTAACAACAAAATAAAATAAAATTCATTGTGTTATGTGTCCTTGACATTGATTTTGGAACTGAAAACCCTCTGTCCTTTCAGGCAAACAGTCTCTTAGATATTGGACTGGCGGACAGGAGAGAAGAGGAGAGGAGAGGAGAGGAGAGGAGAGGAGAGGAGAGGAGAGGAGAGGAGAGGAGAGGAGAGGAGAGGAGAGCAGTTCTGCTCTGTCAGGCCTGCAGTTCTGCGTGACAAGCCCTGAGCGAGCCCTGAGGCCTCCATACATGATACTACAGGCAGTATTGCTACTGGAAGGAAGGCTGCACTGGCAACAAATCCACACTGTCTTTTTGCAAAAAAGGGACTCTATTAGGTTGCTTACTCCCCTATTTTGTAGGTACAGGGACTGATTTGGAGCCAGCACCCCAAAGGCTTCCTCCAAAGGGCTGCACATATGCGGCTGCGTCACCCCCATGTCACAATGCCAGCACCCGGCAACGCAGTGGTCACCAGGCCCCACGCAGGATCCAGAGGAGCAGCCTCCCGTGTCCACTGCCAGAGCTGGCCCGGGGGCAGCCCCAGCACATCTGACAGGAAGCACTTGAGGAGCTGCTGGAATCACAGGCCGGGGGCTGAGGGAAGAAAACCTTGCATGAGGCTGCTGGAGGTTCTCCGCTGCAAGACAACCTGCTGGCAGGGCCACCTTCCAAGCTCGGCTCATGGATGCAAATCCTTTTCAACTGGATAGCAGTGGCAAGACCAAGGCAATTCCTTCTTGAGGAGCACTGCACAGCTCACCATCCTCATCTCCTACACAGCAACGCTCAGGAGCCGTAAGAGATAGGATGTCGAGGGCTTGCAAGGGCTTGCAAGGGCTTGCAGTGCTTTGGAACACCCACTGGTGTCCTACACAGGGACAGCAAGGATTCTTGCCCACAAGGTCTATCAGCTCAGAGGCAGCTGGGCACTCTGGCAAGTCCGCCAGATAGCTCCAGCTCAAGGGAGGATAGGGCTTGGGCAGCTCCTGGGAAGCATGAGCAGCCTGTGGGACAAGGAGCCAGGTCTGGCTCACATGCTCAGGGAACAGCCCATGGCCAGCACTGGGCTCAGCAAGGAACTTTTTCCCCTGGGGCACATTGGCACTGGTCCCCGGCGGTTTTTGCCTTCCTCTGCAGTTCTCAGCACTGCCCCTTGCCACCATTTCTTTGGGCCATTTGGCCTGGGAGCCGGCTGCTCATGCTCCACCATGCTGGCAGCCGCAGCTGCCACTTCTCAGCTCTCCCTGCAGGTAACACAAGCGCCTGGCAGGGACCAGAGCGCTTCTCATGCATCCCTGGCCAAGAAGCACAGCAGCCAAACAAGTTGTGGAAGGCAAAAAGTCTGCTCGTCATCGCTACATGTCACGCTTTGGAAGAGATGCCACGGTACCACTCACCTCTTCTTCCTCTTCTTCCTCTTCTTCTTCTTCTTCTTCTTCTTCTTCTTCTTCTTCTTCTTCTTCCTCTTTTGTGCGTGGTCAGTCCCACAACTCCTTGTCAAGGTTCTCCCTCTGCAGGAACCGCGGACAGCTTGGCCTCTATTCCTGCTGTTGCTCTCTGCAGCTCTGGGACTTGCCTTTGCCAGCCTGCAAGGGATCTTTTCTCCTGCTAAACTGAAGAATGCCTCAGCCTACTCCTGGCTACACTTGGGCTTGAGCTAATGCTTGTGAGCCTGGGTTCTGAAACAGAGTCACAAAGGGAAAAAAAATGACATGAAATAACATAACATGAATTAACATAAAATCAAGAAAATTAATAAATTAACAACAACATAAAATAAAATTCATTGTGTTCTGTGTCCTTGACATTGATTTTGGAACTGAAAACCCTCTGTCCTTTCAGGCAAACAGTCTCTTAGATATTGGACTGGCGGACAGGAGAGGAGAGGAGAGGAGAGGAGAGGAGAGGAGAGGAGAATAGAGGAGAGGAGAGGAGAGGAGAGGAGAGGAGAGGAGAGGAGAGGAGAGGAGAGCAGTTCTTCTCTGTCAGGCCTGCAGTTCTGCGTGACAAGCCCTGAGCGAGCCCTGAGGCCTCCATACATGATACTACAGGCAGTATTGCTACTGGAAGGAAGGCTGCACTGGCAACAAATCCACACTGTCTTTTTGCAAAAAAGGGACTCTATTAGGTTGCTTACTCCCCTATTTTGTAGCTACAGGGACTGATTTGGAGCCAGCACCCCAAAGGCTTCCTCCAAAGGGCTGCACATATGCGGCTGTGTCACCCCCATGTCACAATGCCAGCACCCGACAACGCAGTGGTCACGAGGCCCCACGCAGGATCCAGAGGAGCAGCCTCCCGTGTCCACTGCCAGAGCTGGCCCGGGGGCAGCCCCAGCACATCTGACAGGAAGCACTTGAGGAGCTGCTGGAATCACAGGCCAGGGGCTGAGGGAAGAAAACCTTGCATGAGGCTGCTGGAGGTTCTCCGCTGCAAGACAATCTGCTGGCAGGGCCACCTTCCAAGCTCGGCTCATGGATGCAAATCCTTTTCAACTGGATAGCAGTGGCAAGACCAAGGCAATTCCTTCTTGAGGAGCACTGCACAGCTCACCATCCTCATCTCCTACAGAGCAATGCTCAGGAGCCATAAGAGATAGGATGTCGAGGGCTTGCAAGGGCTTGCAAGGGCTTGCAGTGCTTTGGGACACCCACTGGTGTCCTACACAAGGACAGCAAGGATTCTTGCCCACAAGGTCTATCAGCTCAGAGGCACTTGGGCACTCTGGCAAGTCCGCCAGATAGCTCCAGCTCAAGGGAGTATAGGGCTTGGGCAGCTCCTGGGAAGCATGAGCAGCCTGTGGGACAAGGAGCCAGGTCTGGCTCACATGCTCAGGGAACAGCCCATGGCCAGCACTGGGCTCAGCAAGGAACTTTTTCCCCTGGGGCACATTGGCACTGGTCCCCGGCGGTTTTTGCCTTCCTCTGCAGTTCTCAGCACGGCCCCTTGCCACCATTTCTTTGGGCCATTTGGCCTGGGAGCCGGCTGCTCATGCTCCACCATGCTGGCAGCCGCAGCTGCCACTTCTCAGCTCTCCCTGCAGCTAATACAAGCGCCTGGCAGGGAGCAGAGCGCTTCTCATGCATCCCTGGCCAAGAAGCACAGCAGCCAAACAAGTTGTGGAAGGCAAAAAGTCTGCTCGTCATCGCTACATGTCACGCTTTGGAAGAGATGCCACGGTACCACTCACCTCTTCTTCCTCTTCTTCCTCTTCTTCCTCTTCTTCTTCTTCATCTTCTTCTTCTTCTTCTTCTTCCTCTTTTGTGCATGGTCAGTCCCACAACTCCTTGTCAAGGTTCTCCCTCTGCAGGAACCGCGGACAGCTTGGCCTCTATTCCTGCTGCTGCTCTCTGCTGCTCTGGGACTTGCCTTTGCCAGCCTGCAAGGGATCTTTTCTCCTGCTAAACTGAAGAATGCCTCAGCCTACTCCTGGCTACACTTGGGCTTGAGCTAATGCTTGTGAGCCTGGGTTCTGAAACAGAGTCACAAAGGGAAAAAAAATGACATGAAATAACATAACATGAATTAACATAAAATCAAGAAAATTAATAAATTAACAACAAAATAAAATAAAATTCATTGTGTTATGTGTCCTTGACATTGATTTTGGAACTGAAAACCCTCTGTCCTTTCAGGCAAACAGTCTCTTAGATATTGGACTGGCGGACAGGAGAGAAGAGGAGAGGAGAGGAGAGGAGAGGAGAGGAGAGGAGAGGAGAGGAGAGGAGAGGAGAGGAGAGGAGAGGAGAGGAGAGGAGAGCAGTTCTGCTCTGTCAGGCCTGCAGTTCTGCGTGACAAGCCCTGAGCGAGCCCTGAGGCCTCCATACATGATACTACAGGCAGTATTGCTACTGGAAGGAAGGCTGCACTGGCAACAAATCCACACTGTCTTTTTGCAAAAAAGGGACTCTATTAGGTTGCTTACTCCCCTATTTTGTAGGTACAGGGACTGATTTGGAGCCAGCACCCCAAAGGCTTCCTCCAAAGGGCTGCACATATGCGGCTGCGTCACCCCCATGTCACAATGCCAGCACCCGGCAACGCAGTGGTCACCAGGCCCCACGCAGGATCCAGAGGAGCAGCCTCCCGTGTCCACTGCCAGAGCTGGCCCGGGGGCAGCCCCAGCACATCTGACAGGAAGCACTTGAGGAGCTGCTGGAATCACAGGCCGGGGGCTGAGGGAAGAAAACCTTGCATGAGGCTGCTGGAGGTTCTCCGCTGCAAGACAACCTGCTGGCAGGGCCACCTTCCAAGCTCGGCTCATGGATGCAAATCCTTTTCAACTGGATAGCAGTGGCAAGACCAAGGCAATTCCTTCTTGAGGAGCACTGCACAGCTCACCATCCTCATCTCCTACACAGCAACGCTCAGGAGCCGTAAGAGATAGGATGTCGAGGGCTTGCAAGGGCTTGCAAGGGCTTGCAGTGCTTTGGAACACCCACTGGTGTCCTACACAGGGACAGCAAGGATTCTTGCCCACAAGGTCTATCAGCTCAGAGGCACTTGGGCACTCTGGCAAGTCCGCCAGATAGCTCCAGCTCAAGGGAGTATAGGGCTTGGGCAGCTCCTGGGAAGCATGAGCAGCCTGTGGGACAAGGAGCCAGGTCTGGCTCACATGCTCAGGGAACAGCCCATGGCCAGCACTGGGCTCAGCAAGGAACTTTTTCCCCTGGGGCACATTGGCACTGGTCCCCGGCGGTTTTTGCCTTCCTCTGCAGTTCTCAGCACGGCCCCTTGCCACCATTTCTTTGGGCCATTTGGCCTGGGAGCCGGCTGCTCATGCTCCACCATGCTGGCAGCCGCAGCTGCCACTTCTCAGCTCTCCCTGCAGCTAACACAAGCGCCTGGCAGGGACCAGAGCGCTTCTCATGCATCCCTGGCCAAGAAGCACAGCAGCCAAACAAGTTGTGGAAGGCAAAAAGTCTGCTCGTCATCGCTACATGTCACGCTTTGGAAGAGATGCCACGGTACCACTCACCTCTTCTTCCTCTTCTTCCTCTTCTTCTTCTTCTTCTTCTTCTTCTTCCTCTTTTGTGCATGGTCAGTCCCACAACTCCTTGTCAAGGTTCTCCCTCTGCAGGAACCGCGGACAGCTTGGCCTCTATTCCTGCTGCTGCTCTCTGCCGCTCTGGGACTTGCCTTTGCCAGCCTGTAAGGGATCTTTTCTCCTGCTAAACTGAAGAATGCCTCAGCCTACTCCTGGCTACACTTGGGCTTGAGCTAATGCTTGTGAGCCTGGGTTCTGAAACAGAGTCACAAAGGGAAAAAAAATGACATGAAATAACATAACATGAATTAACATAAAATCAAGAAAATTAATACATTAACAACAAAATAAAATAAAATTCATTGTGTTATGTGTCCTTGACATTGATTTTGGAACTGAAAACCCTCTGTCCTTTCAGGCAAACAGTCTCTTAGATATTGGACTGGCGGACAGGAGAGAAGAGAAGAGGAGAGGACAGGAGAGGACAGGAGAGGAGAGGAGAGGAGAGGAGAGGAGAGGAGAGGAGAGGAGAGGAGAGCAGTTCTGCTCTGTCAGGCCTGCAGTTCTGCGTGACAAGCCCTGAGCGAGCCCTGAGGCCTCCATACATGATACTACAGGCAGTATTGCTACTGGAAGGAAGGCTGCACTGGCAACAAATCCACACTGTCTTTTTGCAAAAAAGGGGACTCTATTAGGTTGCTTACTCCCCTATTTTGTAGGTACAGGGACTGATTTGGAGCCAGCACCCCAAAGGCTTCCTCCAAAGGGCTGCACATATGCGGCTGCGTCACCCCCATGTCACAATGCCAGCACCCGGCAACGCAGTGGTCACCAGGCCCCACGCAGGATCCAGAGGAGCAGCCTCCCGTGTCCACTGCCAGAGCTGGCCCGGGGGCAGCCCCAGCACATCTGACAGGAAGCACTTGAGGAGCTGCTGGAATCACAGGCCAGGGGCTGAGGGAAGAAAACCTTGCATGAGGCTGCTGGAGGTTCTCCGCTGCAAGACAACCTGCTGGCAGGGCCACCTTCCAAGCTCGGCTCATGGATGCAAATCCTTTTCAACTGGATAGCAGTGGCAAGACCAAGGCAATTCCTTCTTGAGGAGCACTGCACAGCTCACCATCCTCATCTCCTACAGAGCAACGCTCAGGAGCCGTAAGAGATAGGATGTCGAGGGCTTGCAAGGGCTTGCAAGGGCTTGCAGTGGTTTGGAACACCCACTGGTGTCCTACACAGGGACAGCAAGGATTCTTGCCCACAAGGTCTATCAGCTCAGAGGCACTTGGGCACTCTGGCAAGTCCGCCAGATAGCTCCAGCTCAAGGGAGGATGGGGCTTGGGCAGCTTCTGGGAGGCATGAGCAGCCTGTGGGACAAGGAGCCAGGTCTGGCTCACATGCTCAGGGAACAGCCCATGGCCAGCACTGGGCTCAGCAAGGAACTTTTTCCCCTGCGGCACATTGGCACTGGTCCCCGGCGGTTTTTTGCCTTCCTCTGCAGTTCTCAGCACGGCCCCTTGCCACCATTTCTTTGGGCCATTTGGCCTGGGAGCCAGCTGCTCATGCTCCACCATGCTGGCAGCCGCAGCTGCCACTTCTCAGCTCTCCCTGCAGCTAACACAAGCGCCTGGCAGGGACCAGAGCGCTTCTCATGCATCCCTGCCCAAGAAGCACAGCAGCCAAACAAGTTGTGGAAGGCAAAAAGTCTGCTCGTCATCGCTACATGTCACGCTTTGGAAGAGATGCCACGGTACCACTCACCTCTTCTTCCTCTTCTTCCTCTTCTTCCTCTTCTTCTTCCTCTTTTGTGCATGGTCAGTCCCACAACTCCTTGTCAAGGTTCTCCCTCTGCAGGAACCGCGGACAGCTTGGCCTCTATTCCTGCTGCTGCTCTCTGCAGCTCTGGGACTTGCCTTTGCCAGCCTGTAAGGGATCTTTTCTCATGCTAAACTGAAGAATGCCTCAGCCTACTCCTGGCTACACTTGGGCTTGAGCTAATGCTTGTGAGCCTGGGTTCTGAAACAGAGTCACAAAGGGAAAAAAAATGACATGAAATAACATAACATGAATTAACATAAAATCAAGAAAATTAATAAATTAACAACAAAATAAAATAAAATTCATTGTGTTATGTGTCCTTGACATTGATTTTGGAACTGAAAACCCTCTGTCCTTTCAGGCAAACAGTCTCTTAGATATTGGACTGGCGGACAGAAGAGAAGAGGAGAGGAGAGGAGAGGAGAGGAGAGAAGAGAAGAGGAGAGGAGAGGAGAGGAGAGGAGAGGAGAGGAGAGGAGAGGAGAGGAGAGGAGAGGAGAGGAGAGGAGAGGAGAGGAGAGGAGAGGAGAGGAGAGGAGAGCAGTTCTGCTCTGTCAGGCCTGCAGTTCTGCGTGACAAGCCCTGAGCGAGCCCTGAGGCCTCCATACGTGATACTACAGGCAGTATTGCTACTGGAAAGAAGGCTGCACTGGCAACAAATCCACACTGTCTTTTTGCAAAAAAGGGACTCTATTAGGTTGCTTACTCCCCTATTTTGTAGGTACAGGGACTGATTTGGAGCCAGCACCCCAAAGGCTTCCTCCAAAGGGCTGCACATATGCGGCTGTGTCACCCCCATGTCACAATGCCAGCACCCGGCAACGCAGTGGTCACCAGGCCCCACGCAGGATCCAGAGGAGCAGCCTCCCGTGTCCACTGCCAGAGCTGGCCCGGGGGCAGCCCCAGCACATCTGACAGGAAGCACTTGAGGAGCTGCTGGAATCACAGGCCAGGGGCTGAGGGAAGAAAACCTTGCATGAGGCTGCTGGAGGTTCTCCGCTGCAAGACAATCTGCTGGCAGGGCCACCTTCCAAGCTCGGCTCATGGATGCAAATCCTTTTCAACTGGATAGCAGTGGCAAGACCAAGGCAATTCCTTCTTGAGGAGCACTGCACAGCTCACCATCCTCATCTCCTACACAGCAACGCTCAGGAGCCGTAAGAGATAGGATGTCGAGGGCTTGCAAGGGCTTGCAAGGGCTTGCAGTGCTTTGGAACACCCACTGGTGTCCTACACAGGGACAGCAAGGATTCTTGCCCACAAGGTCTATCAGCTCAGAGGCACCTGGGCACTCTGGCAAGTCCGCCAGATAGCTCCAGCTCAAGGGAGGATAGGGCTTGGGCAGCTCCTGGGAAGCATGAGCAGCCTGTGGGACAAGGAGCCAGGTCTGGCTCACATGCTCAGGGAACAGCCCATGGCCAGCACTGGGCTCAGCAAGGAACTTTTTCCCCCGGGGCACATTGGCACTGGTCCCCGGCGGTTTTTTGCCTTCCTCTGCAGTTCTCAGCACGGCCCCTTGCCACCATTTCTTTGGGCCATTTGGCCTGGGAGCCGGCTGCTCATGCTCCACCATGCTGGCAGCCGCAGCTGCCACTTCTCAGCTCTCCCTGCAGCTAACACAAGCGCCTGGCAGGGACCAGAGCGCTTCTCATGCATCCCTGGCCAAGAAGCACAGCAGCCAAACAAGTTGTGGAAGGCAAAAAGTCTGCTCGTCATCGCTACATGTCACGCTTTGGAAGAGATGCCACGGTACCACTCACCTCTTCTTCCTCTTCTTCCTCTTCTACCTCTTCTTCTTCTTCTTCTTCTTCTTCTTCCTCTTTTGTGCATGGTCAGTCCCACAACTCCTTGTCAAGGTTCTCCCTCTGCAGGAACCGCGGACAGCTTGGCCTCTATTCCTGCTGCTGCTCTCTGCAGCTCTGGGACTTGCCTTTGCCAGCCTGTAAGGGATCTTTTCTCCTGCTAAACTGAAGAATGCCTCAGCCTACTCCTGGCTACACTTGGGCTTGAGCTAATGCTTGTGAGCCTGGGTTCTGAAACAGAGTCACAACGGGAAAAAAAATGACATGAAATAACATAACATGAATTAACATAAAATCAAGAAAATTAATAAATTAACAACAAAATAAAATCAAATTCATTGTGTTATGTGTCCTTGACATTGATTTTGGAACTGAAAACCCTCTGTCCTTTCAGGCAAACAGTCTCTTAGATATTGGACTGGCGGACAGGAGAGAAGAGAAGAGGAGAGGAGAGGAGAGGAGAGGAGAGGAGAGGAGAGGAGAGGAGAGGAGAGGAGAGGAGAGGAGAGCAGAGGAGAGGAGAGGAGAGGAGAGGAGAGGAGAGGAGAGGAGAGGAGAGCAGTTCTGCTCTGTCAGGCCTGCAGTTCTGCGTGACAAGCCCTGAGCGAGCCCTGAGGCCTCCATACATGATACTACAGGCAGTATTGCTACTGGAAGGAAGGCTGCACTGGCAACAAATCCACACTGTCTTTTTGCAAAAAAGGGACTCTATTAGGTTGCTTACTCCCCTATTTTGTAGCTACAGGGACTGATTTGGAGCCAGCACCCCAAAGGCTTCCTCCAAAGGGCTGCACATATGCGGCTGTGTCACCCCCATGTCACAATGCCAGCACCCGGCAACGCAGTGGTCGCCAGGCCCCACGCAGGATCCAGAGGAGCAGCCTCCCGTGTCCACTGCCAGAGCTGGCCCGGGGGCAGCCCCAGCACATCTCACAGGAAGCACCTGAGGAGCTGCTGGAATCACAGGCCAGGGGCTGAGGGAAGAAAACCTTGCATGAGGCTGCTGGAGGTTCTCCGCTACAAGACAATCTGCTGGCAGGGCCACCTTCCAAGCTCGGCTCATGGATGCAAATCCTTTTCAACTGGATAGCAGTGGCAAGACCAAGGCAATTCCTTCTTGAGGAGCACTGCACAGCTCACCATCCTCATCTCCTACACAGCAACGCTCAGGAGCCGTAAGAGATAGGATGTCGAGGGCTTGCAAGGGCTTGCGAGGGCTTGCAAGGTCTTGCAAGAGCTTGCAGTGCTTTGGAACACCCACTGGTGTCCTACACAGGGACAGCAAGGATTCTTGCCCACAAGGTCTATCAGCTCAGAGGCAGCTGGGCACTCTGGCAAGTCCGCCAGATAGCTCCAGCTCAAGGGAGTATAGGGCTTGGGCAGCTCCTGGGAAGCATGAGCAGCCTGTGGGACAAGGAGCCAGGTCTGGCTCACATGCTCAGGGAACAGCCCATGGCCAGCACTGGGCTCAGCAAGGAACTTTTTCCCCTGCGGCACATTGGCACTGGTCCCCGGCGGTTTTTTGCCTTCCTCTGCAGTTCTCAGCACGGCCCCTTGCCACCATTTCTTTGGGCCATTTGGCCTGGGAGCCGGCTGCTCATGCTCCACCATGCTGGCAGCCGCAGCTGCCACTTCTCAGCTCTCCTTGCAGCTAACACAAGCGCCTGGCAGGGACCAGAGCGCTTCTCATGCATCCCTGGCCAAGAAGCACAGCAGCCAAACAAGTTGTGGAAGGCAAAAAGTCTGCTCGTCATCGCTACATGTCACGCTTTGGAAGAGATGCCACGGTACCACTCACCTCTTCTTCCTCTTCTTCCTCTTCTTCTTCTTCTTCTTCCTCTTCTGTGCGTGGTCAGTCCCACAACTTCTTGTCAAGGTTCTCCCTCTGCAGGAACCGCGGACAGCTTGGCCTCTATTCCTGCTGCTGCTCTCTGCAGCTCTGGGACTTGCCTTTGCCAGCCTGCAAGGGATCTTTTCTCAGGCTAAACTGAAGAATGCCTCAGCCTACTCCTGGCTACACTTGGGCTTGAGCTAATGCTTGTGAGCCTGGGTTCTGAAACAGAGTCACAAAGGGAAAAAAAATGACATGAAATAACATAACATGAATTAACATAAAATCAAGAAAATTAATAAATTAACAACAAAATAAAATAAAATTCATTGTGTTATGTGTCCTTGACATTGATTTTGGAACTGAAAACCCTCTGTCCTTTCAGGCAAACAGTCTCTTAGATATTGGACTGGCGGACAGGAGAGGAGAGGAGAGGAGAGGAGAGGAGAGGAGAGGAGAGGAGAGGAGAGGAGAGGAGAGGAGAGGAGAGGAGAGCAGTTCTGCTCTGTCAGGCCTGTAGTTCTGCGTGACAAGCCCTGAGCGAGCCCTGAGGCCTCCATACATGATACTACAGGCAGTATTGCTACTGGAAGGAAGGCTGCACTGGCAACAAATCCACACTGTCTTTTTGCAAAAAAGGGACTCTATTAGGTTGCTTACTCCCCTATTTTGTAGCTACAGGGACTGATTTGGAGCCAGCACCCCAAAGGCTTCCTCCAAAGGGCTGCACATATGCGGCTGTGTCACCTCCATGTCACAATGCCAGCACCCGGCAACGCAGTGGTCGCCAGGCCCCACGCAGGATCCAGAGGAGCAGCCTCCCGTGTCCACTGCCAGAGCTGGCCCGGGGGCAGCCCCAGCACATCTCACAGGAAGCACCTGAGGAGCTGCTGGAATCACAGGCCAGGGGCTGAGGGAAGAAAACCTTGCATGAGGCTGCTGGAGGTTCTCCGCTACAAGACAATCTGCTGGCAGGGCCACCTTCCAAGCTCGGCTCATGGATGCAAATCCTTTTCAACTGGATAGCAGTGGCAAGACCAAGGCAATTCCTTCTTGAGGAGCACTGCACAGCTCACCATCCTCATCTCCTACAGAGCAACGCTCAGGAGCCGTAAGAGATAGGATGTCGAGGGCTTGCAAGGGCTTGCAAGGGCTTGCAGTGCTTTGGAACACCCACTGGTGTCCTACACAGGGACAGCAAGGATTCTTGCCCACAAGGTCTAGCAGCTCAGAGGCACTTGGGCACTCTGGCAAGTCCGCCAGATAGCTCCAGCTCAAGGGAGGATAGGGCTTGGGCAGCTCCTGGGAAGCATGAGCAGCCTGTGGGACAAGGAGCCAGGTCTGGCTCACATGCTCAGGGAACAGCCCATGGCCAGCACTGGGCTCAGCAAGGAACTTTTTCCCCTGGGGCACATTGGCACTGGTCCCCGGCAGATTTTTGCCTTCCTCTGCAGTTCTCAGCATGGCCCCTTGCCACCATTTCTTTGGGCCATTTGGCCTGGGAGCCGGCTGCTCATGCTCCACCATGCTGGCAGCCGCAGCTGCCACTTCTCAGCTCTCCCTGCAGCTAACACAAGCGCCTGGCAGGGACCAGAGCGCTTCTCATGCATCCCTGCCCAAGAAGCACAGCAGCCAAACAAGTTGTGGAAGGCAAAAAGTCTGCTCGTCATCGCTACATGTCACGCTTTGGAAGAGATGCCACGGTACCACTCACCTCTTCTTCCTCTTCTTCCTCTTCTTCTTCTTCTTCTTCCTCTTCTGTGCGTGGTCAGTCCCACAACTTCTTGTCAAGGTTCTCCCTCTGCAGGAACCGCGGACAGCTTGGCCTCTATTCCTGCTGCTGCTCTCTGCAGCTCTGGGACTTGCCTTTGCCAGCCTGCAAGGGATCTTTTCTCAGGCTAAACTGAAGAATGCCTCAGCCTACTCCTGGCTACACTTGGGCTTGAGCTAATGCTTGTGAGCCTGGGTTCTGAAACAGAGTCACAAAGGGAAAAAAAATGACATGAAATAACATAACATGAATTAACATGAAATCAAGAAAATTAATAAATTAACAACAAAATAAAATCAAATTCATTGTGTTATGTGTCCTTGACATTGATTTTGGAACTGAAAACCCTCTGTCCTTTCAGGCAAACAGTCTCTTAGATATTGGACTGGCGGACAGGAGAGAAGAGGAGAGGAGAGGAGAGGAGAGGAGAGGAGAGGAGAGGAGAGGAGAGGAGAGGAGAGGAGAGGAGAGGAGAGCAGTTCTGCTCTGTCAGGCCTGTAGTTCTGCGTGACAAGCCCTGAGCGAGCCCTGAGGCCTCCATACATGATACTACAGGCAGTATTGCTACTGGAAGGAAGGCTGCACTGGCAACAAATCCACACTGTCTTTTTGCAAAAAAGGGACTCTATTAGGTTGCTTACTCCCCTATTTTGTAGGTACAGG
Organism: Caloenas nicobarica; assembly: GCF_036013445.1. Taxonomy (NCBI): domain Eukaryota; kingdom Metazoa; phylum Chordata; class Aves; order Columbiformes; family Columbidae; genus Caloenas; species Caloenas nicobarica. Next base: position 19,119,026 of record NC_088258.1, read on the forward strand.
GACTGATTTGGAGCCAGCACCCCAAAGGCTTCCTCCAAAGGGCTGCACATATGCGGCTGTGTCACCCCCATGTCACAATGCCAGCACCCGGCAACGCAGTGGTCACCAGGCCCCACGCAGGATCCAGAGGAGCAGCCTCCCGTGTCCACTGCCAGAGCTGGCCCGGGGGCAGCCCCAGCACATCTGACAGGAAGCACTTGAGGAGCTGCTGGAATCACAGGCCAGGGCCTGAGGGAAGAAAACCTTGCATGAGGCTGCTGGAGGTTCTCCGCTGCAAGACAATCTGCTGGCGGGGCCACCTTCCAAGCTCGGCTCATGGATGCAAATCCTTTTCAACTGGGTAACAGTGGCAAGACCAAGGCAATTCCTTCTTGAGGAGCACTGCACAGCTCACCATCCTCATCTCCTACAGAGCAACGCTCAGGAGCCGTAAGAGATAGGATGTCGAGGGCTTGCAAGGGCTTGCAAGGGCTTGCAGTGCTTTGGAACACCCACTGGTGTCCTACACAGGGACAGCAAGGATTCTTGCCCACAAGGTCTATCAGCTCAGAGGCACTTGGGCACTCTGGCAAGTCCGCCAGATAGCTCCAGCTCAAGGGAGGATAGGGCTTGGGCAGCTCCTGGGAAGCATGAGCAGCCTGTGGGACAAGGAGCCAGGTCTGGCTCACATGCTCAGGGAACAGCCCATGGCCAGCACTGGGCTCAGCAAGGAACTTTTTCCCCTGGGGCACATTGGCACTGGTCCCCGGCGGTTTTTGCCTTCCTCTGCAGTTCTCAGCACGGCCCCTTGCTACCATTTCTTTGGGCCATTTGGCCTGGGAGCCGGCTGCTCATGCTCCACCATGCTGGCAGCCGCAGCTGCCACTTCTCAGCTCTCCCTGCAGCTAACACAAGCGCCTGGCAGGGAGCAGAGTGCTTCTCATGCATCCCTGGCCAAGAAGCACAGCAGCTAAACAAGTTGTGGAAGGCAAAAAGTCTGCTCGTCATCGCTACATGTCACGCTTTGGAAGAGATGCCACGGTACCACTCACCTCGTCTTCCTCTTCTTCCTCTTCTTCTTCTTCTTCTTCTTCCTCTTTTGTGCATGGTCAGTCCCACAACTCCTTGTCAAGGTTCTCCCTCTGCAGGAACCGCAGACAGCTTGGCCTCTATTCGTGCTGCTGCTCTCTGCTGCTCTGGGACTTGCCTTTGCCAGCCTGCAAGGGATCTTTTCTCAGGCTAAACTGAAGAATGCCTCAGCCTACTCCTGGCTACACTTGGGCTTGAGCTAATGCTTGTGAGCCTGGGTTCTGAAACAGAGTCACAAAGGGAAAAAAAATGACATGAAATAACATGAATTAACATAAAATCAAGAAAATTAATAAATTAACAACAAAATAAAATAAAATTCATTGTGTTATGTGTCCTTGACATTGATTTTGGAACTGAAAACCCTCTGTCCTTTCAGGCAAACAGTCTCTTAGATATTGGACTGGTGGACAGGAGAGGAGAGGAGAGGAGAGGAGAGGAGAGGAGAGGAGAGGAGAGGACAGGAGAGGACAGGTGAGGACAGGAGAGCAGTTCTGCTCTGTCAGGCCTGCAGTTCTGCGTGACAAGCCCTGAGCGAGCCCTGAGGCCTCCATACATGATACTACAGGCAGTATTGCTACTGGAAGGAAGGCTGCACTGGCAAATCCACACTGTCTTCTTGCAAAAAAGGGACTCTATTAGGTTGCTTACTCCCCTATTTTGTAGGTACAGGGACTGATTTGGAGCCAGCACCCCAAAGGCTTCCTCCAAAGGGCTGCACATATGCGGCTGTGTCACCCCCATGTCACAATGCCAGCACCCGGCAACGCAGTGGTCACCAGGCCCCACGCAGGATCCAGAGGAGCAGCCTCCCGTGTCCACTGCCAGAGCTGGCCCGGGGGCAGCCCCAGCACATCTGACAGGAAGCACTTGAGGAGCTGCTGGAATCACAGGCCAGGGGCTGAGGGAAGAAAACCTTGCATGAGGCTGCTGGAGGTTCTCCGCTGCAAGACAATCTGCTGGCAGGGCCACCTTCCAAGCTCGGCTCATGGATGCAAATCCTTTTCAACTGGATAGCAGTGGCAAGACCAAGGCAATTCCTTCTTGAGGAGCACTGCACAGCTCACCATCCTCATCTCCTACAGAGCAACGCTCAGGAGCCATAAGAGATAGGATGTCGAGGGCTTGCAAGGGCTTGCAAGGGCTTGCAGTGCTTTGGAACACCCACTGGTGTCCTACACAGGGACAGCAAGGATTTTTGCCCACAAGGTCTATCAGCTCAGAGGCACTTGGGCACTCTGGCAAGTCCGCCAGATAGCTCCAGCTCAAGGGAGGATAGGGCTTGGGCAGCTCCTGGGAAGCATGAGCAGCCTGTGGGACAAGGAGCCAGCTCTGGCTCACATGCTCAGGGAACAGCCCATGGCCAGCACTGGGCTCAGCAAGGAACTTTTTCCCCTGGGGCACATTGGCACTGGTCCCCGGCGGTTTTTTGCCTTCCTCTGCAGTTCTCAGCACGGCCCCTTGCCACCATTTCTTTGGGCCATTTGGCCTGGGAGCCAGCTGCTCATGCTCCACCATGCTGGCAGCCGCAGCTGCCACTTCTCAGCTCTCCCTGCAGCTAACACAAGCGCCTGGCAGGGACCAGAGCGCTTCTCATGCATCCCTGGCCAAGAAGCACAGCAGCCAAACAAGTTGTGGAAGGCAAAAAGTCTGCTCGTCATCGCTACATGTCACGCTTTGGAAGAGATGCCACGGTACCACTCACCTCTTCTTCCTCTTCTTCCTCTTCTTCTTCTTCTTCTTCTTCTTCTTCTTCTTCTTCTTCTTCTTCTTCCTCTTTTGTGCATGGTCAGTCCCACAACTCCTTGTCAAGGTTCTCCCTCTGCAGGAACCGCGGACAGCTCGGCCTCTATTCCTGCTGCTGCTCTCTGCAGCTCTGGGACTTGCCTTTGCCAGCCTGCAAGGGATCTTTTCTCATGCTAAACTGAAGAATGCCTCAGCCTACTCCTGGCTACACTTGGGCTTGAGCTAATGCTTGTGAGCCTGGGTTCTGAAACAGAGTCACAAAGGGAAAAAAAATGACATGAAATAACATGAATTAACATAAAATCAAGAAAATTAATAAATTAACAACAAAATAAAATAAAATTCATTGTGTTATGTGTCCTTGACATTGATTTTGGAACTGAAAACCCTCTGTCCTTTCAGGCAAACAGTCTCTTAGATATTGGACTGGCGGACAGGAGAGGAGAGGAGAGGAGAGGAAAGGAGAGGAGAGGACAGGAGAGGACAGGAGAGGAGAGGAGAGGAGAGGAGAGGAGAGGAGAGGAGAGGAGTGGAGAAGAAAGGAGAGGAGAGGAGAGGAGAGGAGAGGAGAGGAGAGGAGAGGAGAGGAGAGGACAGGAGAGGACAGGAGAGGAGAGGAGAGGAGAGGAGAGCAGTTCTGCTCTGTCAGGCCTGCAGTTCTGCGTGACAAGCCCTGAGCGAGCCCTGAGGCCTCCATACATGATACTACAGGCAGTATTGCTACTGGAAGGAAGGCTGCACTGGCAACAAATCCACACTGTCTTTTTGCAAAAAAGAGACTCTATTAGGTTGCTTACTCTCCTATTTTGGAAGGTACAGGGACTGATTTGGACCCAGCACCCCAAAGGCTTCCTCCAAAGGGCTGCACATATGCGGCTGTGTCACCCCCATGTCACAATGCCAGCACCCGGCAACGCAGTGGTCACCAGGCCCCACGCAGGATCCAGAGGAGCAGCCTCCCGTGTCCACTGCCAGAGCTGGCCCGGGGGCAGCCCCAGCACATCTGACAGGAAGCACTTGAGGAGCTGCTGGAATCACAGGCCAGGGGCTGAGGGAAGAAAACCTTGCATGAGGCTGCTGGAGGTTCTCCGCTGCAAGACAATCTGCTGGCAGGGCCACCTTCCAAGCTCGGCTCATGGATGCAAATCCTTTTCAACTGGATAGCAGTGGCAAGACCAAGGCAATTCCTTCTTGAGGAGCACTGCACAGCTCACCATCCTCATCTCCTACAGAGCAACGCTCAGGAGCCGTAAGAGATAGGATGTCGAGGGCTTGCAAGGGCTTGCAAGGGCTTGCAGTGCTTTGGAACACCCACTGGTGTCCTACACAGGGACAGCAAGGATTCTTGCCCACAAGGTCTATCAGCTCAGAGGCACTTGGGCACTCTGGCAAGTCCGCCAGATAGCTCCAGCTCAAGGGAGTATAGGGCTTGGGCAGCTCCTGCGAAGCATGAGCAGCCTGTGGGACAAGGAGCCAGGTCTGGCTCACATGCTCAGGGAACAGCCCATGGCCAGCACTGGGCTCAGCAAGGAACTTTTTCCCCTGGGGCACATTGGCACTGGTCCCCGGCGGTTTTTGCCTTCCTCTGCAGTTCTCAGCACGGCCCCTTGCCACCATTTCTTTGGGCCATTTGGCCTGGGAGCCGGCTGCTCATGCTCCACCATGCTGGCAGCCGCAGCTGCCACTTCTCAGCTCTCCCTGCAGCTAACACAAGCGCCTGGCAGGGACCAGAGCGCTTCTCATGCATCCCTGGCCAAGAAGCACAGCAGCTAAACAAGTTGTGGAAGGCAAAAAGTCTGCTCGTCATCGCTACATGTCACGCTTTGGAAGAGATGCCACGGTACCACTCACCTCTTCTTCCTCTTCTTCCTCTTCTTCTTCTTCTTCTTCTTCTTCTTCCTCTTTTGTGCATGGTCAGTCCCACAACTCCTTGTCAAGGTTCTCCCTCTGCAGGAACCGCGGACAGCTTGGCCTCTATTCCTGCTGCTGCTGTCTGCAGCTCTGGGACTTGCCTTTGCCAGCCTGCAAGGGATCTTTTCTCCTGCTAAACTGAAGAATGCCTCAGCCTACTCCTGGCTACACTTGGGCTTGAGCTAATGCTTGTGAGCCTGGGTTCTGAAACAGAGTCACAAAGGGAAAAAAAATGACATGAAATAACATGAATTAACATAAAATCAAGAAAATTAATAAATTAACAACAAAATAAAATAAAATTCATTGTGTTATGTGTCCTTGACATTGATTTTGGAACTGAAAACCCTCTGTCCTTTCAGGCAAACAGTCTCTTAGATATTGGACTGGTGGACAGGAGAGGAGAGGAGAGGAGAGGAGAGGAGAGGAGAGGAGAGGAGAGGAGAGGAGAGGAGAGGAGAGGACAGGAGAGGACAGGAGAGGACAGGAGAGCAGTTCTGCTCTGTCAGGCCTGCAGTTCTGCGTGACAAGCCCTGAGCGAGCCCTGAGGCCTCCATACATGATACTACAGGCAGTATTGCTACTGGAAGGAAGGCTGCACTGTCAAATCCACACTGTCTTCTTGCAAAAAAGGGACTCTATTAGGTTGCTTACTCCCCTATTTTGTAGGTACAGGGACTGATTTGGAGCCAGCACCCCAAAGGCTTCCTCCAAAGGGCTGCACATATGCGGCTGTGTCACCCCCATGTCACAATGCCAGCACCCGGCAACGCAGTGGTCACCAGGCCCCACGCAGGATCCAGAGGAGCAGCCTCCTGTGTCCACTGCCAGAGCTGGCCCGGGGGCAGCCCCAGCACATCTGACAGGAAGCACTTGAGGAGCTGCTGGAATCACAGGCCAGGGGCTGAGGGAAGAAAACCTTGCATGAGGCTGCTGGAGGTTCTCCGCTGCAAGACAATCTGCTGGCAGGGCCACCTTCCAAGCTCGGCTCATGGATGCAAATCCTTTTCAACTGGATAGCAGTGGCAAGACCAAGGCAATTCCTTCTTGAGGAGCACTGCACAGCTCACCATCCTCATCTCCTACAGAGCAACGCTCAGGAGCCGTAAGAGATAGGATGTCGAGGGCTTGCAAGGGCTTGCAAGGGCTTGCAGTGCTTTGGAACACCCACTGGTGTCCTACACAAGGACAGCAAGGATTCTTGCCCACAAGGTCTATCAGCTCAGAGGCACTTGGGCACTCTGGCAAGTCCGCCAGATAGCTCCAGCTCAAGGGAGGATAGGGCTTGGGCAGCTCCTGGGAAGCATGAGCAGCCTGTGGGACAAGGAGCCAGGTCTGGCTCACATGCTCAGGGAACAGCCCATGGCCAGCACTGGGCTCAGCAAGGAACTTTTTCCCCTGGGGCACATTGGCACTGGTCCCCGGCGGTTTTTTGCCTTCCTCTGCAGTTCTCAGCACGGCCCCTTGCCACCATTTCTTTGGGCCATTTGGCCTGGGAGCCGGCTGCTCATGCTCCACCATGCTGGCAGCCGCAGCTGCCACTTCTCAGCTCTCCCTGCAGGTAACACAAGCGCCTGGCAGGGAGCAGAGCGCTTCTCATGCATCCCTGGCCAAGAAGCACAGCAGCCAAACAAGTTGTGGAAGGCAAAAAGTCTGCTCGTCATCGCTACATGTCACGCTTTGGAAGAGATGTCACGGTACCACTCACCTCTTCTTCCACTTCTTCCTCTTCTTCTTCTTCTTCTTCTTCTTCTTCTTCTTTTGTGCATGGTCAGTCCCACAACTCCTTGTCAAGGTTCTCCCTCTGCAGGAACCGCGGACAGCTTGGCCTCTATTCCTGCTGCTGCTCTCTGCAGCTCTGGGACTTGCCTTTGCCAGCCTGCAAGGGATCTTTTCTCCTGCTAAACTGAAGAATGCCTCAGCCTACTCCTGGCTACACTTGGGCTTGAGCTAATGCTTGTGAGCCTGGGTTCTGAAACAGAGTCACAAAGGGAAAAAAAATGACATGAAATAACATAACATGAATTAACATAAAATCAAGAAAATTAATAAATTAACAACAAAATAAAATAAAATTCATTGTGTTATGTGTCCTTGACATTGATTTTGGAACTGAAAACCCTCTGTCCTTTCAGGCAAACAGTCTCTTAGATATTGGACTGGCGGACAGGAGAGAAGAGGAGAGGAGAGGAGAGGAGAGGACAGGAGAGGAGAGGAGAGGAGAGGAGAGGACAGGAGAGGACAGGAGAGGACAGGAGAGGAGAGGAGAGCAGTTCTGCTCTGTCAGGCCTGCAGTTCTGCGTGAGAAGCCCTGAGCGAGCCCTGAGGCCTCCATACATGATACTACAGGCAGTATTGCTACTGGAAGGAAGGCTGCACTGGCAACAAATCCACACTGTCTTTTTGCAAAAAAGGGACTCTATTAGGTTGCTTACTCCCCTATTTTGTAGCTACAGGGACTGATTTGGAGCCAGCACCCCAAAGGCTTCCTCCAAAGGGCTGCACATATGCGGCTGTGTCACCCCCATGTCACAATGCCAGCACCGGCAACGCAGTGGTCACCAGGCCCCACGCAGGATCCAGAGGAGCAGCCTCCCGTGTCCACTGCCAGAGCTGGCCCGGGGGCAGCCCCAGCACATCTGACAGGAAGCACTTGAGGAGCTGCTGGAATCACAGGCCAGGGGCTGAGGGAAGAAAACCTTGCATGAGGCTGCTGGAGGTTCTCCGCTGCAAGACAATCTGCTGGCAGGGCCACCTTCCAAGCTCGGCTCATGGATGCAAATCCTTTTCAACTGGATAGCAGTGGCAAGACCAAGGCAATTCATTCTTGAGGAGCACTGCACGGCTCACCATCCTCATCTCCTACACAGCAACGCTCAGGAGCCGTAAGAGATAGGATGTCGAGGGCTTGCAAGGGCTTGCAAGGGCTTGCAGTGCTTTGGAACACCCACTGGTGTCCTACACAGGGACAGCAAGGATTCTTGCCCACAAGGTCTATCAGCTCAGAGGCACTTGGGCACTCTGGCAAGTCCGCCAGATAGCTCCAGCTCAAGGGAGTATAGGGCTTGGGCAGCTCCTGGCAAGCATGAGCAGCCTGTGGGACAAGGAGCCAGGTCTGGCTCACATGCTCAGGGAACAGCCCATGGCCAGCACTGGGCTCAGCAAGGAACTTTTTCCCCTGGGGCACATTGGCACTGGTCCCCGGCGGTTTTTTGCCTTCCTCTGCAGTTCTCAGCACGGCCCCTTGCCACCATTTCTTTGGGCCATTTGGCCTGGGAGCCGGCTGCTCATGCTCCACCATGCTGGCAGCCGCAGCTGCCACTTCTCAGCTCTCCCTGCAGCTAACACAAGCGCCTGGCAGGGACCAGAGCGCTTCTCATGCATCCCTGGCCAAGAAGCACAGCAGCCAAACAAGTTGTGGAAGGCAAAAAGTCTGCTCGTCATCGCTACATGTCACGCTTTGGAAGAGATGCCACGGTACCACTCACCTCTTCTTCCTCTTCTTCCTCTTCTTCCTCTTCTTCTTCCTCTTTTGTGCATGGTCAGTCCCACAACTCCTTGTCAAGGTTCTCCCTCTGCAGGAACCGCGGACAGCTTGGCCTCTATTCCTGCTGCTGCTCTCTGCAGCTCTGGGACTTGCCTTTGCCAGCCTGCAAGGGATCTTTTCTCATGCTAAACTGAAGAATGCCTCAGCCTACTCCTGGCTACACTTGGGCTTGAGCTAATGCTTGTGAGCCTGGGTTCTGAAACAGAGTCACAAAGGGAAAAAAAATGACATGAAATAACATAACATGAATTAACATAAAATCAAGAAAATTAATAAATTAACAACAAAATAAAATAAAATTCATTGTGTTATGTGTCCTTGACATTGATTTTGGAACTGAAAACCCTCTGTCCTTTCAGGCAAACAGTCTCTTAGATATTGGACTGGCGGACAGGAGAGAAGAGGAGAGGAGAGGAGAGGAGAGGAGAGGAGAGGAGAGGAGAGGAGAGGAGAGGAGAGGAGAGGAGAGGAGAGGAGAGGAGAGGAGAGGAGAGCAGTTCTGCTCTGTCAGGCCTGCAGTTCTGCGTGACAAGCCCTGAGCGAGCCCTGAGGCCTCCATACATGATACTACAGGCAGTATTGCTACTGGAAGGAAGGCTGCACTGGCAACAAATCCACACTGTCTTTTTGCAAAAAAGGGACTCTATTAGGTTGCTTACTCCCCTATTTTGTAGGTACAGGGACTGATTTGGAGCCAGCACCCCCAAAGGCTTCCTCCAAAGGGCTGCACATATGCGGCTGTGTCACCCCCATGTCACAATGCCAGCACCCGGCAACGCAGTGGTCACCAGGCCCCACGCAGGATCCAGAGGAGCAGCCTCCCGTGTCCACTGCCAGAGCTGGCCCGGGGGCAGCCCCAGCACATCTGACAGGAAGCACTTGAGGAGCTGCTGGAATCACAGGCCAGGGGCTGAGGGAAGAAAACCTTGCATGAGGCTGCTGGAGGTTCTCCGCTGCAAGACAATCTGCTGGCAGGGCCACCTTCCAAGCTCGGCTCATGGATGCAAATCCTTTTCAACTGGATAGCAGTGGCAAGACCAAGGCAATTCCTTCTTGAGGAGCACTGCACAGCTCACCATCCTCATCTCCTACACAGCAACGCTCAGGAGCCGTAAGAGATAGGATGTCGAGGGCTTGCAAGGGCTTGCAAGGGCTTGCAGTGCTTTGGAACACCCACTGGTGTCCTACACAGGGACAGCAAGGATTCTTGCCCACAAGGTCTATCAGCTCAGAGGCAGCTGGGCACTCTGGCAAGTCCGCCAGATAGCTCCAGCTCAAGGGAGGATAGGGCTTGGGCAGCTCCTGGGAAGCATGAGCAGCCTGTGGGACAAGGAGCCAGCTCTGGCTCACATGCTCAGGGAACAGCCCATGGCCAGCACTGGGCTCAGCAAGGAACTTTTTCCCCTGGGGCACATTGGCACCGGTCCCCGGCGGTTTTTTGCCTTCCTCTGCAGTTCTCAGCACGGCCCCTTGCCACCATTTCTTTGGGCCATTTGGCCTGGGAGCCGGCTGCTCATGCTCCACCATGCTGGCAGCCGCAGCTGCCACTTCTCAGCTCTCCCTGCAGCTAACAACAAGTGCCTGGCAGGGACCAGAGCGCTTCTCATGCATCCCTGGCCAAGAAGCACAGCAGCCAAACAAGTTGTGGAAGGCAAAAAGTCTGCTCGTCATCGCTACATGTCACGCTTTGGAAGAGATGCCACGGTACCACTCACCTCTTCTTCCTCTTCTGCCTCTTCTTCTTCTTCTTCTTCTTCTTCTTCTTCTTCTTCCTCTTTTGTGCATGGTCAGTCCCACAACTCCTTGTCAAGGTTCTCCCTCTGCAGGAACCGCGGACAGCTTGGCCTCTATTCCTGCTGCTGCTCTCTGCAGCTCTGGGACTTGCCTTTGCCAGCCTGCAAGGGATCTTTTCTCCTGCTAAACTGAAGAATGCCTCAGCCTACTCCTGGCTACACTTGGGCTTGAGCTAATGCTTGTGAGCCTGGGTTCTGAAACAGAGTCACAAAGGGAAAAAAAATGACATGAAATAACATAACATGAATTAACATAAAATCAAGAAAATTAATAAATTAACAACAAAATGAAATAAAATTCATTGTGTTATGTGTCCTTGACATTGATTTTGGAACTGAAAACCCTCTGTCCTTTCAGGCAAACAGTCTCTTAGATATTGGACTGGTGGACAGGAGAGGAGAGGAGAGGAGAGGAGAGGAGAGGAGAGGAGAGGAGAGGAGAGGAGAGGAGAGGAGAGGACAGGAGAGGACAGGAGAGGACAGGAGAGCAGTTCTGCTCTGTCAGGCCTGCAGTTCTGCGTGACAAGCCCTGAGCGAGCCCTGAGGCCTCCATACATGATACTACAGGCAGTATTGCTACTGGAAGGAAGGCTGCACTGTCAAATCCACACTGTCTTCTTGCAAAAAAGGGACTCTATTAGGTTGCTTACTCCCCTATTTTGTAGGTACAGGGACTGATTTGGAGCCAGCACCCCAAAGGCTTCCTCCAAAGGGCTGCACATATGCGGCTGTGTCACCCCCATGTCACAATGCCAGCACCCGGCAACGCAGTGGTCACCAGGCCCCACGCAGGATCCAGAGGAGCAGCCTCCTGTGTCCACTGCCAGAGCTGGCCCGGGGGCAGCCCCAGCACATCTGACAGGAAGCACTTGAGGAGCTGCTGGAATCACAGGCCAGGGGCTGAGGGAAGAAAACCTTGCATGAGGCTGCTGGAGGTTCTCCGCTGCAAGACAATCTGCTGGCAGGGCCACCTTCCAAGCTCGGCTCATGGATGCAAATCCTTTTCAACTGGATAGCAGTGGCAAGACCAAGGCAATTCCTTCTTGAGGAGCACTGCACAGCTCACCATCCTCATCTCCTACAGAGCAACGCTCAGGAGCCGTAAGAGATAGGATGTCGAGGGCTTGCAAGGGCTTGCAAGGGCTTGCAGTGCTTTGGAACACCCACTGGTGTCCTACACAAGGACAGCAAGGATTCTTGCCCACAAGGTCTATCAGCTCAGAGGCACTTGGGCACTCTGGCAAGTCCGCCAGATAGCTCCAGCTCAAGGGAGGATAGGGCTTGGGCAGCTCCTGGGAAGCATGAGCAGCCTGTGGGACAAGGAGCCAGGTCTGGCTCACATGCTCAGGGAACAGCCCATGGCCAGCACTGGGCTCAGCAAGGAACTTTTTCCCCTGGGGCACATTGGCACTGGTCCCCGGCGGTTTTTTGCCTTCCTCTGCAGTTCTCAGCACGGCCCCTTGCCACCATTTCTTTGGGCCATTTGGCCTGGGAGCCGGCTGCTCATGCTCCACCATGCTGGCAGCCGCAGCTGCCACTTCTCAGCTCTCCCTGCAGGTAACACAAGCGCCTGGCAGGGAGCAGAGCGCTTCTCATGCATCCCTGGCCAAGAAGCACAGCAGCCAAACAAGTTGTGGAAGGCAAAAAGTCTGCTCGTCATCGCTACATGTCACGCTTTGGAAGAGATGTCACGGTACCACTCACCTCTTCTTCCACTTCTTCCTCTTCTTCTTCTTCTTCTTCTTCTTCTTCTTCTTTTGTGCATGGTCAGTCCCACAACTCCTTGTCAAGGTTCTCCCTCTGCAGGAACCGCGGACAGCTTGGCCTCTATTCCTGCTGCTGCTCTCTGCAGCTCTGGGACTTGCCTTTGCCAGCCTGCAAGGGATCTTTTCTCCTGCTAAACTGAAGAATGCCTCAGCCTACTCCTGGCTACACTTGGGCTTGAGCTAATGCTTGTGAGCCTGGGTTCTGAAACAGAGTCACAAAGGGAAAAAAAATGACATGAAATAACATAACATGAATTAACATAAAATCAAGAAAATTAATAAATTAACAACAAAATGAAATAAAATTCATTGTGTTATGTGTCCTTGACATTGATTTTGGAACTGAAAACCCTCTGTCCTTTCAGGCAAACAGTCTCTTAGATATTGGACTGGCGGACAGGAGAGAAGAGAAGAGAAGAGGAGAGGAGAGGAGAGGAGAGGAGAGGAGAGGAGAGGAGAGGAGAGGAGAGGAGAGGAGAGGAGAGGAGAGGAGAGGAGAGGAGAGGAGAGGAGAGGAGAGCAGTTCTGCTCTGTCAGGCCTGCAGTTCTGCCTGACAAGCCCTGAGCGAGCCCTGAGGCCTCCATACATGATACTACAGGCAGTATTGCTACTGGAAGGAAGGCTGCACTGGCAACAAATCCACACTGTCTTTTTGCAAAAAAGGGACTCTATTAGGTTGCTTACTCCCCTATTTTGTAGCTACAGGGACTGATTTGGAGCCAGCACCCCAAAGGCTTCCTCCAAAGGGCTGCACATACGCGGCTGTGTCACCCCCATGTCACAATGCCAGCACCGGCAACGCAGTGGTCACCAGGCCCCACGCAGGATCCAGAGGAGCAGCCTCCCGTGTCCACTGCCAGAGCTGGCCCGGGGGCAGCCCCAGCACATCTGACAGGAAGCACTTGAGGAGCTGCTGGAATCACAGGCCAGGGGCTGAGGGAAGAAAACCTTGCATGAGGCTGCTGGAGGTTCTCCGCTGCAAGACAATCTGCTGGCAGGGCCACCTTCCAAGCTCGGCTCATGGATGCAAATCCTTTTCAACTGGATAGCAGTGGCACGACCAAGGCAATTCATTCTTGAGGAGCACTGCACGGCTCACCATCCTCATCTCCTACACAGCAACGCTCAGGAGCCGTAAGAGATAGGATGTCGAGGGCTTGCAAGGGCTTGCAAGGGCTTGCAGTGCTTTGGAACACCCACTGGTGTCCTACACAGGGACAGCAAGGATTCTTGCCCACAAGGTCTATCAGCTCAGAGGCACTTGGGCACTCTGGCAAGTCCGCCAGATAGCTCCAGCTCAAGGGAGTATAGGGCTTGGGCAGCTCCTGGCAAGCATGAGCAGCCTGTGGGACAAGGAGCCAGGTCTGGCTCACATGCTCAGGGAACAGCCCATGGCCAGCACTGGGCTCAGCAAGGAACTTTTTCCCCTGGGGCACATTGGCACTGGTCCCCGGCGGTTTTTTGCCTTCCTCTGCAGTTCTCAGCACGGCCCCTTGCCACCATTTCTTTGGGCCATTTGGCCTGGGAGCCGGCTGCTCATGCTCCACCATGCTGGCAGCCGCAGCTGCCACTTCTCAGCTCTCCCTGCAGCTAACACAAGCGCCTGGCAGGGACCAGAGCGCTTCTCATGCATCCCTGGCCAAGAAGCACAGCAGCCAAACAAGTTGTGGAAGGCAAAAAGTCTGCTCGTCATCGCTACATGTCACGCTTTGGAAGAGATGCCACGGTACCACTCACCTCTTCTTCCTCTTCTTCCTCTTCTTCCTCTTCTTCTTCCTCTTTTGTGCATGGTCAGTCCCACAACTCCTTGTCAAGGTTCTCCCTCTGCAGGAACCGCGGACAGCTTGGCCTCTATTCCTGCTGCTGCTCTCTGCAGCTCTGGGACTTGCCTTTGCCAGCCTGCAAGGGATCTTTTCTCATGCTAAACTGAAGAATGCCTCAGCCTACTCCTGGCTACACTTGGGCTTGAGCTAATGCTTGTGAGCCTGGGTTCTGAAACAGAGTCACAAAGGGAAAAAAAATGACATGAAATAACATAACATGAATTAACATAAAATCAAGAAAATTAATAAATTAACAACAAAATAAAATAAAATTCATTGTGTTATGTGTCCTTGACATTGATTTTGGAACTGAAAACCCTCTGTCCTTTCAGGCAAACAGTCTCTTAGATATTGGACTGGCGGACAGGAGAGAAGAGGAGAGGAGAGGAGAGGAGAGGAGAGGAGAGGACCGGAGAGGAGAGGAGAGGAGAGGAGAGGAGAGGAGAGGAGAGCAGTTCTGCTCTGTCAGGCCTGCAGTTCTGCGTGACAAGCCCTGAGCGAGCCCTGAGGCCTCCATACATGATACTACAGGCAGTATTGCTACTGGAAGGAAGGCTGCACTGGCAACAAATCCACACTGTCTTTTTGCAAAAAAGGGACTCTATTAGGTTGCTTACTCCCCTATTTTGTAGGTGCAGGGACTGATTTGGAGCCAGCACCCCCAAAGGCTTCCTCCAAAGGGCTGCACATATGCGGCTGTGTCACCCCCATGTCACAATGCCAGCACCCGGCAACGCAGTGGTCACCAGGCCCCACGCAGGATCCAGAGGAGCAGCCTCCCGTGTCCACTGCCAGAGCTGGCCCGGGGGCAGCCCCAGCACATCTGACAGGAAGCACTTGAGGAGCTGCTGGAATCACAGGCCAGGGGCTGAGGGAAGAAAACCTTGCATGAGGCTGCTGGAGGTTCTCCGCTGCAAGACAATCTGCTGGCAGGGCCACCTTCCAAGCTCGGCTCATGGATGCAAATCCTTTTCAACTGGATAGCAGTGGCAAGACCAAGGCAATTCCTTCTTGAGGAGCACTGCACAGCTCACCATCCTCATCTCCTACACAGCAACGCTCAGGAGCCGTAAGAGATAGGATGTCGAGGGCTTGCAAGGGCTTGCAAGGGCTTGCAGTGCTTTGGAACACCCACTGGTGTCCTACACAGGGACAGCAAGGATTCTTGCCCACAAGGTCTATCAGCTCAGAGGCAGCTGGGCACTCTGGCAAGTCCGCCAGATAGCTCCAGCTCAAGGGAGGATAGGGCTTGGGCAGCTCCTGGGAAGCATGAGCAGCCTGTGGGACAAGGAGCCAGCTCTGGCTCACATGCTCAGGGAACAGCCCATGGCCAGCACTGGGCTCAGCAAGGAACTTTTTCCCCTGGGGCACATTGGCACCGGTCCCCGGCGGTTTTTTGCCTTCCTCTGCAGTTCTCAGCACGGCCCCTTGCCACCATTTCTTTGGGCCATTTGGCCTGGGAGCCGGCTGCTCATGCTCCACCATGCTGGCAGCCGCAGCTGCCACTTCTCAGCTCTCCCTGCAGCTAACAACAAGTGCCTGGCAGGGACCAGAGCGCTTCTCATGCATCCCTGGCCAAGAAGCACAGCAGCCAAACAAGTTGTGGAAGGCAAAAAGTCTGCTCGTCATCGCTACATGTCACGCTTTGGAAGAGATGCCACGGTACCACTCACCTCTTCTTCCTCTTCTGCCTCTTCTTCTTCTTCTTCTTCTTCTTCTTCTTCTTCTTCCTCTTTTGTGCATGGTCAGTCCCACAACTCCTTGTCAAGGTTCTCCCTCTGCAGGAACCGCGGACAGCTTGGCCTCTATTCCTGCTGCTGCTCTCTGCAGCTCTGGGACTTGCCTTTGCCAGCCTGCAAGGGATCTTTTCTCCTGCTAAACTGAAGAATGCCTCAGCCTACTCCTGGCTACACTTGGGCTTGAGCTAATGCTTGTGAGCCTGGGTTCTGAAACAGAGTCACAAAGGGAAAAAAAATGACATGAAATAACATAACATGAATTAACATAAAATCAAGAAAATTAATAAATTAACAACAAAATGAAATAAAATTCATTGTGTTATGTGTCCTTGACATTGATTTTGGAACTGAAAACCCTCTGTCCTTTCAGGCAAACAGTCTCTTAGATATTGGACTGGCGGACAGGAGAGAAGAGAAGAGGAGAGGAGAGGAGAGGAGAGGAGAGGAGAGGAGAGGAGAGGAGAGGAGAGGAGAGGAGAGGAGAGGAGAGAAGAGGAGAGGAGAGGAGAGGAGAGGAGAGGAGAGGAGAGGAGAGCAGTTCTGCTCTGTCAGGCCTGCAGTTCTGCGTGACAAGCCCTGAGCGAGCCCTGAGGCCTCCATACATGATACTACAGGCAGTATTGCTACTGGAAGGAAGGCTGCACTGGCAACAAATCCACACTGTCTTTTTGCAAAAAAGGGACTCTATTAGGTTGCTTACTCCCCTATTTTGTAGGTACAGGGACTGATTTGGAGCCAGCACCCCAAAGGCTTCCTCCAAAGGGCTGCACATATGCGGCTGTGTCACCCCCATGTCACAATGCCAGCACCCGGCAACGCAGTGGTCACCAGGCCCCACGCAGGATCCAGAGGAGCAGCCTCCCGTGTCCACTGCCAGAGCTGGCCCGGGGGCAGCCCCAGCACATCTGACAGGAAGCACTTGAGGAGCTGCTGGAATCACAGGCCAGGGGCTGAGGGAAGAAAACCTTGCATGAGGCTGCTGGAGGTTCTCCGCTGCAAGACAATCTGCTGGCAGGGCCACCTTCCAAGCTCGGCTCATGGATGCAAATCCTTTTCAACTGGATAGCAGTGGCAAGACCAAGGCAATTCCTTCTTGAGGAGCACTGCACAGCTCGCCATCCTCATCTCCTACAGAGCAACGCTCAGGAGCCGTAAGAGATAGGATGTCGAGGGCTTGCAAGGGCTTGCAAGGGCTTGCAGTGCTTTGGAACACCCACTGGTGTCCTACACAGGGACAGCAAGGATTCTTGCCCACAAGGTCTATCAGCTCAGAGGCACCTGGGCACTCTGGCAAGTCCGCCAGATAGCTCCAGCTCAAGGGAGGATAGGGCTTGGGCAGCTCCTGGGAAGCATGAGCAGCCTGTGGGACAAGGAGCCAGGTCTGGCTCACATGCTCAGGGAACAGCCCATGGCCAGCACTGGGCTCAGTAAGGAACTTTTTCCCCCGGGGCACATTGGCACTGGTCCCCGGCGGTTTTTTGCCTTCCTCTGCAGTTCTCAGCACAGCCCCTTGCCACCATTTCTTTGGGCCATTTGGCCTGGGAGCCGGCTGCTCATGCTCCACCATGCTGGCAGCCGCAGCTGCCACTTCTCAGCTCTCCCTGCAGCTAACACAAGCGCCTGGCAGGGACCAGAGTGCTTCTCATGCATCCCTGGCCAAGAAGCACAGCAGCCAAACAAGTTGTGGAAGGCAAAAAGTCTGCTCGTCATCGCTACATGTCACGCGTTGGAAGAGATGCCACGGTACCACTCACCTCTTCTTCCTCTTCTTCCTCTTCTTCTTCTTCTTCTTCTTCTTCTTCTTCTTCTTCTTCTTCTTCTTCTTCCTCTTTTGTGCATGGTCAGTCCCACAACTCCTTGTCAAGGTTCTCCCTCTGCAGGAACCGCGGACAGCTTGGCCTCTATTCCTGCTGCTGCTCTCTGCAGCTCTGGGACTTGCCTTTGCCAGCCTGCAAGGGATCTTTTCTCCTGCTAAACTGAAGAATGCCTCAGCCTACTCCTGGCTACACTTGGGCTTGAGCTAATGCTTGTGAGCCTGGGTTCTGAAACAGAGTCACAAAGGGAAAAAAAATGACATGAAATAACATAACATGAATTAACATAAAATCAAGAAAATTAATAAATTAACAACAAAATGAAATAAAATTCATTGTGTTATGTGTCCTTGACATTGATTTTGGAACTGAAAACCCTCTGTCCTTTCAGGCAAACAGTCTCTTAGATATTGGACTGGCGGACAGGAGAGAAGAGAAGAGAAGAGGAGAGGAGAGGAGAGGAGAGGAGAGGAGAGGAGAGGAGAGGAGAGGAGAGGAGAGGAGAGGAGAGGAGAGGAGAGGAGAGGAGAGGAGAGGAGAGGAGAGGAGAGGAGAGCAGTTCTGCTCTGTCAGGCCTGCAGTTCTGCCTGACAAGCCCTGAGCGAGCCCTGAGGCCTCCATACATGATACTACAGGCAGTATTGCTACTGGAAGGAAGGCTGCACTGGCAACAAATCCACACTGTCTTTTTGCAAAAAAGGGACTCTATTAGGTTGCTTACTCCCCTATTTTGTAGCTACAGGGACTGATTTGGAGCCAGCACCCCAAAGGCTTCCTCCAAAGGGCTGCACATACGCGGCTGTGTCACCCCCATGTCACAATGCCAGCACCGGCAACGCAGTGGTCACCAGGCCCCACGCAGGATCCAGAGGAGCAGCCTCCCGTGTCCACTGCCAGAGCTGGCCCGGGGGCAGCCCCAGCACATCTGACAGGAAGCACTTGAGGAGCTGCTGGAATCACAGGCCAGGGGCTGAGGGAAGAAAACCTTGCATGAGGCTGCTGGAGGTTCTCCGCTGCAAGACAATCTGCTGGCAGGGCCACCTTCCAAGCTCGGCTCATGGATGCAAATCCTTTTCAACTGGATAGCAGTGGCACGACCAAGGCAATTCATTCTTGAGGAGCACTGCACGGCTCACCATCCTCATCTCCTACACAGCAACGCTCAGGAGCCGTAAGAGATAGGATGTCGAGGGCTTGCAAGGGCTTGCAAGGGCTTGCAGTGCTTTGGAACACCCACTGGTGTCCTACACAGGGACAGCAAGGATTCTTGCCCACAAGGTCTATCAGCTCAGAGGCACTTGGGCACTCTGGCAAGTCCGCCAGATAGCTCCAGCTCAAGGGAGTATAGGGCTTGGGCAGCTCCTGGCAAGCATGAGCAGCCTGTGGGACAAGGAGCCAGGTCTGGCTCACATGCTCAGGGAACAGCCCATGGCCAGCACTGGGCTCAGCAAGGAACTTTTTCCCCTGGGGCACATTGGCACTGGTCCCCGGCGGTTTTTTGCCTTCCTCTGCAGTTCTCAGCACGGCCCCTTGCCACCATTTCTTTGGGCCATTTGGCCTGGGAGCCGGCTGCTCATGCTCCACCATGCTGGCAGCCGCAGCTGCCACTTCTCAGCTCTCCCTGCAGCTAACACAAGCGCCTGGCAGGGACCAGAGCGCTTCTCATGCATCCCTGGCCAAGAAGCACAGCAGCCAAACAAGTTGTGGAAGGCAAAAAGTCTGCTCGTCATCGCTACATGTCACGCTTTGGAAGAGATGCCACGGTACCACTCACCTCTTCTTCCTCTTCTTCCTCTTCTTCCTCTTCTTCTTCCTCTTTTGTGCATGGTCAGTCCCACAACTCCTTGTCAAGGTTCTCCCTCTGCAGGAACCGCGGACAGCTTGGCCTCTATTCCTGCTGCTGCTCTCTGCAGCTCTGGGACTTGCCTTTGCCAGCCTGCAAGGGATCTTTTCTCCTGCTAAACTGAAGAATGCCTCAGCCTACTCCTGGCTACACTTGGGCTTGAGCTAATGCTTGTGAGCCTGGGTTCTGAAACAGAGTCACAAAGGGAAAAAAAATGACATGAAATAACATAACATGAATTAACATAAAATCAAGAAAATTAATAAATTAACAACAAAATAAAATAAAATTCATTGTGTTATGTGTCCTTGACATTGATTTTGGAACTGAAAACCCTCTGTCCTTTCAGGCAAACAGTCTCTTAGATATTGGACTGGCGGACAGGAGAGAAGAGGAGAGGAGAGGAGAGGAGAGGAGAGGAGAGGACCGGAGAGGAGAGGAGAGGAGAGGAGAGGAGAGGAGAGGAGAGCAGTTCTGCTCTGTCAGGCCTGCAGTTCTGCGTGACAAGCCCTGAGCGAGCCCTGAGGCCTCCATACATGATACTACAGGCAGTATTGCTACTGGAAGGAAGGCTGCACTGGCAACAAATCCACACTGTCTTTTTGCAAAAAAGGGACTCTATTAGGTTGCTTACTCCCCTATTTTGTAGGTGCAGGGACTGATTTGGAGCCAGCACCCCCAAAGGCTTCCTCCAAAGGGCTGCACATATGCGGCTGTGTCACCCCCATGTCACAATGCCAGCACCCGGCAACGCAGTGGTCACCAGGCCCCACGCAGGATCCAGAGGAGCAGCCTCCCGTGTCCACTGCCAGAGCTGGCCCGGGGGCAGCCCCAGCACATCTGACAGGAAGCACTTGAGGAGCTGCTGGAATCACAGGCCAGGGGCTGAGGGAAGAAAACCTTGCATGAGGCTGCTGGAGGTTCTCCGCTGCAAGACAATCTGCTGGCAGGGCCACCTTCCAAGCTCGGCTCATGGATGCAAATCCTTTTCAACTGGATAGCAGTGGCAAGACCAAGGCAATTCCTTCTTGAGGAGCACTGCACAGCTCACCATCCTCATCTCCTACACAGCAACGCTCAGGAGCCGTAAGAGATAGGATGTCGAGGGCTTGCAAGGGCTTGCAAGGGCTTGCAGTGCTTTGGAACACCCACTGGTGTCCTACACAGGGACAGCAAGGATTCTTGCCCACAAGGTCTATCAGCTCAGAGGCAGCTGGGCACTCTGGCAAGTCCGCCAGATAGCTCCAGCTCAAGGGAGGATAGGGCTTGGGCAGCTCCTGGGAAGCATGAGCAGCCTGTGGGACAAGGAGCCAGCTCTGGCTCACATGCTCAGGGAACAGCCCATGGCCAGCACTGGGCTCAGCAAGGAACTTTTTCCCCTGGGGCACATTGGCACCGGTCCCCGGCGGTTTTTTGCCTTCCTCTGCAGTTCTCAGCACGGCCCCTTGCCACCATTTCTTTGGGCCATTTGGCCTGGGAGCCGGCTGCTCATGCTCCACCATGCTGGCAGCCGCAGCTGCCACTTCTCAGCTCTCCCTGCAGCTAACAACAAGTGCCTGGCAGGGACCAGAGCGCTTCTCATGCATCCCTGGCCAAGAAGCACAGCAGCCAAACAAGTTGTGGAAGGCAAAAAGTCTGCTCGTCATCGCTACATGTCACGCTTTGGAAGAGATGCCACGGTACCACTCACCTCTTCTTCCTCTTCTGCCTCTTCTTCTTCTTCTTCTTCTTCTTCTTCTTCTTCCTCTTTTGTGCATGGTCAGTCCCACAACTCCTTGTCAAGGTTCTCCCTCTGCAGGAACCGCGGACAGCTTGGCCTCTATTCCTGCTGCTGCTCTCTGCAGCTCTGGGACTTGCCTTTGCCAGCCTGCAAGGGATCTTTTCTCCTGCTAAACTGAAGAATGCCTCAGCCTACTCCTGGCTACACTTGGGCTTGAGCTAATGCTTGTGAGCCTGGGTTCTGAAACAGAGTCACAAAGGGAAAAAAAATGACATGAAATAACATAACATGAATTAACATAAAATCAAGAAAATTAATAAATTAACAACAAAATAAAATAACATTCATTGTGTTATGTGTCCTTGACATTGATTTTGGAACTGAAAACCCTCTGTCCTTTCAGGCAAACAGTCTCTTAGATATTGGACTGGCGGACAGGAGAGAAGAGAAGAGGAGAGGAGAAGAGAGGAGAGGAGAGGAGAGGAGAGGAGAGGAGAGGAGAGGAGAGGAGAGGAGAGGAGAGGAGAGGAGAGGAGAGAAGAGGAGAGGAGAGGAGAGGAGAGGAGAGGAGAGGAGAGGAGAGGAGAGCAGTTCTGCTCTGTCAGGCCTGCAGTTCTGCGTGACAAGCCCTGAGCGAGCCCTGAGGCCTCCATACATGATACTACAGGCAGTATTGCTACTGGAAGGAAGGCTGCACTGGCAACAAATCCACACTGTCTTTTTGCAAAAAAGGGACTCTATTAGGTTGCTTACTCCCCTATTTTGTAGGTACAGGGACTGATTTGGAGCCAGCACCCCAAAGGCTTCCTCCAAAGGGCTGCACATATGCGGCTGTGTCACCCCCATGTCACAATGCCAGCACCCGGCAACGCAGTGGTCACCAGGCCCCACGCAGGATCCAGAGGAGCAGCCTCCCGTGTCCACTGCCAGAGCTGGCCCGGGGGCAGCCCCAGCACATCTGACAGGAAGCACTTGAGGAGCTGCTGGAATCACAGGCCAGGGGCTGAGGGAAGAAAACCTTGCATGAGGCTGCTGGAGGTTCTCCGCTGCAAGACAATCTGCTGGCAGGGCCACCTTCCAAGCTCGGCTCATGGATGCAAATCCTTTTCAACTGGATAGCAGTGGCAAGACCAAGGCAATTCCTTCTTGAGGAGCACTGCACAGCTCGCCATCCGCATCTCCTACAGAGCAACGCTCAGGAGCCGTAAGAGATAGGATGTCGAGGGCTTGCAAGGGCTTGCAAGGGCTTGCAGTGCTTTGGAACACCCACTGGTGTCCTACACAGGGACAGCAAGGATTCTTGCCCACAAGGTCTATCAGCTCAGAGGCACCTGGGCACTCTGGCAAGTCCGCCAGATAGCTCCAGCTCAAGGGAGGATAGGGCTTGGGCAGCTCCTGGGAAGCATGAGCAGCCTGTGGGACAAGGAGCCAGGTCTGGCTCACATGCTCAGGGAACAGCCCATGGCCAGCACTGGGCTCAGTAAGGAACTTTTTCCCCCGGGGCACATTGGCACTGGTCCCCGGCGGTTTTTTGCCTTCCTCTGCAGTTCTCAGCACAGCCCCTTGCCACCATTTCTTTGGGCCATTTGGCCTGGGAGCCGGCTGCTCATGCTCCACCATGCTGGCAGCCGCAGCTGCCACTTCTCAGCTCTCCCTGCAGCTAACACAAGCGCCTGGCAGGGACCAGAGTGCTTCTCATGCATCCCTGGCCAAGAAGCACAGCAGCCAAACAAGTTGTGGAAGGCAAAAAGTCTGCTCGTCATCGCTACATGTCACGCGTTGGAAGAGATGCCACGGTACCACTCACCTCTTCTTCCTCTTCTTCCTCTTCTTCTTCTTCTTCTTCTTCTTCTTCTTCTTCTTCTTCTTCTTCTTCTTCCTCTTTTGTGCATGGTCAGTCCCACAACTCCTTGTCAAGGTTCTCCCTCTGCAGGAACCGCGGACAGCTTGGCCTCTATTCCTGCTGCTGCTCTCTGCAGCTCTGGGACTTGCCTTTGCCAGCCTGCAAGGGATCTTTTCTCCTGCTAAACTGAAGAATGCCTCAGCCTACTCCTGGCTACACTTGGGCTTGAGCTAATGCTTGTGAGCCTGGGTTCTGAAACAGAGTCACAAAGGGAAAAAAAATGACATGAAATAACATAACATGAATTAACATAAAATCAAGAAAATTAATAAATTAACAACAAAATGAAATAAAATTCATTGTGTTATGTGTCCTTGACATTGATTTTGGAACTGAAAACCCTCTGTCCTTTCAGGCAAACAGTCTCTTAGATATTGGACTGGCGGACAGGAGAGAAGAGAAGAGAAGAGGAGAGGAGAGGAGAGGAGAGGAGAGGAGAGGAGAGGAGAGGAGAGGAGAGGAGAGGAGAGCAGTTCTGCTCTGTCAGGCCTGCAGTTCTGCCTGACAAGCCCTGAGCGAGCCCTGAGGCCTCCATACATGATACTACAGGCAGTATTGCTACTGGAAGGAAGGCTGCACTGGCAACAAATCCACACTGTCTTTTTGCAAAAAAGGGACTCTATTAGGTTGCTTACTCCCCTATTTTGTAGGTACAGGGACTGATTTGGAGCCATAACCCCAAAGGCTTCCTCCAACGGGCTGCACATATGCGGCTGTGTCACCCCCATGTCACAATGCCAGCACCCGGCAACGCAGTGGTCACCAGGCCCCACGCAGGATCCAGAGGAGCAGCCTCCCGTGTCCACTGCCAGAGCGGGCCCGAGGGCAGCCCCAGCACATCTGACAGGAAGCACTTGAGGAGCTGCTGGAATCACAGGCCAGGGGCTGAGGGAAGAAAACCTTGCATGAGGCTGCTGGAGGTTCTCCGCTGCAAGACAATCTGCTGGCAGGGCCACCTTCCAAGCTCGGCTCATGGATGCAAATCCTTTTCAACTGGATAGCAGTGGCAAGACCAAGGCAATTCCTTCTTGAGGAGCACTGCACAGCTCACCATCCTCATCTCCTACACAGCAACGCTCAGGAGCCGTAAGAGATAGGATGTCGAGGGCTTGCAAGGGCTTGCAAGGGCTTGCAGTGCTTTGGAACACCCACTGGTGTCCTACACAGGGACAGCAAGGATTCTTGCCCACAAGGTCTATCAGCTCAGAGGCACTTGGGCACTCTGGCAAGTCCGCCAGATAGCTCCAGCTCAAGGGAGGATAGGGCTTGGGCAGCTCCTGGGAAGCATGAGCAGCCTGTGGGACAAGGAGCCAGGTCTGGCTCACATGCTCAGGGAACAGCCCATGGCCAGCACTGGGCTCAACAAGGAACTTTTTCCCCCGGGGCACATTGGCACTGGTCCCCGGCGGTTTTTTGCCTTCCTCTGCAGTTCTCAGCACGGCCCCTTGCCACCATTTCTTTGGGCCATTTGGCCTGGGAGCCAGCTGCTCATGCTCCACCATGCTGGCAGCCGCAGCTGCCACTTCTCAGCTCTCCCTGCAGCTAACACAAGCGCCTGGCAGGGACCAGAGCGCTTCTCATGCATCCCTGGCCAAGAAGCACAGCAGCCAAACAAGTTGTGGAAGGCAAAAAGTCTGCTCGTCATCGCTACATGTCACGCTTTGGAAGAGATGCCACGGTACCACTCACCTCTTCTTCCTCTTCTTCCTCTTCTTCTTCTTCTTCTTCTTCCTCTTTTGTGCATGGTCAGTCCCACAACTCCTTGTCAAGGTTCTCCCTCTGCAGGAACCGCGGACAGCTTGGCCTCTATTCCTGCTGCTGCTCTCTGCAGCTCTGGGACTTGCCTTTGCCAGCCTGCAAGGGATCTTTTCTCCTGCTAAACTGAAGAATGCCTCAGCCTACTCCTGGCTACACTTGGGCTTGAGCTAATGCTTGTGAGCCTGGGTTCTGAAACAGAGTCACAAAGGGAAAAAAAATGACATGAAATAACATAACATGAATTAACATAAAATCAAGAAAATTAATAAATTAACAACAAAATAAAATAAAATTCATTGTGTTATGTGTCCTTGACATTGATTTTGGAACTGAAAACCCTCTGTCCTTTCAGGCAAACAGTCTCTTAGATATTGGACTGGCGGACAGGAGAGGAGAGGAGAGGAGAGGAGAGGAGAGGACAGGAGAGGAGAGGAGAGGAGAGGAGAGGAGAGGAGAGGAGAGGAAAGGAGAGCAGTTCTGCTCTGTCAGGCCTGCAGTTCTGCGTGACAAGCCCTGAGCGAGCCCTGAGGCCTCCATACATGATACTACAGGCAGTATTGCTACTGGAAGGAAGGCTGCACTGGCAACAAATCCACACTGTCTTTTTGCAAAAAAGGGACTCTATTAGGTTGCTTACTCCCCTATTTTGTAGGTACAGGGACTGATTTGGAGCCAGCACCCCAAAGGCTTCCTCCAACGGGCTGCACATATGCGGCTGTGTCACCCCCATGTCACAATGCCAGCACCCGGCAACGCAGCGGTCACCAGGCCCCACGCAGGATCCAGAGGAGCAGCCTCCCGTGTCCACTGCCAGAGCTGGCCAGGGGGCAGCCCCAACACAGCTGACAGGAAGCACTTGAGAAGCTGCTGGAATCACAGGCCAGGGGCTGAGGGAAGAAAACCTTGCATGAGGCTGCTGGAGGTTCTCCGCTGCAAGAAAATCTGCTGGCAGGGCCACCTTCCAAGCTCGGCTCATGGATGCAAATCCTTTTCAACTGGATAGCAGTGGCAAGACCAAGGCAATTCCTTCTTGAGGAGCACTGCACAGCTCACCATCCTCATCTCCTACACAGCAACGCTCAGGAGCCGTAAGAGATAGGATGTCGAGGGCTTGCAAGGGCTTGCAAGGGCTTGCAGTGCTTTGGAACACCCACTGGTGTCCTACACAGGGACAGCAAGGATTCTTGCCCACAAGGTCTATCAGCTCAGAGGCACTTGGGCACTCTGGCAAGTCCGCCAGATAGCTCCAGCTCAAGGGAGGATAGGGCTTGGGCAGCTCCTGGGAAGCATGAGCAGCCTGTGGGACAAGGAGCCAGGTCTGGCTCACATGCTCAGGGAACAGCCCATGGCCAGCACTGGGCTCAGCAAGGAACTTTTTCCCTTGGGGCACATTGGCACTGGTCCCCGGCGGTTTTTTGCCTTCCTCTGCAGTTCTCAGCACGGCCCCTTGCCACCATTTCTTTGGGCCATTTGGCCTGGGAGCCGGCTGCTCATGCTCCACCATGCTGGCAGCCGCAGCTGCCACTTCTCAGCTCTCCCTGCAGCTAACACAAGCGCCTGGCAGGGACCAGAGCGCTTCTCATGCATCCCTGGCCAAGAAGCACAGCAGCCAAACAAGTTGTGGAAGGCAAAAAGTCTGCTCGTCATCGCTACATGTCACGCTTTGGAAGAGATGCCGCGGTACCACTCACCTCTTCTTCCTCTTCTTCCTCTTCTTCTTCTTCTTCTTCTTCTTCCTCTTTTGTGCATGGTCAGTCCCACAACTCCTTGTCAAGGTTCTCCCTCTGCAGGAACCGCGGACAGCTTGGCCTCTATTCCTGCTGCTGCTCTCTGCAGCTCTGGGACTTGCCTTTGCCAGCCTGCAAGGGATCTTTTCTCCTGCTAAACTGAAGAATGCCTCAGCCTACTCCTGGCTACACTTGGGCTTGAGCTAATGCTTGTGAGCCTGGGTTCTGAAACAGAGTCACAAAGGGAAAAAAAATGACATGAAATAACATAACATGAATTAACATAAAATCAAGAAAATTAATACATTAACAACAAAATAAAATAAAATTAATTGTGTTATGTGTCCTTGACATTGATTTTGGAACTGAAAACCCTCTGTCCTTTCAGGCAAACAGTCTCTTAGATATTGGACTGGCGGACAGGAGAGAAGAGAAGAGGAGAGGAGAGGAGAGGAGAGGAGAGGAGAGGAGAGGAGAGGAGAGGACAGGAGAGGAGAGGAGAGGAGAGCAGTTCTGCTCTGTCAGGCCTGCAGTTCTGCGTGACAAGCCCTGAGCGAGCCCTGAGGCCTCCATACATGATATTACAGGCAGTATTGCTACTGGAAGTAAGGCTGCCCTGGCAACAAATCCACACTGTCTTTTTGCAAAAAAGGGACTCTATTAGGTTGCTTACTCCCCTATTTTGTAGGTACAGGGACTGATTTGGAGCCAGCACCCCAAAGGCTTCCTCCAACGGGCTGCACATATGCGGCTGTGTCACCCCCATGTCACAATGCCAGCACCCGGCAACGCAGTGGTCACCAGGCCCCACGCAGGATCCAGAGGAGCAGCCTCCCGTGTCCACTGCCAGAGCTGGCCCGGGCGCAGCCCCAACACATCTGACAGGAAGCACTTGAGGAGCTGCTGGAATCACAGGCCAGGGGCTGAGGGAAGAAAACCTTGCATGAGGCTGCTGGAGGTTCTCCGCTGCAAGACAATCTGCTGGCAGGGCCACCTTCCAAGCTCGGCTCATGGATGCAAATCCTTTTCAACTGGATAGCAGTGGCAAGACCAAGGCAATTCCTTCTTGAGGAGCACTGCACAGCTCACCATCCTCATCTCCTACAGAGCAACGCTCAGGAGCCCTAAGAGATAGGATGTCGAGGGCTTGCAAGGGCTTGCAAGGGCTTGCAGTGCTTTGGAACACCCACTGGTGTCCTACACAGGGACAGCAAGGATTCTTGCCCACAAGGTCTATCAGCTCAGAGGCACTGGGGCACTCTGGCAAGTCCGCCAGATAGCTCCAGCTCAAGGGAGGATAGGGCTTGGGCAGCTCCTGGGAAGCATGAGCAGCCTGTGGGACAAGGAGCCAGGTCTGGCTCACATGCTCAGGGAACAGCCCATGGCCAGCACTGGGCTCAGTAAGGAACTTTTTCCCCCGGGGCACATTGGCACTGGTCCCCGGCGGTTTTTTGCCTTCCTCTGCAGTTCTCAGCACAGCCCCTTGCCACCATTTCTTTGGGCCATTTGGCCTGGGAGCCGGCTGCTCATGCTCCACCATGCTGGCAGCCGCAGCTGCCACTTCTCAGCTCTCCCTGCAGCTAACACAAGCGCCTGGCAGGGACCAGAGCACTTCTCATGCATCCCTGGCCAAGAAGCACAGCAGCCAAACAAGTTGTGGAAGGCAAAAAGTCTGCTCGTCATCGCTACATGTCACGCGTTGGAAGAGATGCCACGGTACCACTCACCTCTTCTTCCTCTTCTTCCTCTTCTTCTTCTTCTTCTTCTTCTTCTTCTTCCTCTTTTGTGCATGGTCAGTCCCACAACTCCTTGTCAAGGTTCTCCCTCTGCAGGAACCGCGGACAGCTTGGCCTCTATTCCTGCTGCTGCTCTCTGCAGCTCTGGGACTTGCCTTTGCCAGCCTGCAAGGGATCTTTTCTCCTGCTAAACTGAAGAATGCCTCAGCCTACTCTTGGCTACACTTGGGCTTGAGCTAATGCTTGTGAGCCTGGGTTCTGAAACAGAGTCACAAAGGGAAAAAAAATGACATGAAATAACATAACATGAATTAACATAAAATCAAGAAAATTAATAAATTAACAACAAAATGAAATAAAATTCATTGTGTTATGTGTCCTTGACATTGATTTTGGAACTGAAAACCCTCTGTCCTTTCAGGCAAACAGTCTCTTAGATATTGGACTGGCGGACAGGAGAGAAGAGAAGAGGAGAGGAGAGGAGAGGAGAGGAGAGGAGAGGAGAGGAGAGGAGAGGACAGGAGAGGAGAGGAGAGGTGAGGAGAGGAGAGGAGAGGAGAGGACAGGAGAGGAGAGGAGAGAAGAGGAGAGGAGACGAGAGGAGAGGAGAGGAGAGGAGAGGAGAGGAGAGGAGAGGAGAGCAGTTCTGCTCTGTCAGGCCTGCAGTTCTGCGTGACAAGCCCTGAGCGAGCCCTGAGGCCTCCATACATGATACTACAGGCGGTATTGCTACTGGAAGGAAGGCTGCACTGGCAACAAATCCACACTGTCTTTTTGCAAAAAAGGGACTCTATTAGGTTGCTTACTCCCCTATTTTGTAGGTACAGGGACTGATTTGGAGCCAGCACCCCAAAGGCTTCCTCCAAAGGGCTGCACATATGCGGCTGTGTCACCTCCATGTCACAATGCCAGCACCCGGCAACGCAGTGGTCACCAGGCCCCACGCAGGATCCAGAGGAGCAGCCTCCCGTGTCCACTGCCAGAGCTGGCCCGGGGGCAGCCCCAGCACATCTGACAGGAAGCACTTGAGGAGCTGCTGGAATCACAGGCCAGGGGCTGAGGGAAGAAAACCTTGCATGAGGCTGCTGGAGGTTCTCCGCTGCAAGACAATCTGCTGGCAGGGCCACCTTCCAAGCTCGGCTCATGGATGCAAATCCTTTTCAACTGGATAGCAGTGGCAAGACCAAGGCAATTCCTTCTTGAGGAGCACTGCACAGCTCACCATCCTCATCTCCTACAGAGCAACGCTCAGGAGCCGTAAGAGATAGGATGTCGAGGGCTTGCAAGGGCTTGCAAGGGCTTGCAGTGCTTTGGAACACCCACTGGTGTCCTACACAGGGACAGCAAGGATTCTTGCCCACAAGGTCTATCAGCTCAGAGGCACTGGGGCACTCTGGCAAGTCCGCCAGATAGCTCCAGCTCAAGGGAGGATAGGGCTTGGGCAGCTCCTGGGAAGCATGAGCAGCCTGTGGGACAAGGAGCCAGGTCTGGCTCACATGCTCAGGGAACAGCCCATGGCCAGCACTGGGCTCAGTAAGGAACTTTTTCCCCCGGGGCACATTGGCACTGGTCCCCGGCGGTTTTTTGCCTTCCTCTGCAGTTCTCAGCACAGCCCCTTGCCACCATTTCTTTGGGCCATTTGGCCTGGGAGCCGGCTGCTCATGCTCCACCATGCTGGCAGCCGCAGCTGCCACTTCTCAGCTCTCCCTGCAGCTAACACAAGCGCCTGGCAGGGACCAGAGCACTTCTCATGCATCCCTGGCCAAGAAGCACAGCAGCCAAACAAGTTGTGGAAGGCAAAAAGTCTGCTCGTCATCGCTACATGTCACGCGTTGGAAGAGATGCCACGGTACCACTCACCTCTTCTTCCTCTTCTTCCTCTTCTTCTTCTTCTTCTTCTTCTTCTTCTTCCTCTTTTGTGCATGGTCAGTCCCACAACTCCTTGTCAAGGTTCTCCCTCTGCAGGAACCGCGGACAGCTTGGCCTCTATTCCTGCTGCTGCTCTCTGCAGCTCTGGGACTTGCCTTTGCCAGCCTGCAAGGGATCTTTTCTCCTGCTAAACTGAAGAATGCCTCAGCCTACTCTTGGCTACACTTGGGCTTGAGCTAATGCTTGTGAGCCTGGGTTCTGAAACAGAGTCACAAAGGGAAAAAAAATGACATGAAATAACATAACATGAATTAACATAAAATCAAGAAAATTAATAAATTAACAACAAAATGAAATAAAATTCATTGTGTTATGTGTCCTTGACATTGATTTTGGAACTGAAAACCCTCTGTCCTTTCAGGCAAACAGTCTCTTAGATATTGGACTGGCGGACAGGAGAGAAGAGAAGAGGAGAGGAGAGGAGAGGAGAGGAGAGGAGAGGAGAGGAGAGGAGAGGACAGGAGAGGAGAGGAGAGGTGAGGAGAGGAGAGGAGAGGAGAGGACAGGAGAGGAGAGGAGAGAAGAGGAGAGGAGACGAGAGGAGAGGAGAGGAGAGGAGAGGAGAGGAGAGGAGAGGAGAGCAGTTCTGCTCTGTCAGGCCTGCAGTTCTGCGTGACAAGCCCTGAGCGAGCCCTGAGGCCTCCATACATGATACTACAGGCGGTATTGCTACTGGAAGGAAGGCTGCACTGGCAACAAATCCACACTGTCTTTTTGCAAAAAAGGGACTCTATTAGGTTGCTTACTCCCCTATTTTGTAGGTACAGGGACTGATTTGGAGCCAGCACCCCAAAGGCTTCCTCCAAAGGGCTGCACATATGCGGCTGTGTCACCTCCATGTCACAATGCCAGCACCCGGCAACGCAGTGGTCACCAGGCCCCACGCAGGATCCAGAGGAGCAGCCTCCCGTGTCCACTGCCAGAGCTGGCCCGGGGGCAGCCCCAGCACATCTGACAGGAAGCACTTGAGGAGCTGCTGGAATCACAGGCCAGGGGCTGAGGGAAGAAAACCTTGCATGAGGCTGCTGGAGGTTCTCCGCTGCAAGACAATCTGCTGGCAGGGCCACCTTCCAAGCTCGGCTCATGGATGCAAATCCTTTTCAACTGGATAGCAGTGGCAAGACCAAGGCAATTCCTTCTTGAGGAGCACTGCACAGCTCACCATCCTCATCTCCTACAGAGCAACGCTCAGGAGCCCTAAGAGATAGGATGTCGAGGGCTTGCAAGGGCTTGCAAGGGCTTGCAGTGCTTTGGAACACCCACTGGTGTCCTACACAGGGACAGCAAGGATTCTTGCCCACAAGGTCTATCAGCTCAGAGGCACTTGGGCACTCTGGCAAGTCCGCCAGATAGCTCCAGCTCAAGGGAGGATAGGGCTTGGGCAGCTCCTGGGAAGCATGAGCAGCCTGTGGGACAAGGAGCCAGGTCTGGCTCACATGCTCAGGGAACAGCCCATGGCCAGCACTGGGCTCAGCAAGGAACTTTTTCCCCCGGGGCACATTGGCACTGGTCCCCGGCGGTTTTTTGCCTTCCTCTGCAGTTCTCAGCACGGCCCCTTGCCACCATTTCTTTGGGCCATTTGGCCTGGGAGCCGGCTGCTCATGCTCCACCATGCTGGCAGCCGCAGCTGCCACTTCTCAGCTCTCCCTGCAGCTAACACAAGCGCCTGGCAGGGACCAGAGCGCTTCTCATGCATCCCTGGCCAAGAAGCACAGCAGCCAAACAAGTTGTGGAAGGCAAAAAGTCTGCTCGTCATCGCTACATGTCACGCGTTGGAAGAGATGCCACGGTACCACTCACCTCTTCTTCCTCTTCTTCCTCTTCTTCTTCTTCTTCTTCTTCTTCCTCTTTTGTGCATGGTCAGTCCCACAACTCCTTGTCAAGGTTCTCCCTCTGCAGGAACCGCGGACAGCTTGGCCTCTATTCCTGCTGCTGCTCTCTGCAGCTCTGGGACTTGCCTTTGCCAGCCTGCAAGGGATCTTTTCTCAGGCTAAACTGAAGAATGCCTCAGCCTACTCCTGGCTACACTTGGGCTTGAGCTAATGCTTGTGAGCCTGGGTTCTGAAACAGAGTCACAAAGGGAAAAAAAATGACATGAAATAACATAACATGAATTAACATAAAATCAAGAAAATTAATAAATTAACAACAAAATGAAATAAAATTCATTGTGTTATGTGTCCTTGACATTGATTTTGGAACTGAAAACCCTCTGTCCTTTCAGGCAAACAGTCTCTTAGATATTGGACTGGCGGACAGGAGAGAAGAGAAGAGGAGAGGAGAGGAGAGGAGAGGAGAGGAGAGGAGAGGAGAGGACAGGAGAGGAGAGGAGAGGTGAGGAGAGGAGAGGAGAGGAGAGGACAGGAGAGGAGAGGAGAGAAGAGGAGAGGAGACGAGAGGAGAGGAGAGGAGAGGAGAGGAGAGGAGAGGAGAGGAGAGCAGTTCTGCTCTGTCAGGCCTGCAGTTCTGCGTGACAAGCCCTGAGCGAGCCCTGAGGCCTCCATACATGATACTACAGGCGGTATTGCTACTGGAAGGAAGGCTGCACTGGCAACAAATCCACACTGTCTTTTTGCAAAAAAGGGACTCTATTAGGTTGCTTACTCCCCTATTTTGTAGGTACAGGGACTGATTTGGAGCCAGCACCCCAAAGGCTTCCTCCAAAGGGCTGCACATATGCCGCTGTGTCACCTCCATGTCACAATGCCAGCACCCGGCAACGCAGTGGTCACCAGGCCCCACGCAGGATCCAGAGGAGCAGCCTCCCGTGTCCACTGCCAGAGCTGGCCCGGGGGCAGCCCCAGCACATCTGACAGGAAGCACTTGAGGAGCTGCTGGAATCACAGGCCAGGGGCTGAGGGAAGAAAACCTTGCATGAGGCTGCTGGAGGTTCTCCGCTGCAAGACAATCTGCTGGCAGGGCCACCTTCCAAGCTCGGCTCATGGATGCAAATCCTTTTCAACTGGATAGCAGTGGCAAGACCAAGGCAATTCCTTCTTGAGGAGCACTGCACAGCTCACCATCCTCATCTCCTACAGAGCAACGCTCAGGAGCCGTAAGAGATAGGATGTCGAGGGCTTGCAAGGGCTTGCAAGGGCTTGCAGTGCTTTGGAACACCCACTGGTGTCCTACACAGGGACAGCAAGGATTCTTGCCCACAAGGTCTATCAGCTCAGAGGCACTTGGGCACTCTGGCAAGTCCGCCAGATAGCTCCAGCTCAAGGGAGGATAGGGCTTGGGCAGCTCCTGGGAAGCATGAGCAGCCTGTGGGACAAGGAGCCAGGTCTGGCTCACATGCTCAGGGAACAGCCCATGGCCAGCACTGGGCTCAGCAAGGAACTTTTTCCCCTGGGGCACATTGGCACTGGTCCCCGGCGGTTTTTTGCCTTCCTCTGCAGTTCTCAGCACGGCCCCTTGCCACCATTTCTTTGGGCCATTTGGCCTGGGAGCCGGCTGCTCATGCTCCACCATGCTGGCAGCCGCAGCTGCCACTTCTCAGCTCTCCCTGCAGCTAACACAAGCGCCTGGCAGGGACCAGAGCGCTTCTCATGCATCCCTGGCCAAGAAGCACAGCAGCCAAACAAGTTGTGGAAGGCAAAAAGTCTGCTCGTCATCGCTACATGTCACGCGTTGGAAGAGATGCCACGGTACCACTCACCTCTTCTTCCTCTTCTTCCTCTTCTTCTTCTTCTTCTTCTTCTTCCTCTTTTGTGCATGGTCAGTCCCACAACTCCTTGTCAAGGTTCTCCCTCTGCAGGAACCGCGGACAGCTTGGCCTCTATTCCTGCTGCTGCTCTCTGCAGCTCTGGGACTTGCCTTTGCCAGCCTGCAAGGGATCTTTTCTCAGGCTAAACTGAAGAATGCCTCAGCCTACTCCTGGCTACACTTGGGCTTGAGCTAATGCTTGTGAGCCTGGGTTCTGAAACAGAGTCACAAAGGGAAAAAAAATGACATGAAATAACATAACATGAATTAACATAAAATCAAGAAAATTAATAAATTAACAACAAAATAAAATAAAATTAATTGTGTTATGTGTCCTTGACATTGATTTTGGAACTGAAAACCCTCTGTCCTTTCAGGCAAACAGTCTCTTAGATATTGGACTGGCGGACAGGAGAGAAGAGAAGAGGAGAGGAGAGGAGAGGAGAGGAGAGGAGAATAGAGGAGAGGAGAGGAGAGGAGAGGAGAGGAGAGGAGAGGAGAGGAGAGGAGAGGAGAGCAGTTCTGCTCTGTCAGGCCTGCAGTTCTGCGTGACAAGCCCTGAGCAAGCCCTGAGGCCTCCATACATGATACTACAGGCAGTATTGCTATTGGAAGGAAGGCTGCACTGGCAACAAATCCACACTGTCTTTTTGCAAAAAAGGGACTCTATTAGGTTGCTTACTCCCCTATTTTGTAGGTACAGGGACTGATTTGGAGCCAGCACCCCAAAGGCTTCCTCCAAAGGGCTGCACATATGCGGCTGTGTCACCCCCATGTCACAATGCCAGCACCCGGCAACGCAGTGGTCACCAGGCCCCACGCAGGATCCAGAGGAGCAGCCTCCCGTGTCCACTGCCAGAGCTGGCCCGGGGGCAGCCCCAGCACATCTGACAGGAAGCACTTGAGGAGCTGCTGGAATCACAGGCCGGGGGCTGAGGGAAGGAAACCTTGCATGAGGCTGCTGGAGGTTCTCCGCTGCAAGACAATCTGCTGGCAGGGCCACCTTTCAAGCTCGGCTCATGGATGCAAATCCTTTTCAACTGGATAGCAGTGGCAAGACCAAGGCAATTCCTTCTTGAGGAGCACTGCACAGCTCACCATCCTCATCTCCTACAGAGCTCAGGAGCCGTAAGAGATAGGATGTCGAGGGCTTGCAAGGGCTTGCAAGGGCTTGCAGTGCTTTGGAACACCCACTGGTGTCCTACACAGGGACAGCAAGGATTCTTGCCCACAAGGTCTATCAGCTCAGAGGCACTTGGGCACTCTGGCAAGTCCGCCAGATAGCTCCAGCTCAAGGGAGGATAGGGCTTGGGCAGCTCCTGGGAAGCATGAGCAGCCTGTGGGACAAGGAGCCAGGTCTGGCTCACATGCTCAGGGAACAGCCCATGGCCAGCACTGGGCTTCAGCAAGGAACTTTTTCCCCTGGGGCACATTGGCACTGGTCCCCGGCGGTTTTTTGCCTTCCTCTGCAGTTCTCAGCACGGCCCCTTGCCACCATTTCTTTGGGCCATTTGGCCTGGGAGCCGGCTGCTCATGCTCCACCATGCTGGCAGCCGCAGCTGCCACTTCTCAGCTCTCCCTGCAGCTAACACAAGCGCCTGGCAGGGACCAGAGCGCTTCTCATGCATCCCTGGCCAAGAAGCACAGCAGCCAAACAAGTTGTGGAAGGCAAAAAGTCTGCTCGTCATCGCTACATGTCATGCTTTGGAAGAGATGCCACGGTACCACTCACCTCTTCTTCCTCTTCTTCCTCTTCTTCTTCTTCTTCTTCTTCTTCTTCTTCTTCTTCTTCTTCTTCCTCTTTTGTGCATGGTCAGTCCCACAACTCCTTGTCAAGGTTCTCCCTCTGCAGGAACCGCGGACAGCTTGGCCTCTATTCCTGCTGCTGCTCTCTGCAGCTCTGGGACTTGCCTTTGCCAGCCTGCAAGGGATCTTTTCTCCTGCTAAACTGAAGAATGCCTCAGCCTACTCCTGGCTACACTTGGGCTTGAGCTAATGCTTGTGAGCCTGGGTTCTGAAACAGAGTCACAAAGGGAAAAAAAATGACATGAAATAACATGAATTAACATAAAATCAAGAAAATTAATAAATTAACAACAAAATAAAATAAAATTCATTGTGTTCTGTGTTCTTGAAATTGATTTTGGAACTGAAAACCCTCTGTCCTTTCAGGCAAATAATCTCTTAGATATTGGACTGGCGGACAGGAGAGAAGAGGAGAGGAGAGGAGAGGAGAGGAGAGGAGAGGAGAGGAGAGGAGAGGAGAGGAGAGCAGTTCTGCTCTGTCAGGCCTGCAGTTCTGCGTGACAAGCCCTGAGCGAGCCCTGAGGCCTCCATACATGATACTACAGGCAGTATTGCTACTGGAAGGAAGGCTGCACTGGCAACAAATCCACACTGTCTTTTTGCAAAAAAGGGACTCTATTAGGTTGCTTACTCCCCTATTTTGTAGCTACAGGGACTGATTTGGAGCCAGCACCCCAAAGGCTTCCTCCAAAGGGCAGCACATATGCGGCTGTGTCACCCCCATGTCACAATGCCAGCACCCGGCAACGCAGTGGTCACCAGGCCCCACGCAGGATCCAGAGGAGCAGCCTCCCGTGTCCACTGCCAGAGCTGGCCCGGGGGCAGCCCCAGCACATCTGACAGGAAGCACTTGAGGAGCTGCTGGAATCACAGGCCAGGGGCTGAGGGAAGAAAACCTTGCATGAGGCTGCTGGAGGTTCTCCGCTGCAAGACAATCTGCTGGCAGGGCCACCTTCCAAGCTCGGCTCATGGATGCAAATCCTTTTCAACTGGATAGCAGTGGCAAGACCAAGGCAATTCCTTCTTGAGGAGCACTGCACAGCTCACCATCCTCATCTCCTACAGAGCAACGCTCAGGAGCCCTAAGAGATAGGATGTCGAGGGCTTGCAAGGGCTTGCAAGGGCTTGCAGTGCTTTGGAACACCCACTGGTGTCCTACACAGGGACAGCAAGGATTCTTGCCCACAAGGTCTATCAGCTCAGAGGCACTTGGGCACTCTGGCAAGTCCGCCAGATAGCTCCAGCTCAAGGGAGGATAGGGCTTGGGCAGCTCCTGGGAAGCATGAGCAGCCTGTGGGACAAGGAGCCAGGTCTGGCTCACATGCTCAGGGAACAGCCCATGGCCAGCACTGGGCTCAGCAAGGAACTTTTTCCCCTGGGGCACATTGGCACTGGTCCCCGGCGGTTTTTTGCCTTCCTCTGCAGTTCTCAGCACGGCCCCTTGCCACCATTTCTTTGGGCCATTTGGCCTGGGAGCCGGCTGCTCATGCTCCACCATGCTGGCAGCCGCAGCTGCCACTTCTCAGCTCTCCCTGCAGCTAACACAAGCGCCTGGCAGGGACCAGAGCGCTTCTCATGCATCCCTGCCCAAGAAGCACAGCAGCCAAACAAGTTGTGGAAGGCAAAAGGTCTGCTCGTCATCGCTACATGTCACGCTTTGGAAGAGATGCCACGGTACCACTCACCTCTTCTTCCTATTCTTCCTCTTCTACTTCTTCTTCTTCTTCTTCTTCTTCTTCTTCCTCTTTTGTGCATGGTCAGTCCCACAACTCCTTGTCAGGGTTCTCCCTCTGCAGGAACCGCGGACGGCTTGGCCTCTATTCCTGCTGCTGCTCTCTGCAGCTCTGGGACTTGCCTTTGCCAGCCTGCAAGGGATCTTTTCTCCTGCTAAACTGAAGAATGCCTCAGCCTACTCCTGGCTACACTTGGGCTTGAGCTAATGCTTGTGAGCCTGGGTTCTGAAACAGAGTCACAAAGGGAAAAAAAATGACATGAAATAACATAACATGAATTAACATAAAATCAAGAAAATTAATAAATTAACAACAAAATGAAATAAAATTCATTGTGTTATGTGTCCTTGACATTGATTTTGGAACTGAAAACCCTCTGTCCTTTCAGGCAAACAGTCTCTTAGATATTGGACTGGCGGACAGGAGAGAAGAGAAGAGGAGAGGAGAGGAGAGGAGAGGAGAGGAGAGGAGAGGAGAGGAGAGGAGAGGAGAGGAGAGGAGAGGAGAGGAGAGGAGAGGAGAGGAGAGGAGAGGAGAGCAGTTCTGCTCTGTCAGGCCTGCAGTTCTGCGTGACAAGCCCTGAGCGAGCCCTGAGGCCTCCATACATGATACTACAGGCAGTATTGCTATTGGAAGGAAGGCTGCACTGGCAACAAATCCACACTGTCTTTTTGCAAAAAAGGGACTCTATTAGGTTGCTTACTCCCCTATTTTGTAGGTACAGGGACTGATTTGGAGCCAGCACCCCAAAGGCTTCCTCCAAAGGGCTGCACATATGCGGCTGTGTCACCCCCATGTCACAATGCCAGCACCCGGCAACGCAGTGGTCACCAGGCCCCACGCAGGATCCAGAGGAGCAGCCTCCCGTGTCCACTGCCAGAGCTGGCCCGGGGGCAGCCCCAGCACATCTGACAGGAAGCACTTGAGGAGCTGCTGGAATCACAGGCCGGGGGCTGAGGGAAGGAAACCTTGCATGAGGCTGCTGGAGGTTCTCCGCTGCAAGACAATCTGCTGGCAGGGCCACCTTTCAAGCTCGGCTCATGGATGCAAATCCTTTTCAACTGGATAGCAGTGGCAAGACCAAGGCAATTCCTTCTTGAGGAGCACTGCACAGCTCACCATCCTCATCTCCTACAGAGCTCAGGAGCCGTAAGAGATAGGATGTCGAGGGCTTGCAAGGGCTTGCAAGGGCTTGCAGTGCTTTGGAACACCCACTGGTGTCCTACACAGGGACAGCAAGGATTCTTGCCCACAAGGTCTATCAGCTCAGAGGCACTTGGGCACTCTGGCAAGTCCGCCAGATAGCTCCAGCTCAAGGGAGGATAGGGCTTGGGCAGCTCCTGGGAAGCATGAGCAGCCTGTGGGACAAGGAGCCAGGTCTGGCTCACATGCTCAGGGAACAGCCCATGGCCAGCACTGGGCTTCAGCAAGGAACTTTTTCCCCTGGGGCACATTGGCACTGGTCCCCGGCGGTTTTTTGCCTTCCTCTGCAGTTCTCAGCACGGCCCCTTGCCACCATTTCTTTGGGCCATTTGGCCTGGGAGCCGGCTGCTCATGCTCCACCATGCTGGCAGCCGCAGCTGCCACTTCTCAGCTCTCCCTGCAGCTAACACAAGCGCCTGGCAGGGACCAGAGCGCTTCTCATGCATCCCTGGCCAAGAAGCACAGCAGCCAAACAAGTTGTGGAAGGCAAAAAGTCTGCTCGTCATCGCTACATGTCATGCTTTGGAAGAGATGCCACGGTACCACTCACCTCTTCTTCCTCTTCTTCCTCTTCTTCTTCTTCTTCTTCTTCTTCTTCTTCTTCTTCTTCTTCCTCTTTTGTGCATGGTCAGTCCCACAACTCCTTGTCAAGGTTCTCCCTCTGCAGGAACCGCGGACAGCTTGGCCTCTATTCCTGCTGCTGCTCTCTGCAGCTCTGGGACTTGCCTTTGCCAGCCTGCAAGGGATCTTTTCTCCTGCTAAACTGAAGAATGCCTCAGCCTACTCCTGGCTACACTTGGGCTTGAGCTAATGCTTGTGAGCCTGGGTTCTGAAACAGAGTCACAAAGGGAAAAAAAATGACATGAAATAACATGAATTAACATAAAATCAAGAAAATTAATAAATTAACAACAAAATAAAATAAAATTCATTGTGTTCTGTGTTCTTGAAATTGATTTTGGAACTGAAAACCCTCTGTCCTTTCAGGCAAATAATCTCTTAGATATTGGACTGGCGGACAGGAGAGAAGAGGAGAGGAGAGGAGAGGAGAGGAGAGGAGAGGAGAGGAGAGGAGAGGAGAGGAGAGCAGTTCT
This sequence comes from Caloenas nicobarica, assembly GCF_036013445.1. Lineage (NCBI taxonomy): Eukaryota > Metazoa > Chordata > Aves > Columbiformes > Columbidae > Caloenas > Caloenas nicobarica. The sequence goes on from NC_088258.1 coordinate 19,158,391, forward strand.
GCTCTGTCAGGCCTGCAGTTCTGCGTGACAAGCCCTGAGCGAGCCCTGAGGCCTCCATACATGATACTACAGGCAGTATTGCTACTGGAAGGAAGGCTGCACTGGCAACAAATCCACACTGTCTTTTTGCAAAAAAGGGACTCTATTAGGTTGCTTACTCCCCTATTTTGTAGGTACAGGGACTGATTTGGAGCCAGCACCCCAAAGGCTTCCTCCAAAGGGCAGCACATATGCGGCTGTGTCACCCCCATGTCACAATGCCAGCACCCGGCAACGCAGTGGTCACCAGGCCCCACGCAGGATCCAGAGGAGCAGCCTCCCGTGTCCACTGCCAGAGGTGGCCCGGGGGCAGCCCCAGCACATCTGACAGGAAGCACTTGAGGAGCTGCTGGAATCACAGGCCAGGGGCTGAGGGAAGAAAACCTTGCATGAGGCTGCTGGAGGTTCTCCGCTGCAAGACAATCTGCTGGCAGGGCCACCTTCCAAGCTCGGCTCATGGATGCAAATCCTTTTCAACTGGATAGCAGTGGCAAGACCAAGGCAATTCCTTCTTGAGGAGCACTGCACAGCTCACCATCCTCATCTCCTACAGAGCAACGCTCAGGAGCCCTAAGAGATAGGATGTCGAGGGCTTGCAAGGGCTTGCAAGGGCTTGCAGTGCTTTGGAACACCCACTGGTGTCCTACACAGGGACAGCAAGGATTCTTGCCCACAAGGTCTATCAGCTCAGAGGCACTTGGGCACTCTGGCAAGTCCGCCAGATAGCTCCAGCTCAAGGGAGGATAGGGCTTGGGCAGCTCCTGGGAAGCATGAGCAGCCTGTGGGACAAGGAGCCAGGTCTGGCTCACATGCTCAGGGAACAGCCCATGGCCAGCACTGGGCTCAGCAAGGAACTTTTTCCCCTGCGGCACATTGGCACTGGTCCCCGGCGGTTTTTTGCCTTCCTCTGCAGTTCTCAGCACGGCCCCTTGCCACCATTTCTTTGGGCCATTTGGCCTGGGAGCCGGCTGCTCATGCTCCACCATGCTGGCAGCCGCAGCTGCCACTTCTCAGCTCTCCCTGCAGCTAACACAAGCGCCTGGCAGGGACCAGAGCGCTTCTCATGCATCCCTGCCCAAGAAGCACAGCAGCCAAACAAGTTGTGGAAGGCAAAAGGTCTGCTCGTCATCGCTACATGTCACGCTTTGGAAGAGATGCCACGGTACCACTCACCTCTTCTTCCTATTCTTCCTCTTCTACTTCTTCTTCTTCTTCTTCTTCTTCTTCTTCCTCTTTTGTGCATGGTCAGTCCCACAACTCCTTGTCAGGGTTCTCCCTCTGCAGGAACCGCGGACAGCTTGGCCTCTATTCCTGCTGCTGCTCTCTGCAGCTCTGGGACTTGCCTTTGCCAGCCTGCAAGGGATCTTTTCTCCTGCTAAACTGAAGAATGCCTCAGCCTACTCCTGGCTACACTTGGGCTTGAGCTAATGCTTGTGAGCCTGGGTTCTGAAACAGAGTCACAAAGGGAAAAAAAATGACATGAAATAACATGAATTAACATAAAATCAAGAAAATTAATAAATTAACAACAAAATAAAATCAAATTCATTGTGTTCTGTGTTCTTGAAATTGATTTTGGAACTGAAAACCCTCTGTCCTTTCAGGCAAATAATCTCTTAGATATTGGACTGGCGGACAGGAGAGAAGAGGAGAGGAGAGGAGAGGAGAGGAGAGGAGAGGAGAGGAGAGGAGAGGAGAGGAGAGGAGAGGAGAGGAGAGGAGAGCAGTTCTGCTCTGTCACGCCTGCAGTTCTGCGTGACAAGCCCTGAGCGAGCCCTGAGGCCTCCATACATGATACTACAGGCAGTATTGCTACTGGAAGGAAGGCTGCACTGGCAACAAATCCACACTGTCTTTTTGCAAAAAAGGGACTCTATTAGGTTGCTTACTCCCCTATTTTGTAGCTACAGGGACTGATTTGGAGCCAGCACCCCAAAGGCTTCCTCCAAAGGGCAGCACATATGCGGCTGTGTCACCCCCATGTCACAATGCCAGCACCCGGCAACGCAGTGGTCACCAGGCCCCACGCAGGATCCAGAGGAGCAGCCTCCCGTGTCCACTGCCAGAGCTGGCCCGGGGGCAGCCCCAGCACATCTGACAGGAAGAACTTGAGGAGCTGCTGGAATCACAGGCCAGGGGCTGAGGGAAGAAAACCTTGCATGAGGCTGCTGGAGGTTCTCCGCTGCAAGACAATCTGCTGGCAGGGCCACCTTCCAAGCTCGGCTCATGGATGCAAATCCTTTTCAACTGGATAGCAGTGGCAAGACCAAGGCAATTCCTTCTTGAGGAGCACTGCACAGCTCACCATCCTCATCTCCTACAGAGCAACGCTCAGGAGCCATAAGAGATAGGATGTCGAGGGCTTGCAAGGGCTTGCAAGGGCTTGCAGTGCTTTGGAACACCCACTGGTGTCCTACACAGGGACAGCAAGGATTCTTGCCCACAAGGTCTATCAGCTCAGAGGCACTTGGGCACTCTGGCAAGTCCGCCAGATAGCTCCAGCTCAAGGGAGGATAGGGCTTGGGCAGCTCCTGGGAAGCATGAGCAGCCTGTGGGACAAGGAGCCAGGCCTGGCTCACATGCTCAGGGAACAGCCCATGGCCAGCACTGGGCTCAGCAAGGAACTTTTTCCCCTGGGGCACATTGGCACTGGTCCCCGGCGGTTTTTTGCCTTCCTCTGCAGTTCTCAGCACGGCCCCTTGCCACCAATTCTTTGGGCCATTTGGCCTGGGAGCCGGCTGCTCATGCTCCACCATGCTGGCAGCCGCAGCTGCCACTTCTCAGCTCTCCCTGCAGCTAACACAAGCGCCTGGCAGGGACCAGAGCGCTTCTCATGCATCCCTGCCCAAGAAGCACAGCAGCCAAACAAGTTGTGGAAGGCAAAAGGTCTGCTCGTCATCGCTACATGTCACGCTTTGGAAGAGATGCCACGGTACCACTCACCTCTTCTTCCTATTCTTCCTCTTCTACTTCTTCTTCTTCTTCTTCTTCTTCTTCTTCCTCTTTTGTGAATGGTCAGTCCCACAACTCCTTGTCAGGGTTCTCCCTCTGCAGGAACCGCGGACGGCTTGGCCTCTATTCCTGCTGCTGCTCTCTGCAGCTCTGGGACTTGCCTTTGCCAGCCTGCAAGGGATCTTTTCTCCTGCTAAACTGAAGAATGCCTCAGCCTACTCCTGGCTACACTTGGGCTTGAGCTAATGCTTGTGAGCCTGGGTTCTGAAACAGAGTCACAAAGGGAAAAAAAATGACATGAAATAACATAACATGAATTAACATAAAATCAAGAAAATTAATAAATTAACAACAAAATAAAATCAAATTCATTGTGTTATGTGTCCTTGACATTGATTTTGGAACTGAAAACCCTCTGTCCTTTCAGGCAAACAGTCTCTTATATATTGGACTGGCAGACAGGAGAGAAGAGGAAAGGAGAGGAGAGGAGAGGAGAGGAGAGGAGAGGAGAGGAGAGGAGAGGAGAGGAGAGGAGAGGAGAGGAGAGGAGAGGAGAGCAGTTCTGCTCTGTCAGGCCTGCAGTTCTGCGTGACAAGCCCTGAGCGAGCCCTGAGGCCTCCATGCATGATACTACAGGCAGTATTGCTACTGGAAGGAAGGCTGCACTGGCAACAAATCCACACTGTCTTTTTGCAAAAAAGGGACTCTATTAGGTTGCTTACTCCCCTATTTTGTAGGTACAGGGACTGATTTGGAGCCAGCACCCCAAAGGCTTCCTCCAAAGGCCTGCACATATGCGGCTGTGTCACCCCCATGTCACAATGCCAGCACCCGGCAACGCAGTGGTCACCAGGCCCCACGCAGGATCCAGAGGAGCAGCCTCCCGTGTCCACTGCCAGAGGTGGCCCGGGGGCAGCCCCAGCACATCTGACAGGAAGCACTTGAGGAGCTGCTGGAATCACAGGCCAGGGGCTGAGGGAAGAAAACCTTGCATGAGGCTGCTGGAGGTTCTCCGCTGCAAGACAATCTGCTGGCAGGGCCACCTTCCAAGCTCGGCTCATGGATGCAAATCCTTTTCAACTGGATAGCAGTGGCAAGACCAAGGCAATTCCTTCTTGAGGAGCACTGCACAGCTCACCATCCTCATCTCCTACAGAGCAACGCTCAGGAGCCCTAAGAGATAGGATGTCGAGGGCTTGCAAGGGCTTGCAAGGGCTTGCAGTGCTTTGGAACACCCACTGGTGTCCTACACAGGGACAGCAAGGATTCTTGCCCACAAGGTCTATCAGCTCAGAGGCACTTGGGCACTCTGGCAAGTCCGCCAGATAGCTCCAGCTCAAGGGAGGATAGGGCTTGGGCAGCTCCTGGGAAGCATGAGCAGCCTGTGGGACAAGGAGCCAGGCCTGGCTCACATGCTCAGGGAACAGCCCATGGCCAGCACTGGGCTCAGCAAGGAACTTTTTCCCCTGGGGCACATTGGCACTGGTCCCCGGCGGTTTTTTGCCTTCCTCTGCAGTTCTCAGCACGGCCCCTTGCCACCATTTCTTTGGGCCATTTGGCCTGGGAGCCGGCTGCTCATGCTCCACCATGCTGGCAGCCGCAGCTGCCACTTCTCAGCTCTCCCTGCAGCTAACACAAGCGCCTGGCAGGGACCAGAGCGCTTCTCATGCATCCCTGCCCAAGAAGCACAGCAGCCAAACAAGTTGTGGAAGGCAAAAGGTCTGCTCGTCATCGCTACATGTCACGCTTTGGAAGAGATGCCACGGTACCACTCACCTCTTCTTCCTATTCTTCCTCTTCTACTTCTTCTTCTTCTTCTTCTTCTTCTTCTTCCTCTTTTGTGCATGGTCAGTCCCACAACTCCTTGTCAGGGTTCTCCCTCTGCAGGAACCGCGGACGGCTTGGCCTCTATTCCTGCTGCTGCTCTCTGCAGCTCTGGGACTTGCCTTTGCCAGCCTGCAAGGGATCTTTTCTCCTGCTAAACTGAAGAATGCCTCAGCCTACTCCTGGCTACACTTGGGCTTGAGCTAATGCTTGTGAGCCTGGGTTCTGAAACAGAGTCACAAAGGGAAAAAAAATGACATGAAATCACATAACATGAATTAACATAAAATCAAGAAAATTAATAAATTAACAACAAAATAAAATCAAATTCATTGTGTTATGTGTCCTTGACATTGATTTTGGAACTGAAAACCCTCTGTCCTTTCAGGCAAACAGTCTCTTAGATATTGGACTGGCGGACAGGAGAGAAGAGGAAAGGAGAGGAGAGGAGAGGAGAGGAGAGGAGAGGAGAGGAGAGGAGAGGAGAGGAGAGGAGAGGAGAGGAGAGGAGAGCAGTTCTGCTCTGTCAGGCCTGCAGTTCTGCGTGACAAGCCCTGAGCGAGCCCTGAGGCCTCCATGCATGATACTACAGGCAGTATTGCTACTGGAAGGAAGGCTGCACTGGCAACAAATCCACACTGTCTTTTTGCAAAAAAGGGACTCTATTAGGTTGCTTACTCCCCTATTTTGTAGGTACAGGGACTGATTTGGAGCCAGCACCCCAAAGGCTTCCTCCAAAGGCCTGCACATATGCGGCTGTGTCACCCCCATGTCACAATGCCAGCACCCGGCAACGCAGTGGTCACCAGGCCCCACGCAGGATCCAGAGGAGCAGCCTCCCGTGTCCACTGCCAGAGCTGGCCCGGGGGCAGCCCCAGCACATCTGACAGGAAGCACTTGAGGAGCTGCTGGAATCACAGGCCAGGGGCTGAGGGAAGAAAACCTTGCATGAGGCTGCTGGAGGTTCTCCGCTGCAAGACAATCTGCTGGCAGGGCCACCTTCCAAGCTCGGCTCATGGATGCAAATCCTTTTCAACTGGATAGCAGTGGCAAGACCAAGGCAATTCCTTCTTGAGGAGCACTGCACAGCTCACCATCCTCATCTCCTACAGAGCAACGCTCAGGAGCCCTAAGAGATAGGATGTCGAGGGCTTGCAAGGGCTTGCAAGGGCTTGCAGTGCTTTGGAACACCCACTGGTGTCCTACACAGGGACAGCAAGGATTCTTGCCCACAAGGTCTATCAGCTCAGAGGCACTTGGGCACTCTGGCAAGTCCGCCAGATAGCTCCAGCTCAAGGGAGGATAGGGCTTGGGCAGCTCCTGGGAAGCATGAGCAGCCTGTGGGACAAGGAGCCAGGCCTGGCTCACATGCTCAGGGAACAGCCCATGGCCAGCACTGGGCTCAGCAAGGAACTTTTTCCCCTGGGGCACATTGGCACTGGTCCCCGGCGGTTTTTTGCCTTCCTCTGCAGTTCTCAGCACGGCCCCTTGCCACCATTTCTTTGGGCCATTTGGCCTGGGAGCCGGCTGCTCATGCTCCACCATGCTGGCAGCCGCAGCTGCCACTTCTCAGCTCTCCCTGCAGCTAACACAAGCGCCTGGCAGGGACCAGAGCGCTTCTCATGCATCCCTGCCCAAGAAGCACAGCAGCCAAACAAGTTGTGGAAGGCAAAAGGTCTGCTCGTCATCGCTACATGTCACGCTTTGGAAGAGATGCCACGGTACCACTCACCTCTTCTTCCTATTCTTCCTCTTCTACTTCTTCTTCTTCTTCTTCTTCTTCTTCTTCCTCTTTTGTGCATGGTCAGTCCCACAACTCCTTGTCAGGGTTCTCCCTCTGCAGGAACCGCGGACGGCTTGGCCTCTATTCCTGCTGCTGCTCTCTGCAGCTCTGGGACTTGCCTTTGCCAGCCTGCAAGGGATCTTTTCTCCTGCTAAACTGAAGAATGCCTCAGCCTACTCCTGGCTACACTTGGGCTTGAGCTAATGCTTGTGAGCCTGGGTTCTGAAACAGAGTCACAAAGGGAAAAAAAATGACATGAAATCACATAACATGAATTAACATAAAATCAAGAAAATTAATAAATTAACAACAAAATAAAATCAAATTCATTGTGTTATGTGTCCTTGACATTGATTTTGGAACTGAAAACCCTCTGTCCTTTCAGGCAAACAGTCTCTTAGATATTGGACTGGCGGACAGGAGAGAAGAGGAAAGGAGAGGAGAGGAGAGGAGAGGAGAGGAGAGGAGAGGAGAGGAGAGGAGAGGAGAGGAGAGGAGAGGAGAGCAGTTCTGCTCTGTCAGGCCTGCAGTTCTGCGTGACAAGCCCTGAGCGAGCCCTGAGGCCTCCATGCATGATACTACAGGCAGTATTGCTACTGGAAGGAAGGCTGCACTGGCAACAAATCCACACTGTCTTTTTGCAAAAAAGGGACTCTATTAGGTTGCTTACTCCCCTATTTTGTAGGTACAGGGACTGATTTGGAGCCAGCACCCCAAAGGCTTCCTCCAAAGGCCTGCACATATGCGGCTGTGTCACCCCCATGTCACAATGCCAGCACCCGGCAACGCAGTGGTCACCAGGCCCCACGCAGGATCCAGAGGAGCAGCCTCCCGTGTCCACTGCCAGAGCTGGCCCGGGGGCAGCCCCAGCACATCTGACAGGAAGCACTTGAGGAGCTGCTGGAATCACAGGCCAGGGGCTGAGGGAAGAAAACCTTGCATGAGGCTGCTGGAGGTTCTCCGCTGCAAGACAATCTGCTGGCAGGGCCACCTTCCAAGCTCGGCTCATGGATGCAAATCCTTTTCAACTGGATAGCAGTGGCAAGACCAAGGCAATTCCTTCTTGAGGAGCACTGCACAGCTCACCATCCTCATCTCCTACAGAGCAACGCTCAGGAGCCCTAAGAGATAGGATGTCGAGGGCTTGCAAGGGCTTGCAAGGGCTTGCAGTGCTTTGGAACACCCACTGGTGTCCTACACAGGGACAGCAAGGATTCTTGCCCACAAGGTCTATCAGCTCAGAGGCACTTGGGCACTCTGGCAAGTCCGCCAGATAGCTCCAGCTCAAGGGAGGATAGGGCTTGGGCAGCTCCTGGGAAGCATGAGCAGCCTGTGGGACAAGGAGCCAGGCCTGGCTCACATGCTCAGGGAACAGCCCATGGCCAGCACTGGGCTCAGCAAGGAACTTTTTCCCCTGGGGCACATTGGCACTGGTCCCCGGCGGTTTTTTGCCTTCCTCTGCAGTTCTCAGCACGGCCCCTTGCCACCATTTCTTTGGGCCATTTGGCCTGGGAGCCGGCTGCTCATGCTCCACCATGCTGGCAGCCGCAGCTGCCACTTCTCAGCTCTCCCTGCAGCTAACACAAGCGCCTGGCAGGGACCAGAGCGCTTCTCATGCATCCCTGCCCAAGAAGCACAGCAGCCAAACAAGTTGTGGAAGGCAAAAGGTCTGCTCGTCATCGCTACATGTCACGCTTTGGAAGAGATGCCACGGTACCACTCACCTCTTCTTCCTATTCTTCCTCTTCTACTTCTTCTTCTTCTTCTTCTTCTTCTTCTTCCTCTTTTGTGCATGGTCAGTCCCACAACTCCTTGTCAGGGTTCTCCCTCTGCAGGAACCGCGGACGGCTTGGCCTCTATTCCTGCTGCTGCTCTCTGCAGCTCTGGGACTTGCCTTTGCCAGCCTGCAAGGGATCTTTTCTCCTGCTAAACTGAAGAATGCCTCAGCCTACTCCTGGCTACACTTGGGCTTGAGCTAATGCTTGTGAGCCTGGGTTCTGAAACAGAGTCACAAAGGGAAAAAAAATGACATGAAATAACATAACATGAATTAACATAAAATCAAGAAAATTAATAAATTAACAACAAAATAAAATCAAATTCATTGTGTTCTGTGTCCTTGACATTGATTTTGGAACTGAAAACCCTCTGTCCTTTCAGGCAAACAGTCTCTTAGATATTGGACTGGCAGACAGGAGAGAAGAGGAGAGGAGAGGAGAGGAGAGGAGAGGAGAGGAGAGGAGAGGAGAGGAGAGGAGAGGAGAGGAGAGGAGAGGAGAGGAGAGGAGAGGAGAGGAGAGGAGAGGAGAGGAGAGCAGTTCTGCTCTGTCAGGCCTGCAGTTCTGCGTGACAAGCCCTGAGCGAGCCCTGAGGCCTCCATGCATGATACTACAGGCAGTATTGCTACTGGAAGGAAGGCTGCACTGGCAACAAATCCACACTGTCTTTTTGCAAAAAAGGGACTCTATTAGGTTGCTTACTCCCCTATTTTGTAGGTACAGGGACTGATTTGGAGCCAGCACCCCAAAGGCTTCCTCCAAAGGGCTGCACATATGCGGCTGTGTCACCCCCATGTCACAATGCCAGCACCCGGCAACGCAGTGGTCACCAGGCCCCACGCAGGATCCAGAGGAGCAGCCTCCCGTGTCCACTGCCAGAGCTGGCCCGGGGGCAGCCCCAGCACATCTGACAGGAAGCACTTGAGGAGCTGCTGGAATCACAGGCCAGGGGCTGAGGGAAGAAAACCTTGCATGAGGCTGCTGGAGGTTCTCCGCTGCAAGACAATCTGCTGGCAGGGCCACCTTCCAAGCTCGGCTCATGGATGCAAATCCTTTTCAACTGGATAGCAGTGGCAAGACCAAGGCAATTCCTTCTTGAGGAGCACTGCACAGCTCACCATCCTCATCTCCTACAGAGCAACGCTCAGGAGCCCTAAGAGATAGGATGTCGAGGGCTTGCAAGGGCTTGCAAGGGCTTGCAGTGCTTTGGAACACCCACTGGTGTCCTACACAGGGACAGCAAGGATTCTTGCCCACAAGGTCTATCAGCTCAGAGGCACTTGGGCACTCTGGCAAGTCCGCCAGATAGCTCCAGCTCAAGGGAGGATAGGGCTTGGGCAGCTCCTGGGAAGCATGAGCAGCCTGTGGGACAAGGAGCCAGGCCTGGCTCACATGCTCAGGGAACAGCCCATGGCCAGCACTGGGCTCAGCAAGGAACTTTTTCCCCTGGGGCACATTGGCACTGGTCCCCGGCGGTTTTTTGCCTTCCTCTGCAGTTCTCAGCACGGCCCCTTGCCACCATTTCTTTGGGCCATTTGGCCTGGGAGCCGGCTGCTCATGCTCCACCATGCTGGCAGCCGCAGCTGCCACTTCTCAGCTCTCCCTGCAGCTAACACAAGCGCCTGGCAGGGACCAGAGCGCTTCTCATGCATCCCTGCCCAAGAAGCACAGCAGCCAAACAAGTTGTGGAAGGCAAAAGGTCTGCTCGTCATCGCTACATGTCACGCTTTGGAAGAGATGCCACGGTACCACTCACCTCTTCTTCCTATTCTTCCTCTTCTACTTCTTCTTCTTCTTCTTCTTCTTCTTCTTCCTCTTTTGTGCATGGTCAGTCCCACAACTCCTTGTCAGGGTTCTCCCTCTGCAGGAACCGCGGACGGCTTGGCCTCTATTCCTGCTGCTGCTCTCTGCAGCTCTGGGACTTGCCTTTGCCAGCCTGCAAGGGATCTTTTCTCCTGCTAAACTGAAGAATGCCTCAGCCTACTCCTGGCTACACTTGGGCTTGAGCTAATGCTTGTGAGCCTGGGTTCTGAAACAGAGTCACAAAGGGAAAAAAAATGACATGAAATAACATAACATGAATTAACATAAAATCAAGAAAATTAATAAATTAACAACAAAATAAAATCAAATTCATTGTGTTCTGTGTCCTTGACATTGATTTTGGAACTGAAAACCCTCTGTCCTTTCAGGCAAACAGTCTCTTAGATATTGGACTGGCAGACAGGAGAGAAGAGGAAAGGAGAGGAGAGGAGAGGAGAGGAGAGGAGAGGAGAGGAGAGGAGAGGAGAGGAGAGGAGAGGAGAGGAGAGGAGAGGAGAGGAGAGGAGAGGAGAGGAGAGCAGTTCTGCTCTGTCAGGCCTGCAGTTCTGCGTGACAAGCCCTGAGCGAGCCCTGAGGCCTCCATGCATGATACTACAGGCAGTATTGCTACTGGAAGGAAGGCTGCACTGGCAACAAATCCACACTGTCTTTTTGCAAAAAAGGGACTCTATTAGGTTGCTTACTCCCCTATTTTGTAGCTACAGGGACTGATTTGGAGCCAGCACCCCAAAGGCTTCCTCCAAAGGCCTGCACATATGCGGCTGTGTCACCCCCATGTCACAATGCCAGCACCCGGCAACGCAGTGGTCACCAGGCCCCACGCAGGATCCAGAGGAGCAGCCTCCCGTGTCCACTGCCAGAGCTGGCCCGGGGGCAGCCCCAGCACATCTGACAGGAAGCACTTGAGGAGCTGCTGGAATCACAGGCCAGGGGCTGAGGGAAGAAAACCTTGCATGAGGCTGCTGGAGGTTCTCCGCTGCAAGACAATCTGCTGGCAGGGCCACCTTCCAAGCTCGGCTCATGGATGCAAATCCTTTTCAACTGGATAGCAGTGGCAAGACCAAGGCAATTCCTTCTTGAGGAGCACTGCACAGCTCACCATCCTCATCTCCTACACAGCAACGCTCAGGAGCCGTAAGAGATAGGATGTCGAGGGCTTGCAAGGCCTTGCAAGGGCTTGCAGTGCTTTGGAACACCCACTGGTGTCCTACACAGGGACAGCAAGGATTCTTGCCCACAAGGTCTATCAGCTCAGAGGCACTTGGGCACTCTGGCAAGTCCGCCAGATAGCTCCAGCTCAAGGGAGGATCGGGCTTGGGCAGCTCCTGGGAAGCATGAGCAGCCTGTGCGACAAGGAGCCAGGTCTGGCTCACATGCTCAGGGAACAGCCCATGGCCAGCACTGGGCTCAGCAAGGAACTTTTTCCCCCGGGGCACATTGGCACTGGTCCCCGGCAGCTTTTTGCCTTCCTCTGCAGTTCTCAGCACGGCCCCTTGCCACCATTTCTTTGGGCCATTTGGCCTGGGAGCCGGCTGCTCATGCTCCACCATGCTGGCAGCCGCAGCTGCCACTTCTCAGCTCTCCCTGCAGCTAACACAAGCGCCTGGCAGGGACCAGAGCGCTTCTCATGCATCCCTGGCCAAGAAGCACAGCAGCCAAACAACTTGTGGAAGGCAAAAAGTCTGCTCGTCATCGCTACATGTCACGCTTTGGAAGAGATGCCACGGTACCACTCACCTCTTCTTCCTCTTCTGCCTCTTCTTCTTCTTCTTCTTCTTCTTCTTCTTCTTCTTCTTCTTCCTCTTTTGTGCATGGTCAGTCCCACAACTCCTTGTCAAGGTTCTCCCTCTGCAGGAACCGCGGACAGCTTGGCCTCTATTCCTGCTGCTGCTCTCTGCAGCTCTGGGACTTGCCTTTGCCAGCCTGCAAGGGATCTTTTCTCCTGCTAAACTGAAGAATGCCTCAGCCTACTCCTGGCTACACTTGGGCTTGAGCTAGTGCTTGTGGGCCTGGGTTCTGAAACAGAGTCACAAAGGGAAAAAAAATGACATGAAATAACATAACATGAATTAACATAAAATCAAGAAAATTAATAAATTAACAACAAAATAAAATCAAATTCATTGTGTTATGTGTCCTTGACATTGATTTTGGAACTGAAAACCCTCTGTCCTTTCAGGCAAACAGTCTCTTAGATATTGGACTGGCGGACAGGAGAGGAGAGGAGAGGAGAGGAGAGGAGAGGAGAGCAGTTCTGCTCTGTCAGGCCTGCAGTTCTGCTTGACAAGCCCTGAGCGAGCCCTGAGGCCTCCATACATGATACTACAGGCAGTATTGCTACTGGAAGGAAGGCTGCACTGGCAACAAATCCACACTGTCTTTTTGCAAAAAAGGGACTCTATTAGGTTGCTTACTCCCCTATTTTGTAGGTACAGGGACTGATTTGGAGCCAGCACCCCAAAGGCTTCCTCCAAAGGCCTGCACATATGCGGCTGTGTCACCCCCATGTCACAATGCCAGCACCCGGCAACGCAGTGGTCACCAGACCCCACGCAGGATCCAGAGGAGCAGCCTCCCGTGTCCACTGCCAGAGCTGGCCCGGGGGCAGCCCCAGCACATCTGACAGGAAGCACTTGAGGAGCTGCTGGAATCACAGGCCAGGGGCTGAGGGAAGAAAACCTTGCATGAGGCTGCTGGAGGTTCTCCGCTGCAAGACAATCTGCTGGCAGGGCCACCTTCCAAGCTCGGCTCATGGATGCAAATCCTTTTCAACTGGATAGCAGTGGCAAGACCAAGGCAATTCCTTCTTGAGGAGCACTGCACAGCTCACCATCCTCATCTCCTACAGAGCAACGCTCAGGAGCCCTAAGAGATAGGATGTCGAGGGCTTGCAAGGCCTTGCAAGGGCTTGCAGTGCTTTGGAACACCCACTGGTGTCCTACACAGGGACAGCAAGGATTCTTGCCCACAGGGTCTATCAGCTCAGAGGCACTTGGGCACTCTGGCAAGTCCGCCAGATAGCTCCAGCTCAAGGGAGGATAGGGCTTGGGCAGCTCCTGGGAAGCATGAGCAGCCTGTGGGACAAGGAGCCAGGTCTGGCTCACATGCTCAGGGAACAGCCCATGGCCAGCACTGGGCTCAGCAAGGAACTTTTTCCCCCGGGGCACATTGGCACTGGTCCCCGGCGGTTTTTTGCCTTCCTCTGCAGTTCTCAGCACGGCCCCTTGCCACCATTTCTTTGGGCCATTTGGCCTGGGAGCCGGCTGCTCATGCTCCACCATGCTGGCAGCCGCAGCTGCCACTTCTCAGCTCTCCCTGCAGCTAACACAAGCGCCTGGCAGGGACCAGAGCGCTTCTCATGCGTCCCTGGCCAAGAAGCACAGCAGCCAAACAAGTTGTGGAAGGCAAAAAGTCTGCTCGTCATCGCTACATGTCACGCTTTGGAAGAGATGCCACGGTACCACTCACCTCTTCTTCCTCTTCTTCCTCTTCTTCTTCTTCTTCTTCTTCTTCTTCTTCTTCTTCTTCTTCTTCTTCTTCTTCTTCTTCTTCTTCTTCCTCTTTTGTGCATGGTCAGTCCCACAACTCCTTGTCAAGGTTCTCCCTCTGCAGGAACCGCGGACAGCTTGGCCTCTATTCCTGCTGCTGCTCTCTGCAGCTCTGGGACTTGCCTTTGCCAGCCTGCAAGGGATCTTTTCTCCTGCTAAACTGAAGAATGCCTCAGCCTACTCCTGGCTACACTTGGGCTTGAGCTAGTGCTTGTGAGCCTGGGTTCTGAAACAGAGTCACAAAGGGAAAAAAAATGACATGAAATAACATAACATGAATTAACATAAAATCAAGAAAATTAATAAATTAACAACAAAATAAAATCAAATTCATTCTGTTATGTGTCCTTGACATTGATTTTGGAACTGAAAACCCTCTGTCCTTTCAGGCAAACAGTCTCTTAGATATTGGACTAGCGGACAGGAGAGGAGAGGAGAGGAGAGGAGAGGAGAGGAGAGGACAGGAGAGGAGAGGAGAGGAGAGGAGAGGAGAGGAGAGGAGAGGAGAGGAGAGGAGAGCAGTTCTGCTCTGTCAGGCCTGCAGTTCTGCGTGACAAGCCCTGAGTGAGCCCTGAGGCCTCCATACATGATACTACAGGCAGTATTGCTACTGGAAGGAAGGCTGCACTGGCAACAAATCCACAGTCTTTTTGCAAGAAAGGGACTCTATTAGGTTGCTTACTCCCCTATTTTGTAGGTACAGGGACTGATTTGGAGCCAGCACCCCAAAGGCTTCCTCCAAAGGGCCGCACATATGCGGCTGTGTCACCCCCATGTCACAATGCCGGCAGCCGGCAACGCAGTGGTCACCAGGCCCCACGCAGGATCCAGAGGAGCAGCCTCCCGTGTCCACTGCCAGAGCTGGCCCGGGGGCAGCCCCAGCACATCTGACAGGAAGCACTTGAGGAGCTGCTGGAATCACAGGCCAGGGGCTGAGGGAAGAAAACCTTGCATGAGGCTGCTGGAGGTTCTCCGCTGCAAGACAATCTGCTGGCAGGGCCACCTTCCAAGCTCGGCTCATGGATGCAAATCCTTTTCAACTGGATAGCAGTGGCAAGACCAAGGCAATTCCTTCTTGAGGAGCACTGCACAGCTCACCATCCTCATCTCCTACAGAGCAACGCTCAGGAGCCGTAAGAGATAGGATGTCGAGGGCTTGCAAGGGCTTGCAAGGGCTTGCAGTGCTTTGGAACACCCACTGGTGTCCTACACAGGGACAGCAAGGATTCCTGCCCACAAGATCTATCAGCTCAGAGGCACTTGGGCACTCTGGCAAGTCCGCCAGATAGCTCCAGCTCAAGGGAGGATAGGGCTTGGGCAGCTCCTGGGAAGCATGAGCAGCCTGTGGGACAAGGAGCCAGGTCTGGCTCACATGCTCAGGGAACAGCCCATGGCCAGCACTGGGCTCAGCAAGGAACTTTTTCCCCTGGGGCACATTGGCACTGGTCCCCGGCGGTTTTTTGCCTTCCTCTGCAGTTCTCAGCACGGCCCCTTGCCACCATTTCTTTGGGCCATTTGGCCTGGGAGCCGGCTGCTCATGCTCCACCATGCTGGCAGCCGCAGCTGCCACTTCTCAGCTCTCCCTGCAGCTAACACAAGTGCCTGGCAGGGACCAGAGCGCTTCTCATGCATCCCTGGCCAAGAAGCACAGCAGCCAAACAACTTGTGGAAGGCAAAAAGTCTGCTCGTCATCGCTACATGTCACGCTTTGGAAGAGATGCCACGGTACCACTCACCTCTTCTTCCTCTTCTTCCTCTTCTTCCTCTTCTTCTTCTTCTTCTTCTTCTTCTTCTTCTTCTTCTTCTTCCTCTTTTGTGCATGGTCAGTCCCACAACTCCTTGTCAAGGTTCTCCCTCTGCAGGAACCGCGGACAGCTTGGCCTCTATTCCTGCTGCTGCTCTCTGCAGCTCTGGGACTTGCCTTTGCCAGCCTGCAAGGGATCTTTTCTCAGGCTAAACTGAAGAATGCCTCAGCCTACTCCTGGCTACACTTGGGCTTGAGCTAGTGCTTGTGAGCCTGGGTTCTGAAACAGAGTCACAAAGGGAAAAAAAATGACATGAAATAACATAACATGAATTAACATAAAATCAAGAAAATTAATAAATTAACAACAAAATAAAATCAAATTCATTGTGTTATGTGTCCTTGACATTGATTTTGGAACTGAAAACCCTCTGTCCTTTCAGGCAAACAGTCTCTTAGATATTGGACTGGCGGACAGGAGAGGAGAGGAGAGGAGAGGAGAGGAGAGGAGAGGAGAGGAGAGGAGAGGAGAGGAGAGCAGAGGAGAGGAGAGGAGAGGAGAGGAGAGGACAGGAGAGCAGTTCTGCTCTGTCAGGCCTGCAGTTCTGCGTGACAAGCCCTGAGCGAGCCCTGAGGCCTCCATACATGATACTACAGGCAGTATTGCTACTGGAAGGAAGGCTGCACTGGCAACAAATCCACACTGTCTTTTTGCAAAAAAGGGACTCTATTAGGTTGCTTACTCCCCTATTTTGTAGGTACAGGGACTGATTTGGAGCCAGCACCCCAAAGGCTTCCTCCAAAGGGCTGCATATATGCGGCTGTGTCACCCCCATGTCACAATGCCGGCAGGCGGCAACGCAGTGGTCACCAGGCCCCACGCAGGATCCAGAGGAGCAGCCTCCCGTGTCCACTGCCAGAGCTGGCCCGGGGGCAGCCCCAGCACATCTGACAGGAAGCACTTGAGGAGCTGCTGAAATCACAGGCCAGGGGCTGAGGGAAGAAAACCTTGCATGAGGCTGCTGGAGGTTCTCCGCTGCAAGACAATCTGCTGGCAGGGCCACCTTCCAAGCTCGGCTCATGGATGCAAATCCTTTTCAACTGGATAGCAGTGGCAAGACCAAGGCAATTCCTTCTTGAGGAGCACTGCACAGCTCACCATCCTCATCTCCTACACAGCAACGCTCAGGAGCCGTAAGAGATAGGATGTCGAGGGCTTGCAAGGCCTTGCAAGGGCTTGCAGTGCTTTGGAACACCCACTGGTGTCCTACACAGGGACAGCAAGGATTCTTGCCCACAAGGTCTATCAGCTCAGAGGCACTGGGGCACTCTGGCAAGTCCGCCAGATAGCTCCAGCTCAAGGGAGGATAGGGCTTGGGCAGCTCCTGGGAAGCATGAGCAGCCTGTGGGACAAGGAGCCAGGTCTGGCTCACATGCTCAGGGAACAGCCCATGGCCAGCACTGGGCTCAGCAAGGAACTTTTTCCCCTGGGGCACATTGGCACTGGTCCCCGGCGGTTTTTTGCCTTCCTCTGCAGTTCTCAGCACGGCCCCTTGCCACCATTTCTTTGGGCCATTTGGCCTGGGAGCCGGCTGCTCATGCTCCACCATGCTGGCAGCCGCAGCTGCCACTTCTCAGCTCTCCCTGCAGGTAACACAAGTGCCTGGCAGGGACCAGAGCGCTTCTCATGCATCCCTGGCCAAGAATTGCACAGCAGCCAAACAAGTTGTGGAAGGCAAAAAGTCTGCTCGTCATCGCTACATGTCACGCTTTGGAAGAGATGCCACGGTACCACTCACCTCTTCTTCCTCTTCTTCCTCTTCTTCTTCTTCTTCTTCTTCTTCTTCTTCTTCTTCTTCTTCCTCTTTTGTGCATGGTCAGTCCCACAACTCCTTGTCAAGGTTCTCCCTCTGCAGGAACCGCGGACAGCTTGGCCTCTATTCCTGCTGCTGCTCTCTGCAGCTCTGGGACTTGCCTTTGCCAGCCTGCAAGGGATCTTTTCTCAGGCTAAACTGAAGAATGCCTCAGCCTACTCCTGGCTACACTTGGGCTTGAGCTAATGCTTGTGAGCCTGGGTTCTGAAACAGAGTCACAAAGGGAAAAAAAATGACATGAAATAACATAACATGAATTAACATAAAATCAAGAAAATTAATAAATTAACAACAAAATAAAATAAAATTCATTGTGTTATGTGTCCTTGACATTGATTTTGGAACTGAAAACCCTCTGTCCTTTCAGGCAAACAGTCTCTTAGATATTGGACTGGCAGACAGGAGAGGAGAGGAGAGGAGAGGAGAGGAGAGGAAAGGAGAGGAGAGGAGAGGAGAGGAGAGGAGAGGTCAGGAGAGGACAGGAGAGGAGAGGACAGGAGAGGAGAGGAGAGGAGAGGAGAGGAGAGGAGAAGAGAGGAGAGGAGAGGAGAGGAGAGGAGAGGAGAGGAGAGGAGAGGAGAGGAGAGGAGAGGAGAGGAGAGGAGAGGAGAGGAGAGGAAGGGAGAGGAGAGGAGAGGAGAGGAGAGGAGAGGAGAGCAGTTCTGCTCTGTCAGGCCTGCAGTTCTGCGTGACAAGCCCTGAGCGAGCCCTGAGGCCTCCATACATGATACTACAGGCAGTATTGCTACTGGAAGGAAGGCTGCACTGGCAACAAATCCACACTGTCTTTTTGCAAAAAAGGGACTCTATTAGGTTGCTTACTCCCCTATTTTGTAGGTACAGGGACTGATTTGGAGCCAGCACCCCAAAGGCTTCCTCCAAAGGGCTGCATATATGCGGCTGTGTCACCCCCATGTCACAATGCCTGCAGCCGGCAACGCAGTGGTCACCAGGCCCCACGCAGGATCCAGAGGAGCAGCCTCCCGTGTCCACTGCCAGAGCTGGCCTGGGGGCAGCCCCAGCACATCTGACAGGAAGCACTTGAGGAGCTGCTGAAATCACAGGCCAGGGGCTGAGGGAAGAAAACCTTGCATGAGGCTGCTGGAGGTTCTCCGCTGCAAGACAATCTGCTGGCAGGGCCACCTTCCAAGCTCGGCTCATGGATGCAAATCCTTTTCAACTGGATAGCAGTGGCAAGACCAAGGCAATTCCTTCTTGAGGAGCACTGCACAGCTCACCATCCTCATCTCCTACACAGCAACGCTCAGGAGCCGTAAGAGATAGGATGTCGAGGGCTTGCAAGGGCTTGCAAGGGCTTGCAGTGCTTTGGAACACCCACTGGTGTCCTACACAGGGACAGCAAGGATTCTTGCCCACAAGGTCTATCAGCTCAGAGGCACTGGGGCACTCTGGCAAGTCCGCCAGATAGCTCCAGCTCAAGGGAGGATAGGGCTTGGGCAGCTCCTGGGAAGCATGAGCAGCCTGTGGGACAAGGAGCCAGGTCTGGCTCACATGCTCAGGGAACAGCCCATGGCCAGCACTGGGCTCAGCAAGGAACTTTTTCCCCTGGGGCACATTGGCACTGGTCCCCGGCGGTTTTTTGCCTTCCTCCGCAGTTCTCAGCACGGCCCCTTGCCACCATTTCTTTGGGCCATTTGGCCTGGGAGCCGGCTGCTCATGCTCCACCATGCTGGCAGCCGCAGCTGCCACTTCTCAGCTCTCCCTGCAGGTAACACAAGTGCCTGGCAGGGACCAGAGCGCTTCTCATGCATCCCTGGCCAAGAAGCACAGCAGCCAAACAAGTTGTGGAAGGCAAAAAGTCTGCTCGTCATCGCTACATGTCACGCTTTGGAAGAGATGCCACGGTACCACTCACCTCTTCTTCCTCTTCTTCCTCTTCTTCCTCTTCTTCTTCTTCTTCTTCTTCTTCTTCCTCTTTTGTGCATGGTCAGTCCCACAACTCCTTGTCAAGGTTCTCCCTCTGCAGGAACCGCGGACAGCTTGGCCTCTATTCCTGCTGCTGCTCTCTGCAGCTCTGGGACTTGCCTTTGCCATCCTGCAAGGGATCTTTTCTCCTGCTAAACTGAAGAATGCCTCAGCCTACTCCTGGCTACACTTGGGCTTGAGCTAGTGCTTGTGAGCCTGGGTTCTGAAACAGAGTCACAAAGGGAAAAAAAATGACATGAAATAACATAACATGAATTAACATAAAATCAAGAAAATTAATAAATTAACAACAAAATAAAATCAAATTCATTCTGTTATGTGTCCTTGACATTGATTTTGGAACTGAAAACCCTCTGTCCTTTCAGGCAAACAGTCTCTTAGATATTGGACTAGCGGACAGGAGAGGAGAGGAGAGGAGAGGAGAGGAGAGGAGAGCAGAGGAGAGGAGAGGAGAGGAGAGGAGAGGAGAGGAGAGGAGAGGAGAGGACAGGAGAGGAGAGGAGAGGAGAGGAGAGGAGAGCAGTTCTGCTCTGTCAGGCCTGCAGTTCTGCGTGACAAGCCCTGAGCGAGCCCTGAGGCCTCCATACATGATACTACAGGCAGTATTGCTACTGGAAGGAAGGCTGCACTGGCAACAAATCCACAGTCTTTTTGCAAGAAAGGGACTCTATTAGGTTGCTTACTCCCCTATTTTGTAGGTACAGGGACTGATTTGGAGCCAGCACCCCAAAGGCTTCCTCCAAAGGGCTGCACATATGCGGCTGTGTCACCCCCATGTCACAATGCCGGCACCCGGCAACGCAGTGGTCACCAGGCCCCACGCAGGATCCAGAGGAGCAGCCTCCCGTGTCCACTGCCAGAGCTGGCCCGGGGGCAGCCCCAGCACATCTGACAGGAAGCACTTGAGGAGCTGCTGGAATCACAGGCCAGGGGCTGAGGGAAGAAAACCTTGCATGAGGCTGCTGGAGGTTCTCCGCTGCAAGACAATCTGCTGGCAGGGCCACCTTCCAAGCTCGGCTCATGGATGCAAATCCTTTTCAACTGGATAGCAGTGGCAAGACCAAGGCAATTCCTTCTTGAGGAGCACTGCACAGCTCACCATCCTCATCTCCTACACAGCAACGCTCAGGAGCCGTAAGAGATAGGATGTCGAGGGCTTGCAAGGGCTTGCAAGGGCTTGCAGTGCTTTGGAACACCCACTGGTGTCCTACACAGGGACAGCAAGGATTCCTGCCCACAAGATCTATCAGCTCAGAGGCACTTGGGCACTCTGGCAAGTCCGCCAGATAGCTCCAGCTCAAGGGAGGATAGGGCTTGGGCAGCTCCTGGGAAGCATGAGCAGCCTGTGGGACAAGGAGCCAGGTCTGGCTCACATGCTCAGGGAACAGCCCATGGCCAGCACTGGGCTCAGCAAGGAACTTTTTCCCCTGGGGCACATTGGCACTGGTCCCCGGCGGTTTTTTGCCTTCCTCTGCAGTTCTCAGCACGGCCCCTTGCCACCATTTCTTTGGGCCATTTGGCCTGGGAGCCGGCTGCTCATGCTCCACCATGCTGGCAGCCGCAGCTGCCACTTCTCAGCTCTCCCTGCAGGTAACACAAGCGCCTGGCAGGGACCAGAGCGCTTCTCATGCATCCCTGGCCAAGAAGCACAGCAGCCAAACAAGTTGTGGAAGGCAAAAAGTCTGCTCGTCATCGCTACATGTCACGCTTTGGAAGAGATGCCACGGTACCACTCACCTCTTCTTCCTCTTCTTCCTCTTCTTCCTCTTCTTCTTCTTCTTCTTCTTCTTCTTCTTCTTCTCCTTCTTCTTCTTCTTCCTCTTTTGTGCATGGTCAGTCCCACAACTCCTTGTCAAGGTTCTCCCTCTGCAGGAACCGCGGACAGCTTGGCCTCTATTCCTGCTGCTGCTCTCTGCAGCTCTGGGACTTGCCTTTGCCAGCCTGCAAGGGATCTTTTCTCATGCTAAACTGAAGAATGCCTCAGCCTACTCCTGGCTACACTTGGGCTTGAGCTAATGCTTGTGAGCCTGGGTTCTGAAACAGAGTCACAAAGGGAAAAAAAATGGCATGAAATAACATAACATGAATTAACATAAAATCAAGAAAATTAATAAATTAACAACAAAATAAAATAAAATTCATTGTGTTATGTGTCCTTGACATTGATTTTGGAACTGAAAACCCTCTGTCCTTTCAGGCAAACAGTCTCTTAGATATTGGACTGGCGGACAGGAGAGGAGAGGAGAGGAGAGGAGAGGAGAGGAGAGGAAAGGAGAGGAGAGGAGAGGAGAGGAGAGGAAAGGAGAGGAGAGGAGAGGAGAGGAGAGGAGAGGAGAGGAGAGGAGAGGAGAGGAGAGGAGAGGAGAGGAGAGGAGAGCAGTTCTGCTCTGTCAGGCCTGCAGTTCTGCGTGACAAGCCCTGAGCGAGCCCTGAGGCCTCCATACATGATACTACAGGCAGTATTGCTACTGGAAGGAAGGCTGCACTGGCAACAAATCCACACTGTCTTTTTGCAAAAAAGGGACTCTATTAGGTTGCTTACTCCCCTATTTTGTAGGTACAGGGACTGATTTGGAGCCAGCACCCCAAAGGCTTCCTCCAAAGGGCTGCGCATATGCGGCTGTGTCACCCCCATGTCACAATGCCACCACCCGGCAACGCAGTGGTCTCCAGGCCCCACGCAGGATCCAGAGGAGCAGCCTCCCGTGTCCACTGCCAGAGCTGGCCCGGGGGCAGCCCCAGCACATCTGACAGGAAGCACTTGAGGAGCTGCTGGAATCACAGGCCAGGGGCTGAGGGAAGAAAACCTTGCATGAGGCTGCTGGAGGTTCTCCGCTGCAAGACAATCTGCTGGCAGGGCCACCTTCCAAGCTCGGCTCATGGATGCAAATCCTTTTCAACTGGATAGCAGTGGCAAGACCAAGGCAATTCCTTCTTGAGGAGCACTGCACAGCTCACCATCCTCATCTCCTACGGAGCAACGCTCAGGAGCCGTAAGAGATAGGATGTCGAGGGCTTGCAAGGGCTTGCAAGGGCTTGCAGTGCTTTGGAACACCCACTGGTGTCCTACACAGGGACAGCAAGGATTCTTGCCCACAGGGTCTATCAGCTCAGAGGCACTTGGGCACTCTGGCAAGTCCGCCAGATAGCTCCAGCTCAAGGGAGGATAGGGCTTGGGCAGCTCCTGGGAAGCATGAGCAGCCTGTGGGACAAGGAGCCAGGTCTGGCTCACATGCTCAGGGAACAGCCCATGGCCAGCACTGGGCTCAGCAAGGAACTTTTTCCCCCGGGGCACATTGGCACTGGTCCCCGGCGGTTTTTTGCCTTCCTCCGCAGTTCTCAGCACGGCCCCTTGCCACCATTTCTTTGGGCCATTTGGCCTGGGAGCCGGCTGCTCATGCTCCACCATGCTGGCAGCCGCAGCTGCCACTTCTCAGCTCTCCCTGCAGCTAACACAAGCGCCTGGCAGGGACCAGAGCGCTTCTCATGCATCCCTGGCCAAGAAGCACAGCAGCCAAACAACTTGTGGAAGGCAAAAAGTCTGCTCGTCATCGCTACATGTCACGCTTTGGAAGAGATGCCACGGTACCACTCACCTCTTCTTCCTCTTCTTCCTCTTCTTCCTCTTCTTCTTCTTCTTCTTCTTCTTCTTCTTCTTCTCCTTCTTCTTCTTCTTCCTCTTTTGTGCATGGTCAGTCCCACAACTCCTTGTCAAGGTTCTCCCTCTGCAGGAACCGCGGACAGCTTGGCCTCTATTCCTGCTGCTGCTCTCTGCAGCTCTGGGACTTGCCTTTGCCAGCCTGCAAGGGATCTTTTCTCCTGCTAAACTGAAGAATGCCACAGCCTACTCCTGGCTACACTTGGGCTTGAGCTAATGCTTGTGAGCCTGGGTTCTGAAACAGAGTCACAAAGGGAAAAAAAATGGCATGAAATAACATAACATGAATTAACATAAAATCAAGAAAATTAATAAATTAACAACAAAATAAAATCAAATTCATTGTGTTATGTGTCCTTGACATTGATTTTGGAACTGAAAACCCTCTGTCCTTTCAGGCAAACAGTCTCTTAGATATTGGACTGGCGGACAGGAGAGGAGAGGAGAGGAGAGGAGAGAGGAGGAGAGGAAAGGAGAGGAGAGGACAGGATAGGAGAGGAGAGGAGAGGAGAGGAGAGGAGAGGAGAGGAGAGGAGAGGAGAGGAGAGCAGAGGAGAGGAGAGGAGAGGAGAGGAGAGGAGAGGAGAGGAGAGGAGAGGAGAGGAGAGGAGAGGAGAGCAGAGGAGAGGAGAGGAGAGGAGAGGAGAGGAGAGGAGAGGAGAGGAGAGGAAAGGAGAGGAGAGGAGAGGAGAGGAGAGGACAGGAGAGGAGAGGAGAGGAGAGGAGAGGAGAGGAGAGGAGAGGAGAGGAGAGGAGAGGAGAGCAGAGGAGAGGAGAGGAGAGGAGAGGAGAGGAGAGGAGAGGAGAGGAGAGGAGAGGAGAGGAGAGGAGAGGAGAGCAGTTCTGCTCTGTCAGGCCTGCAGTTCTGCGTGACAAGCCCTGAGCGAGCCCTGAGGCCTCCATACATGATACTACAGGCAGTATTGCTACTGGAAGGAAGGCTGCACTGGCAACAAATCCACACTGTCTTTTTGCAAAAAAGGGACTCTATTAGGTTGCTTACTCCCCTATTTTGTAGGTACAGGGACTGATTTGGAGCCAGCACCCCAAAGGCTTCCTCCAAAGGGCTGCGCATATGCGGCTGTGTCACCCCCATGTCACAATGCCACCACCCGGCAACGCAGTGGTCACCAGGCCCCACGCAGGATCCAGAGGAGCAGCCTCCCGTGTCCACTGCCAGAGCTGGCCCGGGGGCAGCCCCAGCACATCTGACAGGAAGCACTTGAGGAGCTGCTGGAATCACAGGCCAGGGGCTGAGGGAAGAAAACCTTGCATGAGGCTGCTGGAGGTTCTCCGCTGCAAGACAATCTGCTGGCAGGGCCACCTTCCAAGCTCAGCTCATGGATGCAAATCCTTTTCAACTGGATAGCAGTGGCAAGACCAAGGCAATTCCTTCTTGAGGAGCACTGCACAGCTCACCATCCTCATCTCCTACAGAGCAACGCTCAGGAGCCGTAAGAGATAGGATGTCGAGGGCTTGCAAGGGCTTGCAAGGGCTTGCAGTGCTTTGGAACACCCACTGGTGTCCTACACAGGGACAGCAAGGATTCTTGCCCACAAGGTCTATCAGCTCAGAGGCACTAGGGCACTCTGGCAAGTCCGCCAGATAGCTCCAGCTCAAGGGAGGATAGGGCTTGGGCAGCTCCTGGGAAGCATGAGCAGCCTGTGGGACAAGGAGCCAGGTCTGACTCACATGCTCACGGAACAGCCCATGGCCAGCACTGGGCTCAGCAAGGAACTTTTTCCCCTGGGGCACATTGGCACTGGTCCCCGGCGGTTTTTTGCCTTCCTCTGCAGTTCTCAGCACGGCCCCTTGCCACCATTTCTTTGGGCCATTTGGCCTGGGAGCCGGCTACTCATGCTCCACCATGCTGGCAGCCGCAGCTGCCACTTCTCAGCTCTCCCTGCAGCTAACACAAGCGCCTGGCAGGGACCAGAGCGCTTCTCATGCATCCCTGGCCAAGAAGCACAGCAGCCAAACAAGTTGTGGAAGGCAAAAAGTCTGCTCGTCATCGCTACATGTCACGCTTTGGAAGAGATGCCACGGTACCACTCACCTCTTCTTCCTCTTCTTCCTCTTCTTCCTCTTCTTCTTCTTCTTCTTCTTCTTCTTCTTCTTCTTCCTCTTTTGTGCATGGTCAGTCCCACAACTCCTTGTCAAGGTTCTCCCTCTGCAGGAACCGCGGACAGCTTGGCCTCTATTCCTGCTGCTGCTCTCTGCAGCTCTGGGACTTGCCTTTGCCAGCCTGCAAGGGATCTTTTCTCAGGCTAAACTGAAGAATGCCTCAGCCTACTCCTCGCTACACTTGGGCTTGAGCTAATGCTTGTGAGCCTGGGTTCTGAAACAGAGTCACAAAGGGAAAAAAAATGACATGAAATAACATAACATGAATTAACATAAAATCAAGAAAATTAATAAATTAACAACAAAATAAAATAAAATTCATTGTGTTATGTGTCCTTGACATTGATTTTGGAACTGAAAACCCTCTGTCCTTTCAGGCAAACAGTCTCTTAGATATTGGACTGGCAGACAGGAGAGGAGAGGAGAGGAGAGGAGAGGAAAGGAGAGGAGAGGAGAGGAGAGGAGAGGAGAGGAGAGGAAAGGAGAGGAGAGGTCAGGAGAGGAGAGGAGAGGAGAGGACAGGAGAGGAGAGGACAGGAGAGGAGAGGAGAGGAGAGGAGAGGAGAGCAGTTCTGCTCTGTCAGGCCTGCAGTTCTGCGTGACAAGCCCTGAGCGAGCCCTGAGGCCTCCATACATGATACTACAGGCAGTATTGCTACTGGAAGGAAGGCTGCACTGGCAACAAATCCACACTGTCTTTTTGCAAAAAAGGGACTCTATTAGGTTGCTTACTCCCCTATTTTGTAGGTACAGGGACTGATTTGGAGCCAGCACCCCAAAGGCTTCCTCCAAAGGGCTGCACATATGCGGCTGTGTCACCCCCATGTCACAATGCCAGCACCCGGCAACACAGTGGTCACCAGGCCCCACGCAGGATCCAGAGGAGCAGCCTCCCGTGTCCACTGCCAGAGCTGGCCCGGGGGCAGCCCCAGCACATCTGACAGGAAGCACTTGAGGAGCTGCTGGAATCACAGGCCAGGGGCTGAGGGAAGAAAACCTTGCATGAGGCTGCTGGAGGTTCTCCGCTGCAAGACAATCTGCTGGCAGGGCCACCTTCCAAGCTCGGCTCATGGATGCAAATCCTTTTCAACTGGATAGCAGTGGCAAGACCAAGGCAATTCCTTCTTGAGGAGCACTGCACAGCTCACCATCCTCATCTCCTACACAGCAACGCTCAGGAGCCGTAAGAGATAGGATGTCGAGGGCTTGCAAGGGCTTGCAAGGGCTTGCAGTGCTTTGGAACACCCACTGGTGTCCTACACAGGGACAGCAAGGATTCTTGCCCACAAGGTCTATCAGCTCAGAGGCACTTGGGCACTTTGGCAAGTCCGCCAGATAGCTCCAGCTCAAGGGAGGATAGGGCTTGGGCAGCTCCTGGGAAGCATGAGCAGCCTGTGGGACAAGGAGCCAGGTCTGACTCACATGCTCACGGAACAGCCCATGGCCAGCACTGGGCTCAGCAAGGAACTTTTTCCCCTGCGGCACATTGGCACTGGTCCCCGGCGGTTTTTTGCCTTCCTCTGCAGTTCTCAGCACGGCCCCTTGCCACCATTTCTTTGGGCCATTTGGCCTGGGAGCCGGCTGCTCATGCTCCACCATGCTGGCAGCCGCAGCTGCCACTTCTCAGCTCTCCCTGCAGCTAACACAAGCGCCTGGCAGGGACCAGAGCGCTTCTCATGCATCCCTGGCCAAGAAGCACAGCAGCCAAACAAGTTGTGGAAGGCAAAAAGTCTGCTCGTCATCGCTACATGTCACGCTTTGGAAGAGATGCCACGGTACCACTCACCTCTTCTTCCTCTTCTTCCTCTTCTTCCTCTTCTTCTTCTTCTTCTTCTTCTTCTTCTTCTCCTTCTTCTTCTTCTTCCTCTTTTGTGCATGGTCAGTCCCACAACTCCTTGTCAAGGTTCTCCCTCTGCAGGAACCGCGGACAGCTTGGCCTCTATTCCTGCTGCTGCTCTCTGCAGCTCTGGGACTTGCCTTTGCCAGCCTGCAAGGGATCTTTTCTCATGCTAAACTGAAGAATGCCACAGCCTACTCCTGGCTACACTTGGGCTTGAGCTAATGCTTGTGAGCCTGGGTTCTGAAACAGAGTCACAAAGGGAAAAAAAATGGCATGAAATAACATAACATGAATTAACATAAAATCAAGAAAATTAATAAATTAACAACAAAATAAAATAAAATTCATTGTGTTATGTGTCCTTGACATTGATTTTGGAACTGAAAACCCTCTGTCCTTTCAGGCAAACAGTCTCTTAGATATTGGACTGGCGGACAGGAGAGGAGAGGAGAGGAGAGGAGAGGAGAGGAGAGGAGAGGAAAGGAGAGGAGAGGAGAGGAGAGGAGAGGAAAGGAGAGGAGAGGAGAGGAGAGGAGAGGACAGGAGAGGAGAGGAGAGGAGAGGAGAGGAGAGGAGAGGAGAGGAGAGGAGAGGAGAGGAGAGCAGTTCTGCTCTGTCAGGCCTGCAGTTCTGCGTGACAAGCCCTGAGCGAGCCCTGAGGCCTCCATACATGATACTACAGGCAGTATTGCTACTGGAAGGAAGGCTGCACTGGCAACAAATCCACACTGTCTTTTTGCAAAAAAGGGACTCTATTAGGTTGCTTACTCCCCTATTTTGTAGGTACAGGGACTGATTTGGAGCCAGCACCCCAAAGGCTTCCTCCAAAGGGCTGCGCATATGCGGCTGTGTCACCCCCATGTCACAATGCCAGCACCCGGCAACGCAGTGGTCACCAGGCCCCACGCAGGATCCAGAGGAGCAGCCTCCCGTGTCCACTGCCAGAGCTGGCCCGGGGGCAGCCCCAGCACATCTGACAGGAAGCACTTGAGGAGCTGCTGGAATCACAGGCCAGGGGCTGAGGGAAGAAAACCTTGCATGAGGCTGCTGGAGGTTCTCCGCTGCAAGACAATCTGCTGGCAGGGCCACCTTCCAAGCTCGGCTCATGGATGCAAATCCTTTTCAACTGGATAGCAGTGGCAAGACCAAGGCAATTCCTTCTTGAGGAGCACTGCACAGCTCACCATCCTCATCTCCTACACAGCAACGCTCAGGAGCCGTAAGAGATAGGATGTCGAGGGCTTGCAAGGCCTTGCAAGGGCTTGCAGTGCTTTGGAACACCCACTGGTGTCCTACACAGGGACAGCAAGGATTCTTGCCCACAGGGTCTATCAGCTCAGAGGCACTTGGGCACTCTGGCAAGTCCGCCAGATAGCTCCAGCTCAAGGGAGGATAGGGCTTGGGCAGCTCCTGCGAAGCATGAGCAGCCTGTGGGACAAGGAGCCAGCTCTGGCTCACATGCTCAGGGAACAGCCCATGGCCAGCACTGGGCTCAGCAAGGAACTTTTTCCCCTGGGGCACATTGGCACTGGTCCCCGGCGGTTTTTTGCCTTCCTCTGCAGTTCTCAGCACGGCCCCTTGCCACCATTTCTTTGGGCCATTTGGCCTGGGAGCCGGCTGCTCATGCTCCACCATGCTGGCAGCTGCAGCTGCCACTTCTCAGCTCTCCCTGCAGCTAACACAAGCGCCTGGCAGGGACCAGAGCGCTTCTCATGCATCCCTGGCCAAGAAGCACAGCAGCCAAACAAGTTGTGGAAGGCAAAAAGTCTGCTCATCATCGCTACATGTCACGCTTTGGAAGAGATGCCACGGTACCACTCACCTCTTCTTCCTCTTCTTCCTCTTCTTCCTCTTCTTCTTCTTCTTCCTCTTCTTCTTCTTCTTCTTCTTCTTCTTCTTCCTCTTTTGTGCATGGTCAGTCCCACAACTCCTTGTCAAGGTTCTCCCTCTGCAGGAACCGCGGACAGCTTGGCCTCTATTCCTGCTGCTGCTCTCTGCAGCTCTGGGACTTGCCTTTGCCAGCCTGCAAGGGATCTTTTCTCAGGCTAAACTGAAGAATGCCTCAGCCTGCTCCTGGCTACACTTGGGCTTGAGCTAGTGCTTGTGAGCCTGGGTTCTGAAACAGAGTCACAAAGGGAAAAAAAATGACATGAAATAACATAACATGAATTAACATAAAATCAAGAAAATTAATAAATTAACAACAAAATAAAATAAAATTCATTGTGTTCTGTGTCCTTGACATTGATTTTGGAACTGAAAACCCTCTGTCCTTTCAGGCAAACAGTCTCTTAGATATTGGACTGGCGGACAGGAGAGGAGAGGAGAGGAGAGGAGAGGAGAGGAGAGGAGAGCAGTTCTGCTCTGTCAAGCCTGCAGTTCTGCGTGACAAGCCCTGAGCGAGCCCTGAGGCCTCCATACATGATACTACAGGCAGTATTGCTACTGGAAGGAAGGCTGCACTGGCAACAAATCCACACTGTCTTTTTGCAAAAAGGGGACTCTATCAGGTTGCTTACTCCCCTATTTTGTAGGTACAGGGACTGATTTGGAGCCAGCACCCCAAAGGCTTCCTCCAAAGGGCTGCACATATGCGGCTGTGTCACCCCCATGTCACAATGCCAGCACCCGGCAACGCAGTGGTCACCAGGCCCCACGCAGGATCCAGAGGAGCAGCCTCCCGTGTCCACTGCCAGAGCTGGCCCGGGGGCAGCCCCAGCACATCTGACAGGAAGCACTTGAGGAGCTGCTGGAATCACAGGCCAGGGGCTGAGGGAAGAAAACCTTGCATGAGGCTGCTGGAGGTTCTCCGCTGCAAGACAATCTGCTGGCAGGGCCACCTTCCAAGCTCGGCTCATGGATGCAAATCCTTTTCAACTGGATAGCAGTGGCAAGACCAAGGCAATTCCTTCTTGAGGAGCACTGCACAGCTCACCATCCTCATCTCCTACAGAGCAACACTCAGGAGCCGTAAGAGATAGGATGTCGAGGGCTTGCAAGGGCTTGCAAGGGCTTGCAGTGCTTTGGAACACCCACTGGTGTCCTACACAGGGACAGCAAGGATTCTTGCCCACAAGGTCTATCAGCTCAGAGGCACTTGGGCACTCTGGCAAGTCCGCCAGATAGCTCCAGCTCAAGGGAGGATAGGGCTTGGGCAGCTCCTGGGAAGCATGAGCAGCCTGTGGGACAAGGAGCCAGCTCTGGCTCACATGCTCAGGGAACAGCCCATGGCCAGCACTGGGCTCAGCAAGGAACTTTTTCCCCTGGGGCACATTGGCACTGGTCCCCGGCGGTTTTTTGCCTTCCTCTGCAGTTCTCAGCACGGCCCCTTGCCACCATTTCTTTGGGCCATTTGGCCTGGGAGCCGGCTGCTCATGCTCCACCATGCTGGCAGCCGCAGCTGCCACTTCTCAGCTCTCCCTGCAGCTAACACAAGCGCCTGGCAGGGACCAGAGCGCTTCTCATGCATCCCTGCCCAAGAAGCACAGCAGCCAAACAAGTTGTGGAAGGCAAAAAGTCTGCTCGTCATCGCTACATGTAACGCTTTGGAAGAGATGCCACGGTACCACTCACCTCTTCTTCCTCTTCTTCCTCTTCTTCTTCTTCTTCTTCTTCTTCTTCTTCTTCTTCTTCTTCTTCTTCTTCTTCCTCTTTTGTGCATGGTCAGTCCCACAACTCCTTGTCAGGGTTCTCCCTCTGCAGGAACCGCGGACAGCTTGGCCTCTATTCCTGCTGCTGCTCTCTGCAGCTCTGGGACTTGCCTTTGCCAGCCTGCAAGGGATCTTTTCTCCTGCTAAACTGAAGAATGCCTCAGCCTACTCCTGGCTACACTTAGGCTTGAGCTAATGCTTGTGAGCCTGGGTTCTGAAACAGAGTCACAAAGGGAAAAAAAATGACATGAAATAACATAACATGAATTAACATAAAATCAAGAAAATTAATAAATTAACAACAAAATAAAATAAAATTCATTGTGTTCTGTGTCCTTGACATTGATTTTGGAACTGAAAACCCTCTGTCCTTTCAGGCAAACAGTCTCTTAGATATTGGACTGGCGGACAGGAGAGAAGAGGAGAGGAGAGGAGAGGAGAGGAGAGGAGAGGAGAGGAGAGGAGAGGAGAGGAGAGGAGAGGAGAGCAGTTCTGCTCTGTCAGGCCTGCAGTTCTGCGTGACAAGCCCTGAGCGAGCCCTGAGGCCTCCATACATGATACGACAGGCAGTATTGCTACTGGAAGGAAGGCTGCACTGGCAACAAATCCACACTGTCTTTTTGCAAAAAAGGGACTCTATTAGGTTGCTTACTCCCCTATTTTGTAGGTACAGGGACTGATTTGGAGCCAGCACCCCAAAGGCTTCCTCCAAAGGGCTGCACATATGCGGCTGTGTCACCCCCATGTCACAATGCCAGCACCCGGCAACGCAGTGGTCACCAGGCCCCACGCAGGATCCAGAGGAGCAGCCTCCCGTGTCCACTGCCAGAGCTGGCCCGGGGGCAGCCCCAGCACATCTGACAGGAAGCACTTGAGGAGCTGCTGGAATCACAGGCCAGGGGCTGAGGGAAGAAAACCTTGCATGAGGCTGCTGGAGGTTCTCCGCTGCAAGACAATCTGCTGGCAGGGCCACCTTCCAAGCTCGGCTCATGGATGCAAATCCTTTTCAACTGGATAGCAGTGGCAAGACCAAGGCAATTCCTTCTTGAGGAGCACTGCACAGCTCACCATCCTCATCTCCTACACAGCAACGCTCAGGAGCCGTAAGAGATAGGATGTCGAGGGCTTGCAAGGGCTTGCAAGGGCTTGCAGTGCTTTGGAACACCCACTGGTGTCCTACACAGGGACAGCAAGGATTCTTGCCCACAAGGTCTATCAGCTCAGAGGCACTTGGGCACTCTGGCAAGTCCGCCAGATAGCTCCAGCTCAAGGGAGGATAGGGCTTGGGCAGCTCCTGCGAAGCATGAGCAGCCTGTGGGACAAGGAGCCAGGTCTGGCTCACATG
This sequence comes from Caloenas nicobarica, assembly GCF_036013445.1. Taxonomy (NCBI): domain Eukaryota; kingdom Metazoa; phylum Chordata; class Aves; order Columbiformes; family Columbidae; genus Caloenas; species Caloenas nicobarica. Next base: position 19,190,322 of record NC_088258.1, read on the forward strand.
CTCAGGGAACAGCCCATGGCCAGCACTGGGCTCAGCAAGGAACTTTTTCCCCTGGGGCACATTGGCACTGGTCCCCGGCGGTTTTTTGCCTTCCTCTGCAGTTCTCAGCACGGCCCCTTGCCACCATTTCTTTGGGCCATTTGGCCTGGGAGCCGGCTGCTCATGCTCCACCATGCTGGCAGCCGCAGCTGCCACTTCTCAGCTCTCCCTGCAGGTAACACGAACGCCTGGCAGGGACCAGAGCGCTTCTCATGCATCCCTGCCCAAGAAGCACAGCAGCCAAACAAGTTGTGGAAGGCAAAAAGTCTGCTCGTCATCGCTACATGTCACGCTTTGGAAGAGATGCCACGGTACCACTCACCTCTTCTTCCTCTTCTTCTTCTTCTTCTTCTTCTTCTTCTTCTTCTTCTTCCTCTTTTGTGCATGGTCAGTCCCACAACTCCTTGTCAAGGTTCTCCCTCTGCAGGAACCGCGGACAGCTTGGCCTCTATTCCTGCTGCTGCTCTCTGCAGCTCTGGGACTTGCCTTTGCCAGCCTGCAAGGGATCTTTTCTCCTGCTAAACTGAAGAATGCCTCAGCCTACTCCTGGCTACACTTGGGCTTGAGCTAATGCTTGTGAGCCTGGGTTCTGAAACAGAGTCACAAAGGGAAAAAAAATGACATGAAATAACATAACATGAATTAACATAAAATCAAGAAAATTAATAAATTAACAACAAAATAAAATAAAATTCATTGTGTTCTGTGTCCTTGACATTGATTTTGGAACTGAAAACCCTCTGTCCTTTCAGGCAAACAGTCTCTTAGATATTGGACTGGCGGACAGGAGAGGAGAGGAGAGGAGAGGAGAGGAGAGGAGAGGAGAGGAGAGGAGAGGAGAGGAGAGGAGAGGAGAGGAGAGGAGAGGAGAGGAGAGCAGTTCTGCTCTGTCAGGCCTGCAGTTCTGCGTGACAAGCCCTGAGCGAGCCCTGAGGCCTCCATGTATGATCCTACAGGCAGTATTGCTACTGGAAGGAAGGCTGCACTGGCAACAAATCCACACTGTCTTTTTGCAAAAAAGGGACTCTATTAGGTTGCTTACTCCCCTATTTTGTAGGTACAGGGACTGATTTGGAGCCAGCACCCCAAAGGCTTCCTCCAAAGGGCTGCACATATGCGGCTGTGTCACCCCCATGTCACAATGCCAGCACCCGGCAACGCAGTGGTCACCAGGCCCCACGCAGGATCCAGAGGAGCAGCCTCCCGTGTCCACTGCCAGAGCTGGCCCGGGGGCAGCCCCAGCACATCTGACAGGAAGCACTTGAGGAGCTGCTGGAATCACAGGCCAGGGGCTGAGGGAAGAAAACCTTGCATGAGGCTGCTGGAGGTTCTCCGCTGCAAGACAATCTGCTGGCAGGGCCACCTTCCAAGCTCGGCTCATGGATGCAAATCCTTTTCAACTGGATAGCAGTGGCAAGACCAAGGCAATTCCTTCTTGAGGAGCACTGCACAGCTCACCATCCTCATCTCCTACAGAGCAACGCTCAGGAGCCGTAAGAGATAGGATGTCGAGGGCTTGCAAGGGCTTGCAAGGGCTTGCAGTGCTTTGGAACACCCACTGGTGTCCTACACAGGGACAGCGAGGATTCTTGCCCACAAGGTCTATCAGCTCAGAGGCACTTGGGCACTCTGGCAAGTCCGCCAGATAGCTCCAGCTCAAGGGAGGATAGGGCTTGGGCAGCTCCTGGGAAGCATGAGCAGCCTGTGGGACAAGGAGCCAGCTCTGGCTCACATGCTCAGGGAACAGCCCATGGCCAGCACTGGGCTCAGCAAGGAACTTTTTCCCCTGGGGCACATTGGCACTGGTCCCCGACGGTTTTTTGCCTTCCTCTGCAGTTCTCAGCACGGCCCCTTGCCACCATTTCTTTGGGCCATTTGGCCTGGGAGCCGGCTGCTCATGCTCCACCATGCTGGCAGCCGCAGCTGCCACTTCTCAGCTCTCCCTGCAGGTAACACGAACGCCTGGCAGGGACCAGAGCGCTTCTCATGCATCCCTGGCCAAGAAGCACAGCAGCCAAACAAGTTGTGGAAGGCAAAAAGTCTGCTCGTCATCACTACATGTCACGCTTTGGAAGAGATGCCACGGTACCACTCACCTCTTCTTCCTCTTCTTCCTCTTCTTCTTCTTCTTCTTCTTCTTCTTCTTCTTCTTCCTCTTTTGTGCATGGTCAGTCCCACAACTCCTTGTCAAGGTTCTCCCTCTGCAGGAACCGCGGACAGCTTGGCCTCTATTCCTGCTGCTGCTCTCTGCAGCTCTGGGACTTGCCTTTGCCAGCCTGCAAGGGATCTTTTCTCCTGCTAAACTGAAGAATGCCTCAGCCTACTCCTGGCTACACTTGGGCTTGAGCTAATGCTTGTGAGCCTGGGTTCTGAAACAGAGTCACAAAGGGAAAAAAAATGACATGAAATAACATAACATGAATTAACATAAAATCAAGAAAATTAATAAATTAACAACAAAATAAAATAAAATTCATTGTGTTCTGTGTCGTTGACATTGATTTTGGAACTGAAAACCCTCTGTCCTTTCAGGCAAACAGTCTCTTAGATATTGGACTGGCGGACAGGAGAGAAGAGGAGAGGAGAGGAGAGGAGAGGAGAGGAGAGGAGAGGAGAGGAGAGGAGAGGAGAGGAGAGCAGTTCTGCTCTGTCAGGCCTGCAGTTCTGCGTGACAAGCCCTGAGCGAGCCCTGAGGCCTCCATACATGATACTACAGGCAGTATTGCTACTGGAAGGAAGGCTGCACTGGCAACAAATCCACACTGTCTTTTTGCAAAAAAGGGACTCTATTAGGTTGCTTACTCCCCTATTTTGTAGGTACAGGGACTGATTTGGAGCCAGCACCCCAAAGGCTTCCTCCAAAGGGCTGCACATATGCGGCTGTGTCACCCCCATGTCACAATGCCAGCACCCGGCAACGCAGTGGTCACCAGGCCCCACGCAGGATCCAGAGGAGCAGCCTCCCGTGTCCACTGCCAGAGCTGGCCCGGGGGCAGCCCCAGCACATCTGACAGGAAGCACTTGAGGAGCTGCTGGAATCACAGGCCAGGGGCTGAGGGAAGAAATCCTTGCATGAGGCTGCTGGAGGTTCTCCGCTGCAAGACAATCTGCTGGCAGGGCCACCTTCCAAGCTCGGCTCATGGATGCAAATCCTTTTCAACTGGATAGCAGTGGCAAGACGAAGGCAATTCCTTCTTGAGGAGCACTGCACATCTCACCATCCTCATCTCCTAGAGAGTAACGCTCAGGAGCCGTAAGAGATAGGATGTCGAGGGCTTGCAAGGGCTTGCAAGGGCTTGCAGTGCTTTGGAACACCCACTGGTGTCCTACACAGGGACAGCGAGGATTCTTGCCCACAAGGTCTATCAGCTCAGAGGCACTTGGGCACTCTGGCAAGTCCGCCAGATAGCTCCAGCTCAAGGGAGGATAGGGCTTGGGCAGCTCCTGGGAAGCATGAGCAGCCTGTGGGACAAGGAGCCAGCTCTGGCTCACATGCTCAGGGAACAGCCCATGGCCAGCACTGGGCTCAGCAAGGAACTTTTTCCCCTGGGGCACATTGGCACTGGTCCCCGGCGGTTTTTTGCCTTCCTCTGCAGTTCTCAGCACGGCCCCTTGCCACCATTTCTTTGGGCCATTTGGCCTGGGAGCCGGCTGCTCATGCTCCACCATGCTGGCAGCCGCAGCTGCCACTTCTCAGCTCTCCCTGCAGCTAACACAAGCGCCTGGCAGGGACCAGAGCGCTTCTCATGCATCCCTGGCCAAGAAGCACAGCAGCCAAACAAGTTGTGGAAGGCAAAAAGTCTGCTCGTCGTCGCTACATGTCACGCTTTGGAAGAGATGCCACGGTACCACTCACCTCTTCTTCCTCTTCTTCCTCTTCTTCTTCTTCTTCTTCTTCTTCTTCTTCTTCCTCTTTTGTGCATGGTCAGTCCCACAACTCCTTGTCAAGGTTCTCCCTCTGCAGGAACCGCGGACAGCTTGGCCTCTATTCCTGCTGCTGCTCTCTGCAGCTCTGGGACTTGCCTTTGCCAGCCTGCAAGGGATCTTTTCTCCTGCTAAACTGAAGAATGCCTCAGCCTACTCCTGGCTACACTTGGGCTTGAGCTAATGCTTGTGAGCCTGGGTTCTGAAACAGAGTCACAAAGGGAAAAAAAATGACATGAAATAACATAACATGAATTAACATAAAATCAAGAAAATTAATAAATTAACAACAAAATAAAATAAAATTCATTGTGTTATGTGTCCTTGACATTGATTTTGGAACTGAAAACCCTCTGTCCTTTCAGGCAAACAGTCTCTTAGATATTGGACTGGCGGACAGGAGAGGAGAGGAGAGGAGAGGAGAGGAGAGGAAAGGAGAGGAGAGGAGAGGAGAGGAGAGGAGAGGAGAGGAGAGGAGAGGAGAGGAGAGGAGAGGAGAGGAGAGGAGAGGAGAGGAGAGGAGAGGAGAGGAGAGCAGTTCTGCTCTGTTCAGGCCTGCAGTTCTGCGTGACAAGCCCTGAGCGAGCCCTGAGGCCTCCATACATGATACTACAGGCAGTATTGCTACTGGAAGGAAGGCTGCACTGGCAACAAATCCACACTGTCTTTTTGCAAAAAAGGGACTCTATTAGGTTGCTTACTCCCCTATTTTGTAGGTACAGGGACTGATTTGGAGCCAGCACCCCAAAGGCTTCCTCCAAAGGGCTGCACATATGCGGCTGTGTCACCCCCATGTCACAATGCCAGCACCCGGCAACGCAGTGGTCACCAGGCCCCACGCAGGATCCAGAGGAGCAGCCTCCCGTGTCCACTGCCAGAGCTGGCCCGGGGGCAGCCCCAGCACATCTGACAGGAAGCACTTGAGGAGCTGCTGGAATCACAGGCCAGGGGCTGAGGGAAGAAATCCTTGCATGAGGCTGCTGGAGGTTCTCCGCTGCAAGACAATCTGCTGGCAGGGCCACCTTCCAAGCTCGGCTCATGGATGCAAATCCTTTTCAACTGGATAGCAGTGGCAAGACGAAGGCAATTCCTTCTTGAGGAGCACTGCACATCTCACCATCCTCATCTCCTAGAGAGTAACGCTCAGGAGCCGTAAGAGATAGGATGTCGAGGGCTTGCAAGGGCTTGCAAGGGCTTGCAGTGCTTTGGAACACCCACTGGTGTCCTACACAGGGACAGCGAGGATTCTTGCCCACAAGGTCTATCAGCTCAGAGGCACTTGGGCACTCTGGCAAGTCCGCCAGATAGCTCCAGCTCAAGGGAGGATAGGGCTTGGGCAGCTCCTGGGAAGCATGAGCAGCCTGTGGGACAAGGAGCCAGCTCTGGCTCACATGCTCAGGGAACAGCCCATGGCCAGCACTGGGCTCAGCAAGGAACTTTTTCCCCTGGGGCACATTGGCACTGGTCCCCGGCGGTTTTTTGCCTTCCTCTGCAGTTCTCAGCACGGCCCCTTGCCACCATTTCTTTGGGCCATTTGGCCTGGGAGCCGGCTGCTCATGCTCCACCATGCTGGCAGCCGCAGCTGCCACTTCTCAGCTCTCCCTGCAGGTAACACGAACGCCTGGCAGGGACCAGAGCGCTTCTCATGCATCCCTGGCCAAGAAGCACAGCAGCCAAACAAGTTGTGGAAGGCAAAAATTCTGCTCGTCATCGCTACATGTCACGCTTTGGAAGAGATGCCACGGTACCACTCACCTCTTCTTCCTCTTCTTCCTCTTCTTCTTCTTCTTCTTCTTCTTCTTCTTCTTCTTCTTCTTCCTCTTTTGTGCATGGTCAGTCCCACAACTCCTTGTCAAGGTTCTCCCTCTGCAGGAACCGCGGACAGCTTGGCCTCTATTCCTGCTGCTGCTCTCTGCAGCTCTGGGACTTGCCTTTGCCAGCCTGCAAGGGATCTTTTCTCCTGCTAAACTGAAGAATGCCTCAGCCTACTCCTGGCTACACTTGGGCTTGAGCTAATGCTTGTGAGCCTGGGTTCTGAAACAGAGTCACAAAGGGAAAAAAAATGACATGAAATAACATAACATGAATTAACATAAAATCAAGAAAATTAATAAATTAACAACAAAATAAAATAAAATTCATTGTGTTATGTGTCCTTGACATTGATTTTGGAACTGAAAACCCTCTGTCCTTTCAGGCAAACAGTCTCTTAGATATTGGACTGGCGGACAGGAGAGGAGAGGAGAGGAGAGGAGAGGAGAGGAGAGGAGAGGAGAGGAGAGCAGTTCTGCTCTGTCAGGCCTGCAGTTCTGCGTGACAAGCCCTGAGCGAGCCCTGAGGCCTCCATACATGATACTACAGGCAGTATTGCTACTGGAAGGAAGGCTGCACTGGCAACAAATCCACACTGTCTTTTTGCAAAAAGGGGACTCTATCAGGTTGCTTACTCCCCTATTTTGTAGGTACAGGGACTGATTTGGAGCCAGCACCCCAAAGGCTTCCTCCAAAGGGCTGCACATATGCGGCTGTGTCACCCCCATGTCACAATGCCAGCACCCGGCAACGCAGTGGTCACCAGGCCCCACGCAGGATCCAGAGGAGCAGCCTCCCGTGTCCACTGCCAGAGCTGGCCCGGGGGCAGCCCCAGCACATCTGACAGGAAGCACTTGAGGAGCTGCTGGAATCACAGGCCAGGGGCTGAGGGAAGAAAACCTTGCATGAGGCTGCTGGAGGTTCTCCGCTGCAAGACAATCTGCTGGCAGGGCCACCTTCCAAGCTCGGCTCATGGATGCAAATCCTTTTCAACTGGATAGCAGTGGCAAGACCAAGGCAATTCCTTCTTGAGGAGCACTGCACAGCTCACCATCCTCATCTCCTACAGAGCAACACTCAGGAGCCGTAAGAGATAGGATGTCGAGGGCTTGCAAGGGCTTGCAAGGGCTTGCAGTGCTTTGGAACACCCACTGGTGTCCTACACAGGGACAGCGAGGATTCTTGCCCACAAGGTCTATCAGCTCAGAGGCACTTGGGCACTCTGGCAAGTCCGCCAGATAGCTCCAGCTCAAGGGAGGATAGGGCTTGGGCAGCTCCTGGGAAGCATGAGCAGCCTGTGGGACAAGGAGCCAGCTCTGGCTCACATGCTCAGGGAACAGCCCATGGCCAGCACTGGGCTCAGCAAGGAACTTTTTCCCCTGGGGCACATTGGCACTGGTCCCCGGCGGTTTTTTGCCTTCCTCTGCAGTTCTCAGCACGGCCCCTTGCCACCATTTCTTTGGGCCATTTGGCCTGGGAGCCGGCTGCTCATGCTCCACCATGCTGGCAGCCGCAGCTGCCACTTCTCAGCTCTCCCTGCAGGTAACACGAACGCCTGGCAGGGACCAGAGCGCTTCTCATGCATCCCTGGCCAAGAAGCACAGCAGCCAAACAAGTTGTGGAAGGCAAAAAGTCTGCTCGTCATCGCTACATGTCACGCTTTGGAAGAGATGCCACGGTACCACTCACCTCTTCTTCCTCTTCTTCCTCTTCTTCTTCTTCTTCTTCTTCTTCTTCTTCTTCTTCCTCTTTTGTGCATGGTCAGTCCCACAACTCCTTGTCAAGGTTCTCCCTCTGCAGGAACCGCGGACAGCTTGGCCTCTATTCCTGCTGCTGCTCTCTGCAGCTCTGGGACTTGCCTTTGCCAGCCTGCAAGGGATCTTTTCTCCTGCTAAACTGAAGAATGCCTCAGCCTACTCCTGGCTACACTTGGGCTTGAGCTAATGCTTGTGAGCCTGGGTTCTGAAACAGAGTCACAAAGGGAAAAAAAATGACATGAAATAACATAACATGAATTAACATAAAATCAAGAAAATTAATAAATTAACAACAAAATAAAATAAAATTCATTGTGTTATGTGTCCTTGACATTGATTTTGGAACTGAAAACCCTCTGTCCTTTCAGGCAAACAGTCTCTTAGATATTGGACTGGCGGACAGGAGAGGAGAGGAGAGGAGAGGAGAGGAGAGGAGAGGAGAGCAGTTCTGCTCTGTCAGGCCTGCAGTTCTGCGTGACAAGCCCTGAGCGAGCCCTGAGGCCTCCATACATGATACTACAGGCAGTATTGCTACTGGAAGGAAGGCTGCACTGGCAACAAATCCACACTGTCTTTTTGCAAAAAGGGGACTCTATCAGGTTGCTTACTCCCCTATTTTGTAGGTACAGGGACTGATTTGGAGCCAGCACCCCAAAGGCTTCCTCCAAAGGGCTGCACATATGCGGCTGTGTCACCCCCATGTCACAATGCCAGCACCCGGCAACGCAGTGGTCACCAGGCCCCACGCAGGATCCAGAGGAGCAGCCTCCCGTGTCCACTGCCAGAGCTGGCCCGGGGGCAGCCCCAGCACATCTGACAGGAAGCACTTGAGGAGCTGCTGGAATCACAGGCCAGGGGCTGAGGGAAGAAAACCTTGCATGAGGCTGCTGGAGGTTCTCCGCTGCAAGACAATCTGCTGGCAGGGCCACCTTCCAAGCTCGGCTCATGGATGCAAATCCTTTTCAACTGGATAGCAGTGGCAAGACCAAGGCAATTCCTTCTTGAGGAGCACTGCACAGCTCACCATCCTCATCTCCTACAGAGCAACACTCAGGAGCCGTAAGAGATAGGATGTCGAGGGCTTGCAAGGGCTTGCAAGGGCTTGCAGTGCTTTGGAACACCCACTGGTGTCCTACACAGGGACAGCGAGGATTCTTGCCCACAAGGTCTATCAGCTCAGAGGCACTTGGGCACTCTGGCAAGTCCGCCAGATAGCTCCAGCTCAAGGGAGGATAGGGCTTGGGCAGCTCCTGGGAAGCATGAGCAGCCTGTGGGACAAGGAGCCAGCTCTGGCTCACATGCTCAGGGAACAGCCCATGGCCAGCACTGGGCTCAGCAAGGAACTTTTTCCCCTGGGGCACATTGGCACTGGTCCCCGGCGGTTTTTTGCCTTCCTCTGCAGTTCTCAGCACGGCCCCTTGCCACCATTTCTTTGGGCCATTTGGCCTGGGAGCCGGCTGCTCATGCTCCACCATGCTGGCAGCCGCAGCTGCCACTTCTCAGCTCTCCCTGCAGGTAACACGAACGCCTGGCAGGGACCAGAGCGCTTCTCATGCATCCCTGGCCAAGAAGCACAGCAGCCAAACAAGTTGTGGAAGGCAAAAAGTCTGCTCGTCATCGCTACATGTCACGCTTTGGAAGAGATGCCACGGTACCACTCACCTCTTCTTCCTCTTCTTCCTCTTCTTCTTCTTCTTCTTCTTCTTCTTCTTCTTCTTCCTCTTTTGTGCATGGTCAGTCCCACAACTCCTTGTCAAGGTTCTCCCTCTGCAGGAACCGCGGACAGCTTGGCCTCTATTCCTGCTGCTGCTCTCTGCAGCTCTGGGACTTGCCTTTGCCAGCCTGCAAGGGATCTTTTCTCCTGCTAAACTGAAGAATGCCTCAGCCTACTCCTGGCTACACTTGGGCTTGAGCTAATGCTTGTGAGCCTGGGTTCTGAAACAGAGTCACAAAGGGAAAAAAAATGACATGAAATAACATAACATGAATTAACATAAAATCAAGAAAATTAATAAATTAACAACAAAATAAAATAAAATTCATTGTGTTATGTGTCCTTGACATTGATTTTGGAACTGAAAACCCTCTGTCCTTTCAGGCAAACAGTCTCTTAGATATTGGACTGGCGGACAGGAGAGGAGAGGAGAGGAGAGGAGAGGAGAGGAGAGGAGAGGAGAGGAGAGGAGAGGAGAGCAGTTCTGCTCTGTTCAGGCCTGCAGTTCTGCGTGACAAGCCCTGAGCGAGCCCTGAGGCCTCCATACATGATACTACAGGCAGTATTGCTACTGGAAGGAAGGCTGCACTGGCAACAAATCCACACTGTCTTTTTGCAAAAAAGGGACTCTATTAGGTTGCTTACTCCCCTATTTTGTAGGTACAGGGACTGATTTGGAGCCAGCACCCCAAAGGCTTCCTCCAAAGGGCTGCACATATGCGGCTGTGTCACCCCCATGTCACAATGCCAGCACCCGGCAACGCAGTGGTCACCAGGCCCCACGCAGGATCCAGAGGAGCAGCCTCCCGTGTCCACTGCCAGAGCTGGCCCGGGGGCAGCCCCAGCACATCTGACAGGAAGCACTTGAGGAGCTGCTGGAATCACAGGCCAGGGGCTGAGGGAAGAAAACCTTGCATGAGGCTGCTGGAGGTTCTCCGCTGCAAGACAATCTGCTGGCAGGGCCACCTTCCAAGCTCGGCTCATGGATGCAAATCCTTTTCAACTGGATAGCAGTGGCAAGACGAAGGCAATTCCTTCTTGAGGAGCACTGCACATCTCACCATCCTCATCTCCTAGAGAGTAACGCTCAGGAGCCGTAAGAGATAGGATGTCGAGGGCTTGCAAGGGCTTGCAAGGGCTTGCAGTGCTTTGGAACACCCACTGGTGTCCTACACAGGGACAGCGAGGATTCTTGCCCACAAGGTCTATCAGCTCAGAGGCACTTGGGCACTCTGGCAAGTCCGCCAGATAGCTCCAGCTCAAGGGAGGATAGGGCTTGGGCAGCTCCTGGGAAGCATGAGCAGCCTGTGGGACAAGGAGCCAGCTCTGGCTCACATGCTCAGGGAACAGCCCATGGCCAGCACTGGGCTCAGCAAGGAACTTTTTCCCCTGGGGCACATTGGCACTGGTCCCCGGCGGTTTTTTGCCTTCCTCTGCAGTTCTCAGCACGGCCCCTTGCCACCATTTCTTTGGGCCATTTGGCCTGGGAGCCGGCTGCTCATGCTCCACCATGCTGGCAGCCGCAGCTGCCACTTCTCAGCTCTCCCTGCAGGTAACACGAACGCCTGGCAGGGACCAGAGCGCTTCTCATGCATCCCTGGCCAAGAAGCACAGCAGCCAAACAAGTTGTGGAAGGCAAAAAGTCTGCTCGTCATCGCTACATGTCACGCTTTGGAAGAGATGCCACGGTACCACTCACCTCTTCTTCCTCTTCTTCCTCTTCTTCTTCTTCTTCTTCTTCTTCTTCTTCTTCTTCTTCTTCCTCTTTTGTGCATGGTCAGTCCCACAACTCCTTGTCAAGGTTCTCCCTCTGCAGGAACCGCGGACAGCTTGGCCTCTATTCCTGCTGCTGCTCTCTGCAGCTCTGGGACTTGCCTTTGCCAGCCTGCAAGGGATCTTTTCTCCTGCTAAACTGAAGAATGCCTCAGCCTACTCCTGGCTACACTTGGGCTTGAGCTAATGCTTGTGAGCCTGGGTTCTGAAACAGAGTCACAAAGGGAAAAAAAATGACGTGAAATAACATAACATGAATTAACATAAAATCAAGAAAATTAATAAATTAACAACAAAATAAAATAAAATTCATTGTGTTATGTGTCCTTGACATTGATTTTGGAACTGAAAACCCTCTGTCCTTTCAGGCAAACAGTCTCTTAGATATTGGACTGGCGGACAGGAGAGGAGAGGAGAGGAGAGGAGAGGAGAGGAAAGGAGAGGAGAGGAGAGGAGAGGAGAGGAGAGGAGAGGAGAGGAGAGGAGAGGAGAGGAGAGGAGAGGAGAGGAGAGGAGAGGAGAGGAGAGGAGAGCAGTTCTGCTCTGTTCAGGCCTGCAGTTCTGCGTGACAAGCCCTGAGCGAGCCCTGAGGCCTCCATACATGATACTACAGGCAGTATTGCTACTGGAAGGAAGGCTGCACTGGCAACAAATCCACACTGTCTTTTTGCAAAAAAGGGACTCTATTAGGTTGCTTACTCCCCTATTTTGTAGGTACAGGGACTGATTTGGAGCCAGCACCCCAAAGGCTTCCTCCAAAGGGCTGCACATATGCGGCTGTGTCACCCCCATGTCACAATGCCAGCACCCGGCAACGCAGTGGTCACCAGGCCCCACGCAGGATCCAGAGGAGCAGCCTCCCGTGTCCACTGCCAGAGCTGGCCCGGGGGCAGCCCCAGCACATCTGACAGGAAGCACTTGAGGAGCTGCTGGAATCACAGGCCAGGGGCTGAGGGAAGAAATCCTTGCATGAGGCTGCTGGAGGTTCTCCGCTGCAAGACAATCTGCTGGCAGGGCCACCTTCCAAGCTCGGCTCATGGATGCAAATCCTTTTCAACTGGATAGCAGTGGCAAGACGAAGGCAATTCCTTCTTGAGGAGCACTGCACATCTCACCATCCTCATCTCCTAGAGAGTAACGCTCAGGAGCCGTAAGAGATAGGATGTCGAGGGCTTGCAAGGGCTTGCAAGGGCTTGCAGTGCTTTGGAACACCCACTGGTGTCCTACACAGGGACAGCGAGGATTCTTGCCCACAAGGTCTATCAGCTCAGAGGCACTTGGGCACTCTGGCAAGTCCGCCAGATAGCTCCAGCTCAAGGGAGGATAGGGCTTGGGCAGCTCCTGGGAAGCATGAGCAGCCTGTGGGACAAGGAGCCAGGTCTGGCTCACATGCTCAGGGAACAGCCCATGGCCAGCACTGGGCTCAGCAAGGAACTTTTTCCCCTGGGGCACATTGGCACTGGTCCCCGGCGGTTTTTTGCCTTCCTCTGCAGTTCTCAGCACGGCCCCTTGCCACCATTTCTTTGGGCCATTTGGCCTGGGAGCCGGCTGCTCATGCTCCACCATGCTGGCAGCCGCAGCTGCCACTTCTCAGCTCTCCCTGCAGGTAACACGAACGCCTGGCAGGGACCAGAGCGCTTCTCATGCATCCCTGGCCAAGAAGCACAGCAGCCAAACAAGTTGTGGAATGCAAAAATTCTGCTCGTCATCGCTACATGTCACGCTTTGGAAGAGATGCCACGGTACCACTCACCTCTTCTTCCTCTTCTTCCTCTTCTTCTTCTTCTTCTTCTTCTTCTTCTTCTTCTTCTTCTTCCTCTTTTGTGCATGGTCAGTCCCACAACTCCTTGTCAAGGTTCTCCCTCTGCAGGAACCGCGGACAGCTTGGCCTCTATTCCTGCTGCTGCTCTCTGCAGCTCTGGGACTTGCCTTTGCCAGCCTGCAAGGGATCTTTTCTCCTGCTAAACTGAAGAATGCCTCAGCCTACTCCTGGCTACACTTGGGCTTGAGCTAATGCTTGTGAGCCTGGGTTCTGAAACAGAGTCACAAAGGGAAAAAAAATGACATGAAATAACATAACATGAATTAACATAAAATCAAGAAAATTAATAAATTAACAACAAAATAAAATAAAATTCATTGTGTTATGTGTCCTTGACATTGATTTTGGAACTGAAAACCCTCTGTCCTTTCAGGCAAACAGTCTCTTAGATATTGGACTGGCGGACAGGAGAGGAGAGGAGAGGAGAGGAGAGGAGAGGAGAGGAGAGGAGAGGAGAGGAGAGCAGTTCTGCTCTGTCAGGCCTGCAGTTCTGCGTGACAAGCCCTGAGCGAGCCCTGAGGCCTCCATACATGATACTACAGGCAGTATTGCTACTGGAAGGAAGGCTGCACTGGCAACAAATCCACACTGTCTTTTTGCAAAAAGGGGACTCTATCAGGTTGCTTACTCCCCTATTTTGTAGGTACAGGGACTGATTTGGAGCCAGCACCCCAAAGGCTTCCTCCAAAGGGCTGCACATATGCGGCTGTGTCACCCCCATGTCACAATGCCAGCACCCGGCAACGCAGTGGTCACCAGGCCCCACGCAGGATCCAGAGGAGCAGCCTCCCGTGTCCACTGCCAGAGCTGGCCCGGGGGCAGCCCCAGCACATCTGACAGGAAGCACTTGAGGAGCTGCTGGAATCACAGGCCAGGGGCTGAGGGAAGAAAACCTTGCATGAGGCTGCTGGAGGTTCTCCGCTGCAAGACAATCTGCTGGCAGGGCCACCTTCCAAGCTCGGCTCATGGATGCAAATCCTTTTCAACTGGATAGCAGTGGCAAGACCAAGGCAATTCCTTCTTGAGGAGCACTGCACAGCTCACCATCCTCATCTCCTACAGAGCAACACTCAGGAGCCGTAAGAGATAGGATGTCGAGGGCTTGCAAGGGCTTGCAAGGGCTTGCAGTGCTTTGGAACACCCACTGGTGTCCTACACAGGGACAGCAAGGATTCTTGCCCACAAGGTCTATCAGCTCAGAGGCACTTGGGCACTCTGGCAAGTCCGCCAGATAGCTCCAGCTCAAGGGAGGATAGGGCTTGGGCAGCTCCTGGGAAGCATGAGCAGCCTGTGGGACAAGGAGCCAGCTCTGGCTCACATGCTCAGGGAACAGCCCATGGCCAGCACTGGGCTCAGCAAGGAACTTTTTCCCCTGGGGCACATTGGCACTGGTCCCCGGCGGTTTTTTGCCTTCCTCTGCAGTTCTCAGCACGGCCCCTTGCCACCATTTCTTTGGGCCATTTGGCCTGGGAGCCGGCTGCTCATGCTCCACCATGCTGGCAGCCGCAGCTGCCACTTCTCAGCTCTCCCTGCAGGTAACACGAACGCCTGGCAGGGACCAGAGCGCTTCTCATGCATCCCTGGCCAAGAAGCACAGCAGCCAAACAAGTTGTGGAAGGCAAAAAGTCTGCTCGTCATCGCTACATGTCACGCTTTGGAAGAGATGCCACGGTACCACTCACCTCTTCTTCCTCTTCTTCCTCTTCTTCTTCTTCTTCTTCTTCTTCTTCTTCTTCTTCCTCTTTTGTGCATGGTCAGTCCCACAACTCCTTGTCAAGGTTCTCCCTCTGCAGGAACCGCGGACAGCTTGGCCTCTATTCCTGCTGCTGCTCTCTGCAGCTCTGGGACTTGCCTTTGCCAGCCTGCAAGGGATCTTTTCTCCTGCTAAACTGAAGAATGCCTCAGCCTACTCCTGGCTACACTTGGGCTTGAGCTAATGCTTGTGAGCCTGGGTTCTGAAACAGAGTCACAAAGGGAAAAAAAATGACATGAAATAACATAACATGAATTAACATAAAATCAAGAAAATTAATAAATTAACAACAAAATAAAATAAAATTCATTGTGTTATGTGTCCTTGACATTGATTTTGGAACTGAAAACCCTCTGTCCTTTCAGGCAAACAGTCTCTTAGATATTGGACTGGCGGACAGGAGAGGAGAGGAGAGGAGAGGAGAGGAGAGGAGAGGAGAGGAGAGGAGAGGAGAGCAGTTCTGCTCTGTCAGGCCTGCAGTTCTGCGTGACAAGCCCTGAGCGAGCCCTGAGGCCTCCATACATGATACTACAGGCAGTATTGCTACTGGAAGGAAGGCTGCACTGGCAACAAATCCACACTGTCTTTTTGCAAAAAGGGGACTCTATCAGGTTGCTTACTCCCCTATTTTGTAGGTACAGGGACTGATTTGGAGCCAGCACCCCAAAGGCTTCCTCCAAAGGGCTGCACATATGCGGCTGTGTCACCCCCATGTCACAATGCCAGCACCCGGCAACGCAGTGGTCACCAGGCCCCACGCAGGATCCAGAGGAGCAGCCTCCCGTGTCCACTGCCAGAGCTGGCCCGGGGGCAGCCCCAGCACATCTGACAGGAAGCACTTGAGGAGCTGCTGGAATCACAGGCCAGGGGCTGAGGGAAGAAAACCTTGCATGAGGCTGCTGGAGGTTCTCCGCTGCAAGACAATCTGCTGGCAGGGCCACCTTCCAAGCTCGGCTCATGGATGCAAATCCTTTTCAACTGGATAGCAGTGGCAAGACCAAGGCAATTCCTTCTTGAGGAGCACTGCACAGCTCACCATCCTCATCTCCTACAGAGCAACACTCAGGAGCCGTAAGAGATAGGATGTCGAGGGCTTGCAAGGGCTTGCAAGGGCTTGCAGTGCTTTGGAACACCCACTGGTGTCCTACACAGGGACAGCGAGGATTCTTGCCCACAAGGTCTATCAGCTCAGAGGCACTTGGGCACTCTGGCAAGTCCGCCAGATAGCTCCAGCTCAAGGGAGGATAGGGCTTGGGCAGCTCCTGGGAAGCATGAGCAGCCTGTGGGACAAGGAGCCAGCTCTGGCTCACATGCTCAGGGAACAGCCCATGGCCAGCACTGGGCTCAGCAAGGAACTTTTTCCCCTGGGGCACATTGGCACTGGTCCCCGGCGGTTTTTTGCCTTCCTCTGCAGTTCTCAGCACGGCCCCTTGCCACCATTTCTTTGGGCCATTTGGCCTGGGAGCCGGCTGCTCATGCTCCACCATGCTGGCAGCCGCAGCTGCCACTTCTCAGCTCTCCCTGCAGGTAACACGAACGCCTGGCAGGGACCAGAGCGCTTCTCATGCATCCCTGGCCAAGAAGCACAGCAGCCAAACAAGTTGTGGAAGGCAAAAAGTCTGCTCGTCATCGCTACATGTCACGCTTTGGAAGAGATGCCACGGTACCACTCACCTCTTCTTCCTCTTCTTCCTCTTCTTCTTCTTCTTCTTCTTCTTCTTCTTCTTCTTCCTCTTTTGTGCATGGTCAGTCCCACAACTCCTTGTCAAGGTTCTCCCTCTGCAGGAACCGCGGACAGCTTGGCCTCTATTCCTGCTGCTGCTCTCTGCAGCTCTGGGACTTGCCTTTGCCAGCCTGCAAGGGATCTTTTCTCCTGCTAAACTGAAGAATGCCTCAGCCTACTCCTGGCTACACTTGGGCTTGAGCTAATGCTTGTGAGCCTGGGTTCTGAAACAGAGTCACAAAGGGAAAAAAAATGACATGAAATAACATAACATGAATTAACATAAAATCAAGAAAATTAATAAATTAACAACAAAATAAAATAAAATTCATTGTGTTATGTGTCCTTGACATTGATTTTGGAACTGAAAACCCTCTGTCCTTTCAGGCAAACAGTCTCTTAGATATTGGACTGGCGGACAGGAGAGGAGAGGAGAGGAGAGGAGAGGAGAGGAGAGGAGAGGAGAGGAGAGGAGAGGAGAGGAGAGGAGAGGAGAGGAGAGGAGAGCAGTTCTGCTCTGTTCAGGCCTGCAGTTCTGCGTGACAAGCCCTGAGCGAGCCCTGAGGCCTCCATACATGATACTACAGGCAGTATTGCTACTGGAAGGAAGGCTGCACTGGCAACAAATCCACACTGTCTTTTTGCAAAAAAGGGACTCTATTAGGTTGCTTACTCCCCTATTTTGTAGGTACAGGGACTGATTTGGAGCCAGCACCCCAAAGGCTTCCTCCAAAGGGCTGCACATATGCGGCTGTGTCACCCCCATGTCACAATGCCAGCACCCGGCAACGCAGTGGTCACCAGGCCCCACGCAGGATCCAGAGGAGCAGCCTCCCGTGTCCACTGCCAGAGCTGGCCCGGGGGCAGCCCCAGCACATCTGACAGGAAGCACTTGAGGAGCTGCTGGAATCACAGGCCAGGGGCTGAGGGAAGAAATCCTTGCATGAGGCTGCTGGAGGTTCTCCGCTGCAAGACAATCTGCTGGCAGGGCCACCTTCCAAGCTCGGCTCATGGATGCAAATCCTTTTCAACTGGATAGCAGTGGCAAGACGAAGGCAATTCCTTCTTGAGGAGCACTGCACATCTCACCATCCTCATCTCCTAGAGAGTAACGCTCAGGAGCCGTAAGAGATAGGATGTCGAGGGCTTGCAAGGGCTTGCAAGGGCTTGCAGTGCTTTGGAACACCCACTGGTGTCCTACACAGGGACAGCGAGGATTCTTGCCCACAAGGTCTATCAGCTCAGAGGCACTTGGGCACTCTGGCAAGTCCGCCAGATAGCTCCAGCTCAAGGGAGGATAGGGCTTGGGCAGCTCCTGGGAAGCATGAGCAGCCTGTGGGACAAGGAGCCAGCTCTGGCTCACATGCTCAGGGAACAGCCCATGGCCAGCACTGGGCTCAGCAAGGAACTTTTTCCCCTGGGGCACATTGGCACTGGTCCCCGGCGGTTTTTTGCCTTCCTCTGCAGTTCTCAGCACGGCCCCTTGCCACCATTTCTTTGGGCCATTTGGCCTGGGAGCCGGCTGCTCATGCTCCACCATGCTGGCAGCCGCAGCTGCCACTTCTCAGCTCTCCCTGCAGGTAACACGAACGCCTGGCAGGGACCAGAGCGCTTCTCATGCATCCCTGGCCAAGAAGCACAGCAGCCAAACAAGTTGTGGAAGGCAAAAAGTCTGCTCGTCATCGCTACATGTCACGCTTTGGAAGAGATGCCACGGTACCACTCACCTCTTCTTCCTCTTCTTCCTCTTCTTCTTCTTCTTCTTCTTCTTCTTCTTCTTCTTCTTCTTCCTCTTTTGTGCATGGTCAGTCCCACAACTCCTTGTCAAGGTTCTCCCTCTGCAGGAACCGCGGACAGCTTGGCCTCTATTCCTGCTGCTGCTCTCTGCAGCTCTGGGACTTGCCTTTGCCAGCCTGCAAGGGATCTTTTCTCCTGCTAAACTGAAGAATGCCTCAGCCTACTCCTGGCTACACTTGGGCTTGAGCTAATGCTTGTGAGCCTGGGTTCTGAAACAGAGTCACAAAGGGAAAAAAAATGACGTGAAATAACATAACATGAATTAACATAAAATCAAGAAAATTAATAAATTAACAACAAAATAAAATAAAATTCATTGTGTTATGTGTCCTTGACATTGATTTTGGAACTGAAAACCCTCTGTCCTTTCAGGCAAACAGTCTCTTAGATATTGGACTGGCGGACAGGAGAGGAGAGGAGAGGAGAGGAGAGGAGAGGAGAGGAGAGGAGAGGAGAGCAGTTCTGCTCTGTCAGGCCTGCAGTTCTGCGTGACAAGCCCTGAGCGAGCCCTGAGGCCTCCATACATGATACTACAGGCAGTATTGCTACTGGAAGGAAGGCTGCACTGGCAACAAATCCACACTGTCTTTTTGCAAAAAGGGGACTCTATCAGGTTGCTTACTCCCCTATTTTGTAGGTACAGGGACTGATTTGGAGCCAGCACCCCAAAGGCTTCCTCCAAAGGGCTGCACATATGCGGCTGTGTCACCCCCATGTCACAATGCCAGCACCCGGCAACGCAGTGGTCACCAGGCCCCACGCAGGATCCAGAGGAGCAGCCTCCCGTGTCCACTGCCAGAGCTGGCCCGGGGGCAGCCCCAGCACATCTGACAGGAAGCACTTGAGGAGCTGCTGGAATCACAGGCCAGGGGCTGAGGGAAGAAAACCTTGCATGAGGCTGCTGGAGGTTCTCCACTGCAAGACAATCTGCTGGCAGGGCCACCTTCCAAGCTCGGCTCATGGATGCAAATCCTTTTCAACTGGATAGCAGTGGCAAGACCAAGGCAATTCCTTCTTGAGGAGCACTGCACAGCTCACCATCCTCATCTCCTACAGAGCAACACTCAGGAGCCGTAAGAGATAGGATGTCGAGGGCTTGCAAGGGCTTGCAAGGGCTTGCAGTGCTTTGGAACACCCACTGGTGTCCTACACAGGGACAGCGAGGATTCTTGCCCACAAGGTCTATCAGCTCAGAGGCACTTGGGCACTCTGGCAAGTCCGCCAGATAGCTCCAGCTCAAGGGAGGATAGGGCTTGGGCAGCTCCTGGGAAGCATGAGCAGCCTGTGGGACAAGGAGCCAGGTCTGGCTCACATGCTCAGGGAACAGCCCATGGCCAGCACTGGGCTCAGCAAGGAACTTTTTCCCCCGGGGCACATTGGCACTGGTCCCCAGCGGTTTTTTGCCTTCCTCTGCAGTTCTCAGCACGGCCCCTTGCCACCATTTCTTTGGGCCATTTGGCCTGGGAGCCGGCTGCTCATGCTCCACCATGCTGGCAGCCGCAGCTGCCACTTCTCAGCTCTCCCTGCAGGTAACACGAACGCCTGGCAGGGACCAGAGCGCTTCTCATGCATCCCTGGCCAAGAAGCACAGCAGCCAAACAAGTTGTGGAAGGCAAAAAGTCTGCTCGTCATCGCTACATGTCACGCTTTGGAAGAGATGCCACGGTACCACTCACCTCTTCTTCCTCTTCTTCCTCTTCTTCTTCTTCTTCTTCTTCTTCTTCTTCTTCTTCCTCTTTTGTGCATGGTCAGTCCCACAACTCCTTGTCAAGGTTCTCCCTCTGCAGGAACCGCGGACAGCTTGGCCTCTATTCCTGCTGCTGCTCTCTGCAGCTCTGGGACTTGCCTTTGCCAGCCTGCAAGGGATCTTTTCTCCTGCTAAACTGAAGAATGCCTCAGCCTACTCCTGGCTACACTTGGGCTTGAGCTAATGCTTGTGAGCCTGGGTTCTGAAACAGAGTCACAAAGGGAAAAAAAATGACATGAAATAACATAACATGAATTAACATAAAATCAAGAAAATTAATAAATTAACAACAAAATAAAATAAAATTCATTGTGTTATGTGTCCTTGACATTGATTTTGGAACTGAAAACCCTCTGTCCTTTCAGGCAAACAGTCTCTTAGATATTGGACTGGCGGACAGGAGAGAAGAGGAGAGGAGAGGAGAGGAGAGGAGAGGAGAGGAGAGGAGAGGAGAGGAGAGGAGAGGAGAGGAGAGGAGAGGAGAGGAGAGGAGAGGAGAGGAGAGGAGAGGAGAGCAGTTCTGCTCTGTTCAGGCCTGCAGTTCTGCGTGACAAGCCCTGAGCGAGCCCTGAGGCCTCCATACATGATACTACAGGCAGTATTGCTACTGGAAGGAAGGCTGCACTGGCAACAAATCCACACTGTCTTTTTGCAAAAAAGGGACTCTATTAGGTTGCTTACTCCCCTATTTTGTAGGTACAGGGACTGATTTGGAGCCAGCACCCCAAAGGCTTCCTCCAAAGGGCTGCACATATGCGGCTGTGTCACCCCCATGTCACAATGCCAGCACCCGGCAACGCAGTGGTCACCAGGCCCCACGCAGGATCCAGAGGAGCAGCCTCCCGTGTCCACTGCCAGAGCTGGCCCGGGGGCAGCCCCAGCACATCTGACAGGAAGCACTTGAGGAGCTGCTGGAATCACAGGCCAGGGGCTGAGGGAAGAAAACCTTGCATGAGGCTGCTGGAGGTTCTCCGCTGCAAGACAATCTGCTGGCAGGGCCACCTTCCAAGCTCGGCTCATGGATGCAAATCCTTTTCAACTGGATAGCAGTGGCAAGACCAAGGCAATTCCTTCTTGAGGAGCACTGCACATCTCACCATCCTCATCTCCTAGAGAGTAACGCTCAGGAGCCGTAAGAGATAGGATGTCGAGGGCTTGCAAGGGCTTGCAAGGGCTTGCAGTGCTTTGGAACACCCACTGGTGTCCTACACAGGGACAGCGAGGATTCTTGCCCACAAGGTCTATCAGCTCAGAGGCACTTGGGCACTCTGGCAAGTCCGCCAGATAGCTCCAGCTCAAGGGAGGATAGGGCTTGGGCAGCTCCTGGGAAGCATGAGCAGCCTGTGGGACAAGGAGCCAGCTCTGGCTCACATGCTCAGGGAACAGCCCATGGCCAGCACTGGGCTCAGCAAGGAACTTTTTCCCCTGGGGCACATTGGCACTGGTCCCCGGCGGTTTTTTGCCTTCCTCTGCAGTTCTCAGCACGGCCCCTTGCCACCATTTCTTTGGGCCATTTGGCCTGGGAGCCGGCTGCTCATGCTCCACCATGCTGGCAGCCGCAGCTGCCACTTCTCAGCTCTCCCTGCAGGTAACACGAACGCCTGGCAGGGACCAGAGCGCTTCTCATGCATCCCTGGCCAAGAAGCACAGCAGCCAAACAAGTTGTGGAAGGCAAAAATTCTGCTCGTCATCGCTACATGTCACGCTTTGGAAGAGATGCCACGGTACCACTCACCTCTTCTTCCTCTTCTTCCTCTTCTTCTTCTTCTTCTTCTTCTTCTTCTTCTTCTTCTTCTTCTTCCTCTTTTGTGCATGGTCAGTCCCACAACTCCTTGTCAGGGTTCTCCCTCTGCAGGAACCGCGGACAGCTTGGCCTCTATTCCTGCTGCTGCTCTCTGCAGCTCTGGGACTTGCCTTTGCCAGCCTGCAAGGGATCTTTTCTCCTGCTAAACTGAAGAATGCCTCAGCCTACTCCTGGCTACACTTGGGCTTGAGCTAATGCTTGTGAGCCTGGGTTCTGAAACAGAGTCACAAAGGGAAAAAAAATGACATGAAATAACATAACATGAATTAACATAAAATCAA
Organism: Caloenas nicobarica; assembly: GCF_036013445.1. Taxonomy (NCBI): domain Eukaryota; kingdom Metazoa; phylum Chordata; class Aves; order Columbiformes; family Columbidae; genus Caloenas; species Caloenas nicobarica. The sequence continues at coordinate 19,212,268 of NC_088258.1, forward strand.
GAAAATTAATAAATTAACAACAAAATAAAATAAAATTCATTGTGTTATGTGTCCTTGACATTGATTTTGGAACTGAAAACCCTCTGTCCTTTCAGGCAAACAGTCTCTTAGATATTGGACTGGCGGACAGGAGAGGAGAGGAGAGGAGAGGAGAGGAGAGGAGAGCAGTTCTGCTCTGTCAGGCCTGCAGTTCTGCGTGACAAGCCCTGAGCGAGCCCTGAGGCCTCCATACATGATACTACAGGCAGTATTGCTACTGGAAGGAAGGCTGCACTGGCAACAAATCCACACTGTCTTTTTGCAAAAAGGGGACTCTATCAGGTTGCTTACTCCCCTATTTTGTAGGTACAGGGACTGATTTGGAGCCAGCACCCCAAAGGCTTCCTCCAAAGGGCTGCACATATGCGGCTGTGTCACCCCCATGTCACAATGCCAGCACCCGGCAACGCAGTGGTCACCAGGCCCCACGCAGGATCCAGAGGAGCAGCCTCCCGTGTCCACTGCCAGAGCTGGCCCGGGGGCAGCCCCAGCACATCTGACAGGAAGCACTTGAGGAGCTGCTGGAATCACAGGCCAGGGGCTGAGGGAAGAAAACCTTGCATGAGGCTGCTGGAGGTTCTCCGCTGCAAGACCATCTGCTGGCAGGGCCACCTTCCAAGCTCGGCTCATGGATGCAAATCCTTTTCAACTGGATAGCAGTGGCAAGACCAAGGCAATTCCTTCTTGAGGAGCACTGCACAGCTCACCATCCTCATCTCCTACAGAGCAACACTCAGGAGCCGTAAGAGATAGGATGTCGAGGGCTTGCAAGGGCTTGCAAGGGCTTGCAGTGCTTTGGAACACCCACTGGTGTCCTACACAGGGACAGCGAGGATTCTTGCCCACAAGGTCTATCAGCTCAGAGGCACTTGGGCACTCTAGCAAGTCCGCCAGATAGCTCCAGCTCAAGGGAGGATAGGGCTTGGGCAGCTCCTGGGAAGCATGAGCAGCCTGTGGGACAAGGAGCCAGCTCTGGCTCACATGCTCAGGGAACAGCCCATGGCCAGCACTGGGCTCAGCAAGGAACTTTTTCCCCTGGGGCACATTGGCACTGGTCCCCGGCGGTTTTTTGCCTTCCTCTGCAGTTCTCAGCACGGCCCCTTGCCACCATTTCTTTGGGCCATTTGGCCTGGGAGCCGGCTGCTCATGCTCCACCATGCTGGCAGCCGCAGCTGCCACTTCTCAGCTCTACCTGCAGGTGACACGAACGCCTGGCAGGGACCAGAGCGCTTCTCATGCATCCCTGGCCAAGAAGCACAGCAGCCAAACAAGTTGTGGAAGGCAAAAATTCTGCTCGTCATCGCTACATGTCACGCTTTGGAAGAGATGCCACGGTACCACTCACCTCTTCTTCCTCTTCTTCCTCTTCTTCCTCTTCTTCTTCTTCTTCTTCTTCTTCTTCTTCTTCTTCTTCTTCTTCCTCTTTTGTGCATGGTCAGTCCCACAACTCCTTGTCAAGGTTCTCCCTCTGCAGGAACCGCGGACAGCTTGGCCTCTATTCCTGCTGCTGCTCTCTGCAGCTCTGGGACTTGCCTTTGCCAGCCTGCAAGGGATCTTTTCTCAGGCTAAACTGAAGAATGCCTCAGCCTACTCCTGGCTACACTTGGGCTTGAGCTAATACTTGTGAGCCTGGGTTCTGAAACAGAGTCACAAAGGGAAAAAAAATGACATGAAATAACATAACATGAATTAACATAAAATCAAGAAAATTAATAAATTAACAACAAAATAAAATAAAATTCATTGTGTTATGTGTCCTTGATATTGATTTTGGAACTGAAAACCCTCTGTCCTTTCAGGCAAACAGTCTCTTAGATATTGGACTGGCGGACAGGAGAGAAGAGAAGAGGAGAGGAGAGGAGAGGAGAGGAGAGGAGAGGAGAGGAGAGGAGAGGAGAGGAGAAGAGAGGAAAGGAGAGGAGAGGAGAGGAGAGGAAAAGAGAGGAGAGGAGAGGAGAGGAGAGGAGAGGTCAGGAGAGGAGAGGAGAGGAGAGGAGAGGAGAGGAGAGGATAGGAGAGGAGAGGAGAGCAGTTCTGCTCTGTCAGGCCTGCAGTTCTGCGTGACAAGCCCTGAGCGAGCCCTGAGGCCTCCATACATGATACTACAGGCAGTATTGCTACTGGAAGGAAGGCTGCACTGGCAACAAATCCACACTGTCTTTTTGCAAAAAAGGGACTCTATTAGGTTGCTTACTCCCCTATTTTGTAGGTACAGGGACTGATTTGGAGCCAGCACCCCAAAGGCTTCCTCCAAAGGGCTGCACATATGCGGCTGTGTCACCCCCATGTCACAATGCCAGCACCCGGCAACGCAGTGGTCACCATGCCCCACGTAGGATCCAGAGGAGCAGCCTCCCGTGTCCACTGCCAGAGCTGGCCCGGGGGCAGCCCCAGCACATCTGACAGGAAGCAATTGAGGAGCTGCTGGAATCACAGGCCAGGGGCTGAGGGAAGAAAACCTTGCATGAGGCTGCTGGAGGTTCTCCGCTGCAAGACAATCTGCTGGCAGGGCCACCTTCCAAGCTCGGCTCATGGATGCAAATCCTTTTCAAGTGGATAGCAGTGGCAAGACCAAGGCAATTCCTTCTTGAGGAGCACTGCACAGCTCACCATCCTCATCTCCTACAGAGCAACGCTCAGGAGCCGTAAGAGATAGGATTTCGAGGGCTTGCAAGGGCCTGCAAGGGCTTGCAGTGCTTTGGAACACCCACTGGTGTCCTACACAGGGACAGCAAGGATTCTTGCCCACAAGGTCTATCAGCTCAGAGGCACTTGGGCACTCTGGCAAGTCCGCCAGATAGCTCCAGCTCAAGGAAGGATAGGGCTTGGGCAGCTCCTGGGAAGCATGAGCAGCCTGTGGGACAAGGAGCCAGGTCTGGCTCACATGCTCAGAAAACAGCCCGTGGCCAGCACTGGGCTCAGCAAGGAACTTTTTCCCCCGGGGCACATTGGCACTGGTCCCCGGCGGTTTTTTGCCTTCCTCTGCAGTTCTCAGCACGGCCCCTTGCCACCATTTCTTTGGGCCATTTGGCCTGGGAGCCGGCTGCTCATGCTCCACCATGCTGGCAGCCGCAGCTGCCACTTCTCAGCTCTCCCCGCAGCTAACACAAGCGCCTGGCAGGGACCAGAGCGCTTCTCATGCATCCCTGGCCAAGAAGCACAGCAGCCAAACAAGTTGTGGAAGGCAAAAAGTCTGCTCGTCATCGCTACATGTCACGCTTTGGAAGAGATGCCACGGTACCACTCACCTCTTCTTCCTCTTCTTCCTCTTCTTCCTCTTCTTCTTCTTCTTCTTCTTCTTCTTCTTCTTCTTCCTCTTTTGTGCATGGTCAGTCCCACAACTCCTTGTCAAGGTTCTCCCTCTGCAGGAACCGCAGACAGCTTGGCCTCTATTCCTGCTGCTGCTCTCTGCAGCTCTGGGACTTGCCTTTGCCAGCCTGCAAGGGATCTTTTCTCAGGCTAAACTGAAGAATGCCTCAGCCTACTCCTCGCTACACTTGGGCTTGAGCTAATGCTTGTGAGCCTGGGTTCTGAAACAGAGTCACAAAGGGAAAAAAAATGACATGAAATAACATAACATGAATTAACATAAAATCAAGAAAATTAATAAATTAACAACAAAATAAAATAAAATTCGTTGTGTTCTGTGTCCTTGACATTGATTTTGGAACTGAAAACCCTCTGTCCTTTCAGGCAAACAGTCTCTTAGATATTGGACTGGCGGACAGGAGAGAAGAGGAGAGGAGAGGAGAGGAGAGGAGAGGAGAGGAGAGGAGAGGAGAGGAGAGGAGAGGAGAGGAGAGGAAAAGAGAGGAGAGGAGAGGAGAGGAGAGGAGAGGAGAGGAGAGGAGAGGAGAGGAGAGGAAAAGAGAGGAGAGCAGAGGAGAGGAGAGGAGAGGAGAGGAGAGGAGAGGAGAGGAGAGGAGAGGAGAGGAGAGGAGAGCAGTTCTGCTCTGTCAGGTCTGCAGTTCTGCGTGACAAGCCCTGAGCGAGCCCTGAGGCCTCCATACATGATACTACAGGCAGTATTGCTACTGGAAGGAAGGCTTCACTGGCAACAAATCCACACTGTCTTTTTGCAAAAAAGGGACTCTATTAGGTTGCTTACTCCCCTATTTTGTAGGTACAGGGACTGATTTGGAGCCAGCACCCCAAAGGCTTCCTCCAAAGGGCTGCACATATGCGGCTGTGTCACCCCCATGTCACAATGCCAGCACCCGGCTACGCAGTGGTCACCAGGCCCCACGCAGGATCCAGAGGAGCAGCCTCCCGTGTCCACTGCCAGAGCTGGCCCGGGGGCAGCCCCAGCACATCTGACAGGAAGCACTTGAGGAGCTGCTGGAATCACAGGCCAGGGGCTGAGGGAAGAAAACCTTGCATGAGGCTGCTGGAGGTTCTCCGCTGCAAGACAATCTGCTGGCAGGGCCACCTTCCAAGCTCGGCTCATGGATGCAAATCCTTTTCAACTGGATAGCAGTGGCAAGACCAAGGCAATTCCTTCTTGAGGAGCACTGCACAGCTCACCATCCTCATCTCCTACAGAGCAACGCTCAGGAGCCGTAAGAGATAGGATGTCGAGGGCTTGCAAGGGCTTGCAAGGGCTTGCAGTGCTTTGGAACACCCACTGGTGTCCTACACAGGGACAGCAAGGATTCTTGCCCACAAGGTCTATCAGCTCAGAGGCACTTGGGCACTCTGGCAAGTCCGCCAGATAGCTCCAGCTCAAGGGAGGATAGGGCTTGGGCAGCTCCTGGGAAGCATGAGCAGCCTGTGGGACAAGGAGCCAGCTCTGGCTCACATGCTCAGGGAACAGCCCATGGCCAGCACTGGGCTCAGCAAGGAACTTTTTCCCCCGGGGCACATTGGCACTGGTCCCCGGCAGTTTTTTGCCTTCCTCTGCAGTTCTCAGCACGGCCCCTTGCCACCATTTCTTTGGGCCATTTGGCCTGGGAGCCGGCTGCTCATGCTCCACCATGCTGGCAGCCGCAGCTGCCACTTCTCAGCTCTCCCTGCAGCTAACACAAACGCCTGGCAGGGACCAGAGCGCTTCTCATGCATCCCTGGCCAAGAAGCACAGCAGCCAAACAAGTTGTGGAAGGCAAAAAGTCTGCTCGTCATCGCTACGTGTCACGCGTTGGAAGAGATGCCACGGTACCACTCACCTCTTCTTCCTCTTCTTCCTCTTCTTCTTCTTCTTCCTCTTTTGTGCATGGTCAGTCCCACAACTCCTTGTCAAGGTTCTCCCTCTGCAGGAACCGTGGACAGCTTGGCCTCTATTCCTGCTGCTGCTCTCTGCAGCTCTGGGACTTGCCTTTGCCAGCCTGCAAGGGATCTTTTCTCCTGCTAAACTGAAGAATGCCTCAGCCTACTCCTGGCTACACTTGGGCTTGAGCTAATGCTTGTGAGCCTGGGTTCTGAAACAGAGTCACAAAGGGAAAAAAGATGACATGAAATAACATAACATGAATTAACATAAAATCAAGAAAATTAATAAATTAACAACAAAATAAAATAAAATTCATTGTGTTCTGTGTCCTTGACATTGATTTTGGAACTGAAAACCCTCTGTCCTTTCAGGCAAACAGTCTCTTAGATATTGGACTGGCGGACAGGAGAGGAGAGGAGAGGAGAGGAGAGGAGAGGAGAGGAGAGGAGAGGAGAGGAGAGGAGAGCAGTTCTGCTCTGTCAGGCCTGCAGTTCTGCGTGACAAGCCCTGAGCGAGCCCTGAGGCCTCCATACATGATACTACAGGCAGTATTGCTACTGGAAGGAAGGCTGCACTGGCAACAAATGCACACTGTCTTTTTGCAAAAAAGGGACTCTATTAGGTTGCTTACTCCCCTATTTTGTAGGTACAGGGACTGATTTGGAGCCAGCACCCCAAAGGCTTCCTCCAAAGGGCTGCACATATGCGGCTGTGTCACCCCCATGTCACAATGCCAGCACCCGGCAACGCAGTGGTCACCAGGCCCCACGCAGGATCCAGAGGAGCAGCCTCCCGTGTCCACTGCCAGAGCTGGCCCGGGGGCAGCCCCAGCACATCTGACAGGAAGCACTTGAGGAGCTGCTGGAATCACAGGCCAGGGGCTGAGGGAAGAAAACCTTGCATGAGGCTGCTGGAGGTTCTCCGCTGCAAGGCAATCTGCTGGCAGGGCCACCTTCCAAGCTCGGCTCATGGATGCAAATCCTTTTCAACTGGATAGCAGTGGCAAGACCAAGGCAATTCCTTCTTGAGGAGCACTGCACAGCTCACCATCCTCATCTCCTACAGAGCAACGCTCAGGAGCCGTAAGAGATAGGATGTCGAGGGCTTGCAAGGCCTTGCAAGGGCTTGCAGTGCTTTGGAACACCCACTGGTGTCCTACACAGGGACAGCGAGGATTCTTGCCCACAAGGTCTATCAGCTCAGAGGCACTTGGGCACTCTGGCAAGTCCGCCAGATAGCTCCAGCTCAAGGGAGGATAGGGCTTGGGCAGCTCCTGGGAAGCATGAGCAGCCTGTGGGACAAGGAGCCAGGTCTGGCTCACATGCTCAGGGAACAGCCCATGGCCAGCACTGGGCTCAGCAAGGAACTTTTTCCCCCGGGGCACATTGGCACTGGTCCCCAGCGGTTTTTTGCCTTCCTCTGCAGTTCTCAGCACGGCCCCTTGCCACCATTTCTTTGGGCCATTTGGCCTGGGAGCCGGCTGCTCATGCTTCACCATGCTGGCAGCCGCAGCTGCCACTTCTCAGCTCTCCCTGCAGCTAACACAAGCGCCTGGCAGGGACCAGAGCGCTTCTCATGCATCCCTGGCCAAGAAGCACAGCAGCCAAACAAGTTGTGGAAGGCAAAAAGTCTGCTCGTCATCGCTACATGTCACGCTTTGGAAGAGATGCCACGGTACCACTCACCTCTTCTTCCTCTTCTTCCTCTTCTTCTTCTTCTTCTTCTTCTTCTTCTTCTTCTTCTTCCTCTTTTGTGCATGGTCAGTCCCACAACTCCTTGTCAAGGTTCTCCCTCTGCAGGAACCGCAGACAGCTTGGCCTCTATTCCTGCTGCTGCTCTCTGCAGCTCTGGGACTTGCCTTTGCCAGCCTGCAAGGGATCTTTTCTCCTGCTAAACTGAAGAATGCCTCAGCCTACTCCTGGCTACACTTGGGCTTGAGCTAATGCTTGTGAGCCTGGGTTCTGAAACAGAGTCACAAAGGGAAAAAAAATGACATGAAATAACATAACATGAATTAACATAAAATCAAGAAAATTCATAAATTAACAACAAAATAAAATAAAATTCATTGTGTTCTGTGTCCTTGACATTGATTTTGGAACTGAAAACCCTCTGTCCTTTCAGGCAAACAGTCTCTTAGATATTGGACTGGCGGACAGGAGAGAAGAGGACAGGAGAGGAGAGGAGAGGAGAGGACAGGAGAGGAGAGGACAGGAGAGGAGAGGACAGGAGAGGAGAGGAGAGGAGAGGAGAGGAGAGGAGAAGAGAGGAAACGAGAGGAGAGGAGAGGAGAGGAGAGGAGAGGAGAGGAGAGGAGAGGAGAGGTGAGGAGAGGAGAGGAGAGGAGAGCAGTTCTGCTCTGTCAGGCCTGCAGTTCTGCGTGACAAGCCCTGAGTGAGCCCTGAGGCCTCCATACATTTTACTACAGGCAGTATTGCTTCTGGAAGTAAGGCTGCACTGGCAACAAATCCACACTGTCTTTTTGCAAAAAAGGGACTCTATTAGGTTGCTTACTCCCCTATTTTGTAGGTACAGGGACTGATTTGGAGCCAGCACCCCAAAGGCTTCCTCCAAAGGGCTGCACATATGCGGCTGTGTCACCCCCATGTCACAATGCCAGCACCCGGCAACGCAGTGGTCACCAGGCCCCACGCAGGATCCAGAGGAGCAGCCTCCCGTGTCCACTGCCAGAGCTGGCCCGGGGGCAGCCCCAGCACATCTGACAGGAAGCACTTGAGGAGCTGCTGGAATCACAGGCCAGGGGCTGAGGGAAGAAAACCTTGCATGAGGCTGCTGGAGGTTCTCCGCTGCAAGACAATCTGCTGGCAGGGCCACCTTCCAAGCTCGGCTCATGGATGCAAATCCTTTTCAACTGGATAGCAGTGGCAAGACCAAGGCAATTCCTTCTTGAGGAGCACTGCACAGCTCACCATCCTCATCTCCTACAGAGCAACGCTCAGGAGCCGTAAGAGATAGGATGTCGAGGGCTTGCAAGGGCTTGCAAGGGCTTGCAGTGCTTTGGAACACCCACTGGTGTCCTACACAGGGACAGCAAGGATTCTTGCCCACAAGGTCTATCAGCTCAGAGGCACTTGGGCACTCTGGCAAGTCCGCCAGATAGCTCCAGCTCAAGGGAGGATAGGGCTTGGCAGCTCCTGGGAAGCATGAGCAGCCTGTGGAACAAGGAGCCAGGTCTGGCTCACATGCTCAGGGAACAGCCCATGGCCAGCACTGGGCTCAGCAAGGAACTTTTTCCCCTGGGGCACATTGGCACTGGTCCCCGGCGGTTTTTTGCCTTCCTCTGCAGTTCTCAGCACGGCCCCTTGCCACCATTTCTTTGGGCCATTTGGCCTGGGAGCCGGCTGCTCATGCTCCACCATGCTGGCAGCCGCAGCTGCCACTTCTCAGCTCTCCCTGCAGCTAACACAAGCGCCTGGCAGGGACCAGAGCGCTTCTCATGCATCCCTGGCCAAGAAGCACAGCAGCCAAACAAGTTGTGGAAGGCAAAAAGTCTGCTCGTCATCGCTACATGTCACGCTTTGGAAGAGATGCCACGGGACCACTCACCTCTTCTTCCTCTTCTTCCTCTTCTTCTTCTTCTTCTTCTTCTTCCTCTTCTTCTTCTTCTTCCTCTTTTGTGCATGGTCAGTCCCACAACTCCTTGTCAAGGTTCTCCCTCTGCAGGAACCGCGGACAGCTTGGCCTCTATTCCTGCTGCTGCTCTCTGCAGCTCTGGGACTTGCCTTTGCCAGCCTGCAAGGGATCTTTTCTCCTGCTAAACTGAAGAATGCCTCAGCCTACTCCTGGCTACACTTGGGCTTGAGCTAGTGCTTGTGAGCCTGGGTTCTGAAACAGAGTCACAAAGGGAAAAAAAATGACATGAAATAACATAACATGAATTAACATAAAATCAAGAAAATTAATAAATTAACAACAAAATAAAATAAAATTCATTGTGTTATGTGTCCTTGACATTGATTTTGGAACTGAAAACCCTCTGTCCTTTCAGGCAAACAGTCTCTTAGATATTGGACTGGCGGACAGGAGAGAAGAGAAGAGGAGAGGAGAGGAGAGGAGAGGAGAGGAGAGGAGAGGAGAGCAGTTCTGCTCTGTCAGGCCTGCAGTTCTGCGTGACAAGCCCTGAGCGAGCCCTGAGGCCTCCATGCATGATACTACAGGCAGTATTGCTACTGGAAGGAAGGCTGCACTGGCTACAAATCCACACTGTCTTTTTGCAAAAAAGGGACTCTATTAGGTTGCTTACTCCCCTATTTTGTAGCTACAGGGACTGATTTGGAGCCAGCACCCCAAAGGCTTCCTCCAAAGGGCTGCACATATGTGGCTGTGTCACCCCCATGTCACAATGCCAGCACCCGGCAACGCAGTGGTCACCAGGCCCCACGCAGGATCCAGAGGAGCAGCCTCCTGTGTCCACTGCCAGAGCTGGCCCGGGGGCAGCCCCAGCACATCTGACAGGAAGCACTTGAGGAGCTGCTGGAATCACAGGCCAGGGGCTGAGGGAAGAAAACCTTGCATGAGGCTGCTGGAGGTTTTCCGCTGCAAGACAATCTGCTGGCAGGGCCACCTTCCAAGCTCGGCTCATGGATGCAAATCCTTTTCAACTGGATAGCAGTGGCAAGACCAAGGCAATTCCTTCTTGAGGAGCACTGCACAGCTCACCATCCTCATCTCCTACAGAGCAACGCTCAGGAGCCGTAAGAGATAGGATGTCGAGGGCTTGCAAGGGCTTGCAAGGGCTTGCAGTGCTTTGGAACACCCACTGGTGTCCTACACAGGGACAGCAAGGATTCTTGCCCACAAGGTCTATCAGCTCAGAGGCACTTGGGCACTCTGGCAAGTCCGCCAGATAGCTCCAGCTCAAGGGAGGATAGGGCTTGGGCAGCTCCTGGGAAGCATGAGCAGCCTGTGGGACAAGGAGCCAGGTCTGGCTCACATGCTCAGGGAACAGCCCATGGCCAGCACTGGGCTCAGCAAGGAACTTTTTCCCCCGGGGCACATTGGCACTGGTCCCCGGCGGTTTTTTGCCTTCCTCTGCAGTTCTCAGCACGGCCCCTTGCCACCATTTCTTTGGGCCATTTGGCCTGGGAGCCGGCTGCTCATGCTCCACCATGCTGGCAGCCGCAGCTGCCACTTCTCAGCTCTCCCTGCAGCTAACACAAGTGCCTGGCAGGGACCAGAGCGCTTCTCATGCATCCCTGGCCAAGAAGCACAGCAGCCAAACAAGTTGTGGAAGGCAAAAAGTCTGCTCGTCATCGCTACATGTCACGCTTTGGAAGAGATGCCACGGTACCACTCACCTCTTCTTCCTCTTCTTCCTCTTCTTCTTCTTCTTCTTCCTCTTTTGTGCATGGTCAGTCCCACAACTCCTTGTCAAGGTTCTCCCTCTGCAGGAACCGCGGACAGCTTGGCCTCTATTCCTGCTGCTGCTCTCTGCAGCTCTGGGACTTGCCTTTGCCAGCCTGCAAGGGATCTTTTCTCCTGCTAAACTGAAGAATGCCTCAGCCTACTCCTGGCTACACTTGGGCTTGAGCTAGTGCTTGTGAGCCTGGGTTCTGAAACAGAGTCACAAAGGGAAAAAAAATGACATGAAATAACATAACATGAATTAACATAAAATCAAGAAAATTAATAAATTAACAGCAAAATAAAATAAAATTCATTGTGTTATGTGTCCTTGACATTGATTTTGGAACTGAAAACCCTCTGTCCTTTCAGGCAAACAGTCTCTTAGATATTGGACTGGCGGACAGGAGAGAAGAGAAGAGGAGAGGAGAGGAGAGGAGAGGAGAGGAGAGCAGTTCTGCTCTGTCAGGCCTGCAGTTCTGCGTGACAAGCCCTGAGCGAGCCCTGAGGCCTCCATGCATGATACTACAGGCAGTATTGCTACTGGAAGGAAGGCTGCACTGGCAACAAATCCACACTGTCTTTTTGCAAAAAAGGGACTCTATCAGGTTGCTTACTCCCCTATTTTGTAGGTACAGGGACTGATTTGGAGCCAGCACCCCAAAGGCTTCCTCCAAAGGGCTGCACATATGCGGCTGTGTCACCCCCATGTCACAATGCCAGCACCCAGCAACGTAGTGGTCACCAGGCCCCACGCAGGATCCAGAGGAGCAGCCTCCCGTGTCCACTGCCAGAGCTGGCCCGGGGGCAGCCCCAGCACATCTGACAGGAAGCACTTGAGGAGCTGCTGGAATCACAGGCCAGGGGCTGAGGGAAGAAAACCTTGCATGAGGCTGCTGGAGGTTCTCCGCTGCAAGACAATCTGCTGGCAGGGCCACCTTCCAAGCTCGGCTCATGGATGCAAATCCTTTTCAACTGGATAGCAGTGGCAAGACCAAGGCAATTCCTTCTTGAGGAGCACTGCACAGCTCACCATCCTCATCTCCTACAGAGCAACGCTCAGGAGCCGTAAGAGATAGGATGTCGAGGGCTTGCAAGGCCTTGCAAGGGCTTGCAGTGCTTTGGAACACCCACTGGTGTCCTACACAGGGACAGCAAGGATTCTTGCCCACAAGGTCTATCAGCTCAGAGGCACTTGGGCACTCTGGCAAGTCCGCCAGATAGCTCCAGCTCAAGGGAGGATAGGGCTTGGGCAGCTCCTGGGAAGCATGAGCAGCCTGTGGGACAAGGAGCCAGGTCTGGCTCACATGCTCAGGGAACAGCCCATGGCCAGCACTGGGCTCAGCAAGGAACTTTTTCCCCTGGGGCACATTGGCACTGGTCCCCGGCGGTTTTTTGCCTTCCTCTGCAGTTCTCAGCACGGCCCCTTGCCACCATTTCTTTGGGCCATTTGGCCTGGGAGCCGGCTGCGCATGCTCCACCATGCTGGCAGCCGCAGCTGCCACTTCTCAGCTCTCCCTGCAGCTAACACAAGCGCCTGGCAGGGACCAGAGCGCTTCTCATGCATCCCTGGCCAAGAAGCACAGCAGCCAAACAAGTTGTGGAAGGCAAAAAGTCTGCTCGTCATCGCTACATGTCACGCTTTGGAAGAGATGCCACGGTACCACTCACCTCTTCTTCCTCTTCTTCCTCTTCTTCTTCTTCTTCTTCTTCTTCTTCTTCTTCTTCCTCTTTTGTGCATGGTCAGTCCCACAACTCCTTGTCAAGGTTCTCCCTCTGCAGGAACCGCGGACAGCTTGGCCTCTATTCCTGCTGCTGCTCTCTGCAGCTCTGGGACTTGCCTTTGCCAGCCTGCAAGGGATCTTTTCTCCTGCTAAACTGAAGAATGCCTCAGCCTACTCCTGGCTACACTTGGGCTTGAGCTAGTGCTTGTGAGCCTGGGTTCTGAAACAGAGTCACAAAGGGAAAAAAAATGACATGAAATAACATAACATGAATTAACATAAAATCAAGAAAATTAATAAATTAACAGCAAAATAAAATAAAATTCATTGTGTTATGTGTCCTTGACATTGATTTTGGAACTGAAAACCCTCTGTCCTTTCAGGCAAACAGTCTCTTAGATATTGGACTGGCGGACAGGAGAGAAGAGAAGAGGAGAGGAGAGGAGAGGAGAGGAGAGGAGAGCAGTTCTGCTCTGTCAGGCCTGCAGTTCTGCGTGACAAGCCCTGAGCGAGCCCTGAGGCCTCCATGCATGATACTACAGGCAGTATTGCTACTGGAAGGAAGGCTGCACTGGCAACAAATCCACACTGTCTTTTTGCAAAAAAGGGACTCTATCAGGTTGCTTACTCCCCTATTTTGTAGGTACAGGGACTGATTTGGAGCCAGCACCCCAAAGGCTTCCTCCAAAGGGCTGCACATATGCGGCTGTGTCACCCCCATGTCACAATGCCAGCACCCAGCAACGCAGTGGTCACCAGGCCCCACGCAGGATCCAGAGGAGCAGCCTCCCGTGTCCACTGCCAGAGCTGGCCCGGGGGCAGCCCCAGCACATCTGACAGGAAGCACTTGAGGAGCTGCTGGAATCACAGGCCAGGGGCTGAGGGAAGAAAACCTTGCATGAGGCTGCTGGAGGTTCTCCGCTGCAAGACAATCTGCTGGCAGGGCCACCTTCCAAGCTCGGCTCATGGATGCAAATCCTTTTCAACTGGATAGCAGTGGCAAGACCAAGGCAATTCCTTCTTGAGGAGCACTGCACAGCTCACCATCCTCATCTCCTACAGAGCAACGCTCAGGAGCCGTAAGAGATAGGATGTCGAGGGCTTGCAAGGCCTTGCAAGGGCTTGCAGTGCTTTGGAACACCCACTGGTGTCCTACACAGGGACAGCAAGGATTCTTGCCCACAAGGTCTATCAGCTCAGAGGCACTTGGGCACTCTGGCAAGTCCGCCAGATAGCTCCAGCTCAAGGGAGGATAGGGCTTGGGCAGCTCCTGGGAAGCATGAGCAGCCTGTGGGACAAGGAGCCAGGTCTGGCTCACATGCTCAGGGAACAGCCCATGGCCAGCACTGGGCTCAGCAAGGAACTTTTTCCCCTGGGGCACATTGGCACTGGTCCCCGGCGGTTTTTTGCCTTCCTCTGCAGTTCTCAGCACGGCCCCTTGCCACCATTTCTTTGGGCCATTTGGCCTGGGAGCCGGCTGCGCATGCTCCACCATGCTGGCAGCCGCAGCTGCCACTTCTCAGCTCTCCCTGCAGCTAACACAAGCGCCTGGCAGGGACCAGAGCGCTTCTCATGCATCCCTGGCCAAGAAGCACAGCAGCCAAACAAGTTGTGGAAGGCAAAAAGTCTGCTCGTCATCGCTACATGTCACGCTTTGGAAGAGATGCCACGGTACCACTCACCTCTTCTTCCTCTTCTTCCTCTTCTTCTTCTTCTTCTTCTTCTTCTTCTTCTTCTTCCTCTTTTGTGCATGGTCAGTCCCACAACTCCTTGTCAAGGTTCTCCCTCTGCAGGAACCGCGGACAGCTTGGCCTCTATTCCTGCTGCTGCTCTCTGCAGCTCTGGGACTTGCCTTTGCCAGCCTGCAAGGGATCTTTTCTCATGCTAAACTGAAGAATGCCTCAGCCTACTCCTGGCTACACTTGGGCTTGAGCTAGTGCTTGTGAGCCTGGGTTCTGAAACAGAGTCACAAAGGGAAAAAAAATGACATGAAATAACATAACATGAATTAACATAAAATCAAGAAAATTAATAAATTAACAACAAAATAAAATAAAATTCATTGTGTTATGTGTCCTTGACATTGATTTTGGAACTGAAAACCCTCTGTCCTTTCAGGCAAACAGTCTCTTAGATATTGGACTGGTGGACAGGAGAGAAGAGGAGAGGACAGGAGAGGAGAGGAGAGGAGAGGAGAGGAGAGGAGAGGAGAGGAGAGGAGAGCAGTTCTGCTCTGTCAGGCCTGCAGTTCTGCGTGACAAGCCCTGAGCGAGCCCTGAGGCCTCCATGCATGATACTACAGGCAGTATTGCTACTGGAAGGAAGGCTGCACTGGCTACAAATCCACACTGTCTTTTTGCAAAAAAGGGACTCTATTAGGTTGCTTACTCCCCTATTTTGTAGGTACAGGGACTGATTTGGAGCCAGCACCCCAAAGGCTTCCTCCAAAGGGCTGCACATATGTGGCTGTGTCACCCCCATGTCACAATGCCAGCACCCGGCAACGCAGTGGTCACCAGGCCCCACGCAGGATCCAGAGGAGCAGCCTCCCGTGTCCACTGCCAGAGCTGGCCCGGGGGCAGCCCCAGCACATCTGACAGGAAGCACTTGAGGAGCTGCTGGAATCACAGGCCAGGGGCTGAGGGAAGAAAACCTTGCATGAGGCTGCTGGAGGTTCTCCGCTGCAAGACAATCTGCTGGCAGGGCCACCTTCCAAGCTCGGCTCATGGATGCAAATCCTTTTCAACTGGATAGCAGTGGCAAGACCAAGGCAATTCCTTCTTGAGGAGCACTGCACAGCTCACCATCCTCATCTCCTACACAGCAACGCTCAGGAGCCGTAAGAGATAGGATGTCGAGGGCTTGCAAGGGCTTGCAAGGGCTTGCAGTGCTTTGGAACACCCACTGGTGTCCTACACAGGGACAGCAAGGATTCTTGCCCACAAGGTCTATCAGCTCAGAGGCACTTGGGCACTCTGGCAAGTCCGCCAGATAGCTCCAGCTCAAGGGAGGATAGGGCTTGGGCAGCTCCTGGGAAGCATGAGCAGCCTGTGGGACAAGGAGCCAGGTCTGGCTCACATGCTCAGGGAACAGCCCATGGCCAGCACTGGGCTCAGCAAGGAACTTTTTCCCCCGGGGCACATTGGCACTGGTCCCCGGCGGTTTGTTGCCTTCCTCTGCAGTTCTCAGCACGGCCCCTTGCCACCATTTCTTTGGGCCATTTGGCCTGGGAGCCGGCTGCTCATGCTCCACCATGCTGGCAGCCGCAGCTGCCACTTCTCAGCTCTCCCTGCAGCTAACACAAGCGCCTGGCAGGGACCAGAGCGCTTCTCATGCATCCCTGGCCAAGAAGCACAGCAGCCAAACAAGTTGTGGAAGGCAAAAAGTCTGCTCGTCATCGCTACATGTCACGCTTTGGAAGAGATGCCACGGTACCACTCACCTCTTCTTCCTCTTCTTCTTCTTCTTCTTCTTCTTCTTCCTCTTTTGTGCATGGTCAGTCCCACAACTCCTTGTCAAGGTTCTCCCTCTGCAGGAACCGCGGACAGCTTGGCCTCTATTCCTGCTGCTGCTCTCTGCAGCTCTGGGACTTGCCTTTGCCAGCCTGCAAGGGATCTTTTCTCAGGCTAAACTGAAGAATGCCTCAGCCTACTCCTGGCTACACTTGGGCTTGAGCTAGTGCTTGTGAGCCTGGGTTCTGAAACAGAGTCACAAAGGGAAAAAAAATGACATGAAATAACATAACATGAATTAACATAAAATCAAGAAAATTAATAAATTAACAGCAAAATAAAATAAAATTCATTGTGTTATGTGTCCTTGACATTGATTTTGGAACTGAAAACCCTCTGTCCTTTCAGGCAAACAGTCTCTTAGATATTGGACTGGCGGACAGGAGAGAAGAGAAGAGGAGAGGAGAGGAGAGGAGAGGAGAGGAGAGCAGTTCTGCTCTGTCAGGCCTGCAGTTCTGCGTGACAAGCCCTGAGCGAGCCCTGAGGCCTCCATGCATGATACTACAGGCAGTATTGCTACTGGAAGGAAGGCTGCACTGGCAACAAATCCACACTGTCTTTTTGCAAAAAAGGGACTCTATCAGGTTGCTTACTCCCCTATTTTGTAGGTACAGGGACTGATTTGGAGCCAGCACCCCAAAGGCTTCCTCCAAAGGGCTGCACATATGCAGCTGTGTCACCCCCATGTCACAATGCCAGCACCCAGCAACGCAGTGGTCACCAGGCCCCACGCAGGATCCAGAGGAGCAGCCTCCCGTGTCCACTGCCAGAGCTGGCCCGGGGGCAGCCCCAGCACATCTGACAGGAAGCACTTGAGGAGCTGCTGGAATCACAGGCCAGGGGCTGAGGGAAGAAAACCTTGCATGAGGCTGCTGGAGGTTCTCCGCTGCAAGACAATCTGCTGGCAGGGCCACCTTCCAAGCTCGGCTCATGGATGCAAATCCTTTTCAACTGGATAGCAGTGGCAAGACCAAGGCAATTCCTTCTTGAGGAGCACTGCACAGCTCACCATCCTCATCTCCTAGAGAGCAACGCTCAGGAGCCGTAAGAGATAGGATGTCGAGGGCTTGCAAGGGCTTGCAAGGGCTTGCAGTGCTTTGGAACACCCACTGGTGTCCTACACAGGGACAGCAAGGATTCTTGCCCACAAGGTCTATCAGCTCAGAGGCACTTGGGCACTCTGGCAAGTCCGCCAGATAGCTCCAGCTCAAGGGAGGATAGGGCTTGGGCAGCTCCTGGGAAGCATGAGCAGCCTGTGGGACAAGGAGCCAGGTCTGGCTCACATGCTCAGGGAACAGCCCATGGCCAGCACTGGGCTCAGCAAGGAACTTTTTCCCCTGGGGCACATTGGCACTGGTCCCCGGCGGTTTTTTGCCTTCCTCTGCAGTTCTCAGCACGGCCCCTTGCCACCATTTCTTTGGGCCATTTGGCCTGGGAGCCGGCTGCGCATGCTCCACCATGCTGGCAGCCGCAGCTGCCACTTCTCAGCTCTCCCTGCAGCTAACACAAGCGCCTGGCAGGGACCAGAGCGCTTCTCATGCATCCCTGGCCAAGAAGCACAGCAGCCAAACAAGTTGTGGAAGGCAAAAAGTCTGCTCGTCATCGCTACATGTCACGCTTTGGAAGAGATGCCACGGTACCACTCACCTCTTCTTCCTCTTCTTCCTCTTCTTCTTCTTCTTCTTCTTCTTCTTCTTCTTCTTCTTCCTCTTTTGTGCATGGTCAGTCCCACAACTCCTTGTCAAGGTTCTCCCTCTGCAGGAACCGCGGACAGCTTGGCCTCTATTCCTGCTGCTGCTCTCTGCAGCTCTGGGACTTGCCTTTGCCAGCCTGCAAGGGATCTTTTCTCATGCTAAACTGAAGAATGCCTCAGCCTACTCCTGGCTACACTTGGGCTTGAGCTAATGCTTGTGAGCCTGGGTTCTGAAACAGAGTCACAAAGGGAAAAAAAATGACATGAAATAACATAACATGAATTAACATAAAATCAAGAAAATTCATAAATTAACAACAAAATAAAATAAAATTCATTGTGTTATGTGTCCTTGACATTGATTTTGGAACTGAAAACCCTCTGTCCTTTCAGGCAAACAGTCTCTTAGATATTGGACTGGCGGACAGGAGAGAAGAGGACAGGAGAGGAGAGGAGAGGAGAGGAGAGGAGAGCAGTTCTGCTCTGTCAGGCCTGCAGTTCTGCGTGACAAGCCCTGAGCGAGCCCTGAGGCCTCCATGCATGATACTACAGGCAGTATTGCTACTGGAAGGAAGGTTGCACTGGCAACAAATCCACACTGTCTTTTTGCAAAAAAGGGACTCTATTAGGTTGCTTACTCCCCTATTTTGTAGCTACAGGGACTGATTTGGAGCCAGCACCCCAAAGGCTTCCTCCAAAGGGCTGCACATATGCGGCTGTGTCACCCGCATGTCACAATGCCAGCACCCGGCAACGCAGTGGTCACCAGGCCCCACGCAGGATCCAGAGGAGCAGCCTCCCGTGTCCACTGCCAGAGCTGGCCCGGGGGCAGCCCCAGCACATCTGACAGGAAGCACTTGAGGAGCTGCTGGAATCACAGGCCAGGGGCTGAGGGAAGAAAACCTTGCATGAGGCTGCTGGAGGTTCTCCGCTGCAAGACAATCTGCTGGCAGGGCCACCTTCCAAGCTCGGCTCATGGATGCAAATCCTTTTCAACTGGATAGCAGTGGCAAGACCAAGGCAATTCCTTCTTGAGGAGCACTGCACAGCTCACCATCCTCATCTCCTACAGAGCAACGCTCAGGAGCCGTAAGAGATAGGATGTCGAGGGCTTGCAAGGGCTTGCAAGGGCTTGCAGTGCTTTGGAACACCCACTGGTGTCCTACACAGGGACAGCAAGGATTCTTGCCCACAAGGTCTATCAGCTCAGAGGCACTTGGGCACTCTGGCAAGTCCGCCAGATAGCTCCAGCTCAAGGGAGGATAGGGCTTGGGCAGCTCCTGGGAAGCATGAGCAGCCTGTGGGACAAGGAGCCAGGTCTGGCTCACATGCTCAGGGAACAGCCCATGGCCAGCACTGGGCTCAGCAAGGAACTTTTTCCCCTGGGGCACATTGGCACTGGTCCCCGGCGGTTTTTTGCCTTCCTCTGCACTTCTCAGCACGGCCCCTTGCCACCATTTCTTTGGGCCATTTGGCCTGGGAGCCGGCTGCTCATGCTCCACCATGCTGGCAGCCGCAGCTGCCACTTCTCAGCTCTCCCTGCAGCTAACACAAGCGCCTGGCAGGGACCAGAGCGCTTCTCATGCATCCCTGGCCAAGAAGCACAGCAGCCAAACAAGTTGTGGAAGGCAAAAAGTCTGCTCGTCATCGCTACATGTCACGCTTTGGAAGAGATGCCACGGTACCACTCACCTCTTCTTCCTCTTCTTCCTCTTCTTCCTCTTCTTCTTCTTCTTCTTCTTCTTCTTCCTCTTTTGTGCATGGTCAGTCCCACAACTCCTTGTCAAGGTTCTCCCTCTGCAGGAACCGCGGACAGCTTGGCCTCTATTCCTGCTGCTGCTCTCTGCAGCTCTGGGACTTGCCTTTGCCAGCCTGCAAGGGATCTTTTCTCATGCTAAACTGAAGAATGCCTCAGCCTACTCCTGGCTACACTTGGGCTTGAGCTAGTGCTTGTGAGCCTGGGTTCTGAAACAGAGTCACAAAGAGAAAAAAAATGACATGAAATAACATAACATGAATTAACATAAAATCAAGAAAATTCATAAATTAACAGCAAAATAAAATAAAATTCATTGTGTTATGTGTCCTTGACATTGATTTTGGAACTGAAAACCCTCTGTCCTTTCAGGCAAACAGTCTCTTAGATATTGGACTGGCGGACAGGAGAGAAGAGGAGAGGAGAGGACAGGAGACGAGAGGAGAGGAGAGGAGAGGAGAGGAGAGGAGAGGAGAGGAGAGGAGAGGAGAGCAGTTCTGCTCTGTCAGGCCTGCAGTTCTGCGTGACAAGCCCTGAGCGAGCCCTGAGGCCTCCATGCATGATACTACAGGCAGTATTGCTACTGGAAGGAAGGCTGCACTAGCTACAAATCCACACTGTCTTTTTGCAAAAAAGGGACTCTATTAGGTTGCTTACTCCCCTATTTTGTAGGTACAGGGACTGATTTGGAGCCAGCACCCCAAAGGCTTCCTCCAAAGGGCTGCACATATGTGGCTGTGTCACCCCCATGTCACAATGCCAGCACCCGGCAACGCAGTGGTCACCAGGCCCCACGCAGGATCCAGAGGAGCAGCCTCCCGTGTCCACTGCCAGAGCTGGCCCGGGGGCAGCCCCAGCACATCTGACAGGAAGCACTTGAGGAGCTGCTGGAATCACAGGCCAGGGGCTGAGGGAAGAAAACCTTGCATGAGGCTGCTGGAGGTTCTCCGCTGCAAGACAATCTGCTGGCAGGGCCACCTTCCAAGCTCGGCTCATGGATGCAAATCCTTTTCAACTGGATAGCAGTGGCAAGACCAAGGCAATTCCTTCTTGAGGAGCACTGCACAGCTCACCATCCTCATCTCCTACACAGCAACGCTCAGGAGCCGTAAGAGATAGGATGTCGAGGGCTTGCAAGGGCTTGCAAGGGCTTGCAGTGCTTTGGAACACCCACTGGTGTCCTACACAGGGACAGCAAGGATTCTTGCCCACAAGGTCTATCAGCTCAGAGGCACTTGGGCACTCTGGCAAGTCCGCCAGATAGCTCCAGCTCAAGGGAGGATAGGGCTTGGGCAGCTCCTGGGAAGCATGAGCAGCCTGTGGGACAAGGAGCCAGGTCTGGCTCACATGCTCAGGGAACAGCCCATGGCCAGCACTGGGCTCAGCAAGGAACTTTTTCCCCCGGGGCACATTGGCACTGGTCCCCGGCGGTTTTTTGCCTTCCTCTGCACTTCTCAGCACGGCCCCTTGCCACCATTTCTTTGGGCCATTTGGCCTGGGAGCCGGCTGCTCATGCTCCACCATGCTGGCAGCCGCAGCTGCCACTTCTCAGCTCTCCCTGCAGCTAACACAAGCGCCT
The DNA here is from genome assembly GCF_036013445.1 of Caloenas nicobarica. Classification (NCBI taxonomy): domain Eukaryota; kingdom Metazoa; phylum Chordata; class Aves; order Columbiformes; family Columbidae; genus Caloenas; species Caloenas nicobarica. Next base: position 19,233,141 of record NC_088258.1, read on the forward strand.
GGCAGGGACCAGAGCGCTTCTCATGCATCCCTGGCCAAGAAGCACAGCAGCCAAACAAGTTGTGGAAGGCAAAAAGTCTGCTCGTCATCGCTACATGTCACGCTTTGGAAGAGATGCCACGGTACCACTCACCTCTTCTTCCTCTTCTTCTTCTTCTTCTTCTTCTTCTTCCTCTTTTGTGCATGGTCAGTCCCACAACTCCTTGTCAAGGTTCTCCCTCTGCAGGAACCGCGGACAGCTTGGCCTCTATTCCTGCTGCTGCTCTCTGCAGCTCTGGGACTTGCCTTTGCCAGCCTGCAAGGGATCTTTTCTCATGCTAAACTGAAGAATGCCTCAGCCTACTCCTGGCTACACTTGGGCTTGAGCTAGTGCTTGTGAGCCTGGGTTCTGAAACAGAGTCACAAAGGGAAAAAAAATGACATGAAATAACATAACATGAATTAACATAAAATCAAGAAAATTCATAAATTAACAGCAAAATAAAATAAAATTCATTGTGTTATGTGTCCTTGACATTGATTTTGGAACTGAAAACCCTCTGTCCTTTCAGGCAAACAGTCTCTTAGATATTGGACTGGCGGACAGGAGAGAAGAGGAGAGGAGAGGAGAGGAGAGGAGAGGAGAGGAGAGGAGAGGAGAGGAGAGGAGAGCAGTTCTGCTCTGTCAGGCCTGCAGTTCTGCGTGACAAGCCCTGAGCGAGCCCTGAGGACTCCATACATGATACTACAGGCAGTATTGCTACTGGAAGGAAGGCTGCACTGGCAACAAATCCACACTGTCTTTTTGCAAAAAAGGGACTCTATTAGGTTGCTTACTCCCCTATTTTGTAGGTACAGGGACTGATTTGGAGCCAGCACCCCAAAGGCTTCCTCCAAAGGGCTGCACATATGCGGCTGTGTCACCCCCATGTCACAATGCCAGCACCCGGCAACGCAGTGGTCACCAGGCCCCACGCAGGATCCAGAGGAGCAGCCTCCCGTGTCCACTGCCAGAGCTGGCCCAGGGGCAGCCCCAGCACATCTGACAGGAAGCACTTGAGGAGCTGCTGGAATCACAGGCCAGGGGCTGAGGGAAGAAAACCTTGCATGAGGCTGCTGGAGGTTCTCCGCTGCAAGACAACCTGCTGGCAGGGCCAGCTTCCAAGCTCGGCTCATGGATGCAAATCCTTTTCAACTGGATAGCAGTGGCAAGACCAAGGCAATTCCTTCTTGAGGAGCACTGCACAGCTCACCATCCTCATCTCCTACAGAGCAACGCTCAGGAGCCGTAAGAGATAGGATGTCGAGGGCTTGCAAGGGCTTGCAAGGGCTTGCAGTGCTTTGGAACACCCACTGGTGTCCTACACAGGGACAGCAAGGATTCTTGCCCACAAGGTCTATCAGCTCAGAGGCACTTGGGCACTCTGGCAAGTCCGCCAGATAGCTCCAGCTCAAGGGAGGATAGGGCTTGGGCAGCTCCTGGGAAGCATGAGCAGCCTGTGGGACAAGGAGCCAGCTCTGGCTCACATGCTCAGGGAACAGCCCATGGCCAGCACTGGGCTCAGCAAGGAACTTTTTCCCCTGGGGCACATTGGCACTGGTCCCCGGCGGTTTTTTGCCTTCCTCCGCAGTTCTCAGCACGGCCCCTTGCCACCATTTCTTTGGGCCATTTGGCCTGGGAGACGGCTGCTCATGCTCCACCATGCTGGCAGCCGCAGCTGCCACTTCTCAGCTCTCCCTGCAGCTAACACAAGCGCCTGGCAGGGACCAGAGCGCTTCTCATGCATCCCTGGCCAAGAAGCACAGCAGCCAAACAAGTTGTGGAAGGCAAAAAGTCTGCTCGTCATCGCTACATGTCACGCTTTGGAAGAGATGCCACAGTACCACTCACCTCTTCTTCCTCTTCTTCCTCTTCTTCTTCTTCTTCTTCTTCTTCTTCTTCTTCTTCTTCTTCCTCTTTTGTGCATGGTCAGTCCCACAACTCCTTGTCAAGGTTCTCCCTCTGCAGGAACCGCGGACAGCTTGGCCTCTATTCCTGCTGCTGCTCTCTGCAGCTCTGGGACTTGCCTTTGCCAGCCTGCAAGGGATCTTTTCTCCTGCTAAACTGAAGAATGCCTCAGCCTACTCCTGGCTACACTTGGGCTTGAGCTAATGCTTGTGAGCCTGGGTTCTGAAACAGAGTCACAAAGGGAAAAAAAATGACATGAAATAACATAACATGAATTAACATAAAATCAAGAAAATTAATAAATTAACAACAAAATAAAATAAAATTCATTGTGTTATGTGTCCTTGACATTGATTTTGGAACTGAAAACCCTCTGTCCTTTCAGGCAAACAGTCTCTTAGATATTGGACTGGCGGACAGGAGAGAAGAGGAGAGGAGAGGAGAGGAGAGGAGAGGAGAGGATAGGAGAGGAGAGGAGAGGAGAAGAGAGGAGAGGAGAGGAGAGGAGAGGAGAGCAGTTCTGCTCTGTCAGGCCTGCAGTTCTGCGTGACAAGCCCTGAGCGAGCCCTGAGGCCTCAATACATGATACTACAGGCAGTATTGCTACTGGAAGGAAGACTGCACTGGCAACAAATCCACACTGTCTTTTTGCAAAAAAGGGACTCTAATTAGGTTGCTTACTCCCCTATTTTGTAGGTACAGGGACTGATTTGGAGCCAGCACCCCAAAGGCTTCCTCCAAAGGGCTGCACATATGCGGCTGTGTCACCCCCATGTCACAATGCCAGCACCCGGCAACGCAGTGGTCACCAGGCCCCACACAGGATCCAGAGGAGCAGCCTCCCGTGTCCACTGCCAGAGCTGGCCCGGGGGCAGCCCCAGCACATCTGACAGGAAGCACTTGAGGAGCTGCTGGAATCACAGGCCAGGGGCTGAGGGAAGAAAACCTTGCATGAGGCTGCTGGAGGTTCTCCGCTGCAAGACAATCTGCTGGCAGGGCCACCTTCCAAGCTCGGCTCATGGATGCAAATCCTTTTCAACTGGATAGCAGTGGCAAGACCAAGGCAATTCCTTCTTGAGGAGCACTGCACAGCTCACCATCCTCATCTCCTACAGAGCAACGCTCAGGAGCCGTAAGAGATAGGATGTCGAGGGCTTGCAAGGGCTTGCAAGGGCTTGCAGTGCTTTGGAACACCCACTGGTGTCCTACACAGGGACAGCAAGGATTCTTGCCCACAAGGTCTATCAGCTCAGAGGCACTTGGGCACTCTGGCAAGTCCGCCAGATAGCTCCAGCTCAAGGGAGGATAGGGCTTGGGCAGCTCCTGCGAAGCATGAGCAGCCTGTGGGACAAGGAGCCAGGTCTGGCTCACATGCTCAGGGAACAGCCCATGGCCAGCACTGGGCTCAGCAAGGAACTTTTTCCCCTGGGGCACATTGGCACTGGTCCCCGGCGGTTTTTTGCCTTCCTCTGCACTTCTCAGCACGGCCCCTTGCCACCATTTCTTTGGGCCATTTGGCCTGGGAGCCGGCTGCTCATGCTCCACCATGCTGGCAGCCGCAGCTGCCACTTCTCAGCTCTCCCTGCAGCTAACACAAGCGCCTGGCAGGGACCAGAGCGCTTCTCATGCATCCCTGGCCAAGAAGCACAGCAGCCAAACAAGTTGTGGAAGGCAAAAAGTCTGCTCGTCATCGCTACATGTCACGCTTTGGAAGAGATGCCACAGTACCACTCACCTCTTCTTCCTCTTCTTCCTCTTCTTCTTCTTCTTCTTCTTCTTCTTCTTCTTCTTCCTCTTTTGTGCATGGTCAGTCCCACAACTCCTTGTCAAGGTTCTCCCTCTGCAGGAACCGCAGACAGCTTGGCCTCTATTCCTGCTGCTGCTCTCTGCAGCTCTGGGACTTGCCTTTGCCAGCCTGCAAGGGATCTTTTCTCATGCTAAACTGAAGAATGCCTCAGCCTACTCCTGGCTACACTTGGGCTTGAGCTAATGCTTGTGAGCCTGGGTTCTGAAACAGAGTCACAAAGGGAAAAAAAATGACATGAAATAACATAACATGAATTAACATAAAATCAAGAAAATTAATAAATTAACAGCAAAATAAAATAAAATTCATTGTGTTATGTGTCCTTGACATTGATTTTGGAACTGAAAACCCTCTGTCCTTTCAGGCAAACAGTCTCTTAGATATTGGACTGGCGGACAGGAGAGAAGAGGAGAGGAGAGGAGAGGAGAGGAGAGGAGAGGAGAGGAGAGCAGTTCTGCTCTGTCAGGCCTGCAGTTCTGCGTGACAAGCCCTGAGCGAGCCCTGAGGCCTCAATACATGATACTACAGGCAGTATTGCTACTGGAAGGAAGACTGCACTGGCAACAAATCCACACTGTCTTTTTGCAAAAAAGGGACTCTATTAGGTTGCTTACTCCCCTATTTTGTAAGTACAGGGACTGATTTGGAGCCAGCACCCCAAAGGCTTCCTCCAAAGGGCTGCACATATGCGGCTGTGTCACCCCCATGTCACAATGCCAGCACCCGGCAACGCAATGGTCACCAGGCCCCACACAGGATCCAGAGGAGCAGCCTCCCGTGTCCACTGCCAGAGCTGGCCCGGGGGCAGCCCCAGCACATCTGACAGGAAGCACTTGAGGAGCTGCTGGAATCACAGGCCAGGGGCTGAGGGAAGAAAACCTTGCATGAGGCTGCTGGAGGTTCTCCGCTGCAAGACAATCTGCTGGCAGGGCCACCTTCCAAGCTCGGCTCATGGATGCAAATCCTTTTCAACTGGATAGCAGTGGCAAGACCAAGGCAATTCCTTCTTGAGGAGCACTGCACAGCTCACCATCCTCATCTCCTACAGAGCAACGCTCAGGAGCCGTAAGAGATAGGATGTCGAGGGCTTGCAAGGGCTTGCAAGGGCTTGCAGTGCTTTGGAACACCCACTGGTGTCCTACACAGGGACAGCAAGGATTCTTGCCCACAAGGTCTATCAGCTCAGAGGCACTTGGGCACTCTGGCAAGTCCGCCAGATAGCTCCAGTTCAAGGGAGGATAGGGCTTGGGCAGCTCCTGGGAAGCATGAGCAGCCTGTGGGACAAGGAGCCAGCTCTGGCTCACATGCTCAGGGAACAGCCCATGGCCAGCACTGGGCTCAGCAAGGAACTTTTTCCCCCGGGGCACATTGGCACTGGTCCCCGGCGGTTTTTTGCCTTCCTCTGCAGTTCTCAGCACGGCCCCTTGCCACCATTTCTTTCGGCCATTTGGCCTGGGAGCCGGCTGCTCATGCTCCACCATGCTGGCAGCCGCAGCTGCCACTTCTCAGCTCTCCCTGCAGCTAACACAAGCGCCTGGCAGGGACCAGAGCGCTTCTCATGCATCCCTGGCCAAGAAGCACAGCAGCCAAACAAGTTGTGGAAGGCAAAAAGTCTGCTCGTCATCGCTACATGTCACGCTTTGGAAGAGATGCCACGGTACCACTCACCTCTTCTTCCTCTTCTTCTTCTTCTTCTTCTTCTTCTTCCTCTTTTGTTCATGGTCAGTCCCACAACTCCTTGTCAAGGTTCTCCCTCTGCAGGAACCGCGGACAGCTTGGCCTCTATTCCTGCTGCTGCTCTCTGCAGCTCTGGGACTTGCCTTTGCCAGCCTGCAAGGGATCTTTTCTCATGCTAAACTGAAGAATGCCTCAGCCTACTCCTGGCTACACTTGGGCTTGAGCTAATGCTTGTGAGCCTGGGTTCTGAAACAGAGTCACAAAGGGAAAAAAAATGACATGAAATAACATAACATGAATTAACATAAAATCAAGAAAACTAATAAATTAACAGCAACATAAAATAAAATTCATTTTGTTATGTGTCCTTGACATTGATTTTGGAACTGAAAACCCTCTGTCCTTTCAGGCAAACAGTCTCTTAGATATTGGACTGGCGGACAGGAGAGAAGAGAAGAGGAGAGGAGAGGAGAGGAGAGGAGAGCAGTTCTGCTCTGTCAGGCCTGCAGTTCTGCGTGACAAGCCCTGAGCGAGCCCTGAGGCCTCCATGCATGATACTACAGGCAGTATTGCTACTGGAAGGAAGGCTGCACTGGCAACAAATCCACACTGTCTTTTTGCAAAAAAGGGACTCTATTAGGTTGCTTACTCCCCTATTTTGTAGGTACAGGGACTGATTTGGAGCCAGCACCCCAAAGGCTTCCTCCAAAGGGCTGCACATATGTGGCTGTGTCACCCCCATGTCACAATGCCAGCACCCGGCAACGCAGTGGTCACCAGGCCCCACGCAGGATGCAGAGGAGCAGCCTCCCGTGTCCACTGCCAGAGCTGGCCCGGGGGCAGCCCCAGCACATCTGACAGGAAGCACTTGAGGAGCTGCTGGAATCACAGGCCAGGGGCTGAGGGAAGAAAACCTTGCATGAGGCTGCTGGAGGTTCTCCGCTGCAAGACAATCTGCTGGCAGGGCCACCTTCCAAGCTCGGCTCATGGATGCAAATCCTTTTCAACTGGATAGCAGTGGCAAGACCAAGGCAATTCCTTCTTGAGGAGCACTGCACAGCTCACCATCCTCATCTCCTACAGAGCAACGCTCAGGAGCCGTAAGAGATAGGATGTCGAGGGCTTGCAAGGGCTTGCAAGGGCTTGCAGTGCTTTGGAACACCCACTGGTGTCCTACACAGGGACAGCAAGGATTCTTGCCCACAAGGTCTATCAGCTCAGAGGCACTTGGGCACTCTGGCAAGTCCGCCAGATAGCTCCAGCTCAAGGGAGGATAGGGCTTGGGCAGCTCCTGGGAAGCATGAGCAGCCTGTGGGACAAGGAGCCAGGTCTGGCTCACATGCTCAGGGAACAGCCCATGGCCAGCACTGGGCTCAGCAAGGAACTTTTTCCCCCGGGGCACATTGGCACTGGTCCCCGGCGGTTTTTTGCCTTCCTCTGCAGTTCTCAGCACGGCCCCTTGCCACCATTTCTTTGGGCCATTTGGCCTGGGAGCCGGCTGCTCATGCTCCACCATGCTGGCAGCCGCAGCTGCCACTTCTCAGCTCTCCCTGCAGCTTACACAAGCGCCTGGCAGGGACCAGAGCGCTTCTCATGCATCCCTGGCCAAGAAGCACAGCAGCCAAACAAGTTGTGGAAGGCAAAAAGTCTGCTCGTCATCGCTACATGTCACGCTTTGGAAGAGATGCCACAGTACCACTCACCTCTTCTTCCTCTTCTTCCTCTTCTTCTTCTTCTTCTTCTTCTTCTTCTTCTTCTTCCTCTTTTGTGCATGGTCAGTCCCACAACTCCTTGTCAAGGTTCTCCCTCTGCAGGAACCGCGGACAGCTTGGCCTCTATTCCTGCTGCTGCTCTCTGCAGCTCTGGGACTTGCCTTTGCCAGCCTGCAAGGGATCTTTTCTCATGCTAAACTGAAGAATGCCTCAGCCTACTCCTGGCTACACTTGGGCTTGAGCTAATGCTTGTGAGCCTGGGTTCTGAAACAGAGTCACAAAGGGAAAAAAAATGACATGAAATAACATAACATGAATTAACATAAAATCAAGAAAATTAATAAATTAACAACAAAATAAAATCAAATTCATTGTGTTATGTGTCCTTGACATTGATTTTGGAACTGAAAACCCTCTGTCCTTTCAGGCAAACAGTCTCTTAGATATTGGACTGGCGGACAGGAGAGAAGAGGAGAGGAGAGGAGAGGAGAGGAGAGGAGAGGAGAGCAGTTCTGCTCTGTCAGGCCTGCAGTTCTGCGTGACAAGCCCTGAGCGAGCCCTGAGGCCTCAATACATGATACTACAGGCAGTATTGCTACTGGAAGGAAGACTGCACTGGCAACAAATCCACACTGTCTTTTTGCAAAAAAGGGACTCTATTAGGTTGCTTACTCCCCTATTTTGTAAGTACAGGGACTGATTTGGAGCCAGCACCCCAAAGGCTTCCTCCAAAGGGCTGCACATATGCGGCTGTGTCACCCCCATGTCACAATGCCAGCACCCGGCAACGCAATGGTCACCAGGCCCCACACAGGATCCAGAGGAGCAGCCTCCCGTGTCCACTGCCAGAGCTGGCCCGGGGGCAGCCCCAGCACATCTGACAGGAAGCACTTGAGGAGCTGCTGGAATCACAGGCCAGGGGCTGAGGGAAGAAAACCTTGCATGAGGCTGCTGGAGGTTCTCCGCTGCAAGACAATCTGCTGGCAGGGCCACCTTCCAAGCTCGGCTCATGGATGCAAATCCTTTTCAACTGGATAGCAGTGGCAAGACCAAGGCAATTCCTTCTTGAGGAGCACTGCACAGCTCACCATCCTCATCTCCTACAGAGCAACGCTCAGGAGCCGTAAGAGATAGGATGTCGAGGGCTTGCAAGGGCTTGCAAGGGCTTGCAGTGCTTTGGAACACCCACTGGTGTCCTACACAGGGACAGCAACGATTCTTGCCCACAAGGTCTATCAGCTCAGAGGCACTTGGGCACTCTGGCAAGTCCGCCAGATAGCTCCAGTTCAAGGGAGGATAGGGCTTGGGCAGCTCCTGCGAAGCATGAGCAGCCTGTGGGACAAGGAGCCAGCTCTGGCTCACATGCTCAGGGAACAGCCCATGGCCAGCACTGGGCTCAGCAAGGAACTTTTTCCCCCGGGGCACATTGGCACTGGTCCCCGGCGGTTTTTTGCCTTCCTCTGCAGTTCTCAGCACGGCCCCTTGCCACCATTTCTTTGGGCCATTTGGCCTGGGAGCCGGCTGCTCATGCTCCACCATGCTGGCAGCCGCAGCTGCCACTTCTCAGCTCTCCCTGCAGCTAACACAAGCGCCTGGCAGGGACCAGAGCGCTTCTCATGCATCCCTGGCCAAGAAGCACAGCAGCCAAACAAGTTGTGGAAGGCAAAAAGTCTGCTCGTCATCGCTACATGTCACGCTTTGGAAGAGATGCCACGGTACCACTCACCTCTTCTTCCTCTTCTTCTTCTTCTTCTTCTTCTTCTTCCTCTTTTGTGCATGGTCAGTCCCACAACTCCTTGTCAAGGTTCTCCCTCTGCAGGAACCGCGGACAGCTTGGCCTCTATTCCTGCTGCTGCTCTCTGCAGCTCTGGGACTTGCCTTTGCCAGCCTGCAAGGGATCTTTTCTCATGCTAAACTGAAGAATGCCTCAGCCTACTCCTGGCTACACTTGGGCTTGAGCTAATGCTTGTGAGCCTGGGTTCTGAAACAGAGTCACAAAGGGAAAAAAAATGACATGAAATAACATAACATGAATTAACATAAAATCAAGAAAACTAATAAATTAACAGCAACATAAAATAAAATTCATTTTGTTATGTGTCCTTGACATTGATTTTGGAACTGAAAACCCTCTGTCCTTTCAGGCAAACAGTCTCTTAGATATTGGACTGGCGGACAGGAGAGAAGAGAAGAGGAGAGGAGAGGAGAGGAGAGGAGAGCAGTTCTGCTCTGTCAGGCCTGCAGTTCTGCGTGACAAGCCCTGAGCGAGCCCTGAGGCCTCCATGCATGATACTACAGGCAGTATTGCTACTGGAAGGAAGGCTGCACTGGCAACAAATCCACACTGTCTTTTTGCAAAAAAGGGACTCTATTAGGTTGCTTACTCCCCTATTTTGTAGGTACAGGGACTGATTTGGAGCCAGCACCCCAAAGGCTTCCTCCAAAGGGCTGCACATATGTGGCTGTGTCACCCCCATGTCACAATGCCAGCACCCGGCAATGCAGTGGTCACCAGGCCCCACGCAGGATGCAGAGGAGCAGCCTCCCGTGTCCACTGCCAGAGCTGGCCCGGGGGCAGCCCCAGCACATCTGACAGGAAGCACTTGAGGAGCTGCTGGAATCACAGGCCAGGGGCTGAGGGAAGAAAACCTTGCATGAGGCTGCTGGAGGTTCTCCGCTGCAAGACAATCTGCTGGCAGGGCCACCTTCCAAGCTCGGCTCATGGATGCAAATCCTTTTCAACTGGATAGCAGTGGCAAGACCAAGGCAATTCCTTCTTGAGGAGCACTGCACAGCTCACCATCCTCATCTCCTACAGAGCAACGCTCAGGAGCCGTAAGAGATAGGATGTCGAGGGCTTGCAAGGGCTTGCAAGGGCTTGCAGTGCTTTGGAACACCCACTGGTGTCCTACACAGGGACAGCAAGGATTCTTGCCCACAAGGTCTATCAGCTCAGAGGCACTTGGGCACTCTGGCAAGTCTGCCAGATAGCTCCAGCTCAAGGGAGGATAGGGCTTGGGCAGCTCCTGGGAAGCATGAGCAGCCTGTGGGACAAGGAGCCAGGTCTGGCTCACATGCTCAGGGAACAGCCCATGGCCAGCACTGGGCTCAGCAAGGAACTTTTTCCCCTGGGGCACATTGGCACTGGTCCCCGGCGGTTTTTTGCCTTCCTCTGCAGTTCTCAGCACGGCCCCTTGCCACCATTTCTTTGGGCCATTTGGCCTGGGAGCCGGCTGCGCATGCTCCACCATGCTGGCAGCCGCAGCTGCCACTTCTCAGCTCTCCCTGCAGCTAACACAAGCGCCTGGCAGGGACCAGAGCGCTTCTCATGCATCCCTGCCCAAGAAGCACAGCAGCCAAACAAGTTGTGGAAGGCAAAAAGTCTGCTCGTCATCGCTACATGTCACGCTTTGGAAGAGATGCCACGGTACCACTCACCTCTTCTTCCTCTTCTTCCTCTTCTTCTTCTTCTTCTTCTTCTTCTTCTTCCTCTTTTGTGCATGGTCAGTCCCACAACTCCTTGTCAAGGTTCTCCCTCTGCAGGAACCGCGGACAGCTTGGCCTCTATTCCTGCTGCTGCTCTCTGCAGCTCTGGGACTTGCCTTTGCCAGCCTGCAAGGGATCTTTTCTCCTGCTAAACTGAAGAATGCCTCAGCCTACTCCTGGCTACACTTGGGCTTGAGCTAATGCTTGTGAGCCTGGGTTCTGAAACAGAGTCACAAAGGGAAAAAAAATGACATGAAATAACATAACATGAATTAACATAAAATCAAGAAAATTAATAAATTAACAGCAAAATAAAATAACATTCATTGTGTTCTGTGTCCTTGACATTGATTTTGGAACTGAAAACCCTCTGTCCTTTCAGGCAAACAGTCTCTTAGATATTGGACTGGCGGACAGGAGAGAAGAGGAGAGGAGAGGAGAGGAGAGGAGAGGAGAGCAGTTCTGCTCTGTCAGGCCTGCAGTTCTGCGTGACAAGCCCTGAGCGAGCCCTGAGGCCTCCATGCATGATACTACAGGCAGTATTGCTACTGGAAGGAAGGCTGCACTGGCAACAAATCCACACTGTCTTTTTGCAAAAAAGGGACTCTATTAGGTTGCTTACTCCCCTATTTTGTAGCTACAGGGACTGATTTGGAGCCAGCACCCCAAAGGCTTCCTCCAAAGGGCTGCACATATGCGGCTGTGTCACCCCCATGTCACAATGCCAGCACCCGGCAACGCAGTGGTCACCAGGCCCCACGCAGGATGCAGAGGAGCAGCCTCCCGTGTCCACTGCCAGAGCTGGCCCGGGGGCAGCCCCAGCACATCTGACAGGAAGCACTTGAGGAGCTGCTGGAATCACAGGCCAGGGGCTGAGGGAAGAAAACCTTGCATGAGGCTGCTGGAGGTTCTCCGCTGCAAGACAATCTGCTGGCAGGGCCACCTTCCAAGCTCGGCTCATGGATGCAAATCCTTTTCAACTGGATAGCAGTGGCAAGACCAAGGCAATTCCTTCTTGAGGAGCACTGCACAGCTCACCATCCTCATCTCCTACAGAGCAACGCTCAGGAGCCGTAAGAGATAGGATGTCGAGGGCTTGCAAGGGCTTGCAAGGGCTTGCAGTGCTTTGGAACACCCACTGGTGTCCTACACAGGGACAGCAAGGATTCTTGCCCACAAGGTCTATCAGCTCAGAGGCACTTGGGCACTCTGGCAAGTCTGCCAGATAGCTCCAGCTCAAGGGAGGATAGGGCTTGGGCAGCTCCTGGGAAGCATGAGCAGCCTGTGGGACAAGGAGCCAGCTCTGGCTCACATGCTCAGGGAACAGCCCATGGCCAGCACTGGGCTCAGCAAGGAACTTTTTCCCCTGGGGCACATTGGCACTGGTCCCCGGCGGTTTTTTGCCTTCCTCTGCAGTTCTCAGCACCGCCCCTTGCCACCATTTCTTTGGGCCATTTGGCCTGGGAGCCGGCTGCTCATGCTCCACCATGCTGGCAGCCGCAGCTGCCACTTCTCAGCTCTCCCTGCAGCTAACACAAGCGCCTGGCAGGGACCAGAGCGCTTCTCATGCATCCCTGCCCAAGAAGCACAGCAGCCAAACAAGTTGTGGAAGGCAAAAAGTCTGCTCGTCATCGCTACATGTCACGCTTTGGAAGAGATGCCACGGTACCACTCACCTCTTCTTCCTCTTCTTCCTCTTCTTCTTCTTCTTCTTCTTCTTCTTCTTCCTCTTTTGTGCATGGTCAGTCCCACAACTCCTTGTCAAGGTTCTCCCTCTGCAGGAACCGCGGACAGCTTGGCCTCTATTCCTGCTGCTGCTCTCTGCAGCTCTGGGACTTGCCTTTGCCAGCCTGCAAGGGATCTTTTCTCCTGCTAAACTGAAGAATGCCTCAGCCTACTCCTGGCTACACTTGGGCTTGAGCTAATGCTTGTGAGCCTGGGTTCTGAAACAGAGTCACAAAGGGAAAAAAAATGACATGAAATAACATAACATGAATTAACATAAAATCAAGAAAATTAATAAATTAACAGCAAAATAAAATAACATTCATTGTGTTATGTGTCCTTGACATTGATTTTGGAACTGAAAACCCTCTGTCCTTTCAGGCAAACAGTCTCTTAGATATTGGACTGGCGGACAGGAGAGAAGAGGAGAGGAGAGGAGAGGAGAGGAGAGGAGAGCAGTTCTGCTCTGTCAGGCCTGCAGTTCTGCGTGACAAGCCCTGAGCGAGCCCTGAGGCCTCCATGCATGATACTACAGGCAGTATTGCTACTGGAAGGAAGGCTGCACTGGCAACAAATCCACACTGTCTTTTTGCAAAAAAGGGACTCTATTAGGTTGCTTACTCCCCTATTTTGTAGCTACAGGGACTGATTTGGAGCCAGCACCCCAAAGGCTTCCTCCAAAGGGCTGCACATATGCGGCTGTGTCACCCCCATGTCACAATGCCAGCACCCGGCAACGCAGTGGTCACCAGGCCCCACGCAGGATCCAGAGGAGCAGCCTCCCGTGTCCACTGCCAGAGCTGGCCCGGGGGCAGCCCCAGCACATCTGACAGGAAGCACTTGAGGAGCTGCTGGAATCACAGGCCAGGGGCTGAGGGAAGAAAACCTTGCATGAGGCTGCTGGAGGTTCTCCGCTGCAAGACAATCTGCTGGCAGGGCCACCTTCCAAGCTCGGCTCATGGATGCAAATCCTTTTCAACTGGATAGCAGTGGCAAGACCAAGGCAATTCCTTCTTGAGGAGCACTGCACAGCTCACCATCCTCATCTCCTACAGAGCAACGCTCAGGAGCCGTAAGAGATAGGATGTCGAGGGCTTGCAAGGGCTTGCAAGGGCTTGCAGTGCTTTGGAACACCCACTGGTGTCCTACACAGGGACAGCAAGGATTCTTGCCCACAAGGTCTATCAGCTCAGAGGCACTTGGGCACTCTGGCAAGTCCGCCAGATAGCTCCAGCTCAAGGGAGGATGGGGCTTGGGCAGCTCCTGGGAAGCATGAGCAGCCTGTGGGACAAGGAGCCAGCTCTGGCTCACATGCTCAGGGAACAGCCCATGGCCAGCACTGGGCTCAGCAAGGAACTTTTTCCCCTGGGGCACATTGGCACTGGTCCCCGGCGGTTTTTTGAGTTCCTCCACAGTTCTCAGCACGGCCCCTTGCCACCATTTCTTTGGGCCATTTGGCCTGGGAGACGGCTGCTCATGCTCCACCATGCTGGCAGCCGCAGCTGCCACTTCTCAGCTCTCCCTGCAGCTAACACAAGCGCCTGGCAGGGACCAGAGCGCTTCTCATGCATCCCTGGCCAAGAAGCACAGCAGCCAAACAAGTTGTGGAAGGCAAAAAGTCTGCTCGTCATCGCTACATGTCACGCTTTGGAAGAGATGCCACGGTACCACTCACCTCTTCTTCCTCTTCTTCTTCTTCTTCTTCTTCTTCTTCCTCTTTTGTGCATGGTCAGTCCCACAACTCCTTGTCAAGGTTCTCCCTCTGCAGGAACCGCGGACAGCTTGGCCTCTATTCCTGCTGCTGCTCTCTGCAGCTCTGGGACTTGCCTTTGCCAGCCTGCAAGGGATCTTTTCTCATGCTAAACTGAAGAATGCCTCAGCCTACTCCTGGCTACACTTGGGCTTGAGCTAATGCTTGTGAGCCTGGGTTCTGAAACAGAGTCACAAAGGGAAAAAAAATGACATGAAATAACATAACATGAATTAACATAAAATCAAGAAAACTAATAAATTAACAGCAAAATAAAATAAAATTCATTTTGTTATGTGTCCTTGACATTGATTTTGGAACTGAAAACCCTCTGTCCTTTCAGGCAAACAGTCTCTTAGATATTGGACTGGCGGACAGGAGAGAAGAGAAGAGGAGAGGAGAGGAGAGGAGAGGAGAGCAGTTCTGCTCTGTCAGGCCTGCAGTTCTGCGTGACAAGCCCTGAGCGAGCCCTGAGGCCTCCATGCATGATACTACAGGCAGTATTGCTACTGGAAGGAAGGCTGCACTGGCAACAAATCCACACTGTCTTTTTGCAAAAAAGGGACTCTATTAGGTTGCTTACTCCCCTATTTTGTAGCTACAGGGACTGATTTGGAGCCAGCACCCCAAAGGCTTCCTCCAAAGGGCTGCACATATGCGGCTGTGTCACCCCCATGTCACAATGCCAGCACCCGGCAACGCAGTGCTCACCAGGCCCCACGCAGGATCCAGAGGAGCAGCCTCCCGTGTCCACTGCCAGAGCTGGCCCGGGGGCAGCCCCAGCACATCTGACAGGAAGCACTTGACGAGCTGCTGGAATCACAGGCCAGGGGCTGAGGGAAGAAAACCTTGCATGAGGCTGCTGGAGGTTCTCCGCTGCAAGACAACCTGCTGGCAGGGCCACCTTCCAAGCTCGGCTCATGGATGCAAATCCTTTTCAACTGGATAGCAGTGGCAAGACCAAGGCAATTCCTTCCTGAGGAGCACTGCACAGCTCACCATCCTCATCTCCTACAGAGCAACGCTCAGGAGCCGTAAGAGATAGGATGTCGAGGGCTTGCAAGGGCTTGCAAGGGCTTGCAGTGCTTTGGAACACCCACTGGTGTCCTACACAGGGACAGCAAGGATTCTTGCCCACAAGGTCTATCAGCTCAGAGGCACTTGGGCACTCTGGCAAGTCTGCCAGATAGCTCCAGCTCAAGGGAGGATAGGGCTTGGGCAGCTCCTGGGAAGCATGAGCAGCCTGTGGGACAAGGAGCCAGGTCTGGCTCACATGCTCAGGGAACAGCCCATGGCCAGCACTGGGCTCAGCAAGGAACTTTTTCCCCCGGGGCACATTGGCACTGGTCCCCGGCGGTTTTTTGCCTTCCTCTGCAGTTCTCAGCACGGCCCCTTGCCACCATTTCTTTGGGCCATTTGGCCTGGGAGCCGGCTGCTCATGCTCCACCATGCTGGCAGCCGCAGCTGCCACTTCTCAGCTCTCCCTGCAGCTAACACAAGCGCCTGGCAGGGACCAGAGTGCTTCTCATGCATCCCTGGCCAAGAAGCACAGCAGCCAAACAAGTTGTGGAAGGCAAAAAGTCTGCTCGTCATCGCTACATGTCACGCTTTGGAAGAGATGCCACGGTACCACTCACCTCTTCTTCCTCTTCTTCCTCTTCTTCCTCTTCTTCTTCCTCTTTTGTGCATGGTCAGTCCCACAACTCCTTGTCAAGGTTCTCCCTCTGCAGGAACCGCGGACAGCTTGGCCTCTATTCCTGCTGCTGCTCTCTGCAGCTCTGGGACTTGCCTTTGCCAGCCTGCAAGGGATCTTTTCTCATGCTAAACTGAAGAATGCCTCAGCCTACTCCTGGCTCCACTTGGGCTTGAACTAATGCTTGTGAGCCTGGGTTCTGAAACAGAGTCACAAAGGGATAAAAAATGACATGAAATAACATAACATGAATTAACATAAAATCAAGAAAATTAATAAATTAACAACAAAATAAAATAAAATTCATTGTGTTCTGTGTCCTTGACATTGATTTTGGAACTGAAAACCCTCTGTCCTTTCAGGCAAACAGTCTCTTAGATATTGGACTGGCGGACAGGAGAGAAGAGGAGAGGAGAGGACAGGAGAGGAGAGGAGAGGAGAGGAGAGGAGAGGAGAGGAGAGGAGAGGAGAGGAGAGGAGAGAAGAGGAGAGGAGAGGAGAGCAGTTCTGCTCTGTCAGGCCTGCAGTTCTGCGTGACAAGCCCTGAGTGAGCCCTGAGGCCTCCATACATGATACTATAGGCAGTATTGCTACTGGAAGGAAGGCTGCACTGGCAACAAATCCACACTGTCTTTTTGCAAAAAAGGGACTCTATTAGGTTGCTTACTCCCCTATTTTGTAGGTACAGGGACTGATTTGGAGCCAGCACCCCAAAGGCTTCCTCCAAAGGGCTGCACATATGCGGCTGTGTCACCCCCATGTCACAATGCCAGCACCCGGCAACGCAGTGGTCACCAGGCCCCACGCAGGATCCAGAGGAGCAGCCTCCCGTGTCCACTGCCAGAGCTGGCCCGGGGGCAGCCCCAGCACATCTGACAGGAAGCACTTGAGGAGCTGCTGGAATCACAGGCCAGGGGCTGAGGGAAGAAAACCTTGCATGAGGCTGCTGGAGGTTCTCCGCTGCAAGACAATCTGCTGGCAGGGCCACCTTCCAAGCTCGGCTCATGGATGCAAATCCTTTTCAACTGGATAGCAGTGGCAAGACCAAGGCAATTCCTTCTTGAGGAACACTGCACAGCTCACCATCCTCATCTCCTAGAGAGCAACGCTCAGGAGCCGTAAGAGATAGGATGTCGAGGGCTTGCAAGGGCTTGCAAGGGCTTGCAGTGCTTTGGAACACCCACTGGTGTCCTACACAGGGACAGCAAGGATTCTTGCCCACAAGGTCTATCAGCTCAGAGGCACTTGGGCACTCTGGCAAGTCCGCCAGATAGCTCCAGCTCAAGGGAGGATAGGGCTTGGGCAGCTCCTGGGAAGCATGAGCAGCCTGTGGGACAAGGAGCCAGGTCTGGCTCACATGCTCAGGGAACAGCCCATGGCCAGCACTGGGCTCAGCAAGGAACTTTTTCCCCTGGGGCACATTGGCACTGGTCCCCGGCGGTTTTTTGCCTTCCTCCGCAGTTCTCAGCACAGCCCCTTGCCACCATTTCTTTGGGCCATTTGGCCTGGGAGCCGTCTGCTCATGCTCCACCATGCTGGCAGCCGCAGCTGCCACTTCTCAGCTCTCCCTGCAGGTAACACAAGCGCCTGGCAGGGACCAGAGCGCTTCTCATGCATCCCTGGCCAAGAAGCACAGCAGCCAAACAAGTTGTGGAAGGCAAAAAGTCTGCTCGTCATCGCTACATGTCACGCGTTGGAAGAGATGCCACGGTACCACTCACCTCTACTTCCTCTTCTTCCTCTTCTTCTTCTTCTTCTTCTTCTTCTTCTTCTTCTTCTTCTTCTTCTTCTTCTTCTTCTTCCTCTTTTGTGCATGGTCAGTCCCACAACTCCTTGTCAAGGTTCTCCCTCTGCAGGAACCGCGGACAGCTTGGCCTCTATTCCTGCTGCTGCTCTCTGCAGCTCTGGGACTTGCCTTTGCCAGCCTGCAAGGGATCTTTTCTCATGCTAAACTGAAGAATGCCTCAGCCTACTCCTGGCTACACTTGGGCTTGAGCTAATGCTTGTGAGCCTGGGTTCTGAAACAGAGTCACAAAGGGAAAAAAAATGACATGAAATAACATAACAAGAATTAACATAAAATCAAGAAAATTAATAAATTAACAACAAAATAAAATAAAATTCATTGTGTTATGTGTCCTTGACATTGATTTTGGAACTGAAAACCCTCTGTCCTTTCAGGCAAACAGTCTCTTAGATATTGGACTGGCGGACAGGAGAGAAGAGGACAGGACAGGAGAGGAGAGGAGAGCAGTTCTGCTCTGTCAGGCCTGCAGTTCTGCGTGACAAGCCCTGAGCGAGCCCTGAGGCCTCCATGCATGATACTACAGGCAGTATTGCTACTGGAAGGAAGGCTGCACTGGCAACAAATTCACACTGTCTTTTTGCAAAAAAGGGACTCTATTAGGTTGCTTACTCCCCTATTTTGTAGCTACAGGGACTGATTTGGAGCCAGCACCCCAAAGGCTTCCTCCAAAGGGCTGCACATACGCGGCTGTGTCACCCCCATGTCACAATGCCAGCACCGGCAACGCAGTGGTCACCAGGCCCCACGCAGGATCCAGAGGAGCAGCCTCCCGTGTCCACTGCCAGAGCTGGCCCGGGGGCAGCCCCAGCACATCTGACAGGAAGCACTTGAGGAGCTGCTGGAATCACAGGCCAGGGGCTGAGGGAAGAAAACCTTGCATGAGGCTGCTGGAGGTTCTCCGCTGCAAGACAATCTGCTGGCAGGGCCACCTTCCAAGCTCGGCTCATGGATGCAAATCCTTTTCAACTGGATAGCAGTGGCAAGACCAAGGCAATTCCTTCTTGAGGAGCACTGCACAGCTCACCATCCTCATCTCCTAGAGAGCAACGCTCAGGAGCCGTAAGAGATAGGATGTCGAGGGCTTGCAAGGGCTTGCAAGGGCTTGCAGTGCTTTGGAACACCCACTGGTGTCCTACACAGGGACAGCAAGGATTCTTGCCCACAAGGTCTATCAGCTCAGAGGCACTTGGGCACTCTGGCAAGTCCGCCAGATAGCTCCAGCTCAAGGGAGGATAGGGCTTGGGCAGCTCCTGGGAAGCATGAGCAGCCTGTGGGACAAGGAGCCAGCTCTGGCTCACATGCTCAGGGAACAGCCCATAGCCAGCACTGGGCTCAGCAAGGAACTTTTTCCCCTGGGGCACATTGGCACTGGTCCCCGGCGGTTTTTTGCCTTCCTCCGCAGTTCTCAGCACGGCCCCTTGCCACCATTTCTTTGGGCCATTTGGCCTGGGAGCCGGCTGCTCATGCTCCACCATGCTGGCAGCCGCAGCTGCCACTTCTCAGCTCTCCCTGCAGCTAACACAAGCGCCTGGCAGGGACCAGAGCGCTTCTCATGCATCCTTGGCCAAGAAGCACAGCAGCCAAACAAGTTGTGGAAGGCAAAAAGTCTGCTCGTCATCGCTACATGTCACGCGTTGGAAGAGATGCCACGGTACCACTCACCTCTTCTTCCTCTTCTTCCTCTTCTTCTTCTTCTTCTTCTTCTTCTTCTTCTTCTTCTTCTTCTTCTTCTTCTTCTTCTTCCTCTTTTGTGCATGGTCAGTCCCACAACTCCTTGTCAAGGTTCTCCCTCTGCAGGAACCGCGGACAGCTTGGCCTCTATTCCTGCTGCTGCTCTCTGCAGCTCTGGGACTTGCCTTTGGCAGCCTGCAAGGGATCTTTTCTCATGCTAAACTGAAGAATGCCTCAGCCTACTCCTGGCTACACTTGGGCTTGAGCTAATGCTTGTGAGCCTGGGTTCTGAAACAGAGTCACAAAGGGAAAAAAAATGACATGAAATAATATAACAAGAATTAACATAAAATCAAGAAAATTAATAAATTAACAACAAAATAAAATAAAATTCATTGTGTTATGTGTCCTTGACATTGATTTTGGAACTGAAAACCCTCTGTCCTTTCAGGCAAACAGTCTCTTACATATTGGACTGGCGGACAGGAGAGAAGAGAGGAGGAGAGGAGAGGAGAGGAGAGGACAGGAGAGGAGAGGAGAGGAGAGGACAGGAGAGGAGAGGAGAGGAGAGGAGAGCAGTTCTGCTCTGTCAGGCCTGCAGTTCTGCGTGACAAGCCCTGAACGAGCCCTGAGGCCTCCATACATGATACTACAGGCAGTATTGCTACTGGAAGGAAGGCTGCACTGGCAACAAATCCACACTGTCTTTTTGCAAAAAAGGGACTCTATTAGGTTGCTTACTCCCCTATTTTGTAGCTACAGGGACTGATTTGGAGCCAGCACCCCAAAGGCTTCCTCCAAAGGGCTGCACATACGCGGCTGTGTCACCCCCATGTCACAATGCCAGCACCCGGCAACGCAGTGGTCACCAGGCCCCACGCAGGATCCAGAGGAGCAGCCTCCCGTGTCCACTGCCAGAGCTGGCCCGGGGGCAGCCCCAGCACATCTGACAGGAAGCACTTGAGGAGCTGCTGGAATCACAGGCCAGGGGCTGAGGGAAGAAAACCTTGCATGAGGCTGCTGGAGGTTCTCCGCTGCAAGACAATCTGCTGGCAGGGCCACCTTCCAAGCTCGGCTCATGGATGCAAATCCTTTTCAACTGGATAGCAGTGGCAAGACCAAGGCAATTCCTTCTTGAGGAGCACTGCACAGCTCACCATCCTCATCTCCTACAGAGCAACGCTCAGGAGCCGTAAGAGATAGGATGTCGAGGGCTTGCAAGGGCCTGCAAGGGCTTGCAGTGCTTTGGAACACCCACTGGTGTCCTACACAGGGACAGCAAGGATTCTTGCCCACAAGGTCTATCAGCTCAGAGGCACTTGGGCACTCTGGCAAGTCCGCCAGATAGCTCCAGCTCAAGGGAGGATAGGGCTTGGGCAGCTCCTGGGAAGCATGAGCAGCCTGTGGGACAAGGAGCCAGCTCTGGCTCACATGCTCAGGGAACAGCCCATGGCCAGCACTGGGCTCAGCAAGGAACTTTTTCCCCCAGGGCACATTGGCACTGGTCCCCGGCGGTTTTTTGCCTTCCTCCGCAGTTCTCAGCACAGCCCCTTGCCACCATTTCTTTGGGCCATTTGGCCTGGGAGCCGGCTGCTCATGCTCCACCATGCTGGCAGCCGCAGCTGCCACTTCTCAGCTCTCCCTGCAGCTAACACAAGCACCTGGCAGGGACCAGAGCGCTTCTCATGCATCCCTGGCCAAGAAGCACAGCAGCCAAACAAGTTGTGGAAGGCAAAAAGTCTGCTCGTCATCGCTACATGTCACGCTTTGGAAGAGATGCCACGGTACCACTCACCTCTTCTTCCTCTTCTTCCTCTTCTTCTTCTTCTTCTTCTTCTTCTTCTTCTTCTTCTTCCTCTTTTGTGCATGGTCAGTCCCACAACTCCTTGTCAAGGTTGTCCTTGTCAGTGTCCCTGACTGTTGCCAAACATGGTCTCCTCCAGGAAGAGAGCTTGCTTAAAGAAGACTGTGTCGACTCAGACGGAGCTACTGCCTCGAACTGTGGCTGTCCAGGTGTCCGGCTGCAGGGAGTGCCAGAGCCTGCTGCTGCCGGGGGAGGGAGATGAGCATTCAGCCTGTGTGAGGTGCGAGCAGGTGCAAGATCTGCTCGTCATGGTTGCAAAGCTTAAGGAGGAGATCGAGACACTGAGGTCCATCAGGGAGTGTGAAAGGGAGATCGACTGGTGGAGTAACTCCCTGGCGTGCCAGGCAGAAAGGCCCCAAGGAGGAACCCCCCAAAAGGTGATGGACCCCCTGCCCTGTCGGGCAGAGAGGGAGGATTTGAGAGAGCCCCTGCCCTGTCGCTGTCGGGCAGAAGTAGGGGGCCAAACAGCTGAGGAGGGTTGGAAGCGAGTTTCAGTTAGGCGTCGCGGGCAACCCCCCTCCCTACCTGCTTTGCTTCCCCGGGTGCCCCTCCGTAATAGGTTTGAGGCCCTGGATATTGAAGAAGATGTAGGTGGGGATGTGGTGCAAGGGCCACCTACGAAGTCACATAGGAAGAGGCGATCGACTCCACGCCTCAAGACTGCCTCCGATAAAAAAGAAAGAAGGGTAATTGTGGTAGGCAATTCCCTTCTGAGAGGGACGGAGGGCCCGATATGCAGAGCTGACCCTCAGCATCGGGAAGTTTGTAGCCTACCTGGAGCTCGGATCAGGGACATCGCCAGGGCGCTCCCCAAACTGGTGCGCCCAACGGACTATTACCCCCTACTGATCTTTCAGACAGATGGGGAGGAAGCGGCATCCCGTAGTCTGAGGGGAATGAAGAGAGACTTCAAGGCCTTGGGACAAATGGTGAAAGAGTCTGGGGCTCAAGTTATCTTCTCTTCCCTCCTTCCATTTTCGGATGATGATGTGGGACGGAATAGAAAAATTGAGTCCGTAAATGATTGGCTTCGGGACTGGTGCTACAGGCAGGGCTTTGGGTTCTTTGATAACGGCTGGTTTTATAAGACACCAGTCCGGTCAGTGATATGTGGGAAAGGTTTATCCCACAGGGGTAAAAAGATGCTGGGACAGGAATTAGCAGGGCTCATTTGCAGGGCTTTAAACTAGGTTTGAAGGGGGATGGGGTTGTAGCTGGGCTTGCATCAGTGGGGCAGCACACTGGAATCAATAAAGACCGGGAGGCCCCCCAGGCCCCTAGGGTGAAATCGGTGTACTCGGCTCGCTCCCTGAAATGCCTGTACACCAATGCGCGCAGCATGGGGAATAAGCAGGAGGAGTTAGAAACCTGCGTTCGGTCAGGAGATTATGATCTGGTGGCAATTACAGAGACATGGTGGGACAGCTCACATGACTGGAATGTGGTCATGGATGGCTATGCCCTTTTCAGGAAAGACAGGCCAGCCAGGCGAGGTGGTGGAGTTGCTCTTTATGTGAGAGAGCAACTGCAATGTATAGAGTACTGTCCAGGTGCGGTTGAGGAGCAAGTTGAGAGTCTGTGGGTGAGAATTAAGGGGCAGGCTGGCAGGGGTGACACTGTTGTGGGAGTCTATTACAGGCCACCAGATCAGGGTGAGGAAGTTGATGAGGCCTTCTATGGGCAGCTGAGCGTGGCCTCACAGTCACAGGCTCTGGTTGTTATGGGGGATTTTAACTACCCTGATGTTTGCTGGAAGGACTACTCAGCCAGCCAGCCTCAGTCTAGGAGGTTCCTCCAGTGCATTGACGATAACTTCCTGATGCAAATGGTGGAGGAGCCGACTAGGAGAGGTGTGCTGCTGGATCTCGTCCTCGCTAACAAGGAGGGTCTGGTCGAAGCAGTAAAGGTGGGGGGCTGCCTTGGTTGCAGTGACCATGAGATGGTGGAGTTCAGAATCTCCTGTGGTGGGAGCAGAATACCGAGCAGAATTGCAACCCTGGACTTCAGCAGGGCCGACTTTGGCCTGTTCAAACAGTTGCTGGAGGAAATCCCGTGGGCAAGGCTGCTTGAAGGTAAAGGCGCCCAAGATAGTTGGTTAACTTTCAGGGACTGCTTCTACCAAGCTCAAGATCAGTGCATCCCGACGCGCAGGAAGTCAAGGAAGGGAGCCAGGAGACCTGCGTGGTTAAACAGGGAACTGCTGGGCAAACTCAAGTGGAAGAGGAGGGTTTACAAATCATGGAAGGAGGGGCTGGCCACTTGGGAAGAATATAAGGCTGTTGTCAGAGGATGTAGGGAGGCAACTAGGAAAGCTAAGGCCTCCTTAGAGTTAAACCTGGCGAGAGGGGTCAAGGACAACAGGAAGAGGTTCTTCAAATACATGGCAGATAAAACTAACACCAGAGGCAATGTAGGCCCACTGATGAACGGGGTGGGTGCCCTGGTGACAGAAGATACAGAGAAGGCAGAATTACTGAATGCCTTCTTTGTCTCTGTCTACTCTGCCGGAGGCTGTCGTGAGGAGCCCCGTACCCCTGAGGCCCCAGAGGAAGGCAGGGCAATGGAGGAGTCTGCCTCAGTTGATGAGGACTGGGTTAGGGAGCAATTAAGCAATCTGGACATCCATAAATCCATGGGTCCAGATGGGATGCACCCGCGGGTGCTGAGGGAGCTGGCTGAAGTCATTGCTGGACCACTCTCCATCATCTTTGCCAAGTCTTGGGAAACGGGAGAGGTGCCTGAGGACTGGAGGAAAGCAAATGTCACTCCGGTCTTCAAAAAGGGCAAGAAGGAGGACCCGGGCAACTATAGACCGGTCAGCCTCACCTCCATCCCTGGGAAAGTGATGGAACACCTTATCCTTGGTGCCATCTTAAGACATATCAAGGATAAGAGGGTCATCAGGGACAGTCAACATGGCTTCACCAAGGGGAAGTCGTGTTTGACCAACCTCATAGCCTTTTATGAAGACATAACAAGGTGGATTGACGATGGCAGAGCAGTGGATGTGGTCTACCTTGACTTCAGCAAAGCATTTGACACCGTCTCCCACAGCATCCTCACGGCAAAACTGAGGAAGTGTGGACTGGATGATCGGGTAGTGAGGTGGACTGCAAACTGGCTGAAGGAGAGAAGCCAGAGAGTTGTGATCAATGGGGCGGAGTCTGGTTGGAGGCCTGTATCTAGTGGAGTGCCTCAAGGGTCAGTTCTGGGACCAATACTGTTCAATATATTCATCAATGACTTGGATGAGGGAATTGAGTGTACTATCAGTAAGTTTGCTGATGACACCAAGCTGGGAGGAGTGGCTGACACGCCAGAGGGCTGTGCTGCCATCCAGCGAGATCTGGACAGGCTGGAGAGTTGGGCGGGGAAAAATTTAATGAAATATAACAAGGGGAAATGTAGAGTCTTGCATCTGGGCAGGAACAACCCCAGGTTCCAGTACAGGTTGGGGAATGACCTATTAGAGAGCAGTGTAGGGGAAAGAGACCTGGGGGTCCTGGTGGACAGCAGGATGACCATGAGCCAGCACTGTGCCCTTGTGGCCAAGAAGGCCAATGGCATCCTGGGGTGTATTAGAAGGGGGGTGGTTAGTAGGTCCAGAGAGGTTCTCCTTCCCCTCTACTCTGCCCTGGTGAGACCTCATCTGGAATATTGTGTCCAGTTCTGGGCCCCTCAGTTCAAGAAGGACAGGGAACTGCTGGAGAGAGTACAGCGCAGGGCCACAAAGATGATTAAGGGAGTGGAGCATATCCCTTATGAGGAAAGGCTGAGGGAGCTGGGTCTCTTTAGCTTGCAGAAGAGGAGACTGAGGGGTGACCTCATTAATGTTTATAAATATATAAAGGGTGGGTGTCACGAGGATGGAGCTAGGCTCTTCTCAGTGACAACCAACAGTAAGACAAGGGGTAATGGGTTCAAGCTGGAACACAAGAAGTTCCACTTAAATGTGAGAAGAAACTTCTTCTCAGTGAGGGTGACAGAGCACTGGAACAGGCTGCCCAGGGGGGTTGTGGATTCTCCTTCTCTGGAGACATTCAAAACCCGCCTGGACGCCTTCCTGTGTAACCTCACCTAAGTTTTCCTGCTCTGGCAGGGGGATTGGACTAGATGATCTTTTGAGGTCCCTTCCAATCCCTAACATTCTGTGATTCTGTGATTCTGTGAAGGTTCTCCCTCTGCAGGAACCGCGGACAGCTTGGCCTCTATTCCTGCTGCTGCTCTCTGCAGCTCTGGGACTTGCCTTTGCCAGCCTGCAAGGGATCTTTTCTCAGGCTAAACTGAAGAATGCCTCAGCCTACTCCTGGCTACACTTGGGCTTGAGCTAGTGCTTGTGAGCCTGGGTTCTGAAACAGAGTCACAAAGGGAAAAAAAATGACATGAAATAACATAACAAGAATTAACATAAAATCAAGAAAATTAATAAATTAACAACAAAATAAAATAAAATTCATTGTGTTATGTGTCCTTGACATTGATTTTGGAACTGAAAACCCTCTGTCCTTTCAGGCAAACAGTCTCTTAGATATTGGACTGGCGGACAGGAGAGAAGAGAAGAGGAGAGGAGAGGAGAGAAGAGGAGAGGAGAGGAGAGGACAGGAGAGGACAGGAGAGGAGAGGAGAGCAGTTCTGCTCTGTCAGGCCTGCAGTTCTGCGTGACAAGCCCTGAGCAAGCCCTGAGGCCTCCATACATGATACTACAGGCAGTATTGCTACTGGAAGGAAGGCTGCACTGGCAACAAATCCACACTGTCTTTTTGCAAAAAAGGGACTCTATTAGGTTGCTTACTCCCCTATTTTGTAGGTACAGGGACTGATTTGGAGCCAGCACCCCAAAGGCTTCCTCCAAAGGGCTGCACATATGCGGCTGTGTCACCCCCATGTCACAATGCCAGCACCCGGCAACGCAGTGGTCACCAGGCCCCACGCAGGATCCAGAGGAGCAGCCTCCCGTGTCCACTGCCAGAGCTGGCCCGGGGGCAGCCCCAGCACATCTGACAGGAAGCACTTGAGGAGCTGCTGGAATCACAGGCCAGGGGCTGAGGGAAGAAAACCTTGCATGAGGCTGCTGGAGGTTCTCCGCTGCAAGACAATCTGCTGGCAGGGCCACCTTCCAAGCTCGGCTCATGGATGCAAATCCTTTTCAACTGGATAGCAGTGGCAAGACCAAGGCAATTCCTTCTTGAGGAGCACTGCACAGCTCACCATCCTCATCTCCTACAGAGCAACGCTCAGGAGCCGTAAGAGATAGGATGTCGAGGGCTTGCAAGGGCTTGCAAGGGCTTGCAGTGCTTTGGAACACCCACTGGTGTCCTACACAGGGACAGCAAGGATTCTTGCCCACAAGGTCTATCAGCTCAGAGGCACTTGGGCACTCTGGCAAGTCCGCCAGATAGCTCCAGCTCAAGGGAGGATAGGGCTTGGGCAGCTCCTGGGAAGCATGAGCAGCCTGTGGGACAAGGAGCCAGCTCTGGCTCACATGCTCAGGGAACAGCCCATGGCCAGTACTGGGCTCAGCAAGGAACTTTTTCCCCTGGGGCACATTGGCACTGGTCCCCGGCGGTTTTTTGCCTTCCTCTGCAGTTCTCAGCACGGCCCCTTGCCACCATTTCTTTGGGCCATTTGGCCTGGGAGCCGGCTGCTCATGCTCCACCATGCTGGCAGCCGCAGCTGCCACTTCTCAGCTCTCCCTGCAGCTAACACAAGCGCCTGGCAGGGACCAGAGCGCTTCTCATGCATCCCTGCCCAAGAAGCACAGCAGCCAAACAAGTTGTGGAAGGCAAAAAGTCTGCTCGTCATCGCTACATGTCACGCTTTGGAAGAGATGCCACGGTACCACTCACCTCTTCTTCCTCTTCTTCCTCTTCTTCTTCTTCTTCTTCTTCTTCTTCTTCTTCTTCCTCTTTTGTGCATGGTCAGTCCCACAACTCCTTGTCAAGGTTCTCCCTCTGCAGGAACCGCGGACAGCTTGGCCTCTATTCCTGCTGCTGCTCTCTGCAGCTCTGGGACTTGCCTTTGCCAGCCTGCAAGGGATCTTTTCTCAGGCTAAACTGAAGAATGCCTCAGCCTACTCCTGGCTACACTTGGGCTTGAGCTAGTGCTTGTGAGCCTGGGTTCTGAAACAGAGTCACAAAGGGAAAAAAAATGACATGAAATAACATAACAAGAATTAACATAAAATCAAGAAAATTAATAAATTAACAACAAAATAAAATAAAATTCATTGTGTTCTGTGTCCTTGACATTGATTTTGGAACTGAAAACCCTCTGTCCTTTCAGGCAAACAGTCTCTTAGATATTGGACTGGCGGACAGGAGAGAAGAGAAGAGGAGAGGAGAGGAGAGAAGAGGAGAGGAGAGGAGAGGACAGGAGAGGAGAGGAGAGGAGAGGAGAGCAGTTCTGCTCTGTCAGGCCTGCAGTTCTGCGTGACAAGCCCTGAGCGAGCCCTGAGGCCTCCATACATGATACTACAGGCAGTATTGCTACTGGAAGGAAGGCTGCACTGGCAACAAATCCACACTGTCTTTTTGCAAAAAAGGGACTCTATTAGGTTGCTTACTCCCCTATTTTGTAGGTACAGGGACTGATTTGGAGCCAGCACCCCAAAGGCTTCCTCCAAAGGGCTGCACATATGCGGCTGTGTCACCCCCATGTCACAATGCCAGCACCCGGCAACGCAGTGGTCACCAGGCCCCACGCAGGATCCAGAGGAGCAGCCTCCCGTGTCCACTGCCAGAGCTGGCCCGGGGGCAGCCCCAGCACATCTGACAGGAAGCACTTGAGGAGCTGCTGGAATCACAGGCCAGGGGCTGAGGGAAGAAAACCTTGCATGAGGCTGCTGGAGGTTCTCCGCTGCAAGACAATCTGCTGGCAGGGCCACCTTCCAAGCTCGGCTCATGGATGCAAATCCTTTTCAACTGGATAGCAGTGGCAAGACCAAGGCAATTCCTTCTTGAGGAGCACTGCACAGCTCACCATCCTCATCTCCTACAGAGCAATGCTCAGGAGCCGTAAGAGATAGGATGTCGAGGGCTTGCAAGGGCTTGCAAGGGCTTGCAGTGCTTTGGAACACCCACTGGTGTCCTACACAGGGACAGCAAGGATTCTTGCCCACAAGGTCTATCAGCTCAGAGGCACTTGGGCACTCTGGCAAGTCCGCCAGATAGCTCCAGCTCAAGGGAGGATAGGGCTTGGGCAGCTCCTGGGAAGCATGAGCAGCCTGTGGGACAAGGAGCCAGCTCTGGCTCACATGCTCAGGGAACAGCCCATGGCCAGCACTGGGCTCAGCAAGGAACTTTTTCCCCCGGGGCACCTTGGCACTGGTCCCCGGCGGTTTTTTGCCTTCCTCTGCAGTTCTCAGCACGGCCCCTTGCCACCATTTCTTTGGGCCATTTGGCCTGGGAGACGGCTGCTCATGCTCCACCATGCTGGCAGCCGCAGCTGCCACTTCTCAGCTCTCCCTGCAGCTAACACAAGCGCCTGGCAGGGACCAGAGCGCTTCTCATGCATCCCTGGCCAAGAAGCACAGCAGCCAAACAAGTTGTGGAAGGCAAAAAGTCTGCTCGTCATCGCTACATGTCACGCTTTGGAAGAGATGCCACGGTACCACTCACCTCTTCTTCCTCTTCTTCCTCTTCTTCTTCTTCTTCTTCTTCTTCTTCCTCTTTTGTGCATGGTCAGTCCCACAACTCCTTGTCAAGGTTCTCCCTCTGCAGGAACCGCGGACAGCTTGGCCTCTATTCCTGCTGCTGCTCTCTGCAGCTCTGGGACTTGCCTTTGCCAGCCTGCAAGGGATCTTTTCTCATGCTAAACTGAAGAATGCCTCAGCCTACTCCTGGCTACACTTGGGCTTGAGCTAATGCTTGTGAGCCTGGGTTCTGAAACAGAGTCACAAAGGGAAAAAAAATGACATGAAATAACATAACATGAATTAACATAAAATCAAGAAAATTAATAAATTAACAACAAAATAAAATAAAATTCATTGTGTTATGTGTCCTTGACATTGATTTTGGAACTGAAAACCCTCTGTCCTTTCAGGCAAACAGTCTCTTAGATATTGGACTGGCGGACAGGAGAGAAGAGGACAGGAGAGGAGAGGAGAGGAGAGGACAGGAGAGGAGAGGAGAGGAGAGGAGAGGAAAGGAGAGCAGTTCTGCTCTGTCAGGCCTGCAGTTCTGCGTGACAAGCCCTGAGCGAGCCCTGAGGCCTCCATACATGATACTACAGGCAGTATTGCTACTGGAAGGAAGGCTGCACTGGCAACAAATCCACACTGTCTTTTTGCAAAAAAGGGACTCTATTAGGTTGCTTACTCCCCTATTTTGTAGGTACAGGGACTGATTTGGAGCCAGCACCCCAAAGGCTTCCTCCAAAGGGCTGCACATACGCGGCTGTGTCACCCCCATGTCACAATGCCAGCACCCGGCAACGCAGTGGTCACCAGGCCCCACGCAGGATCCAGAGGAGCAGCCTCCCGTGTCCACTGCCAGAGCTGGCCCGGGGGCAGCCCCAGCACATCTGACAGGAAGCACTTGAGGAGCTGCTGGAATCACAGGCCAGGGGCTAAGGGAAGAAAACCTTGCATGAGGCTGCTGGAGGTTCTCCGCTGCAAGACAATCTGCTGGCAGGGCCACCTTCCAAGCTCGGCTCATGGATGCAAATCCTTTTCAACTGGATAGCAGTGGCAAGACCAAGGCAATTCCTTCTTGAGGAGCACTGCACAGCTCACCATCCTCATCTCCTACAGAGCAACGCTCAGGAGCCGTAAGAGATAGGATGTCGAGGGCTTGCAAGGGCTTGCAAGGGCTTGCAGTGCTTTGGAACACCCACTGGTGTCCTACACAGGGACAGCAAGGATTCTTGCCCACAAGGTCTATCAGCTCAGAGGCACTTGGGCACTCTGGCAAGTCCGCCAGATAGCTCCAGCTCAAGGGAGGATAGGGCTTGGGCAGCTCCTGGGAAGCATGAGCAGCCTGTGGGACAAGGAGCCAGGTCTGGCTCACATGCTCAGGGAACAGCCCATGGCCAGCACTGGGCTCAGCAAGGAACTTTTTCCCCCGGGGCACCTTGGCACTGGTCCCCGGCTTTTTTTTGCCTTCCTCTGCAGTTCTCAGCACGGCCCCTTGCCACCATTTCTTTGGGCCATTTGGCCTGGGAGCCGGCTGCTCATGCTCCACCATGCTGGCAGCCGCAGCTGCCACTTCTCAGCTCTCCCTGCAGCTAACACAAGCGCCTGGCAGGGACCAGAGCGCTTCTCATGCATCCCTGCCCAAGAAGCACAGCAGCCAAACAAGTTGTGGAAGGCAAAAAGTCTGCTCGTCATCGCTACATGTCACGCTTTGGAAGAGATGCCACGGTACCACTCACCTCTTCTTCCTCTTCTTCCTCTTCTTCTTCTTCT
Source organism: Caloenas nicobarica (assembly GCF_036013445.1). NCBI lineage: Eukaryota > Metazoa > Chordata > Aves > Columbiformes > Columbidae > Caloenas > Caloenas nicobarica. Next base: position 19,263,665 of record NC_088258.1, read on the forward strand.
TCTTCTTCTTCTTCTTCCTCTTTTGTGCATGGTCAGTCCCACAACTCCTTGTCAAGGTTCTCCCTCTGCAGGAACCGCGGACAGCTTGGCCTCTATTCCTGCTGCTGCTCTCTGCAGCTCTGGGACTTGCCTTTGCCAGCCTGCAAGGGATCTTTTCTCATGCTAAACTGAAGAATGCCTCAGCCTACTCCTGGCTACACTTGGGCTTGAGCTAATGCTTGTGAGCCTGGGTTCTGAAACAGAGTCACAAAGGGAAAAAAAATGACATGAAATAACATAACAAGAATTAACATAAAATCAAGAAAATTCATAAATTAACAACAAAATAAAATAAAATTCATTGTGTTATGTGTCCTTGACATTGATTTTGGAACTGAAAACCCTCTGTCCTTTCAGGCAAACAGTCTCTTAGATATTGGACTGGCGGACAGGAGAGAAGAGGACAGGAGAGGAGAGGAGAGGAGAGGACAGGAGAGGAGAGGAGAGGAGAGGACAGGAGAGGAGAGGAGAGGAGAGGAGAGGAGAGGAGAGGAGAGGAGAGGAGAGGAGAGCAGTTCTGCTCTGTCAGGCCTGCAGTTCTGCATGACAAGCCCTGAGCGAGCCCTGAGGCCTCCATACATGATACTACAGGCAGTATTGCTACTGGAAGGAAGGCTGCACTGGCAACAAATCCACACTGTCTTTTTGCAAAAAAGGGACTCTATTAGGTTGCTTACTCCCCTATTTTGTAGGTACAGGGACTGATTTGGAGCCAGCACCCCAAAGGCTTCCTCCAAAGGGCTGCACATATGCAGCTGTGTCACCCCCATGTCACAATGCCAGCACCCGGCAACGCAGTGGTCACCAGGCCCCACGCAGGATCCAGAGGAGCAGCCTCCCGTGTCCACTGCCAGAGCTGGCCCGGGGGCAGCCCCAGCACATCTGACAGGAAGCACTTGAGGAGCTGCTGGAATCACAGGCCAGGGGCTGAGGGAAGAAAACCTTGCATGAGGCTGCTGGAGGTTCTCTGCTGCAAGACAATCTGCTGGCAGGGCCACCTTCCAAGCTCGGCTCATGGATGCAAATCCTTTTCAACTGGATAGCAGTGGCAAGACGAAGGCAATTCCTTCTTGAGGAGCACTGCACAGCTCACCATCCTCATCTCCTACAGAGCAACGCTCAGGAGCCGTAAGAGATAGGATGTCGAGGGCTTGCAAGGGCTTGCAAGGGCTTGCAGTGCTTTGGAACACCCACTGGTGTCCTACACAGGGACAGCAAGGATTCTTGCCCACAAGGTCTATCAGCTCAGAGGCACTTGGGCACTCTGGCAAGTCCGCCAGATTGCTCCAGCTCAAGGGAGGATAGGGCTTGGGCAGCTCCTGGGAAGCATGAGCAGCCTGTGGGACAAGGAGCCAGGTCTGGCTCACATGCTCAGGGAACAGCCCATGGCCAGCACTGGGCTCAGCAAGGAACTTTTTCCCCTGGGGCACGTTGGCACTGGTCCCCGGCGGTTTTTTGCCTTCCTCTGCAGTTCTCAGCACGGCCCCTTGCCACCATTTCTTTGGGCCATTTGGCCTGGGAGCCGGCTGCTCATGCTCCACCATGCTGGCAGCCGCAGCTGCCACTTCTCAGCTCTCCCTGCAGCTAACACAAGCGCCTGGCAGGGACCAGAGCGCTTCTCATGCATCCCTGGCCAAGAAGCACAGCAGCCAAACAAGTTGTGGAAGGCAAAAAGTCTGCTCGTCATCGCTACATGTCACGCTTTGGAAGAGATGCCACGGTACCACTCACCTCTTCTTCCTCTTCTTCTTCTTCTTCTTCTTCTTCTTCTTCCTCTTTTGTGCATGGTCAGTCCCACAACTCCTTGTCAAGGTTCTCCCTCTGCAGGAACCGCGGACAGCTTGGCCTCTGTTCCTGCTGCTGCTCTCTGCAGCTCTGGGACTTGCCTTTGCCAGCCTGCAAGGGATCTTTTCTCCTGCTAAACTGAAGAATGCCTCAGCCTACTCCTGGCTACACTTGGGCTTGAGCTAATGCTTGTGAGCCTGGGTTCTAAAACAGAGTCACAAAGGGAAAAAAAATGACATGAAATAACATAACATGAATTAACATAAAATCAAGAAAATTAATAAATTAACAACAAAATAAAATAAAATTCATTGTGTTATGTGTCCTTGACATTGATTTTGGAACTGAAAACCCTCTGTCCTTTCAGGCAAACAGTCTCTTAGATATTGGACTGGCGGACAGGAGAGAAGAGAAGAGGAGAGGAGAGGACAGGAGAGGACAGGAGGAGAGGAGAGGAGAGGAGAGGAGAGGAGAGGAGAGGAGAGGAGAGGAGAGGAGAGGAGAGGAGAGCAGTTCTGCTCTGTCAGGCCTGCAGTTCTGCGTGACAAGCCCTGAGCGAGCCCTGAGGCCTCCATACATGATACTACAGGCAGTATTGCTACTGGAAGGAAGGCTGCACTGGCAACAAATCCACACTGTCTTTTTGCAAAAAGGGGACTCTATTAGGTTGCTTACTCCCCTATTTTGTAGGTACAGGGACTGATTTGGAGCCAGCACCCCAAAGGCTTCCTCCAAAGGGCTGCACATATGCGGCTGTGTCACCCCCATGTCACAATGCCAGCACCCGGCAACGCAGTGGTCACCAGGCCCCACGCAGGATCCAGAGGAGCAGCCTCCCCTGTCCACTGCCAGAGCTGGCCCGGGGGCAGCCCCAGCACATCTGACAGGAAGCACTTGAGGAGCTGCTGGAATCACAGGCCAGGGGCTGAGGGAAGAAAACCTTGCATGAGGCTGCTGGAGGTTCTCCGCTGCAAGACAATCTGCTGGCAGGGCCACCTTCCAAGCTCGGCTCATGGATGCAAATCCTTTTCAACTGGATAGCAGTGGCAAGACCAAGGCAATTCCTTCTTGAGGAGCACTGCACAGCTCACCATCCTCATCTCCTACAGAGCAACGCTCAGGAGCCCTAAGAGATAGGATGTCGAGGGCTTGCAAGGGCTTGCAAGGGCTTGCAAGGGCTTGCAGTGCTTTGGAACACCCACTGGTGTCCTACACAGGGACAGCAAGGATTCTTGCCCACAAGGTCCATCAGCTCAGAGGCAGTTGGGCACTCTGGCAAGTCCGCCAGATAGCTCCAGCTCAAGGGAGGATAGGGCTTGGGCAGCTCCTGGGAAGCATGAGCAGCCTGTGGGACAAGGAGCCAGCTCTGGCTCACATGCTCAGGGAACAGCCCATGGCCAGCACTGGGCTCAGCAAGGAACTTTTTCCCCTGGGGCACGTTGGCACTGGTCCCCGGCGGTTTTTTGCCTTCCTCTGCAGTTCTCAGCACGGCCCCTTGCCACCATTTCTTTGGGCCATTTGGCCTGGGAGCCGGCTGCTCATGCTCCACCATGCTGGCAGCCGCAGCTGCCACTTCTCAGCTCTCCCTGCAGCTAACACAAGCGCCTGGCAGGGACCAGAGCGCTTCTCATGCATCCCTGGCCAAGAAGCACAGCAGCCAAACAAGTTGTGGAAGGCAAAAAGTCTGCTCGTCATCGCTACATGTCACGCTTTGGAAGAGATGCCACGGTACCACTCACCTCTTCTTCCTCTTCTTCCTCTTCTTCCTCTTCTTCTTCTTCTTCTTCTTCTTCTTCTTCTTCTTCTTCCTCTTTTGTGCATGGTCAGTCCCACAACTCCTTGTCAAGGTTCTCCCTCTGCAGGAACCGCGGACAGCTTGGCCTCTATTCCTGCTGCTGCTCTCTGCAGCTCTGGGACTTGCCATTGCCAGCCTGCAAGGGATCTTTTCTCATGCTAAACTGAAGAATGCCTCAGCCTACTCCTGGCTACACTTGGGCTTGAGCTAATGCTTGTGAGCCTGGGTTCTGAAACAGAGTCACAAAGGGAAAAAAAATGACATGAAATAACATAACATGAATTAACATAAAATCAAGAAAATTAATAAATTAACAACAAAATAAAATAAAATTCATTGTGTTCTGTGTCCTTGAAATTGATTTTGGAACTGAAAACCCTCTGTCCTTTCAGGCAAACAGTCTCTTAGATATTGGACTGGCGGACAGGAGAGAAGAGAAGAGGAGAGGAGAGGAGAGGAGAGGAGAGGAGAGGAGAGGAGAGGAGAGCAGTTCTGCTCTGTCAGGCCTGCAGTTCTGCGTGACAAGCCCTGAGCGAGCCCTGAGGCCTCCATACATGATACTACAGGCAGTATTGCTACTGGAAGTAAGGCTGCACTGGCAACAAATCCACACTGTCTTTTTGCAAAAAGGGGACTCTATTAGGTTGCTTACTCCCCTATTTTGTAGGTACAGGGACTGATTTGGAGCCAGCACCCCAAAGGCTTCCTCCAAAGGGCTGCACATATGCGGCTGTGTCACCCCCATGTCACAATGCCAGCACCCAGCAACGCAGTGGTCACCAGGCCCCACGCAGGATCCAGAGGAGCAGCCTCCCGTGTCCACTGCCAGAGCTGGCCCGGGGGCAGCCCCAGCACATCTGACAGGAAGCACTTGAGGAGCTGCTGGAATCACAGGCCAGGGGCTGAGGGAAGAAAACCTTGCATGAGGCTGCTAGAGGTTCTCTGCTGCAAGACAATCTGCTGGCAGGGCCACCTTCCAAGCTCGGCTCATGGATGCAAATCCTTTTCAACTGGATAGCAGTGGCAAGACGAAGGCAATTCCTTCTTGAGGAGCACTGCACAGCTCACCATCCTCATCTCCTACAGAGCAACGCTCAGGAGCCGTAAGAGATAGGATGTCGAGGGCTTGCAAGGGCTTGCAAGGGCTTGCAGTGCTTTGGAACACCCACTGGTGTCCTACACAGGGACAGCAAGGATTCTTGCCCACAAGGTCTATCAGCTCAGAGGCACTTGGGCACTCTGGCAAGTCCGCCAGATAGCTCCAGCTCAAGGGAGGATAGGGCTTGGGCAGCTCCTGGGAAGCATGAGCAGCCTGTGGGACAAGGAGCCAGCTCTGGCTCACATGCTCAGGGAACAGCCCATGGCCAGCACTGGGCTCAGCAAGGAACTTTTTCCCCTGGGGCACGTTGGCACTGGTCCCCAGCGGTTTTTTGCCTTCCTCTGCAGTTCTCAGCACGGCCCCTTGCCACCATTTCTTTGGGCCATTTGGCCTGGGAGCCGGCTGCTCATGCTCCACCATGCTGGCAGCCGCAGCTGCCACTTCTCAGCTCTCCCTGCAGCTAACACAAGCGCCTGGCAGGGACCAGAGCGCTTCTCATGCATCCCTGGCCAAGAAGCACAGCAGCCAAACAAGTTGTGGAAGGCAAAAATCTGCTCGTCATCGCTACATGTCACGCTTTGGAAGAGATGCCATGGTACCACTCACCTCTTCTTCCTCTTCTTCTTCTTCTTCTTCTTCTTCTTCTTCTTCCTCTTTTGTGCATGGTCAGTCCCACAACTCCTTGTCAAGGTTCTCCCTCTGCAGGAACCGCGGACAGCTTGGCCTCTATTCCTGCTGCTGCTCTCTGCAGCTCTGGGACTTGCCTTTGCCAGCCTGCAAGGGATCTTTTCTCATGCTAAACTGAAGAATGCCTCAGCCTACTCCTGGCTACACTTGGGCTTGAGCTAATGCTTGTGAGCCTGGGTTCTGAAACAGAGTCACAAAGGGAAAAAAAATGACATGAAATAACATAACATGAATTAACATAAAATCAAGAAAATTAATAAATTAACAACAAAATAAAATAAAATTCATTGTGTTCTGTGTCCTTGAAATTGATTTTGGAACTGAAAACCCTCTGTCCTTTCAGGCAAACAGTCTCTTAGATATTGGACTGGCGGACAGGAGAGAAGAGAAGAGGAGAGGAGAGGAGAGGAGAGGAGAGGAGAGGAGAGGAGAGGAGAGCAGTTCTGCTCTGTCAGGCCTGCAGTTCTGCGTGACAAGCCCTGAGCGAGCCCTGAGGCCTCCATACATGATACTACAGGCAGTATTGCTACTGGAAGTAAGGCTGCACTGGCAACAAATCCACACTGTCTTTTTGCAAAAAGGGGACTCTATTAGGTTGCTTACTCCCCTATTTTGTAGGTACAGGGACTGATTTGGAGCCAGCACCCCAAAGGCTTCCTCCAAAGGGCTGCACATATGCGGCTGTGTCACCCCCATGTCACAATGCCAGCACCCAGCAACGCAGTGGTCACCAGGCCCCACGCAGGATCCAGAGGAGCAGCCTCCCGTGTCCACTGCCAGAGCTGGCCCGGGGGCAGCCCCAGCACATCTGACAGGAAGCACTTGAGGAGCTGCTGGAATCACAGGCCAGGGGCTGAGGGAAGAAAACCTTGCATGAGGCTGCTAGAGGTTCTCTGCTGCAAGACAATCTGCTGGCAGGGCCACCTTCCAAGCTCGGCTCATGGATGCAAATCCTTTTCAACTGGATAGCAGTGGCAAGACGAAGGCAATTCCTTCTTGAGGAGCACTGCACAGCTCACCATCCTCATCTCCTACAGAGCAACGCTCAGGAGCCGTAAGAGATAGGATGTCGAGGGCTTGCAAGGGCTTGCAAGGGCTTGCAGTGCTTTGGAACACCCACTGGTGTCCTACACAGGGACAGCAAGGATTCTTGCCCACAAGGTCTATCAGCTCAGAGGCACTTGGGCACTCTGGCAAGTCCGCCAGATAGCTCCAGCTCAAGGGAGGATAGGGCTTGGGCAGCTCCTGGGAAGCATGAGCAGCCTGTGGGACAAGGAGCCAGCTCTGGCTCACATGCTCAGGGAACAGCCCATGGCCAGCACTGGGCTCAGCAAGGAACTTTTTCCCCTGGGGCACGTTGGCACTGGTCCCCAGCGGTTTTTTGCCTTCCTCTGCAGTTCTCAGCACGGCCCCTTGCCACCATTTCTTTGGGCCATTTGGCCTGGGAGCCGGCTGCTCATGCTCCACCATGCTGGCAGCCGCAGCTGCCACTTCTCAGCTCTCCCTGCAGCTAACACAAGCGCCTGGCAGGGACCAGAGCGCTTCTCATGCATCCCTGGCCAAGAAGCACAGCAGCCAAACAAGTTGTGGAAGGCAAAAATCTGCTCGTCATCGCTACATGTCACGCTTTGGAAGAGATGCCATGGTACCACTCACCTCTTCTTCCTCTTCTTCTTCTTCTTCTTCTTCTTCTTCTTCTTCCTCTTTTGTGCATGGTCAGTCCCACAACTCCTTGTCAAGGTTCTCCCTCTGCAGGAACCGCGGACAGCTTGGCCTCTATTCCTGCTGCTGCTCTCTGCAGCTCTGGGACTTGCCTTTGCCAGCCTGCAAGGGATCTTTTCTCATGCTAAACTGAAGAATGCCTCAGCCTACTCCTGGCTACACTTGGGCTTGAGCTAATGCTTGTGAGCCTGGGTTCTGAAACAGAGTCACAAAGGGAAAAAAAATGACATGAAATAACATAACATGAATTAACATAAAATCAAGAAAATTAATAAATTAACAACAAAATCAAATACAATTCATTGTGTTATGTGTCCTTGACATTGATTTTGGAACTGAAAACCCTCTGTCCTTTCAGGTAAACAGTCTCTTAGATATTGGACTGGCGGACAGGAGAGAAGAGAAGAGGAGAGGAGAGGAGAGGAGAGGAGAGGACAGGAGGAGAGGAGAGGAGAGGAGAGGAGAGGAGAGGAGAGGAGAGGAGAGGAGAGCAGTTCTGCTCTGTCAGGCCTGCAGTTCTGCGTGACAAGCCCTGAGCGAGCCCTGAGGCCTCCATACATGATACTACAGGCAGTATTGCTACTGGAAGGAAGGCTGCACTGGCAACAAATCCACACTGTCTTTTTGCAAAAAGGGGACTCTATTAGGTTGCTTACTCCCCTATTTTGTAGGTACAGGGACTGATTTGGAGCCAGCACCCCAAAGGCTTCCTCCAAAGGGCTGCACATATGCGGCTGTGTCACCCCCATGTCACAATGCCAGCACCCAGCAACGCAGTGGTCAGCAGGCCCCACGCAGGATCCAGAGGAGCAGCCTCCCGTGTCCACTGCCAGAGCTGGCCCGGGGGCAGCCCCAGCACATCTGACAGGAAGCACTTGAGGAGCTGCTGGAATCACAGGCCAGGGGCTGAGGGAAGAAAACCTTGCATGAGGCTGCTGGAGGTTCTCTGCTGCAAGACAATCTGCTGGCAGGGCCACCTTCCAAGCTCGGCTCATGGATGCAAATCCTTTTCAACTGAATAGCAGTGGCAAGACGAAGGCAATTCCTTCTTGAGGAGCACTGCACAGCTCACCATCCTCATCTCCTACAGAGCAACGCTCAGGAGCCGTAAGAGATAGGATGTCGAGGGCTTGCAAGGGCTTGCAAGGGCTTGCAGTGCTTTGGAACACCCACTGGTGTCCTACACAGGGACAGCAAGGATTCTTGCCCACAAGGTCTATCAGCTCAGAGGCACTTGGGCACTCTGGCAAGTCCGCCAGATTGCTCCAGCTCAAGGGAGGATAGGGCTTGGGCAGCTCCTGGGAAGCATGAGCAGCCTGTGGGACAAGGAGCCAGGTCTGGCTCACATGCTCAGGGAACAGCCCATGGCCAGCACTGGGCTCAGCAAGGAACTTTTTTCCCCTGGGGCACGTTGGCACTGGTCCCCGGCGGTTTTTTGCCTTCCTCTGCAGTTCTCAGCACCGCCCCTTGCCACCATTTCTTTGGGCCATTTGGCCTGGGAGCCGGCTGCTCATGCTCCACCATGCTGGCAGCCGCAGCTGCCACTTCTCAGCTCTCCCTGCAGCTAACACAAGCGCCTGGCAGGGACCAGAGCGCTTCTCATGCATCCCTGGCCAAGAAGCACAGCAGCCAAACAAGTTGTGGAAGGCAAAAAGTCTGCTCGTCATCGCTACATGTCACGCTTTGGAAGAGATGCCACGGTACCACTCACCTCTTCTTCCTCTTCTTCCTCTTCTTCTTCTTCTTCTTCTTCTTCTTCTTCTTCTTCTTCTTCTTCTTCTTCCTCTTTTGTGCATGGTCAGTCCCACAACTCCTTGTCAAGGTTCTCCCTCTGCAGGAACCGCGGACAGCTTGGCCTCTGTTCCTGCTGCTGCTCTCTGCAGCTCTGGGACTTGCCTTTGCCAGCCTGCAAGGGATCTTTTCTCATGCTAAACTGAAGAATGCCTCAGCCTACTCCTGGCTACACTTGGGCTTGAGCTAATGCTTGTGAGCCTGGGTTCTGAAACAGAGTCACAAAGGGAAAAAAAATGACATGAAATAACATAACATGAATTAACATAAAATCAAGAAAATTAATAAATTAACAACAAAATAAAATAAAATTCATTGTGTTATGTGTCCTTGACATTGATTTTGGAACTGAAAACCCTCTGTCCTTTCAGGCAAACAGTCTCTTAGATATTGGACTGGCGGACAGGAGAGAAGAGAAGAGGAGAGGAGAGGAGAGGAGAGGACAGGAGGAGAGGAGAGGAGAGGAGAGAAGAGGAGAGGAGAGGAGAGGAGAGGAGAGGAGAGGAGAGGAGAGGAGAGGAGAGGAGAGGAGAGGAGAGGAGAGCAGTTCTGCTCTGTCAGGCCTGCAGTTCTGCGTGACAAGCCCTGAGCGAGCCCTGAGGCCTCCATACATGATACTACAGGCAGTATTGCTACTGGAAGGAAGGCTGCACTGGCAACAAATCCACACTGTCTTTTTGCAAAAAGGGGACTCTATTAGGTTGCTTACTCCCCTATTTTGTAGGTACAGGGACTGATTTGGAGCCAGCACCCCAAAGGCTTCCTCCAAAGGGCTGCACATATGCGGCTGTGTCACCCCCATGTCACAATGCCAGCACCCGGCAACGCAGTGGTCACCAGGCCCCACGCAGGATCCAGAGGAGCAGCCTCCCGTGTCCACTGCCAGAGCTGGCCCGGGGGCAGCCCCAGCACATCTGACAGGAAGCACTTGAGGAGCTGCTGGAATCACAGGCCAGGGGCTGAGGGAAGAAAACCTTGCATGAGGCTGCTGGAGGTTCTCCGCTGCAAGACAATCTGCTGGCAGGGCCACCTTCCAAGCTCGGCTCATGGATGCAAATCCTTTTCAACTGGATAGCAGTGGCAAGACCAAGGCAATTCCTTCTTGAGGAGCACTGCACAGCTCACCATCCTCATCTCCTACAGAGCAACGCTCAGGAGCCGTAAGAGATAGGATGTCGAGGGCTTGCAAGGGCTTGCAAGGGCTTGCAGTGCTTTGGAACACCCACTGGTGTCCTACACAGGGACAGCAAGGATTCTTGCCCACAAGGTCTATCAGCTCAGAGGCACTTGGGCACTCTGGCAAGTCCGCCAGATAGCTCCAGCTCAAGGGAGGATAGGGCTTGGGCAGCTCCTGGGAAGCATGAGCAGCCTGTGGGACAAGGAGCCAGGTCTGGCTCACATGCTCAGGGAACAGCCCATGGCCAGCACTGGGCTCAGCAAGGAACTTTTTCCCCTGGGGCACGTTGGCACTGGTCCCCGGCGGTTTTTTGCCTTCCTCTGCAGTTCTCAGCACCGCCCCTTGCCACCATTTCTTTGGGCCATTTGGCCTGGGAGCCGGCTGCTCATGCTCCACCATGCTGGCAGCCGCAGCTGCCACTTCTCAGCTGTCCCTGCAGCTAACACAAGCGCCTGGCAGGGACCAGAGCGCTTCTCATGCATCCCTGGCCAAGAAGCACAGCAGCCAAACAAGTTGTGGAAGGCAAAAAGTCTGCTCGTCATCGCTACATGTCACGCTTTGGAAGAGATGCCACGGTACCACTCACCTCTTCTTCCTCTTCTTCTTCTTCTTCTTCTTCTTCTTCTTCCTCTTTTGTGCATGGTCAGTCCCACAACTCCTTGTCAAGGTTCTCCCTCTGCAGGAACCGCGGACAGCTTGGCCTCTATTCCTGCTGCTGCTCTCTGCAGCTCTGGGACTTGCCTTTGCCAGCCTGCAAGGGATCTTTTCTCATGCTAAACTGAAGAATGCCTCAGCCTACTCCTGGCTACACTTGGGCTTGAGCTAGTGCTTGTGAGCCTGGGTTCTGAAACAGAGTCACAAAGGGAAAAAAAATGACATGAAATAACATAACATGAATTAACATAAAATCAAGAAAATTAATAAATTAACAACAAAATAAAATAAAATTCATTGTGTTATGTGTCCTTGACATTGATTTTGGAACTGAAAACCCTCTGTCCTTTCAGGCAAACAGTCTCTTAGATATTGGACTGGCGGACAGGAGAGAAGAGAAGAGGAGAGGAGAGGAGAGGACAGGAGAGGAGAGGAGAGGAGAGGAGAGGAGAGGAGAGGACAGGAGAGGAGAGGAGAGGAGAGGAGAGCAGTTCTGCTCTGTCAGGTCTGCAGTTCTGCGTGACAAGCCCTGAGCGAGCCCTGAGGCCTCCATACATGATACTACAGGCAGTATTGCTACTGGAAGGAAGGCTGCACTGGCAACAAATCCACACTGTCTTTTTGCAAAAAAGGGACTCTATTAGGTTGCTTACTCCCCTATTTTGTAGGTACAGGGACTGATTTGGAGCCAGCACCCCAAAGGCTTCCTCCAAAGGGCTGCACATATGCGGCTGTGTCACCCCCATGTCACAATGCCAGCACCCGGCAACGCAGTGGTCACCAGGCCCCACGCAGGATCCAGAGGAGCAGCCTCCCGTGTCCACTGCCAGAGCTGGCCCGGGGGCAGCCCCAGCACATCTGACAGGAAGCACTTGAGGAGCTGCTGGAATCACAGGCCAGGGGCTGAGGGAAGAAAACCTTGCATGAGGCTGCTGGAGGTTCTCCGCTGCAAGACAATCTGCTGGCAGGGCCACCTTCCAAGCTCGGCTCATGGATGCAAATCCTTTTCAACTGGATAGCAGTGGCAAGACCAAGGCAATTCCTTCTTGAGGAGCACTGCACAGCTCACCATCCTCATCTCCTACAGAGCAACGCTCAGGAGCCGTAAGAGATAGGATGTCGAGGGCTTGCAAGGGCTTGCAAGGGCTTGCAAGGGCTTGCAGTGCTTTGGAACACCCACTGGTGTCCTACACAGGGACAGCAAGGATTCTTGCCCACAAGGTCTATCAGCTCAGAGGCACTTGGGTACTCTGGAAAGTCCGCCAGATAGCTCCAGCTCAAGGGAGGATAGGGCTTGGGCAGCTCCTGGGAAGCATGAGCAGCCTGTGGGACAAGGAGCCAGGTCTGGCTCACATGCTCAGGGAACAGCCCATGGCCAGCACTGGGCTCAGCAAGGAACTTTTTCCCCTGGGGCATGTTGGCACTGGTCCCCGGAGGTTTTTTGCCTTCCTCTGCAGTTCTCAGCACCGCCCCTTGCCACCATTTCTTTGGGCCATTTGGCCTGGGAGCCGGCTGCTCATGCTCCACCATGCTGGCAGCCGCAGCTGCCACTTCTCAGCTCTCCCTGCAGCTAACACAAGCGCCTGGCAGGGACCAGAGCGCTTCTCATGCATCCCTGCCCAAGAAGCACAGCAGCCAAACAAGTTGTGGAAGGCAAAAAGTCTGCTCGTCATCGCTACATGTCACGCTTTGGAAGAGATGCCACGGTACCACTCACCTCTTCTTCCTCTTCTTCTTCTTCTTCTTCTTCTTCTTCTTCTTCCTCTTTTGTGCATGGTCAGTCCCACAACTCCTTGTCAAGGTTCTCCCTCTGCAGGAACCGCGGACAGCTTGGCCTCTATTCCTGCTGCTGCTCTCTGCAGCTCTGGGACTTGCCTTTGCCAGCCTGCAAGGGGTCTTTTCTCATGCTAAACTGAAGAATGCCTCAGCCTACTCCTGGCTACACTTGGGCTTGAGTTAATGCTTGTGAGCCTGGGTTCTGAAACAGAGTCACAAAGGGAAAAAAAATGACATGAAATAACATAACATGAATTAACATAAAATCAAGAAAATTAATAAATTAACAACAAAATAAAATAAAATTCATTGTGTTATGTGTCCTTGACATTGATTTTGGAACTGAAAACCCTCTGTCCTTTCAGGCAAACAGTCTCTTAGATATTGGACTGGCAGACAGGAGAGAAGAGAAGAGGAGAGGAGAGGAGAGGAGAGGAGAGGAGAGGAGAGGAGAGGAGAGGAGAGGAGAGGAGAGGAGAGGAGAGGAGAGGAGAGGACAGGAGAGGAGAGGAGAGGAGAGCAGTTCTGCTCTGTCAGGCCTGCAGTTCTGCGTGACAAGCCCTGAGCGAGCCCTGAGGCCTCCATACATGATACTACAGGCAGTATTGCTACTGGAAGGAAGGCTGCACTGGCAACAAATCCACACTGTCTTTTTGCAAAAAGGGGACTCTATTAGGTTGCTTACTCCCCTATTTTGTAGGTACAGGGACTGATTTGGAGCCAGCACCCCAAAGGCTTCCTCCAAAGGGCTGCACATATGCGGCTGTGTCACCCCCATGTCACAATGCCAGCACCGGGCAACGCAGTGGTCACGAGGCCCCACGCAGGATCCAGAGGAGCAGCCTCCCGTGTCCACTGCCAGAGCTGGCCCGGGGGCAGCCCCAGCACATCTGACAGGAAGCACTTGAGGAGCTGCTGGAATCACAGGCCAGGGGCTGAGGGAAGAAAACCTTGCAGGAGGCTGCTGGAGGTTCTCCGCCGCAAGACAATGTGCTGGCAGGGCACCTTCCAAGCTCGGCTCATGGATGCAAATCCTTTTCAACTGGATAGCAGTGGCAAGACCAAGGCAATTCCTTCTTGAGGAGCACTGCACAGCTCACCATCCTCATCTCCTACAGAGCAACGCTCAGGAGCCGTAAGAGATAGGATGTCGAGGGCTTGCAAGGGCTTGCAAGGGCTTGCAAGGGCTTGCAGTGCTTTGGAAGACCCACTGGTGTCCTACACAGGGACAGCAAGGATTCTTGCCCACAAGGTCTATCAGCTCAGAGGCACTTGGGCACTCTGGCAATTCCGCCAGATAGCTCCAGCTCAAGGGAGGATAGGGCTTGGGCAGCTCCTGGGAAGCATGAGCAGCCTGTGGGACAAGGAGCCAGGTCTGGCTCACATGCTCAGGGAACAGCCCATGGCCAGCACTGGGCTCAGCAAGGAACTTTTTCCCCCGGGGCACATTGGCACTGGTCCCCGGCGGTTTTTTGCCTTCCTCTGCAGTTCTCAGCACGGCCCCTTGCCACCATTTCTTTGGGCCATTTGGCCTGGGAGCCGGCTGCTCATGCTCCACCATGCTGGCAGCCGCAGCTGCCACTTCTCAGCTCTCCCTGCAGCTAACACAAGCGCCTGGCAGGGACCAGAGCGCTTCTCATGCATCCCTGCCCAAGAAGCACAGCAGCCAAACAAGTTGTGGAAGGCAAAAAGTCTGCTCGTCATCGCTACATGTCACGCTTTGGAAGAGATGCCACGGTACCACTCACCTCTTCTTCCTCTTCTTCCTCTTCTTCCTCTTCTTCTTCTTCTTCTTCTTCTTCTTCTTCTTCTTCCTCTTTTGTGCATGGTCAGTCCCACAACTCCTTGTCAAGGTTCTCCCTCTGCAGGAACCGCGGACAGCTTGGCCTCTATTCCTGCTGCTGCTCTCTGCAGCTCTGGGGCTTGCCTTTGCCAGCCTGCAAGGGATCTTTTCTCAGGCTAAACTGAAGAATGCCTCAGCCTACTCCTGGCTACACTTGGGCTTGAGCTAATGCTTGTGAGCCTGGGTTCTGAAACAGAGTCACAAAGGGAAAAAAAATGACATGAAATAACATAACATGTATTAACATAAAATCAAGAAAATTAATAAATTAACAGCAAAATAAAATAAAATTCATTGTGTTATGTGTCCTTGACATTGATTTTGGAACTGAAAACCCTCTGTCCTTTCAGGCAAACAGTCTCTTAGATATTGGACTGGCGGACAGGAGAGAAGAGGAGAGGAGAGGAGAGGAGAAGAGAGGAGAGGAGAGGAGAGGAGAGGCGAGGAGAGGAGAGGAGAGCAGTTCTGCTCTGTCAGGCCTGCAGTTCTGCGTGACAAGCCCTGAGCGAGCCCTGAGGCCTCCATGCATGATACTACAGGCAGTATTGCTACTGGAAGGAAGGCTGCACTGGCAACAAATCCACACTGTCTTTTTGCAAAAAAGGGACTCTATTAGGTTGCTTACTCCCCTATTTTGTAGGTACAGGGACTGATTTGGAGCCAGCACCCCAAAGGCTTCCTCCAAAGGGCTGCACATATGCGGCTGTGTCACCCCCATGTCACAATGCCAGCACCCGGCAACGCAGTGGTCACCAGGCCCCACGCAGGATCCAGAGGAGCAGCCTCCCGTGTCCACTGCCAGAGCTGGCCCGGGGGCAGCCCCAGCACATCTGACAGGAAGCACTTGAGGAGCTGCTGGAATCACAGGCCAGGGGCTGAGGGAAGAAAACCTTGCATGAGGCTGCTGGAGGTTCTCCGCTGCAAGACAATCTGCTGGCAGGGCCACCTTCCAAGCTCGGCTCATGGATGCAAATCCTTTTCAACTGGATAGCAGTGGCAAGACCAAGGCAATTCCTTCTTGAGGAGCACTGCACAGCTCACCATCCTCATCTCCTACAGAGCAACGCTCAGGAGCCCTAAGAGATAGGATGTCGAGGGCTTGCAAGGGCTTGCAAGGGCTTGCAGTGCTTTGGAACACCCACTGGTGTCCTACACAGGGACAGCAAGGATTCTTGCCCACAAGGTCTATCAGCTCAGAGGCACTTGGGCACTCTGGCAAGTCCGCCAGATAGCTCCAGCTCAAGGGAGGATAGGGCTTGGGCAGCTCCTGGGAAGCATGAGCAGCCTGTGGGACAAGGAGCCAGGTCTGGCTCACATGCTCAGGGAACAGCCCATGGCCAGCACTGGGCTCAGCAAGGAACTTTTTCCCCTGGGGCACATTGGCACTGGTCCCCGGCGGTTTTTTGCCTTCCTCTGCAGTTCTCAGCACCGCCCCTTGCCACCATTTCTTTGGGCCATTTGGCCTGGGAGCCGGCTGCTCATGCTCCACCATGCTGGCAGCCGCAGCTGCCACTTCTCAGCTCTCCCTGCAGCTAACACAAGCCCCTGGCAGGGACCAGAGCGCTTCTCATGCATCCCTGCCCAAGAAGCACAGCAGCCAAACAAGTTGTGGAAGGCAAAAAGTCTGCTCGTCATCGCTACATGTCACGCTTTGGAAGAGATGCCACGGTACCACTCACCTCTTCTTCCTCTTCTTCCTCTTCTTCTTCTTCTTCTTCCTCTTTTGTGCATGGTCAGTCCCACAACTCCTTGTCAAGGTTCTCCCTCTGCAGGAACCGCGGACAGCTTGGCCTCTATTCCTGCTGCTGCTCTCTGCAGCTCTGGGACTTGCCTTTGCCAGCCTGCAAGGGATCTTTTCTCCTGCTAAACTGAAGAATGCCTCAGCCTACTCCTGGCTACACTTGGGCTTGAGCTAATGCTTGTGAGCCTGGGTTCTGAAACAGAGTCACAAAGGGAAAAAAAATGACATGAAATAACATAACATGAATTAACATAAAATCAAGAAAATTAATAAATTAACAACAAAATAAAATAAAATTCATTGTGTTCTGTGTCCTTGACATTGATTTTGGAACTGAAAACCCTCTGTCCTTTCAGGCAAACAGTCTCTTAGATATTGGACTGGCGGACAGGAGAGAAGAGAAGAGGAGAGGAGAGGAGAGGACAGGAGAGGAGAGGAGAGGAGAGGAGAGGAGAGGAGAGGAGAGGAGAGGAGAGGAGAGCAGTTCTGCTCTGTCAGTCCTGCAGTTCTGCGTGACAAGCCCTGAGCGAGCCCTGAGGCCTTCATACATGATACTACAGGCAGTATTGCTACTGGAAGGAAGGCTGCACTGGCAACAAATCCACACTGTCTTTTTGCAAAAAAGGGACTCTATTAGGTTGCTTACTCCCCTATTTTGTAGGTACAGGGACTGATTTGGAGCCAGCACCCCAAAGGCTTCCTCCAAAGGGCTGCACATATGCGGCTGTGTCAGCCCCATGTCACAATGCCAGCACCCGGCAACGCAGTGGTCGCCAGGCCCCACGCAGGATCCAGAGGAGCAGCCTCCCGTGTCCACTGCCAGAGCTGGCCCGGGGGCAGCCCCAGCACATCTGACAGGAAGCACCTGAGGAGCTGCTGGAATCACAGGCCAGGGGCTGAGGGAAGAAAACCTTGCATGAGGCTGCTGGAGGGTCTCCGCTGCAAGAAAATCTGCTGGCAGGGCCACCTTCCAAGCTCGGCTCATGGATGCAAATCCTTTTCAACTGGATAGCAGTGGCAAGACCAAGGCAATTCCTTCTTGAGGAGCACTGCACAGCTCACCATCCTCATCTCCTACAGAGCAACGCTCAGGAGCCGTAAGAGATAGGATGTCGAGGGCTTGCAAGGGCTTGCAAGGGCTTGCAGTGCTTTGGAACACCCACTGGTGTCCAACACAGGGACAGCAAGGATTCTTGCCCACAAGGTCTATCAGCTCAGAGGCACTTGGGCACTCTGGCAAGTCCGCCAGATAGCTCCAGCTCAAGGGAGGATAGGGCTTGGGCAGCTCCTGGGAAGCATGAGCAGCCTGTGGGACAAGGAGCCAGGTCTGGCTCACATGCTCAGGGAACAGCCCATGGCCAGCACTGGGCTCAGCAAGGAACTTTTTCCCCTGGGGCACATTGGCACTGGTCCCCGGCGGTTTTTTGCCTTCCTCTGCAGTTCTCAGCACGGCCCCTTGCCACCATTTCTTTGGGCCATTTGGCCTGGGAGCCGGCTGCTCATGCTCCACCATGCTGGCAGCCGCAGCTGCCACTTCTCAGCTCTCCCTGCAGCTAACACAAGCACCTGGCAGGGACCAGAGCGCTTCTCATGCATCCCTGGCCAAGAAGCACAGCAGCCAAACAAGTTGTGGAAGGCAAAAAGTCTGCTCGTCATCGCTACATGTCACGCTTTGGAAGAGATGCCACGGTACCACTCACCTCTTCTTCCTCTTCTTCCTCTTCTTCCTCTTCTTCTTCCTCTTTTGTGCATGGTCAGTCCCACAACTCCTTGTCAAGGTTCTCCCTCTGCAGGAACCGCGGACAGCTTGGCCTCTATTCCTGCTGCTGCTCTCTGCAGCTCTGGGACTTGCCTTTGCCAGCCTGCAAGGGATCTTTTCTCAGGCTAAACTGAAGAATGCCTCAGCCTACTCCCGGCTACACTTGGGCTTGAGCTAATGCTTGTGAGCCTGGGTTCTGAAACAGAGTCACAAAGGGAAAAAAAATGACATGAAATAACATAACATGAATTAACATAAAATCAAGAAAATTAATAAATTAACAACAAAATAAAATAAAATTCATTGTGTTATGTGTCCTTGACATTGATTTTGGAACTGGAAACCCTCTGTCCTTTCAGGCAAACAGTCTCTTAGATATTGGACTGGCGGACTGGAGAGAAGAGGAGAGGAGAGGAGAGGAGAGGAGAGGAGAGGAGAGCAGTTCTGCTCTGTCAGGCCTGCAGTTCTGCGTGACAAGCCCTGAGCGAGCCCTGAGGCCTCCATACATGATACTACAGGCAGTATTGCTACTGGAAGGAAGGCTGCACTGGCAACAAATCCACACTGTCTTTTTGCAAAAAAGGGACTCTATTAGGTTGCTTACTCCCCTATTTTGTAGGTACAGGGACTGATTTGGAGCCAGCACCCCAAAGGCTTCCTCCAAAGGGCTGCACATATGCGGCTGTGTCACCCCCATGTCACAATGCCAGCACCCGGCAACGCAGTGGTCACCAGGCCCCACGCAGGATCCAGAGGAGCAGCCTCCCGTGTCCACTGCCAGAGCTGGCCCGGGGGCAGCCCCAGCACATCTGACAGGAAGCACTTGAGGAGCTGCTGGAATCACAGGCCAGGGGCTGAGGGAAGAAAACCTTGCATGAGGCTGCTGGAGGTTCTCCGCTGCAAGACAACCTGCTGGCAGGGCCACCTTCCAAGCTCGGCTCATGGATGCAAATCCTTTTCAACTGGATAGCAGTGGCAAGACCAAGGCAATTCCTTCTTGAGGAGCACTGCACAGCTCACCATCCTCATCTCCTACAGAGCAACGCTCAGGAGCCATAAGAGATAGGATGTCGAGGGCTTGCAAGGGCTTGCAAGGGCTTGCAGTGCTTTGGAACACCCACTGGTGTCCTACACAGGGACAGCAAGGATTCTTGCCCACAAGGTCTATCAGCTCAGAGGCACTTGGGCACTCTGGCAAGTCCGCCAGATAGCTCCAGCTCAAGGGAGGATAGGGCTTGGGCAGCTCCTGGGAAGCATGAGCAGCCTGTGGGACAAGGAGCCAGGTCTGGCTCACATGCTCAGGGAACAGCCCATGGCCAGCACTGGGCTCAGCAAGGAACTTTTTCCCCTGGGGCACGTTGGCACTGGTCCCCGGCGGTTTTTTGCCTTCCTCTGCAGTTCTCAGCACGGCCCCTTGCCACCATTTCTTTGGGCCATTTGGCCTGGGAGCCGGCTGCTCATGCTCCACCATGCTGGCAGCCGCAGCTGCCACTTCTCAGCTCTCCCTGCAGCTAACACAAGCGCCTGGCAGGGACCAGAGCGCTTCTCATGCATCCCTGCCCAAGAAGCACAGCAGCCAAACAAGTTGTGGAGGGCAAAAAGTCTGCTCGTCATCGCTACATGTCACGCTTTGGAAGAGATGCCACGGTACCACTCACCTCTTCTTCCTCTTCTTCCTCTTCTTCTTCTTCTTCTTCCTCTTTTGTGCATGGTCAGTCCCACAACTCCTTGTCAAGGTTCTCCCTCTGCAGGAACCGCGAACAGCTTGGCCTCTGTTCCTGCTGCTGCTCTCTGCAGCTCTGGGACTTGCCTTTGCCAGCCTGCAAGGGATCTTTTCTCCTGCTAAACTGAAGAATGCCTCAGCCTACTCCTGGCTACACTTGGGCTTGAGCTAATGCTTGTGAGCCTGGGTTCTGAAACAGAGTCACAAAGGGAAAAAAAATGACATGAAATAACATAACATGAATTAACATAAAATCAAGAAAATTAATAAATTAACAACAAAATAAAATAAAATTCATTGTGTTATGTGTCCTTGACATTGATTTTGGAACTGAAAACCCTCTGTCCTTTCAGGCAAACAGTCTCTTAGATATTGGACTGGCGGACAGGAGAGACGAGAAGAGGAGAGGAGAGGAGAGGAGAGGAGAGGAGAGGAGAGGAGAGGAGAGGAGAGGAGAGGAGAGGAGAGGAGAGGAGAGGAGAGGAGAGGAGAGCAGTTCTGCTCTGTCAGGCCTGCAGTTCTGCGTGACAAGCCCTGAGCGAGCCCTGAGGCCTCCATACATGATACTACAGGCAGTATTGCTACTGGAAGGAAGGCTGCACTGGCAACAAATCCACACTGTCTTTTTGCAAAAAAGGGACTCTATTAGGTTGCTTACTCCCCTATTTTGTAGGTACAGGGACTGATTTGGAGCCAGCACCCCAAAGGCTTCCTCCAAAGGGCTGCACATATGCGGCTGTGTCACCCCCATGTCACAATGCCAGCACCCGGCAACGCAGTGGTCACCAGGCCCCACGCAGGATCCAGAGGAGCAGCCTCCCGTGTCCACTGCCAGAGCTGGCCCGGGGGCAGCCCCAGCACATCTGACAGGAAGCACTTGAGGAGCTGCTGGAATCACAGGCCAGGGGCTGAGGGAAGAAAACCTTGCATGAGGCTGCTGGAGGTTCTCCGCTGCAAGACAACCTGCTGGCAGGGCCACCTTCCAAGCTCGGCTCATGGATGCAAATCCTTTTCAACTGGATAGCAGTGGCAAGACCAAGGCAATTCCTTCTTGAGGAGCACTGCACAGCTCACCATCCTCATCTCCTACAGAGCAACGCTCAGGAGCCGTAAGAGATAGGATGTCGAGGGCTTGCAAGGGCTTGCAGTGCTTCGGAACACCCACTGGTGTCCTACACAGGGACAGCAACGATTCTTGCCCACAAGGTCTATCAGCTCAGAGGCACTTGGGCACTCTGGCAAGTCCGCCAGATAGCTCCAGCTCAAGGGAGTATAGGGCTTGGGCAGCTCCTGGGAAGCATGAGCAGCCTGTGGGACAAGGAGCCAGGTCTGGCTCACATGCTCAGGGAACAGCCCATGGCCAGCACTGGGCTCAGCAAGGAACTTTTTCCCCTGCGGCACATTGGCACTGGTCCCCGGCGGTTTTTTGCCTTCCTCTGCAGTTCTCAGCACGGCCCCTTGCCACCATTTCTTTGGGCCATTTGGCCTGGGAGCCGGCTGCTCATGCTCCACCATGCTGGCAGCCGCAGCTGCCACTTCTCAGCTCTCCCTGCAGCTAACACAAGCCCCTGGCAGGGACCAGAGCGCTTCTCATGCATCCCTGGCCAAGAAGCACATCATCCAAACAAGTTGTGGAAGGCAAAAAGTCTGCTCGTCATCGCTAAATGTCACGCTTTGGAAGAGATGTCACGGTACCACTCACCTCTTCTTCCTCTTCTTCCTCTTCTACCTCTTCTTCTTCTTCTTCTTCTTCTTCTTCTTCCTCTTTTGTGCATGGTCAGTCCCACAACTCCTTGTCAAGGTTCTCCCTCTGCAGGAACCGCGGACAGCTTGGCCTCTATTCCTGCTGCTGCTCTCTGCAGCTCTGGGACTTGCCTTTGCCAGCCTGCAAGGGATCTTTTCTCAGGCTAAACTGAAGAATGCCTCAGCCTACTCCTGGCTACACTTGGGCTTGAGCTAATGCTTGTGAGCCTGGGTTCTGAAACAGAGTCACAAAGGGAAAAAAAATGACATGAAATAACATAACATGAATTAACATAAAATCAAGAAAATTAATAAATTAACAACAAAATAAAATAAAATTCATTGTGTTCTGTGTCCTTGACATTGATTTTGGAACTGAAAACCCTCTGTCCTTTCAGGCAAACAGTCTCTTAGATATTGGACTGGCTGACAGAAGAGACGAGAAGAGGAGAGGAGAGGAGAGGAGAGGAGAGGAGAGGAGAGGAGAGGAGAGGAGAGGAGAGGAGAGGAGAGGAGAGGAGAGGAGAGGAGAGCAGTTCTGCTCTGTCAGGCCTGCAGTTCTGCGTGACAAGCCCTGAGCGAGCCCTGAGGCCTCCATACATGATACTACAGGCAGTATTGCTACTGGAAGGAAGGCTGCACTGGCAACAAATCCACACTGTCTTTTTGCAAAAAAGGGACTCTATTAGGTTGCTTACTCCCCTATTTTGTAGGTACAGGGACTGATTTGGAGCCAGAACCCCAAAGGCTTCCTCCAAAGGGCTGCACATATGCGGCTGTGTCACCCCCATGTCACAATGCCAGCACCCGGCAACGCAGTGGTCACCAGGCCCCACGCAGGATCCAGAGGAGCAGCCTCCCGTGTCCACTGCCAGAGCTGGCCCGGGGGCAGCCCCAGCACATCTGACAGGAAGCACTTGAGGAGCTGCTGGAATCACAGGCCAGGGGCTGAGGGAAGAAAACCTTGCATGAGGCTGCTGGAGGTTCTCCGCTGCAAGACAACCTGCTGGCAGGGCCACCTTCCAAGCTCGGCTCATGGATGCAAATCCTTTTCAACTGGATAGCAGTGGCAAGACCAAGGCAATTCCTTCTTGAGGAGCACTGCACAGCTCACCATCCTCATCTCCTACAGAGCAACGCTCAGGAGCCGTAAGAGATAGGATGTCGAGGGCTTGCAAGGGCTTGCAAGGGCTTGCAGTGCTTTGGAACACCCACTGGTGTCCAACACAGGGACAGCAAGGATTCTTGCCCACAAGGTCTATCAGCTCAGAGGCACTTGGGCACTCTGGCAAGTCCGCCAGATAGCTCCAGCTCAAGGGAGGATAGGGCTTGGGCAGCTCCTGGGAAGCATGAGCAGCCTGTGGGACAAGGAGCCAGGTCTGGCTCACGTGCTCAGGGAACAGCCCATGGCCAGCACTGGGCTCAGCAAGGAACTTTTTCCCCTGCGGCACATTGGCACTGGTCCCCGGCCGTTTTTTGCCTTCCTCTGCAGTTCTCAGCACGGCCCCTTGCCACCATTTCTTTGGGCCATTTGGCCTGGGAGCCAGCTGCTCATGCTCCACCATGCTGGCAGCCGCAGCTGCCACTTCTCAGCTCTCCCTGCAGCTAACACAAGCACCTGGCAGGGACCAGAGCGCTTCTCATGCATCCCTGGCCAAGAAGCACAGCAGCCAAACAAGTTGTGGAAGGCAAAAAGTCTGCTCGTCATCGCTACATGTCACGCTTTGGAAGAGATGCCACGGTACCACTCACCTCTTCTTCCTCTTCTTCCTCTTCTTCTTCTTCTTCTTCCTCTTTTGTGCATGGTCAGTCCCACAACTCCTTGTCAAGATTCTCCCTCTGCAGGAACCGTGGACAGCTTGGCCTCTATTCCTGCTGCTGCTCTCTGCAGCTCTGGGACTTGCCTTTGCCAGCCTGCAAGGGATCTTTTCTCAGGCTAAACTGAAGAATGCCTCAGCCTACTCCCGGCTACACTTGGGCTTGAGCTAATGCTTGTGAGCCTGGGTTCTGAAACAGAGTCACAAAGGGAAAAAAAATGACATGAAATAACATAACATGAATTAACATAAAATCAAGAAAATTAATAAATTAACAACAAAATAAAATAAAATTCATTGTGTTATGTGTCCTTGACATTGATTTTGGAACTGGAAACCCTCTCTCCTTTCAGGCAAACAGTCTCTTAGATATTGGACTGGCGGACTGGAGAGAAGAGGAGAGGACAGGAGAGGAGAGGAGAGGAGAGGAGAGGAGAGCAGTTCTGCTCTGTCAGGCCTGCAGTTCTGCGTGACAAGCCCTGAGCGAGCCCTGAGGCCTCCATACATGATACTACAGGCAGTATTGCTACTGGAAGGAAGGCTGCACTGGCAACAAATCCACACTGTCTTTTTGCAAAAAAGGGACTCTATTAGGTTGCTTACTCCCCTATTTTGTAGGTACAGGGACTGATTTGGAGCCAGCACCCCAAAGGCTTCCTCCAAAGGGCTGCACATATGCGGCTGTGTCAGCCCCATGTCACAATGCCAGCACCCGGCAACGCAGTGGTCACCAGGCCCCACGCAGGATCCAGAGGAGCAGCCTCCCGTGTCCACTGCCAGAGCTGGCCCGGGGGCAGCCCCAGCACATCTGACAGGAAGCACTTGAGGAGCTGCTGGAATCACAGGCCAGGGGCTGAGGGAAGAAAACCTTGCATGAGGCTGCTGGAGGTTCTCCGCTGCAAGACAACCTGCTGGCAGGGCCACCTTCCAAGCTCGGCTCATGGATGCAAATCCTTTTCAACTGGATAGCAGTGGCAAGACCAAGGCAATTCCTTCTTGAGGAGCACTGCACAGCTCACCATCCTCATCTCCTACAGAGCAACGCTCAGGAGCCGTAAGAGATAGGATGTCGAGGGCTTGCAAGGGCTTGCAGTGCTTTGGAACACCCACTGGTGTCCTACACAGGGACAGCAAGGATTCTTGCCCACAAGGTCTATCAGCTCAGAGGCACTTGGGCACTCTGGCAAGTCCGCCAGATAGCTCCAGCTCAAGGGAGGATAGGGCTTGGGCAGCTCCTGGGAAGCATGAGCAGCCTGTGGGACAAGGAGCCAGGTCTGGCTCACATGCTCAGGGAACAGCCCATGGCCAGCACTGGGCTCAGCAAGGAACTTTTTCCCCTGCGGCACATTGGCACTGGTCCCCGGCCGTTTTTTCCCTTCCTCTGCAGTTCTCAGCACGGCCCCTTGCCACCATTTCTTTGGGCCATTTGGCCTGGGAGCCGGCTGCTCATGCTCCACCATGCTGGCAGCCGCAGCTGCCACTTCTCAGCTCTCCCTGCAGCTAACACAAGCACCTGGCAGGGACCAGAGCGCTTCTCATGCATCCCTGGCCAAGAAGCACAGCAGCCAAACAAGTTGTGGAAGGCAAAAAGTCTGCTCGTCATCGCTACATGTCACGCTTTGGAAGAGATGCCACGGTACCACTCACCTCTTCTTCCTCTTCTTCCTCTTCTTCCTCTTCTTCTTCCTCTTTTGTGCATGGTCAGTCCCACAACTCCTTGTCAAGATTCTCCCTCTGCAGGAACCGTGGACAGCTTGGCCTCTATTCCTGCTGCTGCTCTCTGCAGCTCTGGGACTTGCCTTTGCCAGCCTGCAAGGGATCTTTTCTCATGCTAAACTGAAGAATGCCTCAGCCTACTCCCGGCTACACTTGGGCTTGAGCTAATGCTTGTGAGCCTGGGTTCTGAAACAGAGTCACAAAGGGAAAAAAAATGACATGAAATAACATAACATGAATTAACATAAAATCAAGAAAATTAATACATTAACAACAAAATAAAATAAAATTCATTGTGTTATGTGTCCTTGACATTGATTTTGGAACTGGAAACCCTCTCTCCTTTCAGGCAAACAGTCTCTTAGATATTGGACTGGCGGACTGGAGAGGAGAGGAGAGGAGAGGAGAGGAGAGGAGAGGAGAGCAGTTCTGCTCTGTCAGGCCTGCAGTTCTGCGTGACAAGCCCTGAGCGAGCCCTGAGGCCTCCATACATGATACTACAGGCAGTATTGCTACTGGAAGGAAGGCTGCACTGGCAACAAATCCACACTGTCTTTTTGCAAAAAAGGGACTCTATTAGGTTGCTTACTCCCCTATTTTGTAGGTACAGGGACTGATTTGGACCCAGAACCTCAAAGGCTTCCTCCAAAGGGCTGCACATATGCGGCTGTGTCACCCCCATGTCACAATGCCAGCACCCGGCAACGCAGTGGTCACCAGGCCCCACGCAGGATCCAGAGGAGCAGCCTCCCGTGTCCACTGCCAGAGCTGGCCCGGGGGCAGCCCCAGCACATCTGACAGGAAGCACTTGAGGAGCTGCTGGAATCACAGGCCAGGGGCTGAGGGAAGAAAACCTTGCATGAGGCTGCTGGAGGTTCTCCGCTGCAAGACAACCTGCTGGCAGGGCCACCTTCCAAGCTCGGCTCATGGATGCAAATCCTTTTCAACTGGATAGCAGTGGCAAGACCAAGGCAATTCCTTCTTGAGGAGCACTGCACAGCTCACCATCCTCATCTCCTACAGAGCAACGCTCAGGAGCCCTAAGAGATAGGATGTCGAGGGCTTGCAAGGGCTTGCAGTGCTTTGGAACACCCACTGGTGTCCTACACAGGGACAGCAAGGATTCTTGCCCACAAGGTCTATCAGCTCAGAGGCACTTGGGCACTCTGGCAAGTCCGCCAGATAGCTCCAGCTCAAGGGAGTATAGGGCTTGGGCAGCTCCTGGGAAGCATGAGCAGCCTGTGGGACAAGGAGCCAGGTCTGGCTCACATGCTCAGGGAACAGCCCATGGCCAGCACTGGGCTCAGCAAGGAACTTTTTCCCCTGCGGCACATTGGCACTGGTCCCCGGCCGTTTTTTGCCTTCCTCTGCAGTTCTCAGCACGGCCCCTTGCCACCATTTCTTTGGGCCATTTGGCCTGGGAGCCGGCTGCTCATGCTCCACCATGCTGGCAGCCGCAGCTGCCACTTCTCAGCTCTCCCTGCAGCTAACACAAGCACCTGGCAGGGACCAGAGCGCTTCTCATGCATCCCTGGCCAAGAAGCACAGCAGCCAAACAAGTTGTGGAAGGCAAAAAGTCTGCTCGTCATCGCTACATGTCACGCTTTGGAAGAGATGCCACGGTACCACTCACCTCTTCTTCCTCTTCTTCCTCTTCTTCCTCTTCTTCTTCCTCTTTTGTGCATGGTCAGTCCCACAACTCCTTGTCAAGATTCTCCCTCTGCAGGAACCGTGGACAGCTTGGCCTCTATTCCTGCTGCTGCTCTCTGCAGCTCTGGGACTTGCCTTTGCCAGCCTGCAAGGGATCTTTTCTCCTGCTAAACTGAAGAATGCCTCAGCCTACTCCTGGCTACACTTGGGCTTGAGCTAATGCTTGTGAGCCTGGGTTCTGAAACAGAGTCACAAAGGGAAAAAAAATGACATGAAATAACATAACATGAATTAACATAAAATCAAGAAAATTAATACATTAACAACAAAATAAAATAAAATTCATTGTGTTATGTGTCCTTGACATTGATTTTGGAACTGGAAACCCTCTCTCCTTTCAGGCAAACAGTCTCTTAGATATTGGACTGGCGGACTGGAGAGGAGAGGAGAGGAGAGGAGAGGAGAGGAGAGGAGAGGAGAGGAGAGGAGAGCAGTTCTGCTCTGTCAGGCCTGCAGTTCTGCGTGACAAGCCCTGAGCGAGCCCTGAGGCCTCCATACATGATACTACAGGCAGTATTGCTACTGGAAGGAAGGCTGCACTGGCAACAAATCCACACTGTCTTTTTGCAAAAAAGGGACTCTATTAGGTTGCTTACTCCCCTATTTTGTAGGTACAGGGACTGATTTGGAGCCAGCACCCCAAAGGCTTCCTCCAAAGGGCTGCACATATGCGGCTGTGTCACCCCCATGTCACAATGCCAGCACCCGGCAACGCAGTGGTCACCAGGCCCCACGCAGGATCCAGAGGAGCAGCCTCCCGTGTCCACTGCCAGAGCTGGCCCGGGGGCAGCCCCAGCACATCTGACAGGAAGCACTTGAGGAGCTGCTGGAATCACAGGCCAGGGGCTGAGGGAAGAAAACCTTGCATGAGGCTGCTGGAGGTTCTCCGCTGCAAGACAACCTGCTGGCAGGGCCACCTTCCAAGCTCGGCTCATGGATGCAAATCCTTTTCAACTGGATAGCAGTGGCAAGACCAAGGCAATTCCTTCTTGAGGAGCACTGCACAGCTCACCATCCTCATCTCCTACAGAGCAACGCTCAGGAGCCGTAAGAGATAGGATGTCGAGGGCTTGCAAGGGCTTGCAGTGCTTTGGAACACCCACTGGTGTCCTACACAGGGACAGCAAGGATTCTTGCCCACAAGGTCTATCAGCTCAGAGGCACTTGGGCACTCTGGCAAGTCCGCCAGATAGCTCCAGCTCAAGGGAGTATAGGGCTTGGGCAGCTCCTGGGAAGCATGAGCAGCCTGTGGGACAAGGAGCCAGGTCTGGCTCACATGCTCAGGGAACAGCCCATGGCCAGCACTGGGCTCAGCAAGGAACTTTTTCCCCTGCGGCACATTGGCACTGGTCCCCGGCGGTTTTTTGCCTTCCTCTGCAGTTCTCAGCACGGCCCCTTGCCACCATTTCTTTGGGCCATTTGGCCTGGGAGCCGGCTGCTCATGCTCCACCATGCTGGCAGCCGCAGCTGCCACTTCTCAGCTCTCCCTGCAGCTAACACAAGCCCCTGGCAGGGACCAGAGCGCTTCTCATGCATCCCTGGCCAAGAAGCACATCATCCAAACAAGTTGTGGAAGGCAAAAAGTCTGCTCGTCATCGCTAAATGTCACGCTTTGGAAGAGATGTCACGGTACCACTCACCTCTTCTTCCTCTTCTTCCTCTTCTACCTCTTCTTCTTCTTCTTCTTCTTCTTCTTCTTCCTCTTTTGTGCATGGTCAGTCCCACAACTCCTTGTCAAGGTTCTCCCTCTGCAGGAACCGCGGACAGCTTGGCCTCTATTCCTGCTGCTGCTCTCTGCAGCTCTGGGACTTGCCTTTGCCAGCCTGCAAGGGATCTTTTCTCAGGCTAAACTGAAGAATGCCTCAGCCTACTCCTGGCTACACTTGGGCTTGAGCTAATGCTTGTGAGCCTGGGTTCTGAAACAGAGTCACAAAGGGAAAAAAAATGACATGAAATAACATAACATGAATTAACATAAAATCAAGAAAATTAATAAATTAACAACAAAATAAAATACAATTCATTGTGTTCTGTGTCCTTGACATTGATTTTGGAACTGAAAACCCTCTGTCCTTTCAGGCAAACAGTCTCTTAGATATTGGACTGGCTGACAGAAGAGACGAGAAGAGGAGAGGAGAGGACAGGAGAGGAGAGGAGAGGAGAGGAGAGGAGAGGAGAGGAGAGGAGAGGAGAGCAGTTCTGCTCTGTCAGGCCTGCAGTTCTGCGTGACAAGCCCTGAGCGAGCCCTGAGGCCTCCATACATGATACTACAGGCAGTATTGCTACTGGAAGGAAGGCTGCACTGGCAACAAATCCACACTGTCTTTTTGCAAAAAAGGGACTCTATTAGGTTGCTTACTCCCCTATTTTGTAGGTACAGGGACTGATTTGGAGCCAGAACCCCAAAGGCTTCCTCCAAAGGGCTGCACATATGCGGCTGTGTCACCCCCATGTCACAATGCCAGCACCCGGCAACGCAGTGGTCACCAGGCCCCACGCAGGATCCAGAGGAGCAGCCTCCCGTGTCCACTGCCAGAGCTGGCCCGGGGGCAGCCCCAGCACATCTGACAGGAAGCACTTGAGGAGCTGCTGGAATCACAGGCCAGGGGCTGAGGGAAGAAAACCTTGCATGAGGCTGCTGGAGGTTCTCCGCTGCAAGACAACCTGCTGGCAGGGCCACCTTCCAAGCTCGGCTCATGGATGCAAATCCTTTTCAACTGGATAGCAGTGGCAAGACCAAGGCAATTCCTTCTTGAGGAGCACTGCACAGCTCACCATCCTCATCTCCTACAGAGCAACGCTCAGGAGCCGTAAGAGATAGGATGTCGAGGGCTTGCAAGGGCTTGCAGTGCTTTGGAACACCCACTGGTGTCCTACACAGGGACAGCAAGGATTCTTGCCCACAAGGTCTATCAGCTCAGAGGCACTTGGGCACTCTGGCAAGTCCGCCAGATAGCTCCAGCTCAAGGGAGTATAGGGCTTGGGCAGCTCCTGGGAAGCATGAGCAGCCTGTGGGACAAGGAGCCAGGTCTGGCTCACATGCTCAGGGAACAGCCCATGGCCAGCACTGGGCTCAGCAAGGAACTTTTTCCCCTGCGGCACATTGGCACTGGTCCCCGGCGGTTTTTTGCCTTCCTCTGCAGTTCTCAGCACGGCCCCTTGCCACCATTTCTTTGGGCCATTTGGCCTGGGAGCCGGCTGCTCATGCTCCACCATGCTGGCAGCCGCAGCTGCCACTTCTCAGCTCTCCCTGCAGCTAACACAAGCCCCTGGCAGGGACCAGAGCGCTTCTCATGCATCCCTGGCCAAGAAGCACATCATCCAAACAAGTTGTGGAAGGCAAAAAGTCTGCTCGTCATCGCTAAATGTCACGCTTTGGAAGAGATGTCACGGTACCACTCACCTCTTCTTCCTCTTCTTCCTCTTCTACCTCTTCTTCTTCTTCTTCTTCTTCTTCTTCTTCCTCTTTTGTGCATGGTCAGTCCCACAACTCCTTGTCAAGGTTCTCCCTCTGCAGGAACCGCGGACAGCTTGGCCTCTATTCCTGCTGCTGCTCTCTGCAGCTCTGGGACTTGCCTTTGCCAGCCTGCAAGGGATCTTTTCTCAGGCTAAACTGAAGAATGCCTCAGCCTACTCCTGGCTACACTTGGGCTTGAGCTAATGCTTGTGAGCCTGGGTTCTGAAACAGAGTCACAAAGGGAAAAAAAATGACATGAAATAACATAACATGAATTAACATAAAATCAAGAAAATTAATAAATTAACAACAAAATAAAATACAATTCATTGTGTTCTGTGTCCTTGACATTGATTTTGGAACTGAAAACCCTCTGTCCTTTCAGGCAAACAGTCTCTTAGATATTGGACTGGCTGACAGAAGAGACGAGAAGAGGAGAGGAGAGGACAGGAGAGGAGAGGAGAGGAGAGGAGAGGAGAGGAGAGGAGAGGAGAGCAGTTCTGCTCTGTCAGGCCTGCAGTTCTGCGTGACAAGCCCTGAGCGAGCCCTGAGGCCTCCATACATGATACTACAGGCAGTATTGCTACTGGAAGGAAGGCTGCACTGGCAACAAATCCACACTGTCTTTTTGCAAAAAAGGGACTCTATAGGTTGCTTACTCCCCTATTTTGTAGGTACAGGGACTGATTTGGAGCCAGAACCCCAAAGGCTTCCTCCAAAGGGCTGCACATATGCGGCTGTGTCACCCCCATGTCACAATGCCAGCACCCGGCAACGCAGTGGTCACCAGGCCCCACGCAGGATCCAGAGGAGCAGCCTCCCGTGTCCACTGCCAGAGCTGGCCCGGGGGCAGCCCCAGCACATCTGACAGGAAGCACTTGAGGAGCTGCTGGAATCACAGGCCAGGGGCTGAGGGAAGAAAACCTTGCATGAGGCTGCTGGAGGTTCTCCGCTGCAAGACAACCTGCTGGCAGGGCCACCTTCCAAGCTCGGCTCATGGATGCAAATCCTTTTCAACTGGATAGCAGTGGCAAGACCAAGGCAATTCCTTCTTGAGGAGCACTGCACAGCTCACCATCCTCATCTCCTACAGAGCAACGCTCAGGAGCCCTAAGAGATAGGATGTCGAGGGCTTGCAAGGGCTTGCAGTGCTTTGGAACACCCACTGGTGTCCTACACAGGGACAGCAAGGATTCTTGCCCACAAGGTCTATCAGCTCAGAGGCACTTGGGCACTCTGGCAAGTCCGCCAGATAGCTCCAGCTCAAGGGAGGATAGGGCTTGGGCAGCTCCTGGGAAGCATGAGCAGCCTGTGGGACAAGGAGCCAGGTCTGGCTCACATGCTCAGGGAACAGCCCATGGCCAGCACTGGGCTCAGCAAGGAACTTTTTCCCCTGCGGCACATTGGCACTGGTCCCCGGCGGTTTTTTGCCTTCCTCTGCAGTTCTCAGCACGGCCCCTTGCCACCATTTCTTTGGGCCATTTGGCCTGGGAGCCGGCTGCTCATGCTCCACCATGCTGGCAGCCGCAGCTGCCACTTCTCAGCTCTCCCTGCAGCTAACACAAGCGCCTGGCAGGGACCAGAGCGCTTCTCATGCATCCCTGGCCAAGAAGCACATCATCCAAACAAGTTGTGGAAGGCAAAAAGTCTGCTCGTCATCGCTAAATGTCACGCTTTGGAAGAGATGTCACGGTACCACTCACCTCTTCTTCCTCTTCTTCCTCTTCTACCTCTTCTTCTTCTTCTTCTTCTTCTTCTTCTTCCTCTTTTGTGCATGGTCAGTCCCACAACTCCTTGTCAAGGTTCTCCCTCTGCAGGAACCGCGGACAGCTTGGCCTCTATTCCTGCTGCTGCTCTCTGCAGCTCTGGGACTTGCCTTTGCCAGCCTGCAAGGGATCTTTTCTCAGGCTAAACTGAAGAATGCCTCAGCCTACTCCTGGCTACACTTGGGCTTGAGCTAATGCTTGTGAGCCTGGGTTCTGAAACAGAGTCACAAAGGGAAAAAAAATGACATGAAATAACATAACATGAATTAACATAAAATCAAGAAAATTAATAAATTAACAACAAAATAAAATAAAATTCATTGTGTTCTGTGTCCTTGACATTGATTTTGGAACTGAAAACCCTCTGTCCTTTCAGGCAAACAGTCTCTTAGATATTGGACTGGCTGACAGAAGAGACGAGAAGAGGAGAGGAGAGGAGAGGAGAGGAGAGGAGAGGAGAGGAGAGGAGAGGAGAGGAGAGGAGAGGAGAGGAGAGGAGAGGAGAGGAGAGCAGTTCTGCTCTGTCAGGCCTGCAGTTCTGCGTGACAAGCCCTGAGCGAGCCCTGAGGCCTCCATACATGATACTACAGGCAGTATTGCTACTGGAAGGAAGGCTGCACTGGCAACAAATCCACACTGTCTTTTTGCAAAAAAGGGACTCTATTAGGTTGCTTACTCCCCTATTTTGTAGGTACAGGGACTGATTTGGAGCCAGAACCCCAAAGGCTTCCTCCAAAGGGCTGCACATATGCGGCTGTGTCACCCCCATGTCACAATGCCAGCACCCGGCAACGCAGTGGTCACCAGGCCCCACGCAGGATCCAGAGGAGCAGCCTCCCGTGTCCACTGCCAGAGCTGGCCCGGGGGCAGCCCCAGCACATCTGACAGGAAGCACTTGAGGAGCTGCTGGAATCACAGGCCAGGGGCTGAGGGAAGAAAACCTTGCATGAGGCTGCTGGAGGTTCTCCGCTGCAAGACAACCTGCTGGCAGGGCCACCTTCCAAGCTCGGCTCATGGATGCAAATCCTTTTCAACTGGATAGCAGTGGCAAGACCAAGGCAATTCCTTCTTGAGGAGCACTGCACAGCTCACCATCCTCATCTCCTACAGAGCAACGCTCAGGAGCCGTAAGAGATAGGATGTCGAGGGCTTGCAAGGGCTTGCAAGGGCTTGCAGTGCTTTGGAACACCCACTGGTGTCCAACACAGGGACAGCAAGGATTCTTGCCCACAAGGTCTATCAGCTCAGAGGCACTTGGGCACTCTGGCAAGTCCGCCAGATAGCTCCAGCTCAAGGGAGGATAGGGCTTGGGCAGCTCCTGGGAAGCATGAGCAGCCTGTGGGACAAGGAGCCAGGTCTGGCTCACGTGCTCAGGGAACAGCCCATGGCCAGCACTGGGCTCAGCAAGGAACTTTTTCCCCTGGGGCACATTGGCACTGGTCCCCGGCCGTTTTTTGCCTTCCTCTGCAGTTCTCAGCACGGCCCCTTGCCACCATTTCTTTGGGCCATTTGGCCTGGGAGCCGGCTGCTCATGCTCCACCATGCTGGCAGCCGCAGCTGCCACTTCTCAGCTCTCCCTGCAGCTAACACAAGCACCTGGCAGGGACCAGAGCGCTTCTCATGCATCCCTGGCCAAGAAGCACAGCAGCCAAACAAGTTGTGGAAGGCAAAAAGTCTGCTCGTCATCGCTACATGTCACGCTTTGGAAGAGATGCCACGGTACCACTCACCTCTTCTTCCTCTTCTTCCTCTTCTTCTTCTTCTTCTTCTTCTTCCTCTTTTGTGCATGGTCAGTCCCACAACTCCTTGTCAAGATTCTCCCTCTGCAGGAACCGTGGACAGCTTGGCCTCTATTCCTGCTGCTGCTCTCTGCAGCTCTGGGACTTGCCTTTGCCAGCCTGCAAGGGATCTTTTCTCAGGCTAAACTGAAGAATGCCTCAGCCTACTCCCGGCTACACTTGGGCTTGAGCTAATGCTTGTGAGCCTGGGTTCTGAAACAGAGTCACAAAGGGAAAAAAAATGACATGAAATAACATAACATGAATTAACATAAAATCAAGAAAATTAATAAATTAACAACAAAATAAAATAAAATTCATTGTGTTATGTGTCCTTGACATTGATTTTGGAACTGGAAACCCTCTCTCCTTTCAGGCAAACAGTCTCTTAGATATTGGACTGGCGGACTGGAGAGAAGAGGAGAGGACAGGAGAGGAGAGGAGAGGAGAGGAGAGGAGAGCAGTTCTGCTCTGTCAGGCCTGCAGTTCTGCGTGACAAGCCCTGAGCGAGCCCTGAGGCCTCCATACATGATACTACAGGCAGTATTGCTACTGGAAGGAAGGCTGCACTGGCAACAAATCCACACTGTCTTTTTGCAAAAAAGGGACTCTATTAGGTTGCTTACTCCCCTATTTTGTAGGTACAGGGACTGATTTGGAGCCAGCACCCCAAAGGCTTCCTCCAAAGGGCTGCACATATGCGGCTGTGTCAGCCCCATGTCACAATGCCAGCACCCGGCAACGCAGTGGTCACCAGGCCCCACGCAGGATCCAGAGGAGCAGCCTCCCGTGTCCACTGCCAGAGCTGGCCCGGGGGCAGCCCCAGCACATCTGACAGGAAGCACTTGAGGAGCTGCTGGAATCACAGGCCAGGGGCTGAGGGAAGAAAACCTTGCATGAGGCTGCTGGAGGTTCTCCGCTGCAAGACAACCTGCTGGCAGGGCCACCTTCCAAGCTCGGCTCATGGATGCAAATCCTTTTCAACTGGATAGCAGTGGCAAGACCAAGGCAATTCCTTCTTGAGGAGCACTGCACAGCTCACCATCCTCATCTCCTACAGAGCAACGCTCAGGAGCCGTAAGAGATAGGATGTCGAGGGCTTGCAAGGGCTTGCAGTGCTTTGGAACACCCACTGGTGTCCTACACAGGGACAGCAAGGATTCTTGCCCACAAGGTCTATCAGCTCAGAGGCACTTGGGCACTCTGGCAAGTCCGCCAGATAGCTCCAGCTCAAGGGAGGATAGGGCTTGGGCAGCTCCTGGGAAGCATGAGCAGCCTGTGGGACAAGGAGCCAGGTCTGGCTCACATGCTCAGGGAACAGCCCATGGCCAGCACTGGGCTCAGCAAGGAACTTTTTCCCCTGCGGCACATTGGCACTGGTCCCCGGCCGTTTTTTGCCTTCCTCTGCAGTTCTCAGCACGGCCCCTTGCCACCATTTCTTTGGGCCATTTGGCCTGGGAGCCGGCTGCTCATGCTCCACCATGCTGGCAGCCGCAGCTGCCACTTCTCAGCTCTCCCTGCAGCTAACACAAGCACCTGGCAGGGACCAGAGCGCTTCTCATGCATCCCTGGCCAAGAAGCACAGCAGCCAAACAAGTTGTGGAAGGCAAAAAGTCTGCTCGTCATCGCTACATGTCACGCTTTGGAAGAGATGCCACGGTACCACTCACCTCTTCTTCCTCTTCTTCCTCTTCTTCCTCTTCTTCTTCCTCTTTTGTGCATGGTCAGTCCCACAACTCCTTGTCAAGATTCTCCCTCTGCAGGAACCGTGGACAGCTTGGCCTCTATTCCTGCTGCTGCTCTCTGCAGCTCTGGGACTTGCCTTTGCCAGCCTGCAAGGGATCTTTTCTCATGCTAAACTGAAGAATGCCTCAGCCTACTCCCGGCTACACTTGGGCTTGAGCTAATGCTTGTGAGCCTGGGTTCTGAAACAGAGTCACAAAGGGAAAAAAAATGACATGAAATAACATAACATGAATTAACATAAAATCAAGAAAATTAATACATTAACAACAAAATAAAATAAAATTCATTGTGTTATGTGTCCTTGACATTGATTTTGGAACTGGAAACCCTCTCTCCTTTCAGGCAAACAGTCTCTTAGATATTGGACTGGCGGACTGGAGAGGAGAGGAGAGGAGAGGAGAGGAGAGGAGAGGAGAGGAGAGGAGAGCAGTTCTGCTCTGTCAGGCCTGCAGTTCTGCGTGACAAGCCCTGAGCGAGCCCTGAGGCCTCCATACATGATACTACAGGCAGTATTGCTACTGGAAGGAAGGCTGCACTGGCAACAAATCCACACTGTCTTTTTGCAAAAAAGGGACTCTATTAGGTTGCTTACTCCCCTATTTTGTAGGTACAGGGACTGATTTGGAGCCAGCACCCCAAAGGCTTCCTCCAAAGGGCTGCACATATGCGGCTGTGTCACCCCCATGTCACAATGCCAGCACCCGGCAACGCAGTGGTCACCAGGCCCCACGCAGGATCCAGAGGAGCAGCCTCCCGTGTCCACTGCCAGAGCTGGCCCGGGGGCAGCCCCAGCACATCTGACAGGAAGCACTTGAGGAGCTGCTGGAATCACAGGCCAGGGGCTGAGGGAAGAAAACCTTGCATGAGGCTGCTGGAGGTTCTCCGCTGCAAGACAACCTGCTGGCAGGGCCACCTTCCAAGCTCGGCTCATGGATGCAAATCCTTTTCAACTGGATAGCAGTGGCAAGACCAAGGCAATTCCTTCTTGAGGAGCACTGCACAGCTCACCATCCTCATCTCCTACAGAGCAACGCTCAGGAGCCGTAAGAGATAGGATGTCGAGGGCTTGCAAGGGCTTGCAGTGCTTTGGAACACCCACTGGTGTCCTACACAGGGACAGCAAGGATTCTTGCCCACAAGGTCTATCAGCTCAGAGGCACTTGGGCACTCTGGCAAGTCCGCCAGATAGCTCCAGCTCAAGGGAGTATAGGGCTTGGGCAGCTCCTGGGAAGCATGAGCAGCCTGTGGGACAAGGAGCCAGGTCTGGCTCACATGCTCAGGGAACAGCCCATGGCCAGCACTGGGCTCAGCAAGGAACTTTTTCCCCTGCGGCACATTGGCACTGGTCCCCGGCGGTTTTTTGCCTTCCTCTGCAGTTCTCAGCACGGCCCCTTGCCACCATTTCTTTGGGCCATTTGGCCTGGGAGCCGGCTGCTCATGCTCCACCATGCTGGCAGCCGCAGCTGCAACTTCTCAGCTCTCCCTGCAGCTAACACAAGCCCCTGGCAGGGACCAGAGCGCTTCTCATGCATCCCTGGCCAAGAAGCACATCATCCAAACAAGTTGTGGAAGGCAAAAAGTCTGCTCGTCATCGCTAAATGTCACGCTTTGGAAGAGATGTCACGGTACCACTCACCTCTTCTTCCTCTTCTTCCTCTTCTACCTCTTCTTCTTCTTCTTCTTCTTCTTCTTCTTCCTCTTTTGTGCATGGTCAGTCCCACAACTCCTTGTCAAGGTTCTCCCTCTGCAGGAACCGCGGACAGCTTGGCCTCTATTCCTGCTGCTGCTCTCTGCAGCTCTGGGACTTGCCTTTGCCAGCCTGCAAGGGATCTTTTCTCAGGCTAAACTGAAGAATGCCTCAGCCTACTCCTGGCTACACTTGGGCTTGAGCTAATGCTTGTGAGCCTGGGTTCTGAAACAGAGTCACAAAGGGAAAAAAAATGACATGAAATAACATAACATGAATTAACATAAAATCAAGAAAATTAATAAATTAACAACAAAATAAAATAAAATTCATTGTGTTCTGTGTCCTTGACATTGATTTTGGAACTGAAAACCCTCTGTCCTTTCAGGCAAACAGTCTCTTAGATATTGGACTGGCTGACAGAAGAGACGAGAAGAGGAGAGGAGAGGAGAGGAGAGGAGAGGAGAGGAGAGGAGAGGAGAGGAGAGGAGAGGAGAGGAGAGGAGAGCAGTTCTGCTCTGTCAGGCCTGCAGTTCTGCGTGACAAGCCCTGAGCGAGCCCTGAGGCCTCCATACATGATACTACAGGCAGTATTGCTACTGGAAGGAAGGCTGCACTGGCAACAAATCCACACTGTCTTTTTGCAAAAAAGGGACTCTATTAGGTTGCTTACTCCCCTATTTTGTAGGTACAGGGACTGATTTGGAGCCAGAACCCCAAAGGCTTCCTCCAAAGGGCTGCACATATGCGGCTGTGTCACCCCCATGTCACAATGCCAGCACCCGGCAACGCAGTGGTCACCAGGCCCCACGCAGGATCCAGAGGAGCAGCCTCCCGTGTCCACTGCCAGAGCTGGCCCGGGGGCAGCCCCAGCACATCTGACAGGAAGCACTTGAGGAGCTGCTGGAATCACAGGCCAGGGGCTGAGGGAAGAAAACCTTGCATGAGGCTGCTGGAGGTTCTCCGCTGCAAGACAACCTGCTGGCAGGGCCACCTTCCAAGCTCAGCTCATGGATGCAAATCCTTTTCAACTGGATAGCAGTGGCAAGACCAAGGCAATTCCTTCTTGAGGAGCACTGCACAGCTCACCATCCTCATCTCCTACAGAGCAACGCTCAGGAGCCGTAAGAGATAGGATGTCGAGGGCTTGCAAGGGCTTGCAGTGCTTTGGAACACCCACTGGTGTCCTACACAGGGACAGCAAGGATTCTTGCCCACAAGGTCTATCAGCTCAGAGGCACTTGGGCACTCTGGCAAGTCCGCCAGATAGCTCCAGCTCAAGGGAGTATAGGGCTTGGGCAGCTCCTGGGAAGCATGAGCAGCCTGTGGGACAAGGAGCCAGGTCTGGCTCACATGCTCAGGGAACAGCCCATGGCCAGCACTGGGCTCAGCAAGGAACTTTTTCCCCTGCGGCACATTGGCACTGGTCCCCGGCCGTTTTTTGCCTTCCTCTGCAGTTCTCAGCACGGCCCCTTGCCACCATTTCTTTGGGCCATTTGGCCTGGGAGCCGGCTGCTCATGCTCCACCATGCTGGCAGCCGCAGCTGCCACTTCTCAGCTCTCCCTGCAGCTAACACAAGCACCTGGCAGGGACCAGAGCGCTTCTCATGCATCCCTGGCCAAGAAGCACAGCAGCCAAACAAGTTGTGGAAGGCAAAAAGTCTGCTCGTCATCGCTACATGTCACGCTTTGGAAGAGATGCCACGGTACCACTCACCTCTTCTTCCTCTTCTTCCTCTTCTTCCTCTTCTTCTTCCTCTTTTGTGCATGGTCAGTCCCACAACTCCTTGTCAAGATTCTCCCTCTGCAGGAACCGTGGACAGCTTGGCCTCTATTCCTGCTGCTGCTCTCTGCAGCTCTGGGACTTGCCTTTGCCAGCCTGCAAGGGATCTTTTCTCAGGCTAAACTGAAGAATGCCTCAGCCTACTCCCGGCTACACTTGGGCTTGAGCTAATGCTTGTGAGCCTGGGTTCTGAAACAGAGTCACAAAGGGAAAAAAAATGACATGAAATAACATAACATGAATTAACATAAAATCAAGAAAATTAATAAATTAACAACAAAATAAAATAAAATTCATTGTGTTATGTGTCCTTGACATTGATTTTGGAACTGGAAACCCTCTCTCCTTTCAGGCAAACAGTCTCTTAGATATTGGACTGGCGGACTGGAGAGAAGAGGAGAGGACAGGAGAGGAGAGGAGAGGAGAGGAGAGGAGAGGAGAGGAGAGGAGAGCAGTTCTGCTCTGTCAGGCCTGCAGTTCTGCGTGACAAGCCCTGAGCGAGCCCTGAGGCCTCCATACATGATACTACAGGCAGTATTGCTACTGGAAGGAAGGCTGCACTGGCAACAAATCCACACTGTCTTTTTGCAAAAAAGGGACTCTATTAGGTTGCTTACTCCCCTATTTTGTAGGTACAGGGACTGATTTGGAGCCAGCACCCCAAAGGCTTCCTCCAAAGGGCTGCACATATGCGGCTGTGTCACCCCCATGTCACAATGCCAGCACCCGGCAACGCAGTGGTCACCAGGCCCCACGCAGGATCCAGAGGAGCAGCCTCCCGTGTCCACTGCCAGAGCTGGCCCGGGGGCAGCCCCAGCACATCTGACAGGAAGCACTTGAGGAGCTGCTGGAATCACAGGCCAGGGGCTGAGGGAAGAAAACCTTGCATGAGGCTGCTGGAGGTTCTCCGCTGGCAAGACAACCTGCTGGCAGGGCCACCTTCCAAGCTCGGCTCATGGATGCAAATCCTTTTCAACTGGATAGCAGTGGCAAGACCAAGGCAATTCCTTCTTGAGGAGCACTGCACAGCTCACCATCCTCATCTCCTACAGAGCAACGCTCAGGAGCCGTAAGAGATAGGATGTCGAGGGCTTGCAAGGGCTTGCAGTGCTTCGGAACACCCACTGGTGTCCTACACAGGGACAGCAAGGATTCTTGCCCACAAGGTCTATCAGCTCAGAGGCACTTGGGCACTCTGGCAAGTCCGCCAGATAGCTCCAGCTCAAGGGAGTATAGGGCTTGGGCAGCTCCTGGGAAGCATGAGCAGCCTGTGGGACAAGGAGCCAGGTCTGGCTCACATGCTCAGGGAACAGCCCATGGCCAGCACTGGGCTCAGCAAGGAACTTTTTCCCCTGCGGCACATTGGCACTGGTCCCCGGCGGTTTTTTGCCTTCCTCTGCAGTTCTCAGCACGGCCCCTTGCCACCATTTCTTTGGGCCATTTGGCCTGGGAGCCGGCTGCTCATGCTCCACCATGCTGGCAGCCGCAGCTGCCACTTCTCAGCTCTCCCTGCAGCTAACACAAGCCCCTGGCAGGGACCAGAGCGCTTCTCATGCATCCCTGGCCAAGAAGCACATCAGCCAAACAAGTTGTGGAAGGCAAAAAGTCTGCTCGTCATCGCTAAATGTCACGCTTTGGAAGAGATGTCACGGTACCACTCACCTCTTCTTCCTCTTCTTCCTCTTCTACCTCTTCTTCTTCTTCTTCTTCTTCTTCTTCTTCTTCCTCTTTTGTGCATGGTCAGTCCCACAACTCCTTGTCAAGGTTCTCCCTCTGCAGGAACCGCGGACAGCTTGGCCTCTATTCCTGCTGCTGCTCTCTGCAGCTCTGGGACTTGCCTTTGCCAGCCTGCAAGGGATCTTTTCTCAGGCTAAACTGAAGAATGCCTCAGCCTACTCCTGGCTACACTTGGGCTTGAGCTAATGCTTGTGAGCCTGGGTTCTGAAACAGAGTCACAAAGGGAAAAAAAATGACATGAAATAACATAACATGAATTAACATAAAATCAAGAAAATTAATAAATTAACAACAAAATAAAATAAAATTCATTGTGTTATGTGTCCTTGACATTGATTTTGGAACTGAAAACCCTCTGTCCTTTCAGGCAAACAGTCTCTTAGATATTGGACTGGCGGACAGGAGAGACGAGAAGAGGAGAGGAGAGGAGAGGAGAGGAGAGGAGAGGAGAGGAGAGGAGAGGAGAGGAGAGGAGAGGAGAGGAGAGGAGAGGAGAGCAGTTCTGCTCTGTCAGGCCTGCAGTTCTGCGTGACAAGCCCTGAGCGAGCCCTGAGGCCTCCATACATGATACTACAGGCAGTATTGCTACTGGAAGGAAGGCTGCACTGGCAACAAATCCACACTGTCTTTTTGCAAAAAAGGGACTCTATTAGGTTGCTTACTCCCCTATTTTGTAGGTACAGGGACTGATTTGGAGCCAGCACCCCAAAGGCTTCCTCCAAAGGGCTGCACATATGCGGCTGTGTCACCCCCATGTCACAATGCCAGCACCCGGCAACGCAGTGGTCACCAGGCCCCACGCAGGATCCAGAGGAGCAGCCTCCCGTGTCCACTGCCAGAGC
The DNA here is from genome assembly GCF_036013445.1 of Caloenas nicobarica. Classification (NCBI taxonomy): domain Eukaryota; kingdom Metazoa; phylum Chordata; class Aves; order Columbiformes; family Columbidae; genus Caloenas; species Caloenas nicobarica. The sequence goes on from NC_088258.1 coordinate 19,305,038, forward strand.
TGGCCCGGGGGCAGCCCCAGCACATCTGACAGGAAGCACTTGAGGAGCTGCTGGAATCACAGGCCAGGGGCTGAGGGAAGAAAACCTTGCATGAGGCTGCTGGAGGTTCTCCGCTGCAAGACAATCTGCTGGCAGGGCCACCTTCCAAGCTCGGCTCATGGATGCAAATCCTTTTCAACTGGATAGCAGTGGCAAGACCAAGGCAATTCCTTCTTGAGGAGCACTGCACAGCTCACCATCCTCATCTCCTACAGAGCAACGCTCAGGAGCCGTAAGAGATAGGATGTCGAGGGCTTGCAAGGGCTTGCAAGGGCTTGCAGTGCTTTGGAACACCCACTGGTGTCCTACACAGGGACAGCAAGGATTCTTGCCCACAAGGTCTATCAGCTCAGAGGCACTTGGGCACTCTGGCAAGTCCGCCAGATAGCTCCAGCTCAAGGGAGTATAGGGCTTGGGCAGCTCCTGGGAAGCATGAGCAGCCTGTGGGACAAGGAGCCAGGTCTGGCTCACATGCTCAGGGAACAGCCCATGGCCAGCACTGGGCTCAGCAAGGAACTTTTTCCCCCGGGGCACATTGGCACTGGTCCCCGGCGGTTTTTTGCCTTCCTCTGCAGTTCTCAGCACGGCCCCTTGCCACCATTTCTTTGGGCCATTTGGCCTGGGAGCCGGCTGCTCATGCTCCACCATGCTGGCAGCCGCAGCTGCCACTTCTCAGCTCTCCCTGCAGCTAACACAAGCGCCTGGCAGGGACCAGAGCGCTTCTCATGCATCCCTGGCCAAGAAGCACAGCAGCCAAACAAGTTGTGGAAGGCAAAAAGTCTGCTCGTCATCGCTACATGTCACGCTTTGGAAGAGATGCCACGGTACCACTCACCTCTTCTTCCTCTTCTTCCTCTTCTACCTCTTCTTCTTCTTCTTCTTCTTCTTCTTCCTCTTTTGTGCATGGTCAGTCCCACAACTCCTTGTCAAGGTTCTCCCTCTCCAGGAACGGCGGACAGCTTGGCCTCTATTCCTGCTGCTGCTCTCTGCAGCTCTGGGACTTGCCTTTGCCAGCCTGCAAGGGATCTTTTCTCCTGCTAAACTGAGGAATGCCTCAGCCTACTCCTGGCTACACTTGGGCTTGAGCTAATGCTTGTGAGCCTGGGTTCTGAAACAGAGTCACAAAGGGAAAAAAAATGACATGAAATAACATAACATGAATTAACATAAAATCAAGAAAATCAATAAATTAACAACAAAATAAAATAAAATTCATTGTGTTATGTGTCCTTGACATTGATTTTGGAACTGAAAACCCTCTGTCCTTTCAGGCAAACAGTCTCTTAGATATTGGACTGGCGGACAGGAGAGAAGAGAAGAGGAGAGGAGAGGAGAGGAGAGGAGAGGAGAGGAGAGGAGAGGAGAGGAGAGGAGAGGAGAGGAGAGGAGAGGAGAGGACAGGAGAGGAGAGGAGAGGAGAGCAGTTCTGCTCTGTCAGGCCTGCAGTTCTGCGTGACAAGCCCTGAGTGAGCCCTGAGGCCTCCATACATGATACTACAGGCAGTATTGCTACTGGAAGGAAGGCTGCACTGGCAACAAATCCACACTGTCTTTTTGCAAAAAAGGGACTCTATCAGGTTGCTTACTCCCCTATTTTGTAGGTACAGGGACTGATTTGGAGCCAGCACCCCAAAGGCTTCCTCCAAAGGGCTGCACATATGCGGCTGTGTCACCCCCATGTCACAATGCCAGCACCCGGCAACGCAGTGGTCGCCAGGCCCCACGCAGGATCCAGAGGAGCAGCCTCCCGTGTCCACTGCCAGAGCTGGCCCGGGGGCAGCCCCAGCACATCTGACAGGAAGCACTTGAGGAGCTGCTGGAATCACAGGCCAGGGGCTGAGGGAAGAAAACCTTGCATGAGGCTGCTGGAGGTTCTCCGCTGCAAGACAATCTGCTGGCAGGGCCACCTTCCAAGCTCGGCTCATGGATGCAAATCCTTTTCAACTGGATAGCAGTGGCAAGACCAAGGCAATTCCTTCTTGAGGAGCACTGCACAGCTCACCATCCTCATCTCCTACAGAGCAACGCTCAGGAGCCCTAAGAGATAGGATGTCGAGGGCTTGCAAGGGCTTGCAAGGGCTTGCAGTGCTTTGGAACACCCACTGGTGTCCTACACAGGGACAGCAACGATTCTTGCCCACAAGGTCTATCAGCTCAGAGGCACTTGGGCACTCTGGCAAGTCCGCCAGATAGCTCCAGCTCAAGGGAGCATAGGGCTTGGGCAGCTCCTGGCAAGCATGAGCAGCCTGTGGGACAAGGAGCCAGGTCTGGCTCACATGCTCAGGGAACAGCCCATGGCCAGCACTGGGCTCAGCAAGGAACTTTTTCCCCCGGGGCACATTGGCACTGGTCCCCGGCGGTTTTTTGCCTTCCTCTGCAGTTCTCAGCACGGCCCCTTGCCACCATTTCTTTGGGCCATTTGGCCTGGGAGCCGGCTGCTCATGCTCCACCATGCTGGCAGCCGCAGCTGCCACTTCTCAGCTCTCCCTGCAGCTAACACAAGCGCCTGGCAGGGACCAGAGCGCTTCTCATGCATCCCTGGCCAAGAAGCACAGCAGCCAAACAAGTTGTGGAAGGCAAAAAGTCTGCTCGTCATCGCTACATGTCACGCTTTGGAAGAGATGCCACGGTACCACTCACCTCTTCTTCCTCTTCTTCCTCTTCTTCCTCTTCTTCTTCTTCTTCTTCTTCTTCTTCCTCTTTTGTGCATGGTCAGTCCCACAACTCCTTGTCAAGGTTCTCCCTCTGCAGGAACCGCGGACAGCTTGGCCTCTATTCCTGCTGCTGCTCTCTGCAGCTCTGGGACTTGCCTTTGCCAGCCTGTAAGGGATCTTTTCTCCTGCTAAACTGAAGAATGCCTCAGCCTACTCCTGGCTACACTTGGGCTTGAGCTAATGCTTGTGAGCCTGGGTTCTGAAACAGAGTCACAAAGGGAAAAAAAATGACATGAAATAACATAACATGAATTAACATAAAATCAAGAAAATTAATACATTAACAACAAAATAAAATTCATTGTGTTATGTGTCCTTGACATTGATTTTGGAACTGAAAACCCTCTGTCCTTTCAGGCAAACAGTCTCTTAGATATTGGACTGGCGGACAGGAGAGAAGAGAAGAGGAGAGGAGAGGAGAGGAGAGGAGAGGAGAGGAGAGGAGAGGAGAGGAGAGGAGAGGAGAGGAGAGGAGAGGAGAGGAGAGGAGAGGAGAGGAGAGCAGTTCTGCTCTGTCAGGCCTGCAGTTCTGCGTGACAAGCCCTGAGCGAGCCCTGAGGCCTCCATACATGATACTACAGGCAGTATTGCTACTGGAAGGAAGGCTGCACTGGAAACAAATCCACACTGTCTTTTTGCAAAAAAGGGACTCTATTAGGTTGCTTACTCCCCTATTTTGTAGGTACAGGGACTGATTTGGAGCCAGCACCCCAAAGGCTTCCTCCAAAGGGCTGCACATATGCGGCTGTGTCACCCCCATGTCACAATGCCAGCACCCGGCAACGCAGTGGTCACCAGGCCCCACGCAGGATCCAGAGGAGCAGCCTCCCGTGTCCACTGCCAGAGCTGGCCCGGGGGCAGCCCCAGCACATCTGACAGGAAGCACTTGAGGAGCTGCTGGAATCACAGGCCAGGGGCTGAGGGAAGAAAACCTTGCATGAGGCTGCTGGAGGTTCTCCGCTGCAAGACAACCTGCTGGCAGGGCCACCTTCCAAGCTCGGCTCATGGATGCAAATCCTTTTCAACTGGATAGCAGTGGCAAGACCAAGGCAATTCCTTCTTGAGGAGCACTGCACAGCTCACCATCCTCATCTCCTACAGAGCAACGCTCAGGAGCCCTAAGAGATAGGATGTCGAGGGCTTGCAAGGGCTTGCAGTGCTTTGGAACACCCACTGGTGTCCTACACAGGGACAGCAAGGATTCTTGCCCACAAGGTCTATCAGCTCAGAGGCACTTGGGCACTCTGGCAAGTCCGCCAGATAGCTCCAGCTCAAGGGAGTATAGGGCTTGGGCAGCTCCTGGGAAGCATGAGCAGCCTGTGGGACAAGGAGCCAGGTCTGGCTCACATGCTCAGGGAACAGCCCATGGCCAGCACTGGGCTCAGCAAGGAACTTTTTCCCCTGCGGCACATTGGCACTGGTCCCCGGCGGTTTTTTGCCTTCCTCTGCAGTTCTCAGCACGGCCCCTTGCCACCATTTCTTTGGGCCATTTGGCCTGGGAGCCGGCTGCTCATGCTCCACCATGCTGGCAGCCGCAGCTGCCACTTCTCAGCTCTCCCTGCAGCTAACACAAGCCCCTGGCAGGGACCAGAGCGCTTCTCATGCATCCCTGGCCAAGAAGCACATCATCCAAACAAGTTGTGGAAGGCAAAAAGTCTGCTCGTCATCGCTAAATGTCACGCTTTGGAAGAGATGTCACGGTACCACTCACCTCTTCTTCCTCTTCTTCCTCTTCTACCTCTTCTTCTTCTTCTTCTTCTTCTTCTTCTTCCTCTTTTGTGCATGGTCAGTCCCACAACTCCTTGTCAAGGTTCTCCCTCTGCAGGAACCGCGGACAGCTTGGCCTCTATTCCTGCTGCTGCTCTCTGCAGCTCTGGGACTTGCCTTTGCCAGCCTGCAAGGGATCTTTTCTCAGGCTAAACTGAAGAATGCCTCAGCCTACTCCTGGCTACACTTGGGCTTGAGCTAATGCTTGTGAGCCTGGGTTCTGAAACAGAGTCACAAAGGGAAAAAAAATGACATGAAATAACATAACATGAATTAACATAAAATCAAGAAAATTAATAAATTAACAACAAAATAAAATAAAATTCATTGTGTTCTGTGTCCTTGACATTGATTTTGGAACTGAAAACCCTCTGTCCTTTCAGGCAAACAGTCTCTTAGATATTGGACTGGCTGACAGAAGAGACGAGAAGAGGAGAGGAGAGGAGAGGAGAGGAGAGGAGAGGAGAGGAGAGGAGAGGAGAGGAGAGGAGAGGAGAGGAGAGGAGAGGAGAGCAGTTCTGCTCTGTCAGGCCTGCAGTTCTGCGTGACAAGCCCCGAGCGAGCCCTGAGGCCTCCATACATGATACTACAGGCAGTATTGCTACTGGAAGGAAGGCTGCACTGGCAACAAATCCACACTGTCTTTTTGCAAAAAAGGGACTCTATTAGGTTGCTTACTCCCCTATTTTGTAGGTACAGGGACTGATTTGGAGCCAGAACCCCAAAGGCTTCCTCCAAAGGGCTGCACATATGCGGCTGTGTCACCCCCATGTCACAATGCCAGCACCCGGCAACGCAGTGGTCACCAGGCCCCACGCAGGATCCAGAGGAGCAGCCTCCCGTGTCCACTGCCAGAGCTGGCCCGGGGGCAGCCCCAGCACATCTGACAGGAAGCACTTGAGGAGCTGCTGGAATCACAGGCCAGGGGCTGAGGGAAGAAAACCTTGCATGAGGCTGCTGGAGGTTCTCCGCTGCAAGACAACCTGCTGGCAGGGCCACCTTCCAAGCTCGGCTCATGGATGCAAATCCTTTTCAACTGGATAGCAGTGGCAAGACCAAGGCAATTCCTTCTTGAGGAGCACTGCACAGCTCACCATCCTCATCTCCTACAGAGCAACGCTCAGGAGCCGTAAGAGATAGGATGTCGAGGGCTTGCAAGGGCTTGCAAGGGCTTGCAGTGCTTTGGAACACCCACTGGTGTCCAACACAGGGACAGCAAGGATTCTTGCCCACAAGGTCTATCAGCTCAGAGGCACTTGGGCACTCTGGCAAGTCCGCCAGATAGCTCCAGCTCAAGGGAGGATAGGGCTTGGGCAGCTCCTGGGAAGCATGAGCAGCCTGTGGGACAAGGAGCCAGGTCTGGCTCACGTGCTCAGGGAACAGCCCATGGCCAGCACTGGGCTCAGCAAGGAACTTTTTCCCCTGGGGCACATTGGCACTGGTCCCCGGCGGTTTTTTGCCTTCCTCTGCAGTTCTCAGCACGGCCCCTTGCCACCATTTCTTTGGGCCATTTGGCCTGGGAGCCGGCTGCTCATGCTCCACCATGCTGGCAGCCGCAGCTGCCACTTCTCAGCTCTCCCTGCAGCTAACACAAGCACCTGGCAGGGACCAGAGCGCTTCTCATGCATCCCTGGCCAAGAAGCACAGCAGCCAAACAAGTTGTGGAAGGCAAAAAGTCTGCTCGTCATCGCTACATGTCACGCTTTGGAAGAGATGCCACGGTACCACTCACCTCTTCTTCCTCTTCTTCCTCTTCTTCTTCTTCTTCTTCCTCTTTTGTGCATGGTCAGTCCCACAACTCCTTGTCAAGATTCTCCCTCTGCAGGAACCGTGGACAGCTTGGCCTCTATTCCTGCTGCTGCTCTCTGCAGCTCTGGGACTTGCCTTTGCCAGCCTGCAAGGGATCTTTTCTCAGGCTAAACTGAAGAATGCCTCAGCCTACTCCCGGCTACACTTGGGCTTGAGCTAATGCTTGTGAGCCTGGGTTCTGAAACAGAGTCACAAAGGGAAAAAAAATGACATGAAATAACATAACATGAATTAACATAAAATCAAGAAAATTAATAAATTAACAACAAAATAAAATAAAATTCATTGTGTTATGTGTCCTTGACATTGATTTTGGAACTGGAAACCCTCTCTCCTTTCAGGCAAACAGTCTCTTAGATATTGGACTGGCGGACTGGAGAGAAGAGGAGAGGACAGGAGAGGAGAGGAGAGGAGAGGAGAGCAGTTCTGCTCTGTCAGGCCTGCAGTTCTGCGTGACAAGCCCTGAGCGAGCCCTGAGGCCTCCATACATGATACTACAGGCAGTATTGCTACTGGAAGGAAGGCTGCACTGGCAACAAATCCACACTGTCTTTTTGCAAAAAAGGGACTCTATTAGGTTGCTTACTCCCCTATTTTGTAGGTACAGGGACTGATTTGGAGCCAGCACCCCAAAGGCTTCCTCCAAAGGGCTGCACATATGCGGCTGTGTCACCCCCATGTCACAATGCCAGCACCCGGCAACGCAGTGGTCACCAGGCCCCACGCAGGATCCAGAGGAGCAGCCTCCCGTGTCCACTGCCAGAGCTGGCCCGGGGGCAGCCCCAGCACATCTGACAGGAAGCACTTGAGGAGCTGCTGGAATCACAGGCCAGGGGCTGAGGGAAGAAAACCTTGCATGAGGCTGCTGGAGGTTCTCCGCTGCAAGACAACCTGCTGGCAGGGCCACCTTCCAAGCTCGGCTCATGGATGCAAATCCTTTTCAACTGGATAGCAGTGGCAAGACCAAGGCAATTCCTTCTTGAGGAGCACTGCACAGCTCACCATCCTCATCTCCTACAGAGCAACGCTCAGGAGCCGTAAGAGATAGGATGTCGAGGGCTTGCAAGGGCTTGCAGTGCTTCGGAACACCCACTGGTGTCCTACACAGGGACAGCAAGGATTCTTGCCCACAAGGTCTATCAGCTCAGAGGCACTTGGGCACTCTGGCAAGTCCGCCAGATAGCTCCAGCTCAAGGGAGGATAGGGCTTGGGCAGCTCCTGGGAAGCATGAGCAGCCTGTGGGACAAGGAGCCAGCTCTGGCTCACATGCTCAGGGAACAGCCCATGGCCAGCACTGGGCTCAGCAAGGAACTTTTTCCCCTGCGGCACATTGGCACTGGTCCCCGGCCGTTTTTTGCCTTCCTCTGCAGTTCTCAGCACGGCCCCTTGCCACCATTTCTTTGGGCCATTTGGCCTGGGAGCCGGCTGCTCATGCTCCACCATGCTGGCAGCCGCAGCTGCCACTTCTCAGCTCTCCCTGCAGCTAACACAAGCACCTGGCAGGGACCAGAGCGCTTCTCATGCATCCCTGGCCAAGAAGCACAGCAGCCAAACAAGTTGTGGAAGGCAAAAAGTCTGCTCGTCATCGCTACATGTCACGCTTTGGAAGAGATGCCACGGTACCACTCACCTCTTCTTCCTCTTCTTCCTCTTCTACCTCTTCTTCTTCTTCTTCTTCTTCTTCTTCTTCCTCTTTTGTGCATGGTCAGTCCCACAACTCCTTGTCAAGGTTCTCCCTCTGCAGGAACCGCGGACAGCTTGGCCTCTATTCCTGCTGCTGCTCTCTGCAGCTCTGGGACTTGCCTTTGCCAGCCTGCAAGGGATCTTTTCTCAGGCTAAACTGAAGAATGCCTCAGCCTACTCCTGGCTACACTTGGGCTTGAGCTAATGCTTGTGAGCCTGGGTTCTGAAACAGAGTCACAAAGGGAAAAAAAATGACATGAAATAACATAACATGAATTAACATAAAATCAAGAAAATTAATAAATTAACAACAAAATAAAATAAAATTCATTGTGTTCTGTGTCCTTGAAATTGATTTTGGAACTGAAAACCCTCTGTCCTTTCAGGCAAACAGTCTCTTAGATATTGGACTGGCTGACAGAAGAGACGAGAAGAGGACAGGAGAGGAGAGGAGAGGAGAGGAGAGGAGAGGAGAGGAGAGCAGTTCTGCTCTGTCAGGCCTGCAGTTCTGCGTGACAAGCCCTGAGCGAGCCCTGAGGCCTCCATACATGATACTACAGGCAGTATTGCTACTGGAAGGAAGGCTGCACTGGCAACAAATCCACACTGTCTTTTTGCAAAAAAGGGACTCTATTAGGTTGCTTACTCCCCTATTTTGTAGGTACAGGGACTGATTTGGAGCCAGCACCCCAAAGGCTTCCTCCAAAGGGCTGCACATATGCGGCTGTGTCACCCCCATGTCACAATGCCAGCACCCGGCAACGCAGTGGTCACCAGGCCCCACGCAGGATCCAGAGGAGCAGCCTCCCGTGTCCACTGCCAGAGCTGGCCCGGGGGCAGCCCCAGCACATCTGACAGGAAGCACTTGAGGAGCTGCTGGAATCACAGGCCAGGGGCTGAGGGAAGAAAACCTTGCATGAGGCTGCTGGAGGTTCTCCGCTGCAAGACAACCTGCTGGCAGGGCCACCTTCCAAGCTCGGCTCATGGATGCAAATCCTTTTCAACTGGATAGCAGTGGCAAGACCAAGGCAATTCCTTCTTGAGGAGCACTGCACAGCTCACCATCCTCATCTCCTACAGAGCAACGCTCAGGAGCCCTAAGAGATAGGATGTCGAGGGCTTGCAAGGGCTTGCAGTGCTTTGGAACACCCACTGGTGTCCTACACAGGGACAGCAAGGATTCTTGCCCACAAGGTCTATCAGCTCAGAGGCACTTGGGCACTCTGGCAAGTCCGCCAGATAGCTCCAGCTCAAGGGACTATAGGGCTTGGGCAGCTCCTGGGAAGCATGAGCAGCCTGTGGGACAAGGAGCCAGGTCTGGCTCACATGCTCAGGGAACAGCCCATGGCCAGCACTGGGCTCAGCAAGGAACTTTTTCCCCTGCGGCACATTGGCACTGGTCCCCGGCCGTTTTTTGCCTTCCTCTGCAGTTCTCAGCACGGCCCCTTGCCACCATTTCTTTGGGCCATTTGGCCTGGGAGCCGGCTGCTCATGCTCCACCATGCTGGCAGCCGCAGCTGCCACTTCTCAGCTCTCCCTGCAGCTAACACAAGCACCTGGCAGGGACCAGAGCGCTTCTCATGCATCCCTGGCCAAGAAGCACAGCAGCCAAACAAGTTGTGGAAGGCAAAAAGTCTGCTCGTCATCGCTACATGTCACGCTTTGGAAGAGATGCCACGGTACCACTCACCTCTTCTTCCTCTTCTTCCTCTTCTTCCTCTTCTTCTTCCTCTTTTGTGCATGGTCAGTCCCACAACTCCTTGTCAAGATTCTCCCTCTGCAGGAACCGTGGACAGCTTGGCCTCTATTCCTGCTGCTGCTCTCTGCAGCTCTGGGACTTGCCTTTGCCAGCCTGCAAGGGATCTTTTCTCAGGCTAAACTGAAGAATGCCTCAGCCTACTCCCGGCTACACTTGGGCTTGAGCTAATGCTTGTGAGCCTGGGTTCTGAAACAGAGTCACAAAGGGAAAAAAAATGACATGAAATAACATAACATGAATTAACATAAAATCAAGAAAATTAATACATTAACAACAAAATAAAATAAAATTCATTGTGTTATGTGTCCTTGACATTGATTTTGGAACTGGAAACCCTCTCTCCTTTCAGGCAAACAGTCTCTTAGATATTGGACTGGCGGACTGGAGAGGAGAGGAGAGGAGAGGAGAGGAGAGGAGAGGAGAGCAGTTCTGCTCTGTCAGGCCTGCAGTTCTGCGTGACAAGCCCTGAGCGAGCCCTGAGGCCTCCATACATGATACTACAGGCAGTATTGCTACTGGAAGGAAGGCTGCACTGGCAACAAATCCACACTGTCTTTTTGCAAAAAAGGGACTCTATTAGGTTGCTTACTCCCCTATTTTGTAGGTACAGGGACTGATTTGGAGCCAGCACCCCAAAGGCTTCCTCCAAAGGGCTGCACATATGCGGCTGTGTCACCCCCATGTCACAATGCCAGCACCCGGCAACGCAGTGGTCACCAGGCCCCACGCAGGATCCAGAGGAGCAGCCTCCCGTGTCCACTGCCAGAGCTGGCCCGGGGGCAGCCCCAGCACATCTGACAGGAAGCACTTGAGGAGCTGCTGGAATCACAGGCCAGGGGCTGAGGGAAGAAAACCTTGCATGAGGCTGCTGGAGGTTCTCCGCTGCAAGACAACCTGCTGGCAGGGCCACCTTCCAAGCTCGGCTCATGGATGCAAATCCTTTTCAACTGGATAGCAGTGGCAAGACCAAGGCAATTCCTTCTTGAGGAGCACTGCACAGCTCACCATCCTCATCTCCTACAGAGCAACGCTCAGGAGCCGTAAGAGATAGGATGTCGAGGGCTTGCAAGGGCTTGCAGTGCTTTGGAACACCCACTGGTGTCCTACACAGGGACAGCAAGGATTCTTGCCCACAAGGTCTATCAGCTCAGAGGCACTTGGGCACTCTGGCAAGTCCGCCAGATAGCTCCAGCTCAAGGGAGTATAGGGCTTGGGCAGCTCCTGGGAAGCATGAGCAGCCTGTGGGACAAGGAGCCAGGTCTGGCTCACATGCTCAGGGAGCAGCCCATGGCCAGCACTGGGCTCAGCAAGGAACTTTTTCCCCTGCGGCACATTGGCACTGGTCCCCGGCCGTTTTTTGCCTTCCTCTGCAGTTCTCAGCACGGCCCCTTGCCACCATTTCTTTGGGCCATTTGGCCTGGGAGCCGGCTGCTCATGCTCCACCATGCTGGCAGCCGCAGCTGCCACTTCTCAGCTCTCCCTGCAGCTAACACAAGCCCCTGGCAGGGACCAGAGCGCTTCTCATGCATCCCTGGCCAAGAAGCACATCATCCAAACAAGTTGTGGAAGGCAAAAAGTCTGCTCGTCATCGCTAAATGTCACGCTTTGGAAGAGATGTCACGGTACCACTCACCTCTTCTTCCTCTTCTTCCTCTTCTACCTCTTCTTCTTCTTCTTCTTCTTCTTCTTCTTCCTCTTTTGTGCATGGTCAGTCCCACAACTCCTTGTCAAGGTTCTCCCTCTGCAGGAACCGCGGACAGCTTGGCCTCTATTCCTGCTGCTGCTCTCTGCAGCTCTGGGACTTGCCTTTGCCAGCCTGCAAGGGATCTTTTCTCCTGCTAAACTGAAGAATGCCTCAGCCTACTCCTGGCTACACTTGGGCTTGAGCTAATGCTTGTGAGCCTGGGTTCTGAAACAGAGTCACAAAGGGAAAAAAAATGACATGAAATAACATAACATGAATTAACATAAAATCAAGAAAATTAATACATTAACAACAAAATAAAATAAAATTCATTGTGTTCTGTGTCCTTGACATTGATTTTGGAACTGAAAACCCTCTGTCCTTTCAGGCAAACAGTCTCTTAGATATTGGACTGGCTGACAGAAGAGACGAGAAGAGGAGAGGAGAGGAGAGGAGAGGAGAGGAGAGGAGAGGAGAGGAGAGGAGAGGAGAGGAGAGGAGAGGAGAGGAGAGGAGAGCAGTTCTGCTCTGTCAGGCCTGCAGTTCTGCGTGACAAGCCCTGAGCGAGCCCTGAGGCCTCCATACATGATACTACAGGCAGTATTGCTACTGGAAGGAAGGCTGCACTGGCAACAAATCCACACTGTCTTTTTGCAAAAAAGGGACTCTATTAGGTTGCTTACTCCCCTATTTTGTAGGTACAGGGACTGATTTGGAGCCAGAACCCCAAAGGCTTCCTCCAAAGGGCTGCACATACGCGGCTGTGTCACCCCCATGTCACAATGCCAGCACCCGGCAACGCAGTGGTCACCAGGCCCCACGCAGGATCCAGAGGAGCAGCCTCCCGTGTCCACTGCCAGAGCTGGCCCGGGGGCAGCCCCAGCACATCTGACAGGAAGCACTTGAGGAGCTGCTGGAATCACAGGCCAGGGGCTGAGGGAAGAAAACCTTGCATGAGGCTGCTGGAGGTTCTCCGCTGCAAGACAACCTGCTGGCAGGGCCACCTTCCAAGCTCGGCTCATGGATGCAAATCCTTTTCAACTGGATAGCAGTGGCAAGACCAAGGCAATTCCTTCTTGAGGAGCACTGCACAGCTCACCATCCTCATCTGCTACAGAGCAACGCTCAGGAGCCCTAAGAGATAGGATGTCGAGGGCTTGCAAGGGCTTGCAGTGCTTTGGAACACCCACTGGTGTCCTACACAGGGACAGCAAGGATTCTTGCCCACAAGGTCTATCAGCTCAGAGGCACTTGGGCACTCTGGCAAGTCCGCCAGATAGCTCCAGCTCAAGGGAGCATAGGGCTTGGGCAGCTCCTGGCAAGCATGAGCAGCCTGTGGGACAAGGAGCCAGGTCTGGCTCACATGCTCAGGGAACAGCCCATGGCCAGCACTGGGCTCAGCAAGGAACTTTTTCCCCCGGGGCACATTGGCACTGGTCCCCGGCGGTTTTTTGCCTTCCTCTGCAGTTCTCAGCACGGCCCCTTGCCACCATTTCTTTGGGCCATTTGGCCTGGGAGCCGGCTGCTCATGCTCCACCATGCTGGCAGCCGCAGCTGCCACTTCTCAGCTCTCCCTGCAGCTAACACAAGCACCTGGCAGGGACCAGAGCGCTTCTCATGCATCCCTGGCCAAGAAGCACAGCAGCCAAACAAGTTGTGGAAGGCAAAAAGTCTGCTCGTCATCGCTACATGTCACGCTTTGGAAGAGATGCCACGGTACCACTCACCTCTTCTTCCTCTTCTTCCTCTTCTTCCTCTTCTTCTTCCTCTTTTGTGCATGGTCAGTCCCACAACTCCTTGTCAAGGTCCTCCCTCTGCAGGAACCGCGGACAGCTTGGCCTCTATTCCTGCTGCTGCTCTCTGCAGCTCTGGGACTTGCCTTTGCCAGCCTGCAAGGGATCTTTTCTCAGGCTAAACTGAAGAATGCCTCAGCCTACTCCCGGCTACACTTGGGCTTGAGCTAATGCTTGTGAGCCTGGGTTCTGAAACAGAGTCACAAAGGGAAAAAAAATGACATGAAATAACATAACATGAATTAACATAAAATCAAGAAAATTAATACATTAACAACAAAATAAAATAAAATTCATTGTGTTATGTGTCCTTGACATTGATTTTGGAACTGGAAACCCTCTCTCCTTTCAGGCAAACAGTCTCTTAGATATTGGACTGGCGGACTGGAGAGGAGAGGAGAGGAGAGGAGAGGAGAGGAGAGGAGAGGAGAGGAGAGGAGAGGAGAGGAGAGGAGAGGAGAGGAGAGCAGTTCTGCTCTGTCAGGCCTGCAGTTCTGCGTGACAAGCCCTGAGCGAGCCCTGAGGCCTCCATGCATGATACTACAGGCAGTATTGCTACTGGAAGGAAGGCTGCACTGGCAACAAATCCACACTGTCTTTTTGCAAAAAAGGGACTCTATTAGGTTGCTTACTCCCCTATTTTGTAGGTACAGGGACTGATTTGGAGCCAGCACCCCAAAGGCTTCCTCCAAAGGGCTGCACATATGCGGCTGTGTCACCCCCATGTCACAATGCCAGCACCCGGCAACGCAGTGGTCGCCAGGCCCCACGCAGGATCCAGAGGAGCAGCCTCCCGTGTCCACTGCCAGAGCTGGCCCGGGGGCAGCCCCAGCACATCTGACAGGAAGCACTTGAGGAGCTGCTGGAATCACAGGCCAGGGGCTGAGGGAAGAAAACCTTGCATGAGGCTGCTGGAGAGTCTCCACTGCAAGACAATCTGCTGGCAGGGCCACCTTCCAAGCTCGGCTCATGGATGCAAATCCTTTTCAACTGGATAGCAGTGGCAAGACCAAGGCAATTCCTTCTTGAGGAGCACTGCACAGCTCACCATCCTCATCTCCTACAGAGCAACGCTCAGGAGCCGTAAGAGATAGGATGTCGAGGGCTTGCAAGGGCTTGCAGTGCTTTGGAACACCCACTGGTGTCCTACACAGGGACAGCAAGGATTCTTGCCCACAAGGTCTATCAGCTCAGAGGCACTTGGGCACTCTGGCAAGTCCGCCAGATAGCTCCAGCTCAAGGGAGTATAGGGCTTGGGCAGCTCCTGGGAAGCATGAGCAGCCTGTGGGACAAGGAGCCAGGTCTGGCTCACATGCTCAGGGAACAGCCCATGGCCAGCACTGGGCTCAGCAAGGAACTTTTTCCCCCGGGGCACATTGGCACTGGTCCCCGGCGGTTTTTTGCCTTCCTCTGCAGTTCTCAGCACGGCCCCTTGCCACCATTTCTTTGGGCCATTTGGCCTGGGAGCCGGCTGCTCATGCTCCACCATGCTGGCAGCCGCAGCTGCCACTTCTCAGCTCTCCCTGCAGCTAACACAAGCGCCTGGCAGGGACCAGAGCGCTTCTCATGCATCCCTGGCCAAGAAGCACAGCAGCCAAACAAGTTGTGGAAGGCAAAAAGTCTGCTCGTCATCGCTACATGTCACGCTTTGGAAGAGATGCCACGGTACCACTCACCTCTTCTTCCTCTTCTTCCTCTTCTTCCTCTTCTTCTTCCTCTTTTGTGCATGGTCAGTCCCACAACTCCTTGTCAAGGTTCTCCCTCTGCAGGAACCGCGGACAGCTTGGCCTCTATTCCTGCTGCTGCTCTCTGCAGCTCTGGGACTTGCCTTTGCCAGCCTGCAAGGGATCTTTTCTCAGGCTAAACTGAAGAATGCCTCAGCCTACTCCTGGCTACACTTGGGCTTGAGCTAATGCTTGTGAGCCTGGGTTCTGAAACAGAGTCACAAAGGGAAAAAAAATGACATGAAATAACATAACATGAATTAACATAAAATCAAGAAAATTAATACATTAACAACAAAATAAAATAAAATTCATTGTGTTATGTGTCCTTGACATTGATTTTGGAACTGAAAACCCTCTGTCCTTTCAGGCAAACAGTCTCTTAGATATTGGACTAGCGGACAGGAGAGACGAGAAGAGGAGAGGAGAGGAGAGGACAGGACAGGAGAGGACAGGAGAGGAGAGGAGAGGAGAGGAGAGGAGAGGAGAGGAGAGGAGAGCAGTTCTGCTCTGTCAGGCCTGCAGTTCTGCGTGACAAGCCCTGAGCGAGCCCTGAGGCCTCCATACGTGATACTACAGGCAGTATTGCTACTGGAAGGAAGGCTGCACTGGCAACAAATCCACACTGTCTTTTTGCAAAAAGGGGACTCTATTAGGTTGCTTACTCCCCTATTTTGTAGGTACAGGGACTGATTTGGAGCCAGCACCCCAAAGGCTTCCTCCAAAGGGCTGCACATATGCGGCTGTGTCACCCCCATGTCACAATGCCAGCACCCGGCAACGCAGTGGTCGCCAGGCCCCACGCAGGATCCAGAGGAGCAGCCTCCCGTGTCCACTGCCAGAGCTGGCCCAGGGGCAGCCCCAGCACATCTGACAGGAAGCACTTGAGGAGCTGCTGGAATCACAGGCCAGGGGCTGAGGGAAGAAAACCTTGCATGAGGCTGCTGGAGGTTCTCCGCTGCAAGACAATCTGCTGGCAGGGCCACCTTCCAAGCTTGGCTCATGGATGCAAATCCTTTTCAACTGGATAGCAGTGGCAAGACCAAGGCAATTCCTTCTTGAGGAGCACTGCACAGCTCACCATCCTCATCTCCTACAGAGCAACGCTCAGGAGCCGTAAGAGATAGGATGTCGAGGGCTTGCAAGGGCTTGCAAGGGCTTGCAGTGCTTTGGAACACCCACTGGTGTCCTACACAGGGACAGCAAGGATTCTTGCCCACAAGGTCTATCAGCTCAGAGGCACTTGGGCACTCTGGCAAGTCGGCCAGATAGCTCCAGCTCAAGGGAGGATAGGGCTTGGGCAGCTCCTGGGAAGCATGAGCAGCCTGTGGGACAAGGAGCCAGGTCTGGCTCACATGCTCAGGGAACAGCCCATGGCCAGCACTGGGCTCAGCAAGGAACTTTTACCCCCGGGGCACATTGGCACTGGTCCCCGGCGGTTTTTTGCCTTCCTCTGCAGTTCTCAGCACGGCCCCTTGCCACCATTTCTTTGGGCCATTTGGCCTGGGAGCCGGCTGCTCGTGCTCCACCATGCTGGCAGCCGCAGCTGCCACTTCTCAGCTCTCCCTGCAGCTAACACAAGCGCCTGGCAGGGACCAGAGCGCTTCTCATGCATCCCTGCCCAAGAAGCACAGCAGCCAAACAAGTTGTGGAAGGCAAAAAGTCTGCTCGTCATCGCTACATGTCACGCTTTGGAAGAGATGCCACGGTACCACTCACCTCTTCTTCCTCTTCTTCCTCTTCTACCTCTTCTTCTTCTTCTTCTTCTTCTTCTTCCTCTTTTGTGCATGGTCAGTCCCACAACTCCTTGTCAAGGTTCTCCCTCTCCAGGAACGGCGGACAGCTTGGCCTCTATTCCTGCTGCTGCTCTCTGCAGCTCTGGGACTTGCCTTTGCCAGCCTGTAAGGGATCTTTTCTCCTGCTAAACTGAAGAATGCCTCAGCCTACTCCTGGCTACACTTGGGCTTGAGCTAATGCTTGTGAGCCTGGGTTCTGAAACAGAGTCACAAAGGGAAAAAAAATGACATGAAATAACATAACATGAATTAACATAAAATCAAGAAAATCAATAAATTAACAACAAAATAAAATAAAATTCATTGTGTTATGTGTCCTTGACATTGATTTTGGAACTGAAAACCCTCTGTCCTTTCAGGCAAACAGTCTCTTAGATATTGGACTGGCGGACAGGAGAGAAGAGAAGAGGAGAGGAGAGGAGAGGAGAGGAGAGGAGAGGAGAGGAGAGGAGAGGAGAGGAGAGGAGAGCAGTTCTGCTGTGTCAGGCCTGCAGTTCTGCGTGACAAGCCCTGAGTGAGCCCTGAGGCCTCCATACATGATACTACAGGCAGTATTGCTACTGGAAGGAAGGCTGCACTGGCAACAAATCCACACTGTCTTTTTGCAAAAAAGGGACTCTATTAGGTTGCTTACTCCCCTATTTTGTAGGTACAGGGACTGATTTGGAGCCAGCACCCCAAAGGCTTCCTCCAAAGGGCTGCACATATGCGGCTGTGTCACCCCCATGTCACAATGCCAGCACCTGGCAACGCAGTGGTCGCCAGGCCCCACGCAGGATCCAGAGGAGCAGCCTCCCGTGTCCACTGCCAGAGCTGGCCCGGGGGCAGCCCCAGCACATCTGACAGGAAGCACTTGAGGAGCTGCTGGAATCACAGGCCAGGGGCTGAGGGAAGAAAACCTTGCATGAGGCTGCTGGAGGTTCTCCGCTGCAAGACAATCTGCTGGCAGGGCCACCTTCCAAGCTCGGCTCATGGATGCAAATCCTTTTCAACTGGATAGCAGTGGCAAGACCAAGGCAATTCCTTCTTGAGGAGCACTGCACAGCTCACCATCCTCATCTCCTACAGAGCAACGCTCAGGAGCCGTAAGAGATAGGATGTCGAGGGCTTGCAAGGGCTTGCAAGGGCTTGCAGTGCTTTGGAACACCCACTGGTGTCCTACACAGGGACAGCAACGATTCTTGCCCACAAGGTCTATCAGCTCAGAGGCACTTGGGCACTCTGGCAAGTCCGCCAGATAGCTCCAGCTCAAGGGAGCATAGGGCTTGGGCAGCTCCTGGCAAGCATGAGCAGCCTGTGGGACAAGGAGCCAGGTCTGGCTCACATGCTCAGGGAACAGCCCATGGCCAGCACTGGGCTCAGCAAGGAACTTTTTCCCCCGGGGCACATTGGCACTGGTCCCCGGCGGTTTTTTGCCTTCCTCTGCAGTTCTCAGCACGGCCCCTTGCCACCATTTCTTTGGGCCATTTGGCCTGGGAGCCGGCTGCTCATGCTCCACCATGCTGGCAGCCGCAGCTGCCACTTCTCAGCTCTCCCTGCAGCTAACACAAGCGCCTGGCAGGGACCAGAGCGCTTCTCATGCATCCCTGGCCAAGAAGCACAGCAGCCAAACAAGTTGTGGAAGGCAAAAAGTCTGCTCGTCATCGCTACATGTCACGCTTTGGAAGAGATGCCACGGTACCACTCACCTCTTCTTCCTCTTCTTCCTCTTCTTCCTCTTCTTCTTCTTCTTCTTCTTCTTCTTCCTCTTTTGTGCATGGTCAGTCCCACAACTCCTTGTCAAGGTTCTCCCTCTGCAGGAACCGCGGACAGCTTGGCCTCTATTCCTGCTGCTGCTCTCTGCAGCTCTGGGACTTGCCTTTGCCAGCCTGC
Organism: Caloenas nicobarica; assembly: GCF_036013445.1. NCBI lineage: Eukaryota > Metazoa > Chordata > Aves > Columbiformes > Columbidae > Caloenas > Caloenas nicobarica. Next base: position 19,323,678 of record NC_088258.1, read on the forward strand.
AAGGGATCTTTTCTCATGCTAAACTGAAGAATGCCTCAGCCTACTCCTGGCTACACTTGGGCTTGAGCTAATGCTTGTGAGCCTGGGTTCTGAAACAGAGTCACAAAGGGAAAAAAAATGACATGAAATAACATAACATGAATTAACATAAAATCAAGAAAATTAATACATTAACAACAAAATAAAATTCATTGTGTTATGTGTCCTTGACATTGATTTTGGAACTGAAAACCCTCTGTCCTTTCAGGCAAACAGTCTCTTAGATATTGGACTGGCGGACAGGAGAGAAGAGAAGAGGAGAGGAGAGGAGAGGAGAGGAGAGGACAGGAGAGGAGAGGAGAGGAGAGCAGTTCTGCTCTGTCAGGCCTGCAGTTCTGCGTGACAAGCCCTGAGCGAGCCCTGAGGCCTCCATACATGATACTACAGGCAGTATTGCTACTGGAAGGAAGGCTGCACTGGCAACAAATCCACACTGTCTTTTTGCAAAAAAGGGACTCTATTAGGTTGCTTACTCCCCTATTTTGTAGGTACAGGGACTGATTTGGAGCCAGCACCCCAAAGGCTTCCTCCAAAGGGCTGCACATATGCGGCTGTGTCACCCCCATGTCACAATGCCAGCACCCGGCAACGCAGTGGTCGCCAGGCCCCACGCAGGATCCAGAGGAGCAGCCTCCCGTGTCCACTGCCAGAGCTGGCCCGGGGGCAGCCCCAGCACATCTGACAGGAAGCACTTGAGGAGCTGCTGGAATCACAGGCCAGGGGCTGAGGGAAGAAAACCTTGCATGAGGCTGCTGGAGGTTCTCCGCTGCAAGACAATCTGCTGGCGGGGCCACCTTCCAAGCTCGGCTCATGGATGCAAATCCTTTTCAACTGGATAGCAGTGGCAAGACGAAGGCAATTCCTTCTTGAGGAGCACTGCACAGCTCACCATCCTCATCTCCTACAGAGCAACGCTCAGGAGCCGTAAGAGATAGGATGTCGAGGCCTTGCAAGGGCTTGCAAGGGCTTGCAGTGCTTTGGAACACCCACTGGTGTCCTACACAGGGACAGCAAGGATTCTTGCCCACAAGGTCTATCAGCTCAGAGGCACTTGGGCACTCTGGCAAGTCTGCCAGATAGCTCCAGCTCAAGGGAGGATAGGGCTTGGGCAGCTCCTGGGAAGCATGAGCAGCCTGTGGGACAAGGAGCCAGGTCTGGCTCACATGCTCAGGGAACAGCCCATGGCCAGCACTGGGCTCAGCAAGGAACTTTTTCCCCTGCGGCACATTGGCACTGGTCCCCGGCGGTTTTTTGCCTTCCTCTGCAGTTCTCAGCACGGCCCCTTGCCACCATTTCTTTGGGCCATTTGGCCTGGGAGCTGGCTGCTCATGCTCCACCATGCTGGCAGCCGCAGCTGCCACTTCTCAGCTCTCCCTGCAGCTAACACAAGCGCCTGGCAGGGACCAGAGCGCTTCTCATGCATCCCTGGCCAAGAAGCACAGCAGCCAAACAAGTTGTGGAAGGCAAAAAGTCTGCTCGTCATCGCTACATGTCACGCTTTGGAAGAGATGCCACGGTACCACTCACCTCTTCTTCCTCTTCTTCCTCTTCTTCCTCTTCTTCTTCCTCTTTTGTGCATGGTCAGTCCCACAACTCCTTGTCAAGGTTCTCCCTCTGCAGGAACCGCGGACAGCTTGGCCTCTATTCCTGCTGCTGCTCTCTGCAGCTCTGGGACTTGCCTTTGCCAGCCTGTAAGGGATCTTTTCTCATGCTAAACTGAAGAATGCCTCAGCCTACTCCTGGCTACACTTGGGCTTGAGCTAATGCTTGTGAGCCTGGGTTCTGAAACAGAGTCACAAAGGGAAAAAAAATGACATGAAATAACATAACATGAATTAACATAAAATCAAGAAAATTAATAAATTAACAACAAAATAAAATCAAATTCATTGTGTTATGTGTCCTTGACATTGATTTTGGAACTGAAAACCCTCTGTCCTTTCAGGCAAACAGTCTCTTAGATATTGGACTGGCGGACAGGAGAGAAGAGAAGAGGAGAGGAGAGGAGAGGAGAGGAGAGGAGAGGAGAGGAGAGGAGAGGAGAGGAGAGGAGAGGAGAGCAGTTCTGCTCTGTCAGGCCTGCAGTTCTGCGTGACAAGCCCTGAGCGAGCCCTGAGGCCTCCATACATGATACTACAGGCAGTATTGCTACTGGAAGGAAGGCTGCACTGGAAACAAATCCACACTGTCTTTTTGCAAAAAAGGGACTCTATTAGGTTGCTTACTCCCCTATTTTGTAGGTACAGGGACTGATTTGGAGCCAGCACCCCAAAGGCTTCCTCCAAAGGGCTGCACATATGCGGCTGTGTCACCCCCATGTCACAATGCCAGCACCTGGCAACGCAGTGGTCACCAGGCCCCACGCAGGATCCAGAGGAGCAGCCTCCCGTGTCCACTGCCAGAGCTGGCCCGGGGGCAGCCCCAGCACATCTGACAGGAAGCACTTGAGGAGCTGCTGGAATCACAGGCCAGGGGCTGAGGGAAGAAAACCTTGCATGAGGCTGCTGGAGGTTCTCCGCTGCAAGACAATCTGCTGGCAGGGCCACCTTCCAAGCTCGGCTCATGGATGCAAATCCTTTTCAACTGGATAGCAGTGGCAAGACCAAGGCAATTCCTTCTTGAGGAGCACTGCACAGCTCACCATCCTCATCTCCTACACAGCAACGCTCAGGAGCCGTAAGAGATAGGATGTCGAGGGCTTGCAAGGGCTTGCAAGGGCTTGCAGTGCTTTGGAACACCCACTGGTGTCCTACACAGGGACAGCAAGGATTCTTGCCCACAAGGTCTATCAGCTCAGAGGCACTTGGGCACTCTGGCAAGTCCACCAGATAGCTCCAGCTCAAGGGAGGATAGGGCTTGGGCAGCTCCTGGGAAGCATGAGCAGCCTGTGGGACAAGGAGCCAGCTCTGGCTCACATGCTCAGGGAACAGCCCATGGCCAGCACTGGGCTCACAAAGGAACTTTTTCCCCTGGGGCACCTTGGCACTGGTCCCCGGCGGTTTTTTGCCTTCCTCTGCAGTTCTCAGCACGGCCCCTTGCCACCATTTCTTTGGGCCATTTGGCCTGGGAGCCGGCTGCTCATGCTCCACCATGCTGGCAGCCGCAGCTGCCACTTCTCAGCTCTCCCTGCAGCTAACACAAGCGCCTGGCAGGGACCAGAGCGCTTCTCATGCATCCCTGGCCAAGAAGCACAGCAGCCAAACAAGTTGTGGAAGGCAAAAAGTCTGCTCGTCATCGCTACATGTCACGCTTTGGAAGAGATGCCACGGTACCACTCACCTCTTCTTCCTCTTCTTCCTCTTCTTCTTCTTCTTCTTCCTCTTTTGTGCATGGTCAGTCCCACAACTCCTTGTCAAGGTTCTCCCTCTGCAGGAACCGCGGACAGCTTCGCCTCTGTTCCTGCTGCTGCTCTCTGCAGCTCTGGGACTTGCCTTTGCCAGCCTGCAAGGGATCTTTTCTCAGGCTAAACTGAAGAATGCCTCAGCCTACTCCTGGCTACACTTGGGCTTGAGCTAATGCTTGTGAGCCTGGGTTCTGAAACAGAGTCACAAAGGGAAAAAAAATGACATGAAATAACATAACATGAATTAACATAAAATCAAGAAAATTAATAAATTAATAACAAAATAAAATAAAATTCATTGTGTTATGTGTCCTTGACATTGATTTTGGAACTGAAAACCCTCTGTCCTTTCAGGCAAACAGTCTCTTAGATATTGGACTGGCGGACAGGAGAGAAGAGAAGAGGAGAGGAGAGGAGAGGAGAGGAGAGGAGAGGAGAGGAGAGAAGAGGAGAGGAGAAGAGAGGAGAGGAGAGGAGAGGAGAGGCGAGGACAGGATAGGAGAGCAGTTCTGCTCTGTCAGGCCTGCAGTTCTGCGTGACAAGCCCTGAGCGAGCCCTGAGGCCTCCATGCATGATACTACAGGCAGTATTGCTACTGGAAGGAAGGCTGCACTGGCAACAAATCCACACTGTCTTTTTGCAAAAAAGGGACTCTATTAGGTTGCTTACTCCCCTATTTTGTAGGTACAGGGACTGATTTGGAGCCAGCACCCCAAAGGCTTCCTCCAAAGGGCTGCACATATGCAGCTGTGTCACCCCCATGTCACAATGCCAGCACCCGGCAACGCAGTGGTCACCAGGCCCCACGCAGGATCCAGAGGAGCAGCCTCCCGTGTCCACTGCCAGAGCTGGCCCGGGGGCAGCCCCAGCACATCTGACAGGAAGCACTTGAGGAGCTGCTGGAATCACAGGCCAGGGGCTGAGGGAAGAAAACCTTGCATGAGGCTGCTGGAGGTTCTCCGCTGCAAGACAATCTGCTGGCAGGGCCACCTTCCAAGCTCGGCTCATGGATGCAAATCCTTTTCAACTGGATAGCAGTGGCAAGACCAAGGCAATTCCTTCTTGAGGAGCACTGCACAGCTCACCATCCTCATCTCCTACAGAGCAACGCTCAGGAGCCCTAAGAGATAGGATGTCGAGGGCTTGCAAGGGCTTGCAAGGGCTTGCAGTGCTTTGGAACACCCACTGGTGTCCTACACAGGGACAGCAAGGATTCTTGCCCACAAGGTCTATCAGCTCAGAGGCACTTGGGCACTCTGGCAAGTCCGCCAGATAGCTCCAGCTCAAGGGAGGATAGGGCTTGGGCAGCTCCTGGGAAGCATGAGCAGCCTGTGGGACAAGGAGCCAGGTCTGGCTCACATGCTCAGGGAACAGCCCATGGCCAGCACTGAGCTCAGCAAGGAACTTTTTCCCCTGGGGCACATTGGCACTGGTCCCCGGCAGATTTTTGCCTTCCTCTGCAGTTCTCAGCACGGCCCCTTGCCACCATTTCTTTGGGCCATTTGGCCTGGGAGCCGGCTGCTCATGCTCCACCATGCTGGCAGCCGCAGCTGCCACTTCTCAGCTCTCCCTGCAGCTAACACAAGCGCCTGGCAGGGACCAGAGCGCTTCTCATGCATCCCTGGCCAAGAAGCACAGCAGCCAAACAAGTTGTGGAAGGCAAAAAGTCTGCTCGTCATCGCTACATGTCACGCTTTGGAAGAGATGCCACGGTACCACTCACCTCTTCTTCCTCTTCTTCCTCTTCTTCCTCTTCTTCTTCTTCTTCTTCTTCTTCTTCCTCTTTTGTGCATGGTCAGTCCCACAACTCCTTGTCAAGGTTCTCCCTCTGCAGGAACCGCGGACAGCTTGGCCTCTATTCCTGCTGCTGCTCTCTGCAGCTCTGGGACTTGCCTTTGCCAGCCTGCAAGGGATCTTTTCTCATGCTAAACTGAAGAATGCCTCAGCCTACTCCTGGCTACACTTGGGCTTGAGCTAATGCTTGTGAGCCTGGGTTCTGAAACAGAGTCACAAAGGGAAAAAAAATGACATGAAATAACATAACATGAATTAACATAAAATCAAGAAAATTAATACATTAACAACAAAATAAAATTCATTGTGTTATGTGTCCTTGACATTGATTTTGGAACTGAAAACCCTCTGTCCTTTCAGGCAAACAGTCTCTTAGATATTGGACTGGCGGACAGGAGAGAAGAGAAGAGGAGAGGAGAGGAGAGGAGAGGAGAGGACAGGAGAGGAGAGGAGAGGAGAGCAGTTCTGCTCTGTCAGGCCTGCAGTTCTGCGTGACAAGCCCTGAGCGAGCCCTGAGGCCTCCATACATGATACTACAGGCAGTATTGCTACTGGAAGGAAGGCTGCACTGGCAACAAATCCACACTGTCTTTTTGCAAAAAAGGGACTCTATTAGGTTGCTTACTCCCCTATTTTGTAGGTACAGGGACTGATTTGGAGCCAGCACCCCAAAGGCTTCCTCCAAAGGGCTGCACATATGCGGCTGTGTCACCCCCATGTCACAATGCCAGCACCCGGCAACGCAGTGGTCGCCAGGCCCCACGCAGGATCCAGAGGAGCAGCCTCCCGTGTCCACTGCCAGAGCTGGCCCGGGGGCAGCCCCAGCACATCTGACAGGAAGCACTTGAGGAGCTGCTGGAATCACAGGCCAGGGGCTGAGGGAAGAAAACCTTGCATGAGGCTGCTGGAGGTTCTCCGCTGCAAGACAATCTGCTGGCGGGGCCACCTTCCAAGCTCGGCTCATGGATGCAAATCCTTTTCAACTGGATAGCAGTGGCAAGACGAAGGCAATTCCTTCTTGAGGAGCACTGCACAGCTCACCATCCTCATCTCCTACAGAGCAACGCTCAGGAGCCGTAAGAGATAGGATGTCGAGGCCTTGCAAGGGCTTGCAAGGGCTTGCAGTGCTTTGGAACACCCACTGGTGTCCTACACAGGGACAGCAAGGATTCTTGCCCACAAGGTCTATCAGCTCAGAGGCACTTGGGCACTCTGGCAAGTCTGCCAGATAGCTCCAGCTCAAGGGAGGATAGGGCTTGGGCAGCTCCTGGGAAGCATGAGCAGCCTGTGGGACAAGGAGCCAGGTCTGGCTCACATGCTCAGGGAACAGCCCATGGCCAGCACTGGGCTCAGCAAGGAACTTTTTCCCCTGCGGCACATTGGCACTGGTCCCCGGCGGTTTTTTGCCTTCCTCTGCAGTTCTCAGCACGGCCCCTTGCCACCATTTCTTTGGGCCATTTGGCCTGGGAGCTGGCTGCTCATGCTCCACCATGCTGGCAGCCGCAGCTGCCACTTCTCAGCTCTCCCTGCAGCTAACACAAGCGCCTGGCAGGGACCAGAGCGCTTCTCATGCATCCCTGGCCAAGAAGCACAGCAGCCAAACAAGTTGTGGAAGGCAAAAAGTCTGCTCGTCATCGCTACATGTCACGCTTTGGAAGAGATGCCACGGTACCACTCACCTCTTCTTCCTCTTCTTCCTCTTCTTCCTCTTCTTCTTCCTCTTTTGTGCATGGTCAGTCCCACAACTCCTTGTCAAGGTTCTCCCTCTGCAGGAACCGCGGACAGCTTGGCCTCTATTCCTGCTGCTGCTCTCTGCAGCTCTGGGACTTGCCTTTGCCAGCCTGTAAGGGATCTTTTCTCATGCTAAACTGAAGAATGCCTCAGCCTACTCCTGGCTACACTTGGGCTTGAGCTAATGCTTGTGAGCCTGGGTTCTGAAACAGAGTCACAAAGGGAAAAAAAATGACATGAAATAACATAACATGAATTAACATAAAATCAAGAAAATTAATAAATTAACAACAAAATAAAATCAAATTCATTGTGTTATGTGTCCTTGACATTGATTTTGGAACTGAAAACCCTCTGTCCTTTCAGGCAAACAGTCTCTTAGATATTGGACTGGCGGACAGGAGAGAAGAGAAGAGGAGAGGAGAGGAGAGGAGAGGAGAGGAGAGGAGAGGAGAGGAGAGGAGAGGAGAGGAGAGGAGAGGAGAGCAGTTCTGCTCTGTCAGGCCTGCAGTTCTGCGTGACAAGCCCTGAGCGAGCCCTGAGGCCTCCATACATGATACTACAGGCAGTATTGCTACTGGAAGGAAGGCTGCACTGGAAACAAATCCACACTGTCTTTTTGCAAAAAAGGGACTCTATTAGGTTGCTTACTCCCCTATTTTGTAGGTACAGGGACTGATTTGGAGCCAGCACCCCAAAGGCTTCCTCCAAAGGGCTGCACATATGCGGCTGTGTCACCCCCATGTCACAATGCCAGCACCTGGCAACGCAGTGGTCACCAGGCCCCACGCAGGATCCAGAGGAGCAGCCTCCCGTGTCCACTGCCAGAGCTGGCCCGGGGGCAGCCCCAGCACATCTGACAGGAAGCACTTGAGGAGCTGCTGGAATCACAGGCCAGGGGCTGAGGGAAGAAAACCTTGCATGAGGCTGCTGGAGGTTCTCCGCTGCAAGACAATCTGCTGGCAGGGCCACCTTCCAAGCTCGGCTCATGGATGCAAATCCTTTTCAACTGGATAGCAGTGGCAAGACCAAGGCAATTCCTTCTTGAGGAGCACTGCACAGCTCACCATCCTCATCTCCTACACAGCAACGCTCAGGAGCCGTAAGAGATAGGATGTCGAGGGCTTGCAAGGGCTTGCAAGGGCTTGCAGTGCTTTGGAACACCCACTGGTGTCCTACACAGGGACAGCAAGGATTCTTGCCCACAAGGTCTATCAGCTCAGAGGCACTTGGGCACTCTGGCAAGTCCACCAGATAGCTCCAGCTCAAGGGAGGATAGGGCTTGGGCAGCTCCTGGGAAGCATGAGCAGCCTGTGGGACAAGGAGCCAGCTCTGGCTCACATGCTCAGGGAACAGCCCATGGCCAGCACTGGGCTCACAAAGGAACTTTTTCCCCTGGGGCACCTTGGCACTGGTCCCCGGCGGTTTTTTGCCTTCCTCTGCAGTTCTCAGCACGGCCCCTTGCCACCATTTCTTTGGGCCATTTGGCCTGGGAGCCGGCTGCTCATGCTCCACCATGCTGGCAGCCGCAGCTGCCACTTCTCAGCTCTCCCTGCAGCTAACACAAGCGCCTGGCAGGGACCAGAGCGCTTCTCATGCATCCCTGGCCAAGAAGCACAGCAGCCAAACAAGTTGTGGAAGGCAAAAAGTCTGCTCGTCATCGCTACATGTCACGCTTTGGAAGAGATGCCACGGTACCACTCACCTCTTCTTCCTCTTCTTCCTCTTCTTCTTCTTCTTCTTCCTCTTTTGTGCATGGTCAGTCCCACAACTCCTTGTCAAGGTTCTCCCTCTGCAGGAACCGCGGACAGCTTCGCCTCTGTTCCTGCTGCTGCTCTCTGCAGCTCTGGGACTTGCCTTTGCCAGCCTGCAAGGGATCTTTTCTCAGGCTAAACTGAAGAATGCCTCAGCCTACTCCTGGCTACACTTGGGCTTGAGCTAATGCTTGTGAGCCTGGGTTCTGAAACAGAGTCACAAAGGGAAAAAAAATGACATGAAATAACATAACATGAATTAACATAAAATCAAGAAAATTAATAAATTAATAACAAAATAAAATAAAATTCATTGTGTTATGTGTCCTTGACATTGATTTTGGAACTGAAAACCCTCTGTCCTTTCAGGCAAACAGTCTCTTAGATATTGGACTGGCGGACAGGAGAGAAGAGAAGAGGAGAGGAGAGGAGAGGAGAGGAGAGGAGAGGAGAGGAGAGAAGAGGAGAGGAGAAGAGAGGAGAGGAGAGGAGAGGAGAGGCGAGGACAGGATAGGAGAGCAGTTCTGCTCTGTCAGGCCTGCAGTTCTGCGTGACAAGCCCTGAGCGAGCCCTGAGGCCTCCATGCATGATACTACAGGCAGTATTGCTACTGGAAGGAAGGCTGCACTGGCAACAAATCCACACTGTCTTTTTGCAAAAAAGGGACTCTATTAGGTTGCTTACTCCCCTATTTTGTAGGTACAGGGACTGATTTGGAGCCAGCACCCCAAAGGCTTCCTCCAAAGGGCTGCACATATGCAGCTGTGTCACCCCCATGTCACAATGCCAGCACCCGGCAACGCAGTGGTCACCAGGCCCCACGCAGGATCCAGAGGAGCAGCCTCCCGTGTCCACTGCCAGAGCTGGCCCGGGGGCAGCCCCAGCACATCTGACAGGAAGCACTTGAGGAGCTGCTGGAATCACAGGCCAGGGGCTGAGGGAAGAAAACCTTGCATGAGGCTGCTGGAGGTTCTCCGCTGCAAGACAATCTGCTGGCAGGGCCACCTTCCAAGCTCGGCTCATGGATGCAAATCCTTTTCAACTGGATAGCAGTGGCAAGACCAAGGCAATTCCTTCTTGAGGAGCACTGCACAGCTCACCATCCTCATCTCCTACAGAGCAACGCTCAGGAGCCCTAAGAGATAGGATGTCGAGGGCTTGCAAGGGCTTGCAAGGGCTTGCAGTGCTTTGGAACACCCACTGGTGTCCTACACAGGGACAGCAAGGATTCTTGCCCACAAGGTCTATCAGCTCAGAGGCACTTGGGCACTCTGGCAAGTCCGCCAGATAGCTCCAGCTCAAGGGAGGATAGGGCTTGGGCAGCTCCTGGGAAGCATGAGCAGCCTGTGGGACAAGGAGCCAGGTCTGGCTCACATGCTCAGGGAACAGCCCATGGCCAGCACTGAGCTCAGCAAGGAACTTTTTCCCCTGGGGCACATTGGCACTGGTCCCCGGCAGATTTTTGCCTTCCTCTGCAGTTCTCAGCACGGCCCCTTGCCACCATTTCTTTGGGCCATTTGGCCTGGGAGCCGGCTGCTCATGCTCCACCATGCTGGCAGCCGCAGCTGCCACTTCTCAGCTCTCCCTGCAGCTAACACAAGCGCCTGGCAGGGACCAGAGCGCTTCTCATGCATCCCTGGCCAAGAAGCACAGCAGCCAAACAAGTTGTGGAAGGCAAAAAGTCTGCTCGTCATCGCTACATGTCACTCTTTGGAAGAGATGCCACGGTACCACTCACCTCTTCTTCCTCTTCTTCCTCTTCTTCTTCTTCTTCTTCTTCTTCTTCTTCTTCTTCTTCTTCTTCTTCTTCCTCTTTTGTGCATGGTCAGTCCCACAACTCCTTGTCAAGGTTCTCCCTCTGCAGGAACCGCGGACAGCTTGGCCTCTATTCCTGCTGCTGCTCTCTGCAGCTCTGGGACTTGCCTTTGCCAGCCTGCAAGGGATCTTTTCTCATGCTAAACTGAAGAATGCCTCAGCCTACTCCTGGCTACACTTGGGCTTGAGCTAATGCTTGTGAGCCTGGGTTCTGAAACAGAGTCACAAAGGGAAAAAAAATGACATGAAATAACATAACATGAATTAACATAAAATCAAGAAAATTAATAAATTAACAACAAAATAAAATAAAATTCATTGTGTTATGTGTCCTTGACATTGATTTTGGAACTGAAAACCCTCTGTCCTTTCAGGCAAACAGTCTCTTAGATATTGGACTGGCGGACAGGAGAGAAGAGAAGAGGAGAGGAGAGGAGAGGAGAAGAGAGGAGAGGAGAGGAGAGGCGAGGACAGGATAGGAGAGCAGTTCTGCTCTGTCAGGCCTGCAGTTCTGCGTGACAAGCCCTGAGCGAGCCCTGAGGCCTCCATGCATGATACTACAGGCAGTATTGCTACTGGAAGGAAGGCTGCACTGGCAACAAATCCACACTGTCTTTTTGCAAAAAAGGGACTCTATTAGGTTGCTTACTCCCCTATTTTGTAGGTACAGGGACTGATTTGGAGCCAGCACCCCAAAGGCTTCCTCCAAAGGGCTGCACATATGCGGCTGTGTCACCCCCATGTCACAATGCCAGCACCCGGCAACGCAGTGGTCACCAGGCCCCACGCAGGATCCAGAGGAGCAGCCTCCCGTGTCCACTGCCAGAGCTGGCCCGGGGGCAGCCCCAGCACATCTGACAGGAAGCACTTGAGGAGCTGCTGGAATCACAGGCCAGGGGCTGAGGGAAGAAAACCTTGCATGAGGCTGCTGGAGGTTCTCCGCTGCAAGACAATCTGCTGGCAGGGCCACCTTCCAAGCTCGGCTCATGGATGCAAATCCTTTTCAACTGGATAGCAGTGGCAAGACCAAGGCAATTCCTTCTTGAGGAGCACTGCACAGCTCACCATCCTCATCTCCTACAGAGCAACGCTCAGGAGCCCTAAGAGATAGGATGTCGAGGGCTTGCAAGGGCTTGCAAGGGCTTGCAGTGCTTTGGAACACCCACTGGTGTCCTACACAGGGACAGCAAGGATTCTTGCCCACAAGGTCTATCAGCTCAGAGGCACTTGGGCACTCTGGCAAGTCTGCCAGATAGCTCCAGCTCAAGGGAGGATAGGGCTTGGGCAGCTTCTGGGAGGCATGAGCAGCCTGTGGGACAAGGAGCCAGGTCTGGCTCACATGCTCAGGGAACAGCCCATGGCCAGCACTGGGCTCAGCAAGGAACTTTTTCCCTTGCGGCACATTGGCACTGGTCCCCGGCGGTTTTTTGCCTTCCTCTGCAGTTCTCAGCACGGCCCCTTGCCACCATTTCTTTGGGCCATTTGGCCTGGGAGCCGGCTGCTCATGCTCCACCATGCTGGCAGCCGCAGCTGCCACTTCTCAGCTCTCCCTGCAGCTAACACAAGCGCCTGGCAGGGACCAGAGCGCTTCTCATGCATCCCTGGCCAAGAAGCACAGCAGCCAAACAAGTTGTGGAAGGCAAAAAGTCTGCTCGTCATCGCTACATGTCACGCTTTGGAAGAGATGCCACGGTACCACTCACCTCTTCTTCCTCTTCTTCCTCTTCTTCTTCTTCTTCTTCTTCTTCTTCTTCTTCTTCCTCTTTTGTGCATGGTCAGTCCCACAACTCCTTGTCAAGATTCTCCCTCTGCAGGAACCGCGGACAGCTCGGCCTCTATTCCTGCTGCTGCTCTCTGCAGCTCTGGGACTTGCCTTTGCCAGTCTGCAAGGGAACTTTTCTCCGGCTAAACTGAAGAATGCCTCAGCCTACTCCTGGCTACACTTGGGCTTGAGCTAATGCTTGTGAGCCTGGGTTCTGAAACAGAGTCACAAAGGGAAAAAAAATGACATGAAATAACATAACATGAATTAACATAAAATCAAGAAAATTAATAAATTAACAACAAAATAAAATAAAATTCATTGTGTTATGTGTCCTTGACATTGATTTTGGAACTGAAAACCCTCTGTCCTTTCAGGCAAACAGTCTCTTAGATATTGGACTGGCGGACAGGAGAGAAGAGAAGAGAAGAGGAGAGGAGAGGAGAGGACAGGAGAGGAGAGGAGAGGAGAGGAGAGGAGAGGAGAGGAGAGGAGAGGAGAGGAGAGGAGAGCAGTTCTGCTCTGTCAGGCCTGTAGTTCTGCGTGACAAGCCCTGAGCGAGCCCTGAGGCCTCCATACATGATACTACAGGCAGTATTGCTACTGGAAGGAAGGCTGCACTGGCAACAAATCCACACTGTCTTTTTGCAAAAAAGGGACTCTATTAGGTTGCTTACTCCCCTATTTTGTAGGTAAAGGGACTGATTTGGAGCCAGCACCCCAAAGGGTTCCTCCAAAGGGCTGCACATATGCGGCTGTGTCACCCCCATGTCACAATGCCAGCACCCGGCAATGCAGTGGTCACCAGGCCCCATGCAGGATCCAGAGGAGCAGCCTCCCGTGTCCACTGCCAGAGCTGGCCCGGGGGCAGCCCCAGCACATCTGACAGGAAGCACTTGAGGAGCTGCTGGAATCACAGGCCAGGGGCTGAGGGAAGAAAACCTTGCATGAGGCTGCTGGAGGTTCTCCGCTGCAAGACAATCTGCTGGCGGGGCCACCTTCCAAGCTCGGCTCATGGATGCAAATCCTTTTCAACTGGATAACAGTGGCAAGACCAAGGCAATTCCTTCTTGAGGAGCACTGCACAGCTCACCATCCTCATCTCCTACAGAGCAACGCTCAGGAGCCATAAGAGATAGGATGTCGAGGGCTTGCAAGGGCTTGCAAGGGCTTGCAGTGCTTTGGAACACCCACTGGTGTCCTACACAGGGACAGCAAGGATTCTTGCCCACAAGGTCTATCAGCTCAGAGGCACTTGGGCACTCTGGCAAGTCCGCCAGATAGCTCCAGCTCAAGGGAAGATAGGGCTTGAGCAGCTCCTGGGAAGCATGAGCAGCCTGTGGGACAAGGAGCCAGGTCTGGCTCACATGCTCAGGGAACAGCCCATGGCCAGCACTGGGCTCAGCAAGGAACTTTTTCCCCTGGGGCACCTTGGCACTGGTCCCCGGCGGTTTTTTGCCTTCCTCTGCAGTTCTCAGCACGGCCCCTTGCCACCATTTCTTTGGGCCATTTGGCCTGGGAGCCGGCTGCTCATGCTCCACCATGCTGGCAGCCGCAGCTGCCACTTCTCAGCTCTCCCTGCAGCTAACACAAGCGCCTGGCAGGGACCAGAGCGCTTCTCATGCATCCCTGCCCAAGAAGCACAGCAGCCAAACAAGTTGTGGAAGGCAAAAAGTCTGCTCGTCATCGCTACATGTCACGCTTTGGAAGAGATGCCACGGTACCACTCACCTCTTCTTCCTCTTCTTCCTCTTCTTCTTCTTCTTCTTCTTCTTCTTCTTCTTCTTCTTCCTCTTTTGTGCATGGTCAGTCCCACAACTCCTTGTCAAGGTTCTCCCTCTGCAGGAACCGCGGACAGCTTGGCCTCTATTCCTGCTGCTGCTCTCTGCAGCTCTTGGACTTGCCTTTGCCAGCCTGCAAGGGATCTTTTCTCCTGCTAAACTGAAGAATGCCTCAGCCTACTCCTGGCTACACTTGGGCTTGAGCTAATGCTTGTGAGCCTGGGTTCTGAAACAGAGTCACAAAGGGAAAAAAAATGACATGAAATAACATAACATGAATTAACATAAAATCAAGAAAATTAATAAATTAACAACAAAATAAAATCAAATTCATTGTGTTATGTGTCCTTGACATTGATTTTGGAACTGAAAACCCTCTGTCCTTTCAGGCAAACAGTCTCTTAGATATTGGACTGGCGGACAGGAGAGAAGAGAAGAGGAGAGGAGAGGAGAGGAGAGGAGAGGAGAGGAGAGGAGAGGAGAGGAGAGGAGAGGAGAGGAGAGGAGAGGAGAGGAGAGCAGTTCTGCTCTGTCAGGCCTGCAGTTCTGCGTGACAAGCCCTGAGCGAGCCCTGAGGCCTCCATACATGATACTACAGGCAGTATTGCTACTGGAAGGAAGGCTGCACTGGCAACAAATCCACACTGTCTTTTTGCAAAAAAGGGACTCTATTAGGTTGCTTACTCCCCTATTTTGTAGGTACAGGGACTGATTTGGAGCCAGCACCCCAAAGGCTTCCTCCAAAGGGCTGCACATATGCGGCTGTGTCACCCCCATGTCACAATGCCAGCACCCGGCAACGCAGTGGTCGCCAGGCCCCACGCAGGATCCAGAGGAGCAGCCTCCCGTGTCCACTGCCAGAGCTGGCCCGGGGGCAGCCCCAGCACATCTGACAGGAAGCACTTGAGGAGCTGCTGGAATCACAGGCCGGGGGCTGAGGGAAGAAAACCTTGCATGAGGCTGCTGGAGGTTCTCCGCTGCAAGACAACCTGCTGGCAGGGCCACCTTCCAAGCTCGGCTCATGGATGCAAATCCTTTTCAACTGGATAGCAGTGGCAAGACCAAGGCAATTCCTTCTTGAGGAGCACTGCACAGCTCACCATCCTCATCTCCTACACAGCAACGCTCAGGAGCCGTAAGAGATAGGATGTCGAGGGCTTGCAAGGGCTTGCAAGGGCTTGCAGTGCTTTGGAACACCCACTGGTGTCCTACACAGGGACAGCAAGGATTCTTGCCCACAAGGTCTATCAGCTCAGAGGCAGCTGGGCACTCTGGCAAGTCCGCCAGATAGCTCCAGCTCAAGGGAGGATAGGGCTTGGGCAGCTCCTGGGAAGCATGAGCAGCCTGTGGGACAAGGAGCCAGGTCTGGCTCACATGCTCAGGGAACAGCCCATGGCCAGCACTGGGCTCAGCAAGGAACTTTTTCCCCTGGGGCACATTGGCACTGGTCCCCGGCGGTTTTTTGCCTTCCTCTGCAGTTCTCAGCACGGCCCCTTGCCACCATTTCTTTGGGCCATTTGGCCTGGGAGCCGGCTGCTCATGCTCCACCATGCTGGCAGCCGCAGCTGCCACTTCTCAGCTCTCCCTGCAGCTAACACAAGCGCCTGGCAGGGACCAGAGCGCTTCTCATGCATCCCTGGCCAGGAAGCACAGCAGCCAAACAAGTTGTGGAAGGCAAAAAGTCTGCTCGTCATCGCTACATGTCACGCTTTGGAAGAGATGCCACGGTACCACTCACCTCTTCTTCCTCTTCTTCCTCTTCTTCTTCTTCTTCTTCTTCTTCTTCCTCTTTTGTGCATGGTCAGTCCCACAACTCCTTGTCAAGGTTCTCCCTCTGCAGGAACCGCGGACAGCTTGGCCTCTATTCCTGCTGCTGCTCTCTGCAGCTCTTGGACTTGCCTTTGCCAGCCTGCAAGGGATCTTTTCTCCTGCTAAACTGAAGAATGCCTCAGCCTACTCCTGGCTACACTTGGGCTTGAGCTAATGCTTGTGAGCCTGGGTTCTGAAACAGAGTCACAAAGGGAAAAAAAATGACATGAAATAACATAACATGAATTAACATAAAATCAAGAAAATTAATAAATTAACAACAAAATAAAATAAAATTCATTGTGTTATGTGTCCTTGACATTGATTTTGGAACTGAAAACCCTCTGTCCTTTCAGGCAAACAGTCTCTTAGATATTGGACTGGCGGACAGGAGAGAAGAGAAGAGAAGAGGAGAGGAGAGGAGAGGACAGGAGAGGAGAGGAGAGGAGAGGAGAGGAGAGGAGAGGAGAGGAGAGGAGAGGAGAGGAGAGCAGTTCTGCTCTGTCAGGCCTGTAGTTCTGCGTGACAAGCCCTGAGCGAGCCCTGAGGCCTCCATACATGATACTACAGGCAGTATTGCTACTGGAAGGAAGGCTGCACTGGCAACAAATCCACACTGTCTTTTTGCAAAAAAGGGACTCTATTAGGTTGCTTACTCCCCTATTTTGTAGGTAAAGGGACTGATTTGGAGCCAGCACCCCAAAGGCTTCCTCCAAAGGGCTGCACATATGCGGCTGTGTCACCCCCATGTCACAATGCCAGCACCCGGCAATGCAGTGGTCACCAGGCCCCACGCAGGATCCAGAGGAGCAGCCTCCCGTGTCCACTGCCAGAGCTGGCCCAGGGGCAGCCCCAGCACATCTGACAGGAAGCACTTGAGGAGCTGCTGGAATCACAGGCCAGGGGCTGAGGGAAGAAAACCTTGCATGAGGCTGCTGGAGGTTCTCCGCTGCAAGACAATCTGCTGGCGGGGCCACCTTCCAAGCTCGGCTCATGGATGCAAATCCTTTTCAACTGGATAACAGTGGCAAGACCAAGGCAATTCCTTCTTGAGGAGCACTGCACAGCTCACCATCCTCATCTCCTACAGAGCAACGCTCAGGAGCCATAAGAGATAGGATGTCGAGGGCTTGCAAGGGCTTGCAAGGGCTTGCAGTGCTTTGGAACACCCACTGGTGTCCTACACAGGGACAGCAAGGATTCTTGCCCACAAGGTCTATCAGCTCAGAGGCACTTGGGCACTCTGGCAAGTCCGCCAGATAGCTCCAGCTCAAGGGAAGATAGGGCTTGAGCAGCTCCTGGGAAGCATGAGCAGCCTGTGGGACAAGGAGCCAGGTCTGGCTCACATGCTCAGGGAACAGCCCATGGCCAGCACTGGGCTCAGCAAGGAACTTTTTCCCCTGGGGCACCTTGGCACTGGTCCCCGGCGGTTTTTTGCCTTCCTCTGCAGTTCTCAGCACGGCCCCTTGCCACCATTTCTTTGGGCCATTTGGCCTGGGAGCCGGCTGCTCATGCTCCACCATGCTGGCAGCCGCAGCTGCCACTTCTCAGCTCTCCCTGCAGCTAACACAAGCGCCTGGCAGGGACCAGAGCGCTTCTCATGCATCCCTGCCCAAGAAGCACAGCAGCCAAACAAGTTGTGGAAGGCAAAAAGTCTGCTCGTCATCGCTACATGTCACGCTTTGGAAGAGATGCCACGGTACCACTCACCTCTTCTTCCTCTTCTTCCTCTTCTTCTCATTCTTCTTCTTCTTCTTCTTCTTCTTCTTCCTCTTTTGTGCATGGTCAGTCCCACAACTCCTTGTCAAGGTTCTCCCTCTGCAGGAACCACGGACAGCTTGGCCTCTATTCCTGCTGCTGCTCTCTGCAGCTCTGGGACTTGCCTTTGCCAGCCTGCAAGGGATCTTTTCTCCTGCTAAACTGAAGAATGCCTCAGCCTACTCCTGGCTACACTTGGGCTTGAGCTAATGCTTGTGAGCCTGGGTTCTGAAACAGAGTCACAAAGGGAAAAAAAATGACATGAAATAACATAACATGAATTAACATAAAATCAAGAAAATTAATAAATTAACAACAAAATAAAATAAAATTCATTGTGTTATGTGTCCTTGACATTGATTTTGGAACTGAAAACCCTCTGTCCTTTCAGGCAAACAGTCTCTTAGATATTGGACTGGCGGACAGGAGAGAAGAGAAGAGGAGAGGAGAGGAGAGGAGAGGAGAGGAGAGGAGAGGAGAGGAGAGGAGAGGAGAGGAGAGGAGAGGAGAACAGTTCTGCTCTGTCAGGCCTGCAGTTCTGCGTGACAAGCCCTGAGCGAGCCCTGAGGCCTCCATACATGATACTACAGGCAGTATTGCTACTGGAAGGAAGGCTGCACTGGCAACAAATCCACACTGTCTTTTTGCAAAAAAGGGACTCTATTAGGTTGCTTACTCCCCTATTTTGTAGGTACAGGGACTGATTTGGAGCCAGCACCCCAAAGGCTTCCTCCAAAGGGCTGCACATATGCGGCTGTGTCACCCCCATGTCACAATGCCAGCACCCGACAACGCAGTGGTCACGAGGCCCCACGCAGGATCCAGAGGAGCAGCCTCCCGTGTCCACTGCCAGAGCTGGCCCGGGGGCAGCCCCAGCACATCTGACAGGAAGCACTTGAGGAGCTGCTGGAATCACAGGCCAGGGGCTGAGGGAAGAAAACCTTGCATGAGGCTGCTGGAGGTTCTCCGCTGCAAGACAATCTGCTGGCGGGGCCACCTTCCAAGCTCGGCTCATGGATGCAAATCCTTTTCAACTGGATAGTAGTGGCAAGACCAAGGCAATTCCTTCTTGAGGAGCACTGCACAGCTCACCATCCTCATCTCCTACAGAGCAACGCTCAGGAGCCGTAAGAGATAGGATGTCGAGGGCTTGCAAGGGCTTGCAAGGGCTTGCAGTGCTTTGGAACACCCACTGGTGTCCTACACAAGGACAGCAAGGATTCTTGCCCACAAGGTCTATCAGCTCAGAGGCACTTGGGCACTCTGGCAAGTCCGCCAGATAGCTCCAGCTCAAGGGAGGATAGGGCTTGGGCAGCTCCTGGGAAGCATGAGCAGCCTGTGGGACAAGGAGCCAGGTCTGGCTCACCATGCTCAGGGAACAGCCCATGGCCAGCACTGGGCTCAGCAAGGAACTTTTTCCCCTGGGGCACATTGGCACTGGTCCCCGGCGGTTTTTTGCCTTCCTCTGCAGTTCTCAGCACGGCCCCTTGCCACCATTTCTTTGGGCCATTTGGCCTGGGAGCCGGCTGCTCATGCTCCACCATGCTGGCAGCCGCAGCTGCCACTTCTCAGCTCTCCCTGCAGCTAACACAAGCGCCTGGCAGGGACCAGAGCGCTTCTCATGCATCCCTGGCCAAGAAGCACAGCAGCCAAACAAGTTGTGGAAGGCAAAAAGTCTGCTCGTCATCGCTACATGTCACGCTTTGGAAGAGATGCCACGGTACCACTCACCTCTTCTTCCTCTTCTTCCTCTTCTTCCTCTTCTTCTTCTTCTTCTTCTTCCTCTTTTGTGCATGGTCAGTCCCACAACTCCTTGTCAAGGTTCTCCCTCTGCAGGAACCGCGGACAGCTTGGCCTCTATTCCTGCTGCTGCTCTCTGCAGCTCTGGGACTTGCCTTTGCCAGCCTGCAAGGGATCTTTTCTCATGCTAAACTGAAGAATGCCTCAGCCTACTCCTGGCTACACTTGGGCTTGAGCTAATGCTTGTGAGCCTGGGTTCTGAAACAGAGTCACAAAGGGAAAAAAAATAACATGAAATAACATAACATGAATTAACATAAAATCAAGAAAATTAATAAATTAACAACAAAATAAAATAAAATTCATTGTGTTATGTGTCCTTGACATTGATTTTGGAACTGAAAACCCTCTGTCCTTTCAGGCAAACAGTCTCTTAGATATTGGACTGGCGGACAGGAGAGAAGAGGAGAGGAGAGGAGAGGAGAGGAGAGGAGAGGAGAGGAGAGGAGAGGAGAGGAGAGCAGTTCTGCTCTGTCAGGCCTGCAGTTCTGCGTGACAAGCCCTGAGCGAGCCCTGAGGCCTCCATACATGATACTACAGGCAGTATTGCTACTGGAAGGAAGGCTGCACTGGCAACAAATCCACACTGTCTTTTTGCAAAAAAGGGACTCTATTAGGTTGCTTACTCCCCTATTTTGTAGGTACAGGGACTGATTTGGAGCCAGCACCCCAAAGGCTTCCTCCAAAGGGCTGCACATATGCGGCTGCGTCACCCCCATGTCACAATGCCAGCACCCGGCAACGCAGTGGTCGCCAGGCCCCACGCAGGATCCAGAGGAGCAGCCTCCCGTGTCCACTGCCAGAGCTGGCCCGGGGGCAGCCCCAGCACATCTGACAGGAAGCACTTGAGGAGCTGCTGGAATCACAGGCCGGGGGCTGAGGGAAGAAAACCTTGCATGAGGCTGCTGGAGGTTCTCCGCTGCAAGACAACCTGCTGGCAGGGCCACCTTCCAAGCTCGGCTCATGGATGCAAATCCTTTTCAACTGGAAAGCAGTGGCAAGACCAAGGCAATTCCTTCTTGAGGAGCACTGCACAGCTCACCATCCTCATCTCCTACACAGCAACGCTCAGGAGCCCTAAGAGATAGGATGTCGAGGGCTTGCAAGGGCTTGCAAGGGCTTGCAGTGCTTTGGAACACCCACTGGTGTCCTACACAGGGACAGCAAGGATTCTTGCCCACAAGGTCTATCAGCTCAGAGGCAGCTGGGCACTCTGGCAAGTCCGCCAGATAGCTCCAGCTCAAGGGAGGATAGGGCTTGGGCAGCTCCTGGGAAGCATGAGCAGCCTGTGGGACAAGGAGCCAGGTCTGGCTCACATGCTCAGGGAACAGCCCATGGCCAGCACTGGGCTCAGCAAGGAACTTTTTCCCCTGGGGCACATTGGCACTGGTCCCCGGCGGTTTTTTGCCTTCCTCTGCAGTTCTCAGCACGGCCCCTTGCCACCATTTCTTTGGGCCATTTGGCCTGGGAGCCGGCTGCTCATGCTCCACCATGCTGGCAGCCGCAGCTGCCACTTCTCAGCTCTCCCTGCAGCTAACACAAGCGCCTGGCAGGGACCAGAGCCCTTCTCATGCATCCCTGCCCAAGAAGCACAGCAGCCAAACAAGTTGTGGAAGGCAAAAAGTCTGCTCGTCATCGCTACATGTCACGCTTTGGAAGAGATGCCACGGTACCACTCACCTCTTCTTCCTCTTCTTCCTCTTCTTCTTCTTCTTCTTCTTCTTCTTCCTCTTTTGTGCATGGTCAGTCCCACAACTCCTTGTCAAGGTTCTCCCTCTGCAGGAACCGCGGACAGCTTGGCCTCTATTCCTGCTGCTGCTCTCTGCAGCTCTGGGACTTGCCTTTGCCAGCCTGCAAGGGATCTTTTCTCCTGCTAAACTGAAGAATGCCTCAGCCTACTCCTGGCTACACTTGGGCTTGAGCTAATGCTTGTGAGCCTGGGTTCTGAAACAGAGTCACAAAGGGAAAAAAAATGACATGAAATAACATAACATGTATTAACATAAAATCAAGAAAATTAATAAATTAACAACAAAATAAAATAAAATTCATTGTGTTATGTGTCCTTGACATTGATTTTGGAACTGAAAACCCTCTGTCCTTTCAGGCAAACAGTCTCTTAGATATTGGACTGGCGGACAGGAGAGAAGAGAAGAGAAGAGGAGAGGAGAGGAGAGGAGAGGAGAGGAGAGGAGAGGAGAGGAGAGGAGAGGAGAGGAGAGGAGAGGAGAGGAGAGGAGAGGAGAGGAGAGGAGAGGAGAGGAGAGCAGTTCTGCTCTGTCAGGCCTGCAGTTCTGCGTGACAAGCCCTGAGCGAGCCCTGAGGCCTCCATACATGATACTACAGGCAGTATTGCTACTGGAAGGAAGGCTGCACTGGCAACAAATCCACACTGTCTTTTTGCAAAAAAGGGACTCTATTAGGTTGCTTACTCTCCTATTTTGTAGGTACAGGGACTGATTTGGAGCCAGCACCCCAAAGGCTTCCTCCAAAGGGCTGCACATATGCGGCTGTGTCACCCCCATGTCACAATGCCAGCACCCGGCAACGCAGTGGTCACCAGGCCCCACGCAGGATCCAGAGGAGCAGCCTCCCGTGTCCACTGCCAGAGCTGGCCCGGGGGCAGCCCCAGCACATCTGACAGGAAGCACTTGAGGAGCTGCTGGAATCACAGGCCAGGGGCTGAGGGAAGAAAACCTTGCATGAGGCTGCTGGAGGTTCTCCGCTGCAAGACAATCTGCTGGCAGGGCCACCTTCCAAGCTCGGCTCATGGATGCAAATCCTTTTCAACTGGATAGCAGTGGCAAGACCAAGGCAATTCCTTCTTGAGGAGCACTGCACAGCTCACCATCCTCATCTCCTACACAGCAACGCTCAGGAGCCGTAAGAGATAGGATGTCGAGGGCTTGCAAGGGCTTGCAAGGGCTTGCAGTGCTTTGGAACACCCACTGGTGTCCTACACAGGGACAGCAAGGATTCTTGCCCACAAGGTCTATCAGCTCAGAGGCACTTGGGCACTCTGGCAAGTCCGCCAGATAGCTCCAGCTCAAGGGAGGATAGGGCTTGGGCAGCTTCTGGGAAGCATGAGCAGCCTGTGGGACAAGGAGCCAGGTCTGGCTCACATGCTCAGGGAACAGCCCATGGCCAGCACTGGGCTCAGCAAGGAACTTTTTCCCCCGGGGCACATTGGCACTGGTCCCCGGCGGTTTTTTGCCTTCCTCTGCAGTTCTCAGCACGGCCCCTTGCCACCATTTCTTTGGGCCATTTGGCCTGGGAGCCGGCTGCTCATGCTCCACCATGCTGGCAGCCGCAGCTGCCACTTCTCAGCTCTCCCTGCAGCTAACACAAGCGCCTGGCAGGGACCAGAGCGCTTCTCATGCATCCCTGCCCAAGAAGCACAGCAGCCAAACAAGTTGTGGAAGGCAAAAAGTCTGCTCGTCATCGCTACATGTCACGCTTTGGAAGAGATGCCACGATACCACTCACCTCTTCTTCCTCTTCTTCCTCTTCTTCTTCTTCTTCTTCCTCTTTTGTGCATGGTCAGTCCCACAACTCCTTGTCAAGGTTCTCCCTCTGCAGGAACCGCGGACAGCTTGGCCTCTATTCCTGCTGCTGCTCTCTGCAGCTCTGGGACTTGCCTTTGCCAGCCTGCAAGGGATCTTTTCTCCTGCTAAACTGAAGAATGCCTCAGCCTACTCCTGGCTACACTTGGGCTTGAGCTAATGCTTGTGAGCCTGGGTTCTGAAACAGAGTCACAAAGGGAAAAAAAATGACATGAAATAACATAACATGAATTAACATAAAATCAAGAACATTAATACATTAACAACAAAATAAAATAAAATTCATTGTGTTATGTGTCCTTGACATTGATTTTGGAACTGAAAACCCTCTGTCCTTTCAGGCAAACAGTCTCTTAGATATTGGACTGGCGGACAGGAGAGAAGAGGAGAGGAGAGGAGAGGAGAGGAGAGCAGTTCTGCTCTGTCAGGCCTGCAGTTCTGCGTGACAAGCCCTGAGCGAGCCCTGAGGCCTCCATACATGATACTACAGGCAGTATTGCTACTGGAAGGAAGGCTGCACTGGCAACAAATCCACACTGTCTTTTTGCAAAAAAGGGACTCTATTAGGTTGCGTACTCCCCTATTTTGTAGGTACAGGGACTGATTTGGAGCCAGCACCCCAAAGGCTTCCTCCAAAGGGCTGCACATATGCGGCTGTGTCACCCCCATGTCACAATGCCAGCACCCGGCAACGCAGTGGTCACCAGGCCCCACGCAGGATCCAGAGGAGCAGCCTCCCGTGTCCACTGCCAGAGCTGGCCCGGGGGCAGCCCCAGCACATCTGACAGGAAGCACTTGAGGAGCTGCTGGAATCACAGGCCAGGGGCTGAGGGAAGAAAACCTTGCATGAGGCTGCTGGAGGTTCTCCGCTGCAAGACAACCTGCTGGCAGGGCCACCTTCCAAGCTTGGCTCATGGATGCAAATCCTTTTCAACTGGATAGCAGTGGCAAGACCAAGGCAATTCCTTCTTGAGGAGCACTGCACAGCTCACCATCCTCATCTCCTACAGAGCAACGCTCAGGAGCCGTAAGAGATAGGATGTCGAGGGCTTGCAAGGGCTTGCAGTGCTTTGGAACACCCACTGGTGTCCTACACAGGGACAGCAAGGATTCTTGCCCACAAGGTCTATCAGCTCAGAGGCACTTGGGCACTCTGGCAAGTCTGCCAGATAGCTCCAGCTCAAGGGAGGATAGGGCTTGGGCAGCTTCTGGGAGGCATGAGCAGCCTGTGGGACAAGGAGCCAGGTCTGGCTCACATGCTCAGGGAACAGCCCATGGCCAGCACTGGGCTCAGCAAGGAACTTTTTCCCCTGCGGCACATTGGCACTGGTCCCCGGCGGTTTTTTGCCTTCCTCTGCAGTTCTCAGCACGGCCCCTTGCCACCATTTCTTTGGGCCATTTGGCCTGGGAGCCGGCTGCTCATGCTCCACCATGCTGGCAGCCGCAGCTGCCACTTCTCAGCTCTCCCTGCAGCTAACACAAGCGCCTGGCAGGGACCAGAGCGCTTCTCATGCATCCCTGCCCAAGAAGCACAGCAGCCAAACAAGTTGTGGAAGGCAAAAAGTCTGCTCGTCATCGCTACATGTCACGCTTTGGAAGAGATGCCACGGTACCACTCACCTCTTCTTCCTCTTCTTCCTCTTCTTCCTCTTCTTCTTCCTCTTTTGTGCATGGTCAGTCCCACAACTCCTTGTCAAGGTTCTCCCTCTGCAGGAACCGTGGACAGCTTGGCCTCTATTCCTGCTGCTGCTCTCTGCAGCTCTGGGACTTGCCTTTGCCAGCCTGTAAGGGATCCTCTCTCCTGCTAAACTGAAGAATGCCTCAGCCTACTCCTGGCTACACTTGGGCTTGAGCTAATGCTTGTGAGCCTGGGTTCTGAAACAGAGTCACAAAGGGAAAAAAAATGACATGAAATAACATAACATGAATTAACATAAAATCAAGAAAATTAATACATTAACAACAAAATAAAATAAAATTCATTGTGTTATGTGTCCTTGACATTGATTTTGGAACTGAAAACCCTCTGTCCTTTCAGGCAAACAGTCTCTTAGATATTGGACTGGCGGACAGGAGAGAAGAGAAGAGGAGAGGAGAGGAGAGGAGAGGAGAGGAGAGGAGAGGAGAGGAGAGGAGAGGAGAGGAGAGGAGAGGAGAGGAGAGGAGAGGAGAGGAGAGGAGAGGAGAGGAGAGGAGAGCAGTTCTGCTCTGTCAGGCCTGCAGTTCTGCGTGACAAGCCCTGAGCGAGCCCTGAGGCCTCCATACATGATACTACAGGCAGTATTGCTACTGGAAGGAAGGCTGCACTGGCAACAAATCCACACTGTCTTTTTGCAAAAAAGGGACTCTATTAGGTTGCTTACTCCCCTATTTTGTAGGTACAGGGACTGATTTGGAGCCAGCACCCCAAAGGCTTCCTCCAAAGGGCTGCACATATGCGGCTGTGTCACCCCCATGTCACAATGCCAGCACCCGGCAACGCAGTGGTCACCAGGCCCCACGCAGGATCCAGAGGAGCAGCCTCCCGTGTCCACTGCCAGAGCTGGCCCGGGGGCAGCCCCAGCACATCTGACAGGAAGCACTTGAGGAGCTGCTGGAATCACAGGCCAGGGGCTGAGGGAAGAAAACCTTGCATGAGGCTGCTGGAGGTTCTCCGCTGCAAGACAATCTGCTGGCAGGGCCACCTTCCAAGCTCGGCTCATGGATGCAAATCCTTTTCAACTGGATAGCAGTGGCAAGACCAAGGCAATTCCTTCTTGAGGAGCACTGCACAGCTCACCATCCTCATCTCCTACAGAGCAACGCTCAGGAGCCGTAAGAGATAGGATGTCGAGGGCTTGCAAGGGCTTGCAAGGGCTTGCAGTGCTTTGGAACACCCACTGGTGTCCTACACAGGGACAGCAAGGATTCTTGCCCACAAGGTCTATCAGCTCAGAGGCACTTGGGCACTCTGGCAAGTCCGCCAGATAGCTCCAGCTCAAGGGAGTATAGGGCTTGGGCAGCTTCTGGGAAGCATGAGCAGCCTGTGGGACAAGGAGCCAGGTCTGGCTCACATGCTCAGGGAACAGCCCATGGCCAGCACTGGGCTCAGCAAGGAACTTTTTCCCCCGGGGCACATTGGCACTGGTCCCCGGCGGTTTTTTGCCTTCCTCTGCAGTTCTCAGCACGGCCCCTTGCCACCATTTCTTTGGGCCATTTGGCCTGGGAGCCGGCTGCTCATGCTCCACCATGCTGGCAGCCGCAGCTGCCACTTCTCAGCTCTCCCTGCAGCTAACACAAGCGCCTGGCAGGGACCAGAGCGCTTCTCATGCATCCCTGCCCAAGAAGCACAGCAGCCAAACAAGTTGTGGAAGGCAAAAAGTCTGCTCGTCATCGCTACATGTCACGCTTTGGAAGAGATGCCACGATACCACTCACCTCTTCTTCCTCTTCTTCCTCTTCTTCTTCTGCTTCTTCCTCTTTTGTGCATGGTCAGTCCCACAACTCCTTGTCAAGGTTCTCCCTCTGCAGGAACCGCGGACAGCTTGGCCTCTATTCCTGCTGCTGCTCTCTGCAGCTCTGGGACTTGCCTTTGCCAGCCTGCAAGGGATCTTTTCTCCTGCTAAACTGAAGAATGCCTCAGCCTACTCCTGGCTACACTTGGGCTTGAGCTAATGCTTGTGAGCCTGGGTTCTGAAACAGAGTCACAAAGGGAAAAAAAATGACATGAAATAACATAACATGAATTAACATAAAATCAAGAAAATTAATACATTAACAACAAAATAAAATAAAATTCATTGTGTTATGTGTCCTTGACATTGATTTTGGAACTGAAAACCCTCTGTCCTTTCAGGCAAACAGTCTCTTAGATATTGGACTGGCGGACAGGAGAGAAGAGAAGAGGAGAGGAGAGGAGAGGAGAGGAGAGGAGAGGAGAGGAGAGGAGAGGAGAGGAGAGGAGAGCAGTTCTGCTCTGTCAGGCCTGCAGTTCTGCGTGACAAGCCCTGAGCGAGCCCTGAGGCCTCCATACATGATACTACAGGCAGTATTGCTACTGGAAGGAAGGCTGCACTGGCAACAAATCCACACTGTCTTTTTGCAAAAAAGGGACTCTATTAGGTTGCTTACTCCCCTATTTTGTAGGTACAGGGACTGATTTGGAGCCAGCACCCCAAAGGCTTCCTCCAAAGGGCTGCACATATGCGGCTGTGTCACCCCCATGTCACAATGCCAGCACCCGGCAACGCAGTGGTCACCAGGCCCCACGCAGGATCCAGAGGAGCAGCCTCCCGTGTCCACTGCCAGAGCTGGCCCGGGGGCAGCCCCAGCACATCTGACAGGAAGCACTTGAGGAGCTGCTGGAATCACAGGCCAGGGGCTGAGGGAAGAAAACCTTGCATGAGGCTGCTGGAGGTTCTCCGCTGCAAGACAATCTGCTGGCAGGGCCACCTTCCAAGCTCGGCTCATGGATGCAAATCCTTTTCAACTGGATAGCAGTGGCAAGACCAAGGCAATTCCTTCTTGAGGAGCACTGCACAGCTCACCATCCTCATCTCCTACAGAGCAACGCTCAGGAGCCGTAAGAGATAGGATGTCGAGGGCTTGCAAGGGCTTGCAAGGGCTTGCAGTGCTTTGGAACACCCACTGGTGTCCTACACAGGGACAGCAAGGATTCTTGCCCACAAGGTCTATCAGCTCAGAGGCACTTGGGCACTCTGGCAAGTCCGCCAGATAGCTCCAGCTCAAGGGAGTATAGGGCTTGGGCAGCTCCTGGGAAGCATGAGCAGCCTGTGGGACAAGGAGCCAGGTCTGGCTCACATGCTCAGGGAACAGCCCATGGCCAGCACTGGGCTCAGCAAGGAACTTTTTTCCCCGGGGCACATTGGCACTGGTCCCCGGCGGTTTTTTGCCTTCCTCTGCAGTTCTCAGCACGGCCCCTTGCCACCATTTCTTTGGGCCATTTGGCCTGGGAGCCAGCTGCTCATGCTCCACCATGCTGGCAGCCGCAGCTGCCACTTCTCAGCTCTCCCTGCAGCTAACACAAGCGCCTGGCAGGGACCAGAGCGCTTCTCATGCATCCCTGCCCAAGAAGCACAGCAGCCAAACAAGTTGTGGAAGGCAAAAAGTCTGCTCGTCATCGCTACATGTCACGCTTTGGAAGAGATGCCACGGTACCACTCACCTCTTCTTCCTCTTCTTCCTCTTCTACCTCTTCTTCTTCTTCTTCTTCTTCTTCTTCCTCTTTTGTGCATGGTCAGTCCCACAACTCCTTGTCAAGGTTCTCCCTCTGCAGGAACCGCGGACAGCTTGGCCTCTATTCCTGCTGCTGCTCTCTGCAGCTCTGGGACTTGCCTTTGCCAGCCTGCAAGGGATCTTTTCTCAGGCTAAACTGAAGAATGCCTCAGCCTACTCCTGGCTACACTTGGGCTTGAGCTAATGCTTGTGAGCCTGGGTTCTGAAACAGAGTCACAAAGGGAAAAAAAATGACATGAAATAACATAACATGAATTAACATAAAATCAAGAAAATTAATAAATTAACAACAAAATAAAATAAAATTCATTGTGTTATGTGTCCTTGACATTGATTTTGGAACTGAAAACCCTCTGTCCTTTCAGGCAAACAGTCTCTTAGATATTGGACTGGCGGACAGGAGAGAAGAGAAGAGGAGAGGAGAGGAGAGGAGAGGAGAGGAGAGGAGAGGACAGGAGAGGAGAGGAGAGGAGAGGAGAGGAGAGGAGAGGAGAGGAGAGGAGAGCAGTTCTGCTCTGTCAGGCCTGCAGTTCTGCGTGACAAGCCCTGAGCGAGCCCTGAGGCCTCCATACATGATACTACAGGCAGTATTGCTACTGGAAGGAAGGCTGCACTGGCAACAAATCCACACTGTCTTTTTGCAAAAAAGGGACTCTATTAGGTTGCTTACTCTCCTATTTTGTAGCTACAGGGACTGATTTGGAGCCAGCACCCCTAAGGCTTCCTCCAAAGGGCTGCACATATGCGGCTGTGTCACCCCCATGTCACAATGCCAGCACCCGGCAACGCAGTGGTCGCCCGGCCCCACGCAGGATCCAGAGGAGCAGCCTCCCGTGTCCACTGCCAGAGCTGGCCCGGGGGCAGCCCCAGCACATCTGACAGGAAGCACTTGAGGAGCTGCTGGAATCACAGGCCAGGGGCTGAGGGAAGAAAACCTTGCATGAGGCTGCTGGAGGTTCTCCGCTGCAAGACAATCTGCTGGCAGGGCCACCTTCCAAGCTCGGCTCATGGATGCAAATCCTTTTCAACTGGATAGCAGTGGCAAGACCAAGGCAATTCCTTCTTGAGGAGCACCGCACAGCTCACCATCCTCATCTCCTACACAGCAACGCTCCGGAGCCGTAAGAGATAGGATGTCGAGGGCTTGCAAGGGCTTGCAAGGGCTTGCAGTGCTTTGGAACACCCACTGGTGTCCTACACAGGGACAGCAAGGATTCTTGCCCACAAGGTCTATCAGCTCAGAGGCACTTGGGCACTCTGGCAAGTCCGCCAGATAGCTCCAGCTCAAGGGAGCATAGGGCTTGGGCAGCTCCTGGGAAGCATGAGCAGCCTGTGGGACAAGGAGCCAGGTCTGGCTCACATGCTCAGGGAACAGCCCATGGCCAGCACTGGGCTCAGCAAGGAACTTTTTCCCCTGGGGCACATTGGCACTGGTCCCCGGCGGTTTTTTGCCTTCCTCTGCAGTTCTCAGCACGGCCCCTTGCCACCATTTCTTTGGGCCATTTGGCCTGGGAGCCGGCTGCTCATGCTCCACCATGCTGGCAGCCGCAGCTGCCACTTCTCAGCTCTCCCTGCAGCTATCACAAGCGCCTGGCAGGGACCAGAGCGCTTCTCATGCATCCCTGGCCAAGAAGCACAGCAGCCAAACAAGTTGTGGAAGGCAAAAAGTCTGCTCGTCATCGCTACATGTCACGCTTTGGAAGAGATGTCACGGTACCACTCACCTCTTCTTCCTCTTCTTCCTCTTCTTCTTCTTCTTCTTCTTCTTCTTCTTCTTCTTCTTGTTCTTCTTCCTCTTTTGTGCATGGTCAGTCCCACAACTCCTTGTCAAGGTTCTCCCTCTGCAGGAACCGCGGACAGCTTGGCCTCTATTCCTGCTGCTGCTCTCTGCAGCTCTGGGACTTGCCTTTGCCAGCCTGCAAGGGATCTTTTCTCAGGCTAAACTGAAGAATGCCTCAGCCTACTCCTGGCTACACTTGGGCTTGAGCTAATGCTTGTGAGCCTGGGTTCTGAAACAGAGTCACAAAGGGAAAAAAAATGACATGAAATAAAATGAATTAACATAAAATCAAGAAAATTAATAAATTAACAACAAAATTTAATAAAATTCATTGTGTTATGTGTCCTTGACATTGATTTTGGAACTGAAAACCCTCTGTCCTTTCAGGCAAACAGTCTCTTAGATATTGGACTGGCAGACAGGAGAGGAGAGGAGAGGAGAGGAGAGGAGAGGACAGGAGAGGACAGGAGAGGACAGGAGAGGACAGGAGAGCAGTTCTGCTCTGTCAGGCCTGCAGTTCTGCGTGACAAGCCCTGAGCGAGCCCTGAGGCCTCCATACATGATACTACAGGCAGTATTGCTACTGGAAGGAAGGCTGCACTGGCAAATCCACACTTCTTGCAAAAAAGGGACTCTATTAGGTTGCTTACTCCCCTATTTTGTAGGTACAGGGACTGATTTGGAGCCAGCACCCCAAAGGCTTCCTCCAAAGGGCTGCACATATGCGGCTGTGTCACCCCCATGTCACAATGCCAGCACCCGGCAACGCAGTGGTCACCAGGCCCCACGCAGGATCCAGAGGAGCAGCCTCCCGTGTCCACTGCCAGAGCTGGCCCGGGGGCAGCCCCAGCACATCTGACAGGAAGCACTTGAGGAGCTGCTGGAATCACAGGCCAGGGGCTGAGGGAAGAAAACCTTGCATGAGGCTGCTGGAGGTTCTCCGCTGGCAAGACAATCTGCTGGCAGGGCCACCTTCCAAGCTCGGCTCATGGATGCAAATCCTTTTCAACTGGATAGCAGTGGCAAGACCAAGGCAATTCCTTCTTGAGGAGCACTGCACAGCTCACCATCCTCATCTCCTACAGAGCAACGCTCAGGAGCCGTAAGAGATAGGATGTCGAGGGCTTGCAAGGGCTTGCAAGGGCTTGCAGTGCTTTGGAACACCCACTGGTGTCCTACACAGGGACAGCAAGGATTCTTGCCCACAAGGTCTATCAGCTCAGAGGCACTTGGGCACTCTGGCAAGTCGGCCAGATAGCTCCAGCTCAAGGGAGGATAGGGCTTGGGCAGCTCCTGGGAAGCATGAGCAGCCTGTGGGACAAGGAGCCAGGTCTGGCTCACATGCTCAGGGAACAGCCCATGGCCAGCACTGGGCTCAGCAAGGAACTTTTTCCCCTGGGGCACATTGGCACTGGTCCCCGGCGGTTTTTGCCTTCCTCTGCAGTTCTCAGCACGGCCCCTTGCCACCATTTCTTTGGGCCATTTGGCCTGGGAGCCGGCTGCTCATGCTCCACCATGCTGGCAGCCGCAGCTGCCACTTCTCAGCTCTCCCTGCAGCTAACACAAGCGCCTGGCAGGGACCAGAGCGCTTCTCATGCATCCCTGGCCAAGAAGCACAGCAGCCAAACAAGTTGTGGAAGGCAAAAAGTCTGCTCGTCATCGCTACATGTCACGCTTTGGAAGAGATGCCACGGTACCACTCACCTCGTCTTCCTCTTCTTCCTCTTCTTCTTCTTCTTCTTCTTCTTCTTCCTCTTTTGTGCATGGTCAGTCCCACAACTCCTTGTCAAGGTTCTCCCTCTGCAGGAACCGCGGACAGCTTGGCCTCTATTCCTGCTGCTGCTCTCTGCAGCTCTGGGACTTGCCTTTGCCAGCCTGCAAGGGATCTTTTCTCAGGCTAAACTGAAGAATGCCTCAGCCTACTCCTGGCAACACTTGGGCTTGAGCTAATGCTTGTGAGCCTGGGTTCTGAAACAGAGTCACAAAGGGAAAAAAAATGACATGAAATAACATGAATTAACATAAAATCAAGAAAATGAATAAATTAACAACAAAATAAAATAAAATTCATTGTGTTATGTGTCCTTGACATTGATTTTGGAACTGAAAACCCTCTGTCCTTTCAGGCAAACAGTCTCTTAGATATTGGACTGGCAGACAGGAGAGGAGAGGAGAGGAGAGGAGAGGAGAGGAGAGGAGAGGAGAGGACAGGAGAGGACAGGAGAGGAGAGGAGAGCAGTTCTGCTCTGTCAGGCCTGCAGTTCTGCGTGACAAGCCCTGAGCGAGCCCTGAGGCCTCCATACATGATACTACAGGCAGTATTGCTACTGGAAGTAAGGCTGCACTGGCAACAAATCCACACTGTCTTTTTGCAAAAAAGGGACTCTATTAGGTTGCTTACTCTCCTATTTTGTAGGTACAGGGACTGATTTGGAGCCAGCACCCCAAAGGCTTCCTCCAAAGGGCTGCACATATGCGGCTGTGTCACCCCCATGTCACAATGCCAGCACCCGGCAACGCAGTGGTCACCAGGCCCCACGCAGGATCCAGAGGAGCAGCCTCCTGTGTCCACTGCCAGAGCTGGCCCGGGGGCAGCCCCAGCACATCTGACAGGAAGCACTTGAGGAGCTGCTGGAATCACAGGCCAGGGGCTGAGGGAAGAAAACCTTGCATGAGGCTGCTGGAGGTTCTCCGCTGCAAGACAATCTGCTGGCAGGGCCACCTTCCAAGCTCGGCTCATGGATGCAAATCCTTTTCAACTGGATAGCAGTGGCAAGACCAAGGCAATTCCTTCTTGAGGAGCACTGCACAGCTCACCATCCTCATCTCCTACAGAGCAACGCTCAGGAGCCGTAAGAGATAGGATGTCGAGGGCTTGCAAGGGCTTGCAAGGGCTTGCAGTGCTTTGGAACACCCACTGGTGTCCTACACAAGGACAGCAAGGATTCTTGCCCACAAGGTCTATCAGCTCAGAGGCACTTGGGCACTCTGGCAAGTCCGCCAGATAGCTCCAGCTCAAGGGAGGATAGGGCTTGGGCAGCTCCTGGGAAGCATGAGCAGCCTGTGGGACAAGGAGCCAGGTCTGGCTCACATGCTCAGGGAACAGCCCATGGCCAGCACTGGGCTCAGCAAGGAACTTTTTCCCCTGGGGCACATTGGCACTGGTCCCCGGCGGTTTTTGCCTTCCTCTGCAGTTCTCAGCACGGCCCCTTGCCACCATTTCTTTGGGCCATTTGGCCTGGGAGCCGGCTGCTCATGCTCCACCATGCTGGCAGCCACAGCTGCCACTTCTCAGCTCTCCCTGCAGCTAACACAAGCGCCTGGCAGGGACCAGAGCGCTTCTCATGCATCCCTGGCCAAGAAGCACAGCAGCCAAACAAGTTGTGGAAGGCAAAAAGTCTGCTCGTCATCGCTACATGTCACGCTTTGGAAGAGATGCCACGGTACCACTCACCTCGTCTTCCTCTTCTTCCTCTTCTTCTTCTTCTTCTTCTTCTTCTTCTTCCTCTTTTGTGCATGGTCAGTCCCACAACTCCTTGTCAAGGTTCTCCCTCTGCAGGAACCGCGGACAGCTTGGCCTCTATTCCTGCTGCTGCTCTCTGCAGCTCTGGGACTTGCCTTTGCCAGCCTGCAAGGGATCTTTTCTCAGGCTAAACTGAAGAATGCCTCAGCCTACTCCTGGCTACACTTGGGCTTGAGCTAATGCTTGTGAGCCTGGGTTCTGAAACAGAGTCACAAATGGAAAAAAAATGACATGAAATAACATAACATGAATTAACATAAAATCAAGAAAATTAATAAATTAACAACAAAATAAAATAAAATTCATTGTGTTCTGTGTCCTTGACATTGATTTTGGAACTGAAAACCCTCTGTCCTTTCAGGCAAACAGTCTCTTAGATATTGGACTGGCAGACAGGAGAGGAGAGGAGAGGAGAGGAGAGGACAGGAGAGGAGAGGAGAGAAGAGGAGAGCAGTTCTGCTCTGTCAGGCCTGCAGTTCTGCGTGACAAGCCCTGAGCGAGCCCTGAGGCCTCCATACATGATACTACAGGCAGTATTGCTACTGGAAGGAAGGCTGCACTGGCAACAAATCCACACTGTCTTTTTGCAAAAAAGGGACTCTATTAGGTTGCTTACTCCCCTATTTTGTAGGTACAGGGACTGATTTGGAGCCAGCACCCCAAAGGCTTCCTCCAAAGGGCTGCACATATGCGGCTGTGTCACCCCCATGTCACAATGTCAGCACCCGGCAACGCAGTGGTCACGAGGCCCCACGCAGGATCCAGAGGAGCAGCCTCCCGTGTCCACTGCCAGAGCTGGCCCGGGGGCAGCCCCAGCACATCTGACAGGAAGCACTTGAGGAGCTGCTGGAATCACAGGCCAGGGGCTGAGGGAAGAAAACCTTGCATGAGGCTGCTGGAGGTTCTCCGCTGCAAGACAATCTGCTGGCAGGGCCACCTTCCAAGCTCGGCTCATGGATGCAAATCCTTTTCAACTGGATAGCAGTGGCAAGACCAAGGCAATTCCTTCTTGAGGAGCACTGCACAGCTCACCATCCTCATCTCCTACACAGCAACGCTCAGGAGCCGTAAGAGATAGGATGTCGAGGGCTTGCAAGGGCTTGCAAGGGCTTGCAGTGCTTTGGAACACCCACTGGTGTCCTACACAGGGACAGCAAGGATTCTTGCCCACAAGGTCTATCAGCTCAGAGGCACTTGGGCACTCTGGCAAGTCCGCCAGATAGCTCCAGCTCAAGGGAGGATAGGGCTTGGGCAGCTCCTGGGAAGCATGAGCAGCCTGTGGGACAAGGAGCCACGTCTGGCTCACATGCTCAGGGAACAGCCCATGGCCAGCACTGGGCTCAGCAAGGAACCTTTCCCCTGCGGCACATTGGCACTGGTCCCCGGCGGTTTTTTGCCTTCCTCTGCAGTTCTCAGCACGGCCCCTTGCCACCATTTCTTTGGGCCATTTGGCCTGGGAGCCGGCTGCTCATGCTCCACCATGCTGGCAGCCGCAGCTGCCACTTCTCAGCTCTCCCTGCAGCTAACACAAGCGCCTGGCAGGGACCAGAGCGCTTCTCATGCATCCCTGCCCAAGAAGCACAGCAGCCAAACAAGTTGTGGAAGGCAAAAAGTCTGCTTGTCATCGCTACATGTCACGCTTTGGAAGAGATGCCACGGTACCACTCACCTCTTCTTCCTCTTCTTCCTCTTCTACCTCTTCTTCTTCTTCTTCTTCTTCTTCTTCCTCTTTTGTGCATGGTCAGTCCCACAACTCCTTGTCAAGGTTCTCCCTCTGCAGGAACCGCGGACAGCTTGGCCTCTATTCCTGCTGCTGCTCTCTGCAGCTCTGGGACTTGCCTTTGCCAGCCTGCAAGGGATCTTTTCTCAGGCTAAACTGAAGAATGCCTCAGCCTACTCCTGGCTACACTTGGGCTTGAGCTAATGCTTGTGAGCCTGGGTTCTGAAACAGAGTCACAAAGGGAAAAAAAATGACATGAAATAACGTAACATGAATTAACATAAAATCAAGAAAATTAATAAATTAACAACAAAATAAAATAAAATTCATTGTGTTATGTGTCCTTGACATTGATTTTGGAACTGAAAACCCTCTGTCCTTTCAGGCAAACAGTCTCTTAGATATTGGACTGGCGGACAGGAGAGAAGTGAAGAAGAGAGGAGAGGAGAGGAGAGGAGAGGAGAGGAGAGGGGAGGAGAGGATAGGAGAGGAGAGGAGAGGAGAGGAGAGGAGAGGAGAGGAGAGGAGAGGAGAGGAGAGGAGAGGAGAGGAGAGGAGAGCAGTTCTGCTCTGTCAGGCCTGCAGTTCTGCGTGACAAGCCCTGAGCGAGCCCTGAGGCCTCCATACATGATACTACAGGCAGTATTGCTACTGGAAGGAAGGCTGCACTGGCAACAAATCCACACTGTCTTTTTGCAAAAAAGGGACTCTATTAGGTTGCTTACTCCCCTATTTTGTAGGTACAGGGACTGATTTGGAGCCAGCACCCCAAAGGCTTCCTCCAAAGGGCTGCACATATGCGGCTGTGTCACCCCCATGTCACAATGCCAGCACCCGGCAACGCAGTGGTCACCAGGCCCCACGCAGGATCCAGAGGAGCAGCCTCCCGTGTCCACTGCCAGAGCTGGCCCGGGGGCAGCCCCAGCACATCTGACAGGAAGCACTTGAGGAGCTGCTGGAATCACAGGCCAGGGGCTGAGGGAAGAAAACCTTGCATGAGGCTGCTGGAGGTTCTCCGCTGCAAGACAATCTGCTGGCAGGGCCACCTTCCAAGCTCGGCTCATGGATGCAAATCCTTTTCAACTGGATAGCAGTGGCAAGACCAAGGCAATTCCTTCTTGAGGAGCACTGCACAGCTCACCATCCTCATCTCCTACAGAGCAACGCTCAGGAGCCCTAAGAGATAGGATGTCGAGGGCTTGCAAGGGCTTGCAAGGGCTTGCAGTGCTTTGGAACACCCACTGGTGTCCTACACAGGGACAGCAAGGATTCTTGCCCACAAGGTCTAGCAGTTCAGAGGCACTTGGGCACTCTGGCAAGTCCGCCAGATAGCTCCAGCTCAAGGGAGGATAGGGCTTGGGCAGCTCCTGGGAAGCATGAGCAGCCTGTGGGACAAGGAGCCAGGTCTGGCTCACATGCTCAGGGAACAGCCCATGGCCAGCACTGGGCTCAGCAAGGAACTTTTTCCCCCGGGGCACATTGGCACTGGTCCCCGGCGGTTTTTTGCCTTCCTCTGCAGTTCTCAGCACGGCCCCTTGCCACCATTTCTTTGGGCCATTTGGCCTGGGAGCCGGCTGCTCATGCTCCACCATGCTGGCAGCCGCAGCTGCCACTTCTCAGCTCTCCCTGCAGCTAACACAAGTGCCTGGCAGGGACCAGAGCACTTCTCATGCATCCCTGGCCAAGAAGCACAGCAGCCAAACAAGTTGTGGAAGGCAAAAAGTCTGCTCGTCATCGCTACATGTCACGCTTTGGAAGAGATGTCACGGTACCACTCACCTCTTCTTCCTCTTCTGCCTCTTCTTCTTCTTCCTCTTCTTCTTCTTCTTCTTCTTCTTCTTCTTCCTCTTTTGTGCATGGTCAGTCCCACAACTCCTTGTCAAGGTTCTCCCTCTGCAGGAACCGCGGACAGCTTGGCCTCTATTCCTGCTGCTGCTCTCTGCAGCTCTGGGACTTGCCTTTGCCAGCCTGCAAGGGATCTTTTCTCCTGCTAAACTGAAGAATGCCTCAGCCTACTCCTGGCTACACTTGGGCTTGAGCTAGTGCTTGTGAGCCTCGGTTCTGAAACAGAGTCACAAAGGGAAAAAAAATGACATGAAATAACATAACATGAATTAACATAAAATCAAGAAAATTCATAAATTAACAACAAAATAAAATAAAATTCATTGTGTTATGTGTCCTTGACATTGATTTTGGAACTGAAAACCCTCTGTCCTTTCAGGCAAACAGTCTCTTAGATATTGGACTTGCGGAGAGGAGAGAAGAGAAGAGGAGAGGAGAGGACAGGACAGGAGAGGAGAGGAAAGGACAAGTGAGGAGAGGAGAGGAGAGCAGTTCTGCTCTGTCAGGCCTGCAGTTCTGCGTGACAAGCCCTGAGCGAGCCCTGAGGCCTCCATACATGATACTACAGGCAGTATTGCTACTGGAAGGAAGGCTGCACTGGCAACAAATCCACACTGTCTTTTTGCAAAAAAGGGACTCTATTAGGTTGCTTACTCCCCTATTTTGTAGGTACAGGGACTGATTTGGAGCCAGCACCCCAAAGGCTTCCTCCAAAGGGCTGCACATATGCGGCTGTGTCACCCCCATGTCACAATGCCAGCACCCGGCAACGCAGTGGTCACCAGGCCCCACGCAGGATCCAGAGGAGCAGCCTCCCGTGTCCACTGCCAGAGCTGGCCCGGGGGCAGCCCCAGCACATCTGACAGGAAGCACTTGAGGAGCTGCTGGAATCACAGGCCAGGGGCTGAGGGAAGAAAACCTTGCATGAGGCTGCTGGAGGTTCTCCGCTGCAAGACAATCTGCTGGCAGGGCCACCTTCCAAGCTCGGCTCATGGATGCAAATCCTTTTCAACTGGATAGCAGTGGCAAGACCAAGGCAATTCCTTCTTGAGGAGCACTGCACAGCTCGCCATCCTCATCTCCTACACAGCAACGCTCAGGAGCCGTAAGAGATAGGATGTCGAGGGCTTGCAAGGGCTTGCAAGGGCTTGCAGTGCTTTGGAACACCCACTGGTGTCCTACACAGGGACAGCAAGGATTCTTGCCCACAAGGTCTATCAGCTCAGAGGCACTTGGGCACTCTGGCAAGTCCGCCAGATAGCTCCAGCTCAAGGGAGGATAGGGCTTGGGCAGCTCCTGGGAAGCATGAGCAGCCTGTGGGACAAGGAGCCACGTCTGGCTCACATGCTCAGGGAACAGCCCATGGCCAGCACTGGGCTCAGCAAGGAACTTTTTCCCCTGGGGCACATTGGCACTGGTCCCCGGCGGTTTTTTGCCTTCCTCTGCAGTTCTCAGCACGGCCCCTTGCCACCATTTCTTTGGGCCATTTGGCCTGGGAGCCGGCTGCTCATGCTCCACCATGCTGGCAGCCGCAGCTGCCACTTCTCAGCTCTCCCTGCAGCTAACACAAGCGCCTGGCAGGGACCAGAGCACTTCTCATGCATCCCTGGCCAAGAAGCACAGCAGCCAAACAAGTTGTGCAAGGCAAAAAGTCTGCTCGTCATCGCTACATGTCACGCGTTGGAAGAGATGCCACGGTACCACTCACCTCTTCTTCCTCTTCTTCCTCTTCTTCTTCTTCTTCTTCTTCTTCTTCTTCTTCTTCTTCCTCTTTTGTGCATGGTCAGTCCCACAACTCCTTGTCAAGGTTCTCCCTCTGCAGGAACTGCGGACAGCTTGGCCTCTATTCCTGCTGCTGCTCTCTGCAGCTCTGGGACTTGCCTTTGCCAGCCTGCAAGGGATCTTTTCTCCTGCTAAACTGAAGAATGCCTCAGCCTACTCCTGGCTACACTTGGGCTTGAGCTAATGCTTGTGAGCCTGGGTTCTGAAACAGAGTCACAAAGGGAAAAAAAATGACATGAAATAACATAACATGAATTAACATAAAATCAAGAAAATTAATAAATTAACAACAAAATAAAATAAAATTCATTGTGTTATGTGTCCTTGACATTGATTTTGGAACTGAAAACCCTCTGTCCTTTCAGGCAAACAGTCTCTTAGATATTGCACTGGCGGACAGGAGAGAAGAGAAGAGGAGAGGAGAGGTGAGGAGAGGAGAGGAGAGGAGAGGAGAGGAGAGGAGAGGAGAGGAGAGGAGAGGAGAGGAGAGGTGAGGAGAGGAGAGGAGAGGAGAGGAGAGGAGAGGAGAGGAGAGGAGAGGAGAGGAGAGGAGAGCAGTTCTGCTCTGTCAGGCCTGCAGTTCTGCCTGACAAGCCCTGAGCGAGCCCTGAGGCCTCCATACATGATACTACAGGCAGTATTGCTACTGGAAGGAAGGCTGCACTGGCAACAAATCCACACTGTCTTTTTGCAAAAAAGGGACTCTATTAGGTTGCTTACTCCCCTATTTTGTAGGTACAGGGACTGATTTGGAGCCATAACCCCAAAGGCTTCCTCCAAAGGGCTGCACATATGCGGCTGTGTCACCCCCATGTCACAATGCCAGCACCCGGCAACGCAGTGGTCACCAGGCCCCACGCAGGATCCAGAGGAGCAGCCTCCCGTGTCCACTGCCAGAGCTGGCCCGGGGGCAGCCCCAACACATCTGACAGGAAGCACTTGAGGAGCTGCTGGAATCACAGGCCAGGGGCTGAGGGAAGAAAACCTTGCATGAGGCTGCTGGAGGTTCTCCGCTGCAAGACAATCTGCTGGCAGGGCCACCTTCCAAGCTCGGCTCATGGATGCAAATCCTTTTCAACTGGATAGCAGTGGCAAGACCAAGGCAATTCCTTCTTGAGGAGCACTGCACAGCTCACCATCCTCATCTCCTACAGAGCAACGCTCAGGAGCCGTAAGAGATAGGATGTCGAGGGCTTGCAAGGGCTTGCAAGGGCTTGCAGTGCTTTGGAACACCCACTGGTGTCCTACACAGGGACAGCAAGGATTCTTGCCCACAAGGTCTATCAGCTCAGAGGCACTTGGGCACTCTGGCAAGTCCGCCAGATAGCTCCAGCTCAAGGGAGGATAGGGCTTGGGCAGCTCCTGGGAAGCATGAGCAGCCTGTGGGACAAGGAGCCAGGTCTGGCTCACATGCTCAGGGAACAGCCCATGGCCAGCACTGGGCTCAGCAAGGAACTTTTTCCCCCGGGGCACATTGGCACTGGTCCCCGGCGGTTTTTTGCCTTCCTCTGCACTTCTCAGCACGGCCCCTTGCCACCATTTCTTTGGGCCATTTGGCCTGGGAGCCGGCTGCTCATGCTCCACCATGCTGGCAGCCGCAGCTGCCACTTCTCAGCTCTCCCTGCAGCTAACACAAGCGCCTGGCAGGGACCAGAGCGCTTCTCATGCATCCCTGGCCAAGAAGCACAGCAGCCAAACAAGTTGTGGAAGGCAAAAAGTCTGCTCGTCATCGCTACATGTCACGCTTTGGAAGAGATGCCACGGTACCACTCACCTCTTCTTCCTCTTCTTACTCTTCTTCCTCTTCTTCTTCTTCTTCTTCTTCTTCTTCTTCTTCCTCTTTTGTGCATGGTCAGTCCCACAACTCCTTGTCAAGGTTCTCCCTCTGCAGGAACCGCGGACAGCTTGGCCTCTATTCCTGCTGCTGCTCTCTGCAGCTCTGGGACTTGCCTTTGCCAGCCTGCAAGGGATCTTTTCTCCTGCTAAACTGAAGAATGCCTCAGCCTACTCCTGGCTACACTTGGGCTTGAGCTAATGCTTGTGAGCCTGGGTTCTGAAACAGAGTCACAAAGGGAAAAAAAATGACATGAAATAACATAACATGAATTAACATAAAATCAAGAAAATTAATAAATTAACAACAAAATAAAATAAAATTCATTGTGTTATGTGTCCTTGACATTGATTTTGGAACTGAAAACCCTCTGTCCTTTCAGGCAAACAGTCTCTTAGATATTGGACTGGCGGACAGGAGAGAAGAGGAGAGGGCAGGAGAGGAGAGGAGAGGACAGGAGAGGAGAGGAGAGGAGAGGAGAGGAAAGGAGAGCAGTTCTGCTCTGTCAGGCCTGCAGTTCTGCCTGACAAGCCCTGAGCGAGCCCTGAGGCCTCCATACATGATACTACAGGCAGTATTGCTACTGGAAGGAAGGCTGCACTGGCAACAAATCCACACTGTCTTTTTGCAAAAAAGGGACTCTATTAGGTTGCTTACTCCCCTATTTTGTAGGTACAGGGACTGATTTGGAGCCAGCACCCCAAAGGCTTCCTCCAAAGGGCTGCACATATGCGGCTGTGTCACCCCCATGTCACAATGCCAGCACCCGGCAACGCAGTGGTCACCAGGCCCCACGCAGGATCCAGAGGAGCAGCCTCCCGTGTCCACTGCCAGAGCTGGCCCGGGGGCAGCCCCAGCACATCTGACAGGAAGCACTTGAGGAGCTGCTGGAATCACAGGCCAGGGGCTGAGGGAAGAAAACCTTGCATGAGGCTGCTGGAGGTTCTCCGCTGCAAGACAATCTGCTGGCAGGGCCACCTTCCAAGCTCGGCTCATGGATGCAAATCCTTTTCAACTGGATAGCAGTGGCAAGACCAAGGCAATTCCTTCTTGAGGAGCACTGCACAGCTCACCATCCTCATCTCCTACAGAGCAACGCTCAGGAGCCGTAAGAGATAGGATGTCGAGGGCTTGCAAGGGCTTGCAAGGGCTTGCAGTGCTTTGGAACACCCACTGGTGTCCTACACAGGGACAGCAAGGATTCTTGCCCACAAGGTCTATCAGCTCAGAGGCACTTGGGCACTCTGGCAAGTCCGCCAGATAGCTCCAGCTCAAGGGAGGATAGGGCTTGGGCAGCTCCTGGGAAGCATGAGCAGCCTGTGGGACAAGGAGCCAGGTCTGGCTCACATGCTCAGGGAACAGCCCATGGCCAGCACTGGGCTCAGCAAGGAACTTTTGCCCTTGGGGCACATTGGCACTGGTCCCCGGCGGTTTTTTGCCTTCCTCTGCAGTTCTCAGCACGGCCCCTTGCCACCATTTCTTTGGGCCATTTGGCCTGGGAGCCGGCTGCTCATGCTCCACCATGCTGGCAGCCGCAGCTGCCACTTCTCAGCTCTCCCTGCAGCTAACACAAGCGCCTGGCAGGGACCAGAGCACTTCTCATGCATCCTTGGCCAAGAAGCACAGCAGCCAAACAAGTTGTGGAAGGCAAAAAGTCTGCTCGTCATCGCTACATGTCACGCTTTGGAAGAGATGCCACGGTACCACTCACCTCTTCTTCCTCTTCTTCCTCTTCTTCTTCTTCTTCTTCTTCTTCTTCTTCCTCTTTTGTGCATGGTCAGTCCCACAACTCCTTGTCAAGGTTCTCCCTCTGCAGGAACCGCGGACAGCTTGGCCTCTATTCCTGCTGCTGCTCTCTGCAGCTCTGGGACTTGCCTTTGCCAGCCTGCAAGGGATCTTTTCTCATGCTAAACTGAAGAATGCCTCAGCCTACTCCTGGCTACACTTGGGCTTGAGCTAATGCTTGTGAGCCTGGGTTCTGAAACAGAGTCACAAAGGGAATAAAAATGACATGAAATGACATAACATGAATTAACATAAAATCAAGAAAATTAATAAATTAACAACAAAATAAAATAAAATTCATTGTGTTATGTGTCCTTGACATTGATTTTGGAACTGAAAACCCTCTGTCCTTTCAGGCAAACAGTCTCTTAGATATTGGACTGGCGGACAGGAGAGAAGAGGAGAGGGCAGAAGAGGAGAGGAGAGGAGAGGAGAGGAGAGGAGAGGACAGGAGAGGAGAGCAGTTCTGCTCTGTCAGGCCTGCAGTTCTGCGTGACAAGCCCTGAGCGAGCCCTGAGGCCTCCATACATGATACTACAGGCAGTATTGCTACTGGAAGGAAGGCTGCACTGGCAACAAATCCACACTGTCTTTTTGCAAAAAAGGGACTCTATTAGGTTGCTTACTCCCCTATTTTGTAGGTACAGGGACTGATTTGGAGCCAGCACCCCAAAGGCTTCCTCCAAAGGGCTGCACATATGCGGCTGTGTCACCCCCATGTCACAATGCCAGCACCCGGCAACGCAGTGGTCACCAGGCCCCACGCAGGATCCAGAGGAGCAGCCTCCCGTGTCCACTGCCAGAGCTGGCCCGGGGGCAGCCCCAACACATCTGACAGGAAGCACTTGAGGAGCTGCTGGAATCACAGGCCAGGGGCTGAGGGAAGAAAACCTTGCATGAGGCTGCTGGAGGTTCTCCGCTGCAAGACAATCTGCTGGCAGGGCCACCTTCCAAGCTCGGCTCATGGATGCAAATCC
This sequence comes from Caloenas nicobarica, assembly GCF_036013445.1. NCBI lineage: Eukaryota > Metazoa > Chordata > Aves > Columbiformes > Columbidae > Caloenas > Caloenas nicobarica. The sequence continues at coordinate 19,367,108 of NC_088258.1, forward strand.
TTTTCAACTGGATAGCAGTGGCAAGACCAAGGCAATTCCTTCTTGAGGAGCACTGCACAGCTCACCATCCTCATCTCCTACAGAGCAACGCTCAGGAGCCGTAAGAGATAGGATGTCGAGGGCTTGCAAGGGCTTGCAAGGGCTTGCAGTGCTTTGGAACACCCACTGGTGTCCTACACAGGGACAGCAAGGATTCTTGCCCACAAGGTCTATCAGCTCAGAGGCACTTGGGCACTCTGGCAAGTCCGCCAGATAGCTCCAGCTCAAGGGAGGATAGGGCTTGGGCAGCTCCTGGGAAGCATGAGCAGCCTGTGGGACAAGGAGCCAGGTCTGGCTCACATGCTCAGGGAACAGCCCATGGCCAGCACTGGGCTCAGCAAGGAACTTTTTCCCCCGGGGCACATTGGCACTGGTCCCCGGCGGTTTTTTGCCTTCCTCTGCAGTTCTCAGCACGGCCCCTTGCCACCATTTCTTTGGGCCATTTGGCCTGGGAGCCGGCTGCTCATGCTCCACCATGCTGGCAGCCGCAGCTGCCACTTCTCAGCTCTCCCTGCAGCTAACACAAGCGCCTGGCAGGGACCAGAGCGCTTCTCATGCATCCCTGGCCAAGAAGCACAGCAGCCAAACAAGTTGTGGAAGGCAAAAAGTCTGCTCGTCATCGCTACATGTCACGCTTTGGAAGAGATGCCACGGTACCACTCACCTCTTCTTCCTCTTCTTCCTCTTCTTCTTCTTCTTCTTCTTCTTCTTCTTCCTCTTTTGTGCATGGTCAGTCCCACAACTCCTTGTCAAGGTTCTCCCTCTGCAGGAACCGCGGACAGCTTGGCCTCTATTCCTGCTGCTGCTCTCTGCAGCTCTGGGACTTGCCTTTGCCAGCCTGCAAGGGATCTTTTCTCATGCTAAACTGAAGAATGCCTCAGCCTACTCCTGGCTACACTTGGGCTTGAGCTAATGCTTGTGAGCCTGGGTTCTGAAACAGAGTCACAAAGGGAATAAAATTGACATGAAATAACATAACATGAATTAACATAAAATCAAGAAAATTAATAAATTAACAACAAAATAAAATAAAATTCATTGTGTTATGTGTCCTTGACATTGATTTTGGAACTGAAAACCCTCTGTCCTTTCAGGCAAACAGTCTCTTAGATATTGGACTGGCGGACAGGAGAGAAGAGGAGAGGGCAGGAGAGGAGAGGAGAGGAGAGGAGAGGAGAGGAGAGGAGAGGAGAGGAGAGCAGTTCTGCTCTGTCAGGCCTGCAGTTCTGCGTGACAAGCCCTGAGCGAGCCCTGAGGCCTCCATACATGATACTACAGGCAGTATTGCTACTGGAAGGAAGGCTGCACTGGCAACAAATCCACACTGTCTTTTTGCAAAAAAGGGACTCTATTAGGTTGCTTACTCCCCTATTTTGTAGGTACAGGGACTGATTTGGAGCCAGCACCCCAAAGGCTTCCTCCAAAGGGCTGCACATATGCGGCTGTGTCAGCCCCATGTCACAATGCCAGCACCCGGCAACGCAGTGGTCACCAGGCCCCACGCAGGATCCAGAGGAGCAGCCTCCCGTGTCCACTGCCAGAGCTGGCCCGGGGGCAGCCCCAGCACATCTGACAGGAAGCACTTGAGGAGCTGCTGGAATCACAGGCCAGGGGCTGAGGGAAGAAAACCTTGCATGAGGCTGCTGGAGGTTCTCCGCTGCAAGACAATCTGCTGGCAGGGCCACTTTCCAAGCTCGGCTCATGGATGCAAATCCTTTTCAACTGGATAGCAGTGGCAAGACCAAGGCAATTCCTTCTTGAGGAGCACTGCACAGCTCACCATCCTCATCTCCTACAGAGCAACGCTCAGGAGCCGTAAGAGATAGGATGTCGAGGGCTTGCAAGGGCTTGCAAGGGCTTGCAGTGCTTTGGAACACCCACTGGTGTCCTACACAGGGACAGCAAGGATTCTTGCCCACAAGGTCTATCAGCTCAGAGGCACTTGGGCACTCTGGCAAGTCCGCCAGATAGCTCCAGCTCAAGGGAGGATAGGGCTTGGGCAGCTCCTGGGAAGCATGAGCAGCCTGTGGGACAAGGAGCCAGGTCTGGCTCACATGCTCAGGGAACAGCCCATGGCCAGCACTGGGCTCAGCAAGGAACTTTTTCCCCCGGGGCACATTGGCACTGGTCCCCGGCGGTTTTTTGCCTTCCTCTGCAGTTCTCAGCACGGCCCCTTGCCACCATTTCTTTGGGCCATTTGGCCTGGGAGCCGGCTGCTCATGCTCCACCATGCTGGCAGCCGCAGCTGCCACTTCTCAGCTCTCCCTGCAGCTAACACAAGCGCCTGGCAGGGACCAGAGCACTTCTCATGCATCCCTGGCCAAGAAGCACAGCAGCCAAACAAGTTGTGGAAGGCAAAAAGTCTGCTCGTCATCGCTACATGTCACGCTTTGGAAGAGATGCCACGGTACCACTCACCTCTTCTTCCTCTTCTGCCTCTTCTTCTTCTTCTTCTTCTTCTTCTTCTTCTTCTTCTTCTTCTTCTTCTTCTTCCTCTTTTGTGCATGGTCAGTCCCACAACTCCTTGTCAAGGTTCTCCCTCTGCAGGAACCGCGGACAGCTTGGCCTCTATTCCTGCTGCTGCTCTCTGCAGCTCTGGGACTTGCCTTTGCCAGCCTGCAAGGGATCTTTTCTCAGGCTAAACTGAAGAATGCCTCAGCCTACTCTTGGCTACACTTGGGCTTGAGCTAATGCTTGTGAGCCTGGGTTCTGAAACAGAGTCACAAAGGGAAAAAAAATGACATGAAATAACATAACATGAATTAACATAAAATCAAGAAAATTAATAAATTAACAACAAAATGAAATAAAATTCATTGTGTTATGTGTCCTTGACATTGATTTTGGAACTGAAAACCCTCTGTCCTTTCAGGCAAACAGTCTCTTAGATATTGGACTGGCGGACAGGAGAGAAGAGGAGAGGGCAGGAGAGGAGAGGAGAGGAGAGGAGAGGAGAGGACAGGAGAGGAGAGCAGTTCTGCTCTGTCAGGCCTGCAGTTCTGCGTGACAAGCCCTGAGCGAGCCCTGAGGCCTCCATACATGATACTACAGGCAGTATTGCTACTGGAAGGAAGGCTGCACTGGCAACAAATCCACACTGTCTTTTTGCAAAAAAGGGACTCTATTAGGTTGCTTACTCCCCTATTTTGTAGGTACAGGGACTGATTTGGAGCCAGCACCCCAAAGGCTTCCTCCAAAGGGCTGCACATATGCGGCTGTGTCACCCCCATGTCACAATGCCAGCACCCGGCAACGCAGTGGTCACCAGGCCCCACGCAGGATCCAGAGGAGCAGCCTCCCGTGTCCACTGCCAGAGCTGGCCCGGGGGCAGCCCCAGCACATCTGACAGGAAGCACTTGAGGAGCTGCTGGAATCACAGGCCGGGGGCTGAGGGAAGGAAACCTTGCATGAGGCTGCTGGAGGTTCTCCGCTGCAAGACAATCTGCTGGCAGGGCCACCTTCCAAGCTCGGCTCATGGATGCAAATCCTTTTCAACTGGATAGCAGTGGCAAGACCAAGGCAATTCCTTCTTGAGGAGCACTGCACAGCTCACCATCCTCATCTCCTACACAGCAACGCTCAGGAGCCGTAAGAGATAGGATGTCGAGGGCTTGCAAGGGCTTGCAAGGGCTTGCAGTGCTTTGGAACACCCACTGGTGTCCTACACAGGGACAGCAAGGATTCTTGCCCACAAGGTCTATCAGCTCAGAGGCACTTGGGCACTCTGGCAAGTCCGCCAGATAGCTCCAGCTCAAGGGAGGATAGGGCTTGGGCAGCTCCTGGGAAGCATGAGCAGCCTGTGGGACAAGGAGCCAGCTCTGGCTCACATGCTCAGGGAACAGCCCATGGCCAGCACTGGGCTCAGCAAGGAACTTTTTCCCCTGCGGCACATTGGCACTGGTCCCCGGCGGTTTTTTGCCTTCCTCTGCAGTTCTCAGCACGGCCCCTTGCCACCATTTCTTTGGGCCATTTGGCCTGGGAGCCGGCTGCTCATGCTCCACCATGCTGGCAGCCGCAGCTGCCACTTCTCAGCTCTCCCTGCAGCTAACACAAGCGCCTGGCAGGGACCAGAGCGCTTCTCATGCATCCCTGGCCAAGAAGCACAGCAGCCAAACAAGTTGTGGAAGGCAAAAAGTCTGCTCGTCATCGCTACATGTCACGCTTTGGAAGAGATGCCACAGTACCACTCACCTCTTCTTCCTCTTCTTCCTCTTCTTCTTCTTCTTCTTCTTCTTCTTCTTCTTCTTCTTCTTCTTCTTCTTCTTCTTCTTCCTCTTTTGTGCATGGTCAGTCCCACAACTCCTTGTCAAGGTTCTCCCTCTGCAGGAACCGCGGACAGCTTGGCCTCTATTCCTGCTGCTGCTCTCTGCAGCTCTGGGACTTGCCTTTGCCAGCCTGCAAGGGATCTTTTCTCCTGCTAAACTGAAGAATGCCTCAGCCTACTCCTGGCTACACTTGGGCTTGAGCTAATGCTTGTGAGCCTGGGTTCTGAAACAGAGTCACAAAGGGAAAAAAAATGACATGAAATAACATAACATGAATTAACATCAAATCAAGAAAATTAATAAATTAACAACAAAATAAAATAAAATTCATTGTGTTATGTGTCCTTGACATTGATTTTGGAACTGAAAACCCTCTGTCCTTTCAGGCAAACAGTCTCTTAGATATTGGACTGGCGGACAGGAGAGAAGAGAAGAGGAGAGGAGAGGAGAGGAGAGGAGAGGAGAGGAGAGGAGAGGAGAGGAGAGGAGAGGAGAGGAGAGGAGAGGAGAGGAGAGGAGAGGAGAGGAGAGGAGAGGAGAGCAGTTCTGCTCTGTCAGGCCTGCAGTTCTGCGTGACAAGCCCTGAGCGAGCCCTGAGGCCTCCATACATGATACTACAGGCAGTATTGCTACTGGAAGGAAGGCTGCACTGGCAACAAATCCACACTGTCTTTTTGCAAAAAAGGGACTCTATTAGGTTGCTTACTCCCCTATTTTGTAGGTACAGGGACTGATTTGGAGCCAGTACCCCAAAGGCTTCCTCCAAAGGGCTGCACATATGCGGCTGTGTCACCCCCATGTCACAATGCCAGCACCCGGCAACGCAGTGGTCACCAGGCCCCACGCAGGATCCAGAGGAGCAGCCTCCCGTGTCCACTGCCAGAGCTGGCCCGGGGGCAGCCCCAGCACATCTGACAGGAAGCACTTGAGGAGCTGCTGGAATCACAGGCCGGGGGCTGAGGGAAGAAAACCTTGCATGAGGCTGCTGGAGGTTCTCCGCTGCAAGACAATCTGCTGGCAGGGCCACCTTCCAAGCTCGGCTCATGGATGCAAATCCTTTTCAACTGGATAGCAGTGGCAAGACCAAGGCAATTCCTTCTTGAGGAGCACTGCACAGCTCACCATCCTCATCTCCTACACAGCAACGCTCAGGAGCCGTAAGAGATAGGATGTCGAGGGCTTGCAAGGGCTTGCAAGGGCTTGCAGTGCTTTGGAACACCCACTGGTGTCCTACACAGGGACAGCAAGGATTCTTGCCCACAAGGTCTATCAGCTCAGAGGCACTTGGGCACTCTGGCAAGTCCGCCAGATAGCTCCAGCTCAAGGGAGGATAGGGCTTGGGCAGCTCCTGCGAAGCATGAGCAGCCTGTGGGACAAGGAGCCAGCTCTGGCTCACATGCTCAGGGAACAGCCCATGGCCAGCACTGGGCTCAGCAAGGAACTTTTTCCCCCGGGGCACATTGGCACTGGTCCCCGGCGGTTTTTTGCCTTCCTCTGCAGTTCTCAGCACGGCCCCTTGCCACCATTTCTTTGGGCCATTTGGCCTGGGAGCCGGCTGCTCATGCTCCACCATGCTGGCAGCCGCAGCTGCCACTTCTCAGCTCTCCCTGCAGCTAACACGAATGCCTGGCAGGGAGCAGAGCGCTTCTCATACATCCCTGGCCAAGAAGCACAGCAGCCAAACAAGTTGTGGAAGGAAAAAGTCTGCTCGTCATCGCTACATGTCACGCTTTGGAAGAGATGCCACGGTACCACTCACCTCTTCTTCCTCTTCTGCCTCTTCTTCTTCTTCTTCTTCTTCTTCTTCTTCTTCTTCTTCTTCTTCTTCTTCCTCTTTTGTGCATGGTCAGTCCCACAACTCCTTGTCAAGGTTCTCCCTCTGCAGGAACCGCGGACAGCTTGGCCTCTATTCCTGCTGCTGCTCTCTGCAGCTCTGGGACTTGCCTTTGCCAGCCTGCAAGGGATCTTTTCTCAGGCTAAACTGAAGAATGCCTCAGCCTACTCTTGGCTACACTTGGGCTTGAGCTAATGCTTGTAAGCCTGGGTTCTGAAACAGAGTCACAAAGGGAAAAAAAATGACATGAAATAACATAACATGAATTAACATAAAATCAAGAAAATTAATAAATTAACAACAAAATGAAATAAAATTCATTGTGTTATGTGTCCTTGACATTGATTTTGGAACTGAAAACCCTCTGTCCTTTCAGGCAAACAGTCTCTTAGATATTGGACTGGCGGACAGGAGAGAAGAGAAGAGGAGAGGAGAGGAGAGGAGAGGAGAGGAGAGGAGAGGAGAGGAGAGGAGAGGAGAGGAGAGGAGAGGAGAGGAGAGGAGAGCAGTTCTGCTCTGTCAGGCCTGCAGTTCTGCGTGACAAGCCCTGAGCGAGCCCTGAGGCCTCCATACATGATACTACAGGCAGTATTGCTACTGGAAGGAAGGCTGCACTGGCAACAAATCCACACTGTCTTTTTGCAAAAAAGGGACTCTATTAGGTTGCTTACTCCCCTATTTTGTAGGTACAGGGACTGATTTGGAGCCAGCACCCCAAAGGCTTCCTCCAAAGGGCTGCACATATGCGGCTGTGTCACCCCCATGTCACAATGCCAGCACCCGGCAACGCAGTGGTCACCAGGCCCCACGCAGGATCCAGAGGAGCAGCCTCCCGTGTCCACTGCCAGAGCTGGCCCGGGGGCAGCCCCAGCACATCTGACAGGAAGCACTTGAGGAGCTGCTGGAATCACAGGCCAGGGGCTGAGGGAAGAAAACCTTGCATGAGGCTGCTGGAGGTTCTCCGCTGCAAGACAATCTGCTGGCGGGGCCTCCTTCCAAGCTCGGCTCATGGATGCAAATCCTTTTCAACTGGATAGCAGTGGCAAGACCAAGGCAATTCCTTCTTGAGGAGCACTGCACATCTCAGCATCCTCATCTCCTACAGAGCAACGCTCAGGAGCCATAAGAGATAGGATGTCGAGGGCTTGCAAGGGCTTGCAAGGGCTTGCAGTGCTTTGGAACACCCACTGGTGTCCTACACAGGGACAGCAAGGATTCTTGCCCACAAGGTCTATCAGCTCAGAGGCACTTGGGCACTCTGGCAAGTCCGCCAGATAGCTCCAGCTCAAGGGAGGATAGGGCTTGGGCAGCTCCTGGGAAGCATGAGCAGCCTGTGGGATAAGGAGCCAGGTCTGGCTCACATGCTCAGGGAACAGCCCATGGCCAGCACTGGGCTTCAGCAAGGAACTTTTTCCCCTGGGGCACATTGGCACTGGTCCCCGGCGGTTTTTTGCCTTCCTCTGCAGTTCTCAGCACCGCCCCTTGCCACCATTTCTTTGGGCCATTTGGCCTGGGAGCCGGCTGCTCATGCTCCACCATGCTGGCAGCCGCAGCTGCCACTTCTCAGCTCTCCCTGCAGCTAACACAAGCGCCTGGCAGGGACCAGAGCACTTCTCATGCATCCCTGGCCAAGAAGCACAGCAGCCAAACAAGTTGTGGAAGGCAAAAAGTCTGCTCGTCATCGCTACATGTCACGCGTTGGAAGAGATGCCACGGTACCACTCACCTCTTCTTCCTCTTCTTCCTCTTCTTCTTCTTCTTCTTCTTCTTCTTCTTCTTCTTCCTCTTTTGTGCATGGTCAGTCCCACAACTCCTTGTCAAGGTTCTCCCTCTGCAGGAACCGCGGACAGCTTGGCCTCTATTCCTGCTGCTGCTCTCTGCAGCTCTGGGACTTGCCTTTGCCAGCCTGCAAGGGATCTTTTCTCATGCTAAACTGAAGAATGCATCAGCCTACTCCTGGCTACACTTGGGCTTGAGCTAATGCTTGTGAGCCTGGGTTCTGAAACAGAGTCACAAAGGGAAAAAAAATGACATGAAATAACATAACATGAATTAACATAAAACCAAGAAAATTAATAAATTAACAACAAAATAAAATAAAATTCATTGTGTTATGTGTCCTTGACATTGATTTTGGAACTGAAAACCCTCTGTCCTTTCAGGCAAACAGTCTCTTAGATATTGGACTGGCGGACAGGACAGAAGAGAAGAGGAGAGGAGAGGAGAGGAGAGGAGAGGAGAGGAGAGGAGAGGAGAGGAGAGGAGAGGAGAGGAGAGAAGAGGAGAGGAGAGGAGAGGAGAGGAGAGCAGTTCTGCTCTGTCAGGCCTGCAGTTCTGCGTGACAAGCCCTGAGCGAGCCCTGAGGCCTCCATACATGATACTACAGGCAGTATTGCTACTGGAAGGAAGGCTGCACTGGCAACAAATCCACACTGTCTTTTTGCAAAAAAGGGACTCTATTAGGTTGCTTACTCCCCTATTTTGTAGGTACAGGGACTGATTTGGAGCCAGCACCCCAAAGGCTTCCTCCAAAGGGCTGCACATATGCGGCTGTGTCACCCCCATGTCACAATGCCAGCACCCGGCAACGCAGTGGTCACCAGGCCCCACGCAGGATCCAGAGGAGCAGCCTCCCGTGTCCACTGCCAGAGCTGGCCCGGGGGCAGCCCCAGCACATCTGACAGGAAGCACTTGAGGAGCTGCTGGAATCACAGGCCAGGGGCTGAGGGAAGAAAACCTTGCATGAGGCTGCTGGAGGTTCTCCGCTGCAAGACAATCTGCTGGCGGGGCCACCTTCCAAGCTCGGCTCATGGATGCAAATCCTTTTCAACTGGATAGCAGTGGCAAGACCAAGGCAATTCCTTCTTGAGGAGCACTGCACAGCTCACCATCCTCATCTCCTACACAGCAAAGCTCAGGAGCCGTAAGAGATAGGATGTCGAGGGCTTGCAAGGGCTTGCAAGGGCTTGCAGTGCTTTGGAACACCCACTGGTGTCCTACACAGGGACAGCAAGGATTCTTGCCCACAAGGTCTAGCAGCTCAGAGGCACTTGGGCACTCTGGCAAGTCCGCCAGATAGCTCCAGCTCAAGGGAGGATAGGGCTTGGGCAGCTCCTGGGAAGCATGAGCAGCCTGTGGGACAAGGAGCCAGGTCTGGCTCACATGCTCAGGGAACAGCCCATGGCCAGCACTGGGCTCAGCAAGGAACTTTTTCCCCTGCGGCACATTGGCACTGGTCCCCGGCGGTTTTTTGCCTTCCTCTGCAGTTCTCAGCACCGCCCCTTGCCACCATTTCTTTGGGCCATTTGGCCTGGGAGCCGGCTGCTCATGCTCCACCATGCTGGCAGCCGCAGCTGCCACTTCTCAGCTCTCCCTGCAGCTAACACAAGCGCCTGGCAGGGACCAGAGCACTTCTCATGCATCCCTGGCCAAGAAGCACAGCAGCCAAACAAGTTGTGCAAGGCAAAAAGTCTGCTCGTCATCGCTACATGTCACGCGTTGGAAGAGATGCCACGGTACCACTCACCTCTTCTTCCTCTTCTTCCTCTTCTTCTTCTTCTTCTTCTTCTTCTTCTTCTTCTTCTTCCTCTTTTGTGCATGGTCAGTCCCACAACTCCTTGTCAAGGTTCTCCCTCTGCAGGAACCGCGGACAGCTTGGCCTCTATTCCTGCTGCTGCTCTCTGCAGCTCTGGGACTTGCCTTTGCCAGCCTGCAAGGGATCTTTTCTCATGCTAAACTGAAGAATGCCTCAGCCTACTCCTGGCTACACTTGGGCTTGAGCTAATGCTTGTGAGCCTGGGTTCTGAAACAGAGTCACAAAGGGAAAAAAAATGACATGAAATAACATAACATGAATTAACATAAAACCAAGAAAATTAATAAATTAACAACAAAATAAAATAAAATTCATTGTGTTATGTGTCCTTGACATTGATTTTGGAACTGAAAACCCTCTGTCCTTTCAGGCAAACAGTCTCTTAGATATTGGACTGGCGGACAGGAGAGAAGAGAAGAGGAGAGGAGAGGAGAGAACAGGAGAGGAGAGGAGAGGAGAGGACAGGAGAGGAGAGGAGAGGAGAGGAGAGGAGAGGAGAGGAGAGCAGTTCTGCTCTGTCAGGCCTGCAGTTCTGCGTGACAAGCCCTGAGCGAGCCCTGAGGCCTCCATACATGATACTACAGGCAGTATTGCTACTGGAAGGAAGGCTGCACTGGCAACAAATCCACACTGTCTTTTTGCAAAAAAGGGACTCTATTAGGTTGCTTACTCCCCTATTTTGTAGGTACAGGGACTGATTTGGAGCCAGCACCCCAAAGGCTTCCTCCAAAGGGCTGCACATATGCGGCTGTGTCACCCCCATGTCACAATGCCAGCACCCGGCAACGCAGTGGTCACCAGGCCCCACGCAGGATCCAGAGGAGCAGCCTCCTGTGTCCACTGCCAGAGCTGGCCCGGGGGCAGCCCCAGCACATCTGACAGGAAGCACTTGAGGAGCTGCTGGAATCACAGGCCAGGGGCTGAGGGAAGAAAACCTTGCATGAGGCTGCTGGAGGTTCTCCGCTGCAAGACAATCTGCTGGCGGGGCCACCTTCCAAGCTCGGCTCATGGATGCAAATCCTTTTCAACTGGATAGCAGTGGCAAGACCAAGGCAATTCCTTCTTGAGGAGCACTGCACAGCTCACCATCCTCATCTCCTACAGAGCAACGCTCAGGAGCCGTAAGAGATAGGATGTCGAGGGCTTGCAAGGGCTTGCAAGGGCTTGCAGTGCTTTGGAACACCCACTGGTGTCCTACACAGGGACAGCAAGGATTCTTGCCCACAAGGTCTAGCAGCTCAGAGGCACTTGGGCACTCTGGCAAGTCCGCCAGATAGCTCCAGCTCAAGGGAGGATAGGGCTTGGGCAGCTCCTGGGAAGCATGAGCAGCCTGTGGGACAAGGAGCCAGGTCTGGCTCACATGCTCAGGGAACAGCCCATGGCCAGCACTGGGCTCAGCAAGGAACTTTTTCCCCTGCGGCACATTGGCACTGGTCCCCGGCGGTTTTTTGCCTTCCTCTGCAGTTCTCAGCACGGCCCCTTGCCACCATTTCTTTGGGCCATTTGGCCTGGGAGCCGGCTGCTCATGCTCCACCATGCTGGCAGCCGCAGCTGCCACTTCTCAGCTCTCCCTGCAGCTAACACAAGTGCCTGGCAGGGACCAGAGCGCTTCTCATGCATCCCTGGCCAAGAAGCACAGCAGCCAAACAAGTTGTGGAAGGCAAAAAGTCTGCTCGTCATCGCTACATGTCACGCTTTGGAAGAGATGCCACGGTACCACTCACCTCTTCTTCCTCTTCTTCCTCTTCTTCCTCTTCTTCTTCTTCTTCTTCTTCTTCCTCTTTTGTGCATGGTCAGTCCCACAACTCCTTGTCAAGGTTCTCCCTCTGCAGGAACCGCGGACAGCTTGGCCTCTATTCCTGCTGCTGCTCTCTGCAGCTCTGGGACTTGCCTTTGCCAGCCTGCAAGGGATCTTTTCTCAGGCTAAACTGAAGAATGCCTCAGCCTACTCCTGGCTACACTTGGGCTTGAGCTAATGCTTGTGAGCCTGGGTTCTGAAACAGAGTCACAAAGGGAAAAAAAATGACATGAAATAACATAACATGAATTAACTTAAAATCAAGAAAATTAATAAATTAACAACAAAATAAAATAAAATTAATTGTGTTATGTGTCCTTGACATTGATTTTGGAACTGAAAACCCTCTGTCCTTTCAGGCAAACAGTCTCTTAGATATTGGACTGGCGGACAGGAGAGAAGAGAAGAGGAGAGGAGAGGAGAGGAGAGGAGAGGAGAGGAGAGGAGAGGAGAGGAGAGCAGTTCTGCTCTGTCAGGCCTGCAGTTCTGCGTGACAAGCCCTGAGCGAGCCCTGAGGCCTCCATACATGATACTACAGGCAGTATTGCTACTGGAAGGAAGGCTGCACTGGCAACAAATCCACACTGTCTTTTTGCAAAAAAGGGACTCTATTAGGTTGCTTACTCCCCTATTTTGTAGGTACAGGGACTGATTTGGAGCCAGCACCCCAAAGGCTTCCTCCAAAGGGCTGCACATATGCGGCTGTGTCACCCCCATGTCACAATGCCAGCACCCGGCAACGCAGTGGTCACCAGGCCCCACGCAGGATCCAGAGGAGCAGCCTCCCGTGTCCAGTGCCAGAGCTGGCCCGGGGGCAGCCCCAGCACATCTGACAGGAAGCACTTGAGGAGCTGCTGGAATCACAGGCCGGGGGCTGAGGGAAGGAAACCTTGCATGAGGCTGCTGGAGGTTCTCCGCTGCAAGACAACCTGCTGGCAGGGCCACCTTCCAAGCTCGGCTCATGGATGCAAATCCTTTTCAACTGGATAGCAGTGGCAAGACCAAGGCAATTCCTTCTTGAGGAGCACTGCACAGCTCACCATCCTCATCTCCTACACAGCAACGCTCAGGAGCCATAAGAGATAGGATGTCGAGGGCTTGCAAGGGCTTGCAAGGGCTTGCAGTGCTTTGGAACACCCACTGGTGTCCTACACAGGGACAGCAAGGATTCTTGCCCACAAGGTCTATCAGCTCAGAGGCACTTGGGCACTCTGGCAAGTCCGCCAGATAGCTCCAGCTCAAGGGAGGATAGGGCTTGGGCAGCTCCTGGGAAGCATGAGCAGCCTGTGGGACAAGGAGCCAGCTCTGGCTCACATGCTCAGGGAACAGCCCATGGCCAGCACTGGGCTCAGCAAGGAACTTTTTCCCCTGCGGCACATTGGCACTGGTCCCCGGCGGTTTTTTGCCTTCCTCTGCAGTTCTCAGCACGGCCCCTTGCCACCATTTCTTTGGGCCATTTGGCCTGGGAGCCGGCTGCTCATGCTCCACCATGCTGGCAGCCGCAGCTGCCACTTCTCAGCTCTCCCTGCAGCTAACACAAGCGCCTGGCAGGGACCAGAGCGCTTCTCATGCATCCCTGCCCAAGAAGCACAGCAGCCAAACAAGTTGTGGAAGGCAAAAAGTCTGCTCGTCATCGCTACATGTCACGCTTTGGAAGAGATGCCACAGTACCACTCACCTCTTCTTCCTCTTCTTCCTCTTCTTCTTCTTCTTCTTCTTCTTCTTCTTCTTCTTCTTCTTCTTCTTCTTCTTCTTCTTCTTCCTCTTTTGTGCATGGTCAGTCCCACAACTCCTTGTCAAGGTTCTCCCTCTGCAGGAACCGCGGACAGCTTGGCCTCTATTCCTGCTGCTGCTCTCTGCAGCTCTGGGACTTGCCTTTGCCAGCCCGCAAGGGATCTTTTCTCCTGCTAAACTGAAGAATGCCTCAGCCTACTCCTGGCTACACTTGGGCTTGAGCTAATGCTTGTGAGCCTGGGTTCTGAAACAGAGTCACAAAGGGAAAAAAAATGACATGAAATAACATAACATGAATTAACATAAAATCAAGAAAATTAATAAATTAACAACAAAATAAAATAAAATTCATTGTGTTATGTGTCCTTGACATTGATTTTGGAACTGAAAACCCTCTGTCCTTTCAGGCAAACAGTCTCTTAGATATTGGACTGGCGGACAGGAGAGAAGAGGAGAGGAGAGGAGAGGAGAGGGGAGGAGAGGAGAGGAGAGGAGAGGAGAGGAGAGGAGAGCAGTTCTGCTCTGTCAGGCCTGCAGTTCTGCGTGACAAGCCCTGAGCGAGCCCTGAGGCCTCCATACATGATACTACAGGCAGTATTGCTACTGGAAGGAAGGCTGCACTGGCAACAAATCCACACTGTCTTTTTGCAAAAAAGGGACTCTATTAGGTTGCTTACTCCCCTATTTTGTAGGTACAGGGACTGATTTGGAGCCAGCACCCCAAAGGCTTCCTCCAAAGGGCTGCACATATGCGGCTGTGTCACCCCCATGTCACAATGCCAGCACCCGGCAACGCAGTGGTCACCAGGCCCCACGCAGGATCCAGAGGAGCAGCCTCCCGTGTCCAGTGCCAGAGCTGGCCCGGGGGCAGCCCCAGCACATCTGACAGGAAGCACTTGAGGAGCTGCTGGAATCACAGGCCAGGGGCTGAGGGAAGAAAACCTTGCATGAGGCTGCTGGAGGTTCTCCGCTGCAAGACAATCTGCTGGCAGGGCCACCTTCCAAGCTCGGCTCATGGATGCAAATCCTTTTCAACTGGATAGCAGTGGCAAGACCAAGGCAATTCCTTCTTGAGGAGCACTGCACAGCTCACCATCCTCATCTCCTACAGAGCAACGCTCAGGAGCCGTAAGAGATAGGATGTCGAGGGCTTGCAAGGGCTTGCAAGGGCTTGCAGTGCTTTGGAACACCCACTGGTGTCCTACACAGGGACAGCAAGGATTCTTGCCCACAAGGTCTATCAGCTCAGAGGCACTTGGGCACTCTGGCAAGTCCGCCAGATAGCTCCAGCTCAAGGGAGTATAGGGCTTGGGCAGCTCCTGCGAAGCATGAGCAGCCTGTGGGACAAGGAGCCAGGTCTGGCTCACATGCTCAGGGAACAGCCCATGGCCAGCACTGGGCTCAGCAAGGAACTTTTTCCCCCGGGGCACATTGGCACTGGTCCCCGGCAGCTTTTTGCCTTCCTCTGCAGTTCTCAGCACGGCCCCTTGCCACCATTTCTTTGGGCCATTTGGCCTGGGAGCCGGCTGCTCATGCTCCACCATGCTGGCAGCCGCAGCTGCCACTTCTCAGCTCTCCCTGCAGCTAACACGAACGCCTGGCAGGGAGCAGAGCGCTTCTCATACATCCCTGGCCAAGAAGCACAGCAGCCAAACAAGTTGTGGAAGGAAAAAGTCTGCTCGTCATCGCTACATGTCACGCTTTGGAAGAGATGCCACGGTACCACTCACCTCTTCTTCCTCTTCTGCCTCTTCTTCTTCTTCTTCTTCTTCTTCTTCTTCTTCTTCTTCTTCTTCTTCTTCTTCCTCTTTTGTGCATGGTCAGTCCCACAACTCCTTGTCAAGGTTCTCCCTCTGCAGGAACCGCGGACAGCTTGGCCTCTATTCCTGCTGCTGCTCTCTGCAGCTCTGGGACTTGCCTTTGCCAGCCTGCAAGGGATCTTTTCTCCTGCTAAACTGAAGAATGCCTCAGCCTACTCCTGGCTACACTTGGGCTTGAGCTAATGCTTGTGAGCCTGGGTTCTGAAACAGAGTCACAAAGGGAAAAAAAATGACATGAAATAACATAACATGAATTAACATAAAATCAAGAAAATTAATAAATTAACAACAAAATGAAATAAAATTCATTGTGTTATGTGTCCTTGACATTGATTTTGGAACTGAAAACCCTCTGTCCTTTCAGGCAAACAGTCTCTTAGATATTGGACTGGCGGACAGGAGAGAAGAGAAGAGAAGAGGAGAGGAGAGGAGAGGAGAGGAGAGGAGAGGAGAGGACAGGAGAGGAGAGGAGAGGAGAGGTGAGGAGAGGAGAGGAGAGGACAGGACAGGAGAGGAGAGGAGAGAAGAGGAGAGGAGAGGAGAGGAGAGGAGAGGACAGGAGAGGAGAGGAGAGGAGAGGAGAGCAGTTCTGCTCTGTCAGGCCTGCAGTTCTGCGTGACAAGCCCTGAGCGAGCCCTGAGGCCTCCATACATGATACTACAGGCAGTATTGCTACTGGAAGGAAGGCTGCACTGGCAACAAATCCACACTGTCTTTTTGCAAAAAAGGGACTCTATTAGGTTGCTTACTCCCCTATTTTGTAGGTACAGGGACTGATTTGGAGCCAGCACCCCAAAGGCTTCCTCCAAAGGGCTGCACATATGCGGCTGTGTCACCCCCATGTCACAATGCCAGCACCCGGCAACGCAGTGGTCACCAGGCCCCACGCAGGATCCAGAGGAGCAGCCTCCCGTGTCCACTGCCAGAGCTGGCCCGGGGGCAGCCCCAGCACATCTGACAGGAAGCACTTGAGGAGCTGCTGGAATCACAGGCCAGGGGCTGAGGGAAGAAAACCTTGCATGAGGCTGCTGGAGGTTCTCCGCTGCAAGACAATCTGCTGGCAGGGCCACCTTCCAAGCTCGGCTCATGGATGCAAATCCTTTTCAACTGGATAGCAGTGGCAAGACCAAGGCAATTCCTTCTTGAGGAGCACTGCACAGCTCACCATCCTCATCTCCTACAGAGCAACGCTCAGGAGCCGTAAGAGATAGGATGTCGAGGGCTTGCAAGGGCTTGCAAGGGCTTGCAGTGCTTTGGAACACCCACTGGTGTCCTACACAGGGACAGCAAGGATTCTTGCCCACAAGGTCTATCAGTTCAGAGGCACTTGGGCACTCTGGCAAGTCCGCCAGATAGCTCCAGCTCAAGGGAGGATAGGGCTTGGGCAGCTCCTGGGAAGCATGAGCAGCCTGTGGGACAAGGAGCCAGGTCTGGCTCACATGCTCAGGGAACAGCCCATGGCCAGCACTGGGCTCAGCAAGGAACTTTTTCCCCCGGGGCACCTTGGCACTGGTCCCCGGCGGTTTTTTGCCTTCCTCTGCAGTTCTCAGCACCGCCCCTTGCCACCATTTCTTTGGGCCATTTGGCCTGGGAGCCGGCTGCTCATGCTCCACCATGCTGGCAGCCGCAGCTGCCACTTCTCAGCTCTCCCTGCAGCTAACACAAGCGCCTGGCAGGGACCAGAGCGCTTCTCATGCATCCCTGCCCAAGAAGCACAGCAGCCAAACAAGTTGTGGAAGGCAAAAAGTCTGCTCGTCATCGCTACATGTCACGCTTTGGAAGAGATGCCACGGTACCACTCACCTCTTCTTCCTCTTCTTCCTCTTCTTCCTCTTCTTCTTCTTCTTCTTCTTCTTCTTCTTCCTCTTTTGTGCATGGTCAGTCCCACAACTCCTTGTCAAGGTTCTCCCTCTGCAGGAACCGCGGACAGCTTGGCCTCTATTCCTGCTGCTGCTCTCTGCAGCTCTGGGACTTGCCTTTGCCAGCCTGCAAGGGATCTTTTCTCAGGCTAAACTGAAGAATGCCTCAGCCTACTCCTGGCTACACTTGGGCTTGAGCTAATGCTTGTGAGCCTGGGTTCTGAAACAGAGTCACAAAGGGAAAAAAAATGACATGAAATAACATAACATGAATTAACATAAAATCAAGAAAATTAATAAATTAACAACAAAATAAAATAAAATTCATTGTGTTATGTGTCCTTGACATTGATTTTGGAACTGAAAACCCTCTGTCCTTTCAGGCAAACAGTCTCTTAGATATTGGACTGGCGGACAGGAGAGAAGAGAAGAGGAGAGGAGAGGAGAGGAGAGGAGAGGAGAGGAGAGGAGAGGAGAGGAGAGGAGAGGAGAGGAGAGGAGAGGAGAGGAGAGGAGAGCAGTTCTGCTCTGTCAGGCCTGCAGTTCTGCGTGACAAGCCCTGAGCGAGCCCTGAGGCCTCCATACATGATACTACAGGCAGTATTGCTACTGGAAGGAAGGCTGCACTGGCAACAAATCCACACTGTCTTTTTGCAAAAAAGGGACTCTATTAGGTTGCTTACTCCCCTATTTTGTAGGTACAGGGACTGATTTGGAGCCAGCACCCCAAAGGCTTCCTCCAAAGGGCTGCACATATGCGGCTGTGTCACCCCCATGTCACAATGCCAGCACCCGGCAACGCAGTGGTCACCAGGCCCCACGCAGGATCCAGAGGAGCAGCCTCCTGTGTCCACTGCCAGAGCTGGCCCGGGGGCAGCCCCAGCACATCTGACAGGAAGCACTTGAGGAGCTGCTGGAATCACAGGCCAGGGGCTGAGGGAAGAAAACCTTGCATGAGGCTGCTGGAGGTTCTCCGCTGCAAGACAATCTGCTGGCGGGGCCACCTTCCAAGCTCGGCTCATGGATGCAAATCCTTTTCAACTGGATAGCAGTGGCAAGACCAAGGCAATTCCTTCTTGAGGAGCACTGCACAGCTCACCATCCTCATCTCCTACAGAGCAACGCTCAGGAGCCGTAAGAGATAGGATGTCGAGGGCTTGCGAGGGCTTGCAAGGGCTTGCAGTGCTTTGGAACACCCACTGGTGTCCTACACAGGGACAGCAAGGATTCTTGCCCACAAGGTCTAGCAGCTCAGAGGCACTTGGGCACTCTGGCAAGTCCGCCAGATAGCTCCAGCTCAAGGGAGGATAGGGCTTGGGCAGCTCCTGGGAAGCATGAGCAGCCTGTGGGACAAGGAGCCAGGTCTGGCTCACATGCTCAGGGAACAGCCCATGGCCAGCACTGGGCCCAGCAAGGAACTTTTTCCCCTGGGGCACATTGGCACTGGTCCCCGGCGGATTTTGCCTTCCTCTGCAGTTCTCAGCACGGCCCCTTGCCACCATTTCTTTGGGCCATTTGGCCTGGGAGCCGGCTGCTCATGCTCCACCATGCTGGCAGCCGCAGCTGCCACTTCTCAGCTCTCCCTGCAGCTAACACAAGCACCTGGCAGGGACCAGAGCGCTTCTCATGCATCCCTGGCCAAGAAGCACAGCAGCCAAACAAGTTGTGGAAGGCAAAAAGTCTGCTCGTCATCGCTACATGTCACGCTTTGGAAGAGATGCCACGGTACCACTCACCTCTTCTTCCTCTTCTTCCTCTTCTTCCTCTTCTTCTTCTTCTTCTTCTTCTTCCTCTTTTGTGCATGGTCAGTCCCACAACTCCTTGTCAAGGTTCTCCCTCTGCAGGAACCGCGGACAGCTTGGCCTCTATTCCTGCTGCTGCTCTCTGCAGCTCTGGGACTTGCCTTTGCCAGCCTGCAAGGGATCTTTTCTCAGGCTAAACTGAAGAATGCCTCAGCCTACTCCTGGCTACACTTGGGCTTGAGCTAATGCTTGTGAGCCTGGGTTCTGAAACAGAGTCACAAAGGGAAAAAAAATGACATGAAATAACATAACATGAATTAACTTAAAATCAAGAAAATTAATAAATTAACAACAAAATAAAATAAAATTCATTGTGTTATGTGTCCTTGACATTGATTTTGGAACTGAAAACCCTCTGTCCTTTCAGGCAAACAGTCTCTTAGATATTGGACTGGCGGACAGGAGAGAAGAGAAGAGGAGAGGAGAGGAGAGAACAGGAGAGGAGAGGAGAGGAGAGGACAGGAGAGGAGAGGAGAGGAGAGGAGAGGAGAGGAGAGGAGAGGAGAGGAGAGGAGAGCAGTTCTGCTCTGTCAGGCCTGCAGTTCTGCGTGACAAGCCCTGAGAGAGCCCTGAGGCCTCCATACATGATACTACAGGCAGTATTGCTACTGGAAGGAAGGCTGCACTGGCAACAAATCCACACTGTCTTTTTGCAAAAAAGGGACTCTATTAGGTTGCTTACTCCCCTATTTTGTAGGTACAGGGACTGATTTGGAGCCAGCACCCCAAAGGCTTCCTCCAAAGGGCTGCACATATGCGGCTGTGTCACCCCCATGTCACAATGCCAGCACCCGGCAACGCAGTGCTCACCAGGCCCCACGCAGGATCCAGAGGAGCAGCCTCCCGTGTCCACTGCCAGAGCTGGCCCGGGGGCAGCCCCAGCACATCTGACAGGAAGCACTTGAGGAGCTGCTGGAATCACAGGCCAGGGGCTGAGGGAAGAAAACCTTGCATGAGGCTGCTGGAGGTTCTCCGCTGCAAGACAATCTGCTGGCAGGGCCACCTTCCAAGCTCGGCTCATGGATGCAAATCCTTTTCAACTGGATAGCAGTGGCAAGACCAAGGCAATTCCTTCTTGAGGAGCACTGCACAGCTCACCATCCTCATCTCCTACAGAGCAACGCTCAGGAGCCGTAAGAGATAGGATGTCGAGGGCTTGCGAGGGCTTGCAAGGGCTTGCAGTGCTTTGGAACACCCACTGGTGTCCTACACAGGGACAGCAAGGATTCTTGCCCACAAGGTCTATCAGCTCAGAGGCACTTGGGCACTCTGGCAAGTCCGCCAGATAGCTCCAGCTCAAGGGAGGATAGGGCTTGGGCAGCTCCTGGGAAGCATGAGCAGCCTGTGGGACAAGGAGCCAGGTCTGGCTCACATGCTCAGGGAACAGCCCATGGCCAGCACTGGGCCCAGCAAGGAACTTTTTCCCCTGGGGCACATTGGCACTGGTCCCCGGCGGATTTTGCCTTCCTCTGCAGTTCTCAGCACGGCCCCTTGCCACCATTTCTTTGGGCCATTTGGCCTGGGAGCCGGCTGCTCATGCTCCACCATGCTGGCAGCCGCAGCTGCCACTTCTCAGCTCTCCCTGCAGCTAACACAAGCACCTGGCAGGGACCAGAGCGCTTCTCATGCATCCCTGCCCAAGAAGCACAGCAGCCAAACAAGTTGTGGAAGGCAAAAAGTCTGCTCGTCATCGCTACATGTCACGCTTTGGAAGAGATGCCACGGTACCACTCACCTCTTCTTCCTCTTCTTCCTCTTCTTCTTCTTCTTCTTCTTCTTCTTCTTCTTCTTCTTCCTCTTTTGTGCATGGTCAGTCCCACAACTCCTTGTCAAGGTTCTCCCTCTGCAGGAACCGCGGACAGCTTGGCCTCTATTCCTGCTGCTGCTCTCTGCAGCTCTGGGACTTGCCTTTGCCAGCCTGCAAGGGATCTTTTCTCCTGCTAAACTGAAGAATGCCTCAGCCTACTCCTGGCTACACTTGGGCTTGAGCTAATGCTTGTGAGCCTGGGTTCTGAAACAGAGTCACAAAGGGAAAAAAAATGACATGAAATAACATGAATTAACATAAAATCAAGAAAATTAATAAATTAACAACAAAATAAAATAAAATTCATTGTGTTCTGTGTCCTTGAAATTGATTTTGTAATTGAAAACCCTCTGTCCTTTCAGGCAAACAGTCTCTTAGATATTGGACTGGCGGACAGGAGAGAAGAGGAGAGGAGAGGAGAGGAGAGGAGAGGACAGGAGAGGAGAGGAGAGGAGAGGAGAGCAGTTCTGCTCTGTCAGGCCTGCAGTTCTGCCTGACAAGCCCTGAGCGAGCCCTGAGGCCTCCATGCATGATACTACAGGCAGTATTGCTACTGGAAGGAAGGCTGCACTGGCAACAAATCCACACTGTCTTTTTGCAAAAAAGGGACTCTATTAGGTTGCTTACTCCCCTATTTTGTAGGTACAGGGACTGATTTGGAGCCAGCACCCCAAAGGCTTCCTCCAAAGGGCTGCACATATGCGGCTGTGTCAGCCCCATGTCACAATGCCAGCACCCGGCAACGCAGTGGTCACCAGGCCCCACGCAGGATCCAGAGGAGCAGCCTCCCGTGTCCACTGCCAGAGCTGGCCCGGGGGCAGCCCCAGCACATCTGACAGGAAGCACTTGAGGAGCTGCTGGAATCACAGGCCAGGGGCTGAGGGAAGAAAACCTTGCATGAGGCTGCTGGAGGTTCTCCGCTGCAAGACAATCTGCTGGCAGGGCCACCTTCCAAGCTCGGCTCATGGATGCAAATCCTTTTCAACTGGATAGCAGTGGCAAGACCAAGGCAATTCCTTCTTGAGGAGCACTGCACAGCTCACCATCCTCATCTCCTACACAGCAACGCTCAGGAGCCGTAAGAGATAGGATGTCGAGGGCTTGCAAGGGCTTGCAAGGGCTTGCAGTGCTTTGGAACACCCACTGGTGTCCTACACAGGGACAGCAAGGATTCTTGCCCACAGGGTCTATCAGCTCAGAGGCACTTGGGCACTCTGGCAAGTCCGCCAGATAGCTCCAGCTCAAGGGAGGATAGGGCTTGGGCAGCTCCTGGGAAGCATGAGCAGCCTGTGGGACAAGGAGCCAGGTCTGGCTCACATGCTCAGGGAACAGCCCATGGCCCGCACTGGGCTCAGCAAGGAACTTTTTCCCCTGGGGCACGTTGGCACTGGTCCCCGGCGGTTTTTTGCCTTCCTCTGCACTTCTCAGCACGGCCCCTTGCCACCATTTCTTTGGGCCATTTGGCCTGGGAGCCGGCTGCTCATGCTCCACCATGCTGGCAGCCGCAGCTGCCACTTCTCAGCTCTCCCTGCAGCTAACACAAGCGCCTGGCAGGGACCAGAGCGCTTCTCATGCATCCCTGGCCAAGAAGCACAGCAGCCAAACAAGTTGTGGAAGGCAAAAAGTCTGCTCGTCATCGCTACATGTCACGCTTTGGAAGAGATGCCACGGTACCACTCACCTCTTCTTCCTCTTCTTCCTCTTCTTCTTCTTCTTCTTCTTCTTCTTCTTCTTCCTCTTTTGTGCATGGTCAGTCCCACAACTCCTTGTCAAGGTTCTCCCTCTGCAGGAACCGCGGACAGCTTGGCCTCTATTCCTGCTGCTGCTCTCTGCAGCTCTGGGACTTGCCTTTGCCAGCCTGCAAGGGATCTTTTCTCCTGCTAAACTGAAGAATGCCTCAGCCTACTCCTGGCTACACTTGGGCTTGAGCTAATGCTTGTGAGCCTGGGTTCTGAAACAGAGTCACAAAGGGAAAAAAAATGACATGAAATAACATAACATGAATTAACATAAAATCAAGAAAATTAATAAATTAACAACAAAATAAAATAAAAGTCATTGTGTTATGTGTCCTTGACATTGATTTTGGAACTGAAAACCCTCTGTCCTTTCAGGCAAACAGTCTCTTAGATATTGGACTGGCGGACAGGAGAGAAGAGGAGAGGAGAGGAGAGGAGAGGGGAGGAGAGGAGAGGAGAGGAGAGGAGAGGAGAGGAGAGCAGTTCTGCTCTGTCAGGCCTGCAGTTCTGCCTGACAAGCCCTGAGCGAGCCCTGAGGCCTCCATACGTGATACTACAGGCAGTATTGCTACTGGAAGGAAGGCTGCACGGGCAACAAATCCACACTGTCTTTTTGCAAAAAAGGGACTCTATTAGGTTGCTTACTCCCCTATTTTGTAGGTACAGGGACTGATTTGGAGCCAGCACCCCAAAGGCTTCCTCCAACGGGCTGCACATATGCGGCTGTGTCAGCCCCATGTCACAATGCCAGCACCTGGCAACGCAGTGGTCACCAGGCCCCACGCAGGATCCAGAGGAGCAGCCTCCCGTGTCCACTGCCAGAGCTGGCCCGGGGGCAGCCCCAGCACATCTGACAGGAAGCACTTGAGGAGCTGCTGGAATCACAGGCCAGGGGCTGAGGGAAGAAAACCTTGCATGAGGCTGCTGGAGGTTCTCCGCTGCAAGACAATCTGCTGGCAGGGCCACCTTCCAAGCTCGGCTCATGGATGCAAATCCTTTTCAACTGGATAGCAGTGGCAAGACCAAGGCAATTCCTTCTTGAGGAGCACTGCACAGCTCACCATCCTCATCTCCTACAGAGCAATGCTCAGGAGCCGTAAGAGAGAGGATGTCGAGGGCTTGCAAGGGCTTGCAAGGGCTTGCAGTGCTTTGGAACACCCACTGGTGTCCTACACAGGGACAGCAAGGATTCTTGCCCACAGGGTCTATCAGCTCAGAGGCACTTGGGCACTCTGGCAAGTCCGCCAGATAGCTCCAGCTCAAGGGAGGATAGGGCTTGGGCAGCTCCTGGGAAGCATGAGCAGCCTGTGGGACAAGGAGCCAGGTCTGGCTCACATGCTCAGGGAACAGCCCATGGCCCGCACTGGGCTCAGCAAGGAACTTTTTCCCCTGGGGCACGTTGGCACTGGTCCCGGGCGGTTTTTTGCCTTCCTCTGCAGTTCTCAGCACGGCCCCTTGCCACCATTTCTTTGGGCCATTTGGCCTGGGAGCCGGCTGCTCATGCTCCACCATGCTGGCAGCCGCAGCTGCCACTTCTCAGCTCTCCCTGCAGCTAACACAAGCGCCTGGCAGGGACCAGAGCGCTTCTCATGCATCCCTGGCCAAGAAGCACAGCAGCCAAACAAGTTGTGGAAGGCAAAAAGTCTGCTCGTCATCGCTACATGTCACGCTTTGGAAGAGATGCCACGGTACCACTCACCTCTTCTTCCTCTTCTTCCTCTTCTTCTTCTTCTTCTTCTTCTTCTTCTTCTTCCTCTTTTGTGCATGGTCAGTCCCACAACTCCTTGTCAAGGTTCTCCCTCTGCAGGAACCGCGGACAGCTTGGCCTCTATTCCTGCTGCTGCTCTCTGCAGCTCTGGGACTTGCCTTTGCCAGCCTGCAAGGGATCTTTTCTCCTGCTAAACTGAAGAATGCCTCAGCCTACTCCTGGCTACACTTGGGCTTGAGCTAATGCTTGTGAGCCTGGGTTCTGAAACAGAGTCACAAAGGGAAAAAAAATGACATGAAATAACATAACATGAATTAACATAAAATCAAGAAAATTAATAAATTAACAACAAAATAAAATAAAATTCATTGTGTTATGTGTCCTTGACATTGATTTTGGAACTGAAAACCCTCTGTCCTTTCAGGCAAACAGTCTCTTAGATATTGGACTGGCGGACAGGAGAGAAGAGGAGAGGAGAGGAGAGGAGAGGAGAGGAGA
The DNA here is from genome assembly GCF_036013445.1 of Caloenas nicobarica. Taxonomy (NCBI): domain Eukaryota; kingdom Metazoa; phylum Chordata; class Aves; order Columbiformes; family Columbidae; genus Caloenas; species Caloenas nicobarica. The sequence continues at coordinate 19,391,606 of NC_088258.1, forward strand.
GGAGAGGAGAGGAGAGGAGAGGAGAGGAGAGGAGAGGAGAGGACAGGAGAGGAGAGCAGTTCTGCTCTGTCAGGCCTGCAGCTCTGCCTGACAAGCCCTGAGCGAGCCCTGAGGCCTCCATACATGATACTACAGGCAGTATTGCTACTGGAAGGAAGGCTGCACTGGCAACAAATCCACACTGTCTTTTTGCAAAAAAGGGACTCTATTAGGTTGCTTACTCCCCTATTTTGTAGGTACAGGGACTGATTTGGAGCCAGCACCCCAAAGGCTTCATCCAAAGGGCTGCACATAGGCGGCTGTGTCACCCCCATGTCACAATGCCAGCACCCGGCAACGCAGTGGTCACCAGGCCCCACGCAGGATCCAGAGGAGCAGCCTCCCATGTCCACTGCCAGAGCTGGCCCGGGGGCAGCCCCAGCACATCTGACAGGAAGCACTTGAGGAGCTGCTGGAATCACAGGCCAGGGGCTGAGGGAAGAAAACCTTGCATGAGGCTGCTGGAGGTTCTCCGCTGCAAGACAATCTGCTGGCAGGGCCACCTTCCAAGCTCGGCTCATGGATGCAAATCCTTTTCAACTGGATAGCAGTGGCAAGACCAAGGCAATTCCTTCTTGAGGGGCGCTGCACAGCTCACCATCCTCGTCTCCTACAGAGCAACACTCAGGAGCCGTAAGAGAGAGGATGTCGAGGGCTTGCAAGGGCTTGCAAGGGCTTGCAGTGCTTTGGAACACCCACTGGTGTCCTACACAGGGACAGCAACGATTCTTGCCCACAAGGTCTATCAGCTCAGAGGCACTTGGGCACTCTGGCAAGTCCGCCAGATAGCTCCAGCTCCAGGGAGGATAGGGCTTGGGCAGCTCCTGGGAAGCATGAGCAGCCTGTGCGACAAGGAGCCAGCTCTGGCTCACATGCTCAGGGAACAGCCCATGGCCAGCACTGGGCTCAGCAAGGAACTTTTTCCCCCGGGGCACATTGGCACTGGTCCCCGGCAGCTTTTTGCCTTCCTCTGCAGTTCTCAGCACGGCCCCTTGCCACCATTTCTTTGGGCCATTTGGCCTGGGAGCTGGCTGCTCATGCTCCACCATGCTGGCAGCCGCAGCTGCCACTTCTCAGCTCTCCCTGCAGCTAACACAAGCGCCTGGCAGGGACCAGAGCGCTTCTCATGCATCCCTGCCCAAGAAGCACAGCAGCCAAACAAGTTGTGGAAGGCAAAAAGTCTGCTCGTCATCGCTACATGTCACGCTTTGGAAGAGATGCCACGGTACCACTCACCTCTTCTTCCTCTTCTTCCTCTTCTTCCTCTTCTTCTTCTTATTCTTCTTCTTCTTCTTCTTCTTCTTCTTCTTCCTCTTTTGTGCATGGTCAGTCCCACAACTCCTTGTCAGGGTTCTCCCTCTGCAGGAACCGCGGACAGCTTGGCCTCTATTCCTGCTGCTGCTCTCTGCAGCTCTGGGACTTGCCTTTGCCAGCCTGCAAGGGATCTTTTCTCCTGCTAAACTGAAGAATGCCTCAGCCTACTCCTGGCTACACTTGGGCTTGAGCTAATGCTTGTGAGCCTGGGTTCTGAAACAGAGTCACAAAGGGAAAAAAAATGACATGAAATAACATAACATGAATTAACATCAAATCAAGAAAATTAATAAATTAACAACAAAATAAAATAAAATTCATTGTGTTATGTGTCCTTGACATTGATTTTGGAACTGAAAACCCTCTGTCCTTTCAGGCAAACAGTCTCTTAGATATTGGACTGGCGGACAGGAGAGAAGAGGAGAGGAGAGGAGAGGAGAGGAGAGGAGAGGAGAGGAGAGGAGAGGAGGGGAGAGGAGAGGAGAGGAGAGGAGAGCAGTTCTGCTCTGTCAGGCCTGCAGTTCTGCGTGACAAGCCCTGAGCGAGCCCTGAGGCCTCCATACATGATACTACAGGCAGTATTGCTACTGGAAGGAAGGCTGCACTGGCAACAAATCCACACTGTCTTTTTGCAAAAAAGGGACTCTATTAGGTTGCTTACTCCCCTATTTTGTAGCTACAGGGACTGATTTGGAGCCAGCACCCCAAAGGCTTCCTCCAAAGGGCTGCACATAGGCGGCTGTGTCACCCCCATGTCACAATGCCAGCACCCGGCAACGCAGTGGTCACCAGGCCCCACGCAGGATCCAGAGGAGCAGCCTCCCGTGTCCACTGCCAGAGCTGGCCCGGGGGCAGCCCCAGCACATCTGACAGGAAGCACTTGAGGAGCTGCTGGAATCACAGGCCAGGGGCTGAGGGAAGAAAACCTTGCATGAGGCTGCTGGAGGTTCTCCGCTGCAAGACAATCTGCTGGCAGGGCCACCTTCCAAGCTCGGCTCATGGATGCAAATCCTTTTCAACTGGATAGCAGTGGCAAGACCAAGGCAATTCCTTCTTGAGGAGCACTGCACAGCTCACCATCCTCATCTCCTACACAGCAACGCTCAGTAGCCGTAAGAGATAGGATGTCGAGGGCTTGCAAGGGCTTGCAAGGGCTTGCAGTGCTTTGGAACACCCACTGGTGTCCTACACAGGGACAGCAAGGATTCTTGCCCACAAGGTCTATCAGCTCAGAGGCACTTGGGCACTCTGGCAAGTCCGCCAGATAGCTCCAGCTCAAGGGAGGATAGGGCTTGGGCAGCTCCTGCGAAGCATGAGCAGCCTGTGGGACAAGGAGCCAGGTCTGGCTCACATGCTCAGGGAACAGCCCATGGCCAGCACTGGGCTCAGCAAGGAACTTTTTCCCCCGGGGCACATTGGCACTGGTCCCCGGCGGTTTTTTGCCTTCCTCTGCAGTTCTCAGCACGGCCCCTTGCCACCATTTCTTTGGGCCATTTGGCCTGGGAGCCGGCTGATCATGCTCCACCATGCTGGCAGCCGCAGCTGCCACTTCTCAGCTCTCCCTGCAGCTAACACAAGCGCCTGGCAGGGACCAGAGCGCTTCTCATGCATCCCTGGCCAAGAAGCACAGCAGCCAAACAAGTTGTGCAAGGCAAAAAGTCTGCTCGTCATCGCTACATGTCACGCTTTGGAAGAGATGCCACGGTACCACTCACCTCTTCTTCCTCTTCTTCCTCTTCTTCTTCTTCTTCTTCTTCTTCTTCTTCTTCTTCCTCTTTTGTGCATGGTCAGTCCCACAACTCCTTGTCAAGGTTCTCCCTCTGCAGGAACCGCGGACAGCTTGGCCTCTATTCCTGCTGCTGCTCTCTGCAGCTCTGGGACTTGCCTTTGCCAGCCTGCAAGGGATCTTTTCTCATGCTAAACTGAAGAATGCATCAGCCTACTCCTGGCTACACTTGGGCTTGAGCTAATGCTTGTGAGCCTGGGTTCTGAAACAGAGTCACAAAGGGAAAAAAAATGACATGAAATAACATAACATGAATTAACATAAAACCAAGAAAATTAATAAATTAACAACAAAATAAAATAAAATTCATTGTGTTATGTGTCCTTGACATTGATTTTGGAACTGAAAACCCTCTGTCCTTTCAGGCAAACAGTCTCTTAGATATTGGACTGGCGGACAGGACAGAAGAGAAGAGGAGAGGAGAGGAGAGGAGAGGAGAGGAGAGGAGAGGAGAGGAGAGGAGAGGAGAGGAGAGGAGAGAAGAGGAGAGGAGAGGAGAGGAGAGGAGAGCAGTTCTGCTCTGTCAGGCCTGCAGTTCTGCGTGACAAGCCCTGAGCGAGCCCTGAGGCCTCCATACATGATACTACAGGCAGTATTGCTACTGGAAGGAAGGCTGCACTGGCAACAAATCCACACTGTCTTTTTGCAAAAAAGGGACTCTATTAGGTTGCTTACTCCCCTATTTTGTAGGTACAGGGACTGATTTGGAGCCAGCACCCCAAAGGCTTCCTCCAAAGGGCTGCACATATGCGGCTGTGTCACCCCCATGTCACAATGCCAGCACCCGGCAACGCAGTGGTCACCAGGCCCCACGCAGGATCCAGAGGAGCAGCCTCCCGTGTCCACTGCCAGAGCTGGCCCGGGGGCAGCCCCAGCACATCTGACAGGAAGCACTTGAGGAGCTGCTGGAATCACAGGCCAGGGGCTGAGGGAAGAAAACCTTGCATGAGGCTGCTGGAGGTTCTCCGCTGCAAGACAATCTGCTGGCGGGGCCACCTTCCAAGCTCGGCTCATGGATGCAAATCCTTTTCAACTGGATAGCAGTGGCAAGACCAAGGCAATTCCTTCTTGAGGAGCACTGCACAGCTCACCATCCTCATCTCCTACACAGCAACGCTCAGGAGCCGTAAGAGATAGGATGTCGAGGGCTTGCAAGGGCTTGCAAGGGCTTGCAGTGCTTTGGAACACCCACTGGTGTCCTACACAGGGACAGCAAGGATTCTTGCCCACAAGGTCTAGCAGCTCAGAGGCACTTGGGCACTCTGGCAAGTCCGCCAGATAGCTCCAGCTCAAGGGAGGATAGGGCTTGGGCAGCTCCTGGGAAGCATGAGCAGCCTGTGGGACAAGGAGCCAGGTCTGGCTCACATGCTCAGGGAACAGCCCATGGCCAGCACTGGGCTCAGCAAGGAACTTTTTCCCCTGCGGCACATTGGCACTGGTCCCCGGCGGTTTTTTGCCTTCCTCTGCAGTTCTCAGCACCGCCCCTTGCCACCATTTCTTTGGGCCATTTGGCCTGGGAGCCGGCTGCTCATGCTCCACCATGCTGGCAGCCGCAGCTGCCACTTCTCAGCTCTCCCTGCAGCTAACACAAGCGCCTGGCAGGGACCAGAGCACTTCTCATGCATCCCTGGCCAAGAAGCACAGCAGCCAAACAAGTTGTGCAAGGCAAAAAGTCTGCTCGTCATCGCTACATGTCACGCGTTGGAAGAGATGCCACGGTACCACTCACCTCTTCTTCCTCTTCTTCCTCTTCTTCTTCTTCTTCTTCTTCTTCTTCTTCTTCTTCTTCCTCTTTTGTGCATGGTCAGTCCCACAACTCCTTGTCAAGGTTCTCCCTCTGCAGGAACCGCGGACAGCTTGGCCTCTATTCCTGCTGCTGCTCTCTGCAGCTCTGGGACTTGCCTTTGCCAGCCTGCAAGGGATCTTTTCTCCTGCTAAACTGAAGAATGCCTCAGCCTACTCCTGGCTACACTTGGGCTTGAGCTAATGCTTGTGAGCCTGGGTTCTGAAACAGAGTCACAAAGGGAAAAAAAATGACATGAAATAACATAACATGAATTAACTTAAAATCAAGAAAATTAATAAATTAACAACAAAATAAAATAAAATTCATTGTGTTATGTGTCCTTGACATTGATTTTGGAACTGAAAACCCTCTGTCCTTTCAGGCAAACAGTCTCTTAGATATTGGACTGGCGGACAGGAGAGAAGAGAAGAGGAGAGGAGAGGAGAGAACAGGAGAGGAGAGGAGAGGAGAGGACAGGAGAGGAGAGGAGAGGAGAGGAGAGGAGAGGAGAGGACAGGAGAGGAGAGCAGTTCTGCTCTGTCAGGCCTGCAGCTCTGCCTGACAAGCCCTGAGCGAGCCCTGAGGCCTCCATACATGATACTACAGGCAGTATTGCTACTGGAAGGAAGGCTGCACTGGCAACAAATCCACACTGTCTTTTTGCAAAAAAGGGACTCTATTAGGTTGCTTACTCCCCTATTTTGTAGCTACAGGGACTGATTTGGAGCCAGCACCCCAAAGGCTTCATCCAAAGGGCTGCACATAGGCGGCTGTGTCACCCCCATGTCACAATGCCAGCACCCGGCAACGCAGTGGTCACCAGGCCCCACGCAGGATCCAGAGGAGCAGCCTCCCATGTCCACTGCCAGAGCTGGCCCGGGGGCAGCCCCAGCACATCTGACAGGAAGCACTTGAGGAGCTGCTGGAATCACAGGCCAGGGGCTGAGGGAAGAAAAGCTTGCATGAGGCTGCTGGAGGTTCTCCGCTGCAAGACAATCTGCTGGCAGGGCCACCTTCCAAGCTCGGCTCATGGATGCAAATCCTTTTCAACTGGATAGCAGTGGCAAGACCAAGGCAATTCCTTCTTGAGGGGCGCTGCACAGCTCACCATCCTCGTCTCCTACAGAGCAACACTCAGGAGCCGTAAGAGAGAGGATGTCGAGGGCTTGCAAGGGCTTGCAAGGGCTTGCAGTGCTTTGGAACACCCACTGGTGTCCTACACAGGGACAGCAACGATTCTTGCCCACAAGGTCTATCAGCTCAGAGGCACTTGGGCACTCTGGCAAGTCCGCCAGATAGCTCCAGCTCCAGGGAGGATAGGGCTTGGGCAGCTCCTGGGAAGCATGAGCAGCCTGTGCGACAAGGAGCCAGCTCTGGCTCACATGCTCAGGGAACAGCCCATGGCCAGCACTGGGCTCAGCAAGGAACTTTTTCCCCCGGGGCACATTGGCACTGGTCCCCGGCAGCTTTTTGCCTTCCTCTGCAGTTCTCAGCACGGCCCCTTGCCACCATTTCTTTGGGCCATTTGGCCTGGGAGCTGGCTGCTCATGCTCCACCATGCTGGCAGCCGCAGCTGCCACTTCTCAGCTCTCCCTGCAGCTAACACAAGCGCCTGGCAGGGACCAGAGCGCTTCTCATGCATCCCTGCCCAAGAAGCACAGCAGCCAAACAAGTTGTGGAAGGCAAAAAGTCTGCTCGTCATCGCTACATGTCACGCTTTGGAAGAGATGCCACGGTACCACTCACCTCTTCTTCCTCTTCTTCCTCTTCTTCCTCTTCTTCTTCTTATTCTTCTTCTTCTTCTTCTTCTTCTTCTTCTTCCTCTTTTGTGCATGGTCAGTCCCACAACTCCTTGTCAGGGTTCTCCCTCTGCAGGAACCGCGGACAGCTTGGCCTCTATTCCTGCTGCTGCTCTCTGCAGCTCTGGGACTTGCCTTTGCCAGCCTGCAAGGGATCTTTTCTCCTGCTAAACTGAAGAATGCCTCAGCCTACTCCTGGCTACACTTGGGCTTGAGCTAATGCTTGTGAGCCTGGGTTCTGAAACAGAGTCACAAAGGGAAAAAAAATGACATGAAATAACATAACATGAATTAACATCAAATCAAGAAAATTAATAAATTAACAACAAAATAAAATAAAATTCATTGTGTTATGTGTCCTTGACATTGATTTTGGAACTGAAAACCCTCTGTCCTTTCAGGCAAACAGTCTCTTAGATATTGGACTGGCGGACAGGAGAGAAGAGGAGAGGAGAGGAGAGGAGAGGAGAGGAGAGGAGAGGAGAGGAGAGGAGGGGAGAGGAGAGGAGAGGAGAGGAGAGCAGTTCTGCTCTGTCAGGCCTGCAGTTCTGCGTGACAAGCCCTGAGCGAGCCCTGAGGCCTCCATACATGATACTACAGGCAGTATTGCTACTGGAAGGAAGGCTGCACTGGCAACAAATCCACACTGTCTTTTTGCAAAAAAGGGACTCTATTAGGTTGCTTACTCCCCTATTTTGTAGCTACAGGGACTGATTTGGAGCCAGCACCCCAAAGGCTTCCTCCAAAGGGCTGCACATAGGCGGCTGTGTCACCCCCATGTCACAATGCCAGCACCCGGCAACGCAGTGGTCACCAGGCCCCACGCAGGATCCAGAGGAGCAGCCTCCCGTGTCCACTGCCAGAGCTGGCCCGGGGGCAGCCCCAGCACATCTGACAGGAAGCACTTGAGGAGCTGCTGGAATCACAGGCCAGGGGCTGAGGGAAGAAAACCTTGCATGAGGCTGCTGGAGGTTCTCCGCTGCAAGACAATCTGCTGGCAGGGCCACCTTCCAAGCTCGGCTCATGGATGCAAATCCTTTTCAACTGGATAGCAGTGGCAAGACCAAGGCAATTCCTTCTTGAGGAGCACTGCACAGCTCACCATCCTCATCTCCTACACAGCAACGCTCAGTAGCCGTAAGAGATAGGATGTCGAGGGCTTGCAAGGGCTTGCAAGGGCTTGCAGTGCTTTGGAACACCCACTGGTGTCCTACACAGGGACAGCAAGGATTCTTGCCCACAAGGTCTATCAGCTCAGAGGCACTTGGGCACTCTGGCAAGTCCGCCAGATAGCTCCAGCTCAAGGGAGGATAGGGCTTGGGCAGCTCCTGCGAAGCATGAGCAGCCTGTGGGACAAGGAGCCAGGTCTGGCTCACATGCTCAGGGAACAGCCCATGGCCAGCACTGGGCTCAGCAAGGAACTTTTTCCCCCGGGGCACATTGGCACTGGTCCCCGGCGGTTTTTTGCCTTCCTCTGCAGTTCTCAGCACGGCCCCTTGCCACCATTTCTTTGGGCCATTTGGCCTGGGAGCCGGCTGCTCATGCTCCACCATGCTGGCAGCCGCAGCTGCCACTTCTCAGCTCTCCCTGCAGCTAACACAAGCGCCTGGCAGGGACCAGAGCGCTTCTCATGCATCCCTGGCCAAGAAGCACAGCAGCCAAACAAGTTGTGCAAGGCAAAAAGTCTGCTCGTCATCGCTACATGTCACGCTTTGGAAGAGATGCCACGGTACCACTCACCTCTTCTTCCTCTTCTTCCTCTTCTTCTTCTTCTTCTTCTTCTTCTTCTTCCTCTTTTGTGCATGGTCAGTCCCACAACTCCTTGTCAAGGTTCTCCCTCTGCAGGAACCGCGGACAGCTTGGCCTCTATTCCTGCTGCTGCTCTCTGCAGCTCTGGGACTTGCCTTTGCCAGCCTGCAAGGGATCTTTTCTCAGGCTAAACTGAAGAATGCCTCAGCCTACTCCTGGCTACACTTGGGCTTGAGCTAATGCTTGTGAGCCTGGGTTCTGAAACAGAGTCACAAAGGGAAAAAAAATGACATGAAATAACATAACATGAATTAACATAAAATCAAGAAAATTAATAAATTAACAACAAAATAAAATCAAATTCATTGTGTTATGTGTCCTTGACATTGATTTTGGAACTGAAAACCCTCTGTCCTTTCAGGCAAACAGTCTCTTAGATATTGGACTGGCGGACAGGAGAGAAGAGAAGAGGAGAGGAGAGGAGAGGAGAGGAGAGGAGAGGAGAGGAGAGGAGAGGAGAGGAGAGGAGAGGAGAGGAGAGGAGAGGAGAGGAGAGGAGAGCAGTTCTGCTCTGTCAGGCCTGCAGTTCTGCGTGACAAGCCCTGAGCGAGCCCTGAGGCCTCCATACATGATACTACAGGCAGTATTGCTACTGGAAGGAAGGCTGCACTGGCAACAAATCCACACTGTCTTTTTGCAAAAAAGGGACTCTATTAGGTTGCTTACTCCCCTATTTTGTAGGTACAGGGACTGATTTGGAGCCAGCACCCCAAAGGCTTCCTCCAAAGGGCTGCACATATGCGGCTGTGTCACCCCCATGTCACAATGCCAGCACCCGGCAACGCAGTGGTCACCAGGCCCCACGCAGGATCCAGAGGAGCAGCCTCCCGTGTCCACTGCCAGAGCTGGCCCGGGGGCAGCCCCAGCACATCTGACAGGAAGCACTTGAGGAGCTGCTGGAATCACAGGCCAGGGGCTGAGGGAAGAAAACCTTGCATGAGGCTGCTGGAGGTTCTCCGCTGCAAGACAATCTGCTGGCGGGGCCTCCTTCCAAGCTCGGCTCATGGATGCAAATCCTTTTCAACTGGATAGCAGTGGCAAGACCAAGGCAATTCCTTCTTGAGGAGCACTGCACATCTCAGCATCCTCATCTCCTACAGAGCAACGCTCAGGAGCCATAAGAGATAGGATGTCGAGGGCTTGCAAGGGCTTGCAAGGGCTTGCAGTGCTTTGGAACACCCACTGGTGTCCTACACAGGGACAGCAAGGATTCTTGCCCACAAGGTCTATCAGCTCAGAGGCACTTGGGCACTCTGGCAAGTCCGCCAGATAGCTCCAGCTCAAGGGAGGATAGGGCTTGGGCAGCTCCTGGGAAGCATGAGCAGCCTGTGGGATAAGGAGCCAGGTCTGGCTCACATGCTCAGGGAACAGCCCATGGCCAGCACTGGGCTTCAGCAAGGAACTTTTTCCCCTGGGGCACATTGGCACTGGTCCCCGGCGGTTTTTTGCCTTCCTCTGCAGTTCTCAGCACCGCCCCTTGCCACCATTTCTTTGGGCCATTTGGCCTGGGAGCCGGCTGCTCATGCTCCACCATGCTGGCAGCCGCAGCTGCCACTTCTCAGCTCTCCCTGCAGCTAACACAAGCGCCTGGCAGGGACCAGAGCACTTCTCATGCATCCCTGGCCAAGAAGCACAGCAGCCAAACAAGTTGTGGAAGGCAAAAAGTCTGCTCGTCATCGCTACATGTCACGCGTTGGAAGAGATGCCACGGTACCACTCACCTCTTCTTCCTCTTCTTCCTCTTCTTCTTCTTCTTCTTCTTCTTCTTCTTCTTCTTCCTCTTTTGTGCATGGTCAGTCCCACAACTCCTTGTCAAGGTTCTCCCTCTGCAGGAACCGCGGACAGCTTGGCCTCTATTCCTGCTGCTGCTCTCTGCAGCTCTGGGACTTGCCTTTGCCAGCCTGCAAGGGATCTTTTCTCATGCTAAACTGAAGAATGCATCAGCCTACTCCTGGCTACACTTGGGCTTGAGCTAATGCTTGTGAGCCTGGGTTCTGAAACAGAGTCACAAAGGGAAAAAAAATGACATGAAATAACATAACATGAATTAACATAAAACCAAGAAAATTAATAAATTAACAACAAAATAAAATAAAATTCATTGTGTTATGTGTCCTTGACATTGATTTTGGAACTGAAAACCCTCTGTCCTTTCAGGCAAACAGTCTCTTAGATATTGGACTGGCGGACAGGACAGAAGAGAAGAGGAGAGGAGAGGAGAGGAGAGGAGAGGAGAGGAGAGGAGAGGAGAGGAGAGGAGAGGAGAGGAGAGGAGAGGAGAGAAGAGGAGAGGAGAGGAGAGGAGAGGAGAGCAGTTCTGCTCTGTCAGGCCTGCAGTTCTGCGTGACAAGCCCTGAGCGAGCCCTGAGGCCTCCATACATGATACTACAGGCAGTATTGCTACTGGAAGGAAGGCTGCACTGGCAACAAATCCACACTGTCTTTTTGCAAAAAAGGGACTCTATTAGGTTGCTTACTCCCCTATTTTGTAGGTACAGGGACTGATTTGGAGCCAGCACCCCAAAGGCTTCCTCCAAAGGGCTGCACATATGCGGCTGTGTCACCCCCATGTCACAATGCCAGCACCCGGCAACGCAGTGGTCACCAGGCCCCACGCAGGATCCAGAGGAGCAGCCTCCCGTGTCCACTGCCAGAGCTGGCCCGGGGGCAGCCCCAGCACATCTGACAGGAAGCACTTGAGGAGCTGCTGGAATCACAGGCCAGGGGCTGAGGGAAGAAAACCTTGCATGAGGCTGCTGGAGGTTCTCCGCTGCAAGACAATCTGCTGGCGGGGCCACCTTCCAAGCTCGGCTCATGGATGCAAATCCTTTTCAACTGGATAGCAGTGGCAAGACCAAGGCAATTCCTTCTTGAGGAGCACTGCACAGCTCACCATCCTCATCTCCTACACAGCAACGCTCAGGAGCCCTAAGAGATAGGATGTCGAGGGCTTGCAAGGGCTTGCAAGGGCTTGCAGTGCTTTGGAACACCCACTGGTGTCCTACACAGGGACAGCAAGGATTCTTGCCCACAAGGTCTAGCAGCTCAGAGGCACTTGGGCACTCTGGCAAGTCCGCCAGATAGCTCCAGCTCAAGGGAGGATAGGGCTTGGGCAGCTCCTGGGAAGCATGAGCAGCCTGTGGGACAAGGAGCCAGGTCTGGCTCACATGCTCAGGGAACAGCCCATGGCCAGCACTGGGCTCAGCAAGGAACTTTTTCCCCTGCGGCACATTGGCACTGGTCCCCGGCGGTTTTTTGCCTTCCTCTGCAGTTCTCAGCACCGCCCCTTGCCACCATTTCTTTGGGCCATTTGGCCTGGGAGCCGGCTGCTCATGCTCCACCATGCTGGCAGCCGCAGCTGCCACTTCTCAGCTCTCCCTGCAGCTAACACAAGCGCCTGGCAGGGACCAGAGCACTTCTCATGCATCCCTGGCCAAGAAGCACAGCAGCCAAACAAGTTGTGCAAGGCAAAAAGTCTGCTCGTCATCGCTACATGTCACGCGTTGGAAGAGATGCCACGGTACCACTCACCTCTTCTTCCTCTTCTTCCTCTTCTTCTTCTTCTTCTTCTTCTTCTTCTTCTTCTTCTTCCTCTTTTGTGCATGGTCAGTCCCACAACTCCTTGTCAAGGTTCTCCCTCTGCAGGAACCGCGGACAGCTTGGCCTCTATTCCTGCTGCTGCTCTCTGCAGCTCTGGGACTTGCCTTTGCCAGCCTGCAAGGGATCTTTTCTCAGGCTAAACTGAAGAATGCCTCAGCCTACTCCTGGCTACACTTGGGCTTGAGCTAATGCTTGTGAGCCTGGGTTCTGAAACAGAGTCACAAAGGGAAAAAAAATGACATGAAATAACATAACATGAATTAACTTAAAATCAAGAAAATTAATAAATTAACAACAAAATAAAATAAAATTCATTGTGTTATGTGTCCTTGACATTGATTTTGGAACTGAAAACCCTCTGTCCTTTCAGGCAAACAGTCTCTTAGATATTGGACTGGCGGACAGGAGAGAAGAGAAGAGGAGAGGAGAGGAGAGAACAGGAGAGGAGAGGAGAGGAGAGGAGAGGAGAGGAGAGGAGAGGAGAGGAGAGGAGAGGAGAGGAGAGCAGTTCTGCTCTGTCAGGCCTGCAGTTCTGCGTGACAAGCCCTGAGCGAGCCCTGAGGCCTCCATACATGATACTACAGGCAGTATTGCTACTGGAAGGAAGGCTGCACTGGCAACAAATCCACACTGTCTTTTTGCAAAAAAGGGACTCTATTAGGTTGCTTACTCCCCTATTTTGTAGGTACAGGGACTGATTTGGAGCCAGCACCCCAAAGGCTTCCTCCAAAGGGCTGCACATATGCGGCTGTGTCACCCCCATGTCACAATGCCAGCACCCGGCAACGCAGTGGTCACCAGGCCCCACGCAGGATCCAGAGGAGCAGCCTCCTGTGTCCACTGCCAGAGCTGGCCCGGGGGCAGCCCCAGCACATCTGACAGGAAGCACTTGAGGAGCTGCTGGAATCACAGGCCAGGGGCTGAGGGAAGAAAACCTTGCATGAGGCTGCTGGAGGTTCTCCGCTGCAAGACAATCTGCTGGCGGGGCCACCTTCCAAGCTCGGCTCATGGATGCAAATCCTTTTCAACTGGATAGCAGTGGCAAGACCAAGGCAATTACTTCTTGAGGAGCACTGCACAGCTCACCATCCTCATCTCCTACAGAGCAACGCTCAGGAGCCGTAAGAGATAGGATGTCGAGGGCTTGCAAGGGCTTGCAAGGGCTTGCAGTGCTTTGGAACACCCACTGGTGTCCTACACAGGGACAGCAAGGATTCTTGCCCACAAGGTCTAGCAGCTCAGAGGCACTTGGGCACTCTGGCAAGTCCGCCAGATAGCTCCAGCTCAAGGGAGGATAGGGCTTGGGCAGCTCCTGGGAAGCATGAGCAGCCTGTGGGACAAGGAGCCAGGTCTGGCTCACATGCTCAGGGAACAGCCCATGGCCAGCACTGGGCTCAGCAAGGAACTTTTTCCCCTGCGGCACATTGGCACTGGTCCCCGGCGGTTTTTTGCCTTCCTCTGCAGTTCTCAGCACGGCCCCTTGCCACCATTTCTTTGGGCCATTTGGCCTGGGAGCCGGCTGCTCATGCTCCACCATGCTGGCAGCCGCAGCTGCCACTTCTCAGCTCTCCCTGCAGCTAACACAAGTGCCTGGCAGGGACCAGAGCGCTTCTCATGCATCCCTGGCCAAGAAGCACAGCAGCCAAACAAGTTGTGGAAGGCAAAAAGTCTGCTCGTCATCGCTACATGTCACGCTTTGGAAGAGATGCCACGGTACCACTCACCTCTTCTTCCTCTTCTTCCTCTTCTTCCTCTTCTTCTTCTTCTTCTTCTTCTTCCTCTTTTGTGCATGGTCAGTCCCACAACTCCTTGTCAAGGTTCTCCCTCTGCAGGAACCGCGGACAGCTTGGCCTCTATTCCTGCTGCTGCTCTCTGCAGCTCTGGGACTTGCCTTTGCCAGCCTGCAAGGGATCTTTTCTCAGGCTAAACTGAAGAATGCCTCAGCCTACTCCTGGCTACACTTGGGCTTGAGCTAATGCTTGTGAGCCTGGGTTCTGAAACAGAGTCACAAAGGGAAAAAAAATGACATGAAATAACATAACATGAATTAACTTAAAATCAAGAAAATTAATAAATTAACAACAAAATAAAATAAAATTCATTGTGTTATGTGTCCTTGACATTGATTTTGGAACTGAAAACCCTCTGTCCTTTCAGGCAAACAGTCTCTTAGATATTGGACTGGCGGACAGGAGAGAAGAGAAGAGGAGAGGAGAGGAGAGAACAGGAGAGGAGAGGAGAGGAGAGGACAGGAGAGGAGAGGAGAGGAGAGGAGAGGAGAGGAGAGGAGAGCAGTTCTGCTCTGTCAGGCCTGCAGTTCTGCGTGACAAGCCCTGAGCGAGCCCTGAGGCCTCCATACATGATACTACAGGCAGTATTGCTACTGGAAGGAAGGCTGCACTGGCAACAAATCCACACTGTCTTTTTGCAAAAAAGGGACTCTATTAGGTTGCTTACTCCCCTATTTTGTAGGTACAGGGACTGATTTGGAGCCAGCACCCCAAAGGCTTCCTCCAAAGGGCTGCACATATGCGGCTGTGTCACCCCCATGTCACAATGCCAGCACCCGGCAACGCAGTGGTCACCAGGCCCCACGCAGGATCCAGAGGAGCAGCCTCCTGTGTCCACTGCCAGAGCTGGCCCGGGGGCAGCCCCAGCACATCTGACAGGAAGCACTTGAGGAGCTGCTGGAATCACAGGCCAGGGGCTGAGGGAAGAAAACCTTGCATGAGGCTGCTGGAGGTTCTCCGCTGCAAGACAATCTGCTGGCGGGGCCACCTTCCAAGCTCGGCTCATGGATGCAAATCCTTTTCAACTGGATAGCAGTGGCAAGACCAAGGCAATTCCTTCTTGAGGAGCACTGCACAGCTCACCATCCTCATCTCCTACAGAGCAACGCTCAGGAGCCGTAAGAGATAGGATGTCGAGGGCTTGCAAGGGCTTGCAAGGGCTTGCAGTGCTTTGGAACACCCACTGGTGTCCTACACAGGGACAGCAAGGATTCTTGCCCACAAGGTCTAGCAGCTCAGAGGCACTTGGGCACTCTGGCAAGTCCGCCAGATAGCTCCAGCTCAAGGGAGGATAGGGCTTGGGCAGCTCCTGGGAAGCATGAGCAGCCTGTGGGACAAGGAGCCAGGTCTGGCTCACATGCTCAGGGAACAGCCCATGGCCAGCACTGGGCTCAGCAAGGAACTTTTTCCCCTGCGGCACATTGGCACTGGTCCCCGGCGGTTTTTTGCCTTCCTCTGCAGTTCTCAGCACGGCCCCTTGCCACCATTTCTTTGGGCCATTTGGCCTGGGAGCCGGCTGCTCATGCTCCACCATGCTGGCAGCCGCAGCTGCCACTTCTCAGCTCTCCCTGCAGCTAACACAAGTGCCTGGCAGGGACCAGAGCGCTTCTCATGCATCCCTGGCCAAGAAGCACAGCAGCCAAACAAGTTGTGGAAGGCAAAAAGTCTGCTCGTCATCGCTACATGTCACGCTTTGGAAGAGATGCCACGGTACCACTCACCTCTTCTTCCTCTTCTTCCTCTTCTTCCTCTTCTTCTTCTTCTTCTTCTTCTTCCTCTTTTGTGCATGGTCAGTCCCACAACTCCTTGTCAAGGTTCTCCCTCTGCAGGAACCGCGGACAGCTTGGCCTCTATTCCTGCTGCTGCTCTCTGCAGCTCTGGGACTTGCCTTTGCCAGCCTGCAAGGGATCTTTTCTCAGGCTAAACTGAAGAATGCCTCAGCCTACTCCTGGCTACACTTGGGCTTGAGCTAATGCTTGTGAGCCTGGGTTCTGAAACAGAGTCACAAAGGGAAAAAAAATGACATGAAATAACATAACATGAATTAACTTAAAATCAAGAAAATTAATAAATTAACAACAAAATAAAATAAAATTAATTGTGTTATGTGTCCTTGACATTGATTTTGGAACTGAAAACCCTCTGTCCTTTCAGGCAAACAGTCTCTTAGATATTGGACTGGCGGACAGGAGAGAAGAGAAGAGGAGAGGAGAGGAGAGGAGAGGAGAGGAGAGGAGAGGAGAGGAGAGGAGAGGAGAGGAGAGCAGTTCTGCTCTGTCAGGCCTGCAGTTCTGCGTGACAAGCCCTGAGCGAGCCCTGAGGCCTCCATACATGATACTACAGGCAGTATTGCTACTGGAAGGAAGGCTGCACTGGCAACAAATCCACACTGTCTTTTTGCAAAAAAGGGACTCTATTAGGTTGCTTACTCCCCTATTTTGTAGGTACAGGGACTGATTTGGAGCCAGCACCCCAAAGGCTTCCTCCAAAGGGCTGCACATATGCGGCTGTGTCACCCCCATGTCACAATGCCAGCACCCGGCAACGCAGTGGTCACCAGGCCCCACGCAGGATCCAGAGGAGCAGCCTCCCGTGTCCAGTGCCAGAGCTGGCCCGGGGGCAGCCCCAGCACATCTGACAGGAAGCACTTGAGGAGCTGCTGGAATCACAGGCCGGGGGCTGAGGGAAGGAAACCTTGCATGAGGCTGCTGGAGGTTCTCCGCTGCAAGACAACCTGCTGGCAGGGCCACCTTCCAAGCTCGGCTCATGGATGCAAATCCTTTTCAACTGGATAGCAGTGGCAAGACCAAGGCAATTCCTTCTTGAGGAGCACTGCACAGCTCACCATCCTCATCTCCTACACAGCAACGCTCAGGAGCCATAAGAGATAGGATGTCGAGGGCTTGCAAGGGCTTGCAAGGGCTTGCAGTGCTTTGGAACACCCACTGGTGTCCTACACAGGGACAGCAAGGATTCTTGCCCACAAGGTCTATCAGCTCAGAGGCACTTGGGCACTCTGGCAAGTCCGCCAGATAGCTCCAGCTCAAGGGAGGATAGGGCTTGGGCAGCTCCTGGGAAGCATGAGCAGCCTGTGGGACAAGGAGCCAGCTCTGGCTCACATGCTCAGGGAACAGCCCATGGCCAGCACTGGGCTCAGCAAGGAACTTTTTCCCCTGCGGCACATTGGCACTGGTCCCCGGCGGTTTTTTGCCTTCCTCTGCAGTTCTCAGCACGGCCCCTTGCCACCATTTCTTTGGGCCATTTGGCCTGGGAGCCGGCTGCTCATGCTCCACCATGCTGGCAGCCGCAGCTGCCACTTCTCAGCTCTCCCTGCAGCTAACACAAGCGCCTGGCAGGGACCAGAGCGCTTCTCATGCATCCCTGCCCAAGAAGCACAGCAGCCAAACAAGTTGTGGAAGGCAAAAAGTCTGCTCGTCATCGCTACATGTCACGCTTTGGAAGAGATGCCACAGTACCACTCACCTCTTCTTCCTCTTCTTCCTCTTCTTCTTCTTCTTCTTCTTCTTCTTCTTCTTCTTCTTCTTCTTCTTCTTCTTCTTCTTCTTCCTCTTTTGTGCATGGTCAGTCCCACAACTCCTTGTCAAGGTTCTCCCTCTGCAGGAACCGCGGACAGCTTGGCCTCTATTCCTGCTGCTGCTCTCTGCAGCTCTGGGACTTGCCTTTGCCAGCCCGCAAGGGATCTTTTCTCCTGCTAAACTGAAGAATGCCTCAGCCTACTCCTGGCTACACTTGGGCTTGAGCTAATGCTTGTGAGCCTGGGTTCTGAAACAGAGTCACAAAGGGAAAAAAAATGACATGAAATAACATAACATGAATTAACATAAAATCAAGAAAATTAATAAATTAACAACAAAATAAAATAAAATTCATTGTGTTATGTGTCCTTGACATTGATTTTGGAACTGAAAACCCTCTGTCCTTTCAGGCAAACAGTCTCTTAGATATTGGACTGGCGGACAGGAGAGAAGAGGAGAGGAGAGGAGAGGAGAGGGGAGGAGAGGAGAGGAGAGGAGAGGAGAGGAGAGGAGAGCAGTTCTGCTCTGTCAGGCCTGCAGTTCTGCGTGACAAGCCCTGAGCGAGCCCTGAGGCCTCCATACATGATACTACAGGCAGTATTGCTACTGGAAGGAAGGCTGCACTGGCAACAAATCCACACTGTCTTTTTGCAAAAAAGGGACTCTATTAGGTTGCTTACTCCCCTATTTTGTAGGTACAGGGACTGATTTGGAGCCAGCACCCCAAAGGCTTCCTCCAAAGGGCTGCACATATGCGGCTGTGTCACCCCCATGTCACAATGCCAGCACCCGGCAACGCAGTGGTCACCAGGCCCCACGCAGGATCCAGAGGAGCAGCCTCCCGTGTCCACTGCCAGAGCTGGCCCGGGGGCAGCCCCAGCACATCTGACAGGAAGCACTTGAGGAGCTGCTGGAATCACAGGCCAGGGGCTGAGGGAAGAAAACCTTGCATGAGGCTGCTGGAGGTTCTCCGCTGCAAGACAATCTGCTGGCAGGGCCACCTTCCAAGCTCGGCTCATGGATGCAAATCCTTTTCAACTGGATAGCAGTGGCAAGACCAAGGCAATTCCTTCTTGAGGAGCACTGCACAGCTCACCATCCTCATCTCCTACAGAGCAACGCTCAGGAGCCGTAAGAGATAGGATGTCGAGGGCTTGCAAGGGCTTGCAAGGGCTTGCAGTGCTTTGGAACACCCACTGGTGTCCTACACAGGGACAGCAAGGATTCTTGCCCACAAGGTCTATCAGCTCAGAGGCACTTGGGCACTCTGGCAAGTCCGCCAGATAGCTCCAGCTCAAGGGAGGATAGGGCTTGGGCAGCTCCTGGGAAGCATGAGCAGCCTGTGGGACAAGGAGCCAGGTCTGGCTCACATGCTCAGGGAACAGCCCATGGCCAGCACTGGGCTCAGCAAGGAACTTTTTCCCCTGGGGCACATTGGCACTGGTCCCCGGCGGTTTTTTGCCTTCCTCTGCAGTTCTCAGCACGGCCCCTTGCCACCATTTCTTTGGGCCATTTGGCCTGGGAGCCGGCTGCTCATGCTCCACCATGCTGGCAGCCGCAGCTGCCACTTCTCAGCTCTCCCTGCAGCTAACACAAGCGCCTGGCAGGGACCAGAGCGCTTCTCATGCATCCCTGCCCAAGAAGCACAGCAGCCAAACAAGTTGTGGAAGGCAAAAAGTCTGCTCGTCATCGCTACATGTCACGCGTTGGAAGAGATGCCACGGTACCACTCACCTCTTCTTCCTCTTCTTCCTCTTCTTCCTCTTCTTCCTCTTCTTCTTCTTCTTCTTCTTCTTCTTCTTCTTCCTCTTTTGTGCATGGTCAGTCCCACAACTCCTTGTCAAGGTTCTCCCTCTGCAGGAACCGCGGACAGCTTGGCCTCTATTCCTGCTGCTGCTCTCTGCAGCTCTGGGACTTGCCTTTGCCAGCCTGCAAGGGATCTTTTCTCATGCTAAACTGAAGAATGCCTCAGCCTACTCCTGCCTACACTTGGGCTTGAGCTAATGCTTGTGAGCCTGGGTTCTGAAACAGAGTCACAAAGGGAAAAAAAATGACATGAAATAACATAACATGAATTAACATAAAATCAAGAAAATTAATAAATTAACAACAAAATAAAATAAAATTCATTGTGTTATGTGTCCTTGACATTGATTTTGGAACTGAAAACCCTCTGTCCTTTCAGGCAAACAGTCTCTTAGATATTGGACTGGCGGACAGGAGAGAAGAGAAGAGGAGAGGAGAGGAGAGGAGAGGAGAGGAGAGGAGAGGAGAGGAGAGGAGAGGAGAGGAGAGGAGAGGAGAGGAGAGGAGAGGAGAGGAGAGGAGAGGAGAGGAGAGGAGAGCAGTTCTGCTCTGTCAGGCCTGCAGTTCTGCGTGACAAGCCCTGAGCGAGCCCTGAGGCCTCCATGCATGATACTACAGGCAGTATTGCTACTGGAAGGAAGGCTGCACTGGCAACAAATCCACACTGTCTTTTTGCAAAAAAGGGACTCTATTAGGTTGCTTACTCCCCTATTTTGTAGGTACAGGGACTGATTTGGAGCCAGCACCCCAAAGGCTTCCTCCAAAGGGCTGCACATATGCGGCTGTGTCAGCCCCATGTCACAATGCCAGCACCCGGCAACGCAGTGGTCACCAGGCCCCACGCAGGATCCAGAGGAGCAGCCTCCCGTGTCCACTGCCAGAGCTGGCCCGGGGGCAGCCCCAGCACATCTGACAGGAAGCACTTGAGGAGCTGCTGGAATCACAGGCCAGGGGCTGAGGGAAGAAAACCTTGCATGAGGCTGCTGGAGGTTCTCCGCTGCAAGACAATCTGCTGGCAGGGCCACCTTCCAAGCTCGGCTCATGGATGCAAATCCTTTTCAACTGGATAGCAGTGGCAAGACCAAGGCAATTCCTTCTTGAGGAGCACTGCACAGCTCACCATCCTCATCTCCTACAGAGCAACGCTCAGGAGCCGTAAGAGATAGGATGTCGAGGGCTTGCAAGGGCTTGCAAGGGCTTGCAGTGCTTTGGAACACCCACTGGTGTCCTACACAGGGACAGCAAGGATTCTTGCCCACAAGGTCTATCAGCTCAGAGGCACTTGGGCACTCTGGCAAGTCCGCCAGATAGCTCCAGCTCAAGGGAGGATAGGGCTTGGGCAGCTCCTGGGAAGCATGAGCAGCCTGTGGGACAAGGAGCCAGGTCTGGCTCACATGCTCAGGGAACAGCCCATGGCCAGCACTGGGCTCAGCAAGGAACTTTTTCCCCTGGGGCACATTGGCACTGGTCCCCGGCGGTTTTTTGCCTTCCTCCGCAGTTCTCAGCACGGCCCCTTGCCACCATTTCTTTGGGCCATTTGGCCTGGGAGCCGGCTGCTCATGCTCCACCATGCTGGCAGCCGCAGCTGCCACTTCTCAGCTCTCCCTGCAGCTAACACAAGCGCCTGGCAGGGACCAGAGCGCTTCTCATGCATCCCTGGCCAAGAAGCACAGCAGCCAAACAAGTTGTGGAAGGCAAAAAGTCTGCTCGTCATCGCTACATGTCACGCGTTGGAAGAGATGCCACGGTACCACTCACCTCTTCTTCCTCTTCTTCCTCTTCTTCCTCTTCTTCCTCTTCTTCTTCTTCTTCTTCTTCTTCTTCTTCTTCGTCTTTTGTGCATGGTCAGTCCCACAACTCCTTGTCAAGGTTCTCCCTCTGCAGGAACCGTGGACAGCTTGGCCTCTATTCCTGCTGCTGCTCTCTGCCGCTCTGGGACTTGCCTTTGCCAGCCTGCAAGGGATCTTTTCTCATGCTAAACTGAAGAATGCCTCAGCCTACTCCTGGCTACACTTGGGCTTGAGCTAATGCTTGTGAGCCTGGGTTCTGAAACAGAGTCACAAAGGGAAAAAAAATGACATGAAATAACATAACATGAATTAACATAAAATCAAGAAAATTAATAAATTAACAACAAAATAAAATAAAATTCATTGTGTTATGTGTCCTTGACATTGATTTTGGAACTGAAAACCCTCTGTCCTTTCAGGCAAACAGTCTCTTAGATATTGGACTGGCGGACAGGAGAGAAGAGAAGAGGAGAGGAGAGGAGAGGAGAGGACAGGAGAGGAGAGGAGAGGAGAGGAGAGGAGAGGAGAGGAGAGGAGAGCAGTTCTGCTCTGTCAGGCCTGCAGTTCTGCGTGACAAGCCCTGAGCGAGCCCTGAGGCCTCCATGCATGATACTACAGGCAGTATTGCTACTGGAAGGAAGGCTGCACTGGCAACAAATCCACACTGTCTTTTTGCAAAAAAGGGACTCTATTAGGTTGCTTACTCCCCTATTTTGTAGGTACAGGGACTGATTTGGAGCCAGCACCCCAAAGGCTTCCTCCAAAGGGCTGCACATATGCGGCTGTGTCACCCCCATGGCACAATGCCAGCACCCGGCAACGCAGTGGTCACCAGGCCCCACGCAGGATCCAGAGGAGCAGCCTCCCGTGTCCACTGCCAGAGCTGGCCCGGGGGCAGCCCCAGCACATCTGACAGGAAGCACTTGAGGAGCTGCTGGAATCACAGGCCAGGGGCTGAGGGAAGAAAACCTTGCATGAGGCTGCTGGAGGTTCTCCGCTGCAAGACAATCTGCTGGCAGGGCCACCTTCCAAGCTCGGCTCATGGATGCAAATCCTTTTCAACTGGATAGCAGTGGCAAGACCAAGGCAATTCCTTCTTGAGGAGCACTGCACAGCTCACCATCCTCATCTCCTACAGAGCAACGCTCAGGAGCCCTAAGAGATAGGATGTCGAGGGCTTGCAAGGGCTTGCAAGGGCTTGCAGTGCTTTGGAACACCCACTGGTGTCCTACACAGGGACAGCAAGGATTCTTGCCCACAAGGTCTATCAGCTCAGAGGCACTTGGGCACTCTGGCAAGTCCGCCAGATAGCTCCAGCTCAAGGGAGGATAGGGCTTGGGCAGCTCCTGGGAAGCATGAGCAGCCTGTGGGACAAGGAGCCAGGTCTGGCTCACATGCTCAGGGAACAGCCCATGGCCAGCACTGGGCTCAGCAAGGAACTTTTTCCCCTGGGGCACATTGGCACTGGTCCCCGGCGGTTTTTTGCCTTCCTCCGCAGTTCTCAGCACGGCCCCTTGCCACCATTTCTTTGGGCCATTTGGCCTGGGAGCCGGCTGCTCATGCTCCACCATGCTGGCAGCCGCAGCTGCCACTTCTCAGCTCTCCCTGCAGCTAACACAAGCGCCTGGCAGGGACCAGAGCGCTTCTCATGCATCCCTGGCCAAGAAGCACAGCAGCCAAACAAGTTGTGGAAGGCAAAAAGTCTGCTCGTCATCGCTACATGTCACGCCTTGGAAGAGATGCCACGGTACCACTCACCTCTTCTTCCTCTTCTTCCTCTTCTTCCTCTTCTTCCTCTTCTTCTTCTTCTTCTTCTTCTTCTTCTTCTTCCTCTTTTGTGCGTGGTCAGTCCCACAACTCCTTGTCAAGGTTCTCCCTCTGCAGGAACCGCGGACAGCTTGGCCTCTATTCCTGCTGCTGCTCTCTGCAGCTCTGGGACTTGCCTTTGCCAGCCTGCAAGGGATCTTTTCTCATGCTAAACTGAAGAATGCCTCAGCCTACTCCTGGCTACACTTGGGCTTGAGCTAATGCTTGTGAGCCTGGGTTCTGAAACAGAGTCACAAAGGGAAAAAAAATGACATGAAATAACATAACATGAATTAACATCAAATCAAGAAAATTAATAAATTAACAACAAAATAAAATAAAATTCATTGTGTTATGTGTCCTTGACATTGATTTTGGAACTGAAAACCCTCTGTCCTTTCAGGCAAACAGTCTCTTAGATATTGGACTGGCGGACAGGAGAGAAGAGAAGAGGAGAGGAGAGGAGAGGAGAGGAGAGGAGAGCAGTTCTGCTCTGTCAGGCCTGCAGTTCTGCGTGACAAGCCCTGAGCGAGCCCTGAGGCCTCCATGCATGATACTACAGGCAGTATTGCTACTGGAAGGAAGGCTGCACTGGCAACAAATCCACACTGTCTTTTTGCAAAAAAGGGACTCTATTAGGTTGCTTACTCCCCTATTTTGTAGGTACAGGGACTGATTTGGAGCCAGCACCCCAAAGGCTTCCTCCAAAGGGCTGCACATATGCGGCTGTGTCACCCCCATGTCACAATGCCAGCACCCGGCAACGCAGTGGTCACCAGGCCCCACGCAGGATCCAGAGGAGCAGCCTCCCGTGTCCACTGCCAGAGCTGGCCCGGGGGCAGCCCCAGCACATCTGACAGGAAGCACTTGAGGAGCTGCTGGAATCACAGGCCAGGGGCTGAGGGAAGAAAACCTTGCATGAGGCTGCTGGAGGTTCTCCGCTGCAAGACAATCTGCTGGCAGGGCCACCTTCCAAGCTCGGCTCATGGATGCAAATCCTTTTCAACTGGATAGCAGTGGCAAGACCAAGGCAATTCCTTCTTGAGGAGCACTGCACAGCTCACCATCCTCATCTCCTACACAGCAACGCTCAGGAGCCCTAAGAGATAGGATGTCGAGGGCTTGCAAGGGCTTGCAAGGGCTTGCAGTGCTTTGGAACACCCACTGGTGTCCTACACAGGGACAGCAAGGATTCTTGCCCACAAGGTCTATCAGCTCAGAGGCACTTGGGCACTCTGGCAAGTCCGCCAGATAGCTCCAGCTCAAGGGAGGATAGGGCTTGGGCAGCTCCTGGGAAGCATGAGCAGCCTGTGGGACAAGGAGCCAGGTCTGGCTCACATGCTCAGGGAACAGCCCATGGCCAGCACTGGGCTCAGCAAGGAACTTTTTCCCCTGGGGCACATTGGCACTGGTCCCCGGCGGTTTTTTGCCTTCCTCTGCAGTTCTCAGCACGGCCCCTTGCCACCATTTCTTTGGGCCATTTGGCCTGGGAGCCGGCTGCTCATGCTCCACCATGCTGGCAGCCACAACTGCCACTTCTCAGCTCTCCCTGCAGCTAACACAAGCGCCTGGCAGGGACCAGAGCGCTTCTCATGCATCCCTGGCCAAGAAGCACAGCAGCCAAACAAGTTGTGGAAGGCAAAAAGTCTGCTCGTCATCGCTACATGTCACGCTTTGCAAGAGATGCCACGGTACCACTCACCTCTTCTTCCTCTTCTTCTTCTTCTTCTTCTTCTTCTTCTTCTTCTTCTTCTTCTTCTTCCTCTTTTGTGCATGGTCAGTCCCACAACTCCTTGTCAAGGTTCTCCCTCTGCAGGAACCGTGGACAGCTTGGCCTCTATTCCTGCTGCTGCTCTCTGCCGCTCTGGGACTTGCCTTTGCCAGCCTGCAAGGGATCTTTTCTCATGCTAAACTGAAGAATGCCTCAGCCTACTCCTGGCTACACTTGGGCTTGAGCTAATGCTTGTGAGCCTGGGTTCTGAAACAGAGTCACAAAGGGAAAAAAAATGACATGAAATAACATAACATGAATTAACATAAAATCAAGAAAATTAATAAATTAACAACAAAATAAAATAAAATTCATTGTGTTATGTGTCCTTGACATTGATTTTGGAACTGAAAACCCTCTGTCCTTTCAGGCAAACAGTCTCTTAGATATTGGACTGGCGGACAGGAGAGAAGAGAAGAGGAGAGGAGAGGAGAGGAGAGGACAGGAGAGGAGAGGAGAGGAGAGGAGAGGAGAGGAGAGGAGAGGAGAGGAGAGCAGTTCTGCTCTGTCAGGCCTGCAGTTCTGCGTGACAAGCCCTGAGCGAGCCCTGAGGCCTCCATGCATGATACTACAGGCAGTATTGCTACTGGAAGGAAGGCTGCACTGGCAACAAATCCACACTGTCTTTTTGCAAAAAAGGGACTCTATTAGGTTGCTTACTCCCCTATTTTGTAGGTACAGGGACTGATTTGGAGCCAGCACCCCAAAGGCTTCCTCCAAAGGGCTGCACATATGCGGCTGTGTCACCCCCATGGCACAATGCCAGCACCCGGCAACGCAGTGGTCACCAGGCCCCACGCAGGATCCAGAGGAGCAGCCTCCCGTGTCCACTGCCAGAGCTGGCCCGGGGGCAGCCCCAGCACATCTGACAGGAAGCACTTGAGGAGCTGCTGGAATCACAGGCCAGGGGCTGAGGGAAGAAAACCTTGCATGAGGCTGCTGGAGGTTCTCCGCTGCAAGACAATCTGCTGGCAGGGCCACCTTCCAAGCTCGGCTCATGGATGCAAATCCTTTTCAACTGGATAGCAGTGGCAAGACCAAGGCAATTCCTTCTTGAGGAGCACTGCACAGCTCACCATCCTCATCTCCTACAGAGCAACGCTCAGGAGCCCTAAGAGATAGGATGTCGAGGGCTTGCAAGGGCTTGCAAGGGCTTGCAGTGCTTTGGAACACCCACTGGTGTCCTACACAGGGACAGCAAGGATTCTTGCCCACAAGGTCTATCAGCTCAGAGGCACTTGGGCACTCTGGCAAGTCCGCCAGATAGCTCCAGCTCAAGGGAGGATAGGGCTTGGGCAGCTCCTGGGAAGCATGAGCAGCCTGTGGGACAAGGAGCCAGGTCTGGCTCACATGCTCAGGGAACAGCCCATGGCCAGCACTGGGCTCAGCAAGGAACTTTTTCCCCTGGGGCACATTGGCACTGGTCCCCGGCGGTTTTTTGCCTTCCTCCGCAGTTCTCAGCACGGCCCCTTGCCACCATTTCTTTGGGCCATTTGGCCTGGGAGCCGGCTGCTCATGCTCCACCATGCTGGCAGCCGCAGCTGCCACTTCTCAGCTCTCCCTGCAGCTAACACAAGCGCCTGGCAGGGACCAGAGCGCTTCTCATGCATCCCTGGCCAAGAAGCACAGCAGCCAAACAAGTTGTGGAAGGCAAAAAGTCTGCTCGTCATCGCTACATGTCACGCCTTGGAAGAGATGCCACGGTACCACTCACCTCTTCTTCCTCTTCTTCCTCTTCTTCCTCTTCTTCCTCTTCTTCTTCTTCTTCTTCTTCTTCTTCTTCTTCCTCTTTTGTGCGTGGTCAGTCCCACAACTCCTTGTCAAGGTTCTCCCTCTGCAGGAACCGCGGACAGCTTGGCCTCTATTCCTGCTGCTGCTCTCTGCAGCTCTGGGACTTGCCTTTGCCAGCCTGCAAGGGATCTTTTCTCATGCTAAACTGAAGAATGCCTCAGCCTACTCCTGGCTACACTTGGGCTTGAGCTAATGCTTGTGAGCCTGGGTTCTGAAACAGAGTCACAAAGGGAAAAAAAATGACATGAAATAACATAACATGAATTAACATCAAATCAAGAAAATTAATAAATTAACAACAAAATAAAATAAAATTCATTGTGTTATGTGTCCTTGACATTGATTTTGGAACTGAAAACCCTCTGTCCTTTCAGGCAAACAGTCTCTTAGATATTGGACTGGCGGACAGGAGAGAAGAGAAGAGGAGAGGAGAGGAGAGGAGAGGAGAGGAGAGCAGTTCTGCTCTGTCAGGCCTGCAGTTCTGCGTGACAAGCCCTGAGCGAGCCCTGAGGCCTCCATGCATGATACTACAGGCAGTATTGCTACTGGAAGGAAGGCTGCACTGGCAACAAATCCACACTGTCTTTTTGCAAAAAAGGGACTCTATTAGGTTGCTTACTCCCCTATTTTGTAGGTACAGGGACTGATTTGGAGCCAGCACCCCAAAGGCTTCCTCCAAAGGGCTGCACATATGCGGCTGTGTCACCCCCATGTCACAATGCCAGCACCCGGCAACGCAGTGGTCACCAGGCCCCACGCAGGATCCAGAGGAGCAGCCTCCCGTGTCCACTGCCAGAGCTGGCCCGGGGGCAGCCCCAGCACATCTGACAGGAAGCACTTGAGGAGCTGCTGGAATCACAGGCCAGGGGCTGAGGGAAGAAAACCTTGCATGAGGCTGCTGGAGGTTCTCCGCTGCAAGACAATCTGCTGGCAGGGCCACCTTCCAAGCTCGGCTCATGGATGCAAATCCTTTTCAACTGGATAGCAGTGGCAAGACCAAGGCAATTCCTTCTTGAGGAGCACTGCACAGCTCACCATCCTCATCTCCTACAGAGCAACGCTCAGGAGCCCTAAGAGATAGGATGTCGAGGGCTTGCAAGGGCTTGCAAGGGCTTGCAGTGCTTTGGAACACCCACTGGTGTCCTACACAGGGACAGCAAGGATTCTTGCCCACAAGGTCTATCAGCTCAGAGGCACTTGGGCACTCTGGCAAGTCCGCCAGATAGCTCCAGCTCAAGGGAGGATAGGGCTTGGGCAGCTCCTGGGAAGCATGAGCAGCCTGTGGGACAAGGAGCCAGGTCTGGCTCACATGCTCAGGGAACAGCCCATGGCCAGCACTGGGCTCAGCAAGGAACTTTTTCCCCTGGGGCACATTGGCACTGGTCCCCGGCGGTTTTTTGCCTTCCTCTGCAGTTCTCAGCACGGCCCCTTGCCACCATTTCTTTGGGCCATTTGGCCTGGGAGCCGGCTGCTCATGCTCCACCATGCTGGCAGCCACAACTGCCACTTCTCAGCTCTCCCTGCAGCTAACACAAGCGCCTGGCAGGGACCAGAGCGCTTCTCATGCATCCCTGGCCAAGAAGCACAGCAGCCAAACAAGTTGTGGAAGGCAAAAAGTCTGCTCGTCATCGCTACATGTCACGCTTTGCAAGAGATGCCACGGTACCACTCACCTCTTCTTCCTCTTCTTCTTCTTCTTCTTCTTCTTCTTCTTCTTCTTCTTCTTCTTCTTCCTCTTTTGTGCATGGTCAGTCCCACAACTCCTTGTCAAGGTTCTCCCTCTGCAGGAACCGCGGACAGCTTGGCCTCTATTCCTGCTGCTGCTCTCTGCAGCTCTGGGACTTGCCTTTGCCAGCCTGCAAGGGATCTTTTCTTCTGCTAAACTGAAGAATGCCTCAGCCTACTCCTGGCTACACTTGGGCTTGAGCTAATGCTTGTGAGCCTGGGTTCTGAAACAGAGTCACAAAGGGAAAAAAAATGACATGAAATAACATAACATGAATTAACATAAAATCAAGAAAATTAATAAATTAACAACAAAATAAAATAAAATTCATTGTGTTCTGTGTCCTTGACATTGATTTTGGAACTGAAAATCCTCTGTCCTTTCAGGCAAACAGTCTCTTAGATATTGGACTGGCGGACAGGAGAGGAGAGGAGAGGAGAGGAGAGGAGAGGAGAGCAGTTCTGCTCTGTCAGGCCTGCAGTTCTGCGTGACAAGCCCTGAGCGAGCCCTGAGGCCTCCATGCATGATACCACAGGCAGTATTGCTACTGGAAGGAAGGCTGCACTGGCAACAAATCCACACTGTCTTTTTGCAAAAAAGGGACTCTATTAGGTTGCTTACTCCCCTATTTTGTAGGTACAGGGACTGATTTGGAGCCAGCACCCCAAAGGCTTCCTCCAAAGGGCTGCACATATGCGGCTGTGTCACCCCCATGTCACAATGCCAGCACCCGGCAACGCAGTGGTCACCAGGCCCCACGCAGGATCCAGAGGAGCAGCCTCCCGTGTCCACTGCCAGAGCTGGCCCGGGGGCAGCCCCAGCACATCTGACAGGAAGCACTTGAGGAGCTGCTGGAATCACAGGCCAGGGGCTGAGGGAAGAAAACCTTGCATGAGGCTGCTGGAGGTTCTCCGCTGCAAGACAATCTGCTGGCAGGGCCACCTTCCAAGCTCGGCTCATGGATGCAAATCCTTTTCAACTGGATAGCAGTGGC
Organism: Caloenas nicobarica; assembly: GCF_036013445.1. Taxonomy (NCBI): domain Eukaryota; kingdom Metazoa; phylum Chordata; class Aves; order Columbiformes; family Columbidae; genus Caloenas; species Caloenas nicobarica. The sequence goes on from NC_088258.1 coordinate 19,420,749, forward strand.
AAGACCAAGGCAATTCCTTCTTGAGGAGCACTGCACAGCTCACCATCCTCATCTCCTACAGAGCAACGCTCAGGAGCCGTAAGAGATAGGATGTCGAGGGCTTGCAAGGGCTTGCAAGGGCTTGCAGTGCTTTGGAACACCCACTGGTGTCCTACACAGGGACAGCAAGGATTCTTGCCCACAAGGTCTATCAGCTCAGAGGCACTTGGGCACTCTGGCAAGTCCGCCAGATAGCTCCAGCTCAAGGGAGGATAGGGCTTGGGCAGCTCCTGGGAAGCATGAGCAGCCTGTGGGACAAGGAGCCAGGTCTGGCTCACATGCTCAGGGAACAGCCCATGGCCAGCACTGGGCTCAGCAAGGAACTTTTTCCCCCGGGGCACCTTGGCACTGGTCCCCGGCGGTTTTTTGCCTTCCTCTGCAGTTCTCAGCACGGCCCCTTGCCACCATTTCTTTGGGCCATTTGGCCTGGGAGCCGGCTGCTCATGCTCCACCATGCTGGCAGCCGCAACTGCCACTTCTCAGCTCTCCCTGCAGCTAACACAAGCGCCTGGCAGGGACCAGAGCGCTTCTCATGCATCCCTGGCCAAGAAGCACAGCAGCCAAACAAGTTGTGGAAGGCAAAAAGTCTGCTCGTCATCGCTACATGTCACGCTTTGGAAGAGATGCCACGGTACCACTCACCTCTTCTTCCTCTTCTTCTTCTTCTTCTTCTTCTTCTTCTTCTTCTTCTTCTTCTTCTTCCTCTTTTGTGCATGGTCAGTCCCACAACTCCTTGTCAAGGTTCTCCCTCTGCAGGAACCGCGGACAGCTTGGCCTCTATTCCTGCTGCTGCTCTCTGCAGCTCTGGGACTTGCCTTTGCCAGCCTGCAAGGGATCTTTTCTCATGCTAAACTGAAGAATGCCTCAGCCTACTCCTGGCTACACTTGGGCTTGAGCTAATGCTTGTGAGCCTGGGTTCTGAAACAGAGTCACAAAGGGAAAAAAAATGACATGAAATAACATAACATGAATTAACATCAAATCAAGAAAATTAATAAATTAACAACAAAATAAAATAAAATTCATTGTGTTATGTGTCCTTGACATTGATTTTGGAACTGAAAACCCTCTGTCCTTTCAGGCAAACAGTCTCTTAGATATTGGACTGGCGGACAGGAGAGAAGAGAAGAGGAGAGGAGAGGAGAGGAGAGGAGAGGAGAGCAGTTCTGCTCTGTCAGGCCTGCAGTTCTGCGTGACAAGCCCTGAGCGAGCCCTGAGGCCTCCATGCATAATACTACAGGCAGTATTGCTACTGGAAGGAAGGCTGCACTGGCAACAAATCCACACTGTCTTTTTGCAAAAAAGGGACTCTATTAGGTTGCTTACTCCCCTATTTTGTAGGTACAGGGACTGATTTGGAGCCAGCACCCCAAAGGCTTCCTCCAAAGGGCTGCACATATGCGGCTGTGTCACCCCCATGTCACAATGCCAGCACCCGGCAACGCAGTGGTCACCAGGCCCCACGCAGGATCCAGAGGAGCAGCCTCCCGTGTCCACTGCCAGAGCTGGCCCGGGGGCAGCCCCAGCACATCTGACAGGAAGCACTTGAGGAGCTGCTGGAATCACAGGCCAGGGGCTGAGGGAAGAAAACCTTGCATGAGGCTGCTGGAGGTTCTCCGCTGCAAGACAATCTGCTGGCAGGGCCACCTTCCAAGCTCGGCTCATGGATGCAAATCCTTTTCAACTGGATAGCAGTGGCAAGACCAAGGCAATTCCTTCTTGAGGAGCACTGCACAGCTCACCATCCTCATCTCCTACACAGCAACGCTCAGGAGCCCTAAGAGATAGGATGTCGAGGGCTTGCAAGGGCTTGCAAGGGCTTGCAGTGCTTTGGAACACCCACTGGTGTCCTACACAGGGACAGCAAGGATTCTTGCCCACAAGGTCTATCAGCTCAGAGGCACTTGGGCACTCTGGCAAGTCCGCCAGATAGCTCCAGCTCAAGGGAGGATAGGGCTTGGGCAGCTCCTGGGAAGCATGAGCAGCCTGTGGGACAAGGAGCCAGGTCTGGCTCACATGCTCAGGGAACAGCCCATGGCCAGCACTGGGCTCAGCAAGGAACTTTTTCCCCTGGGGCACATTGGCACTGGTCCCCGGCGGTTTTTTGCCTTCCTCTGCAGTTCTCAGCACGGCCCCTTGCCACCATTTCTTTGGGCCATTTGGCCTGGGAGCCGGCTGCTCATGCTCCACCATGCTGGCAGCCACAACTGCCACTTCTCAGCTCTCCCTGCAGCTAACACAAGCGCCTGGCAGGGACCAGAGCGCTTCTCATGCATCCCTGGCCAAGAAGCACAGCAGCCAAACAAGTTGTGGAAGGCAAAAAGTCTGCTCGTCATCGCTACATGTCACGCTTTGCAAGAGATGCCACGGTACCACTCACCTCTTCTTCCTCTTCTTCTTCTTCTTCTTCTTCTTCTTCTTCTTCTTCTTCTTCTTCTTCCTCTTTTGTGCATGGTCAGTCCCACAACTCCTTGTCAAGGTTCTCCCTCTGCAGGAACCGCGGACAGCTTGGCCTCTATTCCTGCTGCTGCTCTCTGCAGCTCTGGGACTTGCCTTTGCCAGCCTGCAAGGGATCTTTTCTTCTGCTAAACTGAAGAATGCCTCAGCCTACTCCTGGCTACACTTGGGCTTGAGCTAATGCTTGTGAGCCTGGGTTCTGAAACAGAGTCACAAAGGGAAAAAAAATGACATGAAATAACATAACATGAATTAACATAAAATCAAGAAAATTAATAAATTAACAACAAAATAAAATAAAATTCATTGTGTTCTGTGTCCTTGACATTGATTTTGGAACTGAAAATCCTCTGTCCTTTCAGGCAAACAGTCTCTTAGATATTGGACTGGCGGACAGGAGAGGAGAGGAGAGGAGAGGAGAGGAGAGGAGAGCAGTTCTGCTCTGTCAGGCCTGCAGTTCTGCGTGACAAGCCCTGAGCGAGCCCTGAGGCCTCCATGCATGATACCACAGGCAGTATTGCTACTGGAAGGAAGGCTGCACTGGCAACAAATCCACACTGTCTTTTTGCAAAAAAGGGACTCTATTAGGTTGCTTACTCCCCTATTTTGTAGGTACAGGGACTGATTTGGAGCCAGCACCCCAAAGGCTTCCTCCAAAGGGCTGCACATATGCGGCTGTGTCACCCCCATGTCACAATGCCAGCACCCGGCAACGCAGTGGTCACCAGGCCCCACGCAGGATCCAGAGGAGCAGCCTCCCGTGTCCACTGCCAGAGCTGGCCCGGGGGCAGCCCCAGCACATCTGACAGGAAGCACTTGAGGAGCTGCTGGAATCACAGGCCAGGGGCTGAGGGAAGAAAACCTTGCATGAGGCTGCTGGAGGTTCTCCGCTGCAAGACAATCTGCTGGCAGGGCCACCTTCCAAGCTCGGCTCATGGATGCAAATCCTTTTCAACTGGATAGCAGTGGCAAGACCAAGGCAATTCCTTCTTGAGGAGCACTGCACAGCTCACCATCCTCATCTCCTACAGAGCAACGCTCAGGAGCCGTAAGAGATAGGATGTCGAGGGCTTGCAAGGGCTTGCAAGGGCTTGCAGTGCTTTGGAACACCCACTGGTGTCCTACACAGGGACAGCAAGGATTCTTGCCCACAAGGTCTATCAGCTCAGAGGCACTTGGGCACTCTGGCAAGTCCGCCAGATAGCTCCAGCTCAAGGGAGGATAGGGCTTGGGCAGCTCCTGGGAAGCATGAGCAGCCTGTGGGACAAGGAGCCAGGTCTGGCTCACATGCTCAGGGAACAGCCCATGGCCAGCACTGGGCTCAGCAAGGAACTTTTTCCCCCGGGGCACCTTGGCACTGGTCCCCGGCGGTTTTTTGCCTTCCTCTGCAGTTCTCAGCACGGCCCCTTGCCACCATTTCTTTGGGCCATTTGGCCTGGGAGCCGGCTGCTCATGCTCCACCATGCTGGCAGCCGCAACTGCCACTTCTCAGCTCTCCCTGCAGCTAACACAAGCGCCTGGCAGGGACCAGAGCGCTTCTCATGCATCCCTGGCCAAGAAGCACAGCAGCCAAACAAGTTGTGGAAGGCAAAAAGTCTGCTCGTCATCGCTACATGTCACGCTTTGCAAGAGATGCCACGGTACCACTCACCTCTTCTTCCTCTTCTTCTTCTTCTTCTTCTTCTTCTTCTTCTTCTTCTTCTTCTTCTTCCTCTTTTGTGCATGGTCAGTCCCACAACTCCTTGTCAAGGTTCTCCCTCTGCAGGAACCGCGGACAGCTTGGCCTCTATTCCTGCTGCTGCTCTCTGCAGCTCTGGGACTTGCCTTTGCCAGCCTGCAAGGGATCTTTTCTCATGCTAAACTGAAGAATGCCTCAGCCTACTCCTGGCTACACTTGGGCTTGAGCTAATGCTTGTGAGCCTGGGTTCTGAAACAGAGTCACAAAGGGAAAAAAAATGACATGAAATAACATAACATGAATTAACATAAAATCAAGAAAATTAATAAATTAACAACAAAATAAAATAAAATTCATTGTGTTATGTGTCCTTGACATTGATTTTGGAACTGAAAACCCTCTGTCCTTTCAGGCAAACAGTCTCTTAGATATTGGACTGGCGGACAGGAGAGAAGAGAAGAGGAGAGGAGAGGAGAGGAGAGGAGAGGAGAGCAGTTCTGCTCTGTCAGGCCTGCAGTTCTGCGTGACAAGCCCTGAGCGAGCCCTGAAGCCTCCATGCATGATACTACAGGCAGTATTGCTACTGGAAGGAAGGCTGCACTGGCAACAAATCCACACTGTCTTTTTGCAAAAAAGGGACTCTATTAGGTTGCTTACTCCCCTATTTTGTAGGTACAGGGACTGATTTGGAGCCAGCACCCCAAAGGCTTCCTCCAAAGGGCTGCACATATGCGGCTGTGTCACCCCCATGTCACAATGCCAGCACCCGGCAACGCAGTGGTCACCAGGCCCCACGCAGGATCCAGAGGAGCAGCCTCCCGTGTCCACTGCCAGAGCTGGCCCGGGGGCAGCCCCAGCACATCTCACAGGAAGCACTTGAGGAGCTGCTGGAATCACAGGCCAGGGGCTGAGGGAAGAAAACCTTGCATGAGGCTGCTGGAGGTTCTCCGCTGCAAGACAATCTGCTGGCAGGGCCACCTTCCAAGCTCGGCTCATGGATGCAAATCCTTTTCAACTGGATAGCAGTGGCAAGACCAAGGCAATTCCTTCTTGAGGAGCACTGCACAGCTCACCATCCTCATCTCCTACAGAGCAACGCTCAGGAGCCCTAAGAGATAGGATGTCGAGGGCTTGCAAGGGCTTGCAAGGGCTTGCAGTGCTTTGGAACACCCACTGGTGTCCTACACAGGGACAGCAAGGATTCTTGCCCACAAGGTCTATCAGCTCAGAGGCACTTGGGCACTCTGGCAAGTCCGCCAGATAGCTCCAGCTCAAGGGAGGATAGGGCTTGGGCAGCTCCTGGGAAGCATGAGCAGCCTGTGGGACAAGGAGCCAGGTCTGGCTCACATGCTCAGGGAACAGCCCATGGCCAGCACTGGGCTCAGCAAGGACCTTTTTCCCCTGGGGCACATTGGCACTGGTCCCCGGCTGTTTTTTGCCTTCCTCTGCAGTTCGCAGCACGGCCCCTTGCCACCATTTCTTTGGGCCATTTGGCCTGGGAGCCGGCTGCTCATGCTCCACCATGCTGGCAGCCGCAGCTGCCACTTCTCAGCTCTCCCTGCAGCTAACACAAGCGCCTGGCAGGGACCAGAGCGCTTCTCATGCATCCCTGGCCAAGAAGCACAGCAGCCAAACAAGTTGTGGAAGGCAAAAAGTCTGCTCGTCATCGCTACATGTCACGCGTTGGAAGAGATGCCACGGTACCACTCACCTCTTCTTCCTCTTCTTCCTCTTCTTCCTCTTCTTCCTCTTCTTCTTCTTCTTCTTCTTCTTCTTCTTCTTCCTCTTTTGTGCATGGTCAGTCCCACAACTCCTTGTCAAGGTTCTCCCTCTGCAGGAACCGCGGACAGCTTGGCCTCTATTCCTGCTGCTGCTCTCTGCAGCTCTGGGACTTGCCTTTGCCAGCCTGCAAGGGATCTTTTCTCCTGCTAAACTGAAGAATGCCTCAGCCTACTCCTGGCTACACTTGGGCTTGAGCTAATGCTTGTGAGCCTGGGTTCTGAAACAGAGTCACAAAGGGAAAAAAAATGACATGAAATAACATAACATGAATTAACATCAAATCAAGAAAATTAATAAATTAACAACAAAATAAAATAAAATTCATTGTGTTATGTGTCCTTGACATTGATTTTGGAACTGAAAACCCTCTGTCCTTTCAGGCAAACAGTCTCTTAGATATTGGACTGGCGGACAGGAGAGAAGAGAAGAGGAGAGGAGAGGAGAGGAGAGGAGAGGAGAGGAGAGGAGAGGAGAGGAGAGGAGAGGAGAGGAGAGGAGAGGAGAGCAGTTCTGCTCTGTCAGGCCTGCAGTTCTGCGTGACAAGCCCTGAGCGAGCCCTGAGGCCTCCATGCATGATACTACAGGCAGTATTGCTACTGGAAGGAAGGCTGCACTGGCAACAAATCCACACTGTCTTTTTGCAAAAAAGGGACTCTATTAGGTTGCTTACTCCCCTATTTTGTAGGTACAGGGACTGATTTGGAGCCAGCACCCCAAAGGCTTCCTCCAAAGGGCTGCACATATGCGGCTGTGTCACCCCCATGTCACAATGCCAGCACCCGGCAACGCAGTGGTCACCAGGCCCCACGCAGGATCCAGAGGAGCAGCCTCCCGTGTCCACTGCCAGAGCTGGCCCGGGGGCAGCCCCAGCACATCTCACAGGAAGCACTTGAGGAGCTGCTGGAATCACAGGCCAGGGGCTGAGGGAAGAAAACCTTGCATGAGGCTGCTGGAGGTTCTCCGCTGCAAGACAATCTGCTGGCAGGGCCACCTTCCAAGCTCGGCTCATGGATGCAAATCCTTTTCAACTGGATAGCAGTGGCAAGACCAAGGCAATTCCTTCTTGAGGAGCACTGCACAGCTCATCATCCTCATCTCCTACAGAGCAACGCTCAGGAGCCGTAAGAGATAGGATGTCGAGGGCTTGCAAGGGCTTGCAAGGGCTTGCAGTGCTTTGGAACACCCACTGGTGTCCTACACAGGGACAGCAAGGATTCTTGCCCACAAGGTCTATCAGCTCAGAGGCACTTGGGCACTCTGGCAAGTCCGCCAGATAGCTCCAGCTCAAGGGAGGATAGGGCTTGGGCAGCTCCTGGGAAGCATGAGCAGCCTGTGGGACAAGGAGCCAGGTCTGGCTCACATGCTCAGGGAACAGCCCATGGCCAGCACTGGGCTCAGCAAGGAACTTTTTCCCCTGGGGCACATTGGCACTAGTCCCCGGCTGTTTTTTGCCTTCCTCTGCAGTTCGCAGCACGGCCCCTTGCCACCATTTCTTTGGGCCATTTGGCCTGGGAGCCGGCTGCTCATGCTCCACCATGCTGGCAGCCGCAGCTGCCACTTCTCAGCTCTCCCTGCAGCTAACACAAGCGCCTGGCAGGGACCAGAGTGCTTCTCATGCATCCCTGGCCAAGAAGCACAGCAGCCAAACAAGTTGTGGAAGGCAAAAAGTCTGCTCGTCATCGCTACATGTCACGCGTTGGAAGAGATGCCACGGTACCACTCACCTCTTCTTCCTCTTCTTCCTCTTCTTCCTCTTCTTCCTCTTCTTCTTCTTCTTCTTCTTCTTCCTCTTTTGTGCATGGTCAGTCCCACAACTCCTTGTCAAGGTTCTCCCTCTGCAGGAACCGCGGACAGCTTGGCCTCTATTCCTGCTGCTGCTCTCTGCAGCTCTGGGACTTGCCTTTGCCAGCCTGCAAGGGATCTTTTCTCATGCTAAACTGAAGAATGCCTCAGCCTACTCCTGGCTACACTTGGGCTTGAGCTAATGCTTGTGAGCCTGGGTTCTGAAACAGAGTCACAAAGGGAAAAAAAATGACATGAAATAACATAACATGAATTAACATCAAATCAAGAAAATTAATAAATTAACAACAAAATAAAATAAAATTCATTGTGTTATGTGTCCTTGACATTGATTTTGGAACTGAAAATCCTCTGTCCTTTCAGGCAAACAGTCTCTTAGATATTGGACTGGCGGACAGGAGAGAAGAGAAGAGGAGAGGAGAGGAGAGGAGAGGAGAGGAGAGGAGAGGAGAGGAGAGGAGAGGAGAGCAGTTCTGCTCTGTCAGGCCTGCAGTTCTGCGTGACAAGCCCTGAGCGAGCCCTGAGGCCTCCATGCATGATACTACAGGCAGTATTGCTACTGGAAGGAAGGCTGCACTGGCAACAAATCCACACTGTCTTTTTGCAAAAAAGGGACTCTATTAGGTTGCTTACTCCCCTATTTTGTAGCTACAGGGACTGATTTGGAGCCAGCACCCCAAAGGCTTCCTCCAAAGGGCTGCACATATGCGGCTGTGTCACCCCCATGTCACAATGCCAGCACCCGGCAACGCAGTGGTCACCAGGCCCCACGCAGGATCCAGAGGAGCAGCCTCCCGTGTCCACTGCCAGAGCTGGCCCGGGGGCAGCCCCAGCACATCTGACAGGAAGCACTTGAGGAGCTGCTGGAATCACAGGCCAGGGGCTGAGGGAAGAAAACCTTGCATGAGGCTGCTGGAGGTTCTCCGCTGCAAGACAATCTGCTGGCAGGGCCACCTTCCAAGCTCGGCTCATGGATGCAAATCCTTTTCAACTGGATAGCAGTGGCAAGACCAAGGCAATTCCTTCTTGAGGAGCACTGCACAGCTCACCATCCTCATCTCCTACAGAGCAACGCTCAGGAGCCCTAAGAGATAGGATGTCGAGGGCTTGCAAGGGCTTGCAAGGGCTTGCAGTGCTTTGGAACACCCACTGGTGTCCTACACAGGGACAGCAAGGATTCTTGCCCACAAGGTCTATCAGCTCAGAGGCACTTGGGCACTCTGGCAAGTCCGCCAGATAGCTCCAGCTCAAGGGAGGATAGGGCTTGGGCAGCTCCTGGGAAGCATGAGCAGCCTGTGGGACAAGGAGCCAGGTCTGGCTCACATGCTCAGGGAACAGCCCATGGCCAGCACTGGGCTCAGCAAGGACCTTTTTCCCCTGGGGCACATTGGCACTGGTCCCCGGCTGTTTTTTGCCTTCCTCTGCAGTTCGCAGCACGGCCCCTTGCCACCATTTCTTTGGGCCATTTGGCCTGGGAGCCGGCTGCTCATGCTCCACCATGCTGGCAGCCGCAGCTGCCACTTCTCAGCTCTCCCTGCAGCTAACACAAGCGCCTGGCAGGGACCAGAGCGCTTCTCATGCATCCCTGGCCAAGAAGCACAGCAGCCAAACAAGTTGTGGAAGGCAAAAAGTCTGCTCGTCATCGCTACATGTCACGCGTTGGAAGAGATGCCACGGTACCACTCACCTCTTCTTCCTCTTCTTCCTCTTCTTCCTCTTCTTCCTCTTCTTCTTCTTCTTCTTCTTCTTCTTCTTCTTCCTCTTTTGTGCATGGTCAGTCCCACAACTCCTTGTCAAGGTTCTCCCTCTGCAGGAACCGCGGACAGCTTGGCCTCTATTCCTGCTGCTGCTCTCTGCAGCTCTGGGACTTGCCTTTGCCAGCCTGCAAGGGATCTTTTCTCCTGCTAAACTGAAGAATGCCTCAGCCTACTCCTGGCTACACTTGGGCTTGAGCTAATGCTTGTGAGCCTGGGTTCTGAAACAGAGTCACAAAGGGAAAAAAAATGACATGAAATAACATAACATGAATTAACATCAAATCAAGAAAATTAATAAATTAACAACAAAATAAAATAAAATTCATTGTGTTCTGTGTCCTTGACATTGATTTTGGAACTGAAAACCCTCTGTCCTTTCAGGCAAACAGTCTCTTAGATATTGGACTGGCGGACAGGAGAGAAGAGAAGAGGAGAGGAGAGGAGAGGAGAGGAGAGGAGAGCAGTTCTGCTCTGTCAGGCCTGCAGTTCTGCGTGACAAGCCCTGAGCGAGCCCTGAGGCCTCCATGCATGATACTACAGGCAGTATTGCTACTGGAAGGAAGGCTGCACTGGCAGCAAATCCACACTGTCTTTTTGCAAAAAGGGACTCTATTAGGTTGCTTACTCCCCTATTTTGTAGGTACAGGGACTGATTTGGAGCCAGCACCCCAAAGGCTTCCTCCAAAGGGCTGCACATATGCGGCTGTGTCACCCCCATGTCACAATGCCAGCACCCGGCAACGCAGTGGTCACCAGGCCCCACGCAGGATCCAGAGGAGCAGCCTCCCGTGTCCACTGCCAGAGCTGGCCCGGGGGCAGCCCCAGCACATCTCACAGGAAGCACTTGAGGAGCTGCTGGAATCACAGGCCAGGGGCTGAGGGAAGAAAACCTTGCATGAGGCTGCTGGAGGTTCTCCGCTGCAAGACAATCTGCTGGCAGGGCCACCTTCCAAGCTCGGCTCATGGATGCAAATCCTTTTCAACTGGATAGCAGTGGCAAGACCAAGGCAATTCCTTCTTGAGGAGCACTGCACAGCTCACCATCCTCATCTCCTACAGAGCAACGCTCAGGAGCCCTAAGAGATAGGATGTCGAGGGCTTGCAAGGGCTTGCAAGGGCTTGCAGTGCTTTGGAACACCCACTGGTGTCCTACACAGGGACAGCAAGGATTCTTGCCCACAAGGTCTATCAGCTCAGAGGCACTTGGGCACTCTGGCAAGTCCGCCAGATAGCTCCAGCTCAAGGGAGGATAGGGCTTGGGCAGCTCCTGGGAAGCATGAGCAGCCTGTGGGACAAGGAGCCAGGTCTGGCTCACATGCTCAGGGAACAGCCCATGGCCAGCACTGGGCTCAGCAAGGAACTTTTTCCCCCGGGGGACCTTGGCACTGGTCCCCGGCGGTTTTTTGCCTTCCTCTGCAGTTCTCAGCACGGCCCCTTGCCACCATTTCTTTGGGCCATTTGGCCTGGGAGCCGGCTGCTCATGCTCCACCATGCTGGCAGCCGCAGCTGCCACTTCTCAGCTCTCCCTGCAGCTAACACAAGCGCCTGGCAGGGACCAGAGTGCTTCTCATGCATCCCTGGCCAAGAAGCACAGCAGCCAAACAAGTTGTGGAAGGCAAAAAGTCTGCTCGTCATCGCTACATGTCACGCTTTGGAAGAGATGCCACGGTACCACTCACCTCTTCTTCCTCTTCTTCCTCTTCTTCCTCTCCTTCTTCTTCTTCTTCTTCTTCTTCTTCTTCTTCTTCTTCTTCTTCCTCTTTTGTGCATGGTCAGTCCCACAACTCCTTGTCAAGGTTCTCCCTCTGCAGGAACCGCGGACAGCTTGGCCTCTATTCCTGCTGCTGCTCTCTGCAGCTCTGGGACTTGCCTTTGCCAGCCTGCAAGGGATCTTTTCTCCTGCTAAACTGAAGAATGCCTCAGCCTACTCCTGGCTACACTTGGGCTTGAGCTAATGCTTGTGAGCCTGGGTTCTGAAACAGAGTCACAAAGGGAAAAAAAATGACATGAAATAACATAACATGAATTAACATAAAATCAAGAAAATTAATAAATTAACAACAAAATAAAATAAAATTCATTGTGTTATGTGTCCTTGACATTGATTTTGGAACTGAAAACCCTCTGTCCTTTCAGGCAAACAGTCTCTTAGATATTGGACTGGCGGACAGGAGAGAAGAGAAGAGGAGAGGAGAGGAGAGGAGAGGAGAGCAGTTCTGCTCTGTCAGGCCTGCAGTTCTGCGTGACAAGCCCTGAGCGAGCCCTGAGGCCTCCATGCATGATACTACAGGCAGTATTGCTACTGGAAGGAAGGCTGCACTGGCAACAAATCCACACTGTCTTTTTGCAAAAAAGGGACTCTATTAGGTTGCTTACTCCCCTATTTTGTAGGTACAGGGACTGATTTGGAGCCAGCACCCCAAAGGCTTCCTCCAAAGGGCTGCACATATGCGGCTGTGTCACCCCCATGTCACAATGCCAGCACCCGGCAACGCAGTGGTCACCAGGCCCCACGCAGGATCCAGAGGAGCAGCCTCCCGTGTCCACTGCCAGAGCTGGCCCGGGGGCAGCCCCAGCACATCTGACAGGAAGCACTTGAGGAGCTGCTGGAATCACAGGCCAGGGGCTGAGGGAAGAAAACCTTGCATGAGGCTGCTGGAGGTTCTCCGCTGCAAGACAATCTGCTGGCAGGGCCACCTTCCAAGCTCGGCTCATGGATGCAAATCCTTTTCAACTGGATAGCAGTGGCAAGACCAAGGCAATTCCTTCTTGAGGAGCACTGCACAGCTCACCATCCTCACCTCCTACAGAGCAACGCTCAGGAGCCCTAAGAGATAGGATGTCGAGGGCTTGCAAGGGCTTGCAAGGGCTTGCAGTGCTTTGGAACACCCACTGGTGTCCTACACAGGGACAGCAAGGATTCTTGCCCACAAGGTCTATCAGCTCAGAGGCACTTGGGCACTCTGGCAAGTCCGCCAGATAGCTCCAGCTCAAGGGAGGATAGGGCTTGGGCAGCTCCTGGGAAGCATGAGCAGCCTGTGGGACAAGGAGCCAGGTCTGGCTCACATGCTCAGGGAACAGCCCATGGCCAGCACTGGGCTCAGCAAGGAACTTTTTCCCCCGGGGGACCTTGGCACTGGTCCCCGGCGGTTTTTTGCCTTCCTCTGCAGTTCTCAGCACGGCCCCTTGCCACCATTTCTTTGGGCCATTTGGCCTGGGAGCCGGCTGCTCATGCTCCACCATGCTGGCAGCCGCAGCTGCCACTTCTCAGCTCTCCCTGCAGCTAACACAAGTGCCTGGCAGGGACCAGAGCGCTTCTCATGCATCCCTGCCCAAGAAGCACAGCAGCCAAACAAGTTGTGGAAGGCAAAAAGTCTGCTCGTCATCGCTACATGTCACGCTTTGCAAGAGATGCCACGGTACCACTCACCTCTTCTTCCTCTTCTTCCTCTTCTTCCTCTTCTTCTTCTTCTTCTTCTTCTTCTTCTTCTTCTTCTTCTTCTTCCTCTTTTGTGCATGGTCAGTCCCACAACTCCTTGTCAAGGTTCTCCCTCTGCAGGAACCGCGGACAGCTTGGCCTCTATTCCTGCTGCTGCTCTCTGCAGCTCTGGGACTTGCCTTTGCCAGCCTGCAAGGGATCTTTTCTCTGCTAAACTGAAGAATGCCTCAGCCTACTCCTGGCTACACTTGGGCTTGAGCTAATGCTTGTGAGCCTGGGTTCTGAAACAGAGTCACAAAGGGAAAAAAAATGACATGAAATAACATAACATGAATTAACATAAAATCAAGAAAATTAATAAATTAACAACAAAATAAAATAAAATTCATTGTGTTATGTGTCCTTGACATTGATTTTGGAACTGAAAACCCTCTGTCCTTTCAGGCAAACAGTCTCTTAGATATTGGACTGGCGGACAGGAGAGAAGAGAAGAGGAGAGGAGAGGAGAGGACAGGAGAGGAGAGGAGAGGAGAGGAGAGGAGAGGAGAGCAGTTCTGCTCTGTCAGGCCTGCCATTCTGCGTGACAAGCCCTGAGCGAGCCCTGAGGCCTCCATGCATGATACTACAGGCAGTATTGCTACTGGAAGGAAGGCTGCACTGGCAACAAATCCACACTGTCTTTTTGCAAAAAAGGGACTCTATTAGGTTGCTTACTCCCCTATTTTGTAGGTACAGGGACTGATTTGGAGCCAGCACCCCAAAGGCTTCCTCCAAAGGGCTGCACATATGCGGCTGTGTCACCCCCATGTCACAATGCCAGCACCCGGCAACGCAGTGGTCACCAGGCCCCACGCAGGATCCAGAGGAGCAGCCTCCCGTGTCCACTGCCAGAGCTGGCCCGGGGGCAGCCCCAGCACATCTGACAGGAAGCACTTGAGGAGCTGCTGGAATCACAGGCCAGGGGCTGAGGGAAGAAAACCTTGCATGAGGCTGCTGGAGGTTCTCCGCTGCAAGACAATCTGCTGGCAGGGCCACCTTCCAAGCTCGGCTCATGGATGCAAATCCTTTTCAACTGGATAGCAGTGGCAAGACCAAGGCAATTCCTTCTTGAGGAGCACTGCACAGCTCACCATCCTCATCTCCTACAGAGCAACGCTCAGGAGCCGTAAGAGATAGGATGTCGAGGGCTTGCAAGGGCTTGCAAGGGCTTGCAGTGCTTTGGAACACCCACTGGTGTCCTACACAGGGACAGCAAGGATTCTTGCCCACAAGGTCTATCAGCTCAGAGGCACTTGGGCACTCTGGCAAGTCCGCCAGATAGCTCCAGCTCAAGGGAGGATAGGGCTTGGGCAGCTCCTGGGAAGCATGAGCAGCCTGTGGGACAAGGAGCCAGGTCTGGCTCACATGCTCAGGGAACAGCCCATGGCCAGCACTGGGCTCAGCAAGGAACTTTTTCCCCTGGGGCACATTGGCACTGGTCCCCGGCGGTTTTTTGCCTTCCTCTGCAGTTCTCAGCACGGCCCCTTGCCACCATTTCTTTGGGCCATTTGGCCTGGGAGCCGGCTGCTCATGCTCCACCATGCTGGCAGCCGCAGCTGCCACTTCTCAGCTCTCCCTGCAGCTAACACAAGCGCCTGGCAGGGACCAGAGCGCTTCTCATGCATCCCTGGCCAAGAAGCACAGCAGCCAAACAAGTTGTGGAAGGCAAAAAGTCTGCTCGTCATCGCTACATGTCACGCTTTGGAAGAGATGCCACGGTACCACTCACCTCTTCTTCCTCTTCTTCTTCTTCTTCTTCTTCTTCCTCTTCTTCTTCTTCTTCTTCCTCTTTTGCGCATGGTCAGTCCCACAACTCCTTGTCAAGGTTCTCCCTCTGCAGGAACCGCGGACAGCTTGGCCTCTATTCCTGCTGCTGCTCTCTGCAGCTCTGGGACTTGCCTTTGCCAGCCTGCAAGGGATCTTTTCTCATGCTAAACTGAAGAATGCCTCAGCCTACTCCTGGCTACACTTGGGCTTGAGCTAATGCTTGTGAGCCTGGGTTCTGAAACAGAGTCACAAAGGGAAAAAAAATGACATGAAATAACATAACATGAATTAACATCAAATCAAGAAAATTAATAAATTAACAACAAAATAAAATAAAATTCATTGTGTTATGTGTCCTTGACATTGATTTTGGAACTGAAAACCCTCTGTCCTTTCAGGCAAACAGTCTCTTAGATATTGGACTGGCGGACAGGAGAGAAGAGAAGAGGAGAGGAGAGGAGAGGACAGGAGAGGAGAGGAGAGGAGAGGAGAGGAGAGGAGAGCAGTTCTGCTCTGTCAGGCCTGCAGTTCTGCGTGACAAGCCCTGAGCGAGCCCTGAGGCCTCCATGCATGATAGTACAGGCAGTATTGCTACTGGAAGGAAGGCTGCACTGGCAACAAATCCACACTGTCTTTTTGCAAAAAAGGGACTCTATTAGGTTGCTTACTCCCCTATTTTGTAGCTACAGGGACTGATTTGGAGCCAGCACCCCAAAGGCTTCCTCCAAAGGGCTGCACATATGCGGCTGTGTCACCCCCATGTCACAATGCCAGTACCCGGCAACGCAGTGGTCACCAGGCCCCACGCAGGATCCAGAGGAGCAGCCTCCCGTGTCCACTGCCAGAGCTGGCCCGGGGGCAGCCCCAGCACATCTGACAGGAAGCACTTGAGGAGCTGCTGGAATCACAGGCCAGGGGCTGAGGGAAGAAAACCTTGCATGAGGCTGCTGGAGGTTCTCCGCTGCAAGACAATCTGCTGGCAGGGCCACCTTCCAAGCTCGGCTCATGGATGCAAATCCTTTTCAACTGGATAGCAGTGGCAAGACCAAGGCAATTCCTTCTTGAGGAGCACTGCACAGCTCACCATCCTCATCTCCTACAGAGCAACGCTCAGGAGCCCTAAGAGATAGGATGTCGAGGGCTTGCAAGGGCTTGCAAGGGCTTGCAGTGCTTTGGAACACCCACTGGTGTCCTACACAGGGACAGCAAGGATTCTTGCCCACAAGGTCTATCAGCTCAGAGGCACTTGGGCACTCTGGCAAGTCCGCCAGATAGCTCCAGCTCAAGGGAGGATAGGGCTTGGGCAGCTCCTGGGAAGCATGAGCAGCCTGTGGGACAAGGAGCCAGGTCTGGCTCACATGCTCAGGGAACAGCCCATGGCCAGCACTGGGCTCAGCAAGGAACTTTTTCCCCTGGGGCACATTGGCACTGGTCCCCGGCGGTCTTTTGCCTTCCTCTGCAGTTCTCAGCACGGCCCCTTGCCACCATTTCTTTGGGCCATTTGGCCTGGGAGCCGGCTGCTCATGCTCCACCATGCTGGCAGCCGCAGCTGCCACTTCTCAGCTCTCCCTGCAGCTAACACAAGCGCCTGGCAGGGACCAGAGCGCTTCTCATGCATCCCTGGCCAAGAAGCACAGCAGCCAAACAAGTTGTGGAAGGCAAAAAGTCTGCTCGTCATCGCTACATGTCACGCTTTGCAAGAGATGCCACGGTACCACTCACCTCTTCTTCCTCTTCTTCCTCTTCTTCCTCTTCTTCCTCTTCTTCTTCTTCTTCTTCTTCCTCTTTTGTGCATGGTCAGTCCCACAACTCCTTGTCAAGGTTCTCCCTCTGCAGGAACCGCGGACAGCTTGGCCTCTATTCCTGCTGCTGCTCTCTGCAGCTCTGGGACTTGCCTTTGCCAGCCTGCAAGGGATCTTTTCTCCTGCTAAACTGAAGAATGCCTCAGCCTACTCCTGGCTACACTTGGGCTTGAGCTAATGCTTGTGAGCCTGGGTTCTGAAACAGAGTCACAAAGGGAAAAAAAATGACATGAAATAACATAACATGAATTAACATCAAATCAAGAAAATTAATAAATTAACAACAAAATAAAATAAAATTCATTGTGTTACGTGTCCTTGACATTGATTTTGGAACTGAAAACCCTCTGTCCTTTCAGGCAAACAGTCTCTTAGATATTGGACTGGCGGACAGGAGAGAAGAGAAGAGGAGAGGAGAGGAGAGGAGAGGACAGGAGAGGAGAGGAGAGGAGAGGAGAGGAGAGGAGAGGAGAGGAGAGGAGAGCAGTTCTGCTCTGTCAGGCCTGCAGTTCTGCGTGACAAGCCCTGAGCGAGCCCTGAGGCCTCCATGCATGATACTACAGGCAGTATTGCTACTGGAAGGAAGGCTGCACTGGCAACAAATCCACACTGTCTTTTTGCAAAAAAGGGACTCTATTAGGTTGCTTACTCCCCTATTTTGTAGGTACAGGGACTGATTTGGAGCCAGCACCCCAAAGGCTTCCTCCAAAGGGCTGCACATATGCGGCTGTGTCACCCCCATGTCACAATGCCAGCACCCGGCAACGCAGTGGTCACCAGGCCCCACGCAGGATCCAGAGGAGCAGCCTCCCGTGTCCACTGCCAGAGCTGGCCCGGGGGCAGCCCCAGCACATCTGACAGGAAGCACTTGAGGAGCTGCTGGAATCACAGGCCAGGGGCTGAGGGAAGAAAACCTTGCATGAGGCTGCTGGAGGTTCTCCGCTGCAAGACAATCTGCTGGCAGGGCCACCTTCCAAGCTCGGCTCATGGATGCAAATCCTTTTCAACTGGATAGCAGTGGCAAGACCAAGGCAATTCCTTCTTGAGGAGCACTGCACAGCTCACCATCCTCATCTCCTACAGAGCAACGCTCAGGAGCCGTAAGAGATAGGATGTCGAGGGCTTGCAAGGGCTTGCAAGGGCTTGCAGTGCTTTGGAACACCCACTGGTGTCCTACACAGGGACAGCAAGGATTCTTGCCCACAAGGTCTATCAGCTCAGAGGCACTTGGGCACTCTGGCAAGTCCGCCAGATAGCTCCAGCTCAAGGGAGGATAGGGCTTGGGCAGCTCCTGGGAAGCATGAGCAGCCTGTGGGACAAGGAGCCAGGTCTGGCTCACATGCTCAGGGAACAGCCCATGGCCAGCACTGGGCTCAGCAAGGAACTTTTTCCCCTGGGGCACATTGGCACTGGTCCCCGGCGGTCTTTTGCCTTCCTCTGCAGTTCTCAGCACGGCCCCTTGCCACCATTTCTTTGGGCCATTTGGCCTGGGAGCCGGCTGCTCATGCTCCACCATGCTGGCAGCCGCAGCTGCCACTTCTCAGCTCTCCCTGCAGCTAACACAAGCGCCTGGCAGGGACCAGAGTGCTTCTCATGCATCCCTGGCCAAGAAGCACAGCAGCCAAACAAGTTGTGGAAGGCAAAAAGTCTGCTCGTCATCGCTACATGTCACGCGTTGGAAGAGATGCCACGGTACCACTCACCTCTTCTTCCTCTTCTTCCTCTTCTTCCTCTTCTTCCTCTTCTTCTTCTTCTTCTTCTTCTTCTTCTTCTTCCTCTTTTGTGCGTGGTCAGTCCCACAACTCCTTGTCAAGGTTCTCCCTCTGCAGGAACCGCGGACAGCTTGGCCTCTATTCCTGCTGCTGCTCTCTGCAGCTCTGGGACTTGCCTTTGCCAGCCTGCAAGGGATCTTTTCTCATGCTAAACTGAAGAATGCCTCAGCCTACTCCTGGCTACACTTGGGCTTGAGCTAATGCTTGTGAGCCTGGGTTCTGAAACAGAGTCACAAAGGGAAAAAAAATGACATGAAATAACATAACATGAATTAACATCAAATCAAGAAAATTAATAAATTAACAACAAAATAAAATAAAATTCATTGTGTTACGTGTCCTTGACATTGATTTTGGAACTGAAAACCCTCTGTCCTTTCAGGCAAACAGTCTCTTAGATATTGGACTGGCGGACAGGAGAGAAGAGAAGAGGAGAGGAGAGGAGAGGAGAGCAGTTCTGCTCTGTCAGGCCTGCAGTTCTGCGTGACAAGCCCTGAGCGAGCCCTGAGGCCTCCATGCATGATACTACAGGCAGTATTGCTACTGGAAGTAAGGCTGCACTGGCAACAAATCCACACTGTCTTTTTGCAAAAAAGGGACTCTATTAGGTTGCTTACTCCCCTATTTTGTAGCTACAGGGACTGATTTGGAGCCAGCACCCCAAAGGCTTCCTCCAAAGGGCTGCACATATGCGGCTGTGTCACCCCCATGTCACAATGCCAGCACCCGGCAACGCAGTGGTCACCAGGCCCCACGCAGGATCCAGAGGAGCAGCCTCCCGTGTCCACTGCCAGAGCTGGCCCGGGGGCAGCCCCAGCACATCTGACAGGAAGCACTTGAGGAGCTGCTGGAATCACAGGCCAGGGGCTGAGGGAAGAAAACCTTGCATGAGGCTGCTGGAGGTTCTCCGCTGCAAGACAATCTGCTGGCAGGGCCACCTTCCAAGCTCGGCTCATGGATGCAAATCCTTTTCAACTGGATAGCAGTGGCAAGACCAAGGCAATTCCTTCTTGAGGAGCACTGCACAGCTCACCATCCTCATCTCCTACAGAGCAACGCTCAGGAGCCCTAAGAGATAGGATGTCGAGGGCTTGCAAGGGCTTGCAAGGGCTTGCAGTGCTTTGGAACACCCACTGGTGTCCTACACAGGGACAGCAAGGATTCTTGCCCACAAGGTCTATCAGCTCAGAGGCACTTGGGCACTCTGGCAAGTCCGCCAGATAGCTCCAGCTCAAGGGAGGATAGGGCTTGGGCAGCTCCTGCGAAGCATGAGCAGCCTGTGGGACAAGGAGCCAGGTCTGGCTCACATGCTCAGGGAACAGCCCATGGCCAGCACTGGGCTCAGCAAGGAACTTTTTCCCCTGGGGCACATTGGCACTGGTCCCCGGCGGTCTTTTGCCTTCCTCTGCAGTTCTCAGCACGGCCCCTTGCCACCATTTCTTTGGGCCATTTGGCCTGGGAGCCGGCTGCTCATGCTCCACCATGCTGGCAGCCGCAGCTGCCACTTCTCAGCTCTCCCTGCAGCTAACACAAGCGCCTGGCAGGGACCAGAGCGCTTCTCATGCATCCCTGGCCAAGAAGCACAGCAGCCAAACAAGTTGTGGAAGGCAAAAAGTCTGCTCGTCATCGCTACATGTCACGCTTTGCAAGAGATGCCACGGTACCACTCACCTCTTCTTCCTCTTCTTCCTCTTCTTCCTCTTCTTCCTCTTCTTCTTCTTCTTCTTCTTCCTCTTTTGTGCATGGTCAGTCCCACAACTCCTTGTCAAGGTTCTCCCTCTGCAGGAACCGCGGACAGCTTGGCCTCTATTCCTGCTGCTGCTCTCTGCAGCTCTGGGACTTGCCTTTGCCAGCCTGCAAGGGATCTTTTCTCATGCTAAACTGAAGAATGCCTCAGCCTACTCCTGGCTACACTTGGGCTTGAGCTAATGCTTGTGAGCCTGGGTTCTGAAACAGAGTCACAAAGGGAAAAAAAATGACATGAAATAACATAACATGAATTAAGATAAAATCAAGAAAATTAATAAATTAACAACAAAATAAAATAAAATTCATTGTGTTACGTGTCCTTGACATTGATTTTGGAACTGAAAACCCTCTGTCCTTTCAGGCAAACAGTCTCTTAGATATTGGACTGGCGGACAGGAGAGAAGAGAAGAGGAGAGGAGAGGAGAGGAGAGGACAGGAGAGGAGAGGAGAGGAGAGGAGAGGAGAGGAGAGGAGAGGAGAGCAGTTCTGCTCTGTCAGGCCTGCAGTTCTGCGTGACAAGCCCTGAGCGAGCCCTGAGGCCTCCATGCATGATACTACAGGCAGTATTGCTACTGGAAGGAAGGCTGCACTGGCAACAAATCCACACTGTCTTTTTGCAAAAAAGGGACTCTATTAGGTTGCTTACTCCCCTATTTTGTAGGTACAGGGACTGATTTGGAGCCAGCACCCCAAAGGCTTCCTCCAAAGGGCTGCACATATGCGGCTGTGTCACCCCCATGTCACAATGCCAGCACCCGGCAACGCAGTGGTCACCAGGCCCCACGCAGGATCCAGAGGAGCAGCCTCCCGTGTCCACTGCCAGAGCTGGCCCGGGGGCAGCCCCAGCACATCTGACAGGAAGCACTTGAGGAGCTGCTGGAATCACAGGCCAGGGGCTGAGGGAAGAAAACCTTGCATGAGGCTGCTGGAGGTTCTCCGCTGCAAGACAATCTGCTGGCAGGGCCACCTTCCAAGCTCGGCTCATGGATGCAAATCCTTTTCAACTGGATAGCAGTGGCAAGACCAAGGCAATTCCTTCTTGAGGAGCACTGCACAGCTCACCATCCTCATCTCCTACAGAGCAACGCTCAGGAGCCCTAAGAGATAGGATGTCGAGGGCTTGCAAGGGCTTGCAAGGGCTTGCAGTGCTTTGGAACACCCACTGGTGTCCTACACAGGGACAGCAAGGATTCTTGCCCACAAGGTCTATCAGCTCAGAGGCACTTGGGCACTCTGGCAAGTCCGCCAGATAGCTCCAGCTCAAGGGAGGATAGGGCTTGGGCAGCTCCTGGGAAGCATGAGCAGCCTGTGGGACAAGGAGCCAGGTCTGGCTCACATGCTCAGGGAACAGCCCATGGCCAGCACTGGGCTCAGCAAGGAACTTTTTCCCCTGGGGCACATTGGCACTGGTCCCCGGCGGTCTTTTGCCTTCCTCTGCAGTTCTCAGCACGGCCCCTTGCCACCATTTCTTTGGGCCATTTGGCCTGGGAGCCGGCTGCTCATGCTCCACCATGCTGGCAGCCGCAGCTGCCACTTCTCAGCTCTCCCTGCAGCTAACACAAGCGCCTGGCAGGGACCAGAGTGCTTCTCATGCATCCCTGGCCAAGAAGCACAGCAGCCAAACAAGTTGTGGAAGGCAAAAAGTCTGCTCGTCATCGCTACATGTCACGCGTTGGAAGAGATGCCACGGTACCACTCACCTCTTCTTCCTCTTCTTCCTCTTCTTCCTCTTCTTCCTCTTCTTCTTCTTCTTCTTCTTCTTCTTCTTCTTCCTCTTTTGTGCGTGGTCAGTCCCACAACTCCTTGTCAAGGTTCTCCCTCTGCAGGAACCGCGGACAGCTTGGCCTCTATTCCTGCTGCTGCTCTCTGCAGCTCTGGGACTTGCCTTTGCCAGCCTGCAAGGGATCTTTTCTCATGCTAAACTGAAGAATGCCTCAGCCTACTCCTGGCTACACTTGGGCTTGAGCTAATGCTTGTGAGCCTGGGTTCTGAAACAGAGTCACAAAGGGAAAAAAAATGACATGAAATAACATAACATGAATTAAGATAAAATCAAGAAAATTAATAAATTAACAACAAAATAAAATAAAATTCATTGTGTTACGTGTCCTTGACATTGATTTTGAAACTGAAAACCCTCTGTCCTTTCAGGCAAACAGTCTCTTAGATATTGGACTGGCGGACAGGAGAGAAGAGAAGAGGAGAGGAGAGGAGAGGAGAGGAGAGGAGAGGAGAGCAGTTCTGCTCTGTCAGGCCTGCAGTTCTGCGTGACAAGCCCTGAGCGAGCCCTGAGGCCTCCATGCATGATACTACAGGCAGTATTGCTACTGGAAGTAAGGCTGCACTGGCAACAAATGCACACTGTCTTTTTGCAAAAAAGGGACTCTATTAGGTTGCTTACTCCCCTATTTTGTAGCTACAGGGACTGATTTGGAGCCAGCACCCCAAAGGCTTCCTCCAAAGGGCTGCACATATGCGGCTGTGTCACCCCCATGTCACAATGCCAGCACCCGGCAACGCAGTGGTCACCAGGCCCCACGCAGGATCCAGAGGAGCAGCCTCCCGTGTCCACTGCCAGAGCTGGCCCGGGGGCAGCCCCAGCACATCTGACAGGAAGCACTTGAGGAGCTGCTGGAATCACAGGCCAGGGGCTGAGGGAAGAAAACCTTGCATGAGGCTGCTGGAGGTTCTCCGCTGCAAGACAATCTGCTGGCAGGGCCACCTTCCAAGCTCGGCTCATGGATGCAAATCCTTTTCAACTGGATAGCAGTGGCAAGACCAAGGCAATTCCTTCTTGAGGAGCACTGCACAGCTCACCATCCTCATCTCCTACAGAGCAACGCTCAGGAGCCCTAAGAGATAGGATGTCGAGGGCTTGCAAGGGCTTGCAAGGGCTTGCAGTGCTTTGGAACACCCACTGGTGTCCTACACAGGGACAGCAAGGATTCTTGCCCACAAGGTCTATCAGCTCAGAGGCACTTGGGCACTCTGGCAAGTCCGCCAGATAGCTCCAGCTCAAGGGAGGATAGGGCTTGGGCAGCTCCTGGGAAGCATGAGCAGCCTGTGGGACAAGGAGCCAGGTCTGGCTCACATGCTCAGGGAACAGCCCATGGCCAGCACTGGGCTCAGCAAGGAACTTTTTCCCCTGGGGCACATTGGCACTGGTCCCCGGCGGTCTTTTGCCTTCCTCTGCAGTTCTCAGCACGGCCCCTTGCCACCATTTCTTTGGGCCATTTGGCCTGGGAGCCGGCTGCTCATGCTCCACCATGCTGGCAGCCGCAGCTGCCACTTCTCAGCTCTCCCTGCAGCTAACACAAGCGCCTGGCAGGGACCAGAGTGCTTCTCATGCATCCCTGGCCAAGAAGCACAGCAGCCAAACAAGTTGTGGAAGGCAAAAAGTCTGCTCGTCATCGCTACATGTCACGCGTTGGAAGAGATGCCACGGTACCACTCACCTCTTCTTCCTCTTCTTCCTCTTCTTCCTCTTCTTCCTCTTCTTCTTCTTCTTCTTCTTCCTCTTTTGTGCATGGTCAGTCCCACAACTCCTTGTCAAGGTTCTCCCTCTGCAGGAACCGCGGACAGCTTGGCCTCTATTCCTGCTGCTGCTCTCTGCAGCTCTGGGACTTGCCTTTGCCAGCCTGCAAGGGATCTTTTCTCATGCTAAACTGAAGAATGCCTCAGCCTACTCCTGGCTACACTTGGGCTTGAGCTAATGCTTGTGAGCCTGGGTTCTGAAACAGAGTCACAAAGGGAAAAAAAATGACATGAAATAACATAACATGAATTAAGATAAAATCAAGAAAATTAATAAATTAACAACAAAATAAAATAAAATTCATTGTGTTACGTGTCCTTGACATTGATTTTGGAACTGAAAACCCTCTGTCCTTTCAGGCAAACAGTCTCTTAGACATTGGACTGGCGGACAGGAGAGAAGAGAAGAGGAGAGGAGAGGAGAGGAGAGCAGTTCTGCTCTGTCAGGCCTGCAGTTCTGCGTGACAAGCCCTGAGCGAGCCCTGAGGCCTCCATGCATGATACTACAGGCAGTATTGCTACTGGAAGTAAGGCTGCACTGGCAACAAATCCACACTGTCTTTTTGCAAAAAAGGGACTCTATTAGGTTGCTTACTCCCCTATTTTGTAGCTACAGGGACTGATTTGGAGCCAGCACCCCAAAGGCTTCCTCCAAAGGGCTGCACATATGCGGCTGTGTCACCCCCATGTCACAATGCCAGCACCCGGCAACGCAGTGGTCACCAGGCCCCACGCAGGATCCAGAGGAGCAGCCTCCCGTGTCCACTGCCAGAGCTGGCCCGGGGGCAGCCCCAGCACATCTCACAGGAAGCACTTGAGGAGCTGCTGGAATCACAGGCCAGGGGCTGAGGGAAGAAAACCTTGCATGAGGCTGCTGGAGGTTCTCCGCTGCAAGACAATCTGCTGGCAGGGCCACCTTCCAAGCTCGGCTCATGGATGCAAATCCTTTTCAACTGGATAGCAGTGGCAAGACCAAGGCAATTCCTTCTTGAGGAGCACTGCACAGCTCACCATCCTCATCTCCTACAGAGCAACGCTCAGGAGCCCTAAGAGATAGGATGTCGAGGGCTTGCAAGGGCTTGCAAGGGCTTGCAGTGCTTTGGAACACCCACTGGTGTCCTACACAGGGACAGCAAGGATTCTTGCCCACAAGGTCTATCAGCTCAGAGGCACTTGGGCACTCTGGCAAGTCCGCCAGATAGCTCCAGCTCAAGGGAGGATAGGGCTTGGGCAGCTCCTGCGAAGCATGAGCAGCCTGTGGGACAAGGAGCCAGGTCTGGCTCACATGCTCAGGGAACAGCCCATGGCCAGCACTGGGCTCAGCAAGGAACTTTTTCCCCTGGGGCACATTGGCACTGGTCCCCGGCGGTCTTTTGCCTTCCTCTGCAGTTCTCAGCACGGCCCCTTGCCACCATTTCTTTGGGCCATTTGGCCTGGGAGCCGGCTGCTCATGCTCCACCATGCTGGCAGCCGCAGCTGCCACTTCTCAGCTCTCCCTGCAGCTAACACAAGCGCCTGGCAGGGACCAGAGCGCTTCTCATGCATCCCTGGCCAAGAAGCACAGCAGCCAAACAAGTTGTGGAAGGCAAAAAGTCTGCTCGTCATCGCTACATGTCACGCTTTGCAAGAGATGCCACGGTACCACTCACCTCTTCTTCCTCTTCTTCCTCTTCTTCCTCTTCTTCCTCTTCTTCTTCTTCTTCTTCTTCCTCTTTTGTGCATGGTCAGTCCCACAACTCCTTGTCAAGGTTCTCCCTCTGCAGGAACCGCGGACAGCTTGGCCTCTATTCCTGCTGCTGCTCTCTGCAGCTCTGGGACTTGCCTTTGCCAGCCTGCAAGGGATCTTTTCTCATGCTAAACTGAAGAATGCCTCAGCCTACTCCTGGCTACACTTGGGCTTGAGCTAATGCTTGTGAGCCTGGGTTCTGAAACAGAGTCACAAAGGGAAAAAAAATGACATGAAATAACATAACATGAATTAAGATAAAATCAAGAAAATTAATAAATTAACAACAAAATAAAATAAAATTCATTGTGTTACGTGTCCTTGACATTGATTTTGGAACTGAAAACCCTCTGTCCTTTCAGGCAAACAGTCTCTTAGATATTGGACTGGCGGACAGGAGAGAAGAGAAGAGGAGAGGAGAGGAGAGGAGAGGACAGGAGAGGAGAGGAGAGGAGAGGAGAGGAGAGGAGAGGAGAGGAGAGCAGTTCTGCTCTGTCAGGCCTGCAGTTCTGCGTGACAAGCCCTGAGCGAGCCCTGAGGCCTCCATGCATGATACTACAGGCAGTATTGCTACTGGAAGGAAGGCTGCACTGGCAACAAATCCACACTGTCTTTTTGCAAAAAAGGGACTCTATTAGGTTGCTTACTCCCCTATTTTGTAGGTACAGGGACTGATTTGGAGCCAGCACCCCAAAGGCTTCCTCCAAAGGGCTGCACATATGCGGCTGTGTCACCCCCATGTCACAATGCCAGCACCCGGCAACGCAGTGGTCACCAGGCCCCACGCAGGATCCAGAGGAGCAGCCTCCCGTGTCCACTGCCAGAGCTGGCCCGGGGGCAGCCCCAGCACATCTGACAGGAAGCACTTGAGGAGCTGCTGGAATCACAGGCCAGGGGCTGAGGGAAGAAAACCTTGCATGAGGCTGCTGGAGGTTCTCCGCTGCAAGACAATCTGCTGGCAGGGCCACCTTCCAAGCTCGGCTCATGGATGCAAATCCTTTTCAACTGGATAGCAGTGGCAAGACCAAGGCAATTCCTTCTTGAGGAGCACTGCACAGCTCACCATCCTCATCTCCTACAGAGCAACGCTCAGGAGCCCTAAGAGATAGGATGTCGAGGGCTTGCAAGGGCTTGCAAGGGCTT
Source organism: Caloenas nicobarica (assembly GCF_036013445.1). Taxonomy (NCBI): domain Eukaryota; kingdom Metazoa; phylum Chordata; class Aves; order Columbiformes; family Columbidae; genus Caloenas; species Caloenas nicobarica. The sequence goes on from NC_088258.1 coordinate 19,447,236, forward strand.
GCAGTGCTTTGGAACACCCACTGGTGTCCTACACAGGGACAGCAAGGATTCTTGCCCACAAGGTCTATCAGCTCAGAGGCACTTGGGCACTCTGGCAAGTCCGCCAGATAGCTCCAGCTCAAGGGAGGATAGGGCTTGGGCAGCTCCTGGGAAGCATGAGCAGCCTGTGGGACAAGGAGCCAGGTCTGGCTCACATGCTCAGGGAACAGCCCATGGCCAGCACTGGGCTCAGCAAGGAACTTTTTCCCCTGGGGCACATTGGCACTGGTCCCCGGCGGTCTTTTGCCTTCCTCTGCAGTTCTCAGCACGGCCCCTTGCCACCATTTCTTTGGGCCATTTGGCCTGGGAGCCGGCTGCTCATGCTCCACCATGCTGGCAGCCGCAGCTGCCACTTCTCAGCTCTCCCTGCAGCTAACACAAGCGCCTGGCAGGGACCAGAGTGCTTCTCATGCATCCCTGGCCAAGAAGCACAGCAGCCAAACAAGTTGTGGAAGGCAAAAAGTCTGCTCGTCATCGCTACATGTCACGCGTTGGAAGAGATGCCACGGTACCACTCACCTCTTCTTCCTCTTCTTCCTCTTCTTCCTCTTCTTCCTCTTCTTCTTCTTCTTCTTCTTCCTCTTTTGTGCATGGTCAGTCCCACAACTCCTTGTCAAGGTTCTCCCTCTGCAGGAACCGCGGACAGCTTGGCCTCTATTCCTGCTGCTGCTCTCTGCAGCTCTGGGACTTGCCTTTGCCAGCCTGCAAGGGATCTTTTCTCATGCTAAACTGAAGAATGCCTCAGCCTACTCCTGGCTACACTTGGGCTTGAGCTAATGCTTGTGAGCCTGGGTTCTGAAACAGAGTCACAAAGGGAAAAAAAATGACACGAAGAAACATAACATGAATTAACATAAAATCAAGAAAATTAATAAATTAACAACAAAATAAAATAAAATTCATTGTGTTATGTGTCCTTGACATTGATTTTGGAACTGAAAACCCTCTCTCCTTTCAGGCAAACAGTCTCTTAGATATTGGACTGGCGGACAGGAGAGAAGAGAAGAGGAGAGGAGAGGAGAGGAGAGGAGAGGAGAGCAGTTCTGCTCTGTCAGGCCTGCAGTTCTGCGTGACAAGCCCTGAGCGAGCCCTGAGGCCTCCATGCATGATACTACAGGCAGTATTGCTACTGGAAGTAAGGCTGCACTGGCAACAAATGCACACTGTCTTTTTGCAAAAAAGGGACTCTATTAGGTTGCTTACTCCCCTATTTTGTAGCTACAGGGACTGATTTGGAGCCAGCACCCCAAAGGCTTCCTCCAAATGGCTGCACATATGCGGCTGTGTCACCCCCATGTCACAATGCCAGCACCCGGCAACGCAGTGGTCACCAGGCCCCACGCAGGATCCAGAGGAGCAGCCTCCCGTGTCCACTGCCAGAGCTGGCCCGGGGGCAGCCCCAGCACATCTGACAGGAAGCACTTGAGGAGCTGCTGGAATCACAGGCCAGGGGCTGAGGGAAGAAAACCTTGCATGAGGCTGCTGGAGGTTCTCCGCTGCAAGACAATCTGCTGGCAGGGCCACCTTCCAAGCTCGGCTCATGGATGCAAATCCTTTTCAACTGGATAGCAGTGGCAAGACCAAGGCAATTCCTTCTTGAGGAGCACTGCACAGCTCACCATCCTCATCTCCTACAGAGCAACGCTCAGGAGCCCTAAGAGATAGGATGTCGAGGGCTTGCAAGGGCTTGCAAGGGCTTGCAGTGCTTTGGAACACCCACTGGTGTCCTACACAGGGACAGCAAGGATTCTTGCCCACAAGGTCTATCAGCTCAGAGGCACTTGGGCACTCTGGCAAGTCCGCCAGATAGCTCCAGCTCAAGGGAGGATAGGGCTTGGGCAGCTCCTGGGAAGCATGAGCAGCCTGTGGGACAAGGAGCCAGGTCTGGCTCACATGCTCAGGGAACAGCCCATGGCCAGCACTGGGCTCAGCAAGGAACTTTTTCCCCTGGGGCACATTGGCACTGGTCCCCGGCGGTCTTTTGCCTTCCTCTGCAGTTCTCAGCACGGCCCCTTGCCACCATTTCTTTGGGCCATTTGGCCTGGGAGCCGGCTGCTCATGCTCCACCATGCTGGCAGCCGCAGCTGCCACTTCTCAGCTCTCCCTGCAGCTAACACAAGCACCTGGCAGGGACCAGAGCGCTTCTCATGCATCCCTGGCCAAGAAGCACAGCAGCCAAACAAGTTGTGGAAGGCAAAAAGTCTGCTCGTCATCGCTACATGTCACGCTTTGGAAGAGATGCCACGGTACCACTCACCTCTTCTTCCTCTTCTTCCTCTTCTTCCTCTTCTTCCTCTTCTTCTTCTTCTTCTTCTTCCTCTTTTGTGCATGGTCAGTCCCACAACTCCTTGTCAAGGTTCTCCCTCTGCAGGAACCGCGGACAGCTTGGCCTCTATTCCTGCTGCTGCTCTCTGCAGCTCTGGGACTTGCCTTTGCCAGCCTGCAAGGGATCTTTTCTCATGCTAAACTGAAGAATGCCTCAGCCTACTCCTGGCTACACTTGGGCTTGAGCTAATGCTTGTGAGCCTGGGTTCTGAAACAGAGTCACAAAGGGAAAAAAAATGACACGAAGAAACATAACATGAATTAACATAAAATCAAGAAAATTAATAAATTAACAACAAAATAAAATAAAATTCATTGTGTTATGTGTCCTTGACATTGATTTTGGAACTGAAAACCCTCTCTCCTTTCAGGCAAACAGTCTCTTAGATATTGGACTGGCGGACAGGAGAGAAGAGAAGAGGAGAGGAGAGGAGAGGAGAGGAGAGGACAGGAGAGGAGAGGAGAGGAGAGGAGAGGAGAGGAGAGGAGAGGAGAGGAGAGGAGAGGAGAGGAGAGGAGAGGAGAGCAGTTCTGCTCTGTCAGGCCTGCAGTTCTGCGTGACAAGCCCTGAGCGAGCCCTGAGGCCTCCATGCATGATACTACAGGCAGTATTGCTACTGGAAGTAAGGCTGCACTGGCAACAAATGCACACTGTCTTTTTGCAAAAAAGGGACTCTATTAGTTTGCTTACTCCCCTATTTTGTAGGTACAGGGACTGATTTGGAGCCAGCACCCCAAAGGCTTCCTCCAAAGGGCTGCACATATGCGGCTGTGTCACCCCCATGTCACAATGCCAGCACCCGGCAACGCAGTGGTCACCAGGCCCCACGCAGGATCCAGAGGAGCAGCCTCCCGTGTCCACTGCCAGAGCTGGCCCGGGGGCAGCCCCAGCACATCTGACAGGAAGCACTTGAGGAGCTGCTGGAATCACAGGCCAGGGGCTGAGGGAAGAAAACCTTGCATGAGGCTGCTGGAGGTTCTCCGCTGCAAGACAATCTGCTGGCAGGGCCACCTTCCAAGCTCGGCTCATGGATGCAAATCCTTTTCAACTGGATAGCAGTGGCAAGACCAAGGCAATTCCTTCTTGAGGAGCACTGCACAGCTCACCATCCTCATCTCCTACAGAGCAACGCTCAGGAGCCCTAAGAGATAGGATGTCGAGGGCTTGCAAGGGCTTGCAAGGGCTTGCAGTGCTTTGGAACACCCACTGGTGTCCTACACAGGGACAGCAAGGATTCTTGCCCACAAGGTCTATCAGCTCAGAGGCACTTGGGCACTCTGGCAAGTCCGCCAGATAGCTCCAGCTCAAGGGAGGATAGGGCTTGGGCAGCTCCTGGGAAGCATGAGCAGCCTGTGGGACAAGGAGCCAGGTCTGGCTCACATGCTCAGGGAACAGCCCATGGCCAGCACTGGGCTCAGCAAGGAACTTTTTCCCCTGGGGCACATTGGCACTGGTCCCCGGCGGTCTTTTGCCTTCCTCTGCAGTTCTCAGCACGGCCCCTTGCCACCATTTCTTTGGGCCATTTGGCCTGGGAGCCGGCTGCTCATGCTCCACCATGCTGGCAGCCGCAGCTGCCACTTCTCAGCTCTCCCTGCAGCTAACACAAGCACCTGGCAGGGACCAGAGCGCTTCTCATGCATCCCTGGCCAAGAAGCACAGCAGCCAAACAAGTTGTGGAAGGCAAAAAGTCTGCTCGTCATCGCTACATGTCACGCTTTGGAAGAGATGCCACGGTACCACTCACCTCTTCTTCCTCTTCTTCCTCTTCTTCCTCTTCTTCCTCTTCTTCTTCTTCTTCTTCTTCCTCTTTTGTGCATGGTCAGTCCCACAACTCCTTGTCAAGGTTCTCCCTCTGCAGGAACCGCGGACAGCTTGGCCTCTATTCCTGCTGCTGCTCTCTGCAGCTCTGGGACTTGCCTTTGCCAGCCTGCAAGGGATCTTTTCTCATGCTAAACTGAAGAATGCCTCAGCCTACTCCTGGCTACACTTGGGCTTGAGCTAATGCTTGTGAGCCTGGGTTCTGAAACAGAGTCACAAAGGGAAAAAAAATGACACGAAGAAACATAACATGAATTAACATAAAATCAAGAAAATTAATAAATTAACAACAAAATAAAATAAAATTCATTGTGTTATGTGTCCTTGACATTGATTTTGGAACTGAAAACCCTCTCTCCTTTCAGGCAAACAGTCTCTTAGATATTGGACTGGCGGACAGGAGAGAAGAGAAGAGGAGAGGAGAGGAGAGGAGAGGAGAGGAGAGGACAGGAGAGGAGAGGAGAGGAGAGGAGAGGAGAGGAGAGGAGAGGAGAGGAGAGGAGAGGAGAGCAGTTCTGCTCTGTCAGGCCTGCAGTTCTGCGTGACAAGCCCTGAGCGAGCCCTGAGGCCTCCATGCATGATACTACAGGCAGTATTGCTACTGGAAGTAAGGCTGCACTGGCAACAAATGCACACTGTCTTTTTGCAAAAAAGGGACTCTATTAGTTTGCTTACTCCCCTATTTTGTAGGTACAGGGACTGATTTGGAGCCAGCACCCCAAAGGCTTCCTCCAAAGGGCTGCACATATGCGGCTGTGTCACCCCCATGTCACAATGCCAGCACCCGGCAACGCAGTGGTCACCAGGCCCCACGCAGGATCCAGAGGAGCAGCCTCCCGTGTCCACTGCCAGAGCTGGCCCGGGGGCAGCCCCAGCACATCTGACAGGAAGCACTTGAGGAGCTGCTGGAATCACAGGCCAGGGGCTGAGGGAAGAAAACCTTGCATGAGGCTGCTGGAGGTTCTCCGCTGCAAGACAATCTGCTGGCAGGGCCACCTTCCAAGCTCGGCTCATGGATGCAAATCCTTTTCAACTGGATAGCAGTGGCAAGACCAAGGCAATTCCTTCTTGAGGAGCACTGCACAGCTCACCATCCTCATCTCCTACAGAGCAACGCTCAGGAGCCCTAAGAGATAGGATGTCGAGGGCTTGCAAGGGCTTGCAAGGGCTTGCAGTGCTTTGGAACACCCACTGGTGTCCTACACAGGGACAGCAAGGATTCTTGCCCACAAGGTCTATCAGCTCAGAGGCACTTGGGCACTCTGGCAAGTCCGCCAGATAGCTCCAGCTCAAGGGAGGATAGGGCTTGGGCAGCTCCTGGGAAGCATGAGCAGCCTGTGGGACAAGGAGCCAGGTCTGGCTCACATGCTCAGGGAACAGCCCATGGCCAGCACTGGGCTCAGCAAGGAACTTTTTCCCCTGGGGCACATTGGCACTGGTCCCCGGCGGTTTTTTGCCTTCCTCTCCAGTTCTCAGCACGGCCCCTTGCCACCATTTCTTTGGGCCATTTGGCCTGGGAGCCGGCTGCTCATGCTCCACCATGCTGGCAGCCGCAGCTGCCACTTCTCAGCTCTCCCTGCAGCTAACACAAGCGCCTGGCAGGGACCAGAGTGCTTCTCATGCATCCCTGGCCAAGAAGCACAGCAGCCAAACAAGTTGTGGAAGGCAAAAAGTCTGCTCGTCATCGCTACATGTCACGCGTTGGAAGAGATGCCACGGTACCACTCACCTCTTCTTCCTCTTCTTCCTCTTCTTCCTCTTCTTCCTCTTCTTCTTCTTCTTCTTCTTCTTCTTCTTCCTCTTTTGTGCATGGTCAGTCCCACAACTCCTTGTCAAGGTTCTCCCTCTGCAGGAATCGCGGACAGCTTGGCCTCTATTCCTGCTGCTGCTCTCTGCAGCTCTGGGACTTGCCTTTGCCAGCCTGCAAGGGATCTTTTCTCATGCTAAACTGAAGAATGCCTCAGCCTACTCCTGGCTACACTTGGGCTTGAGCTAATGCTTGTGAGCCTGGGTTCTGAAACAGAGTCACAAAGGGAAAAAAAATGACATGAAATAACATGAATTAACATAAAATCAAGAAAATTAATAAATTAACAACAAAATAAAATAAAATTCATTGTGTTATGTGTCCTTGACATTGATTTTGGAACTGAAAACCCTCTGTGCTCTCAGGCAAACAGTCTCTTAGATATTGGACTGGCGGACAGGAGAGAAGAGAAGAGCAGAGGAGAGGAGAGGACAGGAGAGGAGAGGAGAGGAGAGGAGAGGAGAGGAGAGGAGAGCAGTTCTGCTCTGTCAGGCCTGCAGTTCTGCGTGACAAGCCCTGAGCGAGCCCTGAGGCCTCCAGACATGATACTACAGGCAGTATTGCTACTGGAAGGAAGGCTGCACTGGCAACAAATGCACACTGTCTTTTTGCAAAAAAGGGACTCTATTAGGTTGCTTACTCCCCTATTTTGTAGGTACAGGGACTGATTTGGAGCCAGCACCCCAAAGGCTTCCTCCAAAGGGCTGCACATATGCGGCTGTGTCACCCCCATGTCACAATGCCAGCACCCGGCAACGCAGTGGTCACCAGGCCCCACGCAGGATCCAGAGGAGCAGCCTCCCGTGTCCACTGCCAGAGCTGGCCCGGGGGCAGCCCCAGCACATCTGACAGGAAGCACTTGAGGAGCTGCTGGAATCACAGGCCAGGGGCTGAGGGAAGAAAACCTTGCATGAGGCTGCTGGAGGTTCTCCGCTGCAAGACAATCTGCTGGCAGGGCCACCTTCCAAGCTCGGCTCATGGATGCAAATCCTTTTCAACTGGATAGCAGTGGCAAGACCAAGGCAATTCCTTCTTGAGGAGCACTGCACAGCTCACCATCCTCATCTCCTACACAGCAACGCTCAGGAGCCGTAAGAGATAGGATGTCGAGGGCCTGCAAGGGCTTGCAAGGGCTTGCAGTGCTTTGGAACACCCACTGGTATCCTACACAGGGACAGCAAGGATTCTTGCCCACAAGGTCTATCAGCTCAGAGGCACTTGGGCACTCTGGCAAGTCCGCCAGATAGCTCCAGCTCAAGGGAGGATAGGGCTTGGGCAGCTCCTGGGAAGCATGAGCAGCCTGTGGGACAAGGAGCCAGGTCTGGCTCACATGCTCAGGGAACAGCCCATGGCCAGCACTGGGCTCAGCAAGGAACTTTTTCCCCCGGGGCACCTTGGCACTGGTCCCCGGCGGTCTTTTGCCTTCCTCTGCAGTTCTCAGCACGGCCCCTTGCCACCATTTCTTTGGGCCATTTGGCCTGGGAGCCGGCTGCTCATGCTCCACCATGCTGGCAGCCGCAGCTGCCACTTCTCAGCTCTCCCTGCAGCTAACACAAGCGCCTGGCAGGGACCAGAGTGCTTCTCATGCATCCCTGCCCAAGAAGCACAGCAGCCAAACAAGTTGTGGAAGGCAAAAAGTCTGCTTGTCATCGCTACATGTCACGCTTTGGAAGAGATGCCACGGTACCACTCACCTCTTCTTCCTCTTCTTCCTCTTCTTCTTCTTCTTCTTCTTCTTCTTCTTCTTCTTCTTCTTCCTCTTTTGTGCATGGTCAGTCCCTCAACTCCTTGTCAAGGTTCTCCCTCTGCAGGAACCGCGGACAGCTTGGCCTCTATTCCTGCTGCTGCTCTCTGCAGCTCTGGGACTTGCCTTTGCCAGCCTGCAAGGGATCTTTTCTCCTGCTAAACTGAAGAATGCCTCAGCCTACTCCTGGCTACACTTGGGCTTGAGCTAATGCTTGTGAGCCTGGGTTCTGAAACAGAGTCACAAAGGGAAAAAAAATGACATGAAATAACATAACATGAATTAAGATAAAATCAAGAAAATTAATAAATTAACAACAAAATAAAATAAAATTCATTGTGTTATGTGTCCTTGACATTGATTTTGGAACTGAAAACCCTCTGTCCTTTCAGGCAAACAGTCTCTTAGATATTGGACTGGCGGACAGGAGAGAAGAGAAGAGGAGAGGAGAGGAGAGGAGAGGAGAGGAGAGGAGAGGAGAGCGGTTCTGCTCTGTCAGGCCTGCAGTTCTGCGTGACAAGCCCTGAGCGAGCCCTGAGGCCTCCATGCATGATACTACAGGCAGTATTGCTACTGGAAGTAAGGCTGCACTGGCAACAAATGCACACTGTCTTTTTGCAAAAAAGGGACTCTATTAGGTTGCTTACTCCCCTATTTAGGTAGCTACAGGGACTGATTTGGAGCCAGCACCCCAAAGGCTTCCTCCAAAGGGCTGCACATATGCGGCTGTGTCACCCCCATGTCACAATGCCAGCACCCGGCAACGCAGTGGTCACCAGGCCCCACGCAGGATCCAGAGGAGCAGCCTCCCGTGTCCACTGCCAGAGCTGGCCCGGGGGCAGCCCCAGCACATCTGACAGGAAGCACTTGAGGAGCTGCTGGAATCACAGGCCAGGGGCTGAGGGAAGAAAACCTTGCATGAGGCTGCTGGAGGTTCTCCGCTGCAAGACAATCTGCTGGCAGGGCCACCTTCCAAGCTCGGCTCATGGATGCAAATCCTTTTCAACTGGATAGCAGTGGCAAGACCAAGGCAATTCCTTCTTGAGGAGCACTGCACAGCTCACCATCCTCATCTCCTACAGAGCAACGCTCAGGAGCCGTAAGAGATAGGATGTCGAGGGCTTGCAAGGGCTTGCAAGGGCTTGCAGTGCTTTGGAACACCCACTGGTGTCCTACACAGGGACAGCAAGGATTCTTGCCCACAAGGTCTATCAGCTCAGAGGCACTTGGGCACTCTGGCAAGTCCGCCAGATAGCTCCAGCTCAAGGGAGGATAGGGCTTGGGCAGCTCCTGCGAAGCATGAGCAGCCTGTGGGACAAGGAGCCAGGTCTGGCTCACATGCTCAGGGAACAGCCCATGGCCAGCACTGGGCTCAGCAAGGAACTTTTTCCCCTGGGGCACATTGGCACTGGTCCCCGGCGGTTTTTTGCCTTCCTCTGCAGTTCTCAGCACGGCCCCTTGCCACCATTTCTTTGGGCCATTTGGCCTGGGAGCCGGCTGCTCATGCTCCACCATGCTGGCAGCCGCAGCTGCCACTTCTCAGCTCTCCCTGCAGCTAACACAAGCGCCTGGCAGGGACCAGAGCGCTTCTCATGCATCCCTGGCCAAGAAGCACACCAGCCAAACAAGTTGTGGAAGGCAAAAAGTCTGCTCGTCATCGCTACATGTCACGCTTTGGAAGAGATGCCACGGTACCACTCACCTCTTCTTCCTCTTCTTCCTCTTCTTCTTCTTCCTCTTCTTCTTCTTCTTCTTCTTCTTCCTCTTTTGTGCATGGTCAGTCCCTCAACTCCTTGTCAAGGTTCTCCCTCTGCAGGAACCGCGGACAGCTTGGCCTCTATTCCTGCTGCTGCTCTCTGCAGCTCTGGGACTTGCCTTTGCCAGCCTGCAAGGGATCTTTTCTCCTGCTAAACTGAAGAATGCCTCAGCCTACTCCTGGCTACACTTGGGCTTGAGCTAATGCTTGTGAGCCTGGGTTCTGAAACAGAGTCACAAAGGGAAAAAAAATGACATGAAATAACATGAATTAACATAAAATCAAGAAAATTAATAAATTAACAACAAAATAAAATAAAATTCATTGTGTTATGTGTCCTTGACATTGATTTTGGAACTGAAAACCCTCTGTCCTTTCAGGCAAACAGTCTCTTAGATATTGGACTGGCGGACAGGAGAGAAGAGAAGAGCAGAGGAGAGGAGAGGACAGGAGAGGAGAGGAGAGGAGAGGAGAGGAGAGGAGAGGAGAGGAGAGGAGAGCAGTTCTGCTCTGTCAGGCCTGCAGTTCTGCGTGACAAGCCCTGAGCGAGCCCTGAGGCCTCCATGCATGATACTACAGGCAGTATTGCTACTGGAAGGAAGGCTGCACTGGCAACAAATCCACACTGTCTTTTTGCAAAAAAGGGACTCTATTAGGTTGCTTACTCCCCTATTTTGTAGGTACAGGGACTGATTTGGAGCCAGCACCCCAAAGGCTTCCTCCAAAGGGCTGCACATATGCGGCTGTGTCACCCCCATGTCACAATGCCAGCACCTGGCAACGCAGTGGTCACCAGGCCCCACGCAGGATCCAGAGGAGCAGCCTCCCGTGTCCACTGCCAGAGCTGGCCCGGGGGCAGCCCCAGCACATCTGACAGGAAGCACTTGAGGAGCTGCTGGAATCACAGGCCAGGGGCTGAGGGAAGAAAACCTTGCATGAGGCTGCTGGAGGTTCTCCGCTGCAAGACAATCTGCTGGCAGGGCCACCTTCCAAGCTCGGCTCATGGATGCAAATCCTTTTCAACTGGATAGCAGTGGCAAGACCAAGGCAATTCCTTCTTGAGGAGCACTGCACAGCTCACCATCCTCATCTCCTACAGAGCAACGCTCAGGAGCCCTAAGAGATAGGATGTCGAGGGCTTGCAAGGGCTTGCAAGGGCTTGCAGTGCTTTGGAACACCCACTGGTGTCCTACACAGGGACAGCAAGGATTCTTGCCCACAAGGTCTATCAGCTCAGAGGCACTTGGGCACTCTGGCAAGTCCGCCAGATAGCTCCAGCTCAAGGGAGGATAGGGCTTGGGCAGCTCCTGGGAAGCATGAGCAGCCTGTGGGACAAGGAGCCAGGTCTGGCTCACATGCTCAGGGAACAGCCCATGGCCAGCACTGGGCTCAGCAAGGAACTTTTTCCCCTGGGGCACATTGGCACTGGTCCCCAGCGGTTTTTTGCCTTCCTCTGCAGTTCTCAGCACGGCCCCTTGCCACCATTTCTTTGGGCCATTTGGCCTGGGAGCTGGCTGCTCATGCTCCACCATGCTGGCAGCCGCAGCTGCCACTTCTCAGCTCTCCCTGCAGCTAACACAAGCGCCTGGCAGGGACCAGAGCGCTTCTCATGCATCCCTGGCCAAGAAGCACAGCAGCCAAACAAGTTGTGGAAGGCAAAAAGTCTGCTCGTCATCGCTATATGTCACGCGTTGGAAGAGATGCCACGGTACCACTCACCTCTTCTTCCTCTTCTTCCTCTTCTTCCTCTTCTTCTTCTTCTTTTTCTTCTTCTTCCTCTTTTGTGCATGGTCAGTCCCACAACTCCTTGTCAAGGTTCTCCCTCTGCAGGAACCGCGGACAGCTTGGCCTCTATTCCTGCTGCTGCTCTCTGCAGCTCTGGGACTTGCCTTTGCCAGCCTGCAAGGGATCTTTTCTCCTGCTAAACTGAAGAATGCCTCAGCCTACTCCTGGCTACACTTGGGCTTGAGCTAATGCTTGTGAGCCTGGGTTCTGAAACAGAGTCACAAAGGGAAAAAAAATGACATGAAATAACATGAATTAACATAAAATCAAGAAAATTAATAAATTAACAACAAAATAAAATAAAATTCATTGTGTTATGTGTCCTTGACATTGATTTTGGAACTGAAAACCCTCTGTCCTTTCAGGCAAACAGTCTCTTAGATATTGGACTGGCGGACAGGAGAGAAGAGAAGAGCAGAGGAGAGGAGAGGACAGGAGAGGAGAGGAGAGGAGAGGAGAGGAGAGGAGAGGAGAGCAGTTCTGCTCTGTCAGGCCTGCAGTTCTGCGTGACAAGCCCTGAGCGAGCCCTGAGGCCTCCATACATGATACTACAGGCAGTATTGCTACTGGAAGGAAGGCTGCACTGGCAACAAATCCACACTGTCTTTTTGCAAAAAAGGGACTCTATTAGGTTGCTTACTCCCCTATTTTGTAGGTACAGGGACTGATTTGGAGCCAGCACCCCAAAGGCTTCCTCCAAAGGGCTGCACATATGCGGCTGTGTCACCCCCATGTCACAATGCCAGCACCTGGCAACGCAGTGGTCACCAGGCCCCACGCAGGATCCAGAGGAGCAGCCTCCCGTGTCCACTGCCAGAGCTGGCCAGGGGGCAGCCCCAGCACATCTGACAGGAAGCACTTGAGGAGCTGCTGGAATCACAGGCCAGGGGCTGAGGGAAGAAAACCTTGCATGAGGCTGCTGGAGGTTCTCCGCTGCAAGACAATCTGCTGGCAGGGCCACCTTCCAAGCTCGGCTCATGGATGCAAATCCTTTTCAACTGGATAGCAGTGGCAAGACCAAGGCAATTCCTTCTTGAGGAGCACTGCACAGCTCACCATCCTCATCTCCTACAGAGCAACGCTCAGGAGCCCTAAGAGATAGGATGTCGAGGGCTTGCAAGGGCTTGCAAGGGCTTGCAGTGCTTTGGAACACCCACTGGTGTCCTACACAGGGACAGCAAGGATTCTTGCCCACAAGGTCTATCAGCTCAGAGGCACTTGGGCACTCTGGCAAGTCCGCCAGATAGCTCCAGCTCAAGGGAGGATAGGGCTTGGGCAGCTCCTGGGAAGCATGAGCAGCCTGTGGGACAAGGAGCCAGGTCTGGCTCACATGCTCAGGGAACAGCCCATGGCCAGCACTGGGCTCAGCAAGGAACTTTTTCCCCTGGGGCACATTGGCACTGGTCCCCAGCGGTTTTTTGCCTTCCTCTGCAGTTCTCAGCACGGCCCCTTGCCACCATTTCTTTGGGCCATTTGGCCTGGGAGCTGGCTGCTCATGCTCCACCATGCTGGCAGCCGCAGCTGCCACTTCTCAGCTCTCCCTGCAGCTAACACAAGCGCCTGGCAGGGACCAGAGCGCTTCTCATGCATCCCTGGCCAAGAAGCACAGCAGCCAAACAAGTTGTGGAAGGCAAAAAGTCTGCTCGTCATCGCTATATGTCACGCGTTGGAAGAGATGCCACGGTACCACTCACCTCTTCTTCCTCTTCTTCCTCTTCTTCCTCTTCTTCTTCTTCTTTTTCTTCTTCTTCCTCTTTTGTGCATGGTCAGTCCCACAACTCCTTGTCAAGGTTCTCCCTCTGCAGGAACCGCGGACAGCTTGGCCTCTATTCCTGCTGCTGCTCTCTGCAGCTCTGGGACTTGCCTTTGCCAGCCTGCAAGGGATCTTTTCTCCTGCTAAACTGAAGAATGCCTCAGCCTACTCCTGGCTACACTTGGGCTTGAGCTAATGCTTGTGAGCCTGGGTTCTGAAACAGAGTCACAAAGGGAAAAAAAATGACATGAAATAACATGAATTAACATAAAATCAAGAAAATTAATAAATTAACAACAAAATAAAATAAAATTCATTGTGTTATGTGTCCTTGACATTGATTTTGGAACTGAAAACCCTCTGTCCTTTCAGGCAAACAGTCTCTTAGATATTGGACTGGCGGACAGGAGAGAAGAGAAGAGCAGAGGAGAGGAGAGGACAGGAGAGGAGAGGAGAGGAGAGGAGAGGAGAGGAGAGGAGAGGAGAGCAGTTCTGCTCTGTCAGGCCTGCAGTTCTGCGTGACAAGCCCTGAGCGAGCCCTGAGGCCTCCATACATGATACTACAGGCAGTATTGCTACTGGAAGGAAGGCTGCACTGGCAACAAATCCACACTGTCTTTTTGCAAAAAAGGGACTCTATTAGGTTGCTTACTCCCCTATTTTGTAGGTACAGGGACTGATTTGGAGCCAGCACCCCAAAGGCTTCCTCCAAAGGGCTGCACATATGCGGCTGTGTCACCCCCATGTCACAATGCCAGCACCTGGCAACGCAGTGGTCACCAGGCCCCACGCAGGATCCAGAGGAGCAGCCTCCCGTGTCCACTGCCAGAGCTGGCCCGGGGGCAGCCCCAGCACATCTGACAGGAAGCACTTGAGGAGCTGCTGGAATCACAGGCCAGGGGCTGAGGGAAGAAAACCTTGCATGAGGCTGCTGGAGGTTCTCCGCTGCAAGACAATCTGCTGGCAGGGCCACCTTCCAAGCTCGGCTCATGGATGCAAATCCTTTTCAACTGGATAGCAGTGGCAAGACCAAGGCAATTCCTTCTTGAGGAGCACTGCACAGCTCACCATCCTCATCTCCTACACAGCAACGCTCAGGAGCCGTAAGAGATAGGATGTCGAGGGCTTGCAAGGGCTTGCAAGGGCTTGCAGTGCTTTGGAACACCCACTGGTGTCCTACACAGGGACAGCAAGGATTCTTGCCCACAAGGTCTATCAGCTCAGAGGCACTTGGGCACTCTGGCAAGTCCGCCAGATAGCTCCAGCTCAAGGGAGGATAGGGCTTGGGCAGCTCCTGGGAAGCATGAGCAGCCTGTGGGACAAGGAGCCAGGTCTGGCTCACATGCTCAGGGAACAGCCCATGGCCAGCACTGGGCTCAGCAAGGAACTTTTTCCCCTGGGGCACATTGGCACTGGTCCCCAGCGGTTTTTTGCCTTCCTCTGCAGTTCTCAGCACGGCCCCTTGCCACCATTTCTTTGGGCCATTTGGCCTGGGAGCCGGCTGCTCATGCTCCACCATGCTGGCAGCCGCAGCTGCCACTTCTCAGCTCTCCCTGCAGCTAACACAAGCGCCTGGCAGGGACCAGAGCGCTTCTCATGCATCCCTGGCCAAGAAGCACAGCAGCCAAACAAGTTGTGGAAGGCAAAAAGTCTGCTCGTCATCGCTATATGTCACGCGTTGGAAGAGATGCCACGGTACCACTCACCTCTTCTTCCTCTTCTTCCTCTTCTTCCTCTTCTTCTTCTTCTTCTTCTTCTTCTTCCTCTTTTGTGCATGGTCAGTCCCACAACTCCTTGTCAAGGTTCTCCCTCTGCAGGAACCGCGGACAGCTTGGCCTCTATTCCTGCTGCTGCTCTCTGCAGCTCTGGGACTTGCCTTTGCCAGCCTGCAAGGGATATTTTCTCCTGCTAAACTGAAGAATGCCTCAGCCTACTCCTGGCTACACTTGGGCTTGAGCTAATGCTTGTGAGCCTGGGTTCTGAAACAGAGTCACAAAGGGAAAAAAAATGACATGAAATAACATAACATGAATTAACATCAAATCAAGAAAATTAATAAATTAACAACAAAATAAAATAAAATTCATTGTGTTATGTGTCCTTGACATTGATTTTGGAACTGAAAACCCTCTGTCCTTTCAGGCAAACAGTCTCTTAGATATTGGACTGGCGGACAGGAGAGAAGAGGAGAGGAGAGGAGAGGAGAGGAGAGCAGAGGAGAGGAGAGGAGAGGAGAGCAGTTCTGCTCTGTCAGGCCTGCAGTTCTGCGTGAGAAGCCCTGAGCGAGCCCTGAGGCCTCCAGACATGATACTACAGGCAGTATTGCTACTGGAAGGAAGGCTGCACTGGCAACAAATCCACACTGTCTTTTTGCAAAAAAGGGACTCTATTAGGTTGCTTACTCCCCTATTTTGTAGCTACAGGGACTGATTTGGAGCCAGCACCCCAAAGGCTTCCTCCAAAGGGCTGCACATATGCGGCTGTGTCACCCCCATGTCACAATGCCAGCACCCGGCAACGCAGTGGTCACCAGGCCCCACGCAGGATCCAGAGGAGCAGCCTCCCGTGTCCACTGCCAGAGCTGGCCCGGGGGCAGCCCCAGCACATCTCACAGGAAGCACTTGAGGAGCTGCTGGAATCACAGGCCAGGGGCTGAGGGAAGAAAACCTTGCATGAGGCTGCTGGAGGTTCTCCGCTGCAAGACAATCTGCTGGCAGGGCCACCTTCCAAGCTTGGCTCATGGATGCAAATCCTTTTCAACTGGATAGCAGTGGCAAGACCAAGGCAATTCCTTCTTGAGGAGCACTGCACAGCTCACCATCCTCATCTCCTACAGAGCAACGCTCAGGAGCCCTAAGAGATAGGATGTCGAGGGCTTGCAAGGGCTTGCAAGGGCTTGCAGTGCTTTGGAACACCCACTGGTGTCCTACACAGGGACAGCAAGGATTCTTGCCCACAAGGTCTATCAGCTCAGAGGCACTTGGGCACTCTGGCAAGTCCGCCAGATAGCTCCAGCTCAAGGGAGGATAGGGCTTGGGCAGCTCCTGGGAAGCATGAGCAGCCTGTGGGACAAGGAGCCAGGTCTGGCTCACATGCTCAGGGAACAGCCCATGGCCAGCACTGGGCTCAGCAAGGAACTTTTTCCCCTGGGGCACGTTGGCACTAGGTCCCCGGCGGTTTTTTGCCTTCTTCTGCACTTCTCAGCACGGCCCCTTGCCACCATTTCTTTGGGCCATTTGGCCTGGGAGCCGGCTGCTCATGCTCCACCATGCTGGCAGCCACAGCTGCCACTTCTCAGCTCTCCCTGCAGCTAACACAAGCGCCTGGCAGGGACCAGAGCGCTTCTCATGCATCCCTGGCCAAGAAGCACAGCAGCCAAACAAGTTGTGGAAGGCAAAAAGTCTGCTCGTCATCGCTACATGTCACGTTTTGGAAGAGATGCCACAGTACCACTCACCTCTTCTTCCTCTTCTTCCTCTTCTTCCTCTTCCTCTTCTTCTTCTTCTTCTTCTTCTTCTTCTTCTTCTTCTTCTTCTTCCTCTTTTGTGCATGGTCAGTCCCACAACTCCTTGTCAAGGTTCTCCCTCTGCAGGAACCGCGGACAGCTTGGCCTCTATTCCTGCTGCTGCTCTCTGCAGCTCTGGGACTTGCCTTTGCCAGCCTGCAAGGGATCTTTTCTCCTGCTAAACTGAAGAATGCCTCAGCCTACTCCTGGCTACACTTGGGCTTGAGCTAATGCTTGTGAGCCTGGGTTCTGAAACAGAGTCACAAAGGGAAAAAAAATGACATGAAATAACATAACATGAATTAACATAAAATCAAGAAAATTAATAAATTAACAACAAAATAAAATAAAATTCATTGTGTTATGTGTCCTTGACATTGATTTTGGAACTGAAAACCCTCTGTCCTTTCAGGCAAACAGTCTCTTAGATATTGGACTGGCGGACAGGAGAGAAGAGAAGAGGAGAGGAGAGGAGAGGAGAGGAGAGGAGAGGACAGGAGAGGAGAGGAGAGGAGAGGAGAGGAGAGGAGAGCAGTTCTGCTCTGTCAGGCCTGCAGTTCTGCGTGACAAGCCCTGAGCGAGCCCTGAGGCCTCCATACATGATACTACAGGCAGTATTGCTACTGGAAGGAAGGCTGCACTGGCTACAAATCCACACTGTCTTTTTGCAAAAAAGGGACTCTATTAGGTTGCTTACTCCCCTATTTTGTAGCTACAGGGACTGATTTGGAGCCAGCACCCCAAAGGCTTCCTCCAAAGGGCTGCACATATGCGGCTGTGTCACCCCCATGTCACAATGACAGCACCCGGCAACGCAGTGGTCACCAGGCCCCACGCAGGATCCAGAGGAGCAGCCTCCCGTGTCCACTGCCAGAGCTGGCCCGGGGGCAGCCCCAGCACATCTGACAGGAAGCACTTGAGGAGCTGCTGGAATCACAGGCCAGGGGCTGAGGGAAGAAAACCTTGCATGAGGCTGCTGGAGGTTCTCCGCTGCAAGACAATCTGCTGGCAGGGCCACCTTCCAAGCTCGGCTCATGGATGCAAATCCTTTTCAACTGGATAGCAGTGGCAAGACCAAGGCAATTCCTTCTTGAGGAGCACTGCACAGCTCACCATCCTCATCTCCTACACAGCAACGCTCAGGAGCCATAAGAGATAGGATGTCGAGGGCTTGCAAGGGCTTGCAAGGGCTTGCAGTGCTTTGGAACACCCACTGGTGTCCTACACAGGGACAGCAAGGATTCTTGCCCACAAGGTCTATCAGCTCAGAGGCACTTGGGCACTCTGGCAAGTCCGCCAGATAGCTCCAGCTCAAGGGAGGATAGGGCTTGGGCAGCTCCTGGGAAGCATGAGCAGCCTGTGGGACAAGGAGCCAGGTCTGGCTCACATGCTCAGGGAACAGCCCATGGCCAGCACTGGGCTCAGCAAGGAACTTTTTCCCCTGGGGCACGTTGGCACTAGGTCCCCGGCGGTTTTTTGCCTTCTTCTGCACTTCTCAGCACGGCCCCTTGCCACCATTTCTTTGGGCCATTTGGCCTGGGAGCCGGCTGCTCATGCTCCACCATGCTGGCAGCCACAGCTGCCACTTCTCAGCTCTCCCTGCAGCTAACACAAGCGCCTGGCAGGGACCAGAGCGCTTCTCATGCATCCCTGGCCAAGAAGCACAGCAGCCAAACAAGTTGTGCAAGGCAAAAAGTCTGCTCGTCATCGCTACATGTCACGTTTTGGAAGAGATGCCACGGTACCACTCACCTCTTCTTCCTCTTCTTCCTCTTCTTCCTCTTCCTCTTCTTCTTCTTCTTCTTCTTCTTCTTCTTCTTCTTCTTCTTCTTCCTCTTTTGTGCATGGTCAGTCCCACAACTCCTTGTCAAGGTTCTCCCTCTGCAGGAACCGCGGACAGCTTGGCCTCTATTCCTGCTGCTGCTCTCTGCAGCTCTGGGACTTGCCTTTGCCAGCCTGCAAGGGATCTTTTCTCCTGCTAAACTGAAGAATGCCTCAGCCTACTCCTGGCTACACTTGGGCTTGAGCTAATGCTTGTGAGCCTGGGTTCTGAAACAGAGTCACAAAGGGAAAAAAAATGACATGAAATAACATAACATGAATTAACATAAAATCAAGAAAATTAATAAATTAACAACAAAATAAAATAAAATTCATTGTGTTATGTGTCCTTGACATTGATTTTGGAACTGAAAACCCTCTCTCCTTTCAGGCAAACAGTCTCTTAGATATTGGACTGGCGGACAGGAGAGAAGAGAAGAGGAGAGGAGAGGAGAGGAGAGGAGAGGAGAGGACAGGAGAGGAGAGGAGAGGAGAGGAGAGGAGAGGAGAGCAGTTCTGCTCTGTCAGGCCTGCAGTTCTGCGTGACAAGCCCTGAGCGAGCCCTGAGGCCTCCATACATGATACTACAGGCAGTATTGCTACTGGAAGGAAGGCTGCACTGGCTACAAATCCACACTGTCTTTTTGCAAAAAAGGGACTCTATTAGGTTGCTTACTCCCCTATTTTGTAGCTACAGGGACTGATTTGGAGCCAGCACCCCAAAGGCTTCCTCCAAAGGGCTGCACATATGCGGCTGTGTCACCCCCATGTCACAATGACAGCACCCGGCAACGCAGTGGTCACCAGGCCCCACGCAGGATCCAGAGGAGCAGCCTCCCGTGTCCACTGCCAGAGCTGGCCCGGGGGCAGCCCCAGCACATCTGACAGGAAGCACTTGAGGAGCTGCTGGAATCACAGGCCAGGGGCTGAGGGAAGAAAACCTTGCATGAGGCTGCTGGAGGTTCTCCGCTGCAAGACAATCTGCTGGCAGGGCCACCTTCCAAGCTCGGCTCATGGATGCAAATCCTTTTCAACTGGATAGCAGTGGCAAGACCAAGGCAATTCCTTCTTGAGGAGCACTGCACAGCTCACCATCCTCATCTCCTACACAGCAACGCTCAGGAGCCGTAAGAGATAGGATGTCGAGGGCTTGCAAGGGCTTGCAAGGGCTTGCAGTGCTTTGGAACACCCACTGGTGTCCTACACAGGGACAGCAAGGATTCTTGCCCACAAGGTCTATCAGCTCAGAGGCACTTGGGCACTCTGGCAAGTCCGCCAGATAGCTCCAGCTCAAGGGAGGATAGGGCTTGGGCAGCTCCTGGGAAGCATGAGCAGCCTGTGGGACAAGGAGCCAGGTCTGGCTCACATGCTCAGGGAACAGCCCATGGCCAGCACTGGGCTCAGCAAGGAACTTTTTCCCCTGGGGCACGTTGGCACTAGGTCCCCGGCGGTTTTTTGCCTTCTTCTGCACTTCTCAGCACGGCCCCTTGCCACCATTTCTTTGGGCCATTTGGCCTGGGAGCCGGCTGCTCATGCTCCACCATGCTGGCAGCCACAGCTGCCACTTCTCAGCTCTCCCTGCAGCTAACACAAGCGCCTGGCAGGGACCAGAGCGCTTCTCATGCATCCCTGGCCAAGAAGCACAGCAGCCAAACAAGTTGTGGAGGGCAAAAAGTCTGCTCGTCATCGCTACATGTCACGCTTCGGAAGAGATGCCACGGTACCACTCACCTCTTCTTCCTCTTCTTCCTCTTCTTCCTCTTCTTCTTCTTCTTCTTCTTCTTCTTCTTCTTCTTCTTCTTCTTCTTCCTCTTTTGTGCATGGTCAGTCCCACAACTCCTTGTCAAGGTTCTCCCTCTGCAGGAACCGCGGACAGCTTGGCCTCTATTCCTGCTGCTGCTCTCTGCAGCTCTGGGACTTGCCTTTGCCAGCCTGCAAGGGATCTTTTCTCATGCTAAACTGAAGAATGCCTCAGCCTACTCCTGGCTACACTTGGGCTTGAGCTAATGCTTGTGAGCCTGGGTTCTGAAACAGAGTCACAAAGGGAAAAAAAATGACATGAAATAACATAACATGAATTAACATAAAATCAAGAAAATTAATAAATTAACAACAAAATAAAATAAAATTCATTGTGTTATGTGTCCTTGACATTGATTTTGGAACTGAAAACCCTCTCTCCTTTCAGGCAAACAGTCTCTTAGATATTGGACTGGCGGACAGGAGAGAAGAGGAGAGGAGAGGAGAGGAGAGGAGAGGAGAGGAGAGGAGAGGAGAGGAGAGCAGTTCTGCTCTGTCAGGCCTGCAGTTCTGCGTGACAAGCCCTGAGCGAGCCCTGAGGCCTCCAGACATGATACTACAGGCAGTATTGCTACTGGAAGGAAGGCTGCACTGGCAACAAATCCACACTGTCTTTTTGCAAAAAAGGGACTCTATTAGGTTGCTTACTCCCCTATTTTGTGGGTACAGGGACTGATTTGGAGCCAGCACCCCAAAGGCTTCCTCCAAAGGGCTGCACATATGCGGCTGTGTCACCCCCATGTCACAATGCCAGCACCCGGCAACGCAGTGGTCACCAGGCCCCACGCAGGATCCAGAGGAGCAGCCTCCCGTGTCCACTGCCAGAGCTGGCCCGGGGGCAGCCCCAGCACATCTCACAGGAAGCACTTGAGGAGCTGCTGGAATCACAGGCCAGGGGCTGAGGGAAGAAAACCTTGCATGAGGCTGCTGGAGGTTCTCCGCTGCAAGACAATCTGCTGGCAGGGCCACCTTCCAAGCTTGGCTCATGGATGCAAATCCTTTTCAACTGGATAGCAGTGGCAAGACCAAGGCAATTCCTTCTTGAGGAGCACTGCACAGCTCACCATCCTCATCTCCTACACAGCAACGCTCAGGAGCCGTAAGAGATAGGATGTCGAGGGCTTGCAAGGGCTTGCAAGGGCTTGCAGTGCTTTGGAACACCCACTGGTGTCCTACACAGGGACAGCAAGGATTCTTGCCCACAAGGTCTATCAGCTCAGAGGCACTTGGGCACTCTGGCAAGTCCGCCAGATAGCTCCAGCTCAAGGGAGGATAGGGCTTGGGCAGCTCCTGGGAAGCATGAGCAGCCTGTGGGACAAGGAGCCAGGTCTGGCTCACATGCTCAGGGAACAGCCCATGGCCAGCACTGGGCTCAGCAAGGAACTTTTTCCCCTGGAGCACATTGGCACTGGTCCCCGGCGGTTTTTTGCCTTCCTCTGCACTTCTCAGCACGGCCCCTTGCCACCATTTCTTTGGGCCATTTGGCCTGGGAGCCGGCTGCTCATGCTCCACCATGCTGGCAGCCGCAGCTGCCACTTCTCAGCTCTCCCTGCAGCTAACACAAGCACCTGGCAGGGACCAGAGCGCTTCTCATGCATCCCTGGCCAAGAAGCACAGCAGCCAAACAAGTTGTGGAAGGCAAAAAGTCTGCTCGTCATCGCTACATGTCATGCTTTGGAAGAGATGCCACGGTACCACTCACCTCTTCTTCCTCTTCTTCCTCTTCTTCTTCTTCTTCTTCCTCTTTTGTGCATGGTCAGTCCCACAACTCCTTGTCAAGGTTCTCCCTCTGCAGGAACCGCGGACAGCTTGGCCTCTATTCCTGCTGCTGCTCTCTGCAGCTCTGGGACTTGCCTTTGCCAGCCTGCAAGGGATCTTTTCTCATGCTAAACTGAAGAATGCCTCAGCCTACTCCTGGCTACACTTGGGCTTGAGCTAATGCTTGTGAGCCTGGGTTCTGAAACAGAGTCACAAAGGGAAAAAAAATGACATGAAATAACATAACATGAATTAACATCAAATCAAGAAAATTAATAAATTAACAACAAAATAAAATAAAATTCATTGTGTTATGTGTCCTTGACATTGATTTTGGAACTGAAAACCCTCTGTCCTTTCAGGCAAACAGTCTCTTAGATATTGGACTGGCGGACAGGAGAGAAGAGGAGAGGAGAGGAGAGGAGAGGAGAGGAGAGGAGAGGAGAGGAGAGGAGAGGAGAGGAGAGCAGTTCTGCTCTGTCAGGCCTGCAGTTCTGCGTGACAAGCCCTGAGCGAGCCCTGAGGCCTCCATGCATGATACTACAGGCAGTATTGCTACTGGAAGGAAGGCTGCACTGGCAACAAATCCACACTGTCTTTTTGCAAAAAAGGGACTCTATTAGGTTGCTTACTCCCCTATTTTGTAGCTACAGGGACTGATTTGGAGCCAGCACCCCAAAGGCTTCCTCCAAAGGGCTGCACATATGCGGCTGTGTCACCCCCATGTCACAATGCCAGCACCCGGCAACGCAGTGGTCACCAGGCCCCACGCAGGATCCAGAGGAGCAGCCTCCCGTGTCCACTGCCAGAGCTGGCCCGGGGGCAGCCCCAGCACATCTGACAGGAAGCACTTGAGGAGCTGCTGGAATCACAGGCCAGGGGCTGAGGGAAGAAAACCTTGCATGAGGCTGCTGGAGGTTCTCCGCTGCAAGACAATCTGCTGGCAGGGCCACCTTCCAAGCTCAGCTCATGGATGCAAATCCTTTTCAACTGGATAGCAGTGGCAAGACCAAGGCAATTCCTTCTTGAGGACCACTGCACAGCTCACCATCCTCATCTCCTACACAGCAACGCTCAGGAGCCGTAAGAGATAGGATGTCGAGGGCTTGCAAGGGCTTGCAAGGGCTTGCAGTGCTTTGGAACACCCACTGGTGTCCTACACAGGGACAGCAAGGATTCTTGCCCACAAGGTCTATCAGCTCAGAGGCACTTGGGCACTCTGGCAAGTCCGCCAGATAGCTCCAGCTCAAGGGAGGATAGGGCTTGGGCAGCTCCTGGGAAGCATGAGCAGCCTGTGGGACAAGGAGCCAGGTCTGGCTCACATGCTCAGGGAACAGCCCATGGCCAGCACTGGGCTCAGCAAGGAACTTTTTCCCCTGGGGCACGTTGGCACTAGGTCCCCGGCGGTTTTTTGCCTTCTTCTGCACTTCTCAGCACGGCCCCTTGCCACCATTTCTTTGGGCCATTTGGCCTGGGAGCCGGCTGCTCATGCTCCACCATGCTGGCAGCCGCAGCTGCCACTTCTCAGCTCTCCCTGCAGCTAACACAAGCGCCTGGCAGGGACCAGAGCGCTTCTCATGCATCCCTGCCCAAGAAGCACAGCAGCCAAACAAGTTGTGGAAGGCAAAAAGTCTGCTCGTCATCGCTAC
This sequence comes from Caloenas nicobarica, assembly GCF_036013445.1. Lineage (NCBI taxonomy): Eukaryota > Metazoa > Chordata > Aves > Columbiformes > Columbidae > Caloenas > Caloenas nicobarica. Next base: position 19,470,797 of record NC_088258.1, read on the forward strand.
ATGTCACGTTTTGGAAGAGATGCCACGGTACCACTCACCTCTTCTTCCTCTTCTTCCTCTTCTTCCTCTTCCTCCTCTTCTTCTTCTTCTTCTTCTTCTTCTTCTTCTTCTTCTTCTTCTTCTTCCTCTTTTGTGCATGGTCTGTCCCACAACTCCTTGTCAAGGTTCTCCCTCTGCAGGAACCGCGGACAGCTTGGCCTCTATTCCTGCTGCTGCTCTCTGCAGCTCTGGGACTTGCCTTTGCCAGCCTGCAAGGGATCTTTTCTCCTGCTAAACTGAAGAATGCCTCAGCCTACTCCTGGCTACACTTGGGCTTGAGCTAATGCTTGTGAGCCTGGGTTCTGAAACAGAGTCACAAAGGGAAAAAAAATGACATGAAATAACATAACATGAATTAACATAAAATCAAGAAAATTAATAAATTAACAACAAAATAAAATAAAATTCATTGTGTTATGTGTCCTTGACATTGATTTTGGAACTGAAAACCCTCTGTCCTTTCAGGCAAACAGTCTCTTAGATATTGGACTGGCGGACAGGAGAGAAGAGGAGAGGAGAGGAGAGGAGAGGAGAGGAGAGGAGAGGAGAGGAGAGGAGAGGAGAGGAGAGCAGTTCTGCTCTGTCAGGCCTGCAGTTCTGCGTGACAAGCCCTGAGCGAGCCCTGAGGCCTCCATACATGATACTACAGGCAGTATTGCTACTGGAAGGAAGGCTGCACTGGCAACAAATCCACACTGTCTTTTTGCAAAAAAGGGACTCTATTAGGTTGCTTACTCCCCTATTTTGTAGGTACAGGGACTGATTTGGAGCCAGCACCCCAAAGGCTTCCTCCAAAGGGCTGCACATATGCGGCTGTGTCACCCCCATGTCACAATGCCAGCACCCGGCAACGCAGTGGTCACCAGGCCCCACGCAGGATCCAGAGGAGCAGCCTCCCGTGTCCACTGCCAGAGCTGGCCCGGGGGCAGCCCCAGCACATCTGACAGGAAGCACTTGAGGAGCTGCTGGAATCACAGGCCAGGGGCTGAGGGAAGAAAACCTTGCATGAGGCTGCTGGAGGTTCTCCGCTGCAAGACAATCTGCTGGCAGGGCCACCTTCCAAGCTCGGCTCATGGATGCAAATCCTTTTCAACTGGATAGCAGTGGCAAGACCAAGGCAATTCCTTCTTGAGGAGCACTGCACAGCTCACCATCCTCATCTCCTACAGAGCAACGCTCAGGAGCCGTAAGAGATAGGATGTCAAGGGCTTGCAAGGGCTTGCAAGGGCTTGCAGTGCTTTGGAACACCCACTGGTGTCCTACACAGGGACAGCAAGGATTCTTGCCCACAAGGTCTATCAGCTCAGAGGCACTTGGGCACTCTGGCAAGTCCGCCAGATAGCTCCAGCTCAAGGGAGGATAGGGCTTGGGCAGCTCCTGGGAAGCATGAGCAGCCTGTGGGACAAGGAGCCAGGTCTGGCTCACATGCTCAGGGAACAGCCCATGGCCAGCACTGGGCTCAGCAAGGAACTTTTTCCCCTGGGGCACATTGGCACTGGTCCCCGGCGGTTTTTTGCCTTCCTCTGCAGTTCTCAGCACGGCCCCTTGCCACCATTTCTTTGGGCCATTTGGCCTGGGAGCCGGCTGCTCATGCTCCACCATGCTGGCAGCCGCAGCTGCCACTTCTCAGCTCTCCCTGCAGCTAACACAAGCGCCTGGCAGGGACCAGAGCGCTTCTCATGCATCCCTGGCCAAGAAGCACAGCAGCCAAACAAGTTGTGGAAGGCAAAAAGTCTGCTCGTCATCGCTACATGTCACGCTTTGCAAGAGATGCCACGGTACCACTCACCTCTTCTTCCTCTTCTTCCTCTTCTTCCTCTTCTTCCTCTTCTTCTTCTTCTTCTTCTTCTTCTTCTTCCTCTTTTGTGCATGGTCAGTCCCACAACTCCTTGTCAAGGTTCTCCCTCTGCAGGAACCGCGGACAGCTTGGCCTCTATTCCTGCTGCTGCTCTCTGCAGCTCTGGGACTTGCCTTTGCCAGCCTGCAAGGGATCTTTTCTCCTGCTAAACTGAAGAATGCCTCAGCCTACTCCTGGCTACACTTGGGCTTGAGCTAATGCTTGTGAGCCTGGGTTCTGAAACAGAGTCACAAAGGGAAAAAAAATGACATGAAATAACATAACATGAATTAACATAAAATCAAGAAAATTAATAAATTAACAACAAAATAAAATAAAATTCATTGTGTTATGTGTCCTTGACATTGATTTTGGAACTGAAAACCCTCTGTCCTTTCAGGCAAACAGTCTCTTAGATATTGGACTGGCGGACAGGAGAGAAGAGGAGAGGAGAGGAGAGGAGAGGAGAGGAGAGCAGTTCTGCTCTGTCAGGCCTGCAGTTCTGCGTGACAAGCCCTGAGCGAGCCCTGAGGCCTCCATACATGATACTACAGGCAGTATTGCTACTGGAAGGAAGGCTGCACTGGCAACAAATCCACACTGTCTTTTTGCAAAAAAGGGACTCTATTAGGTTGCTTACTCCCCTATTTTGTAGGTACAGGGACTGATTTGGAGCCAGCACCCCAAAGGCTTCCTCCAAAGGGCTGCACATATGCGGCTGTGTCACCCCCATGTCACAATGCCAGCACCCGGCAACGCAGTGGTCACCAGGCCCCACGCAGGATCCAGAGGAGCAGCCTCCCGTGTCCACTGCCAGAGCTGGCCCGGGGGCAGCCCCAGCACATCTGACAGGAAGCACTTGAGGAGCTGCTGGAATCACAGGCCAGGGGCTGAGGGAAGAAAACCTTGCATGAGGCTGCTGGAGGTTCTCCGCTGCAAGACAATCTGCTGGCAGGGCCACCTTCCAAGCTCGGCTCATGGATGCAAATCCTTTTCAACTGGATAGCAGTGGCAAGACCAAGGCAATTCCTTCTTGAGGAGCACTGCACAGCTCACCATCCTCATCTCCTACAGAGCAACGCTCAGGAGCCGTAAGAGATAGGATGTCGAGGGCTTGCAAGGGCTTGCAAGGGCTTGCAGTGCTTTGGAACACCCACTGGTGTCCTACACAGGGACAGCAAGGATTCTTGCCCACAAGGTCTATCAGCTCAGAGGCACTTGGGCACTCTGGCAAGTCCGCCAGATAGCTCCAGCTCAAGGGAGGATAGGGCTTGGGCAGCTCCTGGGAAGCATGAGCAGCCTGTGGGACAAGGAGCCAGGTCTGGCTCACATGCTCAGGGAACAGCCCATGGCCAGCACTGGGCTCAGCAAGGAACTTTTTCCCCTGGGGCACATTGGCACTGGTCCCCGGCGGATTTTTGCCTTCCTCTGCAGTTCTCAGCACGGCCCCTTGCCACCATTTCTTTGGGCCATTTGGCCTGGGAGCCGGCTGCTCATGCTCCACCATGCTGGCAGCCGCAGCTGCCACTTCTCAGCTCTCCCTGCAGCTAACACAAGCGCCTGGCAGGGACCAGAGCGCTTCTCATGCATCCCTGGCCAAGAAGCACAGCAGCCAAACAAGTTGTGGAAGGCAAAAAGTCTGCTCGTCATCGCTACATGTCACGCTTTGGAAGAGATGCCACGGTACCACTCACCTCTTCTTCCTCTTCTTCCTCTTCTTCCTCTTCTTCTTCTTCTTCTTCTTCTTCTTCTTCTTCTTCTTCTCCTTCTTCTTCTTCTTCCTCTTTTGTGCATGGTCAGTCCCACAACTCCTTGTCAAGGTTCTCCCTCTGCAGGAACCGCGGACAGCTTGGCCTCTATTCCTGCTGCTGCTCTCTGCAGCTCTGGGACTTGCCTTTGCCAGCCTGCAAGGGATCTTTTCTCCTGCTAAACTGAAGAATGCCTCAGCCTACTCCTGGCTACACTTGGGCTTGAGCTAATGCTTGTGAGCCTGGGTTCTGAAACAGAGTCACAAAGGGAAAAAAAATGACATGAAATAACATAACATGAATTAACATAAAATCAAGAAAATTAATAAATTAACAACAAAATAAAATAAAATTCATTGTGTTATGTGTCCTTGACATTGATTTTGGAACTGAAAACCCTCTGTCCTTTCAGGCAAACAGTCTCTTAGATATTGGACTGGCGGACAGGAGAGAAGAGAAGAGGAGAGGAGAGGAGAGGAGAGGAGAGGAGAGGAGAGGAGAGGAGAGGAGAGGAGAGGAGAGGAGAGGACAGGAGAGGAGAGGAGAGGAGAGGAGAGGAGAGGAGAGGAGAGGAGAGCAGTTCTGCTCTGTCAGGCCTGCAGTTCTTCGTGACAAGCCCTGAGCGAGCCCTGAGGCCTCCATACATGATACTACAGGCAGTATTGCTACTGGAAGGAAGGCTGCACTGGCAACAAATCCACACTGTCTTTTTGCAAAAAAGGGACTCTATTAGGTTGCTTACTCCCCTATTTTGTAGGTACAGGGACTGATTTGGAGCCAGCACCCCAAAGGCTTCCTCCAACGGGCTGCACATATGCGGCTGTGTCACCCCCATGTCACAATGCCAGCACCCGGCAACGCAGTGGTCACCAGGCCCCACGCAGGATCCAGAGGAGCAGCCTCCCGTGTCCACTGCCAGAGCTGGCCCGGGGGCAGCCCCAGCACATCTGACAGGAAGCACTTGAGGAGCTGCTGGAATCACAGGCCAGGGGCTGAGGGAAGAAAACCTTGCATGAGGCTGCTGGAGGTTCTCCGCTGCAAGACAATCTGCTGGCAGGGCCACCTTCCAAGCTCGGCTCATGGATGCAAATCCTTTTCAACTGGATAGCAGTGGCAAGACCAAGGCAATTCCTTCTTGAGGAGCACTGCACAGCTCACCATCCTCATCTCCTACAGAGCAACGCTCAGGAGCCGTAAGAGATAGGATGTCGAGGGCTTGCAAGGGCTTGCAAGGGCTTGCAGTGCTTTGGAACACCCACTGGTGTCCTACACAGGGACAGCAAGGATTCTTGCCCACAAGGTCTATCAGCTCAGAGGCACTTGGGCACTCTGGCAAGTCCGCCAGATAGCTCCAGCTCAAGGGAGGATAGGGCTTGGGCAGCTCCTGGCAAGCATGAGCAGCCTGTGGGACAAGGAGCCAGGTCTGGCTCACATGCTCAGGGAACAGCCCATGGCCAGCACTGGGCTCAGCAAGGAACTTTTTCCCCTGGGGCACATTGGCACTGGTCCCCGGCGGTTTTTTGCCTTCCTCTCCAGTTCTCAGCACGGCCCCTTGCCACCATTTCTTTGGGCCATTTGGCCTGGGAGCCGGCTGCTCATGCTCCACCATGCTGGCAGCCGCAGCTGCCACTTCTCAGCTCTCCCTGCAGGTAACACAAGCACCTGGCAGGGACCAGAGCGCTTCTCATGCATCCCTGGCCAAGAAGCACAGCAGCCAAACAAGTTGTGGAAGGCAAAAAGTCTGCTCGTCATCGCTACATGTCACGCTTTGCAAGAGATGCCACGGTACCACTCACCTCTTCTTCCTCTTCTTCCTCTTCTTCTTCTTCTTCTTCCTCTTTTGTGCATGGTCAGTCCCACAACTCCTTGTCAAGGTTCTCCCTCTGCAGGAACCGCGGACAGCTTGGCCTCTATTCCTGCTGCTGCTCTCTGCAGCTCTGGGACTTGCCTTTGCCAGCCTGCAAGGGATCTTTTCTCCTGCTAAACTGAAGAATGCCTCAGCCTACTCCTGGCTACACTTGGGCTTGAGCTAATGCTTGTGAGCCTGGGTTCTGAAACAGAGTCACAAAGGGAAAAAAAAAGACATGAAATAACATAACATGAATTAACATAAAATCAAGAAAATTAATAAATTAACAACAAAATAAAATAAAATTCATTGTGTTATGTGTCCTTGACATTGATTTTGGAACTGAAAGCCCTCTGTCCTTTCAGGCAAACAGTCTCTTAGATATTGGACTGGCGGACAGGAGAGAAGAGGAGAGGAGAGGAGAGGAGAGGAGAGGAGAGGAGAGGAGAGGAGAGGAGAGGAGAGCAGTTCTGCTCTGTCAGGCCTGCAGTTTTGCGTGACAAGCCCTGAGCGAGCCCTGAGGCCTCCATACATGATACCACAGGCAGTATTGCTACTGGAAGGAAGGCTGCACTGGCAACAAATCCACACTGTCTTTTTGCAAAAAAGGGACTCTATTAGGTTGCTTACTCCCCTATTTTGTAGGTACAGGGACTGATTTGGAGCCAGCACCCCAAAGGCTTCCTCCAAAGGGCTGCACATATGCGGCTGTGTCACCCCCATGTCACAATGCCAGCACCCGGCAACGCAGTGGTCACCAGGCCCCACGCAGGATCCAGAGGAGCAGCCTCCCGTGTCCACTGCCAGAGCTGGCCCGGGGGCAGCCCCAGCACATCTGACAGGAAGCACTTGAGGAGCTTCTGGAATCACAGGCCAGGGGCTGAGGGAAGAAAACCTTGCATGAGGCTGCTGGAGGTTCTCCGCTGCAAGACAATCTGCTGGCAGGGCCACCTTCCAAGCTCGGCTCATGGATGCAAATCCTTTTCAACTGGATAGCAGTGGCAAGACCAAGGCAATTCCTTCTTGAGGAGCACTGCACAGCTCACCATCCTCATCTCCTACACAGCAACGCTCAGGAGCCCTAAGAGATAGGATGTCGAGGGCTTGCAAGGGCTTGCAAGGGCTTGCAAGGGCTTGCACTGCTTTGGAACACCCACTGGTGTCCTACACAGGGACAGCAAGGATTCTTGCCCACAAGGTCTAGCAGCTCAGAGGCACTTGGGCACTCTGGCAAGTCCGCCAGATAGCTCCAGCTCAAGGGAGGATAGGGCTTGGGCAGCTCCTGGGAAGCATGAGCAGCCTGTGGGACAAGGAGCCAGGTCTGGCTCACATGCTCAGGGAACAGCCCATGGCCAGCACTGGGCTCAGCAAGGAACTTTTTCCCCCGGGGCACATTGGCACTGGTCCCCGGCGGTTTTTTGCCTTCCTCTGCAGTTCTCAGCACGGCCCCTTGCCACCATTTCTTTGGGCCATTTGGCCTGGGAGCCGGCTGCTCATGCTCCACCATGCTGGCAGCCGCAGCTGCCACTTCTCAGCTCTCCCTGCAGCTAACACAAGCGCCTGGCAGGGACCAGAGCGCTTCTCATGCATCCCTGGCCAAGAAGCACAGCAGCCAAACAAGTTGTGGAAGGCAAAAAGTCTGCTCATCATCGCTACATGTCACGCTTTGGAAGAGATGCCACGGTACCACTCACCTCTTCTTCCTCTTCTTCCTCTTCTTCTTCTTCTTCTTCCTCTTTTGTGCATGGTCAGTCCCACAACTCCTTGTCAAGGTTCTCCCTCTGCAGGAACCGCGGACAGCTTGGCCTCTATTCCTACTGCTGCTCTCTGCAGCTCTGGGACTTGCCTTTGCCAGCCTGCAAGGGATCTTTTCTCCTGCTAAACTGAAGAATGCCTCAGCCTACTCCTGGCTACACTTGGGCTTGAGCTAATGCTTGTGAGCCTGGGTTCTGAAACAGAGTCACAAAGGGAAAAAAAATGACATGAAATAACATGAATTAACATAAAATCAAGAAAATTAATAAATTAACAACAAAATAAAATAAAATTCATTGTGTTATGTGTCCTTGACATTGATTTTGGAACTGAAAACCCTTTGTCCTTTCAGGCAAACAGTCTCTTAGATATTGGACTGGCGGACAGGAGAGGAGAGGAGAGGAGAGGAGAGGAGAGGAGAGGAGAGGAGAGGAGAGGACAGGAGAGGAGAGGAGAGGAGAGGAGAGGAGAGGAGAGCAGTTCTGCTCTGTCAGGCCTGCAGTTCTGCGTGACAAGCCCTGAGCGAGCCCTGAGGCCTCCATCCACGATACTACAGGCAGTATTGCTACTGGCAGGAAGGCTGCACTGGCAACAAATCCACACTGTCTTTTTGCACAAAAGGGACTCTATTAGGTTGCTTACTCCCCTATTTTGTAGGTACAGGGACTGATTTGGAGCCAGCACCCCAAAGGCTTCCTCCAAAGGGCTGCACATATGCGGCTGTGTCACCCCCATGTCACAATGCCAGCACCCGGCAACGCAGTGGTCACCAGGCCCCACGCAGGATCCAGAGGAGCAGCCTCCCGTGTCCACTGCCAGAGCTGGCCCGGGGGCAGCCCCAGCACATCTGACAGGAAGCACTTGAGGAGCTGCTGGAATCACAGGCCAGGGGCTGAGGGAAGAAAACCTTGCATGAGGCTGCTGGAGGTTCTCCGCTGCAAGACAATCTGCTGGCAGGGCCACCTTCCAAGCTCGGCTCATGGATGCAAATCCTTTTCAACTGGATAGCAGTGGCAAGACCAAGGCAATTCCTTCTTGAGGAGCACTGCACAGCTCACCATCCTCATCTCCTACAGAGCAACGCTCAGGAGCCGTAAGAGATAGGATGTCGAGGGCTTGCAAGGGCTTGCAAGGGCTTGCAGTGCTTTGGAACACCCACTGGTGTCCTACACAGGGACAGCAAGGATTCTTGCCCACAAGGTCTATCAGCTCAGAGGCACTTGGGCACTCTGGCAAGTCCGCCAGATAGCTCCAGCTCAAGGGAGGATAGGGCTTGGGCAGCTCCTGGGAAGCATGAGCAGCCTGTGGGACAAGGAGCCAGGTCTGGCTCACATGCTCAGGGAACAGCCCATGGCCAGCACTGGGCTCAGCAAGGAACTTTTTCCCCTGGGGCACATTGGCACTGGTCCCCGGCGGTTTTTTGCCTTCCTCTGCAGTTCTCAGCACGGCCCCTTGCCACCATTTCTTTGGGCCATTTGGCCTGGGAGCCGGCTGCTCATGCTCCACCATGCTGGCAGCCGCAGCTGCCACTTCTCAGCTCTCCCTGCAGGTAACACAAGCACCTGGCAGGGACCAGAGCGCTTCTCATGCATCCCTGGCCAAGAAGCACAGCAGCCAAACAAGTTGTGGAAGGCAAAAAGTCTGCTCGTCATCGCTACATGTCACGCTTTGGAAGAGATGCCACGGTACCACTCACCTCTTCTTCCTCTTCTTCCTCTTCTTCTTCTTCTTCTTCCTCTTTTGTGCATGGTCAGTCCCACAACTCCTTGTCAAGGTTCTCCCTCTGCAGGAACCGCGGACAGCTTGGCCTCTATTCCTGCTGCTGCTCTCTGCAGCTCTGGGACTTGCCTTTGCCAGCCTGCAAGGGATCTTTTCTCCTGCTAAACTGAAGAATGCCTCAGCCTACTCCTGGCTACACTTGGGCTTGAGCTAATGCTTGTGAGCCTGGGTTCTGAAACAGAGTCACAAAGGGAAAAAAAATGACATGAAATAACATAACATGAATTAACATAAAATCAAGAAAATTAATAAATTAACAACAAAATAAAATAAAATTCATTGTGTTATGTGTCCTTGACATTGATTTTGGAACTGAAAGCCCTCTGTCCTTTCAGGCAAACAGTCTCTTAGATATTGGACTGGCGGACAGGAGAGAAGAGGAGAGGAGAGGGGAGGAGAGGAGAGGAGAGGAGAGCAGTTCTGCTCTGTCAGGCCTGCAGTTTTGCGTGACAAGCCCTGAGCGAGCCCTGAGGCCTCCAGACATGATACTACAGGCAGTATTGCTACTGGAAGGAAGGCTGCACTGGCAACAAATCCACACTGTCTTTTTGCAAAAAAGGGACTCTATTAGGTTGCTTACTCCCCTATTTTGTAGCTACAGGGACTGATTTGGAGCCAGCACCCCAAAGGCTTCCTCCAAAGGGCTGCACATATGCGGCTGTGTCACCCCCATGTCACAATGCCAGCACCCGGCAACGCAGTGGTCACCAGGCCCCACGCAGGATCCAGAGGAGCAGCCTCCCGTGTCCACTGCCAGAGCTGGCCCGGGGGCAGCCCCAGCACATCTGACAGGAAGCACTTGAGGAGCTGCTGGAATCACAGGCCAGGGGCTGAGGGAAGAAAACCTTGCATGAGGCTGCTGGAGGTTCTCCGCTGCAAGACAATCTGCTGGCAGGGCCACCTTCCAAGCTCGGCTCATGGATGCAAATCCTTTTCAACTGGATAGCAGTGGCAAGACCAAGGCAATTCCTTCTTGAGGAGCACTGCACAGCTCACCATCCTCATCTCCTACAGAGCAACGCTCAGGAGCCGTAAGAGATAGGATGTCGAGGGCTTGCAAGGGCTTGCAAGGGCTTGCAGTGCTTTGGAACACCCACTGGTGTCCTACACAGGGACAGCAAGGATTCTTGCCCACAAGGTCTATCAGCTCAGAGGCACTTGGGCACTCTGGCAAGTCCGCCAGATAGCTCCAGCTCAAGGGAGGATAGGGCTTGGGCAGCTCCTGGGAAGCATGAGCAGCCTGTGGGACAAGGAGCCAGGTCTGGCTCACATGCTCAGGGAACAGCCCATGGCCAGCACTGGGCTCAGCAAGGAACTTTTTCCCCCGGGGCACATTGGCACTGGTCCCCGGCGGTTTTTTGCCTTCCTCTGCAGTTCTCAGCACGGCCCCTTGCCACCATTTCTTTGGGCCATTTGGCCTGGGAGCCGGCTGCTCATGCTCCACCATGCTGGCAGCCGCAGCTGCCACTTCTCAGCTCTCCCTGCAGCTAACACAAGCGCCTGGCAGGGACCAGAGCGCTTCTCATGCATCCCTGGCCAAGAAGCACAGCAGCCAAACAAGTTGTGGAAGGCAAAAAGTCTGCTCATCATCGCTACATGTCACGCTTTGGAAGAGATGCCACGGTACCACTCACCTCTTCTTCCTCTTCTTCCTCTTCTTCTTCTTCTTCTTCCTTTTTTGTGCATGGTCAGTCCCACAACTCCTTGTCAAGGTTCTCCCTCTGCAGGAACCGCGGACAGCTTGGCCTCTATTCCTACTGCTGCTCTCTGCAGCTCTGGGACTTGCCTTTGCCAGCCTGCAAGGGATCTTTTCTCCTGCTAAACTGAAGAATGCCTCAGCCTACTCCTGGCTACACTTGGGCTTGAGCTAATGCTTGTGAGCCTGGGTTCTGAAACAGAGTCACAAAGGGAAAAAAAATGACATGAAATAACATGAATTAACATAAAATCAAGAAAATTAATAAATTAACAACAAAATAAAATAAAATTCATTGTGTTATGTGTCCTTGACATTGATTTTGGAACTGAAAACCCTTTGTCCTTTCAGGCAAACAGTCTCTTAGATATTGGACTGGCGGACAGGAGAGGAGAGGAGAGGAGAGGAGAGGAGAGGAGAGGAGAGGAGAGGAGAGGAGAGGACAGGAGAGGAGAGGAGAGGAGAGGAGAGGAGAGCAGTTCTGCTCTGTCAGGCCTGCAGTTCTGCGTGACAAGCCCTGAGCGAGCCCTGAGGCCTCCATGCATGATAGTACAGGCAGTATTGCTACTGGAAGGAAGGCTGCACTGGCAACAAATCCACACTGTCTTTTTGCAAAAAAGGGACTCTATTAGGTTGCTTACTCCCCTATTTTGTAGGTACAGGGACTGATTTGGAGCCAGCACCCCAAAGGCTTCCTCCAAAGGGCTGCACATATGCGGCTGTGTCACCCCCATGTCACAATGCCAGCACCCGGCAACGCAGTGGTCACCAGGCCCCACGCAGGATCCAGAGGAGCAGCCTCCCGTGTCCACTGCCAGAGCTGGCCCGGGGGCAGCCCCAGCACATCTCACAGGAAGCACTTGAGGAGCTGCTGGAATCACAGGCCAGGGGCTGAGGGAAGAAAACCTTGCATGAGGCTGCTGGAGGTTCTCCGCTGCAAGACAATCTGCTGGCAGGGCCACCTTCCAAGCTCGGCTCATGGATGCAAATCCTTTTCAACTGGATAGCAGTGGCAAGACCAAGGCAATTCCTTCTTGAGGAGCACTGCAGAGCTCACCATCCTCATCTCCTAGAGAGCAACGCTCAGGAGCCGTAAGAGATAGGATGTCGAGGGCTTGCAAGGGCTTGCAAGGGCTTGCAGTGCTTTGGAACACCCACTGGTGTCCTACACAGGGACAGCAAGGATTCTTGCCCACAAGGTCTATCAGCTCAGAGGCACTTGGGCACTCTGGCAAGTCTGCCAGATAGCTCCAGCTCAAGGGAGGATAGGGCTTGGGCAGATCCTGGGAAGCATGAGCAGCCTGTGGGACAAGGAGCCAGGTCTGGCTCACATGCTCAGGGAACAGCCCATGGCCAGCACTGGGCTCAGCAAGGAACTTTTTCCCCTGGGGCACATTGGCACTGGTCCCCGGCAGTTTTTTGCCTTCCTCTGCACTTCTCAGCACGGCCCCTTGCCACCATTTCTTTGGGCCATTTGGCCTGGGAGCCGGCTGCTCATGCTCCACGATGCTGGCAGCCACAGCTGCCACTTCTCAGCTCTCCCTGCAGCTAACACAAGCGCCTGGCAGGGACCAGAGCGCTTCTCATGCATCCCTGGCCAAGAAGCACAGCAGCCAAACAAGTTGTGGAAGGCAAAAAGTCTGCTCGTCATCGCTACATGTCACGCTTTGGAAGAGATGCCACGGTACCACTCACCTCTTCTTCCTCTTCTTCCTCTTCTTCTTCTTCTTCTTCCTCTTTTGTGCATGGTCAGTCCCACAACTCCTTGTCAAGGTTCTCCCTCTGCAGGAACCGCGGACAGCTTGGCCTCTGTTCCTGCTGCTGCTCTCTGCAGCTCTGGGACTTGCCTTTGCCAGCCTGCAAGGGATCTTTTCTCATGCTAAACTGAAGAATGCCTCAGCCTACTCCTGGCTACACTTGGGCTTGAGCTAATGCTTGTGAGCCTGGGTTCTGAAACAGAGTCACAAAGGGAAAAAAAATGACATGAAATAACATAACATGAATTAACATAAAATCAAGAAAATTAATAAATTAACAACAAAATAAAATCAAATTCATTGTGTTATGTGTCCTTGACATTGATTTTGGAACTGAAAACCCTCTGTCCTTTCAGGCAAACAGTCTCTTAGATATTGGACTGGCGGACAGGAGAGAAGAGGAGAGGAGAGGAGAGGAGAGGAGAGGAGAGCAGTTCTGCTCTGTCAGGCCTGCAGTTCTGCGTGACAAGCCCTGAGCAAGCCCTGAGGCCTCCATACATGATACTACAGGCAGTATTGCTACTGGAAGGAAGGCTGCACTGGCAACAAATCCACACTGTCTTTTTGCACAAAAGGGACTCTATTAGGTTGCTTACTCCCCTATTTTGTAGGTACAGGGACTGATTTGGAGCCAGCACCCCAAAGGCTTCCTCCAAAGGGCTGCACATATGCGGCTGTGTCAGCCCCATGTCACAATGCCAGCACCCGGCAACGCAGTGGTCACCAGGCCCCACGCAGGATCCAGAGGAGCAGCCTCCCGTGTCCACTGCCAGAGCTGGCCCGGGGGCAGCCCCAGCACATCTCACAGGAAGCACTTGAGGAGCTGCTGGAATCACAGGCCAGGGGCTGAGGGAAGAAAACCTTGCATGAGGCTGCTGGAGGTTCTCCGCTGCAAGACAATCTGCTGGCAGGGCCACCTTCCAAGCTCGGCTCATGGATGCAAATCCTTTTCAACTGGATAGCAGTGGCAAGACCAAGGCAATTCCTTCTTGAGGAGCACTGCAGAGCTCACCATCCTCATCTCCTACAGAGCAACGCTCAGGAGCCGTAAGAGATAGGATGTCGAGGGCTTGCAAGGGCTTGCAAGGGCTTGCAGTGCTTTGGAACACCCACTGGTGTCCTACACAGGGACAGCAAGGATTCTTGCCCACAAGGTCTATCAGCTCAGAGGCACTTGGGCACTCTGGCAAGTCTGCCAGATAGCTCCAGCTCAAGGGAGGATAGGGCTTGGGCAGATCCTGGGAAGCATGAGCAGCCTGTGGGACAAGGAGCCAGGTCTGGCTCACATGCTCAGGGAACAGCCCATGGCCAGCACTGGGCTCAGCAAGGAACTTTTTCCCCTGGGGCACATTGGCACTGGTCCCCGGCAGTTTTTTGCCTTCCTCTGCACTTCTCAGCACGGCCCCTTGCCACCATTTCTTTGGGCCATTTGGCCTGGGAGCCGGCTGCTCATGCTCCACGATGCTGGCAGCCACAGCTGCCACTTCTCAGCTCTCCCTGCAGCTAACACAAGCGCCTGGCAGGGACCAGAGCGCTTCTCATGCATCCCTGGCCAAGAAGCACAGCAGCCAAACAAGTTGTGGAAGGCAAAAAGTCTGCTCGTCATCGCTACATGTCACGCTTTGGAAGAGATGCCACGGTACCACTCACCTCTTCTTCCTCTTCTTCCTCTTCTTCTTCTTCTTCTTCCTCTTTTGTGCATGGTCAGTCCCACAACTCCTTGTCAAGGTTCTCCCTCTGCAGGAACCGCGGACAGCTTGGCCTCTGTTCCTGCTGCTGCTCTCTGCAGCTCTGGGACTTGCCTTTGCCAGCCTGCAAGGGATCTTTTCTCATGCTAAACTGAAGAATGCCTCAGCCTACTCCTGGCTACACTTGGGCTTGAGCTAATGCTTGTGAGCCTGGGTTCTGAAACAGAGTCACAAAGGGAAAAAAAATGACATGAAATAACATAACATGAATTAACATAAAATCAAGAAAATTAATAAATTAACAACAAAATAAAATAAAATTCATTGTGTTATGTGTCCTTGACATTGATTTTGGAACTGAAAACCCTCTGTCCTTTCAGGCAAACAGTCTCTTAGATATTGGACTGGCGGACAGGAGAGAAGAGGAGAGGAGAGGAGAGGAGAGGAGAGGAGAGGAGAGCACAGGAGAGCAGTTCTGCTCTGTCAGGCCTGCAGTTCTGCGTGACAAGCCCTGAGCGAGCCCTGAGGCCTCCATACATGATACTACAGGCAGTATTGCTACTGGAAGGAAGGCTGCACTGGCAACAAATCCACACTGTCTTTTTGCACAAAAGGGACTCTATTAGGTTGCTTACTCCCCTATTTTGTAGGTACAGGGACTGATTTGGAGCCAGCACCCCAAAGGCTTCCTCCAAAGGGCTGCACATATGCGGCTGTGTCACCCCCATGTCACAATGCCAGCACCCGGCAACGCAGTGGTCACCAGGCCCCACGCAGGATCCAGAGGAGCAGCCTCCCGTGTCCACTGCCAGAGCTGGCCCGGGGGCAGCCCCAGCACATCTCACAGGAAGCACTTGAGGAGCTGCTGGAATCACAGGCCAGGGGCTGAGGGAAGAAAACCTTGCATGAGGCTGCTGGAGGTTCTCCGCTGCAAGACAATCTGCTGGCAGGGCCACCTTCCAAGCTCGGCTCATGGATGCAAATCCTTTTCAACTGGATAGCAGTGGCAAGACCAAGGCAATTCCTTCTTGAGGAGCACTGCACAGCTCACCATCCTCATCTCCTACAGAGCAACGCTCAGGAGCTGTAAGAGATAGGATGTCGAGGGCTTGCAAGGGCTTGCAAGGGCTTGCAGTGCTTTGGAACACCCACTGGTGTCCTACACAGGGACAGCAAGGATTCTTGCCCACAAGGTCTATCAGCTCAGAGGCACTTGGGCACTCTGGCAAGTCCGCCAGATAGCTCCAGCTCAAGGGAGGATAGGGCTTGGGCAGCTCCTGGGAAGCATGAGCAGCCTGTGGGACAAGGAGCCAGGTCTGGCTCACATGCTCAGGGAACAGCCCATGGCCAGCACTGGGCTCAGCAAGGAACTTTTTCCCCTGGGGCACATTGGCACTGGTCCCCGGCGGTTTTTTGCCTTCCTCTGCACTTCTCAGCACGGCCCCTTGCCACCATTTCTTTGGGCCATTTGGCCTGGGAGCCGGCTGCTCATGCTCCACCATGCTGGCAGCCGCAGCTGCCACTTCTCAGCTCTCCCTGCAGCTAACACAAGCGCCTGGCAGGGACCAGAGCGCTTCTCATGCATCCCTGGCCAAGAAGCACAGCAGCCAAACAAGTTGTGGAAGGCAAAAAGTCTGCTCATCATCGCTACATGTCACGCGTTGGAAGAGATGCCACGGTACCACTCACCTCTTCTTCCTCTTCTTCCTCTTCTTCTTCTTCTTCTTCCTTTTTTGTGCATGGTCAGTCCCACAACTCCTTGTCAAGGTTCTCCCTCTGCAGGAACCGCGGACAGCTTGGCCTCTATTCCTGCTGCTGCTCTCTGCAGCTCTGGGACTTGCCTTTGCCAGCCTGCAAGGGATCTTTTCTCATGCTAAACTGAAGAATGCCTCAGCCTACTCCTGGCTACACTTGGGCTTGAGCTAATGCTTGTGAGCCTGGGTTCTGAAACAGAGTCACAAAGGGAAAAAAAATGACATGAAATAACATAACATGAATTAACATAAAATCAAGAAAATTAATAAATTAACAACAAAATAAAATAAAATTCATTGTGTTATGTGTCCTTGACATTGATTTTGGAACTGAAAACCCTCTGTCCTTTCAGGCAAACAGTCTCTTAGATATTGGACTGGCGGACAGGAGAGAAGAGGAGAGGAGAGGAGAGGAGAGGAGAGGAGAGGAGAGGAGAGGAGAGGAGAGGAGAGGAGAGGAGAGCAGTTCTGCTCTGTCAGGCCTGCAGTTCTGCGTGACAAGCCCTGAGCGAGCCCTGAGGCCTCCATACATGATACTACAGGCAGTATTGCTACTGGAAGGAAGGCTGCACTGGCAACAAATCCACACTGTCTTTTTGCAAAAAAGGGACTCTATTAGGTTGCTTACTCCCCTATTTTGTAGGTACAGGGACTGATTTGGAGCCAGCACCCCAAAGGCTTCCTCCAAAGGGCTGCACATATGCGGCTGTGTCACCCCCATGTCACAACGCCAGCACCCGGCAACGCAGTGGTCGCCAGGCCCCACGCAGGATCCAGAGGAGCAGCCTCCCGTGTCCACTGCCAGAGCTGGCCCGGGGGCAGCCCCAGCACATCTGACAGGAAGCACTTGAGGAGCTGCTGGAATCACAGGCCAGGGGCTGAGGGAAGAAAACCTTGCATGAGGCTGCTGGAGGTTCTCCGCTGCAAGACAATCTGCTGGCAGGGCCACCTTCCAAGCTCGGCTCATGGATGCAAATCCTTTTCAACTGGATAGCAGTGGCAAGACCAAGGCAATTCCTTCTTGAGGAGCACTGCAGAGCTCACCATCCTCATCTCCTACACAGCAACGCTCAGGAGCCGTAAGAGATAGGATGTCGAGGGCTTGCAAGGGCTTGCAAGGGCTTGCAGTGCTTTGGAACACCCACTGGTGTCCTACACAGGGACAGCAAGGATTCTTGCCCACAAGGTCTATCAGCTCAGAGGCACTTGGGCACTCTGGCAAGTCCGCCAGATAGCTCCAGCTCAAGGGAGGATAGGGCTTGGGCAGCTCCTGGGAAGCATGAGCAGCCTGTGGGACAAGGAGCCAGGTCTGGCTCACATGCTCAGGGAACAGCCCATGGCCAGCACTGGGCTCAGCAAGGAACTTTTTCCCCTGGGGCACATTGGCACTGGTCCCCGGCGGTTTTTTGCCTTCCTCTGCAGTTCTCAGCACGGCCCCTTGCCACCATTTCTTTGGGCCATTTGGCCTGGGAGCCGGCTGCTCATGCTCCACCATGCTGGCAGCCGCAGCTGCCACTTCTCAGCTCTCCCTGCAGCTAACACAAGCGCCTGGCAGGGACCAGAGCGCTTCTCATGCATCCCTGGCCAAGAAGCACAGCAGCCAAACAAGTTGTGGAAGGCAAAAAGTCTGCTCGTCATCGCTATATGTCACGCTTTGGAAGAGATGCCACGGTACCACTCACCTCTTCTTCCTCTTCTTCCTCTTCTTCTTCTTCTTCTTCCTCTTTTGTGCATGGTCAGTCCCACAACTCCTTGTCAAGGTTCTCCCTCTGCAGGAACCGCGGACAGCTTGGCCTCTATTCCTGCTGCTGCTCTCTGCAGCTCTGGGACTTGCCTTTGCCAGCCTGCAAGGGATCTTTTCTCATGCTAAACTGAAGAATGCCTCAGCCTACTCCTGGCTACACTTGGGCTTGAGCTAATGCTTGTGAGCCTGGGTTCTGAAACAGAGTCACAAAGGGAAAAAAAATGACATGAAATAACATGAATTAACATCAAATCAAGAAAATTAATAAATTAACAACAAAATAAAATAAAATTCATTGTGTTATGTGTCCTTGACATTGATTTTGGAACTGAAAACCCTCTGTACTTTCAGGCAAACAGTCTCTTAGATATTGGACTGGCGGACAGGAGAGGAGAGGAGAGGAGAGGAGAGGAGAGGAGAGGAGAGGAGAGGAGAGCAGTTCTGCTCTGTCAGGCCTGCAGTTCTGCGTGACAAGCCCTGAGCGAGCCCTGAGGCCTCCATACATGATACTACAGGCAGTATTGCTACTGGAAGGAAGGCTGCACTGGCAACAAATCCACACTGTCTTTTTGCACAAAAGGGACTCTATTAGGTTGCTTACTCCCCTATTTTGTAGGTACAGGGACTGATTTGGAGCCAGCACCCCAAAGGCTTCCTCCAAAGGGCTGCACATATGCGGCTGTGTCACCCCCATGTCACAATGCCAGCACCCGGCAACGCAGTGGTCACCAGGCCCCACGCAGGATCCAGAGGAGCAGCCTCCCGTGTCCACTGCCAGAGCTGGCCCGGGGGCAGCCCCAGCACATCTGACAGGAAGCACTTGAGGAGCTGCTGGAATCACAGGCCAGGGGCTGAGGGAAGAAAACCTTGCATGAGGCTGCTGGAGGTTCTCCGCTGCAAGACAATCTGCTGGCAGGGCCACCTTCCAAGCTCGGCTCATGGATGCAAATCCTTTTCAACTGGATAGCAGTGGCAAGACCAAGGCAATTCCTTCTTGAGGAGCACTGCACAGCTCACCATCCTCATCTCCTACAGAGCAACGCTCAGGAGCCCTAAGAGATAGGATGTCGAGGGCTTGCAAGGGCTTGCAAGGGCTTGCAGTGCTTTGGAACACCCACTGGTGTCCTACACAGGGACAGCAAGGATTCTTGCCCACAAGGTCTATCAGCTCAGAGCCACTTCGGCACTCTGGCAAGTCCGCCAGATAGCTCCAGCTCAAGGGAGGATAGGGCTTGGGCAGCTCCTGGGAAGCATGAGCAGCCTGTGGGACAAGGAGCCAGGTCTGGCTCACATGCTCAGGGAACAGCCCATGGCCAGCACTGGGCTCAGCAAGGAACTTTTTCCCCTGGGGCACATTGGCACTGGTCCCCGGCGGTTTTTTGCCTTCCTCTGCAGTTCTCAGCACGGCCCCTTGCCACCATTTCTTTGGGCCATTTGGCCTGGGAGCCGGCTGCTCATGCTCCACCATGCTGGCAGCCGCAGCTGCCACTTCTCAGCTCTCCCTGCAGCTAACACAAGCGCCTGGCAGGGACCAGAGCGCTTCTCATGCATCCCTGGCCAAGAAGCACAGCAGCCAAACAAGTTGTGGAAGGCAAAAAGTCTGCTCATCATCGCTACATGTCACGCTTTGGAAGAGATGCCACGGTACCACTCACCTCTTCTTCCTCTTCTTCCTCTTCTTCTTCTTCTTCTTCCTTTTTTGTGCATAGTCAGTCCCACAACTCCTTGTCAAGGTTCTCCCTCTGCAGGAACCGCGGACAGCTTGGCCTCTATTCCTGCTGCTGCTCTCTGCAGCTCTGGGACTTGCCTTTGCCAGCCTGCAAGGGATCTTTTCTCCTGCTAAACTGAAGAATGCCTCAGCCTACTCCTGGCTACACTTGGGCTTGAGCTAATGCTTGTGAGCCTGGGTTCTGAAACAGAGTCACAAAGGGAAAAAAAATGACATGAAATAACATGAATTAACATAAAATCAAGAAAATTAATAAATTAACAACAAAATAAAATAAAATTCATTGTGTTATGTGTCCTTGACATTGATTTTGGAACTGAAAACCCTCTGTCCTTTCAGGCAAACAGTCTCTTAGATATTGGACTGGCGGACAGGAGAGAAGAGGAGAGGAGAGGAGAGGAGAGGAGAGGAGAGGAGAGGAGAGGAGAGGAGAGGAGAGGAGAGGAGAGGAGAGGAGAGGAGAGGAGAGGAGAGGAGAGGAGAGCAGTTCTGCTCTGTCAGGCCTGCAGTTCTGCGTGACAAGCCCTGAGCGAGCCCTGAGGCCTCCATACATGATACTACAGGCAGTATTGCTACTGGAAGGAAGGCTGCACTGGCAACAAATCCACACTGTCTTTTTGCACAAAAGGGACTCTATTAGGTTGCTTACTCCCCTATTTTGTGGGTACAGGGACTGATTTGGAGCCAGCACCCCAAAGGCTTCCTCCAAAGGGCTGCACATATGCGGCTGTGTCACCCCCATGTCACAATGCCAGCACCCGGCAACGCAGTGGTCGCCAGGCCCCACGCAGGATCCAGAGGAGCAGCCTCCCGTGTCCACTGCCAGAGCTGGCCCGGGGGCAGCCCCAGCACATCTGACAGGAAGCACTTGAGGAGCTGCTGGAATCACAGGCCAGGGGCTGAGGGAAGAAAACCTTGCATGAGGCTGCTGGAGGTTCTCCGCTGCAAGACAATCTGCTGGCAGGGCCACCTTCCAAGCTCGGCTCATGGATGCAAATCCTTTTCAACTGGATAGCAGTGGCAAGACCAAGGCAATTCCTTCTTGAGGAGCACTGCACAGCTCACCATCCTCATCTCCTACACAGCAACGCTCAGGAGCCGTAAGAGATAGGATGTCGAGGGCTTGCAAGGGCTTGCAAGGGCTTGCAGTGCTTTGGAACACCCACTGGTGTCCTACACAGGGACAGCAAGGATTCTTGCCCACAAGGTCTATCAGCTCACAGGCACTTGCGCACTCTGGCAAGTCCACCAGATAGCTCCAGCTCAAGGGAGGATAGGGCTTGGGCAGCTCCTGGCAAGCATGAGCAGCCTGTGGGACAAGGAGCCAGGTCTGGCTCACATGCTCAGGGAACAGCCCATGGCCAGCACTGGGCTCAGCAAGGAACTTTTTCCCCTGGGGCACATTGGCACTGGTCCCCGGCGGTTTTTTGCCTTCCTCTGCAGTTCTCAGCACGGCCCCTTGCCACCATTTCTTTGGGCCATTTGGCCTGGGAGCCGGCTGCTCATGCTCCACCATGCTGGCAGCCGCAGCTGCCACTTCTCAGCTCTCCCTGCAGCTAACACAAGCGCCTGGCAGGGACCAGAGCGCTTCTCATGCATCCCTGCCCAAGAAGCACAGCAGCCAAACAAGTTGTGGAAGGCAAAAAGTCTGCTCGTCATCGCTACATGTCACGCTTTGGAAGAGATGCCACGGTACCACTCACCTCTTCTTCCTCTTCTTCCTCTTCTTCTTCTTCTTCTTCCTCTTTTGTGCATGGTCAGTCCCACAACTCCTTGTCAAGGTTCTCCCTCTGCAGGAACCGCGGACAGCTTGGCCTCTATTCCTGCTGCTGCTCTCTGCAGCTCTGGGACTTGCCTTTGCCAGCCTGCAAGGGATCTTTTCTCCTGCTAAACTGAAGAATGCCTCAGCCTACTCCTGGCTACACTTGGGCTTGAGCTAATGCTTGTGAGCCTGGGTTCTGAAACAGAGTCACAAAGGGAAAAAAAATGACATGAAATAACATGAATTAACACAAAATCAAGAAAATTAATAAATTAACAACAAAATAAAATAAAATTCATTGTGTTATGTGTCCTTGACATTGATTTTGGAACTGAAAACCCTCTGTCCTTTCAGGCAAACAGTCTCTTAGATATTGGACTGGAGGACAGGAGAGAAGAGGAGAGGAGAGGAGAGGAGAGGAGAGGAGAGGAGAAGAGAGGAGAGGAGAGGAGAGGAGAGGAGAGGAGAGGAGAGGAGAGGAGAGGAGAGGAGAGGAGAGGAGAGGAGAGGAGAGGAGAGGAGAGGAGAGGAGAGCAGTTCTGCTCTGTCAGGCCTGCAGTTCTGCGTGACAAGCCCTGAGCGAGCCCTGAGGCCTCCATACATGATACTACAGGCAGTATTGCTACTGGAAGGAAGGCTGCACTGGCAACAAATCCACACTGTCTTTTTGCACAAAAGGGACTCTATTAGGTTGCTTACTCCCCTATTTTGTAGGTACAGGGACTGATTTGGAGCCAGCACCCCAAAGGCTTCCTCCAAAGGGCTGCACATATGCGGCTGTGTCACCCCCATGTCACAACGCCAGCACCCGGCAACGCAGTGGTCGCCAGGCCCCACGCAGGATCCAGAGGAGCAGCCTCCCGTGTCCACTGCCAGAGCTGGCCCGGGGGCAGCCCCAGCACATCTGACAGGAAGCACTTGAGGAGCTGCTGGAATCACAGGCCAGGGGCTGAGGGAAGAAAACCTTGCATGAGGCTGCTGGAGGTTCTCCGCTGCAAGACAATCTGCTGGCAGGGCCACCTTCCAAGCTCGGCTCATGGATGCAAATCCTTTTCAACTGGATAGCAGTGGCAAGACCAAGGCAATTCCTTCTTGAGGAGCACTGCAGAGCTCACCATCCTCATCTCCTACACAGCAACGCTCAGGAGCCGTAAGAGATAGGATGTCGAGGGCTTGCAAGGGCTTGCAAGGGCTTGCAGTGCTTTGGAACACCCACTGGTGTCCTACACAGGGACAGCAAGGATTCTTGCCCACAAGGTCTATCAGCTCACAGGCACTTGCGCACTCTGGCAATTCCGCCAGATAGCTCCAGCTCAAGGGAGGATAGGGCTTGGGCAGCTCCTGGCAAGCATGAGCAGCCTGTGGGACAAGGAGCCAGGTCTGGCTCACATGCTCAGGGAACAGCCCATGGCCAGCACTGGGCTCAGCAAGGAACTTTTTCCCCTGGGGCACATTGGCACTGGTCCCCGGCGGTTTTTTGCCTTCCTCTGCAGTTCTCAGCACGGCCCCTTGCCACCATTTCTTTGGGCCATTTGGCCTGGGAGCCGGCTGCTCATGCTCCACCATGCTGGCAGCCGCAGCTGCCACTTCTCAGCTCTCCCTGCAGCTAACACAAGCGCCTGGCAGGGACCAGAGCGCTTCTCATGCATCCCTGCCCAAGAAGCACAGCAGCCAAACAAGTTGTGGAAGGCAAAAAGTCTGCTCGTCATCGCTACATGTCACGCTTTGGAAGAGATGCCACGGTACCACTCACCTCTTCTTCCTCTTCTTCCTCTTCTTCTTCTTCTTCTTCCTCTTTTGTGCATGGTCAGTCCCACAACTCCTTGTCAAGGTTCTCCCTCTGCAGGAACCGCGGACAGCTTGGCCTCTATTCCTGCTGCTGCTCTCTGCAGCTCTGGGACTTGCCTTTGCCAGCCTGCAAGGGATCTTTTCTCATGCTAAACTGAAGAATGCCTCAGCCTACTCCTGGCTACACTTGGGCTTGAGCTAATGCTTGTGAGCCTGGGTTCTGAAACAGAGTCACAAAGGGAAAAAAAATGACATGAAATAACATGAATTAACACAAAATCAAGAAAATTAATAAATTAACAACAAAATAAAATAAAATTCATTGTGTTATGTGTCCTTGACATTGATTTTGGAACTGAAAACCCTCTGTCCTTTCAGGCAAACAGTCTCTTAGATATTGGACTGGCGGACAGGAGAGAAGACGAGAGGAGAGGAGAGGAGAGGAGAGGAGAGGAGAGGAGAGGAGAGGAGAGGAGAGGAGAGCAGTTCTGCTCTGTCAGGCCTGCAGTTCTGCGTGACAAGCCCTGAGCGAGCCCTGAGGCCTCCATACATGATACTACAGGCAGTATTGCTACTGGAAGGAAGGCTGCACTGGCAACAAATCCACACTGTCTTTTTGCACAAAAGGGACTCTATTAGGTTGCTTACTCCCCTATTTTGTAGCTACAGGGACTGATTTGGAGCCAGCACCCCAAAGGCTTCCTCCAAAGGGCTGCACATATGCAGCTGTGTCACCCCCATGTCACAATGCCAGCACCCGGCAACGCAGTGGTCACCAGGCCCCACGCAGGATCCAGAGGAGCAGCCTCCCGTGTCCACTGCCAGAGCTGGCCCGGGGGCAGCCCCAGCACATCTGACAGGAAGCACTTGAGGAGCTGCTGGAATCACAGGCCAGGGGCTGAGGGAAGAAAACCTTGCATGAGGCTGCTGGAGGTTCTCCGCTGCAAGACAATCTGCTGGCAGGGCCACCTTCCAAGCTCGGCTCATGGATGCAAATCCTTTTCAACTGGATAGCAGTGGCAAGACCAAGGCAATTCCTTCTTGAGGAGCACTGCACAGCTCACCATCCTCATCTCCTACAGAGCAACGCTCAGGAGCCGTAAGAGATAGGATGTCGAGGGCTTGCAAGGGCTTGCAAGGGCTTGCAGTGCTTTGGAACACCCACTGGTGTCCTACACAGGGACAGCAAGGATTCTTGCCCACAAGGTCTATCAGCTCACAGGCACTTGCGCACTCTGGCAAGTCCGCCAGATAGCTCCAGCTCAAGGGAGGATAGGGCTTGGGCAGCTCCTGGCAAGCATGAGCAGCCTGTGGGACAAGGAGCCAGGTCTGGCTCACATGCTCAGGGAACAGCCCATGGCCAGCACTGGGCTCAGCAAGGAACTTTTTCCCCTGGGGCACATTGGCACTGGTCCCCGGCGGTTTTTTGCCTTCCTCTGCAGTTCTCAGCACGGCCCCTTGCCACCATTTCTTTGGGCCATTTGGCCTGGGAGCCGGCTGCTCATGCTCCACCATGCTGGCAGCCGCAGCTGCCACTTCTCAGCTCTCCCTGCAGCTAACACAAGCGCCTGGCAGGGACCAGAGCGCTTCTCATGCATCCCTGGCCAAGAAGCACAGCAGCCAAACAAGTTGTGGAAGGCAAAAAGTCTGCTCGTCATCGCTACATGTCACGCTTTGGAAGAGATGCCACGGTACCACTCACCTCTTCTTCCTCTTCTTCCTCTTCTTCTTCTTCTTCTTCCTCTTTTGTGCATGGTCAGTCCCACAACTCCTTGTCAAGGTTCTCCCTCTGCAGGAACCGCGGACAGCTTGGCCTCTATTCCTGCTGCTGCTCTCTGCAGCTCTGGGACTTGCCTTTGCCAGCCTGCAAGGGATCTTTTCTCCTGCTAAACTGAAGAATGCCTCAGCCTACTCCTGGCTACACTTGGGCTTGAGCTAATGCTTGTGAGCCTGGGTTCTGAAACAGAGTCACAAAGGGAAAAAAAATGACATGAAATAACATGAATTAACATCAAATCAAGAAAATTAATAAATTAACAACAAAATAAAATAAAATTCATTGTGTTATGTGTCCTTGACATTGATTTTGGAACTGAAAACCCTCTGTCCTTTCAGGCAAACAGTCTCTTAGATATTGGACTGGAGGACAGGAGAGAAGAGGAGAGGAGAGGAGAGGAGAGGAGAGGAGAAGAGAGGAGAGGAGAGGAGAGGAGAGGAGAGGAGAGGAGAGGAGAGGAGAGGAGAGGAGAGGAGAGGAGAGGAGAGGAGAGGAGAGCAGTTCTGCTCTGTCAGGCCTGCAGTTCTGCGTGACAAGCCCTGAGCGAGCCCTGAGGCCTCCATACATGATACTACAGGCAGTATTGCTACTGGAAGGAAGGCTGCACTGGCTACAAATCCACACTGTCTTTTTGCAAAAAAGGGACTCTATTAGGTTGCTTACTCCCCTATTTTGTAGGTACAGGGACTGATTTGGAGCCAGCACCCCAAAGGCTTCCTCCAAAGGGCTGCACATATGCGGCTGTGTCACCCCCATGTCACAACGCCAGCACCCGGCAACGCAGTGGTCGCCAGGCCCCACGCAGGATCCAGAGGAGCAGCCTCCCGTGTCCACTGCCAGAGCTGGCCCGGGGGCAGCCCCAGCACATCTCACAGGAAGCACTTGAGGAGCTGCTGGAATCACAGGCCAGGGGCTGAGGGAAGAAAACCTTGCATGAGGCTGCTGGAGGTTCTCCGCTGCAAGACAATCTGCTGGCAGGGCCACCTTCCAAGCTCAGCTCATGGATGCAAATCCTTTTCAACTGGATAGCAGTGGCAAGACCAAGGCAATTCCTTCTTGAGGAGCACTGCACAGCTCACCATCCTCATCTCCTACAGAGCAACGCTCAGGAGCCGTAAGAGATAGGATGTCGAGGGCTTGCAAGGGCTTGCAGGGGCTTGCAGTGCTTTGGAACACCCACTGGTGTCCTACACAGGGACAGCAAGGATTCTTGCCCACAAGGTCTATCAGCTCAGAGGCACTTGGGCACTCTGGCAAGTCCGCCAGATAGCTCCAGCTCAAGGGAGGATAGGGCTTGGGCAGCTCCTGGCAAGCATGAGCAGCCTGTGGGACAAGGAGCCAGGTCTGGCTCACATGCTCAGGGAACAGCCCATGGCCAGCACTGGGCTCAGCAAGGAACTTTTTCCCCTGGGGCACATTGGCACTGGTCCCCGGCGGTTTTTTGCCTTCCTCTGCAGTTCTCAGCACGGCCCCTTGCCACCATTTCTTTGGGCCATTTGGCCTGGGAGCCGGCTGCTCATGCTCCACCATGCTGGCAGCCGCAGCTGCCACTTCTCAGCTCTCCCTGCAGCTAACACAAGCGCCTGGCAGGGACCAGAGCGCTTCTCATGCATCCCTGGCCAAGAAG
Source organism: Caloenas nicobarica (assembly GCF_036013445.1). Taxonomy (NCBI): domain Eukaryota; kingdom Metazoa; phylum Chordata; class Aves; order Columbiformes; family Columbidae; genus Caloenas; species Caloenas nicobarica. The sequence goes on from NC_088258.1 coordinate 19,497,126, forward strand.
CACAGCAGCCAAACAAGTTGTGCAAGGCAAAAAGTCTGCTCGTCATCGCTACATGTCACGCTTTGGAAGAGATGCCACGGTACCACTCACCTCTTCTTCCTCTTCTTCCTCTTCTTCTTCTTCTTCTTCCTCTTTTGTGCATGGTCAGTCCCACAACTCCTTGTCAAGGTTCTCCCTCTGCAGGAACCGCGGACAGCTTGGCCTCTATTCCTGCTGCTGCTCTCTGCAGCTCTGGGACTTGCCTTTGCCAGCCTGCAAGGGATCTTTTCTCCTGCTAAACTGAAGAATGCCTCAGCCTACTCCTGGCTACACTTGGGCTTGAGCTAATGCTTGTGAGCCTGGGTTCTGAAACAGAGTCACAAAGGGAAAAAAAATGACATGAAATAACATGAATTAACATAAAATCAAGAAAATTAATAAATTAACAACAAAATAAAATAAAATTCATTGTGTTATGTGTCCTTGACATTGATTTTGGAACTGAAAACCCTCTGTCCTTTCAGGCAAACAGTCTCTTAGATATTGGACTGGCGGACAGGAGAGAAGAGGAGAGGAGAGGAGAGGAGAGGAGAGGAGAGGAGAGGAGAGGAGAGGAGAGGAGAGGAGAGGAGAGGAGAGCAGTTCTGCTCTGTCAGGCCTGCAGTTCTGCGTGACAAGCCCTGAGCGAGCCCTGAGGCCTCCATACATGATACTACAGGCAGTATTGCTACTGGAAGGAAGGCTGCACTGGTAACAAATCCACACTGTCTTTTTGCAAAAAAGGGACTCTATTAGGTTGCTTACTCCCCTATTTTGTGGGTACAGGGACTGATTTGGAGCCAGCACCCCAAAGGCTTCCTCCAAAGGGCTTTACATATGCGGCTGTGTCACCCCCATGTCACAATGCCAGCACCCGGCAACGCAGTGGTCACCAGGCCCCACGCAGGATCCAGAGGAGCAGCCTCCCGTGTCCACTGCCAGAGCTGGCCCGGGGGCAGCCCCAGCACATCTGACAGGAAGCACTTGAGGAGCTGCTGCAATCACAGGCCAGGGGCTGAGGGAAGAAAACCTTGCATGAGGCTGCTGGAGGTTCTCCGCTGCAAGACAATCTGCTGGCAGGGCCACCTTCCAAGCTCGGCTCATGGATGCAAATCCTTTTCAACTGGATAGCAGTGGCAAGACCAAGGCAATTCCTTCTTGAGGAGCACTGCACAGCTCACCATCCTCATCTCCTACACAGCAACGCTCAGGAGCCGTAAGAGATAGGATGTCGAGGGCTTGCAAGGGCTTGCAAGGGCTTGCAGTGCTTTGGAACACCCACTGGTGTCCTACACAGGGACAGCAAGGATTCTTGCCCACAAGGTCTATCAGCTCAGAGGCACTTGGGCACTCTGGCAAGTCCGCCAGATAGCTCCAGCTCAAGGGAGGATAGGGCTTGGGCAGCTCCTGGCAAGCATGAGCAGCCTGTGGGACAAGGAGCCAGGTCTGGCTCACATGCTCAGGGAACAGCCCATGGCCAGCACTGGGCTCAGCAAGGAACTTTTTCCCCTGGGGCACATTGGCACTGGTCCCCGGCGGTTTTTTGCCTTCCTCTGCAGTTCTCAGCACGGCCCCTTGCCACCATTTCTTTGGGCCATTTGGCCTGGGAGCCGGCTGCTCATGCTCCACCATGCTGGCAGCCGCAGCTGCCACTTCTCAGCTCTCCCTGCAGCTAACACAAGCGCCTGGCAGGGACCAGAGCGCTTCTCATGCATCCCTGGCCAAGAAGCACAGCAGCCAAACAAGTTGTGCAAGGCAAAAAGTCTGCTCGTCATCGCTACATGTCACGCTTTGGAAGAGATGCCACGGTACCACTCACCTCTTCTTCCTCTTCTTCCTCTTCTTCTTCTTCTTCTTCCTCTTTTGTGCATGGTCAGTCCCACAACTCCTTGTCAAGGTTCTCCCTCTGCAGGAACCGCGGACAGCTTGGCCTCTATTCCTGCTGCTGCTCTCTGCAGCTCTGGGACTTGCCTTTGCCAGCCTGCAAGGGATCTTTTCTCCTGCTAAACTGAAGAATGCCTCAGCCTACTCCTGGCTACACTTGGGCTTGAGCTAATGCTTGTGAGCCTGGGTTCTGAAACAGAGTCACAAAGGGAAAAAAAATGACATGAAATAACATGAATTAACATAAAATCAAGAAAATTAATAAATTAACAACAAAATAAAATAAAATTCATTGTGTTATGTGTCCTTGACATTGATTTTGGAACTGAAAACCCTCTGTCCTTTCAGGCAAACAGTCTCTTAGATATTGGACTGGCGGACAGGAGAGAAGAGGAGAGGAGAGGAGAGGAGAGGAGAGGAGAGGAGAGGAGAGGAGAGGAGAGGAGAGGAGAGCAGTTCTGCTCTGTCAGGCCTGCAGTTCTGCGTGACAAGCCCTGAGCGAGCCCTGAGGCCTCCATACATGATACTACAGGCAGTATTGCTACTGGAAGGAAGGCTGCACTGGTAACAAATCCACACTGTCTTTTTGCAAAAAAGGGACTCTATTAGGTTGCTTACTCCCCTATTTTGTGGGTACAGGGACTGATTTGGAGCCAGCACCCCAAAGGCTTCCTCCAAAGGGCTGCACATATGCGGCTGTGTCACCCCCATGTCACAATGCCAGCACCCGGCAACGCAGTGGTCACCAGGCCCCACGCAGGATCCAGAGGAGCAGCCTCCCGTGTCCACTGCCAGAGCTGGCCCGGGGGCAGCCCCAGCACATCTGACAGGAAGCACTTGAGGAGCTGCTGCAATCACAGGCCAGGGGCTGAGGGAAGAAAACCTTGCATGAGGCTGCTGGAGGTTCTCCGCTGCAAGACAATCTGCTGGCAGGGCCACCTTCCAAGCTCGGCTCATGGATGCAAATCCTTTTCAACTGGATAGCAGTGGCAAGACCAAGGCAATTCCTTCTTGAGGAGCACTGCACAGCTCACCATCCTCATCTCCTACACAGCAACGCTCAGGAGCCGTAAGAGATAGGATGTCGAGGGCTTGCAAGGGCTTGCAAGGGCTTGCAGTGCTTTGGAACACCCACTGGTGTCCTACACAGGGACAGCAAGGATTCTTGCCCACAAGGTCTATCAGCTCAGAGCCACTTCGGCACTCTGGCAAGTCCGCCAGATAGCTCCAGCTCAAGGGAGGATAGGGCTTGGGCAGCTCCTGGGAAGCATGAGCAGCCTGTGGGACAAGGAGCCAGGTCTGGCTCACATGCTCAGGGAACAGCCCATGGCCAGCACTGGGCTCAGCAAGGAACTTTTTCCCCTGGGGCACATTGGCACTGGTCCCCGGCGGTTTTTTGCCTTCCTCTCCAGTTCTCAGCACGGCCCCTTGCCACCATTTCTTTGGGCCATTTGGCCTGGGAGCCGGCTGCTCATGCTCCACCATGCTGGCAGCCGCAGCTGCCACTTCTCAGCTCTCCCTGCAGCTAACACAAGCGCCTGGCAGGGACCAGAGCGCTTCTCATGCATCCCTGGCCAAGAAGCACAGCAGCCAAACAAGTTGTGGAAGGCAAAAAGTCTGCTCGTCATCGCTACATGTCACGCTTTGGAAGAGATGCCACGGTACCACTCACCTCTTCTTCCTCTTCTTCCTCTTCTTCTTCTTCTTCTTCCTCTTTTGTGCATGGTCAGTCCCACAACTCCTTGTCAAGGTTCTCCCTCTGCAGGAACCGCGGACAGCTTGGCCTCTATTCCTGCTGCTGCTCTCTGCAGCTCTGGGACTTGCCTTTGCCAGCCTGCAAGGGATCTTTTCTCATGCTAAACTGAAGAATGCCTCAGCCTACTCCTGGCTACACTTGGGCTTGAACTAATGCTTGTGAGCCTGGGTTCTGAAACAGAGTCACAAAGGGAAAAAAAATGACATGAAATAACATAACATGAATTAACATAAAATCAAGAAAATTAATAAATTAACAACAAAATAAAATAAAATTCATTGTGTTATGTGTCCTTGACATTGATTTTGGAACTGAAAACCCTCTGTCCTTTCAGGCAAACAGTCTCTTAGATATTGGACTGGCGGACAGGAGAGAAGAGGAGAGGAGAGGAGAGGAGAGGAGAGGAGAAGAGAGGAGAGGAGAGGAGAGGAGAGGAGAGGAGAGGAGAGGAGAGGAGAGGAGAGGAGAGGAGAGGAGAGGAGAGGAGAGGAGAGGAGAGGAGAGCAGTTCTGCTCTGTCAGGCCTGCAGTTCTGCGTGACAAGCCCTGAGCGAGCCCTGAGGCCTCCATACATGATACTACAGGCAGTATTGCTACTGGAAGGAAGGCTGCACTGGCTACAAATCCACACTGTCTTTTTGCAAAAAAGGGACTCTATTAGGTTGCTTACTCCCCTATTTTGTAGGTACAGGGACTGATTTGGAGCCAGCACCCCAAAGGCTTCCTCCAAAGGGCTGCACATATGCGGCTGTGTCACCCCCATGTCACAACGCCAGCACCCGGCAACGCAGTGGTCGCCAGGCCCCACGCAGGATCCAGAGGAGCAGCCTCCCGTGTCCACTGCCAGAGCTGGCCCGGGGGCAGCCCCAGCACATCTCACAGGAAGCACTTGAGGAGCTGCTGGAATCACAGGCCAGGGGCTGAGGGAAGAAAACCTTGCATGAGGCTGCTGGAGGTTCTCCGCTGCAAGACAATCTGCTGGCAGGGCCACCTTCCAAGCTCAGCTCATGGATGCAAATCCTTTTCAACTGGATAGCAGTGGCAAGACCAAGGCAATTCCTTCTTGAGGAGCACTGCACAGCTCACCATCCTCATCTCCTACAGAGCAACGCTCAGGAGCCGTAAGAGATAGGATGTCGAGGGCTTGCAAGGGCTTGCAGGGGCTTGCAGTGCTTTGGAACACCCACTGGTGTCCTACACAGGGACAGCAAGGATTCTTGCCCACAAGGTCTATCAGCTCAGAGGCACTTGGGCACTCTGGCAAGTCCGCCAGATAGCTCCAGCTCAAGGGAGGATAGGGCTTGGGCAGCTCCTGGCAAGCATGAGCAGCCTGTGGGACAAGGAGCCAGGTCTGGCTCACATGCTCAGGGAACAGCCCATGGCCAGCACTGGGCTCAGCAAGGAACTTTTTCCCCTGGGGCACATTGGCACTGGTCCCCGGCGGTTTTTTGCCTTCCTCTGCAGTTCTCAGCACGGCCCCTTGCCACCATTTCTTTGGGCCATTTGGCCTGGGAGCCGGCTGCTCATGCTCCACCATGCTGGCAGCCGCAGCTGCCACTTCTCAGCTCTCCCTGCAGCTAACACAAGCGCCTGGCAGGGACCAGAGCGCTTCTCATGCATCCCTGGCCAAGAAGCACAGCAGCCAAACAAGTTGTGCAAGGCAAAAAGTCTGCTCGTCATCGCTACATGTCACGCTTTGGAAGAGATGCCACGGTACCACTCACCTCTTCTTCCTCTTCTTCCTCTTCTTCTTCTTCTTCTTCCTCTTTTGTGCATGGTCAGTCCCACAACTCCTTGTCAAGGTTCTCCCTCTGCAGGAACCGCGGACAGCTTGGCCTCTATTCCTGCTGCTGCTCTCTGCAGCTCTGGGACTTGCCTTTGCCAGCCTGCAAGGGATCTTTTCTCCTGCTAAACTGAAGAATGCCTCAGCCTACTCCTGGCTACACTTGGGCTTGAGCTAATGCTTGTGAGCCTGGGTTCTGAAACAGAGTCACAAAGGGAAAAAAAATGACATGAAATAACATGAATTAACATAAAATCAAGAAAATTAATAAATTAACAACAAAATAAAATAAAATTCATTGTGTTATGTGTCCTTGACATTGATTTTGGAACTGAAAACCCTCTGTCCTTTCAGGCAAACAGTCTCTTAGATATTGGACTGGCGGACAGGAGAGAAGAGGAGAGGAGAGGAGAGGAGAGGAGAGGAGAGGAGAGGAGAGGAGAGGAGAGGAGAGGAGAGGAGAGCAGTTCTGCTCTGTCAGGCCTGCAGTTCTGCGTGACAAGCCCTGAGCGAGCCCTGAGGCCTCCATACATGATACTACAGGCAGTATTGCTACTGGAAGGAAGGCTGCACTGGTAACAAATCCACACTGTCTTTTTGCAAAAAAGGGACTCTATTAGGTTGCTTACTCCCCTATTTTGTGGGTACAGGGACTGATTTGGAGCCAGCACCCCAAAGGCTTCCTCCAAAGGGCTTTACATATGCGGCTGTGTCACCCCCATGTCACAATGCCAGCACCCGGCAACGCAGTGGTCACCAGGCCCCACGCAGGATCCAGAGGAGCAGCCTCCCGTGTCCACTGCCAGAGCTGGCCCGGGGGCAGCCCCAGCACATCTCACAGGAAGCACTTGAGGAGCTGCTGCAATCACAGGCCAGGGGCTGAGGGAAGAAAACCTTGCATGAGGCTGCTGGAGGTTCTCCGCTGCAAGACAATCTGCTGGCAGGGCCACCTTCCAAGCTCGGCTCATGGATGCAAATCCTTTTCAACTGGATAGCAGTGGCAAGACCAAGGCAATTCCTTCTTGAGGAGCACTGCACAGCTCACCATCCTCATCTCCTACACAGCAACGCTCAGGAGCCGTAAGAGATAGGATGTCGAGGGCTTGCAAGGGCTTGCAAGGGCTTGCAGTGCTTTGGAACACCCACTGGTGTCCTACACAGGGACAGCAAGGATTCTTGCCCACAAGGTCTATCAGCTCAGAGGCACTTGGGCACTCTGGCAAGTCCGCCAGATAGCTCCAGCTCAAGGGAGGATAGGGCTTGGGCAGCTCCTGGCAAGCATGAGCAGCCTGTGGGACAAGGAGCCAGGTCTGGCTCACATGCTCAGGGAACAGCCCATGGCCAGCACTGGGCTCAGCAAGGAACTTTTTCCCCTGGGGCACATTGGCACTGGTCCCCGGCGGTTTTTTGCCTTCCTCTGCAGTTCTCAGCACGGCCCCTTGCCACCATTTCTTTGGGCCATTTGGCCTGGGAGCCGGCTGCTCATGCTCCACCATGCTGGCAGCCGCAGCTGCCACTTCTCAGCTCTCCCTGCAGCTAACACAAGCGCCTGGCAGGGACCAGAGCGCTTCTCATGCATCCCTGGCCAAGAAGCACAGCAGCCAAACAAGTTGTGCAAGGCAAAAAGTCTGCTCGTCATCGCTACATGTCACGCTTTGGAAGAGATGCCACGGTACCACTCACCTCTTCTTCCTCTTCTTCCTCTTCTTCTTCTTCTTCTTCCTCTTTTGTGCATGGTCAGTCCCACAACTCCTTGTCAAGGTTCTCCCTCTGCAGGAACCGCGGACAGCTTGGCCTCTATTCCTGCTGCTGCTCTCTGCAGCTCTGGGACTTGCCTTTGCCAGCCTGCAAGGGATCTTTTCTCCTGCTAAACTGAAGAATGCCTCAGCCTACTCCTGGCTACACTTGGGCTTGAGCTAATGCTTGTGAGCCTGGGTTCTGAAACAGAGTCACAAAGGGAAAAAAAATGACATGAAATAACATGAATTAACATAAAATCAAGAAAATTAATAAATTAACAACAAAATAAAATAAAATTCATTGTGTTATGTGTCCTTGACATTGATTTTGGAACTGAAAACCCTCTGTCCTTTCAGGCAAACAGTCTCTTAGATATTGGACTGGCGGACAGGAGAGAAGAGGAGAGGAGAGGAGAGGAGAGGAGAGGAGAGGAGAGGAGAGGAGAGGAGAGGAGAGGAGAGGAGAGGAGAGGAGAGGAGAGCAGTTCTGCTCTGTCAGGCCTGCAGTTCTGCGTGACAAGCCCTGAGCGAGCCCTGAGGCCTCCATACATGATACTACAGGCAGTATTGCTACTGGAAGGAAGGCTGCACTGGCTACAAATCCACACTGTCTTTTTGCAAAAAAGGGACTCTATTAGGTTGCTTACTCCCCTATTTTGTAGGTACAGGGACTGATTTGGAGCCAGCACCCCAAAGGCTTCCTCCAAAGGGCTGCACATATGCGGCTGTGTCACCCCCATGTCACAATGCCAGCACCCGGCAACGCAGTGGTCGCCAGGCCCCACGCAGGATCCAGAGGAGCAGCCTCCCGTGTCCACTGCCAGAGCTGGCCCGGGGGCAGCCCCAGCACATCTGACAGGAAGCACTTGAGGAGCTGCTGGAATCACAGGCCAGGGGCTGAGGGAAGAAAACCTTGCATGAGGCTGCTGGAGGTTCTCCGCTGCAAGACAATCTGCTGGCAGGGCCACCTTCCAAGCTCGGCTCATGGATGCAAATCCTTTTCAACTGGATAGCAGTGGCAAGACCAAGGCAATTCCTTCTTGAGGAGCACTGCACAGCTCACCATCCTCATCTCCTACACAGCAACGCTCAGGAGCCGTAAGAGATAGGATGTCGAGGGCTTGCAAGGGCTTGCAAGGGCTTGCAGTGCTTTGGAACACCCACTGGTGTCCTACACAGGGACAGCAAGGATTCTTGCCCACAAGGTCTATCAGCTCAGAGGCACTTGGGCACTCTGGCAAGTCCGCCAGATAGCTCCAGCTCAAGGGAGGATAGGGCTTGGGCAGCTCCTGGGAAGCATGAGCAGCCTGTGGGACAAGGAGCCAGGTCTGGCTCACATGCTCAGGGAACAGCCCATGGCCAGCACTGGGCTCAGCAAGGAACTTTTTCCCCTGGGGCACATTGGCACTGGTCCCCGGCGGTTTTTTGCCTTCCTCTGCAGTTCTCAGCACGGCCCCTTGCCACCATTTCTTTGGGCCATTTGGCCTGGGAGCCGGCTGCTCATGCTCCACCATGCTGGCAGCCGCAGCTGCCACTTCTCAGCTCTCCCTGCAGCTAACACAAGCGCCTGGCAGGGACCAGAGCGCTTCTCATGCATCCCTGGCCAAGAAGCACAGCAGCCAAACAAGTTGTGGAAGGCAAAAAGTCTGCTCGTCATCGCTATATGTCACGCTTTGGAAGAGATGCCACGGTACCACTCACCTCTTCTTCCTCTTCTTCCTCTTCTTCTTCTTCTTCTTCCTCTTTTGTGCATGGTCAGTCCCACAACTCCTTGTCAAGGTTCTCCCTCTGCAGGAACCGCGGACAGCTTGGCCTCTATTCCTGCTGCTGCTCTCTGCAGCTCTGGGACTTGCCTTTGCCAGCCTGCAAGGGATCTTTTCTCATGCTAAACTGAAGAATGCCTCAGCCTACTCCTGGCTACACTTGGGCTTGAGCTAATGCTTGTGAGCCTGGGTTCTGAAACAGAGTCACAAAGGGAAAAAAAATGACATGAAATAACATGAATTAACATAAAATCAAGAAAATTAATAAATTAACAACAAAATAAAATAAAATTCATTGTGTTATGTGTCCTTGACATTGATTTTGGAACTGAAAACCCTCTGTACTTTCAGGCAAACAGTCTCTTAGATATTGGACTGGCGGACAGGAGAGGAGAGGAGAGGAGAGGAGAGGAGAGGAGAGGAGAGGAGAGGAGAGGAGAGCAGTTCTGCTCTGTCAGGCCTGCAGTTCTGCGTGACAAGCCCTGAGCGAGCCCTGAGGCCTCCATACATGATACTACAGGCAGTATTGCTACTGGAAGGAAGGCTGCACTGGCAACAAATCCACACTGTCTTTTTGCACAAAAGGGACTCTATTAGGTTGCTTACTCCCCTATTTTGTAGGTACAGGGACTGATTTGGAGCCAGCACCCCAAAGGCTTCCTCCAAAGGGCTGCACATATGCGGCTGTGTCACCCCCATGTCACAATGCCAGCACCCGGCAACGCAGTGGTCACCAGGCCCCACGCAGGATCCAGAGGAGCAGCCTCCCGTGTCCACTGCCAGAGCTGGCCCGGGGGCAGCCCCAGCACATCTGACAGGAAGCACTTGAGGAGCTGCTGGAATCACAGGCCAGGGGCTGAGGGAAGAAAACCTTGCATGAGGCTGCTGGAGGTTCTCCGCTGCAAGACAATCTGCTGGCAGGGCCACCTTCCAAGCTCGGCTCATGGATGCAAATCCTTTTCAACTGGATAGCAGTGGCAAGACCAAGGCAATTCCTTCTTGAGGAGCACTGCACAGCTCACCATCCTCATCTCCTACAGAGCAACGCTCAGGAGCCCTAAGAGATAGGATGTCGAGGGCTTGCAAGGGCTTGCAAGGGCTTGCAGTGCTTTGGAACACCCACTGGTGTCCTACATAGGGACAGCAAGGATTCTTGCCCACAAGGTCTATCAGCTCAGAGCCACTTCGGCACTCTGGCAAGTCCGCCAGATAGCTCCAGCTCAAGGGAGGATAGGGCTTGGGCAGCTCCTGGGAAGCATGAGCAGCCTGTGGGACAAGGAGCCAGGTCTGGCTCACATGCTCAGGGAACAGCCCATGGCCAGCACTGGGCTCAGCAAGGAACTTTTTCCCCTGGGGCACATTGGCACTGGTCCCCGGCGGTTTTTTGCCTTCCTCTGCAGTTCTCAGCACGGCCCCTTGCCACCATTTCTTTGGGCCATTTGGCCTGGGAGCCGGCTGCTCATGCTCCACCATGCTGGCAGCCGCAGCTGCCACTTCTCAGCTCTCCCTGCAGCTAACACAAGCGCCTGGCAGGGACCAGAGCGCTTCTCATGCATCCCTGGCCAAGAAGCACAGCAGCCAAACAAGTTGTGGAAGGCAAAAAGTCTGCTCATCATCGCTACATGTCACGCTTTGGAAGAGATGCCACGGTACCACTCACCTCTTCTTCCTCTTCTTCCTCTTCTTCTTCTTCTTCTTCCTTTTTTGTGCATGGTCAGTCCCACAACTCCTTGTCAAGGTTCTCCCTCTGCAGGAACCGCGGACAGCTTGGCCTCTATTCCTGCTGCTGCTCTCTGCAGCTCTGGGACTTGCCTTTGCCAGCCTGCAAGGGATCTTTTCTCCTGCTAAACTGAAGAATGCCTCAGCCTACTCCTGGCTACACTTGGGCTTGAGCTAATGCTTGTGAGCCTGGGTTCTGAAACAGAGTCACAAAGGGAAAAAAAATGACATGAAATAACATGAATTAACATAAAATCAAGAAAATTAATAAATTAACAACAAAATAAAATAAAATTCATTGTGTTATGTGTCCTTGACATTGATTTTGGAACTGAAAACCCTCTGTCCTTTCAGGCAAACAGTCTCTTAGATATTGGACTGGCGGACAGGAGAGAAGAGGAGAGGAGAGGAGAGGAGAGGAGAGGAGAGGAGAGGAGAGGAGAGGAGAGGAGAGGAGAGGAGAGGAGAGGAGAGGAGAGGAGAGGAGAGCAGTTCTGCTCTGTCAGGCCTGCAGTTCTGCGTGACAAGCCCTGAGCGAGCCCTGAGGCCTCCATACATGATACTACAGGCAGTATTGCTACTGGAAGGAAGGCTGCACTGGCAACAAATCCACACTGTCTTTTTGCACAAAAGGGACTCTATTAGGTTGCTTACTCCCCTATTTTGTGGGTACAGGGACTGATTTGGAGCCAGCACCCCAAAGGCTTCCTCCAAAGGGCTGCACATATGCGGCTGTGTCACCCCCATGTCACAATGCCAGCACCCGGCAACGCAGTGGTCGCCAGGCCCCACGCAGGATCCAGAGGAGCAGCCTCCCGTGTCCACTGCCAGAGCTGGCCCGGGGGCAGCCCCAGCACATCTGACAGGAAGCACTTGAGGAGCTGCTGGAATCACAGGCCAGGGGCTGAGGGAAGAAAACCTTGCATGAGGCTGCTGGAGGTTCTCCGCTGCAAGACAATCTGCTGGCAGGGCCACCTTCCAAGCTCGGCTCATGGATGCAAATCCTTTTCAACTGGATAGCAGTGGCAAGACCAAGGCAATTCCTTCTTGAGGAGCACTGCACAGCTCACCATCCTCATCTCCTACACAGCAACGCTCAGGAGCCGTAAGAGATAGGATGTCGAGGGCTTGCAAGGGCTTGCAAGGGCTTGCAGTGCTTTGGAACACCCACTGGTGTCCTACACAGGGACAGCAAGGATTCTTGCCCACAAGGTCTATCAGCTCACAGGCACTTGCGCACTCTGGCAAGTCCACCAGATAGCTCCAGCTCAAGGGAGGATAGGGCTTGGGCAGCTCCTGGCAAGCATGAGCAGCCTGTGGGACAAGGAGCCAGGTCTGGCTCACATGCTCAGGGAACAGCCCATGGCCAGCACTGGGCTCAGCAAGGAACTTTTTCCCCTGGGGCACATTGGCACTGGTCCCCGGCGGTTTTTTGCCTTCCTCTGCAGTTCTCAGCACGGCCCCTTGCCACCATTTCTTTGGGCCATTTGGCCTGGGAGCCGGCTGCTCATGCTCCACCATGCTGGCAGCCGCAGCTGCCACTTCTCAGCTCTCCCTGCAGCTAACACAAGCGCCTGGCAGGGACCAGAGCGCTTCTCATGCATCCCTGCCCAAGAAGCACAGCAGCCAAACAAGTTGTGGAAGGCAAAAAGTCTGCTCGTCATCGCTACATGTCACGCTTTGGAAGAGATGCCACGGTACCACTCACCTCTTCTTCCTCTTCTTCCTCTTCTTCTTCTTCTTCTTCCTCTTTTGTGCATGGTCAGTCCCACAACTCCTTGTCAAGGTTCTCCCTCTGCAGGAACCGCGGACAGCTTGGCCTCTATTCCTGCTGCTGCTCTCTGCAGCTCTGGGACTTGCCTTTGCCAGCCTGCAAGGGATCTTTTCTCCTGCTAAACTGAAGAATGCCTCAGCCTACTCCTGGCTACACTTGGGCTTGAGCTAATGCTTGTGAGCCTGGGTTCTGAAACAGAGTCACAAAGGGAAAAAAAATGACATGAAATAACATGAATTAACACAAAATCAAGAAAATTAATAAATTAACAACAAAATAAAATAAAATTCATTGTGTTATGTGTCCTTGACATTGATTTTGGAACTGAAAACCCTCTGTCCTTTCAGGCAAACAGTCTCTTAGATATTGGACTGGAGGACAGGAGAGAAGAGGAGAGGAGAGGAGAGGAGAGGAGAGGAGAGGAGAAGAGAGGAGAGGAGAGGAGAGGAGAGGAGAGGAGAGGAGAGGAGAGGAGAGGAGAGGAGAGGAGAGGAGAGGAGAGGAGAGGAGAGGAGAGGAGAGCAGTTCTGCTCTGTCAGGCCTGCAGTTCTGCGTGACAAGCCCTGAGCGAGCCCTGAGGCCTCCATACATGATACTACAGGCAGTATTGCTACTGGAAGGAAGGCTGCACTGGCTACAAATCCACACTGTCTTTTTGCAAAAAAGGGACTCTATTAGGTTGCTTACTCCCCTATTTTGTAGGTACAGGGACTGATTTGGAGCCAGCACCCCAAAGGCTTCCTCCAAAGGCCTGCACATATGCGGCTGTGTCACCCCCATGTCACAACGCCAGCACCCGGCAACGCAGTGGTCGCCAGGCCCCACGCAGGATCCAGAGGAGCAGCCTCCCGTGTCCACTGCCAGAGCTGGCCCGGGGGCAGCCCCAGCACATCTGACAGGAAGCACTTGAGGAGCTGCTGGAATCACAGGCCAGGGGCTGAGGGAAGAAAACCTTGCATGAGGCTGCTGGAGGTTCTCCGCTGCAAGACAATCTGCTGGCAGGGCCACCTTCCAAGCTCAGCTCATGGATGCAAATCCTTTTCAACTGGATAGCAGTGGCAAGACCAAGGCAATTCCTTCTTGAGGAGCACTGCACAGCTCACCATCCTCATCTCCTACACAGCAACGCTCAGGAGCCGTAAGAGATAGGATGTCGAGGGCTTGCAAGGGCTTGCAAGGGCTTGCAGTGCTTTGGAACACCCACTGGTGTCCTACACAGGGACAGCAAGGATTCTTGCCCACAAGGTCTATCAGCTCAGAGGCACTTGGGCACTCTGGCAAGTCCGCCAGATAGCTCCAGCTCAAGGGAGGATAGGGCTTGGGCAGCTCCTGGCAAGCATGAGCAGCCTGTGGGACAAGGAGCCAGGTCTGGCTCACATGCTCAGGGAACAGCCCATGGCCAGCACTGGGCTCAGCAAGGAACTTTTTCCCCTGGGGCACATTGGCACTGGTCCCCGGCGGTTTTTTGCCTTCCTCTGCAGTTCTCAGCACGGCCCCTTGCCACCATTTCTTTGGGCCATTTGGCCTGGGAGCCGGCTGCTCATGCTCCACCATGCTGGCAGCCGCAGCTGCCACTTCTCAGCTCTCCCTGCAGCTAACACAAGCGCCTGGCAGGGACCAGAGCGCTTCTCATGCATCCCTGCCCAAGAAGAACAGCAGCCAAACAAGTTGTGGAAGGCAAAAAGTCTGCTCGTCATCGCTACATGTCACGCTTTGGAAGAGATGCCACGGTACCACTCACCTCTTCTTCCTCTTCTTCCTCTTCTTCTTCTTCTTCTTCCTCTTTTGTGCATGGTCAGTCCCACAACTCCTTGTCAAGGTTCTCCCTCTGCAGGAACCGCGGACAGCTTGGCCTCTATTCCTGCTGCTGCTCTCTGCAGCTCTGGGACTTGCCTTTGCCAGCCTGCAAGGGATCTTTTCTCATGCTAAACTGAAGAATGCCTCAGCCTACTCCTGGCTACACTTGGGCTTGAGCTAATGCTTGTGAGCCTGGGTTCTGAAACAGAGTCACAAAGGGAAAAAAAATGACATGAAATAACATGAATTAACATAAAATCAAGAAAATTAATAAATTAACAACAAAATAAAATAAAATTCATTGTGTTATGTGTCCTTGACATTGATTTTGGAACTGAAAACCCTCTGTCCTTTCAGGCAAACAGTCTCTTAGATATTGGACTGGCGGACAGGAGAGAAGAGGAGAGGAGAGGAGAGGAGAGGAGAGGAGAGGAGAGGAGAGGAGAGGAGAGGAGAGGAGAGGAGAGGAGAGGAGAGGAGAGGAGAGGAGAGGAGAGCAGTTCTGCTCTGTCAGGCCTGCAGTTCTGCGTGACAAGCCCTGAGCGAGCCCTGAGGCCTCCATACATGATACTACAGGCAGTATTGCTACTGGAAGGAAGGCTGCACTGGCAACAAATCCACACTGTCTTTTTGCACAAAAGGGACTCTATTAGGTTGCTTACTCCCCTATTTTGTAGGTACAGGGACTGATTTGGAGCCAGCACCCCAAAGGCTTCCTCCAAAGGGCTGCACATATGCGGCTGTGTCACCCCCATGTCACAACGCCAGCACCCGGCAACGCAGTGGTCGCCAGGCCCCACGCAGGATCCAGAGGAGCAGCCTCCCGTGTCCACTGCCAGAGCTGGCCCGGGGGCAGCCCCAGCACATCTGACAGGAAGCACTTGAGGAGCTGCTGGAATCACAGGCCAGGGGCTGAGGGAAGAAAACCTTGCATGAGGCTGCTGGAGGTTCTCCGCTGCAAGACAATCTGCTGGCAGGGCCACCTTCCAAGCTCGGCTCATGGATGCAAATCCTTTTCAACTGGATAGCAGTGGCAAGACCAAGGCAATTCCTTCTTGAGGAGCACTGCACAGCTCACCATCCTCATCTCCTACACAGCAACGCTCAGGAGCCGTAAGAGATAGGATGTCGAGGGCTTGCAAGGGCTTGCAAGGGCTTGCAGTGCTTTGGAACACCCACTGGTGTCCTACACAGGGACAGCAAGGATTCTTGCCCACAAGGTCTATCAGCTCACAGGCACTTGCGCACTCTGGCAATTCCGCCAGATAGCTCCAGCTCAAGGGAGGATAGGGCTTGGGCAGCTCCTGGCAAGCATGAGCAGCCTGTGGGACAAGGAGCCAGGTCTGGCTCACATGCTCAGGGAACAGCCCATGGCCAGCACTGGGCTCAGCAAGGAACTTTTTCCCCTGGGGCACATTGGCACTGGTCCCCGGCGGTTTTTTGCCTTCCTCTGCAGTTCTCAGCACGGCCCCTTGCCACCATTTCTTTGGGCCATTTGGCCTGGGAGCCGGCTGCTCATGCTCCACCATGCTGGCAGCCGCAGCTGCCACTTCTCAGCTCTCCCTGCAGCTAACACAAGCGCCTGGCAGGGACCAGAGCGCTTCTCATGCATCCCTGCCCAAGAAGCACAGCAGCCAAACAAGTTGTGGAAGGCAAAAAGTCTGCTCGTCATCGCTACATGTCACGCTTTGGAAGAGATGCCACGGTACCACTCACCTCTTCTTCCTCTTCTTCCTCTTCTTCTTCTTCTTCTTCCTCTTTTGTGCATGGTCAGTCCCACAACTCCTTGTCAAGGTTCTCCCTCTGCAGGAACCGCGGACAGCTTGGCCTCTATTCCTGCTGCTGCTCTCTGCAGCTCTGGGACTTGCCTTTGCCAGCCTGCAAGGGATCTTTTCTCATGCTAAACTGAAGAATGCCTCAGCCTACTCCTGGCTACACTTGGGCTTGAGCTAATGCTTGTGAGCCTGGGTTCTGAAACAGAGTCACAAAGGGAAAAAAAATGACATGAAATAACATGAATTAACACAAAATCAAGAAAATTAATAAATTAACAACAAAATAAAATAAAATTCATTGTGTTATGTGTCCTTGACATTGATTTTGGAACTGAAAACCCTCTGTCCTTTCAGGCAAACAGTCTCTTAGATATTGGACTGGCGGACAGGAGAGAAGACGAGAGGAGAGGAGAGGAGAGGAGAGGAGAGGAGAGGAGAGGAGAGGAGAGGAGAGGAGAGGAGAGGAGAGCAGTTCTGCTCTGTCAGGCCTGCAGTTCTGCGTGACAAGCCCTGAGCGAGCCCTGAGGCCTCCATACATGATACTACAGGCAGTATTGCTACTGGAAGGAAGGCTGCACTGGCAACAAATCCACACTGTCTTTTTGCACAAAAGGGACTCTATTAGGTTGCTTACTCCCCTATTTTGTAGGTACAGGGACTGATTTGGAGCCAGCACCCCAAAGGCTTCCTCCAAAGGGCTGCACATATGCGGCTGTGTCACCCCCATGTCACAATGCCAGCACCCGGCAACGCAGTGGTCACCAGGCCCCACGCAGGATCCAGAGGAGCAGCCTCCCGTGTCCACTGCCAGAGCTGGCCCGGGGGCAGCCCCAGCACATCTGACAGGAAGCACTTGAGGAGCTGCTGGAATCACAGGCCAGGGGCTGAGGGAAGAAAACCTTGCATGAGGCTGCTGGAGGTTCTCCGCTGCAAGACAATCTGCTGGCAGGGCCACCTTCCAAGCTCGGCTCATGGATGCAAATCCTTTTCAACTGGATAGCAGTGGCAAGACCAAGGCAATTCCTTCTTGAGGAGCACTGCACAGCTCACCATCCTCATCTCCTACAGAGCAACGCTCAGGAGCCCTAAGAGATAGGATGTCGAGGGCTTGCAAGGGCTTGCAAGGGCTTGCAGTGCTTTGGAACACCCACTGGTGTCCTACACAGGGACAGCAAGGATTCTTGCCCACAAGGTCTATCAGCTCACAGGCACTTGCGCACTCTGGCAATTCCGCCAGATAGCTCCAGCTCAAGGGAGGATAGGGCTTGGGCAGCTCCTGGCAAGCATGAGCAGCCTGTGGGACAAGGAGCCAGGTCTGGCTCACATGCTCAGGGAACAGCCCATGGCCAGCACTGGGCTCAGCAAGGAACTTTTTCCCCTGGGGCACATTGGCACTGGTCCCCGGCGGTTTTTTGCCTTCCTCTGCAGTTCTCAGCACGGCCCCTTGCCACCATTTCTTTGGGCCATTTGGCCTGGGAGCCGGCTGCTCATGCTCCACCATGCTGGCAGCCGCAGCTGCCACTTCTCAGCTCTCCCTGCAGCTAACACAAGCGCCTGGCAGGGACCAGAGCGCTTCTCATGCATCCCTGCCCAAGAAGCACAGCAGCCAAACAAGTTGTGGAAGGCAAAAAGTCTGCTCGTCATCGCTACATGTCACGCTTTGGAAGAGATGCCACGGTACCACTCACCTCTTCTTCCTCTTCTTCCTCTTCTTCTTCTTCTTCTTCCTCTTTTGTGCATGGTCAGTCCCACAACTCCTTGTCAAGGTTCTCCCTCTGCAGGAACCGCGGACAGCTTGGCCTCTATTCCTGCTGCTGCTCTCTGCAGCTCTGGGACTTGCCTTTGCCAGCCTGCAAGGGATCTTTTCTCATGCTAAACTGAAGAATGCCTCAGCCTACTCCTGGCTACACTTGGGCTTGAGCTAATGCTTGTGAGCCTGGGTTCTGAAACAGAGTCACAAAGGGAAAAAAAATGACATGAAATAACATGAATTAACACAAAATCAAGAAAATTAATAAATTAACAACAAAATAAAATAAAATTCATTGTGTTATGTGTCCTTGACATTGATTTTGGAACTGAAAACCCTCTGTCCTTTCAGGCAAACAGTCTCTTAGATATTGGACTGGCGGACAGGAGAGAAGACGAGAGGAGAGGAGAGGAGAGGAGAGGAGAGGAGAGGAGAGGAGAGGAGAGGAGAGGAGAGGAGAGCAGTTCTGCTCTGTCAGGCCTGCAGTTCTGCGTGACAAGCCCTGAGCGAGCCCTGAGGCCTCCATACATGATACTACAGGCAGTATTGCTACTGGAAGGAAGGCTGCACTGGCAACAAATCCACACTGTCTTTTTGCACAAAAGGGACTCTATTAGGTTGCTTACTCCCCTATTTTGTAGGTACAGGGACTGATTTGGAGCCAGCACCCCAAAGGCTTCCTCCAAAGGGCTGCACATATGCGGCTGTGTCACCCCCATGTCACAATGCCAGCACCCGGCAACGCAGTGGTCACCAGGCCCCACGCAGGATCCAGAGGAGCAGCCTCCCGTGTCCACTGCCAGAGCTGGCCCGGGGGCAGCCCCAGCACATCTGACAGGAAGCACTTGAGGAGCTGCTGGAATCACAGGCCAGGGGCTGAGGGAAGAAAACCTTGCATGAGGCTGCTGGAGGTTCTCCGCTGCAAGACAATCTGCTGGCAGGGCCACCTTCCAAGCTCGGCTCATGGATGCAAATCCTTTTCAACTGGATAGCAGTGGCAAGACCAAGGCAATTCCTTCTTGAGGAGCACTGCACAGCTCACCATCCTCATCTCCTACAGAGCAACGCTCAGGAGCCCTAAGAGATAGGATGTCGAGGGCTTGCAAGGGCTTGCAAGGGCTTGCAGTGCTTTGGAACACCCACTGGTGTCCTACACAGGGACAGCAAGGATTCTTGCCCACAAGGTCTATCAGCTCACAGGCACTTGCGCACTCTGGCAAGTCCGCCAGATAGCTCCAGCTCAAGGGAGGATAGGGCTTGGGCAGCTCCTGGCAAGCATGAGCAGCCTGTGGGACAAGGAGCCAGGTCTGGCTCACATGCTCAGGGAACAGCCCATGGCCAGCACTGGGCTCAGCAAGGAACTTTTTCCCCTGGGGCACATTGGCACTGGTCCCCGGCGGTTTTTTGCCTTCCTCTGCAGTTCTCAGCACGGCCCCTTGCCACCATTTCTTTGGGCCATTTGGCCTGGGAGCCGGCTGCTCATGCTCCACCATGCTGGCAGCCGCAGCTGCCACTTCTCAGCTCTCCCTGCAGCTAACACAAGCGCCTGGCAGGGACCAGAGCGCTTCTCATGCATCCCTGGCCAAGAAGCACAGCAGCCAAACAAGTTGTGGAAGGCAAAAAGTCTGCTCGTCATCGCTACATGTCACGCTTTGGAAGAGATGCCACGGTACCACTCACCTCTTCTTCCTCTTCTTCCTCTTCTTCTTCTTCTTCTTCCTCTTTTGTGCATGGTCAGTCCCACAACTCCTTGTCAAGGTTCTCCCTCTGCAGGAACCGCGGACAGCTTGGCCTCTATTCCTGCTGCTGCTCTCTGCAGCTCTGGGACTTGCCTTTGCCAGCCTGCAAGGGATCTTTTCTCCTGCTAAACTGAAGAATGCCTCAGCCTACTCCTGGCTACACTTGGGCTTGAGCTAATGCTTGTGAGCCTGGGTTCTGAAACAGAGTCACAAAGGGAAAAAAAATGACATGAAATAACATGAATTAACATCAAATCAAGAAAATTAATAAATTAACAACAAAATAAAATAAAATTCATTGTGTTATGTGTCCTTGACATTGATTTTGGAACTGAAAACCCTCTGTCCTTTCAGGCAAACAGTCTCTTAGATATTGGACTGGAGGACAGGAGAGAAGAGGAGAGGAGAGGAGAGGAGAGGAGAGGAGAAGAGAGGAGAGGAGAGGAGAGGAGAGGAGAGGAGAGGAGAGGAGAGGAGAGGAGAGGAGAGGAGAGGAGAGGAGAGGAGAGGAGAGGAGAGGAGAGCAGTTCTGCTCTGTCAGGCCTGCAGTTCTGCGTGACAAGCCCTGAGCGAGCCCTGAGGCCTCCATACATGATACTACAGGCAGTATTGCTACTGGAAGGAAGGCTGCACTGGCTACAAATCCACACTGTCTTTTTGCAAAAAAGGGACTCTATTAGGTTGCTTACTCCCCTATTTTGTAGGTACAGGGACTGATTTGGAGCCAGCACCCCAAAGGCTTCCTCCAAAGGGCTGCACATATGCGGCTGTGTCACCCCCATGTCACAACGCCAGCACCCGGCAACGCAGTGGTCGCCAGGCCCCACGCAGGATCCAGAGGAGCAGCCTCCCGTGTCCACTGCCAGAGCTGGCCCGGGGGCAGCCCCAGCACATCTCACAGGAAGCACTTGAGGAGCTGCTGGAATCACAGGCCAGGGGCTGAGGGAAGAAAACCTTGCATGAGGCTGCTGGAGGTTCTCCGCTGCAAGACAATCTGCTGGCAGGGCCACCTTCCAAGCTCAGCTCATGGATGCAAATCCTTTTCAACTGGATAGCAGTGGCAAGACCAAGGCAATTCCTTCTTGAGGAGCACTGCACAGCTCACCATCCTCATCTCCTACAGAGCAACGCTCAGGAGCCGTAAGAGATAGGATGTCGAGGGCTTGCAAGGGCTTGCAGGGGCTTGCAGTGCTTTGGAACACCCACTGGTGTCCTACACAGGGACAGCAAGGATTCTTGCCCACAAGGTCTATCAGCTCAGAGGCACTTGGGCACTCTGGCAAGTCCGCCAGATAGCTCCAGCTCAAGGGAGGATAGGGCTTGGGCAGCTCCTGGCAAGCATGAGCAGCCTGTGGGACAAGGAGCCAGGTCTGGCTCACATGCTCAGGGAACAGCCCATGGCCAGCACTGGGCTCAGCAAGGAACTTTTTCCCCTGGGGCACATTGGCACTGGTCCCCGGCGGTTTTTTGCCTTCCTCTGCAGTTCTCAGCACGGCCCCTTGCCACCATTTCTTTGGGCCATTTGGCCTGGGAGCCGGCTGCTCATGCTCCACCATGCTGGCAGCCGCAGCTGCCACTTCTCAGCTCTCCCTGCAGCTAACACAAGCGCCTGGCAGGGACCAGAGCGCTTCTCATGCATCCCTGGCCAAGAAGCACAGCAGCCAAACAAGTTGTGCAAGGCAAAAAGTCTGCTCGTCATCGCTACATGTCACGCTTTGGAAGAGATGCCACGGTACCACTCACCTCTTCTTCCTCTTCTTCCTCTTCTTCTTCTTCTTCTTCCTCTTTTGTGCATGGTCAGTCCCACAACTCCTTGTCAAGGTTCTCCCTCTGCAGGAACCGCGGACAGCTTGGCCTCTATTCCTGCTGCTGCTCTCTGCAGCTCTGGGACTTGCCTTTGCCAGCCTGCAAGGGATCTTTTCTCCTGCTAAACTGAAGAATGCCTCAGCCTACTCCTGGCTACACTTGGGCTTGAGCTAATGCTTGTGAGCCTGGGTTCTGAAACAGAGTCACAAAGGGAAAAAAAATGACATGAAATAACATGAATTAACATAAAATCAAGAAAATTAATAAATTAACAACAAAATAAAATAAAATTCATTGTGTTATGTGTCCTTGACATTGATTTTGGAACTGAAAACCCTCTGTCCTTTCAGGCAAACAGTCTCTTAGATATTGGACTGGCGGACAGGAGAGAAGAGGAGAGGAGAGGAGAGGAGAGGAGAGGAGAGGAGAGGAGAGGAGAGGAGAGGAGAGCAGTTCTGCTCTGTCAGGCCTGCAGTTCTGCGTGACAAGCCCTGAGCGAGCCCTGAGGCCTCCATACATGATACTACAGGCAGTATTGCTACTGGAAGGAAGGCTGCACTGGTAACAAATCCACACTGTCTTTTTGCAAAAAAGGGACTCTATTAGGTTGCTTACTCCCCTATTTTGTGGGTACAGGGACTGATTTGGAGCCAGCACCCCAAAGGCTTCCTCCAAAGGGCTGCACATATGCGGCTGTGTCAGCCCCATGTCACAATGCCAGCACCCGGCAACGCAGTGGTCACCAGGCCCCACGCAGGATCCAGAGGAGCAGCCTCCCGTGTCCACTGCCAGAGCTGGCCCGGGGGCAGCCCCAGCACATCTGACAGGAAGCACTTGAGGAGCTGCTGCAATCACAGGCCAGGGGCTGAGGGAAGAAAACCTTGCATGAGGCTGCTGGAGGTTCTCCGCTGCAAGACAATCTGCTGGCAGGGCCACCTTCCAAGCTCGGCTCATGGATGCAAATCCTTTTCAACTGGATAGCAGTGGCAAGACCAAGGCAATTCCTTCTTGAGGAGCACTGCACAGCTCACCATCCTCATCTCCTACAGAGCAACGCTCAGGAGCCCTAAGAGATAGGATGTCGAGGGCTTGCAAGGGCTTGCAAGGGCTTGCAGTGCTTTGGAACACCCACTGGTGTCCTACACAGGGACAGCAAGGATTCTTGCCCACAAGGTCTATCAGCTCAGAGGCACTTGGGCACTCTGGCAAGTCCGCCAGATAGCTCCAGCTCAAGGGAGGATAGGGCTTGGGCAGCTCCTGGCAAGCATGAGCAGCCTGTGGGACAAGGAGCCAGGTCTGGCTCACATGCTCAGGGAACAGCCCATGGCCAGCACTGGGCTCAGCAAGGAACTTTTTCCCCTGGGGCACATTGGCACTGGTCCCCGGCGGTTTTTTGCCTTCCTCTCCAGTTCTCAGCACGGCCCCTTGCCACCATTTCTTTGGGCCATTTGGCCTGGGAGCCGGCTGCTCATGCTCCACCATGCTGGCAGCCGCAGCTGCCACTTCTCAGCTCTCCCTGCAGCTAACACAAGCGCCTGGCAGGGACCAGAGCGCTTCTCATGCATCCCTGGCCAAGAAGCACAGCAGCCAAACAAGTTGTGGAAGGCAAAAAGTCTGCTCGTCATCGCTACATGTCACGCTTTGGAAGAGATGCCACGGTACCACTCACCTCTTCTTCCTCTTCTTCCTCTTCTTCTTCTTCTTCTTCCTCTTTTGTGCATGGTCAGTCCCACAACTCCTTGTCAAGGTTCTCCCTCTGCAGGAACCGCGGACAGCTTGGCCTCTATTCCTGCTGCTGCTCTCTGCAGCTCTGGGACTTGCCTTTGCCAGCCTGCAAGGGATCTTTTCTCATGCTAAACTGAAGAATGCCTCAGCCTACTCCTGGCTACACTTGGGCTTGAACTAATGCTTGTGAGCCTGGGTTCTGAAACAGAGTCACAAAGGGAAAAAAAATGACATGAAATAACATAACATGAATTAACATAAAATCAAGAAAATTAATAAATTAACAACAAAATAAAATAAAATTCATTGTGTTATGTGTCCTTGACATTGATTTTGGAACTGAAAACCCTCTGTCCTTTCAGGCAAACAGTCTCTTAGATATTGGACTGGCGGACAGGAGAGAAGAGGAGAGGAGAGGAGAGGAGAGGAGAGGAGAAGAGAGGAGAGGAGAGGAGAGGAGAGGAGAGGAGAGGAGAGGAGAGGAGAGGAGAGGAGAGGAGAGGAGAGGAGAGGAGAGCAGTTCTGCTCTGTCAGGCCTGCAGTTCTGCGTGACAAGCCCTGAGCGAGCCCTGAGGCCTCCATACATGATACTACAGGCAGTATTGCTACTGGAAGGAAGACTGCACTGGCTACAAATCCACACTGTCTTTTTGCAAAAAAGGGACTCTATTAGGTTGCTTACTCCCCTATTTTGTAGGTACAGGGACTGATTTGGAGCCAGCACCCCAAAGGCTTCCTCCAAAGGGCTGCACATATGCGGCTGTGTCACCCCCATGTCACAACGCCAGCACCCGGCAACGCAGTGGTCGCCAGGCCCCACGCAGGATCCAGAGGAGCAGCCTCCCGTGTCCACTGCCAGAGCTGGCCCGGGGGCAGCCCCAGCACATCTCACAGGAAGCACTTGAGGAGCTGCTGGAATCACAGGCCAGGGGCTGAGGGAAGAAAACCTTGCATGAGGCTGCTGGAGGTTCTCCGCTGCAAGACAATCTGCTGGCAGGGCCACCTTCCAAGCTCAGCTCATGGATGCAAATCCTTTTCAACTGGATAGCAGTGGCAAGACCAAGGCAATTCCTTCTTGAGGAGCACTGCACAGCTCACCATCCTCATCTCCTACAGAGCAACGCTCAGGAGCCGTAAGAGATAGGATGTCGAGGGCTTGCAAGGGCTTGCAGGGGCTTGCAGTGCTTTGGAACACCCACTGGTGTCCTACACAGGGACAGCAAGGATTCTTGCCCACAAGGTCTATCAGCTCAGAGGCACTTGGGCACTCTGGCAAGTCCGCCAGATAGCTCCAGCTCAAGGGAGGATAGGGCTTGGGCAGCTCCTGGCAAGCATGAGCAGCCTGTGGGACAAGGAGCCAGGTCTGGCTCACATGCTCAGGGAACAGCCCATGGCCAGCACTGGGCTCAGCAAGGAACTTTTTCCCCTGGGGCACATTGGCACTGGTCCCCGGCGGTTTTTTGCCTTCCTCTGCAGTTCTCAGCACGGCCCCTTGCCACCATTTCTTTGGGCCATTTGGCCTGGGAGCCGGCTGCTCATGCTCCACCATGCTGGCAGCCGCAGCTGCCACTTCTCAGCTCTCCCTGCAGCTAACACAAGCGCCTGGCAGGGACCAGAGCGCTTCTCATGCATCCCTGGCCAAGAAGCACAGCAGCCAAACAAGTTGTGCAAGGCAAAAAGTCTGCTCGTCATCGCTACATGTCACGCTTTGGAAGAGATGCCACGGTACCACTCACCTCTTCTTCCTCTTCTTCCTCTTCTTCTTCTTCTTCTTCCTCTTTTGTGCATGGTCAGTCCCACAACTCCTTGTCAAGGTTCTCCCTCTGCAGGAACCGCGGACAGCTTGGCCTCTATTCCTGCTGCTGCTCTCTGCAGCTCTGGGACTTGCCTTTGCCAGCCTGCAAGGGATCTTTTCTCCTGCTAAACTGAAGAATGCCTCAGCCTACTCCTGGCTACACTTGGGCTTGAGCTAATGCTTGTGAGCCTGGGTTCTGAAACAGAGTCACAAAGGGAAAAAAAATGACATGAAATAACATGAATTAACATAAAATCAAGAAAATTAATAAATTAACAACAAAATAAAATAAAATTCATTGTGTTATGTGTCCTTGACATTGATTTTGGAACTGAAAACCCTCTGTCCTTTCAGGCAAACAGTCTCTTAGATATTGGACTGGCGGACAGGAGAGAAGAGGAGAGGAGAGGAGAGGAGAGGAGAGGAGAGGAGAGGAGAGGAGAGGAGAGGAGAGGAGAGGAGAGCAGTTCTGCTCTGTCAGGCCTGCAGTTCTGCGTGACAAGCCCTGAGCGAGCCCTGAGGCCTCCATACATGATACTACAGGCAGTATTGCTACTGGAAGGAAGGCTGCACTGGTAACAAATCCACACTGTCTTTTTGCAAAAAAGGGACTCTATTAGGTTGCTTACTCCCCTATTTTGTGGGTACAGGGACTGATTTGGAGCCAGCACCCCAAAGGCTTCCTCCAAAGGGCTTTACATATGCG
This sequence comes from Caloenas nicobarica, assembly GCF_036013445.1. NCBI lineage: Eukaryota > Metazoa > Chordata > Aves > Columbiformes > Columbidae > Caloenas > Caloenas nicobarica. Next base: position 19,522,654 of record NC_088258.1, read on the forward strand.
GCTGTGTCACCCCCATGTCACAATGCCAGCACCCGGCAACGCAGTGGTCACCAGGCCCCACGCAGGATCCAGAGGAGCAGCCTCCCGTGTCCACTGCCAGAGCTGGCCCGGGGGCAGCCCCAGCACATCTGACAGGAAGCACTTGAGGAGCTGCTGCAATCACAGGCCAGGGGCTGAGGGAAGAAAACCTTGCATGAGGCTGCTGGAGGTTCTCCGCTGCAAGACAATCTGCTGGCAGGGCCACCTTCCAAGCTCGGCTCATGGATGCAAATCCTTTTCAACTGGATAGCAGTGGCAAGACCAAGGCAATTCCTTCTTGAGGAGCACTGCACAGCTCACCATCCTCATCTCCTACACAGCAACGCTCAGGAGCCGTAAGAGATAGGATGTCGAGGGCTTGCAAGGGCTTGCAAGGGCTTGCAGTGCTTTGGAACACCCACTGGTGTCCTACACAGGGACAGCAAGGATTCTTGCCCACAAGGTCTATCAGCTCAGAGGCACTTGGGCACTCTGGCAAGTCCGCCAGATAGCTCCAGCTCAAGGGAGGATAGGGCTTGGGCAGCTCCTGGCAAGCATGAGCAGCCTGTGGGACAAGGAGCCAGGTCTGGCTCACATGCTCAGGGAACAGCCCATGGCCAGCACTGGGCTCAGCAAGGAACTTTTTCCCCTGGGGCACATTGGCACTGGTCCCCGGCGGTTTTTTGCCTTCCTCTGCAGTTCTCAGCACGGCCCCTTGCCACCATTTCTTTGGGCCATTTGGCCTGGGAGCCGGCTGCTCATGCTCCACCATGCTGGCAGCCGCAGCTGCCACTTCTCAGCTCTCCCTGCAGCTAACACAAGCGCCTGGCAGGGACCAGAGCGCTTCTCATGCATCCCTGGCCAAGAAGCACAGCAGCCAAACAAGTTGTGCAAGGCAAAAAGTCTGCTCGTCATCGCTACATGTCACGCTTTGGAAGAGATGCCACGGTACCACTCACCTCTTCTTCCTCTTCTTCCTCTTCTTCTTCTTCTTCTTCCTCTTTTGTGCATGGTCAGTCCCACAACTCCTTGTCAAGGTTCTCCCTCTGCAGGAACCGCGGACAGCTTGGCCTCTATTCCTGCTGCTGCTCTCTGCAGCTCTGGGACTTGCCTTTGCCAGCCTGCAAGGGATCTTTTCTCCTGCTAAACTGAAGAATGCCTCAGCCTACTCCTGGCTACACTTGGGCTTGAGCTAATGCTTGTGAGCCTGGGTTCTGAAACAGAGTCACAAAGGGAAAAAAAATGACATGAAATAACATGAATTAACATAAAATCAAGAAAATTAATAAATTAACAACAAAATAAAATAAAATTCATTGTGTTATGTGTCCTTGACATTGATTTTGGAACTGAAAACCCTCTGTCCTTTCAGGCAAACAGTCTCTTAGATATTGGACTGGCGGACAGGAGAGAAGAGGAGAGGAGAGGAGAGGAGAGGAGAGGAGAGGAGAGGAGAGGAGAGGAGAGGAGAGGAGAGCAGTTCTGCTCTGTCAGGCCTGCAGTTCTGCGTGACAAGCCCTGAGCGAGCCCTGAGGCCTCCATACATGATACTACAGGCAGTATTGCTACTGGAAGGAAGGCTGCACTGGTAACAAATCCACACTGTCTTTTTGCAAAAAAGGGACTCTATTAGGTTGCTTACTCCCCTATTTTGTGGGTACAGGGACTGATTTGGAGCCAGCACCCCAAAGGCTTCCTCCAAAGGGCTGCACATATGCGGCTGTGTCACCCCCATGTCACAATGCCAGCACCCGGCAACGCAGTGGTCACCAGGCCCCACGCAGGATCCAGAGGAGCAGCCTCCCGTGTCCACTGCCAGAGCTGGCCCGGGGGCAGCCCCAGCACATCTGACAGGAAGCACTTGAGGAGCTGCTGCAATCACAGGCCAGGGGCTGAGGGAAGAAAACCTTGCATGAGGCTGCTGGAGGTTCTCCGCTGCAAGACAATCTGCTGGCAGGGCCACCTTCCAAGCTCGGCTCATGGATGCAAATCCTTTTCAACTGGATAGCAGTGGCAAGACCAAGGCAATTCCTTCTTGAGGAGCACTGCACAGCTCACCATCCTCATCTCCTACACAGCAACGCTCAGGAGCCGTAAGAGATAGGATGTCGAGGGCTTGCAAGGGCTTGCAAGGGCTTGCAGTGCTTTGGAACACCCACTGGTGTCCTACACAGGGACAGCAAGGATTCTTGCCCACAAGGTCTATCAGCTCAGAGCCACTTCGGCACTCTGGCAAGTCCGCCAGATAGCTCCAGCTCAAGGGAGGATAGGGCTTGGGCAGCTCCTGGGAAGCATGAGCAGCCTGTGGGACAAGGAGCCAGGTCTGGCTCACATGCTCAGGGAACAGCCCATGGCCAGCACTGGGCTCAGCAAGGAACTTTTTCCCCTGGGGCACATTGGCACTGGTCCCCGGCGGTTTTTTGCCTTCCTCTCCAGTTCTCAGCACGGCCCCTTGCCACCATTTCTTTGGGCCATTTGGCCTGGGAGCCGGCTGCTCATGCTCCACCATGCTGGCAGCCGCAGCTGCCACTTCTCAGCTCTCCCTGCAGCTAACACAAGCGCCTGGCAGGGACCAGAGCGCTTCTCATGCATCCCTGGCCAAGAAGCACAGCAGCCAAACAAGTTGTGGAAGGCAAAAAGTCTGCTCGTCATCGCTACATGTCACGCTTTGGAAGAGATGCCACGGTACCACTCACCTCTTCTTCCTCTTCTTCCTCTTCTTCTTCTTCTTCTTCCTCTTTTGTGCATGGTCAGTCCCACAACTCCTTGTCAAGGTTCTCCCTCTGCAGGAACCGCGGACAGCTTGGCCTCTATTCCTGCTGCTGCTCTCTGCAGCTCTGGGACTTGCCTTTGCCAGCCTGCAAGGGATCTTTTCTCATGCTAAACTGAAGAATGCCTCAGCCTACTCCTGGCTACACTTGGGCTTGAACTAATGCTTGTGAGCCTGGGTTCTGAAACAGAGTCACAAAGGGAAAAAAAATGACATGAAATAACATAACATGAATTAACATAAAATCAAGAAAATTAATAAATTAACAACAAAATAAAATAAAATTCATTGTGTTATGTGTCCTTGACATTGATTTTGGAACTGAAAACCCTCTGTCCTTTCAGGCAAACAGTCTCTTAGATATTGGACTGGCGGACAGGAGAGAAGAGGAGAGGAGAGGAGAGGAGAGGAGAGGAGAGGAGAGCAGTTCTGCTCTGTCAGGCCTGCAGTTCTGCGTGACAAGCCCTGAGCGAGCCCTGAGGCCTCCATACATGATACTACAGGCAGTATTGCTACTGGAAGGAAGGCTGCACTGGCAACAAATCCACACTGTCTTTTTGCACAAAAGGGACTCTATTAGGTTGCTTACTCCCCTATTTTGTAGGTACAGGGACTGATTTGGAGCCAGCACCCCAAAGGCTTCCTCCAAAGGGCTGCACATATGCGGCTGTGTCACCCCCATTTCACAATGCCAGCACCCGGCAACGCAGTGGTCACCAGGCCCCACGCAGGATCCAGAGGAGCAGCCTCCCGTGTCCACTGCCAGAGCTGGCCCGGGGGCAGCCCCAGCACATCTGACAGGAAGCACTTGAGGAGCTGCTGCAATCACAGGCCAGGGGCTGAGGGAAGAAAACCTTGCATGAGGCTGCTGGAGGTTCTCCGCTGCAAGACAATCTGCTGGCAGGGCCACCTTCCAAGCTCGGCTCATGGATGCAAATCCTTTTCAACTGGATAGCAGTGGCAAGACCAAGGCAATTCCTTCTTGAGGAGCACTGCACAGCTCACCATCCTCATCTCCTACACAGCAACGCTCAGGAGCCGTAAGAGATAGGATGTCGAGGGCTTGCAAGGGCTTGCAAGGGCTTGCAGTGCTTTGGAACACCCACTGGTGTCCTACACAGGGACAGCAAGGATTCTTGCCCACAAGGTCTATCAGCTCAGAGCCACTTCGGCACTCTGGCAAGTCCGCCAGATAGCTCCAGCTCAAGGGAGGATAGGGCTTGGGCAGCTCCTGGGAAGCATGAGCAGCCTGTGGGACAAGGAGCCAGGTCTGGCTCACATGCTCAGGGAACAGCCCATGGCCAGCACTGGGCTCAGCAAGGAACTTTTTCCCCTGGGGCACATTGGCACTGGTCCCCGGCGGTTTTTTGCCTTCCTCTCCAGTTCTCAGCACGGCCCCTTGCCACCATTTCTTTGGGCCATTTGGCCTGGGAGCCGGCTGCTCATGCTCCACCATGCTGGCAGCCGCAGCTGCCACTTCTCAGCTCTCCCTGCAGCTAACACAAGCGCCTGGCAGGGACCAGAGCGCTTCTCATGCATCCCTGGCCAAGAAGCACAGCAGCCAAACAAGTTGTGGAAGGCAAAAAGTCTGCTCGTCATCGCTACATGTCACGCTTTGGAAGAGATGCCACGGTACCACTCACCTCTTCTTCCTCTTCTTCCTCTTCTTCTTCTTCTTCTTCCTCTTTTGTGCATGGTCAGTCCCACAACTCCTTGTCAAGGTTCTCCCTCTGCAGGAACCGCGGACAGCTTGGCCTCTATTCCTGCTGCTGCTCTCTGCAGCTCTGGGACTTGCCTTTGCCAGCCTGCAAGGGATCTTTTCTCATGCTAAACTGAAGAATGCCTCAGCCTACTCCTGGCTACACTTGGGCTTGAACTAATGCTTGTGAGCCTGGGTTCTGAAACAGAGTCACAAAGGGAAAAAAAATGACATGAAATAACATAACATGAATTAACATAAAATCAAGAAAATTAATAAATTAACAACAAAATAAAATAAAATTCATTGTGTTATGTGTCCTTGACATTGATTTTGGAACTGAAAACCCTCTGTCCTTTCAGGCAAACAGTCTCTTAGATATTGGACTGGCGGACAGGAGAGAAGAGGAGAGGAGAGGAGAGGAGAGGAGAGGAGAGGAGAGCAGTTCTGCTCTGTCAGGCCTGCAGTTCTGCGTGACAAGCCCTGAGCGAGCCCTGAGGCCTCCATACATGATACTACAGGCAGTATTGCTACTGGAAGGAAGGCTGCACTGGCAACAAATCCACACTGTCTTTTTGCACAAAAGGGACTCTATTAGGTTGCTTACTCCCCTATTTTGTAGGTACAGGGACTGATTTGGAGCCAGCACCCCAAAGGCTTCCTCCAAAGGGCTGCACATATGCGGCTGTGTCACCCCCATTTCACAATGCCAGCACCCGGCAACGCAGTGGTCACCAGGCCCCACGCAGGATCCAGAGGAGCAGCCTCCCGTGTCCACTGCCAGAGCTGGCCTGGGGGCAGCCCCAGCACATCTGACAGGAAGCACTTGAGGAGCTGCTGGAATCACAGGCCAGGGGCTGAGGGAAGAAAACCTTGCATGAGGCTGCTGGAGGTTCTCCGCTGCAAGACAATCTGCTGGCAGGGCCACCTTCCAAGCTCGGCTCATGGATGCAAATCCTTTTCAACTGGATAGCAGTGGCAAGACCAAGGCAATTCCTTCTTGAGGAGCACTGCACAGCTCACCATCCTCATCTCCTACACAGCAACGCTCAGAAGCCGTAAGAGATAGGATGTCGAGGGCTTGCAAGGGCTTGCAAGGGCTTGCAGTGCTTTGGAACACCCACTGGTGTCCTACACAGGGACAGCAAGGATTCTTGCCCACAAGGTCTATCAGCTCAGAGGCACTTGGGCACTCTGGCAAGTCCGCCAGATAGCTCCAGCTCAAGGGAGGATAGGGCTTGGGCAGCTCCTGGGAAGCATGAGCAGCCTGTGGGACAAGGAGCCAGGTCTGGCTCACATGCTCAGGGAACAGCCCATGGCCAGCACTGGGCTCAGCAAGGAACTTTTTCCCCTGGGGCACATTGGCACTGGTCCCCGGCGGTTTTTTGCCTTCCTCTGCAGTTCTCAGCACGGCCCCTTGCCACCATTTCTTTGGGCCATTTGGCCTGGGAGCCGGCTGCTCATGCTCCACCATGCTGGCAGCCGCAGCTGCCACTTCTCAGCTCTCCCTGCAGCTAACACAAGCGCCTGGCAGGGACCAGAGCGCTTCTCATGCATCCCTGCCCAAGAAGCACAGCAGCCAAACAAGTTGTGGAAGGCAAAAAGTCTGCTCGTCATCGCTACATGTCACGCTTTGGAAGAGATGCCACGGTACCACTCACCTCTTCTTCCTCTTCTTCCTCTTCTTCTTCTTCTTCTTCCTCTTTTGTGCATGGTCAGTCCCACAACTCCTTGTCAAGGTTCTCCCTCTGCAGGAACCGCGGACAGCTTGGCCTCTATTCCTGCTGCTGCTCTCTGCAGCTCTGGGACTTGCCTTTGCCAGCCTGCAAGGGATCTTTTCTCATGCTAAACTGAAGAATGCCTCAGCCTGCTCCTGGCTACACTTGGGCTTGAGCTAATGCTTGTGAGCCTGGGTTCTGAAACAGAGTCACAAAGGGAAAAAAAATGACATGAAATAACATAACATGAATTAACATAAAATCAAGAAAATTAATAAATTAACAACAAAATAAAGTAAAATTCATTGTGTTATGTGTCCTTGACATTGATTTTGGAACTGAAAACCCTCTGTCCTTTCAGGCAAACAGTCTCTTAGATATTGGACTGGCGGACAGGAGAGAAGAGGAGAGGAGAGGAGAGGAGAGGAGAGGAGAGGAGAGGAGAGGAGAGGAGAGGAGAGGAGAGGAGAGGAGAGGAGAGGAGAGGAGAGGAGAGCAGTTCTGCTCTGTCACGCCTGCAGTTCTGCGTGACAAGCCCTGAGCGAGCCCTGAGGCCTCCATACATGATACTACAGGCAGTATTGCTACTGGAAGGAAGGCTGCACTGGCAACAAATCCACACTGTCTTTTTGCAAAAAAGGGACTCTATTAGGTTGCGTACTCACCTGTTTTGTAGGTACAGGGACTGATTTGGAGCCAGCACCCCAAAGGCTTCCTCCAAAGGGCTGCACATATGCGGCTGTGTCACCCCCATGTCACAATGCCAGCACCCGGCAACGCAGTGGTCACCAGGCCCCACGCAGGATCCAGAGGAGCAGCCTCCCGTGTCCACTGCCAGAGCTGGCCCGGGGGCAGCCCCAGCACATCTGACAGGAAGCACTTGAGGAGCTGCTGGAATCACAGGCCAGGGGCTGAGGGAAGAACACCTTGCATGAGGCTGCTGGAGGTTCTCCGCTGCAAGACAATCTGCTGGCAGGGCCACCTTCCAAGCTCGGCTCATGGATGCAAATCCTTTTCAACTGGATAGCAGTGGCAAGACCAAGGCAATTCCTTCTTGAGGAGCACTGCACAGCTCACCATCCTCATCTCCTACAGAGCAACGCTCAGGAGCCGTAAGAGATAGGATGTCGAGGGCTTGCAAGGGCTTGCAAGGGCTTGCAAGGGCTTGCACTGCTTTGGAACACCCACTGGTGTCCTACACAGGGACAGCAAGGATTCTTGCCCACAAGGTCTATCAGCTCAGAGGCACTTGGGCACTCTGGCAAGTCCGCCAGATAGCTCCAGCTCAAGGGAGGATAGGGCTTGGGCAGCTCCTGGGAAGCACGAGCAGCCTGTGGGACAAGGAGCCAGGTCTGGCTCACATGCTCAGGGAACAGCCCATGGCCAGCACTGGGCTCAGCAAGGAACTTTTTCCCCCGGGGCACATTGGCACTGGTCCCCGGCGGTTTTTTGCCTTCCTCTCCAGTTCTCAGCACGGCCCCTTGCCACCATTTCTTTGGGCCATTTGGCCTGGGAGCCGGCTGCTCATGCTCCACCATGCTGGCAGCCGCAGCTGCCACTTCTCAGCTCTCCCTGCAGGTAACACGAACGCGTGGCAGGGACCAGAGCGCTTCTCATGCATCCCTGGCCAAGAAGCACAGCAGCCAAACAAGTTGTGGAAGGCAAAAAGTCTGCTCGTCATCGCTACATGTCACGCTTTGGAAGAGATGCGATGGTACCACTCACCTCTTCTTCCTCTTCTTCCTCTTCTTCTTCTTCTTCTTCTTCTTCTTCTTCTTCTTCCTCTTTTGTGCATGGTCAGTCCCACAACTCCTTGTCAAGGTTTTCCCTCTGCAGGAACCGCGGACAGCTTGGCCTCTATTCCTGCTGCTGCTCTCTGCAGCTCTGGTACTTGCCTTTGCCAGCCTGCAAGGGATCTTTTCTCATGCTAAACTGAAGAATGCCTCAGCCTACTCCTGGCTACACTTGGGCTTGAGCTAGTGCTTGTGAGCCTGGGTTCTGAAACAGAGTCACAAAGGGAAAGAAAATGACATGAAATAACATAACATGAATTAACATAAAATCAAGAAAATTAATAAATTAACAACAAAATAAAGTAAAATTCATTGTGTTATGTGTCCTTGACATTGATTTTGGAACTGAAAACCCTCTGTCCTTTCAGGCAAACAGTCTCTTAGATATTGGACTGGCGGACAGGAGAGAAGAGAGGAGGAGAGGAGAGGAGAGGAGAGGAGAGGAGAGGAGAGGAGAGGAGAGGAGAGGAGAGGAGAGGAGAGGAGAGGAGAGGAGAGGAGAGGAGAGGAGAGGAGAGGAGAGGAGAGGAGAGGAGAGCAGTTCTGCTCTGTCAGGCCTGCAGTTCTGCGTGACAAGCCCTGAGCGAGCCCTGAGGCCTCCATACATGATACTACAGGCAGTATTGCTACTGGAAGGAAGGCTGCACTGGCAACAAATCCACACTGTCTTTTTGCAAAAAAGGGACTCTATTAGGTTGCTTACTCCCCTATTTTGTAGGTACAGGGACTGATTTGGAGCCAGCACCCCAAAGGCTTCCTCCAAAGGGCTGCACATATGCGGCTGTGTCACCCCCATGTCACAATGCCAGCACCCGGCAACGCAGTGGTCCCCAGGCCCCACGCAGGATCCAGAGGAGCAGCCTCCCGTGTCCACTGCCAGAGCTGGCCCGGGGGCAGCCCCAGCACATCTGACAGGAAGCACTTGAGGAGCTGCTGGAATCACAGGCCAGGGGCTGAGGGAAGAAAACCTTGCATGAGGCTGCTGGAGGTTCTCCGCTGCAAGACAATCTGCTGGCAGGGCCACCTTCCAAGCTCGGCTCATGGATGCAAATCCTTTTCAACTGGATAGCAGTGGCAAGACCAAGGCAATTCCTTCTTGAGGAGCACTGCACAGCTCACCATCCTCATCTCCTACACAGCAACGCTCAGGAGCCCTAAGAGATAGGATGTCGAGGGCTTGCAAGGGCTTGCAAGGGCTTGCAGTGCTTTGGAACACCCACTGGTGTCCTACACAGGGACAGCAAGGATTCTTGCCCACAAGGTCTATCAGCTCAGAGGCACTTGGGCACTCTGGCAAGTCCGCCAGATAGCTCCAGCTCAAGGGAGGATAGGGCTTGGGCAGCTCCTGGGAAGCATAAGCAGCCTGTGGGACAAGGAGCCAGGTCTGGCTCACATGCTCAGGGAACAGCCCATGGCCAGCACTGGGCTCAGCAAGGAACTTTTTCCCCTGAGGCACATTGGCACTGGTCCCCGGCGGTTTTTTGCCTTCCTCTGCAGTTCTCAGCACGGCCCCTTGCCAACATTTCTTTGGGCCATTTGGCCTGGGAGCCGGCTGCTCATGCTCCACCATGCTGGCAGCCGCAGCTGCCACTTCTCAGCTCTCCCTGCAGCTAACACAAGAGCCTGGCAGGGACCAGAGCGCTTCTCATGCATCCCTGGCCAAGAAGCACAGCAGCCAAACAAGTTGTGGAAGGCAAAAAGTCTGCTCGTCATCGCTACATGTCACGCTTTGGAAGAGATGCCACGGTACCACTCACCTCTTCTTCCTCTTCTTCCTCTTCTTCTTCTTCTTCTTCTTCTTCTTCTTCTTCTTCTTCTTCTTCCTCTTTTGTGCATGGTCAGTCCCACAACTCCTTGTCAAGGTTCTCCCTCTGCAGGAACCGCGGACAGCTTGGCCTCTATTCCTGCTGCTGCTCTCTGCAGCTCTGGGACTTGCCTTTGCCAGCCTGCAAGGGATCTTTTCTCATGCTAAACTGAAGAATGCCTCAGCCTACTCCTGGCTACACTTGGGCTTGAGCTAATGCTTGTGAGCCTGGGTTCTGAAACAGAGTCACAAAGGGAAAAAAAATGACATGAAATAACATAAAATGAATTAACATAAAATCAAGAAAATTAATAAATTAACAACAAAATAAAATCAAATTCATTGTGTTATGTGTCCTTGACATTGATTGTGGAACTGAAAACCCTCTGTCCTTTCAGGCAAACAGTCTCTTAGATATCGGACTGGCGGACAGGAGAGAAGAGGAGGGGAGAGGAGAGGAGAGGAGAAGAGAGGAGAGGAGAGGAGAGGAGAGGAGAGGAGAGGAGAGGAGAGGAGAGGAGAGGAGAGGAGAGGAGAGGAGAGGACAGGACAGGACGGGAGAGGAGAGGAGAGGAGAGGAGAGCAGTTCTGCTCTGTCAGGCCTGCAGTTCTGCGTGACAAGCCCTGAGCGAGCCCTGAGGCCTCCATACATGATACTACAGGCAGTATTGCTACTGGAAGGAAGGCTGCACTGGCAACAAATCCACACTGTCTTTTTGCAAAAAAAGGGACTCTATTAGGTTGCTTACTCCCCTATTTCGTAGGTACAGGGACTGATTTGGAGCCAGCACCCCAAAGGCTTCCTCCAAAGGGCTGCACATATGCGGCTGTGTCACCCCCATGTCACAATGCCAGCACCCGGCAACGCAGTGGTCACCAGGCCCCACGCAGGATCCAGAGGAGCAGCCTCCCGTGTCCACTGCCAGAGCTGGCCCGGGGGCAGCCCCAGCACATCTGACAGGAAGCACTTGAGGAGCTGCTGGAATCACAGGCCAGGGGCTGAGGGAAGAAAACCTTGCATGAGGCTGCTGGAGGTTCTCCGCTGCAAGACAATCTGCTGGCAGGGCCACCTTCCAAGCTCGGCTCATGGATGCAAATCCTTTTCAACTGGATAGCAGTGGCAAGACCAAGGCAATTCCTTCTTGAGGAGCACTGCACAGCTCACCATCCTCATCTCCTACAGAGCAACGCTCAGGAGCCCTAAGAGATAGGATGTCGAGGGCTTGCAAGGGCTTGCAAGGGCTTGCAGTGCTTTGGAACACCCACTGGTGTCCTACACAGAGACAGCAAGGATTCTTGCCCACAAGGTCTATCAGCTCAGAGGCACTTGGGCACTCTGGCAAGTCCGCCAGATAGCTCCAGCTCAAGGGAGGATATGGCTTGGGCAGCTCCTGGAAAGCATGAGCAGCCTGTGGGACAAGGAGCCAGGTCTGGCTCACATGCTCAGGGAACAGCCCGTGGCCAGCACTGGGCTCAGCAAGGAACTTTTTCCCCTGGGGCACATTGGCACTGGTCCCCGGCGGTTTTTTGCCTTCCTCTGCAGTTCTCAGCACGGCCCCTTGCCACCATTTCTTTGGGCCATTTGGCCTGGGAGCCGGCTGCTCATGCTCCACCATGCTGGCAGCCGCAGCTGCCACTTCTCAGCTCTCCCTGCAGCTAACACGAACGCCTGGCAGGGACCAGAGCGCTTCTCATGCATTCCTGGCCAAGAAGCACAGCAGCCAAACAAGTTGTGGAAGGCAAAAAGTCTGCTCGTCATCGCTACATGTCACGCTTTGGAAGAGATCCACGGTACCACTCACCTCTTCTTCCTCTTCTTCCTCTTCTTCTTCTTCTTCTTCTTCTTCTTCTTGTTCCTCCTCTTTTGTGCATGGTCAGTCCCACAACTCCTTGTCAAGGTTCTCCCTCTGCAGGAACCGCGGACAGCTTGGCCTCTATTCCTGCTGCTGCTCTCTGCAGCTCTGGGACTTGCCTTTGCCAGCCTGCAAGGGATCTTTTCTCATGCTAAACTGAAGAATGCCTCAGCCTACTCCTGGCTACACTTGGGCTTGAGCTAATGCTTGTGAGCCTGGGTTCTGAAACAGAGTCACAAAGGGAAAAAAAATGACATGAAATAACATAACATGAATTAACATAAAATCAAGAAAATTAATAAATTAACAACAAAATAAAGTAAAATTCATTGTGTTCTGTGTCCTTGACATTGATTTTGGAACTGAAAACCCTCTGTCCTTTCAGGCAAACAGTCTCTTAGATATTGGACTGGCGGACAGGAGAGAAGAGGAGAGGAGAGGAGAGGAGAGGAGAGGAGAGGAGAGGAGAGGAGAGGAGAGGAGAGGAGAGGAGAGCAGTTCTGCTCTGTCACGCCTGCAGTTCTGCGTGACAAGCCCTGAGCGAGCCCTGAGGCCTCCATACATGATACTACAGGCAGTATTGCTACTGGAAGGAAGGCTGCACTGGCAACAAATCCACACTGTCTTTTTGCAAAAAAGGGACTCTATTAGGTTGCGTACTCACCTGTTTTGTAGGTACAGGGACTGATTTGGAGCCAGCACCCCAAAGGCTTCCTCCAAAGGGCTGCACATATGCGGCTGTGTCACCCCCATGTCACAATGCCAGCACCCGGCAACGCGGTGGTCACCAGGCCCCACGCAGGATCCAGAGGAGCAGCCTCCCGTGTCCACTGCCAGAGCTGGCCCGGGGGCAGCCCCAGCACATCTGACAGGAAGCACTTGAGGAGCTGCTGGAATCACAGGCCAGGGGCTGAGGGAAGAACACCTTGCATGAGGCTGCTGGAGGTTCTCCGCTGCAAGACAATCTGCTGGCAGGGCCACCTTCCAAGCTCGGCTCATGGATGCAAATCCTTTTCAACTGGATAGCAGTGGCAAGACCAAGGCAATTCCTTCTTGAGGAGCACTGCACAGCTCACCATCCTCATCTCCTACAGAGCAACGCTCAGGAGCCGTAAGAGATAGGATGTCGAGGGCTTGCAAGGGCTTGCAAGGGCTTGCAAGGGCTTGCACTGCTTTGGAACACCCACTGGTGTCCTACACAGGGACAGCAAGGATTCTTGCCCACAAGGTCTATCAGCTCAGAGGCACTTGGGCACTCTGGCAAGTCCGCCAGATAGCTCCAGCTCAAGGGAGGATAGGGCTTGGGCAGCTCCTGGGAAGCACGAGCAGCCTGTGGGACAAGGAGCCAGGTCTGGCTCACATGCTCAGGGAACAGCCCATGGCCAGCACTGGGCTCAGCAAGGAACTTTTTCCCCTGGGGCACATTGGCACTGGTCCCCGGCGGTTTTTTGCCTTCCTCTCCAGTTCTCAGCACGGCCCCTTGCCACCATTTCTTTGGGCCATTTGGCCTGGGAGCCGGCTGCTCATGCTCCACCATGCTGGCAGCCGCAGCTGCCACTTCTCAGCTCTCCCTGCAGGTAACATGAACGCGTGGCAGGGACCAGAGCGCTTCTCATGCATCCCTGGCCAAGAAGCACAGCAGCCAAACAAGTTGTGGAAGGCAAAAAGTCTGCTCGTCATCGCTACATGTCACGCTTTGGAAGAGATGCGATGGTACCACTCACCTCTTCTTCCTCTTCTTCCTCTTCTTCTTCTTCTTCTTCTTCTTCTTCTTCTTCTTCCTCTTTTGTGCATGGTCAGTCCCACAACTCCTTGTCAAGGTTTTCCCTCTGCAGGAACCGCGGACAGCTTGGCCTCTATTCCTGCTGCTGCTCTCTGCAGCTCTGGTACTTGCCTTTGCCAGCCTGCAAGGGATCTTTTCTCATGCTAAACTGAAGAATGCCTCAGCCTACTCCTGGCTACACTTGGGCTTGAGCTAGTGCTTGTGAGCCTGGGTTCTGAAACAGAGTCACAAAGGGAAAGAAAATGACATGAAATAACATAACATGAATTAACATAAAATCAAGAAAATTAATAAATTAACAACAAAATAAAGTAAAATTCATTGTGTTATGTGTCCTTGACATTGATTTTGGAACTGAAAACCCTCTGTCCTTTCAGGCAAACAGTCTCTTAGATATTGGACTGGCGGACAGGAGAGAAGAGAGGAGGAGAGGAGAGGAGAGGAGAGGAGAGGAGAGGAGAGGAGAGGAGAGGAGAGGAGAGGAGAGGAGAGGAGAGGAGAGGAGAGGAGAGGAGAGGAGAGGAGAGGAGAGGAGAGGAGAGGAGAGCAGTTCTGCTCTGTCAGGCCTGCAGTTCTGTGTGACAAGCCCTGAGCGAGCCCTGAGGCCTCCATACATGATACTACAGGCAGTATTGCTACTGGAAGGAAGGCTGCACTGGCAACAAATCCACACTGTCTTTTTGCAAAAAAGGGACTCTATTAGGTTGCTTACTCCCCTATTTTGTATGTACAGGGACTGATTTGGAGCCAGCACCCCAAAGGCTTCCTCCAAAGGGCTGCACATATGCGGCTGTGTCACCCCCATGTCACAATGCCAGCACCCGGCAACGCAGTGGTCACCAGGCCCCACGCAGGATCCAGAGGAGCAGCCTCCCGTGTCCACTGCCAGAGCTGGCCTGGGGGCAGCCCCAGCACATCTGACAGGAAGCACTTGAGGAGCTGCTGGAATCACAGGCCAGGGGCTGAGGGAAGAAAACCTTGCATGAGGCTGCTGGAGGTTCTCCGCTGCAAGACAATCTGCTGGCAGGGCCACCTTCCAAGCTCGGCTCATGGATGCAAATCCTTTTCAACTGGATAGCAGTGGCAAGACCAAGGCAATTCCTTCTTGAGGAGCACTGCACAGCTCACCATCCTCATCTCCTACACAGCAACGCTCAGGAGCCCTAAGAGATAGGATGTCGAGGGCTTGCAAGGGCTTGCAAGGGCTTGCAGTGCTTTGGAACACCCACTGGTGTCCTACACAGGGACAGCAAGGATTCTTGCCCACAAGGTCTATCAGCTCAGAGGCACTTGGGCACTCTGGCAAGTCCGCCAGATAGCTCCAGCTCAAGGGAGGATAGGGCTTGGGCAGCTCCTGGGAAGCATAAGCAGCCTGTGGGACAAGGAGCCAGGTCTGGCTCACATGCTCAGGGAACAGCCCATGGCCAGCACTGGGCTCAGCAAGGAACTTTTTCCCCTGAGGCACATTGGCACTGGTCCCCGGCGGTTTTTTGCCTTCCTCTGCAGTTCTCAGCACGGCCCCTTGCCAACATTTCTTTGGGCCATTTGGCCTGGGAGCCGGCTGCTCATGCTCCACCATGCTGGCAGCCGCAGCTGCCACTTCTCAGCTCTCCCTGCAGCTAACACAAGAGCCTGGCAGGGACCAGAGCGCTTCTCATGCATCCCTGCCCAAGAAGCACAGCAGCCAAACAAGTTGTGGAAGGCAAAAAGTCTGCTCGTCATCGCTACATGTCACGCTTTGGAAGAGATGCCACGGTACCACTCACCTCTTCTTCCTCTTCTTCCTCTTCTTCTTCTTCTTCTTCTTCTTCTTCTTCTTCTTCTTCCTCTTTTGTGCATGGTCAGTCCCACAACTCCTTGTCAAGGTTCTCCCTCTGCAGGAACCGCGGACAGCTTGGCCTCTATTCCTGCTGCTGCTCTCTGCAGCTCTGGGACTTGCCTTTGCCAGCCTGCAAGGGATCTTTTCTCATGCTAAACTGAAGAATGCCTCAGCCTACTCCTGGCTGCACTTGGGCTTGAGCTAATGCTTGTGAGCCTGGGTTCTGAAACAGAGTCACAAAGGGAAAAAAAATGACATGAAATAACATAACATGAATTAACATAAAATCAAGAAAATAAATAAATTAACAACAAAATAAAATCAAATTCATTGTGTTATGTGTCCTTGACATTGATTTTGGAACTGAAAACCCTCTGTCCTTTCAGGCAAACAGTCTCTTAGATATTGGACTGGCGGACAGGAGAGAAGAGAAGAGGAGAGGAGAGGAGAGGAGAGGAGAGGAGAGGAGAGGAGAGGAGCGGAGAGGAGAGGAGAGGAGAGGAGAGGAGAGGAGAGGAGAGGAGAGGAGAGGAGAGGAGAGGAGAGGAGAGCAGTTCTGCTCTGTCAGGCCTGCAGTTCTGCGTGACAAGCCCTGAGCGAGCCCTGAGGCCTCCATACATGATACTACAGGCAGTATTGCTACTGGAAGGAAGGCTGCACTGGCAACAAATCCACACTGTCTTTTTGCAAAAAAGGGACTCTATTAGGTTGCTTACTCCCCTATTTCGTAGGTACAGGGACTGATTTGGAGCCAGCACCCCAAAGGCTTCCTCCAAAGGGCTGCACATATGCGGCTGTGTCACCCCCATGTCACAATGCCAGCACCCGGCAACGCAGTGGTCACCAGGCCCCACGCAGGATCCAGAGGAGCAGCCTCCCGTGTCCACTGCCAGAGCTGGCCCGGGGGCAGCCCCAGCACATCTGACAGGAAGCACTTGAGGAGCTGCTGGAATCACAGGCCAGGGGCTGAGGGAAGAAAACCTTGCATGAGGCTGCTGGAGGTTCTCCGCTGCAAGACAATCTGCTGGCAGGGCCACCTTCCAAGCTCGGCTCATGGATGCAAATCCTTTTCAACTGGATAGCAGTGGCAAGACCAAGGCAATTCCTTCTTGAGGAGCACTGCACAGCTCACCATCCTCATCTCCTACAGAGCAACGCTCAGGAGCCGTAAGAGATAGGATGTCGAGGGCTTGCAAGGGCTTGCAGTGCTTTGGAACACCCACTGGTGTCCTACACAGGGACAGCAAGGATTCTTGCCCACAAGGTCTATCAGCTCAGAGGCACTTGGGCACTCTGGCAAGTCCGCCAGATAGCTCCAGCTCAAGGGAGGATAGGGCTTGGGCAGCTCCTGGGAAGCATGAGCAGCCTGTGGGACAAGGAGCCAGGTCTGGCTCACATGCTCAGGGAACAGCCCATGGCCAGCACTGGGCTCAGCAAGGAACTTTTTCCCCTGAGGCACATTGGCACTGGTCCCCGGCGGTTTTTTGCCTTCCTCTGCACTTCTCAGCACGGCCCCTTGCCACCATTTCTTTGGGCCATTTGGCCTGGGAGCCGGCTGCTCATGCTCCACCATGCTGGCAGCCGCAGCTGCCACTTCTCAGCTCTCCCTGCAGGTAACACAAGCGCCTGGCAGGGACCAGAGCGCTTCTCATGCATCCCTGCCCAAGAAGCACAGCAGCCAAACAAGTTGTGGAAGGCAAAAAGTCTGCTCGTCATCGCTACATGTCACGCTTTGGAAGAGATGCCACGGTACCACTCACCTCTTCTTCCTCTTCTTCCTCTTCTTCTTCTTCTTCTTCTTCTTCTTCTTCTTCTTCTTCCTCTTTTGTGCATGGTCAGTCCCACAACTCCTTGTCAAGGTTCTCCCTCTGCAGGAACCGCGGACAGCTTGGCCTCTATTCCTGCTGCTGCTCTCTGCAGCTCTGGGACTTGCCTTTGCCAGCCTGCAAGGGATATTTTCTCAGGCTAAACTGAAGAATGCCTCAGCCTACTCCTGGCTACACTTGGGCTTGAGCTAATGCTTGTGAGCCTGGGTTCTGAAACAGAGTCACAAAGGGAAAAAAAATGACATGAAATAACATAACATGAATTAACATAAAATCAAGAAAATTAATAAATTAACAACAAAATAAAATAAAATTCATTGTGTTATGTGTCCTTGACATTGATTTTGGAACTGAAACCCCTCTGTCCTTTCAGGCAAACAGTCTCTTAGATATTGGACTGGTGGACAGGAGAGAAGAGGAGAGGAGCGGAGAGGAGAGGAGAGGAGAGGAGAGGAAAGGAGAGGAGAGGAGAGGAGAGAAGAGGAGAGGAGAGGAGAGGAGAGGAGAGGAGAGGAGAGGAGAGGAGAGGAGAGGAGGGGAGAGGAGAGGAGAGGAGAGGAGAGGAGAGGAGAGGAGAGGAGAGAAGAGGAGAGGAGAGGAGAGGAGAGGAAAGGAGAGGAGAGGAGAGGAGCGGAGAGGAGAGGAGAGGAGAGGAGAGGAGAGGAGAGGAGAGGAGAGGAGAGCAGTTCTGCTCTGTCAGGCCTGCAGTTCTGCGTGACAAGCCCTGAGCGAGCCCTGAGGCCTCCATACATGATACTACAGGCAGTATTGCTACTGGAAGGAAGGCTGCACTGACAACAAATCCACACTGTCTTTTTGCAAAAAAGGGACTCTATTAGGTTGCTTACTCCCCTATTTCGTAGCTACAGGGACTGATTTGGAGCCAGCACCCCAAAGGCTTCCTCCAAAGGGCTGCACATATGCGGCTGTGTCACCCCCATGTCACAATGCCAGCACCCGGCAACGCAGTGGTCACCAGGCCCCACGCAGGATCCAGAGGAGCAGCCTCCCGTGTCCACTGCCAGAGCTGGCCCGGGGGCAGCCCCAGCACATCTGACAGGAAGCACTTGAGGAGCTGCTGGAATCACAGGCCAGGGGCTGAGGGAAGAAAACCTTGCATGAGGCTGCTGGAGGTTCTCCGCTGCAAGACAATCTGCTGGCAGGGCCACCTTCCAAGCTCGGCTCATGGATGCAAATCCTTTTCAACTGGATAGCAGTGGCAAGACCAAGGCAATTCCTTCTTGAGGAGCACTGCACAGCTCACCATCCTCATCTCCTACAGAGCAACGCTCAGGAGCCCTAAGAGATAGGATGTCGAGGGCTTGCAAGGGCTTGCAAGGGCTTGCAGTGCTTTGGAACACCCACTGGTGTCCTACACAGGGACAGCAAGGATTCTTGCCCACAAGGTCTATCAGCTCAGAGGCACTTGGGCACTCTGGCAAGTCCGCCAGATAGCTCCAGCTCAAGGGAGGATAGGGCTTGGGCAGCTCCTGGGAAGCATGAGCAGCCTGTGGGACAAGGAGCCAGGTCTGGCTCACATGCTCAGGGAACAGCCCATGGCCAGCACTGGGCTCAGCAAGGAACTTTTTCCCCTGGGGCACATTGGCACTGGTCCCCGGCGGTTTTTTGCCTTCCTCTGCAGTTCTCAGCACGGCCCCTTGCCACCATTTCTTTGGGCCATTTGGCCTGGGAGCTGGCTGCTCATGCTCCACCATGCTGGCAGCCGCAGCTGCCACTTCTCAGCTCTCCCTGCAGGTAACACGAACGCCTGGCAGGGACCAGAGCGCTTCTCATGCATCCCTGCCCAAGAAGCACAGCAGCCAAACAAGTTGTGGAAGGCAAAAAGTCTGCTCGTCATCGCTACATGTCACGCTTTGGAAGAGATGCCACGGTACCACTCACCTCTTCTTCCTCTTCTTCCTCTTCTTCTTCTTCTTCTTCTTCTTCTTCTTCTTCTTCTTCCTCTTTTGTGCATGGTCAGTCCCACAACTCCTTGTCAAGGTTCTCCCTCTGCAGGAACCGCGGACAGCTTGGCCTCTATTCCTGCTGCTGCTCTCTGCAGCTCTGGGACTTGCCTTTGCCAGCCTGCAAGGGATCTTTTCTCATGCTAAACTGAAGAATGCCTCAGCCTACTCCTGGCTACACTTGGGCTTGAGCTAATGCTTGTGAGCCTGGGTTCTGAAACAGAGTCACAAAGGGGAAAAAAATGACATGAAATAACATAACATGAATTAACATAAAATCAAGAAAATTAATAAATTAACAACAAAATAAAATCAAATTCATTGTGTTATGTGTCCTTGACATTGATTGTGGAACTGAAAACCCTCTGTCCCTTCAGGCAAACAGTCTCTTAGATATCGGACTGGCGGACAGGAGAGAAGAGGAGGGGAGAGGAGAGGAGAGGAGAAGAGAGGAGAGGAGAGGAGAGGAGAGGAGAGGAGAGGAGAGGAGAGGAGAGGACAGGAGAGGAGAGGAGAGGAGAGGAGAGGGGAGGAGAGGAGAGGAGAGGAGAGCAGTTCTGCTCTGTCAGGCCTGCAGTTCTGCGTGACAAGCCCTGAGCGAGCCCTGAGGCCTCCATACATGATACTACAGGCAGTATTGCTACTGGAAGGAAGGCTGCACTGGCAACAAATCCACACTGTCTTTTTGCAAAAAAAGGGACTCTATTAGGTTGCTTACTCCCCTATTTCGTAGGTACAGGGACTGATTTGGAGCCAGCACCCCAAAGGCTTCCTCCAAAGGGCTGCACATATGCGGCTGTGTCACCCCCATGTCACAATGCCAGCACCCGGCAACGCAGTGGTCACCAGGCCCCACGCAGGATCCAGAGGAGCAGCCTCCCGTGTCCACTGCCAGAGCTGGCCCGGGGGCAGCCCCAGCACATCTGACAGGAAGCACTTGAGGAGCTGCTGGAATCACAGGCCAGGGGCTGAGGGAAGAAAACCTTGCATGAGGCTGCTGGAGGTTCTCCGCTGCAAGACAATCTGCTGGCAGGGCCACCTTCCAAGCTCGGCTCATGGATGCAAATCCTTTTCAACTGGATAGCAGTGGCAAGACCAAGGCAATTCCTTCTTGAGGAGCACTGCACAGCTCACCATCCTCATCTCCTACACAGCAACGCTCAGGAGCCCTAAGAGATAGGATGTCGAGGGCTTGCAAGGGCTTGCAAGGGCTTGCAGTGCTTTGGAACACCCACTGGTGTCCTACACAGGGACAGCAAGGATTCTTGCCCACAAGGTCTATCAGCTCAGAGGCACTTGGGCACTCTGGCAAGTCCGCCAGATAGCTCCAGCTCAAGGGAGGATATGGCTTGGGCAGCTCCTGGAAAGCATGAGCAGCCTGTGGGACAAGGAGCCAGGTCTGGCTCACATGCTCAGGGAACAGCCCGTGGCCAGCACTGGGCTCAGCAAGGAACTTTTTCCCCTGGGGCACATTGGCACTGGTCCCCGGCGGTTTTTTGCCTTCCTCTGCAGTTCTCAGCACGGCCCCTTGCCACCATTTCTTTGGGCCATTTGGCCTGGGAGCCGGCTGCTCATGCTCCACCATGCTGGCAGCTGCAGCTGCCACTTCTCAGCTCTCCCTGCAGCTAACACGAACGCCTGGCAGGGACCAGAGCGCTTCTCATGCATTCCTGGCCAAGAAGCACAGCAGCCAAACAAGTTGTGGAAGGCAAAAAGTCTGCTCGTCATCGCTACATGTCACGCTTTGGAAGAGATCCACGGTACCACTCACCTCTTCTTCCTCTTCTTCCTCTTCTTCTTCTTCTTCTTCTTCTTCTTCTTGTTCCTCCTCTTTTGTGCATGGTCAGTCCCACAACTCCTTGTCAAGGTTCTCCCTCTGCAGGAACCGCGGACAGCTTGGCCTCTATTCCTGCTGCTGCTCTCTGCAGCTCTGGGACTTGCCTTTGCCAGCCTGCAAGGGATCTTTTCTCATGCTAAACTGAAGAATGCCTCAGCCTACTCCTGGCTACACTTGGGCTTGAGCTAATGCTTGTGAGCCTGGGTTCTGAAACAGAGTCACAAAGGGAAAAAAAATGACATGAAATAACATAACATGAATTAACATAAAATCAAGAAAATTAATAAATTAACAACAAAATAAAGTAAAATTCATTGTGTTATGTGTCCTTGACATTGATTTTGGAACTGAAAACCCTCTGTCCTTTCAGGCAAACAGTCTCTTAGATATTGGACTGGCGGACAGGAGAGAAGAGGAGAGGAGAGGAGAGGAGAGGAGAGGAGAGGAGAGGAGAGGAGAGGAGAGGAGAGGAGAGGAGAGGAGAGGAGAGGAGAGGAGAGCAGTTCTGCTCTGTCAGGCCTGCAGTTCTGCATGACAAGCCCTGAGCGAGCCCTGAGGCCTCCATACATGATACTACAGGCAGTATTGCTACTGGAAGGAAGGCTGCACTGGCAACAAATCCACACTGTCTTTTTGCAAAAAAGGGACTCTATTAGGTTGCGTACTCACCTGTTTTGTAGGTACAGGGACTGATTTGGAGCCAGCACCCCAAAGGCTTCCTCCAAAGGGCTGCACATATGCGGCTGTGTCACCCCCATGTCACAATGCCAGCACCCGGCAACGCGGTGGTCACCAGGCCCCACGCAGGATCCAGAGGAGCAGCCTCCCGTGTCCACTGCCAGAGCTGGCCCGGGGGCAGCCCCAGCACATCTGACAGGAAGCACTTGAGGAGCTGCTGGAATCACAGGCCAGGGGCTGAGGGAAGAAAACCTTGCATGAGGCTGCTGGAGGTTCTCCGCTGCAAGACAATCTGCTGGCAGGGCCACCTTCCAAGCTCGGCTCATGGATGCAAATCCTTTTCAACTGGATAGCAGTGGCAAGACCAAGGCAATTCCTTCTTGAGGAGCACTGCACAGCTCACCATCCTCATCTCCTACAGAGCAACGCTCAGGAGCCGTAAGAGATAGGATGTCGAGGGCTTGCAAGGGCTTGCAAGGGCTTGCAGTGCTTTGGAACACCCACTGGTGTCCTACACAGGGACAGCAAGGATTCTTGCCCACAAGGTCTATCAGCTCAGAGGCACTTGGGCACTCTGGCAAGTCCGCCAGATAGCTCCAGCTCAAGGGAGGATAGGGCTTGGGCAGCTCCTGGGAAGCATAAGCAGCCTGTGGGACAAGGAGCCAGGTCTGGCTCACATGCTCAGGGAACAGCCCATGGCCAGCACTGGGCTCAGCAAGGAACTTTTTCCCCTGAGGCACATTGGCACTGGTCCCCGGCGGTTTTTTGCCTTCCTCTGCAGTTCTCAGCACGGCCCCTTGCCAACATTTCTTTGGGCCATTTGGCCTGGGAGCCGGCTGCTCATGCTCCACCATGCTGGCAGCCGCAGCTGCCACTTCTCAGCTCTCCCTGCAGCTAACACAAGAGCCTGGAAGGGACCAGAGCGCTTCTCATGCATCCCTGGCCAAGAAGCACAGCAGCCAAACAAGTTGTGGAAGGCAAAAAGTCTGCTCGTCATCGCTACATGTCACGCTTTGGAAGAGATGCCACGGTACCACTCACCTCTTCTTCCTCTTCTTCCTCTTCTTCTTCTTCTTCTTCTTCTTCTTCTTCTTCTTCTTCCTCTTTTGTGCATGGTCAGTCCCACAACTCCTTGTCAAGGTTCTCCCTCTGCAGGAACCGCGGACAGCTTGGCCTCTATTCCTGCTGCTGCTCTCTGCAGCTCTGGGACTTGCCTTTGCCAGCCTGCAAGGGATCTTTTCTCATGCTAAACTGAAGAATGCCTCAGCCTACTCCTGGCTGCACTTGGGCTTGAGCTAATGCTTGTGAGCCTGGGTTCTGAAACAGAGTCACAAAGGGAAAAAAAATGACATGAAATAACATAACATGAATTAACATAAAATCAAGAAAATTAATAAATTAACAACAAAATAAAATCAAATTCATTGTGTTATGTGTCCTTGACATTGATTTTGGAACTGAAAACCCTCTGTCCTTTCAGGCAAACAGTCTCTTAGATATTGGACTGGCAGACAGGAGAGAAGAGAAGAGGAGAGGAGAGGAGAGGACAGGAGAGGAGAGGAGAGGAGAGGAGCGGAGAGGAGAGGAGCGGAGAGGAGAGGAGAGGAGAGGAGAGGAGAGGAGAGGAGAGGAGAGGAGAGGAGAGGAGAGGAGAGGAGAGGAGAGGAGAGGAGAGGAGAGGAGAGCAGTTCTGCTCTGTCAGGCCTGCAGTTCTGCGTGACAAGCCCTGAGCGAGCCCTGAGGCCTCCATACATGATACTACAGGCAGTATTGCTACTGGAAGGAAGGCTGCACTGGCAACAAATCCACACTGTCTTTTTGCAAAAAAGGGACTCTATTAGGTTGCTTACTCCCCTATTTTGTAGCTACAGGGACTGATTTGGAGCCAGCACCCCAAAGGCTTCCTCCAAAGGGCTGCACATATGCGGCTGTGTCACCCCCATGTCACAATGCCAGCACCCGGCAACGCAGTGGTCACCAGGCCCCACGCAGGATCCAGAGGAGCAGCCTCCCGTGTCCACTGCCAGAGCTGGCCCGGGGGCAGCCCCAGCACATCTGACAGGAAGCACTTGAGGAGCTGCTGGAATCACAGGCCAGGGGCTGAGGGAAGAACACCTTGCATGAGGCTGCTGGAGGTTCTCCGCTGCAAGACAATCTGCTGGCAGGGCCACCTTCCGAGCTCGGCTCATGGATGCAAATCCTTTTCAACTGGATAGCAGTGGCAAGACCAAGGCAATTCCTTCTTGAGGAGCACTGCACAGCTCACCATCCTCATCTCCTACAGAGCTCAGGAGCCGTAAGAGATAGGATGTCGAGGGCTTGCAAGGGCTTGCAAGGGCTTGCAGTGCTTTGGAACACCCACTGGTGTCCTACACAGGGACAGCAAGGATTCTTGCCCACAAGGTCCATCAGCTCAGAGGCACTTGGGCACTCTGGCAAGTCCGCCAGATAGCTCCAGCTCAAGGGAGGATAGGGCTTGGGCAGCTCCTGGGAAGCATGAGCAGCCTGTGGGACAAGGAGCCAGGTCTGGCTCACATGCTCAGGGAACAGCCCATGGCCAGCACTGGGCTCAGCAAGGAACTTTTTCCCCCGGGGCACATTGGCACTGGTCCCCGGCGGTTTTTTGCCTTCCTCTGCAGTTCTCAGCATGGCCCCTTGCCACCATTTCTTTGGGCCATTTGGCCTGGGAGCCGGCTGCTCATGCTCCACCATGCTGGCAGCCGCAGCTGCCACTTCTCAGCTCTCCCTGCAGCTAACACAAGCGCCTGGCAGGGACCAGAGCACTTCTCATGCATCCCTGGCCAAGAAGCACAGCAGCCAAACAAGTTGTGCAAGGCAAAAAGTCTGCTCGTCATCGCTACATGTCACGCTTTGGAAGAGATGCCACGGTACCACTCACCTCTTCTTCCTCTTCTTCCTCTTCTTCTTCTTCTTCTTCTTCTTCTTCTTCCTCTTTTGTGCATGGTCAGTCCCAAAACTCCTTGTCAAGGTTCTCCCTCTGCAGGAACCGCGGACAGCTTGGCCTCTATTCCTGCTGCTGCTCTCTGCAGCTCTGGGACTTGCCTTTTTCAGCCTGCAAGGGATCTTTTCTCCTGCTAAACTGAAGAATGCCTCAGCCTACTCCTGGCTACACTTGGGCTTGAGCTAATGCTTGTGAGCCTGGGTTCTGAAACAGAGTCACAAAGGGAAAAAAAATGACATGAAATAACATAACATGAATTAACATAAAATCAAGAAAATTAATAAATTATCAACAAAATAAAATAAAATCCATTGTGTTATGTGTCCTTGACATTGATTTTGGAACTGAAAACCCTCTGTCCTTTCAGGCAAACAGTCTCTTAGATATTGGACTGGCGGACAGAAGAGAAGAGGAGAGGAGAGGAGAGGAGAGGAGAGGAGAGGAGAGGAGAGGAGAGGAGAGGAGAGGAGAGGAGAGGAGAGGAGAGGAGAGCAGTTCTGCTCTGTCAGGCCTACAGTTCTGCGTGACAAGCCCTGAGCGAGCCCTGAGGCCTCCATACATGATACTACAGGCAGTATTGCTACTGGAAGGAAGGCTGCACTGGCAACAAATCCACACTGTCTTTTTGCAAAAAAGGGACTCTATTAGGTTGCTTACTCCCCTATTTTGTAGCTACAGGGACTGATTTGGAGCCAGCACCCCAAAGGCTTCCTCCAAAGGGCTGCACATATGCAGATGTGTCACCCCCATGTCACAATGCCAGCACCCGGCAACGCAGTGGTCACCAGGCCCCACGCAGGATCCAGAGGAGCAGCCTCCCGTGTCCACTGCCAGAGCTGGCCCGGGGGCAGCCCCAGCACATCTGACAGGAAGCACTTGAGGAGCTGCTGGAATCACAGGCCAGGGGCTGAGGGAAGAAAACCTTGCATGAGGCTGCTGGAGGTTCTCCGCTGCAAGACAATCTGCTGGCAGGGCCACCTTCCAAGCTCGGCTCACGGATGCAAATCCTTTTCAACTGGATAGCAGTGGCAAGACCAAGGCAATTCCTTCTTGAGGAGCACTGCACAGCTCACCATCCTCATCTCCTACAGAGCAACGCTCAGGAGCCCTAAGAGATAGGATGTCGAGGGCTTGCAAGGGCTTGCAAGGGCTTGCAGTGCTTTGGAACACCCACTGGTGTCCTACACAGGGACAGCAAGGATTCTTGCCCACAAGGTCTATCAGCTCAGAGCCACTTCGGCACTCTGGCAAGTCCGCGACATAGCTCCAGCTCAAGGGAGGATAGGGCTTGGGCAGCTCCTGGGAAGCATGAGCAGCCTGTGGGACAAGGAGCCAGGTCTGGCTCACATCCTCAGGGAACAGCCCATGGCCAGCACTGGGCTCAGCAAGGAACTTTTTCCCCTGGGGCACATTGGCACTGGTCCCCGGCGGTTTTTTGCCTTCCTCTGCAGTTCTCAGCACGGCCCCTTGCCACCATTTCTTTGGGCCATTTGGCCTGGGAGCCGGCTGCTCATGCTCCACCATGCTGGCAGCCGCAGCTGCCACTTCTCAGCTCTCCCTGCAGCTAACACAAGCGCCTGGCAGGGACCAGAGCGCTTCTCATGCATCCCTGGCCAAGAAGCACAGCAGCCAAACAAGTTGTGGAAGGCAAAAAGTCTGCTCGTCATCGCTACATGTCACGCTTTGGAAGAGATGCCACGGTACCACTCACCTCTTCTTCCTCTTCTTCCTCTTCTTCTTCCTCTTCTTCTTCTTCTTCTTCTTCTTCTTCTTCTTCTTCTTCCTCTTTTGTGCATGGTCAGTCCCACAACTCCTTGTCAAGGTTCTCCCTCTGCAGGAATCGCGGACAGCTTGGCCTCTACTCCTGCTGCTGCTCTCTGCAGCTCTGGGACTTGCCTTTGCCAGCCTGCAAGGGATCTTTTCTCCTGCTAAACTGAAGAATGCCTCAGCCTACTCCTGGCTACACTTGGGCTTGAGCTAATGCTTGTGAGCCTGGGTTCTGAAACAGAGTCACAAAGGGAAAAAAAATGACATGAAATAACATAACATGAATTAACATAAAATCAAGAAAATTAATAAATTAACAACAAAATAAAATAAAATTCATTGTGTTCTGTGTCCTTGACATTGATTTTGGAACTGAAAACCCTCTGTCCTTTCAGGCAAACAGTCTCTTAGATATTGGACTGGCGGACAGGAGAGGAGAGGAGAGGAGAGGAGAGGAGAGGAGAGGAGAGGAGAGGAGAGGGGAGCAGTTCTGCTCTGTCAGGCCTGCAGTTCTGTGTGACAAGCCCTGAGCGAGCCCTGAGGCCTCCATACATGATACTACAGGCAGTATTGCTACTGGAAGGAAGGCTGCACTGGCAACAAATCCACACTGTCTTTTTGCAAAAAAGGGACTCTATTAGGTTGCTTACTCCCCTATTTTGTAGGTACAGGGACTGATTTGGAGCCAGCACCCCAAAGGCTTCCTCCAAAGGGCTGCACATATGCAGATGTGTCACCCCCATGTCACAATGCCAGCACCCGGCAACGCAGCGGTCACCAGGCCCCACGCAGGATCCAGAGGAGCAGCCTCCCGTGTCCACTGCCAGAGCTGGCCCGGGGGCAGCCCCAGCACATCTGACAGGAAGCACTTGAGGAGCTGCTGGAATCACAGGCCAGGGGCTGAGGGAAGAAAACCTTGCATGAGGCTGCTGGAGGTTCTCCGCTGCAAGACAATCTGCTGGCAGGGCCACCTTCCAAGCTCGGCTCATGGATGCAAATCCTTTTCAACTGGATAGCAGTGGCAAGACCAAGGCAATTCCTTCTTGAGGAGCACTGCACAGCTCACCATCCTCATCTCCTACAGAGCAACGCTCAGGAGCCATAAGAGATAGGATGTCGAGGGCTTGCAAGGGCTTGCAAGGGCTTGCAGTGCTTTGGAACACCCACTGGTGTCCTACACAGGGACAGCAAGGATTCTTGCCCACAAGGTCTATCAGCTCAGAGGCACTTGGGCACTCTGGCAAGTCCGCCAGATAGCTCCAGCTCAAGGGAGGATAGGGCTTGGGCAGCTCCTGGGAAGCACGAGCAGCCTGTGGGACAAGGAGCCAGGTCTGGGTCACATTCTCAAGGAACAGCCCATGGCCAGCACTGGGCTCAGCAAGGAACTTTTTCCCCCGGGGCACATTGGCACTGGTCCCCGGCGGTTTTTTGCCTTCCTCTGCAGTTCTCAGCACGGCCCCTTGCCACCATTTCTTTGGGCCATTTGGCCTGGGAGCCGGCTGCTCATGCTCCACCATGCTGGCAGCCGCAGCTGCCACTTCTCAGCTCTCCCTGCAGCTAACACAAGCGCCTGGCAGGGACCAGAGCGCTTCTCATGCATCCCTGGCCAAGAAGCACAGCAGCCAAACAAGTTGTGGAAGGCAAAAAGTCTGCTCGTCATCGCTAC
This sequence comes from Caloenas nicobarica, assembly GCF_036013445.1. Taxonomy (NCBI): domain Eukaryota; kingdom Metazoa; phylum Chordata; class Aves; order Columbiformes; family Columbidae; genus Caloenas; species Caloenas nicobarica. The sequence continues at coordinate 19,550,611 of NC_088258.1, forward strand.
ATGTCACGCTTTGGAAGAGATACCACGGTACCACTCACCTCTTCTTCCTCTTCTTCCTCTTCTTCTTCTTCTTCTTCTTCTTCTTCTTCTTCTTCTTCTTCCTCTTTTGTGCATCGTCAGTCCCACAACTCCTTGTCAAGGTTCTCCCTCTGCAGGAACCGCGGACAGCTTGGCCTCTATTCCTGCTGCTGCTCTCTGCAGCTCTGGGACTTGCCTTTGCCAGCCTGCAAGGGATCTTTTCTCATGCTAAACTGAAGAATGCCTCAGCCTACTCCTGGCTACACTTGGGCTTGAGCTAATGCTTGTGAGCCTGGGTTCTGAAACAGAGTCACAAAGGGGAAAAAAATGACATGAAATAACATAACATGAATTAACATAAAATCAAGAAAATTAATAAATTAACAACAAAATAAAATAAAATTCATTGTGTTCTGTGTCCTTGACATTGATTTTGGAACTGAAAACCCTCTGTCCTTTCAGGCAAACAGTCTCTTAGATACTGGACTGGCGGACAGGAGAGAAGAGGAGAGGAGAGGAGAGGAGAGGAGAGGAGAGGAGAGGAGAGGAGAGGAGAGGAGAGGAGAGGAGAGGAGAGGAGAGGAGAGGAGAGGAGAGGAGAGGAGAGGAGAGGAGAGGAGAGCAGTTCTGCTCTGTCAGGCCTGCAGTTCTGCGTGACAAGCCCTGAGCGAGCCCTGAGGCCTCCATACATGATACTACAGGCAGTATTGCTACTGGAAGGAAGGCTGCACTGGCAACAAATCCACACTGTCTTTTTGCAAAAAAGGGACTCTATTAGGTTGCTTACTCCCCTATTTTGTAGGTACAGGGACTGATTTGGAGCCAGCACCCCAAAGGCTTCCTCCAAAGGGCTGCACATATGCGGCTGTGTCACCCCCATGTCACAATGCCAGCACCCGGCAACGCAGTGGTCATCAGGCCCCACGCAGGATCCAGAGGAGCAGCCTCCCGTGTCCACTGCCAGAGCTGGCCCGGGGGCAGCCCCAGCACATCTGACAGGAAGCACTTGAGGAGCTGCTGGAATCACAGGCCAGGGCCTGAGGGAAGAAAACCTTGCAGGAGGCTGCTGGAGGTTCTCCGCTGCAAGACAATCTGCTGGCAGGGCCACCTTCCAAGCTCGGCTCATGGATGCAAATCCTTTTCAACTGGATAGCAGTGGCAAGACCAAGGCAATTCCTTCTTGAGGAGCACTGCACAGCTCACCATCCTCATCTCCTACACAGCAACGCTCAGGAGCCCTAAGAGATAGGATGTCGAGGGCTTGCAAGGGCTTGCAAGGGCTTGCAGTGCTTTGGAACACCCACTGGTGTCCTACACAGGGACAGCAAGGATTCTTGCCCACAAGGTCTATCAGCTCAGAGGCACTTGGGCACTCTGGCAAGTCCGCCAGATAGCTCCAGCTCAAGGGAGGATAGGGCTTGGGCAGCTCCTGCGAAGCATGAGCAGCCTGTGGGACAAGGAGCCAGGTCTGGCTCACATGCTCAGGGAACAGCCCATGGCCAGCACTGGGCTCAGCAAGGAACTTTTTCCCCTGGGGCACATTGGCACTGGTCCCCGGCGGTTTTTTGCCTTCCTCTGCACTTCTCAGCACGGCCCCTTGCCACCATTTCTTTGGGCCATTTGGCCTGGGAGCCGGCTGCTCATGCTCCACCATGCTGGCAGCCGCAGCTGCCACTTCTCAGCTCTCCCTGCAGCTAACACAAGCGCCTGGCAGGGACCAGAGCGCTTCTCATGCATCCCTGCCCAAGAAGCACTGCAGCCAAACAAGTTGTGGAAGGCAAAAAGTCTGCTCGTCATCGCTACATGTCACACTTTGGAAGAGATGCCACGGTACCACTCACCTCTTCTTCCTCTTCTTCCTCTTCTTCTTCTTCTTCTTCTTCTTCTTCTTCTTCTTCTTCTTCTTCTTCCTCTTTTGTGCATGGTCAGTCCCACAACTCCTTGTCAAGGTTCTCCCTCTGCAGGAACCGCGGACAGCTTGGCCGCTATTCTTGCTGCTGCTCTCTGCAGCTCTGGGACTTGCCTTTGCCAGCCTGCAAGGGATCTTTTCTCATGCTAAACTGAAGAATGCCTCAGCCTACTCCTGGCTACACTTGGGCTTGAGCTAATGCTTGTGAGCCTGGGTTCTGAAATAGAGTCACAAAGGGGAAAAAAATGACATGAAATAACATAACATGAATTAACATAAAATCAAGAAAATTAATAAATTAACAACAAAATAAAATAAAATTCATTGTGTTCTGTGTCCTTGACATTGATTTTGGAACTGAAAACCCTCTGTCCTTTCAGGCAAACAGTCTCTTAGATATTGGACTGGCGGACAGGAGAGAAGAGGAGAGGAGAGGAGAGGAGAGGAGAGGAGAGGAGAGGAGAGGAGAGGAGAGGAGAGGAGAGGAGAGGAGAGCAGTTCTGCTCTGTCAGGCCTGCAGTTCTGCGTGACAAGCCCTGAGCGAGCCCTGAGGCCTCCATACATGATACTACAGGCAGTATTGCTACTGGAAGGAAGGCTGCACTGGCAACAAATCCACACTGTCTTTTTGCAAAAAAGGGACTCTATTAGGTTGCTTACTCCCCTATTTTGTAGGTACAGGGACTGATTTGGAGCCAGCACCCCAAAGGCTTCCTCCAAAGGGCTGCACATATGCGGCTGTGTCACCCCCATGTCACAATGCCAGCACCCGGCAACGCAGTGGTCACCAGGCCCCACGCAGGATCCAGAGGAGCAGCCTCCCGTGTCCACTGCCAGAGCTGGCCCGGGGGCAGCCCCAGCACATCTGACAGGAAGCACTTGAGGAGCTGCTGGAATCACAGGCCAGGGGCTGAGGGAAGAAAACCTTGCAGGAGGCTGCTGGAGGTTCTCCGCTGCAAGACAATCTGCTGGCAGGGCCACCTTCCAAGCTCGGCTCATGGATGCAAATCCTTTTCAACTGGATAGCAGTGGCAAGACCAAGGCAATTCCTTCTTGAGGAGCACTGCACAGCTCACCATCCTCATCTCCTACAGAGCAACGCTCAGGAGCCCTAAGAGATAGGATGTCGAGGGCTTGCAAGGGCTTGCAAGGGCTTGCAGTGCTTTGGAACACCCACTGGTGTCCTACACAGGGACAGCAAGGATTCTTGCCCACAAGGTCTATCAGCTCAGAGGCACTTGGGCACTCTGGCAAGTCCGCCAGATAGCTCCAGCTCAAGGGAGGATAGGGCTTGGGCAGCTCCTGCGAAGCATGAGCAGCCTGTGGGACAAGGAGCCAGGTCTGGCTCACATGCTCAGGGAACAGCCCATGGCCAGCACTGGGCTCAGCAAGGAACTTTTTCCCCTGGGGCACATTGGCACTGGTCCCCGGCGGTTTTTTGCCTTCCTCTGCAGTTCTCAGCACGGCCCCTTGCCACCATTTCTTTGGGCCATTTGGCCTGGGAGCCGGCTGCTCATGCTCCACCATGCTGGCAGCCGCAGCTGCCACTTCTCAGCTCTCCCTGCAGCTAACACAAGCACCTGGCAGGGACCAGAGCGCTTCTCATGCATCCCTGGCCAAGAAGCACAGCAGCCAAACAAGTTGTGGAAGGCAAAAAGTCTGCTCGTCATCGCTACATGTCACGCTTTGGAAGAGATGCCACGGTACCACTCACCTCTTCTTCCTCTTCTTCCTCTTCTTCCTCTTCTTCTTCTTCTTCTCCTTCTTCTTCTTCTTCTTCTTCTTCCTCTTTTGTGCATGGTCAGTCCCACAACTCCTTGTCAAGGTTCTCCCTCTGCAGGAACCGCGGACAGCTTGGCCTCTATTCCTGCTGCTGCTCTCTGCAGCTCTGGGACTTGCCTTTGCCAGCCTGCAAGGGATCTTTTCTCATGCTAAACTGAAGAATGCCTCAGCCTACTCCTGGCTACACTTGGGCTTGAGCTAATGCTTGTGAGCCTGGGTTCTGAAACAGAGTCACAAAGGGAAAAAAAATGACATGAAATAACATAACATGAATTAACATAAAATCAAGAAAATTAATAAATTAACAACAAAATCAAATCAAATTCATTGTGTTCTGTGTCCTTGACATTGATTTTGGAACTGAAAACCCTCTGTCCTTTCAGGCAAACAGTCTCTTAGATATTGGACTGGCGGACAGGAGAGAAGAGGAGAGGAGAGGAGAGGAGAGGAGAGGAGAGGAGAGGAGAGGAGAGGAGAGGAGAGGAGAGGAGAGGAGAGGAGAGGAGAGGAGAGGAGAGGAGAGGAGAGCAGTTCTGCTCTGTCAGGCCTGCAGTTCTGCGTGACAAGCCCTGAGCGAGCCCTGAGGCCTCCATACATGATACTACAGGCAGTATTGCTACTGGAAGGAAGGCTGCACTGGCAACAAATCCACACTGTCTTTTTGCAAAAAAGGGACTCTATTAGGTTGCTTAGTCCCCTATTTTGTAGCTACAGGGACTGATTTGGAGCCAGCACCCCAAAGGCTTCCTCCAAAGGGCTGCACATATGCGGCTGTGTCACCCCCATGTCACAATGCCAGCACCCGGCAACGCAGTGGTCACCAGGCCCCACGCAGGATCCAGAGGAGCAGCCTCCCGTGTCCACTGCCAGAGCTGGCCCGGGGGCAGCCCCAGCACATCTGACAGGAAGCACTTGAGGAGCTGCTGGAATCACAGGCCAGGGGCTGAGGGAAGAAAACCTTGCATGAGGCTGCTGGAGGTTCTCCGCTGCAAGACAATCTGCTGGCAGGGCCACCTTCCAAGCTCGGCTCATGGATGCAAATCCTTTTCAACTGGATAGCAGTGGCAAGACCAAGGCAATTCCTTCTTGAGGAGCACTGCACAGCTCACCATCCTCATCTCCTACAGAGCAACGCTCAGGAGCCGTAAGAGATAGGATGTCGAGGGCTTGCAAGGGCTTGCAAGGGCTTGCAGTGCTTTGGAACACCCACTGGTGTCCTACACAGGGACAGCAAGGATTCTTGCCCACAAGGTCTATCAGCTCAGAGGCACTTGGGCACTCTGGCAAGTCCGCCAGATAGCTCCAGCTCAAGGGAGGATAGGGCTTGGGCAGCTCCTGCGAAGCATGAGCAGCCTGTGGGACAAGGAGCCAGGTCTGGCTCACATGCTCAGGGAACAGCCCATGGCCAGCACTGGGCTCAGCAAGGAACTTTTTCCCCTGGGGCACATTGGCACTGGTCCCCGGCGGTTTTTTGCCTTCCTCTGCAGTTCTCAGCACGGCCCCTTGCCACCATTTCTTTGGGCCATTTGGCCTGGGAGCCGGCTGCTCATGCTCCACCATGCTGGCAGCCGCAGCTGCCACTTCTCAGCTCTCCCTGCAGCTAACACAAGCGCCTGGCGGGGACCAGAGCGCTTCTCATGCATCCCTGGCCAAGAAGCACAGCAGCCAAACAAGTTGTGGAAGGCAAAAAGTCTGCTCGTCATCGCTACATGTCACGCTTTGGAAGAGATGCCACGGTACCACTCACCTCTTCTTTCTCTTCTTCCTCTTCTTCCTGTTCTTCTTCTTCTTCTTCTTCTTCCTCTTTTGTGCATGGTCAGTCCCACAACTCCTTGTCAAGGTTCTCCCTCTGCAGGAACCGCGGACAGCTTGGCCTCTATTCCTGCTGCTGCTCTCTGCAGCTCTGGGACTTGCCTTTGCCAGCCTGCAAGGGATCTTTTCTCATGCTAAACTGAAGAATGCCTCAGCCTACTCCTGGCTACACTTGGGCTTGAGCTAATGCTTGTGAGCCTGGGTTCTGAAACAGAGTCACAAAGGGAAAAAAAATGACATGAAATAACATAACATGAATTAACATAAAATCAAGAAAATTCATAAATTAACAACAAAATAAAATAAAATTCATTGTGTTCTGTGTCCTTGACATTGATTTTGGAACTGAAAACCCTCTGTCCTTTCAGGCAAACAGTCTCTTAGATATTGGACTGGCGGACAGGAGAGAAGAGGAGAGGAGAGGAGAGGAGAGGAGAGGAGAGGAGAGGAGAGGAGAGGAGAGGAGTGGAGAGGAGAGGAGAGGAGAGCAGAGGAGAGGAGAGGAGAGGAGAGGAGAGGAGAGGAGAGGAGAGGAGAGCAGTTCTGCTCTGTCAGGCCTGCAGTTCTGCGTGACAAGCCCTGAGCGAGCCCTGAGGCCTCCATACATGATACTACAGGCAGTATTGCTACTGGAAGGAAGGCTGCACTGGCAACAAATCCACACTGTCTTTTTGCAAAAAAGGGACTCTATTAGGTTGCGTACTCACCTGTTTTGTAGGTACAGGGACTGATTTGGAGCCAGCACCCCAAAGGCTTCCTCCAAAGGGCTGCACATATGCGGCTGTGTCACCCCCATGTCACAATGCCAGCACCCGGCAACGCGGTGGTCACCAGGCCCCACGCAGGATCCAGAGGAGCAGCCTCCCGTGTCCACTGCCAGAGCTGGCCCGGGGGCAGCCCCAGCACATCTGACAGGAAGCACTTGAGGAGCTGCTGGAATCACAGGCCAGGGGCTGAGGGAAGAAAACCTTGCATGAGGCTGCTGGAGGTTCTCCGCTGCAAGACAATCTGCTGGCAGGGCCACCTTCCAAGCTCGGCTCATGGATGCAAATCCTTTTCAACTGGATAGCAGTGGCAAGACCAAGGCAATTCCTTCTTGAGGAGCACTGCACAGCTCACCATCCTCATCTCCTACAGAGCAACGCTCAGGAGCCGTAAGAGATAGGATGTCGAGGGCTTGCAAGGGCTTGCAAGGGCTTGCAAGGGCTTGCACTGCTTTGGAACACCCACTGGTGTCCTACACAGGGACAGCAAGGATTCTTGCCCACAAGGTCTATCAGCTCAGAGGCACTTGGGCACTCTGGCAAGTCCGCCAGATAGCTCCAGCTCAAGGGAGGATAGGGCTTGGGCAGCTCCTGGGAAGCACGAGCAGCCTGTGGGACAAGGAGCCAGGTCTGGCTCACATGCTCAGGGAACAGCCCATGGCCAGCACTGGGCTCAGCAAGGAACTTTTTCCCCCGGGGCACATTGGCACTGGTCCCCGGCGGTTTTTTGCCTTCCTCTGCAGTTCTCAGCACGGCCCCTTGCCACCATTTCTTTGGGCCATTTGGCCTGGGAGCCGGCTGCTCATGCTCCACCATGCTGGCAGCCGCAGCTGCCACTTCTCAGCTCTCCCTGCAGGTAACACGAACGCGTGGCAGGGACCAGAGCGCTTCTCATGCATCCCTGGCCAAGAAGCACAGCAGCCAAACAAGTTGTGGAAGGCAAAAAGTCTGCTCGTCATCGCTACATGTCACGCTTTGGAAGAGATGCCACGGTACCACTCACCTCTTCTTCCTCTTCTTCCTCTTCTTCCTCTTCTTCTTCTTCTTCTCCTTCTTCTTCTTCTTCTTCTTCTTCCTCTTTTGTGCATGGTCAGTCCCACAACTCCTTGTCAAGGTTCTCCCTCTGCAGGAACTGCGGACAGCTTGGCCTCTATTCCTGCTGCTGCTCTCTGCAGCTCTGGGACTTGCCTTTGCCAGCCTGCAAGGGATCTTTTCTCCTGCTAAACTGAAGAATGCCTCAGCCTACTCCTGGCTACACTTGGGCTTGAGCTAATGCTTGTGAGCCTGGGTTCTGAAACAGAGTCACAAAGGGAAAAAAAATGACATGAAATAACATAACATGAATTAACATAAAATCAAGAAAATTAATAAATTATCAACAAAATAAAATAAAATTCATTGTGTTATGTGTCCTTGAAATTGATTTTGGAACTGAAAACCCTCTGTCCTTTCAGGCAAACAGTCTCTTAGATATTGGACTGGCGGACAGGAGAGAAGAGGAGAGGAGAGGAGAGGAGAGGAGAAGAGAGGAGAGGAGAGGAGAGGAGAGGAGAGGAGAGGAGAGCAGTTCTGCTCTGTCAGGCCTGCAGTTCTGCGTGACAAGCCCTGAGCGAGCCCTGAGGCCTCCATACATGATACTACAGGCAGTATTGCTACTGGAAGGAAGGCTGCACTGGCAACAAATCCACACTGTCTTTTTGCAAAAAAGGGACTCTATTAGGTTGCTTACTCCCCTATTTTGTAGCTACAGGGACTGATTTGGAGCCAGCACCCCAAAGGCTTCCTCCAAAGGGCTGCACATATGCGGCTGTGTCACCCCCATGTCACAATGCCAGCACCCGGCAACGCAGTGGTCACCAGGCCCCACGCAGGATCCAGAGGAGCAGCCTCCTGTGTCCACTGCCAGAGCTGGCCCGGGGGCAGCCCCAGCACATCTGACAGGAAGCACTTGAGGAGCTGCTGGAATCACAGGCCAGGGGCTGAGGGAAGAAAACCTTGCAGGAGGCTGCTGGAGGTTCTCCGCTGCAAGACAATCTGCTGGCAGGGCCACCTTCCAAGCTCGGCTCATGGATGCAAATCCTTTTCAACTGGATAGCAGTGGCAAGACCAAGGCAATTCCTTCTTGAGGAGCACTGCACAGCTCACCATCCTCATCTCCTACAGAGCAACGCTCAGGAGCCCTAAGAGATAGGATGTCGAGGGCTTGCAAGGGCTTGCAAGGGCTTGCAGTGCTTTGGAACACCCACTGGTGTCCTACACAGGGACAGCAAGGATTCTTGCCCACAAGGTCTATCAGCTCAGAGGCACTTGGGCACTCTGGCAAGTCCGCCAGATAGCTCCAGCTCAAGGGAGGATAGGGCTTGGGCAGCTCCTGCGAAGCATGAGCAGCCTGTGGGACAAGGAGCCAGGTCTGGCTCACATGCTCAGGGAACAGCCCATGGCCAGCACTGGGCTCAGCAAGGAACTTTTTCCCCTGGGGCACATTGGCACTGGTCCCCGGCGGTTTTTTGCCTTCCTCTGCAGTTCTCAGCACGGCCCCTTGCCACCATTTCTTTGGGCCATTTGGCCTGGGAGCCGGCTGCTCATGCTCCACCATGCTGGCAGCCGCAGCTGCCACTTCTCAGCTCTCCCTGCAGCTAACACAAGCACCTGGCAGGGACCAGAGCGCTTCTCATGCATCCCTGGCCAAGAAGCACAGCAGCCAAACAAGTTGTGGAAGGCAAAAAGTCTGCTCGTCATCGCTACATGTCACGCTTTGGAAGAGATGCCACGGTACCACTCACCTCTTCTTCCTCTTCTTCCTCTTCTTCCTCTTCTTCTTCTTCTTCTCCTTCTTCTTCTTCTTCTTCTTCTTCCTCTTTTGTGCATGGTCAGTCCCACAACTCCTTGTCAAGGTTCTCCCTCTGCAGGAACCGCGGACAGCTTGGCCTCTATTCCTGCTGCTGCTCTCTGCAGCTCTGGGACTTGCCTTTGCCAGCCTGCAAGGGATCTTTTCTCATGCTAAACTGAAGAATGCCTCAGCCTACTCCTGGCTACACTTGGGCTTGAGCTAATGCTTGTGAGCCTGGGTTCTGAAACAGAGTCACAAAGGGAAAAAAAATGACATGAAATAACATAACATGAATTAACATAAAATCAAGAAAATTAATAAATTAACAACAAAATCAAATCAAATTCATTGTGTTCTGTGTCCTTGACATTGATTTTGGAACTGAAAACCCTCTGTCCTTTCAGGCAAACAGTCTCTTAGATATTGGACTGGCGGACAGGAGAGAAGAGGAGAGGAGAGGAGAGGAGAGGAGAGGAGAGGAGAGGAGAGGAGAGGAGAGGAGAGGAGAGGAGAGGAGAGGAGAGGAGAGGAGAGGAGAGGAGAGGAGAGCAGTTCTGCTCTGTCAGGCCTGCAGTTCTGCGTGACAAGCCCTGAGCGAGCCCTGAGGCCTCCATACATGATACTACAGGCAGTATTGCTACTGGAAGGAAGGCTGCACTGGCAACAAATCCACACTGTCTTTTTGCAAAAAAGGGACTCTATTAGGTTGCTTAGTCCCCTATTTTGTAGCTACAGGGACTGATTTGGAGCCAGCACCCCAAAGGCTTCCTCCAAAGGGCTGCACATATGCGGCTGTGTCACCCCCATGTCACAATGCCAGCACCCGGCAACGCAGTGGTCACCAGGCCCCACGCAGGATCCAGAGGAGCAGCCTCCCGTGTCCACTGCCAGAGCTGGCCCGGGGGCAGCCCCAGCACATCTGACAGGAAGCACTTGAGGAGCTGCTGGAATCACAGGCCAGGGGCTGAGGGAAGAAAACCTTGCATGAGGCTGCTGGAGGTTCTCCGCTGCAAGACAATCTGCTGGCAGGGCCACCTTCCAAGCTCGGCTCATGGATGCAAATCCTTTTCAACTGGATAGCAGTGGCAAGACCAAGGCAATTCCTTCTTGAGGAGCACTGCACAGCTCACCATCCTCATCTCCTACAGAGCAACGCTCAGGAGCCGTAAGAGATAGGATGTCGAGGGCTTGCAAGGGCTTGCAAGGGCTTGCAGTGCTTTGGAACACCCACTGGTGTCCTACACAGGGACAGCAAGGATTCTTGCCCACAAGGTCTATCAGCTCAGAGGCACTTGGGCACTCTGGCAAGTCCGCCAGATAGCTCCAGCTCAAGGGAGGATAGGGCTTGGGCAGCTCCTGCGAAGCATGAGCAGCCTGTGGGACAAGGAGCCAGGTCTGGCTCACATGCTCAGGGAACAGCCCATGGCCAGCACTGGGCTCAGCAAGGAACTTTTTCCCCTGGGGCACATTGGCACTGGTCCCCGGCGGTTTTTTGCCTTCCTCTGCAGTTCTCAGCACGGCCCCTTGCCACCATTTCTTTGGGCCATTTGGCCTGGGAGCCGGCTGCTCATGCTCCACCATGCTGGCAGCCGCAGCTGCCACTTCTCAGCTCTCCCTGCAGCTAACACAAGCGCCTGGCGGGGACCAGAGCGCTTCTCATGCATCCCTGGCCAAGAAGCACAGCAGCCAAACAAGTTGTGGAAGGCAAAAAGTCTGCTCGTCATCGCTACATGTCACGCTTTGGAAGAGATGCCACGGTACCACTCACCTCTTCTTTCTCTTCTTCCTCTTCTTCCTGTTCTTCTTCTTCTTCTTCTTCTTCCTCTTTTGTGCATGGTCAGTCCCACAACTCCTTGTCAAGGTTCTCCCTCTGCAGGAACCGCGGACAGCTTGGCCTCTATTCCTGCTGCTGCTCTCTGCAGCTCTGGGACTTGCCTTTGCCAGCCTGCAAGGGATCTTTTCTCATGCTAAACTGAAGAATGCCTCAGCCTACTCCTGGCTACACTTGGGCTTGAGCTAATGCTTGTGAGCCTGGGTTCTGAAACAGAGTCACAAAGGGAAAAAAAATGACATGAAATAACATAACATGAATTAACATAAAATCAAGAAAATTCATAAATTAACAACAAAATAAAATAAAATTCATTGTGTTCTGTGTCCTTGACATTGATTTTGGAACTGAAAACCCTCTGTCCTTTCAGGCAAACAGTCTCTTAGATATTGGACTGGCGGACAGGAGAGAAGAGGAGAGGAGAGGAGAGGAGAGGAGAGGAGAGGAGAGGAGAGGAGAGGAGTGGAGAGGAGAGGAGAGGAGAGCAGAGGAGAGGAGAGGAGAGGAGAGGAGAGGAGAGGAGAGGAGAGGAGAGCAGTTCTGCTCTGTCAGGCCTGCAGTTCTGCGTGACAAGCCCTGAGCGAGCCCTGAGGCCTCCATACATGATACTACAGGCAGTATTGCTACTGGAAGGAAGGCTGCACTGGCAACAAATCCACACTGTCTTTTTGCAAAAAAGGGACTCTATTAGGTTGCGTACTCACCTGTTTTGTAGGTACAGGGACTGATTTGGAGCCAGCACCCCAAAGGCTTCCTCCAAAGGGCTGCACATATGCGGCTGTGTCACCCCCATGTCACAATGCCAGCACCCGGCAACGCGGTGGTCACCAGGCCCCACGCAGGATCCAGAGGAGCAGCCTCCCGTGTCCACTGCCAGAGCTGGCCCGGGGGCAGCCCCAGCACATCTGACAGGAAGCACTTGAGGAGCTGCTGGAATCACAGGCCAGGGGCTGAGGGAAGAAAACCTTGCATGAGGCTGCTGGAGGTTCTCCGCTGCAAGACAATCTGCTGGCAGGGCCACCTTCCAAGCTCGGCTCATGGATGCAAATCCTTTTCAACTGGATAGCAGTGGCAAGACCAAGGCAATTCCTTCTTGAGGAGCACTGCACAGCTCACCATCCTCATCTCCTACAGAGCAACGCTCAGGAGCCGTAAGAGATAGGATGTCGAGGGCTTGCAAGGGCTTGCAAGGGCTTGCAAGGGCTTGCACTGCTTTGGAACACCCACTGGTGTCCTACACAGGGACAGCAAGGATTCTTGCCCACAAGGTCTATCAGCTCAGAGGCACTTGGGCACTCTGGCAAGTCCGCCAGATAGCTCCAGCTCAAGGGAGGATAGGGCTTGGGCAGCTCCTGGGAAGCACGAGCAGCCTGTGGGACAAGGAGCCAGGTCTGGCTCACATGCTCAGGGAACAGCCCATGGCCAGCACTGGGCTCAGCAAGGAACTTTTTCCCCCGGGGCACATTGGCACTGGTCCCCGGCGGTTTTTTGCCTTCCTCTGCAGTTCTCAGCACGGCCCCTTGCCACCATTTCTTTGGGCCATTTGGCCTGGGAGCCGGCTGCTCATGCTCCACCATGCTGGCAGCCGCAGCTGCCACTTCTCAGCTCTCCCTGCAGGTAACACGAACGCGTGGCAGGGACCAGAGCGCTTCTCATGCATCCCTGGCCAAGAAGCACAGCAGCCAAACAAGTTGTGGAAGGCAAAAAGTCTGCTCGTCATCGCTACATGTCACGCTTTGGAAGAGATGCGATGGTACCACTCACCTCTTCTTCCTCTTCTTCCTCTTCTTCTTCTTCTTCTTCTTCTTCTTCTTCTTCTTCCTCTTTTGTGCATGGTCAGTCCCACAACTCCTTGTCAAGGTTTTCCCTCTGCAGGAACCGCGGACAGCTTGGCCTCTATTCCTGCTGCTGCTCTCTGCAGCTCTGGTACTTGCCTTTGCCAGCCTGCAAGGGATCTTTTCTCATGCTAAACTGAAGAATGCCTCAGCCTACTCCTGGCTACACTTGGGCTTGAGCTAGTGCTTGTGAGCCTGGGTTCTGAAACAGAGTCACAAAGGGAAAGAAAATGACATGAAATAACATAACATGAATTAACATAAAATCAAGAAAATTAATAAATTAACAACAAAATAAAGTAAAATTCATTGTGTTATGTGTCCTTGACATTGATTTTGGAACTGAAAACCCTCTGTCCTTTCAGGCAAACAGTCTCTTAGATATTGGACTGGCGGACAGGAGAGAAGAGAGGAGGAGAGGAGAGGAGAGGAGAGGAGAGGAGAGGAGAGGAGAGGAGAGGAGAGGAGAGGAGAGGAGAGGAGAGGAGAGGAGAGGAGAGGAGAGGAGAGGAGAGGAGAGCAGTTCTGCTCTGTCAGGCCTGCAGTTCTGCGTGACAAGCCCTGAGCGAGCCCTGAGGCCTCCATACATGATACTACAGGCAGTATTGCTACTGGAAGGAAGGCTGCACTGGCAACAAATCCACACTGTCTTTTTGCAAAAAAAGGGACTCTATTAGGTTGCTTACTCCCCTATTTCGTAGGTACAGGGACTGATTTGGAGCCAGCACCCCAAAGGCTTCCTCCAAAGGGCTGCACATATGCGGCTGTGTCACCCCCATGTCACAATGCCAGCACCCGGCAACGCAGTGGTCACCAGGCCCCACGCAGGATCCAGAGGAGCAGCCTCCCGTGTCCACTGCCAGAGCTGGCCCGGGGGCAGCCCCAGCACATCTGACAGGAAGCACTTGAGGAGCTGCTGGAATCACAGGCCAGGGGCTGAGGGAAGAAAACCTTGCATGAGGCTGCTGGAGGTTCTCCGCTGCAAGACAATCTGCTGGCAGGGCCACCTTCCAAGCTCGGCTCATGGATGCAAATCCTTTTCAACTGGATAGCAGTGGCAAGACCAAGGCAATTCCTTCTTGAGGAGCACTGCACAGCTCACCATCCTCATCTCCTACACAGCAACGCTCAGGAGCCCTAAGAGATAGGATGTCGAGGGCTTGCAAGGGCTTGCAAGGGCTTGCAGTGCTTTGGAACACCCACTGGTGTCCTACACAGGGACAGCAAGGATTCTTGCCCACAAGGTCTATCAGCTCAGAGGCACTTGGGCACTCTGGCAAGTCCGCCAGATAGCTCCAGCTCAAGGGAGGATATGGCTTGGGCAGCTCCTGGAAAGCATGAGCAGCCTGTGGGACAAGGAGCCAGGTCTGGCTCACATGCTCAGGGAACAGCCCGTGGCCAGCACTGGGCTCAGCAAGGAACTTTTTCCCCTGGGGCACATTGGCACTGGTCCCCGGCGGTTTTTTGCCTTCCTCTGCAGTTCTCAGCACGGCCCCTTGCCACCATTTCTTTGGGCCATTTGGCCTGGGAGCCGGCTGCTCATGCTCCACCATGCTGGCAGCTGCAGCTGCCACTTCTCAGCTCTCCCTGCAGCTAACACGAACGCCTGGCAGGGACCAGAGCGCTTCTCATGCATTCCTGGCCAAGAAGCACAGCAGCCAAACAAGTTGTGGAAGGCAAAAAGTCTGCTCGTCATCGCTACATGTCACGCTTTGGAAGAGATCCACGGTACCACTCACCTCTTCTTCCTCTTCTTCCTCTTCTTCTTCTTCTTCTTCTTCTTCTTCTTCTTGTTCCTCCTCTTTTGTGCATGGTCAGTCCCACAACTCCTTGTCAAGGTTCTCCCTCTGCAGGAACCGCGGACAGCTTGGCCTCTATTCCTGCTGCTGCTCTCTGCAGCTCTGGGACTTGCCTTTGCCAGCCTGCAAGGGATCTTTTCTCATGCTAAACTGAAGAATGCCTCAGCCTACTCCTGGCTACACTTGGGCTTGAGCTAATGCTTGTGAGCCTGGGTTCTGAAACAGAGTCACAAAGGGAAAAAAAATGACATGAAATAACATAACATGAATTAACATAAAATCAAGAAAATTAATAAATTAACAACAAAATAAAGTAAAATTCATTGTGTTATGTGTCCTTGACATTGATTTTGGAACTGAAAACCCTCTGTCCTTTCAGGCAAACAGTCTCTTAGATATTGGACTGGCGGACAGGAGAGAAGAGGAGAGGAGAGGAGAGGAGAGGAGAGGAGAGGAGAGGAGAGGAGAGGAGAGGAGAGGAGAGGAGAGGAGAGCAGTTCTGCTCTGTCACGCCTGCAGTTCTGCGTGACAAGCCCTGAGCGAGCCCTGAGGCCTCCATACATGATACTACAGGCAGTATTGCTACTGGAAGGAAGGCTGCACTGGCAACAAATCCACACTGTCTTTTTGCAAAAAAGGGACTCTATTAGGTTGCGTACTCACCTGTTTTGTAGGTACAGGGACTGATTTGGAGCCAGCACCCCAAAGGCTTCCTCCAAAGGGCTGCACATATGCGGCTGTGTCACCCCCATGTCACAATGCCAGCACCCGGCAACGCGGTGGTCACCAGGCCCCACGCAGGATCCAGAGGAGCAGCCTCCCGTGTCCACTGCCAGAGCTGGCCCGGGGGCAGCCCCAGCACATCTGACAGGAAGCACTTGAGGAGCTGCTGGAATCACAGGCCAGGGGCTGAGGGAAGAACACCTTGCATGAGGCTGCTGGAGGTTCTCCGCTGCAAGACAATCTGCTGGCAGGGCCACCTTCCAAGCTCGGCTCATGGATGCAAATCCTTTTCAACTGGATAGCAGTGGCAAGACCAAGGCAATTCCTTCTTGAGGAGCACTGCACAGCTCACCATCCTCATCTCCTACAGAGCAACGCTCAGGAGCCGTAAGAGATAGGATGTCGAGGGCTTGCAAGGGCTTGCAAGGGCTTGCAGTGCTTTGGAACACCCACTGGTGTCCTACACAGGGACAGCAAGGATTCTTGCCCACAAGGTCTATCAGCTCAGAGGCACTTGGGCACTCTGGCAAGTCCGCCAGATAGCTCCAGCTCAAGGGAGGATAGGGCTTGGGCAGCTCCTGGGAAGCACGAGCAGCCTGTGGGACAAGGAGCCAGGTCTGGCTCACATGCTCAGGGAACAGCCCATGGCCAGCACTGGGCTCAGCAAGGAACTTTTTCCCCCGGGGCACATTGGCACTGGTCCCCGGCGGTTTTTTGCCTTCCTCTCCAGTTCTCAGCACGGCCCCTTGCCACCATTTCTTTGGGCCATTTGGCCTGGGAGCCGGCTGCTCATGCTCCACCATGCTGGCAGCCGCAGCTGCCACTTCTCAGCTCTCCCTGCAGGTAACACGAACGCGTGGCAGGGACCAGAGCGCTTCTCATGCATCCCTGGCCAAGAAGCACAGCAGCCAAACAAGTTGTGGAAGGCAAAAAGTCTGCTCGTCATCGCTACATGTCACGCTTTGGAAGAGATGCGATGGTACCACTCACCTCTTCTTCCTCTTCTTCCTCTTCTTCTTCTTCTTCTTCTTCTTCTTCTTCTTCTTCCTCTTTTGTGCATGGTCAGTCCCACAACTCCTTGTCAAGGTTTTCCCTCTGCAGGAACTGCGGACAGCTTGGCCTCTATTCCTGCTGCTGCTCTCTGCAGCTCTGGTACTTGCCTTTGCCAGCCTGCAAGGGATCTTTTCTCATGCTAAACTGAAGAATGCCTCAGCCTACTCCTGGCTACACTTGGGCTTGAGCTAGTGCTTGTGAGCCTGGGTTCTGAAACAGAGTCACAAAGGGAAAGAAAATGACATGAAATAACATAACATGAATTAACATAAAATCAAGAAAATTAATAAATTAACAACAAAATAAAGTAAAATTCATTGTGTTATGTGTCCTTGACATTGATTTTGGAACTGAAAACCCTCTGTCCTTTCAGGCAAACAGTCTCTTAGATATTGGACTGGCGGACAGGAGAGAAGAGAGGAGGAGAGGAGAGGAGAGGAGAGGAGAGGAGAGGAGAGGAGAGGAGAGGAGAGGAGAGGAGAGGAGAGGAGAGGAGAGGAGAGGAGAGGAGAGGAGAGGAGAGGAGAGCAGTTCTGCTCTGTCAGGCCTGCAGTTCTGCGTGACAAGCCCTGAGCGAGCCCTGAGGCCTCCATACATGATACTACAGGCAGTATTGCTACTGGAAGGAAGGCTGCACTGGCAACAAATCCACACTGTCTTTTTGCAAAAAAGGGACTCTATTAGGTTGCTTACTCCCCTATTTTGTAGGTACAGGGACTGATTTGGAGCCAGCACCCCAAAGGCTTCCTCCAAAGGGCTGCACATATGCGGCTGTGTCACCCCCATGTCACAATGCCAGCACCCGGCAACGCAGTGGTCACCAGGCCCCACGCAGGATCCAGAGGAGCAGCCTCCCGTGTCCACTGCCAGAGCTGGCCCGGGGGCAGCCCCAGCACATCTGACAGGAAGCACTTGAGGAGCTGCTGGAATCACAGGCCAGGGGCTGAGGGAAGAAAACCTTGCATGAGGCTGCTGGAGGTTCTCCGCTGCAAGACAATCTGCTGGCAGGGCCACCTTCCAAGCTCGGCTCATGGATGCAAATCCTTTTCAACTGGATAGCAGTGGCAAGACCAAGGCAATTCCTTCTTGAGGAGCACTGCACAGCTCACCATCCTCATCTCCTACACAGCAACGCTCAGGAGCCCTAAGAGATAGGATGTCGAGGGCTTGCAAGGGCTTGCAAGGGCTTGCAGTGCTTTGGAACACCCACTGGTGTCCTACACAGGGACAGCAAGGATTCTTGCCCACAAGGTCTATCAGCTCAGAGGCACTTGGGCACTCTGGCAAGTCCGCCAGATAGCTCCAGCTCAAGGGAGGATAGGGCTTGGGCAGCTCCTGGGAAGCATAAGCAGCCTGTGGGACAAGGAGCCAGGTCTGGCTCACATGCTCAGGGAACAGCCCATGGCCAGCACTGGGCTCAGCAAGGAACTTTTTCCCCTGAGGCACATTGGCACTGGTCCCCGGCGGTTTTTTGCCTTCCTCTGCAGTTCTCAGCACGGCCCCTTGCCAACATTTCTTTGGGCCATTTGGCCTGGGAGCCGGCTGCTCATGCTCCACCATGCTGGCAGCCGCAGCTGCCACTTCTCAGCTCTCCCTGCAGCTAACACAAGAGCCTGGCAGGGACCAGAGCGCTTCTCATGCATCCCTGCCCAAGAAGCACAGCAGCCAAACAAGTTGTGGAAGGCAAAAAGTCTGCTCGTCATCGCTACATGTCACGCTTTGGAAGAGATCCACGGTACCACTCACCTCTTCTTCCTCTTCTTCCTCTTCTTCTTCTTCTTCTTCTTCTTCTTCTTGTTCCTCCTCTTTTGTGCATGGTCAGTCCCACAACTCCTTGTCAAGGTTCTCCCTCTGCAGGAACCGCGGACAGCTTGGCCTCTATTCCTGCTGCTGCTCTCTGCAGCTCTGGGACTTGCCTTTGCCAGCCTGCAAGGGATCTTTTCTCCTGCTAAACTGAAGAATGCCTCAGCCTACTCCTGGCTACACTTGGGCTTGAGCTAATGCTTGTGAGCCTGGGTTCTGAAACAGAGTCACAAAGGGAAAAAAAATGACATGAAATAACATAACATGAATTAACATAAAATCAAGAAAATTAATAAATTAACAACAAAATAAAGTAAAATTCATTGTGTTATGTGTCCTTGACATTGATTTTGGAACTGAAAACCCTCTGTCCTTTCAGGCAAACAGTCTCTTAGATATTGGACTGGCGGACAGGAGAGAAGAGGAGAGGAGAGGAGAGGAGAGGAGAGGAGAGGAGAGGAGAGGAGAGGAGAGGAGAGGAGAGGAGAGGAGAGGAGAGGAGAGCAGTTCTGCTCTGTCACGCCTGCAGTTCTGCGTGACAAGCCCTGAGCGAGCCCTGAGGCCTCCATACATGATACTACAGGCAGTATTGCTACTGGAAGGAAGGCTGCACTGGCAACAAATCCACACTGTCTTTTTGCAAAAAAGGGACTCTATTAGGTTGCGTACTCACCTGTTTTGTAGGTACAGGGACTGATTTGGAGCCAGCACCCCAAAGGCTTCCTCCAAAGGGCTGCACATATGCGGCTGTGTCACCCCGATGTCACAATGCCAGCACCCGGCAACGCGGTGGTCACCAGGCCCCACGCAGGATCCAGAGGAGCAGCCTCCCGTGTCCACTGCCAGAGCTGGCCCGGGGGCAGCCCCAGCACATCTGACAGGAAGCACTTGAGGAGCTGCTGGAATCACAGGCCAGGGGCTGAGGGAAGAACACCTTGCATGAGGCTGCTGGAGGTTCTCCGCTGCAAGACAATCTGCTGGCAGGGCCACCTTCCAAGCTCGGCTCATGGATGCAAATCCTTTTCAACTGGATAGCAGTGGCAAGACCAAGGCAATTCCTTCTTGAGGAGCACTGCACAGCTCACCATCCTCATCTCCTACAGAGCAACGCTCAGGAGCCGTAAGAGATAGGATGTCGAGGGCTTGCAAGGGCTTGCAAGGGCTTGCACTGCTTTGGAACACCCACTGGTGTCCTACACAGGGACAGCAAGGATTCTTGCCCACAAGGTCTATCAGCTCAGAGGCACTTGGGCACTCTGGCAAGTCCGCCAGATAGCTCCAGCTCAAGGGAGGATAGGGCTTGGGCAGCTCCTGGGAAGCACGAGCAGCCTGTGGGACAAGGAGCCAGGTCTGGCTCACATGCTCAGGGAACAGCCCATGGCCAGCACTGGGCTCAGCAAGGAACTTTTTCCCCCAGGGCACATTGGCACTGGTCCCCGGCGGTTTTTTGCCTTCCTCTCCAGTTCTCAGCACGGCCCCTTGCCACCATTTCTTTGGGCCATTTGGCCTGGGAGCCGGCTGCTCATGCTCCACCATGCTGGCAGCCGCAGCTGCCACTTCTCAGCTCTCCCTGCAGGTAACATGAACGCGTGGCAGGGACCAGAGCGCTTCTCATGCATCCCTGGCCAAGAAGCACAGCAGCCAAACAAGTTGTGGAAGGCAAAAAGTCTGCTCGTCATCGCTACATGTCACGCTTTGGAAGAGATGCCACGGTACCACTCACCTCTTCTTCCTCTTCTTCCTCTTCTTCTTCTTCTTCTTCTTCTTCTTCTTCTTCTTCTTCCTCTTTTGTGCATGGTCAGTCCCACAACTCCTTGTCAAGGTTCTCCCTCTGCAGGAACCGCGGACAGCTTGGCCTCTATTCCTGCTGCTGCTCTCTGCAGCTCTGGGACTTGCCTTTGCCAGCCTGCAAGGGATCTTTTCTCATGCTAAACTGAAGAATGCCTCAGCCTACTCCTGGCTGCACTTGGGCTTGAGCTAATGCTTGTGAGCCTGGGTTCTGAAACAGAGTCACAAAGGGAAAAAAAATGACATGAAATAACATAATATGAATTAACATAAAATCAAGAAAATAAATAAATTAACAACAAAATAAAATCAAATTCATTGTGTTATGTGTCCTTGACATTGATTTTGGAACTGAAAACCCTCTGTCCTTTCAGGCAAACAGTCTCTTAGATATCGGACTGGCGGACAGGAGAGAAGAGGAGGGGAGAGGAGAGGAGAGGAGAAGAGAGGAGAGGAGAGGAGAGGAGAGGAGAGGAGAGGAGAGGAGAGGACAGGAGAGGAGAGGAGAGGAGAGGAGAGGAGAGGGGAGGAGAGGAGAGGAGAGGAGAGGAGAGCAGTTCTGCTCTGTCAGGCCTGCAGTTCTGCGTGACAAGCCCTGAGCGAGCCCTGAGGCCTCCATACATGATACTACAGGCAGTATTGCTACTGGAAGGAAGGCTGCACTGGCAACAAATCCACACTGTCTTTTTGCAAAAAAAGGGACTCTATTAGGTTGCTTACTCCCCTATTTCGTAGGTACAGGGACTGATTTGGAGCCAGCACCCCAAAGGCTTCCTCCAAAGGGCTGCACATATGCGGCTGTGTCACCCCCATGTCACAATGCCAGCACCCGGCAACGCAGTGGTCACCAGGCCCCACGCAGGATCCAGAGGAGCAGCCTCCCGTGTCCACTGCCAGAGCTGGCCCGGGGGCAGCCCCAGCACATCTGACAGGAAGCACTTGAGGAGCTGCTGGAATCACAGGCCAGGGGCTGAGGGAAGAAAACCTTGCATGAGGCTGCTGGAGGTTCTCCGCTGCAAGACAATCTGCTGGCAGGGCCACCTTCCAAGCTCGGCTCATGGATGCAAATCCTTTTCAACTGGATAGCAGTGGCAAGACCAAGGCAATTCCTTCTTGAGGAGCACTGCACAGCTCACCATCCTCATCTCCTACAGAGCAACGCTCAGGAGCCCTAAGAGATAGGATGTCGAGGGCTTGCAAGGGCTTGCAAGGGCTTGCAGTGCTTTGGAACACCCACTGGTGTCCTACACAGGGACAGCAAGGATTCTTGCCCACAAGGTCTATCAGCTCAGAGGCACTTGGGCACTCTGGCAAGTCCGCCAGATAGCTCCAGCTCAAGGGAGGATATGGCTTGGGCAGCTCCTGGAAAGCATGAGCAGCCTGTGGGACAAGGAGCCAGGTCTGGCTCACATGCTCAGGGAACAGCCCGTGGCCAGCACTGGGCTCAGCAAGGAACTTTTTCCCCTGGGGCACATTGGCACTGGTCCCCGGCGGTTTTTTGCCTTCCTCTGCAGTTCTCAGCACGGCCCCTTGCCACCATTTCTTTGGGCCATTTGGCCTGGGAGCCGGCTGCTCATGCTCCACCATGCTGGCAGCTGCAGCTGCCACTTCTCAGCTCTCCCTGCAGGTAACACAAGCGCCTGGCAGGGACCAGAGCGCTTCTCATGCATTCCTGGCCAAGAAGCACAGCAGCCAAACAAGTTGTGGAAGGCAAAAAGTCTGCTCGTCATCGCTACATGTCACGCTTTGGAAGAGATCCACGGTACCACTCACCTCTTCTTCCTCTTCTTCCTCTTCTTCTTCTTCTTCTTCTTCTTCTTCTTGTTCCTCCTCTTTTGTGCATGGTCAGTCCCACAACTCCTTGTCAAGGTTCTCCCTCTGCAGGAACCGCGGACAGCTTGGCCTCTATTCCTGCTGCTGCTCTCTGCAGCTCTGGGACTTGCCTTTGCCAGCCTGCAAGGGATCTTTTCTCCTGCTAAACTGAAGAATGCCTCAGCCTACTCCTGGCTACACTTGGGCTTGAGCTAATGCTTGTGAGCCTGGGTTCTGAAACAGAGTCACAAAGGGAAAAAAAATGACATGAAATAACATAACATGAATTAACATAAAATCAAGAAAATTAATAAATTAACAACAAAATAAAGTAAAATTCATTGTGTTATGTGTCCTTGACATTGATTTTGGAACTGAAAACCCTCTGTCCTTTCAGGCAAACAGTCTCTTAGATATTGGACTGGCGGACAGGAGAGAAGAGGAGAGGAGAGGAGAGGAGAGGAGAGGAGAGGAGAGGAGAGGAGAGGAGAGGAGAGGAGAGGAGAGGAGAGGAGAGCAGTTCTGCTCTGTCACGCCTGCAGTTCTGCGTGACAAGCCCTGAGCGAGCCCTGAGGCCTCCATACATGATACTACAGGCAGTATTGCTACTGGAAGGAAGGCTGCACTGGCAACAAATCCACACTGTCTTTTTGCAAAAAAGGGACTCTATTAGGTTGCGTACTCACCTGTTTTGTCGGTACAGGGACTGATTTGGAGCCAGCACCCCAAAGGCTTCCTCCAAAGGGCTGCACATATGCGGCTGTGTCACCCCCATGTCACAATGCCAGCACCCGGCAACGCAGTGGTCACCAGGCCCCACGCAGGATCCAGAGGAGCAGCCTCCCGTGTCCACTGCCAGAGCTGGCCCGGGGGCAGCCCCAGCACATCTGACAGGAAGCACTTGAGGAGCTGCTGGAATCACAGGCCAGGGGCTGAGGGAAGAACACCTTGCATGAGGCTGCTGGAGGTTCTCCGCTGCAAGACAATCTGCTGGCAGGGCCACCTTCCAAGCTCGGCTCATGGATGCAAATCCTTTTCAACTGGATAGCAGTGGCAAGACCAAGGCAATTCCTTCTTGAGGAGCACTGCACAGCTCACCATCCTCATCTCCTACAGAGCAACGCTCAGGAGCCGTAAGAGATAGGATGTCAAGGGCTTGCAAGGGCTTGCAAGGGCTTGCAAGGGCTTGCAAGGGCTTGCAAGGGCTTGCACTGCTTTGGAACACCCACTGGTGTCCTACACAGGGACAGCAAGGATTCTTGCCCACAAGGTCTATCAGCTCAGAGGCACTTGGGCACTCTGGCAAGTCCGCCAGATAGCTCCAGCTCAAGGGAGGATAGGGCTTGGGCAGCTCCTGGGAAGCACGAGCAGCCTGTGGGACAAGGAGCCAGGTCTGGCTCACATGCTCAGGGAACAGCCCATGGCCAGCACTGGGCTCAGCAAGGAACTTTTTCCCCCGGGGCACATTGGCACTGGTCCCCGGCGGTTTTTTGCCTTCCTCTCCAGTTCTCAGCACGGCCCCTTGCCACCATTTCTTTGGGCCATTTGGCCTGGGAGCCGGCTGCTCATGCTCCACCATGCTGGCAGCCGCAGCTGCCACTTCTCAGCTCTCCCTGCAGGTAACATGAACGCGTGGCAGGGACCAGAGCGCTTCTCATGCATCCCTGGCCAAGAAGCACAGCAGCCAAACAAGTTGTGGAAGGCAAAAAGTCTGCTCGTCATCGCTACATGTCACGCTTTGGAAGAGATGCGATGGTACCACTCACCTCTTCTTCCTCTTCTTCCTCTTCTTCTTCTTCTTCTTCTTCTTCTTCTTCTTCTTCCTCTTTTGTGCATGGTCAGTCCCACAACTCCTTGTCAAGGTTTTCCCTCTGCAGGAACCGCGGACAGCTTGGCCTCTATTCCTGCTGCTGCTCTCTGCAGCTCTGGTACTTGCCTTTGCCAGCCTGCAAGGGATCTTTTCTCATGCTAAACTGAAGAATGCCTCAGCCTACTCCTGGCTACACTTGGGCTTTAGCTAGTGCTTGTGAGCCTGGGTTCTGAAACAGAGTCACAAAGGGAAAGAAAATGACATGAAATAACATAACATGAATTAACATAAAATCAAGAAAATTAATAAATTAACAACAAAATAAAGTAAAATTCATTGTGTTATGTGTCCTTGACATTGATTTTGGAACTGAAAACCCTCTGTCCTTTCAGGCAAACAGTCTCTTAGATATTGGACTGGCGGACAGGAGAGAAGAGAGGAGGAGAGGAGAGGAGAGGAGAGGAGAGGAGAGGAGAGGAGAGGAGAGGAGAGGAGAGGAGAGGAGAGCAGTTCTGCTCTGTCAGGCCTGCAGTTCTGCGTGACAAGCCCTGAGCGAGCCCTGAGGCCTCCATACATGATACTACAGGCAGTATTGCTACTGGAAGGAAGGCTGCACTGGCAACAAATCCACACTGTCTTTTTGCAAAAAAGGGACTCTATTAGGTTGCTTACTCCCCTATTTTGTAGGTACAGGGACTGATTTGGAGCCAGCACCCCAAAGGCTTCCTCCAAAGGGCTGCACATATGCGGCTGTGTCACCCCCATGTCACAATGCCAGCACCCGGCAACGCAGTGGTCACCAGGCCCCACGCAGGATCCAGAGGAGCAGCCTCCCGTGTCCACTGCCAGAGCTGGCCCGGGGGCAGCCCCAGCACATCTGACAGGAAGCACTTGAGGAGCTGCTGGAATCACAGGCCAGGGGCTGAGGGAAGAAAACCTTGCATGAGGCTGCTGGAGGTTCTCCGCTGCAAGACAATCTGCTGGCAGGGCCACCTTCCAAGCTCGGCTCATGGATGCAAATCCTTTTCAACTGGATAGCAGTGGCAAGACCAAGGCAATTCCTTCTTGAGGAGCACTGCACAGCTCACCATCCTCATCTCCTACACAGCAACGCTCAGGAGCCCTAAGAGATAGGATGTCGAGGGCTTGCAAGGGCTTGCAAGGGCTTGCAGTGCTTTGGAACACCCACTGGTGTCCTACACAGGGACAGCAAGGATTCTTGCCCACAAGGTCTATCAGCTCAGAGGCACTTGGGCACTCTGGCAAGTCCGCCAGATAGCTCCAGCTCAAGGGAGGATAGGGCTTGGGCAGCTCCTGGGAAGCATAAGCAGCCTGTGGGACAAGGAGCCAGGTCTGGCTCACATGCTCAGGGAACAGCCCATGGCCAGCACTGGGCTCAGCAAGGAACTTTTTCCCCTGAGGCACATTGGCACTGGTCCCCGGCGGTTTTTTGCCTTCCTCTGCAGTTCTCAGCACGGCCCCTTGCCAACATTTCTTTGGGCCATTTGGCCTGGGAGCCGGCTGCTCATGCTCCACCATGCTGGCAGCCGCAGCTGCCACTTCTCAGCTCTCCCTGCAGCTAACACAAGAGCCTGGCAGGGACCAGAGCGCTTCTCATGCATCCCTGGCCAAGAAGCACAGCAGCCAAACAAGTTGTGGAAGGCAAAAAGTCTGCTCGTCATCGCTACATGTCACGCTTTGGAAGAGATGCCACGGTACCACTCACCTCTTCTTCCTCTTCTTCCTCTTCTTCTTCTTCTTCTTCTTCTTCTTCTTCTTCTTCTTCCTCTTTTGTGCATGGTCAGTCCCACAACTCCTTGTCAAGGTTCTCCCTCTGCAGGAACCGCGGACAGCTTGGCCTCTATTCCTGCTGCTGCTCTCTGCAGCTCTGGGACTTGCCTTTGCCAGCCTGCAAGGGATCTTTTCTCATGCTAAACTGAAGAATGCCTCAGCCTACTCCTGGCTGCACTTGGGCTTGAGCTAATGCTTGTGAGCCTGGGTTCTGAAACAGAGTCACAAAGGGAAAAAAAATGACATGAAATAACATAATATGAATTAACATAAAATCAAGAAAATAAATAAATTAACAACAAAATAAAATCAAATTCATTGTGTTATGTGTCCTTGACATTGATTTTGGAACTGAAAACCCTCTGTCCTTTCAGGCAAACAGTCTCTTAGATATTGGACTGGCGGACAGGAGAGAAGAGAAGAGGAGAGGAGAGGAGAGGACAGGAGAGGAGAGGAGAGGAGAGGAGCGGAGAGGAGAGGAGAGGAGAGGAGAGGAGAGGAGAGGAGAGGAGAGGAGAGGAGAGGAGAGGAGAGGAGAGGAGAGGACAGGAGAGGAGAGCAGTTCTGCTCTGTCAGGCCTGCAGTTCTGCGTGACAAGCCCTGAGCGAGCCCTGAGGCCTCCATACATGATACTACAGGCAGTATTGCTACTGGAAGGAAGGCTGCACTGGCAACAAATCCACACTGTCTTTTTGCAAAAAAGGGACTCTATTAGGTTGCTTACTCCCCTATTTCGTAGGTACAGGGACTGATTTGGAGCCAGCACCCCAAAGGCTTCCTCCAAAGGGCTGCACATATGCGGCTGTGTCACCCCCATGTCACAATGCCAGCACCCGGCAACGCAGTGGTCACCAGGCCCCACGCAGGATCCAGAGGAGCAGCCTCCCGTGTCCACTGCCAGAGCTGGCCCGGGGGCAGCCCCAGCACATCTGACAGGAAGCACTTGAGGAGCTGCTGGAATCACAGGCCAGGGGCTGAGGGAAGAACACCTTGCATGAGGCTGCTGGAGGTTCTCCGCTGCAAGACAATCTGCTGGCAGGGCCACCTTCCGAGCTCGGCTCATGGATGCAAATCCTTTTCAACTGGATAGCAGTGGCAAGACCAAGGCAATTCCTTCTTGAGGAGCACTGCACAGCTCACCATCCTCATCTCCTACAGAGCAACGCTCAGGAGCCGTAAGAGATAGGATGTCGAGGGCTTGCAAGGGCTTGCAGTGCTTTGGAACACCCACTGGTGTCCTACACAGGGACAGCAAGGATTCTTGCCCACAAGGTCTATCAGCTCAGAGGCACTTGGGCACTCTGGCAAGTCCGCCAGATAGCTCCAGCTCAAGGGAGGATAGGGCTTGGGCAGCTCCTGGGAAGCATGAGCAGCCTGTGGGACAAGGAGCCAGGTCTGGCTCACATGCTCAGGGAACAGCCCATGGCCAGCACTGGGCTCAGCAAGGAACTTTTTCCCCTGAGGCACATTGGCACTGGTCCCCGGCGGTTTTTTGCCTTCCTCTGCAGTTCTCAGCACGGCCCCTTGCCACCATTTCTTTGGGCCATTTGGCCTGGGAGCCGGCTGCTCATGCTCCACCATGCTGGCAGCCGCAGCTGCCACTTCTCAGCTCTCCCTGCAGCTAACACAAGCGCCTGGCAGGGACCAGAGCGCTTCTCATGCATCCCTGCCCAAGAAGCACAGCAGCCAAACAAGTTGTGGAAGGCAAAAAGTCTGCTCGTCATCGCTACATGTCACGCTTTGGAAGAGATGCCACGGTACCACTCACCTCTTCTTCCTCTTCTTCCTCTTCTTCTTCTTCTTCTTCTTCTTCTTCTTCTTCTTCTTCCTCTTTTGTGCATGGTCAGTCCCACAACTCCTTGTCAAGGTTCTCCCTCTGCAGGAACCGCGGACAGCTTGGCCTCTATTCCTGCTGCTGCTCTCTGCAGCTCTGGGACTTGCCTTTGCCAGCCTGCAAGGGATATTTTCTCAGGCTAAACTGAAGAATGCCTCAGCCTACTCCTGGCTACACTTGGGCTTGAGCTAATGCTTGTGAGCCTGGGTTCTGAAACAGAGTCACAAAGGGAAAAAAAATGACATGAAATAACATAACATGAATTAACATAAAATCAAGAAAATTAATAAATTAACAACAAAATAAAATAAAATTCATTGTGTTATGTGTCCTTGACATTGATTTTGGAACTGAAACCCCTCTGTCCTTTCAGGCAAACAGTCTCTTAGATATTGGACTGGTGGACAGGAGAGAAGAGGAGAGGAGAGGAGCGGAGAGGAGAGGAGAGGAGAGGAGAGGAAAGGAGAGGAGAGGAGAGGAGAGAAGAGGAGAGGAGAGGAGAGAAGAGGAGAGGAGAGGAGCGGAGAGGAGAGGAGAGGAGAGGGGAGGAGAGGAAAGGAGAGGAGAGGAGAGGAGAGAAGAGGAGAGGAGAGGAGAGGAGAGGAAAGGAGAGGAGAGGAGAGGAGAGAAGAGGAGAGGAGAGGAGAGGAGAGGAGAGGAGAGGAGAGGAGAGGAGAGTAGAGGAGAGGCGAGGAGAGGAGAGGAGAGGAGAGGAGAGGAGAGGAGAGGAGAGGAGAGGAGAGGAGAGGAGAGGAGAGGAGAGGAGAGGAGAGGAGAGGAGAGCAGTTCTGCTCTGTCAGGCCTGCAGTTCTGCGTGACAAGCCCTGAGCGAGCCCTGAGGCCTCCATACATGATACTACAGGCAGTATTGCTACTGGAAGGAAGGCTGCACTGACAACAAATCCACACTGTCTTTTTGCAAAAAAGGGACTCTATTAGGTTGCTTACTCCCCTATTTCGTAGCTACAGGGACTGATTTGGAGCCAGCACCCCAAAGGCTTCCTCCAAAGGGCTGCACATATGCGGCTGTGTCACCCCCATGTCACAATGCCAGCACCCGGCAACGCAGTGGTCACCAGGCCCCACGCAGGATCCAGAGGAGCAGCCTCCCGTGTCCACTGCCAGAGCTGGCCCGGGGGCAGCCCCAGCACATCTCACAGGAAGCACTTGAGGAGCTGCTGGAATCACAGGCCAGGGGCTGAGGGAAGAAAACCTTGCATGAGGCTGCTGGAGGTTCTCCGCTGCAAGACAATCTGCTGGCAGGGCCACCTTCCAAGCTCGGCTCATGGATGCAAATCCTTTTCAACTGGATAGCAGTGGCAAGACCAAGGCAATTCCTTCTTGAGGAGCACTGCACAGCTCACCATCCTCATCTCCTACAGAGCAACGCTCAGGAGCCCTAAGAGATAGGATGTCGAGGGCTTGCAAGGGCTTGCAAGGGCTTGCAGTGCTTTGGAACACCCACTGGTGTCCTACACAGGGACAGCAAGGATTCTTGCCCACAAGGTCTATCAGCTCAGAGGCACTTGGGCACTCTGGCAAGTCCGCCAGATAGCTCCAGCTCAAGGGAGGATATGGCTTGGGCAGCTCCTGGAAAGCATGAGCAGCCTGTGGGACAAGGAGCCAGGTCTGGCTCACATGCTCAGGGAACAGCCCGTGGCCAGCACTGGGCTCAGCAAGGAACTTTTTCCCCTGGGGCACATTGGCACTGGTCCCCGGCGGTTTTTTGCCTTCCTCTGCAGTTCTCAGCACGGCCCCTTGCCACCATTTCTTTGGGCCATTTGGCCTGGGAGCCGGCTGCTCATGCTCCACCATGCTGGCAGCTGCAGCTGCCACTTCTCAGCTCTCCCTGCAGCTAACACGAACGCCTGGCAGGGACCAGAGCGCTTCTCATGCATTCCTGGCCAAGAAGCACAGCAGCCAAACAAGTTGTGGAAGGCAAAAAGTCTGCTCGTCATCGCTACATGTCACGCTTTGGAAGAGATCCACGGTACCACTCACCTCTTCTTCCTCTTCTTCCTCTTCTTCTTCTTCTTCTTCTTCTTCTTCTTGTTCCTCCTCTTTTGTGCATGGTCAGTCCCACAACTCCTTGTCAAGGTTCTCCCTCTGCAGGAACCGCGGACAGCTTGGCCTCTATTCCTGCTGCTGCTCTCTGCAGCTCTGGGACTTGCCTTTGCCAGCCTGCAAGGGATCTTTTCTCATGCTAAACTGAAGAATGCCTCAGCCTACTCCTGGCTACACTTGGGCTTGAGCTAATGCTTGTGAGCCTGGGTTCTGAAACAGAGTCACAAAGGGAAAAAAAAAGACATGAAATAACATAACATGAATTAACATAAAATCAAGAAAATTAATAAATTAACAACAAAATAAAGTAAAATTCATTGTGTTATGTGTCCTTGACATTGATTTTGGAACTGAAAACCCTCTGTCCTTTCAGGCAAACAGTCTCTTAGATATTGGACTGGCGGACAGGAGAGAAGAGGAGAGGAGAGGAGAGGAGAGGAGAGGAGAGGAGAGGAGAGGAGAGGAGAGGAGAGGAGAGGAGAGGAGAGGAGAGGAGAGCAGTTCTGCTCTGTCACGCCTGCAGTTCTGCGTGACAAGCCCTGAGCGAGCCCTGAGGCCTCCATACATGATACTACAGGCAGTATTGCTACTGGAAGGAAGGCTGCACTGGCAACAAATCCACACTGTCTTTTTGCAAAAAAGGGACTCTATTAGGTTGCGTACTCACCTGTTTTGTAGGTACAGGGACTGATTTGGAGCCAGCACCCCAAAGGCTTCCTCCAAAGGGCTGCACATATGCGGCTGTGTCACCCCCATGTCACAATGCCAGCACCCGGCAACGCGGTGGTCACCAGGCCCCACGCAGGATCCAGAGGAGCAGCCTCCCGTGTCCACTGCCAGAGCTGGCCCGGGGGCAGCCCCAGCACATCTGACAGGAAGCACTTGAGGAGCTGCTGGAATCACAGGCCAGGGGCTGAGGGAAGAACACCTTGCATGAGGCTGCTGGAGGTTCTCCGCTGCAAGACAATCTGCTGGCAGGGCCACCTTCCAAGCTCGGCTCATGGATGCAAATCCTTTTCAACTGGATAGCAGTGGCAAGACCAAGGCAATTCCTTCTTGAGGAGCACTGCACAGCTCACCATCCTCATCTCCTACAGAGCAACGCTCAGGAGCCCTAAGAGATAGGATGTCGAGGGCTTGCAAGGGCTTGCAAGGGCTTGCAAGGGCTTGCAGTGCTTTGGAACACCCACTGGTGTCCTACACAGGGACAGCAAGGATTCTTGCCCACAAGGTCTATCAGCTCAGAGGCACTTGGGCACTCTGGCAAGTCCGCCAGATAGCTCCAGCTCAAGGGAGGATAGGGCTTGGGCAGCTCCTGGGAAGCACGAGCAGCCTGTGGGACAAGGAGCCAGGTCTGGCTCACATGCTCAGGGAACAGCCCATGGCCAGCACTGGGCTCAGCAAGGAACTTTTTCCCCCGGGGCACATTGGCACTGGTCCCCGGCGGTTTTTTGCCTTCCTCTCCAGTTCTCAGCACGGCCCCTTGCCACCATTTCTTTGGGCCATTTGGCCTGGGAGCCGGCTGCTCATGCTCCACCATGCTGGCAGCCGCAGCTGCCACTTCTCAGCTCTCCCTGCAGGTAACACGAACGCGTGGCAGGGACCAGAGCGCTTCTCATGCATCCCTGGCCAAGAAGCACAGCAGCCAAACAAGTTGTGGAAGGCAAAAAGTCTGCTCGTCATCGCTACATGTCACGCTTTGGAAGAGATGCGATGGTACCACTCACCTCTTCTTCCTCTTCTTCCTCTTCTTCTTCTTCTTCTTCTTCTTCTTCTTCTTCTTCCTCTTTTGTGCATGGTCAGTCCCACAACTCCTTGTCAAGGTTTTCCCTCTGCAGGAACCGCGGACAGCTTGGCCTCTATTCCTGCTGCTGCTCTCTGCAGCTCTGGTACTTGCCTTTGCCAGCCTGCAAGGGATCTTTTCTCATGCTAAACTGAAGAATGCCTCAGCCTACTCCTGGCTACACTTGGGCTTGAGCTAGTGCTTGTGAGCCTGGGTTCTGAAACAGAGTCACAAAGGGAAAGAAAATGACATGAAATAACATAACATGAATTAACATAAAATCAAGAAAATTAATAAATTAACAACAAAATAAAGTAAAATTCATTGTGTTATGTGTCCTTGACATTGATTTTGGAACTGAAAACCCTCTGTCCTTTCAGGCAAACAGTCTCTTAGATATTGGACTGGCGGACAGGAGAGAAGAGAGGAGGAGAGGAGAGGAGAGGAGAGGAGAGGAGAGGAGAGGAGAGGAGAGGAGAGGAAAGGAGAGGAGAGGAGAGGAGAGGAGAGGAGAGGAGAGGAGAGGAGAGGAGAGCAGTTCTGCTCTGTCAGGCCTGCAGTTCTGCGTGACAAGCCCTGAGCGAGCCCTGAGGCCTCCATACATGATACTACAGGCAGTATTGCTACTGGAAGGAAGGCTGCACTGGCAACAAATCCACACTGTCTTTTTGCAAAAAAGGGACTCTATTAGGTTGCTTACTCCCCTATTTTGTAGGTACAGGGACTGATTTGGAGCCAGCACCCCAAAGGCTTCCTCCAAAGGGCTGCACATATGCGGCTGTGTCACCCCCATGTCACAATGCCAGCACCCGGCAACGCAGTGGTCACCAGGCCCCACGCAGGATCCAGAGGAGCAGCCTCCCGTGTCCACTGCCAGAGCTGGCCCGGGGGCAGCCCCAGCACATCTGACAGGAAGCACTTGAGGAGCTGCTGGAATCACAGGCCAGGGGCTGAGGGAAGAAAACCTTGCATGAGGCTGCTGGAGGTTCTCCGCTGCAAGACAATCTGCTGGCAGGGCCACCTTCCAAGCTCGGCTCATGGATGCAAATCCTTTTCAACTGGATAGCAGTGGCAAGACCAAGGCAATTCCTTCTTGAGGAGCACTGCACAGCTCACCATCCTCATCTCCTACAGAGCAACGCTCAGGAGCCGTAAGAGATAGGATGTCGAGGGCTTGCAAGGGCTTGCAAGGGCTTGCAGTGCTTTGGAACACCCACTGGTGTCCTACACAGGGACAGCAAGGATTCTTGCCCACAAGGTCTATCAGCTCAGAGGCACTTGGGCACTCTGGCAAGTCCGCCAGATAGCTCCAGCTCAAGGGAGGATAGGGCTTGGGCAGCTCCTGGGAAGCATGAGCAGCCTGTGGGACAAGGAGCCAGGTCTGGCTCACATGCTCAGGGAACAGCCCATGGCCAGCACTGGGCTCAGCAAGGAACTTTTTCCCCTGAGGCACATTGGCACTGGTCCCCGGCGGTTTTTTGCCTTCCTCTGCAGTTCTCAGCACGGCCCCTTGCCAACATTTCTTTGGGCCATTTGGCCTGGGAGCCGGCTGCTCATGCTCCACCATGCTGGCAGCCGCAGCTGCCACTTCTCAGCTCTCCCTGCAGCTAACACAAGAGCCTGGCAGGGACCAGAGCGCTTCTCATGCATCCCTGGCCAAGAAGCACAGCAGCCAAACAAGTTGTGGAAGGCAAAAAGTCTGCTCGTCATCGCTACATGTCACGCTTTGGAAGAGATGCCACGGTACCACTCACCTCTTCTTCCTCTTCTTCCTCTTCTTCTTCTTCTTCTTCTTCTTCTTCTTCTTCTTCTTCCTCTTTTGTGCATGGTCAGTCCCACAACTCCTTGTCAAGGTTCTCCCTCTGCAGGAACCGCGGACAGCTTGGCCTCTATTCCTGCTGCTGCTCTCTGCAGCTCTGGGACTTGCCTTTGCCAGCCTGCAAGGGATCTTTTCTCATGCTAAACTGAAGAATGCCTCAGCCTACTCCTGGCTGCACTTGGGCTTGAGCTAATGCTTGTGAGCCTGGGTTCTGAAACAGAGTCACAAAGGGAAAAAAAATGACATGAAATAACATAATATGAATTAACATAAAATCAAGAAAATAAATAAATTAACAACAAAATAAAATCAAATTCATTGTGTTATGTGTCCTTGACATTGATTTTGGAACTGAAAACCCTCTGTCCTTTCAGGCAAACAGTCTCTTAGATATTGGACTGGCGGACAGGAGAGGAGAGGAGAGGAGAGGAGAGGAGAGGAAAGGAGAGGAGAGGAGAGGAGAGGAGAGGAGAGGAGAGGAGAGGAGAGGAGAGGAGAGGAGAGGAGAGGAGAGGAGAGGAGAGGAGAGGAGAGGAGAGGAGAGGAGAGGAGAGGAGAGGAGAGCAGTTCTGCTCTGTCACGCCTGCAGTTCTGCGTGACAAGCCCTGAGCGAGCCCTGAGGCCTCCATACATGATACTACAGGCAGTATTGCTACTGGAAGGAAGGCTGCACTGGCAACAAATCCACACTGTCTTTTTGCAAAAAAGGGACTCTATTAGGTTGCTTACTCCCCTATTTCGTAGGTACAGGGACTGATTTGGAGCCAGCACCCCAAAGGCTTCCTCCAAAGGGCTGCACATATGCGGCTGTGTCACCCCCATGTCACAATGCCAGCACCCGGCAACGCAGTGGTCACCAGGCCCCACGCAGGATCCAGAGGAGCAGCCTCCCGTGTCCACTGCCAGAGCTGGCCCGGGGGCAGCCCCAGCACATCTGACAGGAAGCACTTGAGGAGCTGCTGGAATCACAGGCCAGGGGCTGAGGGAAGAACACCTTGCATGAGGCTGCTGGAGGTTCTCCGCTGCAAGACAATCTGCTGGCAGGGCCACCTTCCGAGCTCGGCTCATGGATGCAAATCCTTTTCAACTGGATAGCAGTGGCAAGACCAAGGCAATTCCTTCTTGAGGAGCACTGCACAGCTCACCATCCTCATCTCCTACAGAGCAACGCTCAGGAGCCGTAAGAGAGAGGATGTCGAGGGCTTGCAAGGGCTTGCAGTGCTTTGGAACACCCACTGGTGTCCTACACAGGGACAGCAAGGATTCTTGCCCACAAGGTCTATCAGCTCAGAGGCACTTGGGCACTCTGGCAAGTCCGCCAGATAGCTCCAGCTCAAGGGAGGATAGGGCTTGGGCAGCTCCTGGGAAGCATAAGCAGCCTGTGGGACAAGGAGCCAGGTCTGGCTCACATGCTCAGGGAACAGCCCATGGCCAGCACTGGGCTCAGCAAGGAACTTTTTCCCCTGAGGCACATTGGCACTGGTCCCCGGCGGTTTTTTGCCTTCCTCTGCAGTTCTCAGCACGGCCCCTTGCCAACATTTCTTTGGGCCATTTGGCCTGGGAGCCGGCTGCTCATGCTCCACCATGCTGGCAGCCGCAGCTGCCACTTCTCAGCTCTCCCTGCAGCTAACACAAGCGCCTGGCAGGGACCAGAGCGCTTCTCATGCATCCCTGGCCAAGAAGCACAGCAGCCAAACAAGTTGCGGAAGGCAAAAAGTCTGCTCGTCATCGCTACATGTCACGCTTTGGAAGAGATGCCACGGTACCACTCACCTCTTCTTCCTCTTCTTCCTCTTCTTCTTCTTCTTCTTCTTCTTCTTCTTCTTCTTCTTCCTCTTTTGTGCATGGTCAGTCCCACAACTCCTTGTCAAGGTTCTCCCTCTGCAGGAACTGCGGACAGCTTGGCCTCTATTCCTGCTGCTGCTCTCTGCAGCTCTGGGACTTGCCTTTGCCAGCCTGCAAGGGATCTTTTCTCCTGCTAAACTGAAGAATGCCTCAGCCTACTCCTGGCTACACTTGGGCTTGAGCTAATGCTTGTGAGCCTGGGTTCTGAAACAGAGTCACAAAGGGAAAAAAAATGACATGAAATAACATAACATGAATTAACATAAAATCAAGAAAATTAATAAATTAACAACAAAATAAAATAAAATTC
This sequence comes from Caloenas nicobarica, assembly GCF_036013445.1. Lineage (NCBI taxonomy): Eukaryota > Metazoa > Chordata > Aves > Columbiformes > Columbidae > Caloenas > Caloenas nicobarica. The sequence continues at coordinate 19,585,626 of NC_088258.1, forward strand.
ATTGTGTTATGTGTCCTTGACATTGATTTTGGAACGGAAAACCCTCTGTCCTTTCAGGCAAACAGTCTCTTAGATATTGGACTGGCAGACAGGAGAGAAGTGAAGAGGAGAGGAGAGGAGAGGAGAGGAGAGGAGAGGAGAGGAAAGGAGAGGAGAGGAGAGGAGAGAAGAGGAGAGGAGAGGAGAGAAGAGGAGAGGAGAGGAGCGGAGAGGAGAGGAGAGGAGAGGGGAGGAGAGGAGAGGAGAGGAGAGGAAAGGAGAGGAGAGGAGAGGAGAGAAGAGGAGAGGAGAGGAGAGGAGAGGAGAGGAGAGGAGAGGAGAGGAGAGGCGAGGAGAGGAGAGGAGAGGAGAGGAGAGGAGAGGAGAGGAGAGGAGAGGAGAGGAGAGGAGAGGAGAGCAGTTCTGCTCTGTCAGGCCTGCAGTTCTGCGTGACAAGCCCTGAGCGAGCCCTGAGGCCTCCATACATGATACTACAGGCAGTATTGCTACTGGAAGGAAGGCTGCACTGACAACAAATCCACACTGTCTTTTTGCAAAAAAGGGACTCTATTAGGTTGCTTACTCCCCTATTTCGTAGGTACAGGGACTGATTTGGAGCCAGCACCCCAAAGGCTTCCTCCAAAGGGCTGCACATATGCGGCTGTGTCACCCCCATGTCACAATGCCAGCACCCGGCAACGCAGTGGTCACCAGGCCCCACGCAGGATCCAGAGGAGCAGCCTCCCGTGTCCACTGCCAGAGCTGGCCCGGGGGCAGCCCCAGCACATCTGACAGGAAGCACTTGAGGAGCTGCTGGAATCACAGGCCAGGGGCTGAGGGAAGAAAACCTTGCATGAGGCTGCTGGAGGTTCTCCGCTGCAAGACAATCTGCTGGCAGGGCCACCTTCCAAGCTCGGCTCATGGATGCAAATCCTTTTCAACTGGATAGCAGTGGCAAGACCAAGGCAATTCCTTCTTGAGGAGCACTGCACAGCTCACCATCCTCATCTCCTACAGAGCAACGCTCAGGAGCCCTAAGAGATAGGATGTCGAGGGCTTGCAAGGGCTTGCAAGGGCTTGCAGTGCTTTGGAACACCCACTGGTGTCCTACACAGGGACAGCAAGGATTCTTGCCCACAAGGTCTATCAGCTCAGAGGCACTTGGGCACTCTGGCAAGTCCGCCAGATAGCTCCAGCTCAAGGGAGGATAGGGCTTGGGCAGCTCCTGGGAAGCATAAGCAGCCTGTGGGACAAGGAGCCAGGTCTGGCTCACATGCTCAGGGAACAGCCCATGGCCAGCACTGGGCTCAGCAAGGAACTTTTTCCCCTGAGGCACATTGGCACTGGTCCCCGGCGGTTTTTTGCCTTCCTCTGCAGTTCTCAGCACGGCCCCTTGCCAACATTTCTTTGGGCCATTTGGCCTGGGAGCCGGCTGCTCATGCTCCACCATGCTGGCAGCCGCAGCTGCCACTTCTCAGCTCTCCCTGCAGCTAACACAAGCACCTGGCAGGGACCAGAGCGCTTCTCATGCATCCCTGGCCAAGAAGCACAGCAGCCAAACAAGTTGCGGAAGGCAAAAAGTCTGCTCGTCATCGCTACATGTCACGCTTTGGAAGAGATGCCACGGTACCACTCACCTCTTCTTCCTCTTCTTCCTCTTCTTCTTCTTCTTCTTCTTCTTCTTCTTCTTCTTCTTCCTCTTTTGTGCATGGTCAGTCCCACAACTCCTTGTCAAGGTTCTCCCTCTGCAGGAACTGCGGACAGCTTGGCCTCTATTCCTGCTGCTGCTCTCTGCAGCTCTGGGACTTGCCTTTGCCAGCCTGCAAGGGATCTTTTCTCCTGCTAAACTGAAGAATGCCTCAGCCTACTCCTGGCTACACTTGGGCTTGAGCTAATGCTTGTGAGCCTGGGTTCTGAAACAGAGTCACAAAGGGAAAAAAAATGACATGAAATAACATAACATGAATTAACATAAAATCAAGAAAATTAATAAATTAACAACAAAATAAAATAAAATTCATTGTGTTATGTGTCCTTGACATTGATTTTGGAACGGAAAACCCTCTGTCCTTTCAGGCAAACAGTCTCTTAGATATTGGACTGGCAGACAGGAGAGAAGTGAAGAGGAGAGGAGAGGAGAGGAGAGGAGAGGAGAGGAGAGGAGAGGAGAGGAGAGGAGAGGAGAGGAGCGGAGAGAAGAGGAGAGAAGAGGAGAGGAGAGGAGCGGAGAGGAGAGGAGAGGAGAGGAGAGGAGAGGAAAGGAGAGGAGAGGAGAGGAGAGAAGAGGAGAGGAGAGGAGCGGAGAGGAGAGGAGAGGAGAGGAGAGGAGAGGAGAGGAGAGGAGAGGAGAGGAGAGCAGTTCTGCTCTGTCAGGCCTGCAGTTCTGCGTGACAAGCCCTGAGCGAGCCCTGAGGCCTCCAGACATGATACTACAGGCAGTATTGCTACTGGAAGGAAGGCTGCACTGGCAACAAATCCACACTGTCTTTTTGCAAAAAAGGGACTCTATTAGGTTGCTTACTCCCCTATTTTGTAGGTACAGGGACTGATTTGGAGCCAGCACCCCAAAGGCTTCCTCCAAAGGGCTGCACATATGCGGCTGTGTCACCCCCATGTCACAATGCCAGCACCCGGCAACGCAGTGGTCACCAGGCCCCACGCAGGATCCAGAGGAGCAGCCTCCCATGTCCACTGCCAGAGCTGGCGCGGGGGCAGCCCCAGCACATCTCACAGGAAGCACTTGAGGAGCTGCTGGAATCACAGGCCAGGGGCTGAGGGAAGAAAACCTTGCATGAGGCTGCTGGAGGTTCTCCGCTGCAAGACAATCTGCTGGCAGGGCCACCTTCCAAGCTCGGCTCATGGATGCAAATCCTTTTCAACTGGATAGCAGTGGCAAGACCAAGGCAATTCCTTCTTGAGGAGCACTGCACAGCTCACCATCCTCATCTCCTACAGAGCAACGCGCAGGAGCCCTAAGAGATAGGATGTCGAGGGCTTGCAAGGGCTTGCAAGGGCTTGCAGTGCTTTGGAACACCCACTGGTGTCCTACACAGGGACAGCAAGGATTCTTGCCCACAAGGTCTATCAGCTCAGAGGCACTTGGGCACTCTGGCAAGTCCGCCAGATAGCTCCAGCTCAAGGGAGGATAGGGCTTGGGCAGCTCCTGGGAAGCATGAGCAGCCTGTGGGACAAGGAGCCAGGTCTGGCTCACATGCTCAGGGAACAGCCCATGGCCAGCACTGGGCTCGGCAAGGAACTTTTTCCCCCGGGGCACGTTGGCACTGGTCCCCGGCGGTTTTTTGCCTTCCTCTGCAGTTCTCAGCACGGCCCCTTGCCACCATTTCTTTGGGCCATTTGGCCTGGGAGCCGGCTGCTCATGCTCCACCATGCTGGCAGCCGCAGCTGCCAATTCTCAGCTCTCCCTGCAGCTAACACGAACGCCTGGCAGGGACCAGAGCGCTTCTCATGCATTCCTGGCCAAGAAGCACAGCAGCCAAACAAGTTGTGGAAGGCAAAAAGTCTGCTCGTCATCGCTACATGTCACGCGTTGGAAGAGATGCCACGGTACCACTCACCTCTTCTTCCTCTTCTTCCTCTTCTTCTTCTTCTTCTTCTTCTTCTTCCTCTTTTGTGCATGGTCAGTCCCACAACTCCTTGTCAAGGTTCTCCCTCTGCAGGAACCGCCGACAGCTTGGCCTCTATTCCTGCTGCTGCTCTCTGCAGCTCTGGGACTTGCCTTTGCCAGCCTGCAAGGGATCTTTTCTCATGCTAAACTGAAGAATGCCTCAGCCTACTCCTGGCTACACTTGGGCTTGAGCTAGTGCTTGTGAGCCTGGGTTCTGAAACAGAGTCACAAAGGGAAAAAAAATGACATGAAATAACATAACATGAATTAACATAAAATCAAGAAAATTAATAAATTAACAACAAAATAAAATAAAATTCATTGTGTTATGTGTCCTTGACATTGATTTTGGAACTGAAAACCCTCTGTCCTTTCAGGCAAACAGTCTCTTAGATATTGGACTGGCGGACAGGAGAGAAGAGGAGAGGAGAGGAGAGTAGAGGACAGGACAGGACAGGACAGGACAGGACAGGACAAGAGAGGAGAGCAGTTCTGCTCTGTCAGGCCTGCAGTTCTGCGTGACAAGCCCTGAGCGAGCCCTGAGGCCTCCATACATGATACTACAGGCAGTATTGCTACTGGAAGGAAGGCTGCACTGGCAACAAATCCACACTGTCTTTTTGCAAAAAAGGGACTCTATTAGGTTGCTTACTCCCCTATTTTGTAGGTACAGGGACTGATTTGGAGCCAGCACCCCAAAGGCTTCCTCCAAAGGGCTGCACATATGCGGCTGTGTCACCCCCATGTCACAATGCCAGCACCCGGCAACGCAGTGGTCCCCAGGCCCCACGCAGGATCCAGAGGAGCAGCCTCCCGTGTCCACTGCCAGAGCTGGCCCGGGGGCAGCCCCAGCACATCTGACAGGAAGCACTTGAGGAGCTGCTGGAATCACAGGCCAGGGGCTGAGGGAAGAAAACCTTGCATGAGGCTGCTGGAGGTTCTCCGCTGCAAGACAATCTGCTGGCAGGGCCACCTTCCAAGCTCGGCTCATGGATGCAAATCCTTTTCAACTGGATAGCAGTGGCAAGACCAAGGCAATTCCTTCTTGAGGAGCACTGCACAGCTCACCATCCTCATCTCCTACAGAGCAACGCTCAGGAGCCCTAAGAGATAGGATGTCGAGGGCTTGCAAGGGCTTGCAAGGGCTTGCAGTGCTTTGGAACACCCACTGGTGTCCTACACAGGGACAGCAAGGATTCTTGCCCACAAGGTCTATCAGCTCAGAGGCACTTGGGCACTCTGGCAAGTCTGCCAGATAGCTCCAGCTCAAGGGAGGATAGGGCTTGGGCAGCTCCTGCGAAGCATGAGCAGCCTGTGGGACAAGGAGCCAGGTCTGGCTCACATGCTCAGGGAACAGCCCATGGTCAGCACTGGGCTCAGCAAGGAACTTTTTCCCCTGGGGCACCTTGGCACTGGTCCCCGGCGGTTTTTTGCCTTCCTCTGCAGTTCTCAGCACGGCCCCTTGCCACCATTTCTTTGGGCCATTTGGCCTGGGAGCCGGCTGCTCATGCTCCACCATGCTGGCAGCCGCAGCTGCCTCTTCTCAGCTCTCCCTGCAGCTAACACAAGCGCCTGGCAGGGACCAGAGCGCTTCTCATGCATCCCTGCCCAAGAAGCACAGCAGCCAAACAAGTTGTGGAAGGCAAAAAGTCTGCTCGTCATCGCTACATGTCACGCTTTGGAAGAGATGCCACGGTACCACTCACCTCTTCTTCTTCTTCTTCTTCTTCTTCTTATCTTCTTCTTCTTCTTCTTCTTCTTCTTCTTCTTCTTCTTCTTCTTCTTCTTCCTCCTCTTTTGTGCACGGTCACTCCCACAACTCCTTGTCAAGGTTCTCCCTCTGCAGGAACCGCGGACAGCTTGGCCTCTATTCCTGCTGCTGCTCTCTGCAGCTCTGGGACTTGCCTTTGCCAGCCTGCAAGGGATGTTTTCTCCTGCTAAACTGAAGAATGCCTCAGCCTACTCCTGGCTACACTTGGGCTTGAGCTAATGCTTGTGAGCCTGGGTTCTGAAACAGAGTCACAAAGGGAAAAAAAATGACACGAAGAAACATAACATGAATTAACATAAAATCAAGAAAATTAATAAATTAACAACAAAATCAAATAAAATGCATTGTGTTACGTGTCACAGAATCACAGAATCACAGAATCACAGAATCACAGAATGTTAGGGATTGGAAGGGACCTCGAAAGATCATCTAGTCCAATCCCTCTGCCAGAGCAGGAACACCTAGGTGAGGTTACACAGGAAGGCGTCCAGGCGGGTTTTGTATGTCTCCAGAGAAGGAGAATCCACAACCCCCCCAGGCAGCCTGTTCCAGTGTTCCATCACCCTCACTGAGAAGAAGTTTCTTCTCACATTTAAGTGGAACCTCTTGTGTTCCAGCTTGAACCCATTACCCCTTGTCTTACTGTTGGTTGTCACCGAGAAGAGCCTGGTTACATCCTCGTGACACCCACCCTTTATATATTTATAAACATTGATGAGGTCACCCCTCAGTCTCCTCTTCTCCAAGCTAAAGAGACCCAGCTCCCTCAGCCTTTCCTCATAAGGGATATGCTCCACTCCCTTAATCATCTTCGTGGCCCTGCGCTGGACTCTCTCCAGCAGTTCCCTGTCCTTCTTGAACTGAGGGGCCCAGAACTGGACACAATATTCCAGATGAGGTCTCACCAGGGTAGAGTAGAGGGGAAGGAGAACCCCTCTCGACCTACTAACCACCCCCCTTCTTATACACCCCAGGATGCCATTGGCCTTCTTGGCCACAAGGGCACAGTGCTGGCTCATGGTCATCCTGCTGTCCACCAGGACCCCCAGGTCCCTTTCCCCTACACTGCTCTCTAATAGGTCATTCCCCAACCTGTACTGGAACCTGGGGTTGTTCCTGCCCAGATGCAAGACTCTACATTTTCCCTTGTTATATTTCATTAAATTTTTCCCCGCCCAACTCTCTAGCCTATCCAGATCTCGCTGGATGGCAGCACAGCCCTCTGCTGTGTCAGCCACTCCTCCCAGCTTGGTGTCATCAGCAAACTTGCTGATAGTACACTCAATTCCCTCATCCAAGTCATTGATGAATATATTGAACAGTATTGGTCCCAGAACTCACCCTTGAGGCACTCCACTAGATACAGGCCTCCAACCAGACTCTGCCCCGTTGACCACGACTCTCTGGCTTCTCTCCTTCAGCCAGTTTGCAGTCCACCTCACTACCCGATCATCCAGTCCACAGTTCCTCAGTTTTGCCGTGAGGATGCTGTGGGAGACAGTGTCAAATGCTTTGCTGAAGTCAAGGTAGACCACATCCACTGCTCTGCCATCGTCAATCCACCTTGTTACGTCTTCATAAAAGGCTATGAGGTTGGTCAAACACGACTTCCCCTTGGTGAAGCCATGTTGACTGTCCCTGATGACCCTCTTATCCTTGATATGTCTTAAGATGGCCCCAAGGATAAGGTGTTCCATCACTTTCCCAGGGATGGAGGTGAGGCTGACCGGTCTATAGTTGCCCGTGTCCTCCTTCTTGCCCTTTTTGAAGACCGGAGTGACATTTGCTTTCCTCCAGTCCTCAGGCACCTCTCCCGTTTCCCAAGACTTGGCAAAGATGATGGAGAGTGGTCCAGCAATGACTTCAGCCAGCTCCCTCAGCACCCGCGGGTGCATCCCATCTGGACCCATGGATTTATGGGTGTCCCGATTGCTTAACTGGTCCCTAACCCAGTCCTCATCAACGGAGGCAAACTCCTCCATTTTCCTGCCTTCCTCTGGGGCCTCAGGGGTACGGAGCTCCTCAGGACAGCCTCCGGCAGAGTAGACAGAGAGAAAGAAGGCATTCAGTAATTCTGCCTTCTCTGTATCTTCTGTCACCAGGGCACCCACCCCGTTCATCAGTGGGCCTACGTTGCCTCTGGTATTAGTTTTATCTGCCATGTATTTGAAGAAGCTCTTCCTGTTGTCCTTGACCCCTCTCGCCAGGTTTAACTCTAAGGAGGCCTTAGCTTTCCTAGTTGCCTCCCTACATCCTCTGACAACAGCCTTATATTCTTCCCAAGTGGCCAGCCCCTCCTTCCATGATTTCTAAACCCTCCTCTTCCACTTGAGTTTGCCCAGCAGTTCCCTGTTTAACCACGCAGGTCTCCTGGCTCCCCTCCTTGACTTCCTGCACATCGGGATGCACTGATCTTGAGCTTGGTGTCCTTGAAATTGATTTTGGAACTGAAAACCCTCTGTCCTTTCAGGCAAACAGTCTCTTAGATATTGGACTGGCGGACAGGAGAGAAGAGAAGAGGAGAGGAGAGGAGAGGAGAGGAGAGGAGAGGAGAGGAGAGGAGAGGAGAGGAGAGGAGAGGAGAGGAGAGGAGAGGAGAGGAGGGGAGAGGAGAGGAGGGGAGAGGAGAGGAGAGGAGAGCAGTTCTGCTCTGTCAGGCCTGCAGTTCTGCGTGACAAGCCCTGAGCGAGCCCTGAGGCCTCCATACATGATACTACAGGCAGTATTGCTACTGGAAGGAAGGCTGCACTGGCAACAAATCCACACTGTCTTTTTGCAAAAAAGGGACTCTATTAGGTTGCTTACTCCCCTATTTTGTAGCTACAGGGACTGATTTGGAGCCAGCACCCCAAAGGCTTCCTCCAAAGGGCTGCACATATGCGGCTGTGTCACCCCCATGTCACAATGCCAGCACCCGGCAACGCAGTGGTCACCAGGCCCCACGCAGGATCCAGAGGAGCAGCCTCCCGTGTCCACTGCCAGAGCTGGCCCGGGGGCAGCCCCAGCACATCTGACAGGAAGCACTTGAGGAGCTGCTGGAATCACAGGCCAGGGGCTGAGGGAAGAAAACCTTGCATGAGGCTGCTGGAGGTTCTCCGCTGCAAGACAATCTGCTGGCAGGGCCACCTTCCAAGCTCGGCTCATGGATGCAAATCCTTTTCAACTGGATAGCAGTGGCAAGACCAAGGCAATTCCTTCTTGAGGAGCACTGCACAGCTCACCATCCTCATCTCCTACAGAGCAATGATCAGGAGCCGTAAGAGATAGGATGTCGAGGGCTTGCAAGGGCTTGCAAGGGCTTGCAGTGCTTTGGAACACCCACTGGTGTCCTACACAGGGACAGCAAGGATTCTTGCCCACAAGGTCTATCAGCTCAGAGGCACTTGGGCACTCTGGCAAGTCCGCCAGATAGCTCCAGCTCAAGGGAGGATAGGGCTTGGGCAGCTCCTGGGAAGCATGAGCAGCCTGTGGGACAAGGAGCCAGCTCTGGCTCACATGCTCAGGGAACAGCCCATGGCCAGCACTGGGCTCAGCAAGGAACTTTTTCCCCTGGGGCACATTGGCACTGGTCCCCGGCGGTTTTTTGCCTTCCTCTGCAGTTCTCAGCACGGCCCCTTGCCACCATTTCTTTGGGCCATTTGGCCTGGGAGCCGGCTGCTCATGCTCCACCATGCTGGCAGCCACAGCTGCCACTTCTCAGCTCTCCCTGCAGCTAACACAAGCGCCTGGCGGGGACCAGAGCGCTTCTCATGCATCCCTGGCCAAGAAGCACAGCAGCCAAACAAGTTGTGGAAGGCAAAAAGTCTGCTCGTCATCGCTACATGTCACGCTTTGGAAGAGATGCCACGGTACCACTCACCTCTTCTTCCTCTTCTTCTTCTTCTTCTTCTTCTTCTTCTTCTTCTTCTTCTTCTTCTTCCTCTTTTGTGCATGGTCAGTCCCACAACTCCTTGTCAAGGTTCTCCCTCTGCAGGAACCGCGGACAGCTCGGCCTCTATTCCTGCTGCTGCTCTCTGCAGCTCTGGGACTTGCCTTTGCCAGCCTGCAAGGGATGTTTTCTCCTGCTAAACTGAAGAATGCCTCAGCCTACTCCTGGCTACACTTGGGCTTGAGCTAGTGCTTGTGAGCCTGGGTTCTGAAACAGAGTCACAAAGGGAAAAAAAATGACATGAAATAACATAACATGAATTAACATAAAATCAAGAGAATTAACAAATTAAGAACAAAATAAAATAAAATTCATTGTGTTATGTGTCCTTGACATTGATTTTGGAACTGAAAAACCTCTGTCCTTTCAGGCAAACAGTCTCTTAGATATTGGACTGGCGGACAGGAGAGAAGAGGAGAGGAGAGGAGAGGAGAGGAGAGGAGAGGAGAGGAGAGGAGAGGAGAGGAGAGGAGAGGAGAGGAGAGGAGAGGAGAGGAGAGGAGAGGAGAGGAGAGCAGTTCTGCTCTGTCAGGCCTGCAGTTCTGCGTGACAAGCCCTGAGCGAGCCCTGAGGCCTCCATACATGATACTACAGGCAGTATTGCTACTGGAAGGAAGGCTGCACTGGCAACAAATCCACACTGTCTTTTTGCAAAAAAGGGACTCTATTAGGTTGCTTACTCCCCTATTTTGTAGGTACAGGGACTGATTTGGAGCCAGCACCCCAAAGGCTTCCTCCAAAGGGCTGCACATATGCGGCTGTGTCACCCCCATGTCACAATGCCAGCACCCGGCAACGCAGTGGTCCCCAGGCCCCACGCAGGATCCAGAGGAGCAGCCTCCCGTGTCCACTGCCAGAGCTGGCCCGGGGGCAGCCCCAGCACATCTGACAGGAAGCACTTGAGGAGCTGCTGGAATCACAGGCCAGGGGCTGAGGGAAGAAAACCTTGCATGAGGCTGCTGGAGGTTCTCCGCTGCAAGACAATCTGCTGGCAGGGCCACCTTCCAAGCTCGGCTCATGGATGCAAATCCTTTTCAACTGGATAGCAGTGGCAAGACCAAGGCAATTCCTTCTTGAGGAGCACTGCACAGCTCACCATCCTCATCTCCTACAGAGCAACGCTCAGGAGCCCTAAGAGATAGGATGTCGAGGGCTTGCAAGGGCTTGCAAGGGCTTGCAGTGCTTTGGAACACCCACTGGTGTCCTACACAGGGACAGCAAGGATTCTTGCCCACAAGGTCTATCAGCTCAGAGGCACTTGGGCACTCTGGCAAGTCCGCGACATAGCTCCAGCTCAAGGGAGGATAGGGCTTGGGCAGCTCCTGCGAAGCATGAGCAGCCTGTGGGACAAGGAGCCAGGTCTGGCTCACATGCTCAGGGAACAGCCCATGGCCAGCACTGGGCTCAGCAAGGAACTTTTTCCCCCAGGGCACAGTGGCACTGGTCCCCGGCGGCTTTTTGCCTTCCTCTGCACTTCTCAGCACGGCCCCTTGCCACCATTTCTTTGGGCCATTTGGCCTGGGAGCCGGCTGCTCATGCTCCACCACGCTGGCAGCCGCAGCTGCCACTTCTCAGCTCTCCCTGCAGCTAACACAAGCGCCTGGCAGGGACCAGAGCGCTTCTCATGCATCCCTGCCCAAGAAGCACAGCAGCCAAACAAGTTGTGGAAGGCAAAAAGTCTGCTCGTCATCGCTACATGTCACGCTTTGGAAGAGATGCCACGGTACCACTCACCTCTTCTTCCTCTTCTTCCTCTTCTTCTTCTTCTTCTTCTTCTTCTTCTTCCTCCTCTTTTGTGCATGGTCAGTCCCACAACTCCTTGTCAAGGTTCTCCCTCTGCAGGAACCGCGGACAGCTTGGCCTCTATTCCTGCTGCTGCTCTCTGCAGCTCTGGGACTTGCCTTTGCCAGCCTGCAAGGGATGTTTTCTCATGCTAAACTGAAGAATGCCTCAGCCTACTCCTGGCTACATTTGGGCTTGAGCTAATGCTTGTGAGCCTGGGTTCTGAAACAGAGTCACAAAGGGAAAAAAAATGACACGAAGAAACATAACATGAATTAACATAAAATCAAGAAAATTAATAAATTAACAACAAAATCAAATAAAATGCATTGTGTTACGTGTCACAGAATCACAGAATCACAGAATCACAGAATGTTAGGGATTGGAAGGGACCTCGAAAGATCATCTAGTCCAATCCCTCTGCCAGAGCAGGAACACCTAGGTGAGGTTACACAGGAAGGCGTCCAGGCGGGTTTTGAATGTCTCCAGAGAAGGAGAATCCACAACCCCCCCAGGCAGCCTGTTCCAGTGTTCCGTCACCCTCACTGAGAAGAAGTTTCTTCTCACATTTAAGTGGAACCTCTTGTGTTCCAGCTTGAACCCATTACCCCTTGTCGTACTGTTGGTTGTCACCGAGAAGAGCCTGGTTACATCCTCGTGACACCCACCCTTTATATATTTATAAACATTGATGAGGTCACCCCTCAGTCTCCTCTTCTCCAAGCTAAAGAGACCCAGCTCCCTCAGCCTTTCCTCATAAGGGATATGCTCCACTCCCTTAATCATCTTCGTGGCCCTGCGCTGGACTCTCTCCAGCAGTTCCCTGTCCTTCTTGAACTGAGGGGCCCAGAACTGGACACAATATTCCAGATGAGGTCTCACCAGGGTAGAGTAGAGGGGAAGGAGAACCCCTCTCGACCTACTAACCACCCCCCTTCTTATACACCCCAGGATGCCATTGGCCTTCTTGGCCACAAGGGCACAGTGCTGGCTCATGGTCATCCTGCTGTCCACCAGGACCCCCAGGTCCCTTTCCCCTACACTGCTCTCTAATAGGTCATTCCCCAACCTGTACTGGAACCTGGGGTTGTTCCTGCCCAGATGCAAGACTCTACATTTTCCCTTGTTATATTTCATTAAATTTTTCCCCGCCCAACTCTCTAGCCTATCCAGATCTCGCTGGATGGCAGCACAGCCCTCTGCTGTGTCAGCCACTCCTCCCAGCTTGGTGTCATCAGCAAACTTGCTGATAGTACACTCAATTCCCTCATCCAAGTCATTGATGAATATATTGAACAGTATTGGTCCCAGAACTCACCCTTGAGGCACTCCACTAGATACAGGCCTCCAACCAGACTCTGCCCCGTTGACCACGACTCTCTGGCTTCTCTCCTTCAGCCAGTTTGCAGTCCACCTCACTACCCGATCATCCAGTCCACACTTCCTCAGTTTTGCCGTGAGGATGCTGTGGGAGACAGTGTCAAATGCTTTGCTGAAGTCAAGGTAGACCACATCCACTGCTCTGCCATCGTCAATCCACCTTGTTACGTCTTCATAAAAGGCTATGAGGTTGGTCAAACACGACTTCCCCTTGGTGAAGCCATGTTGACTGTCCCTGATGACCCTCTTATCCTTGATATGTCTTAAGATGGCCCCAAGGATAAGGTGTTCCATCACTTTCCCAGGGATGGAGGTGAGGCTGACCGGTCTATAGTTGCCCGTGTCCTCCTTCTTGCCCTTTTTGAAGACCGGAGTGACATTTGCTTTCCTCCAGTCCTCAGGCACCTCTCCCGTTTCCCAAGACTTGGCAAAGATGATGGAGAGTGGTCCAGCAATGACTTCAGCCAGCTCCCTCAGCACCCGCGGGTGCATCCCATCTGGACCCATGGATTTATGGGTGTCCCGATTGCTTAACTGGTCCCTAACCCAGTCCTCATCAACGGAGGCAAACTCCTCCATTTTCCTGCCTTCCTCTGGGGCCTCAGGGGTACGGAGCTCCTCAGGACAGCCTCCGGCAGAGTAGACAGAGAGAAAGAAGGCATTCAGTAATTCTGCCTTCTCTGTATCTTCTGTCACCAGGGCACCCACCCCGTTCATCAGTGGGCCTACGTTGCCTCTGGTATTAGTTTTATCTGCCATGTATTTGAAGAAGCTCTTCCTGTTGTCCTTGACCCCTCTCGCCAGGTTTAACTCTAAGGAGGCCTTAGCTTTCCTAGTTGCCTCCCTACATCCTCTGACAACAGCCTTATATTCTTCCCAAGTGGCCAGCCCCTCCTTCCATGATTTCTAAACCCTCCTCTTCCACTTGAGTTTGCCCAGCAGTTCCCTGTTTAACAACGCAGGTCTCCTGGCTCCCCTCCTTGACTTCCTGCACATCGGGATGCACTGATCTTGAGCTTGGTGTCCTTGAAATTGATTTTGGAACTGAAAACCCTCTGTCCTTTCAGGCAAACAGTCTCTTAGATATTGGACTGGCGGACAGGAGAGGAGAGGAGAGGAGAGGAGAGGAGAGGAGAGGAGAGGAGAGGAGAGGAGAGGAGAGGAGAGGAGAGGAGAGGAGAGGAGAGCAGTTCTGCTCTGTCAGGCCTGCAGTTCTGCGTGACAAGCCCTGAGCGAGCCCTGAGGCCTCCATACATGATACTACAGGCAGTATTGCTACTGGAAGGAAGGCTGCACTGGCAACAAATCCACACTGTCTTTTTGCAAAAAAGGGACTCTATTAGGTTGCTTACTCCCCTATTTTGTAGCTACAGGGACTGATTTGGAGCCAGCACCCCAAAGGCTTCCTCCAAAGGGCTGCACATATGCGGCTGTGTCACCCCCATGTCACAATGCCAGCACCCGGCAACGCAGTGGTCCCCAGGCCCCACGCAGGATCCAGAGGAGCAGCCTCCCGTGTCCACTGCCAGAGCTGGCCCGGGGGCAGCCCCAGCACATCTGACAGGAAGCACTTGAGGAGCTGCTGGAATCACAGGCCAGGGGCTGAGGGAAGAAAACCTTGCATGAGGCTGCTGGAGGTTCTCCGCTGCAAGACAATCTGCTGGCAGGGCCACCTTCCAAGCTCGGCTCATGGATGCAAATCCTTTTCAACTGGATAGCAGTGGCAAGACCAAGGCAATTCCTTCTTGAGGAGCACTGCACAGCTCACCATCCTCATCTCCTACAGAGCAACGCTCAGGAGCCGTAAGAGATAGGATGTCGAGGGCTTGCAAGGGCTTGCAAGGGCTTGCAGTGCTTTGGAACACCCACTGGTGTCCTACACAGGGACAGCAAGGATTCTTGCCCACAAGGTCTATCAGCTCAGAGGCACTTGGGCACTCTGGCAAGTCCGCGACATAGCTCCAGCTCAAGGGAGGATAGGGCTTGGGCAGCTCCTGGGAAGCATGAGCAGCCTGTGGGACAAGGAGCCAGGTCTGGCTCACATGCTCAGGGAACAGCCCATGGCCAGCACTGGGCTCAGCAAGGAACTTTTTCCCCCAGGGCACAGTGGCACTGGTCCCCGGCGGCTTTTTGCCTTCCTCTGCACTTCTCAGCACGGCCCCTTGCCACCATTTCTTTGGGCCATTTGGCCTGGGAGCCGGCTGCTCATGCTCCACCATGCTGGCAGCCGCAGCTGCCACTTCTCAGCTCTCCCTGCAGCTAACACAAGCGCCTGGCAGGGACCAGAGCGCTTCTCATGCATCCCTGGCCAAGAAGCACAGCAGCCAAACAAGTTGTGGAAGGCAAAAAGTCTGCTCGTCATCGCTAATGTCACGCTTTGGAAGAGATGCCACGGTACCACTCACCTCTTCTTCTTCTTCTTCCTCTTCTTCCTCTTCTTCTTCTTCTTCTTCCTCTTTTGTGCATGGTCAGTCCCACAACTCCTTGTCAAGGTTCTCCCTCTGCAGGAACCGCGGACAGCTTGGCCTCTATTCCTGCTGCTGCTCTCTGCAGCTCTGGGACTTGCCTTTGCCAGCCTGCAAGGGATCTTTTCTCATGCTAAACTGAAGAATGCCTCAGCCTACTCCTGGCTACACTTGGGCTTGAGCTAATGCTTGTGAGCCTGGGTTCTGAAACAGAGTCACAAAGGGAAAAAAAATGACACGAAGAAACATAACATGAATTAACATAAAATCAAGAAAATTAATAAATTAACAACAAAATCAAATAAAATGCATTGTGTTACGTGTCACAGAATCACAGAATCACAGAATCACAGAATGTTAGGGATTGGAAGGGACCTCGAAAGATCATCTAGTCCAATCCCTCTGCCAGAGCAGGAACACCTAGGTGAGGTTACACAGGAAGGCGTCCAGGCGGGTTTTGAATGTCTCCAGAGAAGGAGAATCCACAACCCCCCCAGGCAGCCTGTTCCAGTGTTCCGTCACCCTCACTGAGAAGAAGTTTCTTCTCACATTTAAGTGGAACCTCTTGTGTTCCAGCTTGAACCCATTACCCCTTGTCTTACTGTTGGTTGTCACCGAGAAGAGCCTGGTTACATCCTCGTGACACCCACCCTTTATATATTTATAAACATTGATGAGGTCACCCCTCAGTCTCCTCTTCTCCAAGCTAAAGAGACCCAGCTCCCTCAGCCTTTCCTCATAAGGGATATGCTCCACTCCCTTAATCATCTTCGTGGCCCTGCGCTGGACTCTCTCCAGCAGTTCCCTGTCCTTCTTGAACTGAGGGGCCCAGAACTGGACACAATATTCCAGATGAGGTCTCACCAGGGTAGAGTAGAGGGGAAGGAGAACCCCTCTCGACCTACTAACCACCCCCCTTCTTATACACCCCAGGATGCCATTGGCCTTCTTGGCCACAAGGGCACAGTGCTGGCTCATGGTCATCCTGCTGTCCACCAGGACCCCCAGGTCCCTTTCCCCTACACTGCTCTCTAATAGGTCATTCCCCAACCTGTACTGGAACCTGGGGTTGTTCCTGCCCAGATGCAAGACTCTACATTTTCCCTTGTTATATTTCATTAAATTTTTCCCCGCCCAACTCTCTAGCCTATCCAGATCTCGCTGGATGGCAGCACAGCCCTCTGCTGTGTCAGCCACTCCTCCCAGCTTGGTGTCATCAGCAAACTTGCTGATAGTACACTCAATTCCCTCATCCAAGTCATTGATGAATATATTGAACAGTATTGGTCCCAGAACTCACCCTTGAGGCACTCCACTAGATACAGGCCTCCAACCAGACTCTGCCCCGTTGACCACGACTCTCTGGCTTCTCTCCTTCAGCCAGTTTGCAGTCCACCTCACTACCCGATCATCCAGTCCACAGTTCCTCAGTTTTGCCGTGAGGATGCTGTGGGAGACAGTGTCAAATGCTTTGCTGAAGTCAAGGTAGACCACATCCACTGCTCTGCCATCGTCAATCCACCTTGTTACGTCTTCATAAAAGGCTATGAGGTTGGTCAAACACGACTTCCCCTTGGTGAAGCCATGTTGACTGTCCCTGATGACCCTCTTATCCTTGATATGTCTTAAGATGGCCCCAAGGATAAGGTGTTCCATCACTTTCCCAGGGATGGAGGTGAGGCTGACCGGTCTATAGTTGCCCGTGTCCTCCTTCTTGCCCTTTTTGAAGACCGGAGTGACATTTGCTTTCCTCCAGTCCTCAGGCACCTCTCCCGTTTCCCAAGACTTGGCAAAGATGATGGAGAGTGGTCCAGCAATGACTTCAGCCAGCTCCCTCAGCACCCGCGGGTGCATCCCATCTGGACCCATGGATTTATGGGTGTCCCGATTGCTTAACTGGTCCCTAACCCAGTCCTCATCAACGGAGGCAAACTCCTCCATTTTCCTGCCTTCCTCTGGGGCCTCAGGGGTACGGAGCTCCTCAGGACAGCCTCCGGCAGAGTAGACAGAGAGAAAGAAGGCATTCAGTAATTCTGCCTTCTCTGTATCTTCTGTCACCAGGGCACCCACCCCGTTCATCAGTGGGCCTACGTTGCCTCTGGTATTAGTTTTATCTGCCATGTATTTGAAGAAGCTCTTCCTGTTGTCCTTGACCCCTCTCGCCAGGTTTAACTCTAAGGAGGCCTTAGCTTTCCTAGTTGCCTCCCTACATCCTCTGACAACAGCCTTATATTCTTCCCAAGTGGCCAGCCCCTCCTTCCATGATTTCTAAACCCTCCTCTTCCACTTGAGTTTGCCCAGCAGTTCCCTGTTTAACCACGCAGGTCTCCTGGCTCGCCTCCTTGACTTCCTGCACATCGGGATGCACTGATCTTGAGCTTGGTGTCCTTGAAATTGATTTTGGAACTGAAAACCCTCTGTCCTTTCAGGCAAACAGTCTCTTAGATATTGGACTGGCGGACAGGAGAGAAGAGGAGAGGAGAGGAGAGGAGAGGAGAGGAGAGGAGAGGAGAGGAGAGGAGAGGACAGGAGAGGAGAGGAGAGGAGAGGAGAGGAGAGGAGAGGAGAGGAGAGGAGAGGAGAGGAGAGGAGAGGAGAGGAGAGGAGAGGAGAGGAGAGCAGTTCTGCTCTGTCAGGCCTGCAGTTCTGCGTGACAAGCCCTGAGCGAGCCCTGAGGCCTCCATACATGATACTACAGGCAGTATTGCTACTGGAAGGAAGGCTGCACTGGCAACAAATCCACACTGTCTTTTTGCAAAAAAGGGACTCTATTAGGTTGCTTACTCCCCTATTTTGTAGCTACAGGGACTGATTTGGAGCCAGCACCCCAAAGGCTTCCTCCAAAGGACTGCACATATGCGGCTGTGTCACCCCCATGTCACAATGCCAGCACCCGGCAACGCAGTGGTCACCAGGCCCCACGCAGGATCCAGAGGAGCAGCCTCCCGTGTCCACTGCCAGAGCTGGCCCGGGGGCAGCCCCAGCACATCTGACAGGAAGCACTTGAGGAGCTGCTGGAATCACAGGCCAGGGGCTGAGGGAAGAAAACCTTGCATGAGGCTGCTGGAGGTTCTCCGCTGCAAGACAATCTGCTGGCAGGGCCACCTTCCAAGCTCGGCTCATGGATGCAAATCCTTTTCAACTGGATAGCAGTGGCAAGACCAAGGCAATTCCTTCTTGAGGAGCACTGCACAGCTCACCATCCTCATCTCCTACAGAGCAACGCTCAGGAGCCCTAAGAGATAGGATGTCGAGGGCTTGCAAGGGCTTGCAAGGGCTTGCAGTGCTTTGGAACACCCACTGGTGTCCTACACAGGGACAGCAAGGATTCTTGCCCACAAGGTCTATCAGCTCAGAGGCACTTGGGCACTCTGGCAAGTCCGCGACATAGCTCCAGCTCAAGGGAGGATAGGGCTTGGGCAGCTCCTGGGAAGCATGAGCAGCCTGTGGGACAAGGAGCCAGGTCTGGGTCACATGCTCAGGGAACAGCCCATGGCCAGCACTGGGCTCAGCAAGGAACTTTTTCCCCCGGGGCACATTGGCACTGGTCCCCGGCGGCTTTTTGCCTTCCTCTGCACTTCTCAGCACGGCCCCTTGCCACCATTTCTTTGGGCCATTTGGCCTGGGAGCCGGCTGCTCATGCTCCACCATGCTGGCAGCCGCAGCTGCCACTTCTCAGCTCTCCCTGCAGCTAACACAAGCGCCTGGCAGGGACCAGAGTGCTTCTCATGCATCCCTGGCCAAGAAGCACAGCAGCCAAACAAGTTGTGGAAGGCAAAAAGTCTGCTCGTCATCGCTACATGTCACGCTTTGGAAGAGATGCCACGGTACCACTCACCTCTTCTTCCTCTTCTTCTTCTTCTTCTTCTTCTTCTTCCTCTTTTGTGCATGGTCAGTCCCACAACTCCTTGTCAAGGTTCTCCCTCTGCAGGAACCGCGGACAGCTTGGCCTCTATTCCTGCTGCTGCTCTCTGCAGCTCTGGGACTTGCCTTTGCCAGCCTGCAAGGGATCTTTTCTCAGGCTAAACTGAAGAATGCCTCAGCCTACTCCTGGCTACACTTGGGCTTGAGCTAGTGCTTGTGAGCCTGGGTTCTGAAACAGAGTCACAAAGGGAAAAAAAATGACATGAAATAACATAACATGAATTAACATAAAATCAAGAAAATTAATAAATTAACAACAAAATAAAATAAAATTCATTGTGTTATGTGTCCTTGACATTGATTTTGGAACTGAAAACCCTCTGTCCTTTCAGGCAAACAGTCTCTTAGATATTGGACTGGCGGACAGGAGAGAAGAGGAGAGGAGAGGAGAGGAGAGGAGAGGAGAGGAGAGGAGAGGAGAGGAGAGGAGAGGAGAGGAGAGGAGAGCAGTTCTGCTCTGTCAGGCCTGCAGTTCTGCGTGACAAGCCCTGAGCGAGCCCTGAGGCCTCCATACATGATACTACAGGCAGTATTGCTACTGGAAGGAAGGCTGCACTGGCAACAAATCCACACTGTCTTTTTGCAAAAAAGGGACTCTATTAGGTTGCTTACTCCCCTATTTTGTAGCTACAGGGACTGATTTGGAGCCAGCACCCCAAAGGCTTCCTCCAAAGGGCTGCACATATGCGGCTGTGTCACCCCCATGTCACAATGCCAGCACCCGGCAACGCAGTGGTCACCAGGCCCCACGCAGGATCCAGAGGAGCAGCCTCCCGTGTCCACTGCCAGAGCTGGCCCGGGGGCAGCCCCAGCACATCTGACAGGAAGCACTTGAGGAGCTGCTGGAATCACAGGCCAGGGGCTGAGGGAAGAAAACCTTGCATGAGGCTGCTGGAGGTTCTCCGCTGCAAGACAATCTGCTGGCAGGGCCACCTTCCAAGCTCGGCTCATGGATGCAAATCCTTTTCAACTGGATAGCAGTGGCAAGACCAAGGCAATTCCTTCTTGAGGAGCACTGCACAGCTCACCATCCTCATCTCCTACAGAGCAACGCTCAGGAGCCCTAAGAGATAGGATGTCGAGGGCTTGCAAGGGCTTGCAAGGGCTTGCAGTGCTTTGGAACACCCACTGGTGTCCTACACAGGGACAGCAAGGATTCTTGCCCACAAGGTCTATCAGCTCAGAGGCACTTGGGCACTCTGGCAAGTCCGCGACATAGCTCCAGCTCAAGGGAGGATAGGGCTTGGGCAGCTCCTGGGAAGCATGAGCAGCCTGTGGGACAAGGAGCCAGGTCTGGCTCACATGCTCAGGGAACAGCCCATGGCCAGCACTGGGCTCAGCAAGGAACTTTTTCCCCCGGGGCACATTGGCACTGGTCCCCGGCGGTTTTTTGCCTTCCTCTGCAGTTCTCAGCACGGCTCCTTGCCACCATTTCTTTGGGCCATTTGGCCTGGGAGCCGGCTGCTCATGCTCCACCATGCTGGCAGCCTCAGCTGCCACTTCTCAGCTCTCCCTGCAGCTAACACAAGCGCCTGGCAGGGACCAGAGCGCTTCTCATGCATCCCTGGCCAAGAAGCACAGCAGCCAAACAAGTTGTGGAAGGCAAAAAGTCTGCTCGTCATCGCTACATGTCACGCTTTGGAAGAGATGCCACGGTACCACTCACCTCTTCTTCCTCTTCTTCCTCTTCTTCTTCTTCTTCTTCTTCTTCTTCTTCTTCTTCTTCTTCTTCCTCTTTTGTGCATGGTCAGTCCCACAACTCCTTGTCAAGGTTCTCCCTCTGCAGGAACCGCGGACAGCTTGGCCTCTATTCCTGCTGCTGCTCTCTGCAGCTCTGGGACTTGCCTTTGCCAGCCTGCAAGGGATCTTTTCTCACGCTAAACTGAAGAATGCCTCAGCCTACTCCTGGCTACACTTGGGCTTGAGCTAATGCTTGTGAGCCTGGGTTCTGAAACAGAGTCACAAAGGGAAAAAAAATGACATGAAATAACATAACATGAATTAACATAAAATCAAGAAAATTAATAAATTAACAACAAAATAAAATAAAATTCATTGTGTTATGTGTCCTTGACATTGATTTTGGAACTGAAAACCCTCTGTCCTTTCAGGCAAACAGTCTCTTAGATATTGGACTGGCGGACAGGAGAGGAGAGGAGAGGAGAGGAGAGGAGAGGAGAGGAGAGGAGAAGACAGGAGAGGAGAGGAGAGGAGAGGAGAGGAGAGGAGAGGAGAGGAGAGGAGAGGAGAGGAGAGGAGAGGAGAGGAGAGGAGAGGAGAGGAGAGGAGAGCAGTTCTGCTCTGTCAGGCCTGCAGTTCTGTGTGACAAGCCCTGAGCGAGCCCTGAGGCCTCCATACATGATACTACAGGCAGTATTGCTACTGGAAGGAAGGCTGCACTGGCAACAAATCCACACTGTCTTTTTGCAAAAAAGGGACTCTATTAGGTTGCTTACTCCCCTATTTTGTAGGTACAGGGACTGATTTGGAGCCAGCACCCCAAAGGCTTCCTCCAAAGGGCTGCACATATGCGGCTGTGTCACCCCCATGTCACAATGCCAGCACCCGGCAACGCAGTGGTCACCAGGCCCCACGCAGGATCCAGAGGAGCAGCCTCCCGTGTCCACTGCCAGAGCTGGCCCGGGGGCAGCCCCAGCACATCTGACAGGAAGCACTCGAGGAGCTGCTGGAATCACAGGCCAGGGGCTGAGGGAAGAAAACCTTGCATGAGGCTGCTGGAGGTTCTCCGCTGCAAGACAATCTGCTGGCAGGGCCACCTTCCAAGCTCGGCTCATGGATGCAAATCCTTTTCAACTGGATAGCAGTGGCAAGACCAAGGCAATTCCTTCTTGAGGAGCACTGCACAGCTCACCATCCTCATCTCCTAGAGAGCAACGCTCAGGAGCCGTAAGAGATAGGATGTCGAGGGCTTGCAAGGGCTTGCAAGGGCTTGCAGTGCTTTGGAACACCCACTGGTGTCCTACACAGGGACAGCAAGGATTCTTGCCCACAAGGTCTATCAGCTCAGAGGCACTTGGGCACTCTGGCAAGTCCGCCAGATAGCTCCAGCTCAAGGGAGGATAGGGCTTGGGCAGCTCCTGGGAAGCATGAGCAGCCTGTGGGACAAGGAGCCAGGTCTGGCTCACATGCTCAGGGAACAGCCCATGGCCAGCACTGGGCTCAGCAAGGAACTTTTTCCCCTGGGGCACATTGGCACTGGTCCCCGGCGGTTTTTTGCCTTCCTCTGCACTTCTCAGCACGGCCCTTTGCCACCATTTCTTTGGGCAATTTGGCCTGGGAGCCGGCTGCTCATGCTCCACCATGCTGGCAGCCGCAGCTGCCACTTCTCAGCTCTCCCTGCAGCTAACACAAGCGCCTGGCAGGGACCAGAGCGCTTCTCATGCATCCCTGGCCAAGAAGCACAGCAGCCAAACAAGTTGTGCAAGGCAAAAAGTCTGCTCGTCATCGCTACATGTCACGCTTTGGAAGAGATGCCACGGTACCACTCACCTCTTCTTCCTCTTCTTCCTCTTCTTCTTCTTCTTCTTCTTCTTCTTCTTCTTCTTCTTCCTCTTTTGTGCATGGTCAGTCCCACAACTCCTTGTCAAGGTTCTCCCTCTGCAGGAACCGCGGACAGCTTGGCCTCTATTCCTGCTGCTGCTCTCTGCAGCTCTGGGACTTGCCTTTGCCAGCCTGCAAGGGATCTTTTCTCATGCTAAACTGAAGAATGCCTCAGCCTACTCCTGGCTGCACTTGGGCTTGAGATAATGCTTGTGAGCCTGGGTTCTGAAACAGAGTCACAAAGGGAAAAAAAATGACATGAAATAACATAACATGAATTAACATAAAATCAAGAAAATTCATAAATTAACAACAAAATAAAATAAAATTCATTGTGTTATGTGTCCTTGACATTGATTTTGGAACTGAAAACCCTCTGTCCTTTCAGGCAAACAGTCTCTTAGATATTGGACTGGCGGACAGGAGAGAAGAGGAGAGGAGAGGAGAGGAGAGGAGAGGAGAGGAGAGGAGAGGAGAGGAGAGGAGAGGAGAGGAGAGGAGAGCAGTTCTGCTCTGTCAGGCCTGCAGTTCTGCGTGACAAGCCCTGAGCGAGCCCTGAGGCCTCCATACATGATACTACAGGCAGTATTGCTACTGGAAGGAAGGCTGCACTGGCAACAAATCCACACTGTCTTTTTGCAAAAAAGGGACTCTATTAGGTTGCTTGCTCCCCTATTTTGTAGCTACAGGGACTGATTTGGAGCCAGCACCCCAAAGGCTTCCTCCAAAGGGCTGCACATATGCGGCTGTGTCACCCCCATGTCACAATGCCAGCACCCGGCAACGCAGTGGTCACCAGGCCCCACGCAGGATCCAGAGGAGCAGCCTCCCGTGTCCACTGCCAGAGCTGGCCCGGGGGCAGCCCCAGCACATCTGACAGGAAGCACTTGAGGAGCTGCTGGAATCACAGGCCAGGGGCTGAGGGAAGAAAACCTTGCATGAGGCTGCTGGAGGTTCTCCGCTGCAAGACAATGTGATGGCAGGGCCACCTTCCGAGCTCGGCTCATGGATGCAAATCCTTTTCAAATGGATAGCAGTGGCAAAACCAAGGCAATTCCTTCTTGAGGAGCACTGCACAGCTCACCATCCTCATCTCCTACAGAGCAACGCTCAGGAGCTGTAAGAGATAGGATGTCGAGGGCTTGCAAGGGCTTGCAGTGCTTTGGAACACCCGCTGGTGTCCTACACAGGGACAGCAAGGATTCTTGCCCACAAGGTCTATCAGCTCAGAGGCACTTGGGCACTCTGGCAAGTCCGCGACATAGCTCCAGCTCAAGGGAGGATAGGGCTTGGGCAGCTCCTGCGAAGCATGAGCAGCCTGTGGGACAAGGAGCCAGGTCTGGCTCACATGCTCAGGGAACAGCCCATGGCCAGCACTGGGCTCAGCAAGGAACTTTTTCCCCTGGGGCACATTGGCACTGGTCCCCGGCGGTTTTTTGCCTTCCTCTGCACTTCTCAGCACCGCCCCTTGCCACCATTTCTTTGGGCCATTTGGCCTGGGAGCCGGCTGCTCATGCTCCACCATGCTGGCAGCCGCAGCTGCCACTTCTCAGCTCTCCCTGCAGCTAACACAAGTGCCTGGCAGGGACCAGAGCGCTTCTCATGCATCCCTGGCCAAGAAGCACAGCAGCCAAACAAGTTGTGGAAGGCAAAAAGTCTGCTCGTCATCGCTACACGTCACGCTTTGGAAGAGATGCCACGGTACCACTCACCTCTTCTTCCTCTTCTTCCTCTTCTTCCTCTTCTTCTTCTTCTTCTTCTTCTTCTTCCTCTTTTGTGCATGGTCAGTCCCACAACTCCTTGTCAAGGTTCTCCCTCTGCAGGAACCGCGGACAGCTTGGCCTCTATTCCTGCTGCTGCTCTCTGCAGCTCTAGGACTTGCCTTTGCCAGCCTGCAAGGGATCTTTTCTCATGCTAAACTGAAGAATGCCTCAGCCTACTCCTGGCTACACTTGGGCTTGAGCTAATGCTTGTGAGCCTGGGTTCTGAAACAGAGTCACAAAGGGAAAAAAAATGACATGAAATAACATAACATGAATTAACATAAAATCAAGAAAATTAATAAATTAACAACAAAATAAAATAAAATTCATTGTGTTATGTGTCCTTGACATTGATTTTGGAACTGAAAACCCTCTGTCCTTTCAGGCAAACAGTCTCTTAGATATTGGACTGGCGGACAGGAGAAAAGAAAAGAGGAGAGGAGAGGAGAGGAGAAGAGAGGAGAGGAGAGGAGAGGAGAGGAGAGGAGAGGAGAGGAGAGGAGAGCAGTTCTGCTCTGTCAGGCCTGCAGTTCTGCGTGACAAGCCCTGAGCGAGCCCTGAGGCCTCCATACATGATACTACAGGCAGTATTGCTACTGGAAGGAAGGCTGCACTGGCAACAAATCCACACTGTCTTTTTGCAAAAAAGGGACTCTATTAGGTTGCTTACTCCCCTATTTTGTAGGTACAGGGACTGATTTGGAGCCAGCACCCCAAAGGCTTCCTCCAAAGGGCTGCACATATGCGGCTGTGTCACCCCCATGTCACAATGCCAGCACCCGGCAACGCAGTGGTCACCAGGCCCCACGCAGGATCCAGAGGAGCAGCCTCCCGTGTCCACTGCCAGAGCTGGCCCGGGGGCAGCCCCAGCACATCTGACAGGAAGCACTTGAGGAGCTGCTGGAATCACAGGCCAGGGGCTGAGGGAAGAAAACCTTGCATGAGGCTGCTGGAGGTTCTCCGCTGCAAGACAATGTGATGGCAGGGCCACCTTCCGAGCTCGGCTCATGGATGCAAATCCTTTTCAAATGGATAGCAGTGGCAAAACCAAGGCAATTCCTTCTTGAGGAGCACTGCACAGCTCACCATCCTCATCTCCTACAGAGCAACGCTCAGGAGCTGTAAGAGATAGGATGTCGAGGGCTTGCAAGGGCTTGCAGTGCTTTGGAACACCCGCTGGTGTCCTACACAGGGACAGCAAGGATTCTTGCCCACAAGGTCTATCAGCTCAGAGGCACTTGGGCACTCTGGCAAGTCCGCGACATAGCTCCAGCTCAAGGGAGGATAGGGCTTGGGCAGCTCCTGCGAAGCATGAGCAGCCTGTGGGACAAGGAGCCAGGTCTGGCTCACATGCTCAGGGAACAGCCCATGGCCAGCACTGGGCTCAGCAAGGAACTTTTTCCCCTGGGGCACATTGGCACTGGTCCCCGGCGGTTTTTTGCCTTCCTCTGCACTTCTCAGCACCGCCCCTTGCCACCATTTCTTTGGGCCATTTGGCCTGGGAGCCGGCTGCTCATGCTCCACCATGCTGGCAGCCGCAGCTGCCACTTCTCAGCTCTCCCTGCAGCTAACACAAGTGCCTGGCAGGGACCAGAGCGCTTCTCATGCATCCCTGGCCAAGAAGCACAGCAGCCAAACAAGTTGTGGAAGGCAAAAAGTCTGCTCGTCATCGCTACACGTCACGCTTTGGAAGAGATGCCACGGTACCACTCACCTCTTCTTCCTCTTCTTCCTCTTCTTCCTCTTCTTCTTCTTCTTCTTCTTCTTCTTCCTCTTTTGTGCATGGTCAGTCCCACAACTCCTTGTCAAGGTTCTCCCTCTGCAGGAACCGCGGACAGCTTGGCCTCTATTCCTGCTGCTGCTCTCTGCAGCTCTAGGACTTGCCTTTGCCAGCCTGCAAGGGATCTTTTCTCATGCTAAACTGAAGAATGCCTCAGCCTACTCCTGGCTACACTTGGGCTTGAGCTAATGCTTGTGAGCCTGGGTTCTGAAACAGAGTCACAAAGGGAAAAAAAATGACATGAAATAACATAACATGAATTAACATAAAATCAAGAAAATTAATAAATTAACAACAAAATAAAATAAAATTCATTGTGTTATGTGTCCTTGACATTGATTTTGGAACTGAAAACCCTCTGTCCTTTCAGGCAAACAGTCTCTTAGATATTGGACTGGCGGACAGGAGAAAAGAAAAGAGGAGAGGAGAGGAGAGGAGAAGAGAGGAGAGGAGAGGAGAGGAGAGGAGAGGAGAGGAGAGCAGTTCTGCTCTGTCAGGCCTGCAGTTCTGCGTGACAAGCCCTGAGCGAGCCCTGAGGCCTCCATACATGATACTACAGGCAGTATTGCTACTGGAAGGAAGGCTGCACTGGCAACAAATCCACACTGTCTTTTTGCAAAAAAGGGACTCTATTAGGTTGCTTACTCCCCTATTTTGTAGGTACAGGGACTGATTTGGAGCCAGCACCCCAAAGGCTTCCTCCAAAGGGCTGCACATATGCGGCTGTGTCACCCCCATGTCACAATGCCAGCACCCGGCAACGCAGTGGTCACCAGGCCCCACGCAGGATCCAGAGGAGCAGCCTCCCGTGTCCACTGCCAGAGCTGGCCCGGGGGCAGCCCCAGCACATCTGACAGGAAGCACTTGAGGAGCTGCTGGAATCACAGGCCAGGGGCTGAGGGAAGAAAACCTTGCATGAGGCTGCTGGAGGTTCTCCGCTGCAAGACAATCTGCTGGCAGGGCCACCTTCCAAGCTCGGCTCATGGATGCAAATCCTTTTCAACTGGATAGCAGTGGCAAGACCAAGGCAATTCCTTCTTGAGGAGCACTGCACAGCTCACCATCCTCATCTCCTACAGAGCAACGCTCAGGAGCCGTAAGAGATAGGATGTCGAGGGCTTGCAAGGGCTTGCAAGGGCTTGCAGTGCTTTGGAACACCCACTGGTGTCCTACACTGGGACAGCAAGGATTCTTGCCCACAAGGTCTATCAGCTCAGAGGCACTTGGGCACTCTGGCAAGTCCACCAGATAGCTCCAGCTCAAGGGAGGATAGGGCTTGGGCAGCTCCTGGGAAGCATGAGCAGCCTGTGGGACAAGGAGCCAGGTCTGGCTCACATGCTCAGGGAACAGCCCATGGCCAGCACTGGGCTCAGCAAGGAACTTTTTCCCCTGGGGCACGTTGGCACTGGTCCCCGGCGGTTTTTTGCCTTCCTCTGCAGTTCTCAGCACGGCCCCTTGCCACCATTTCTTTGGGCCATTTGGCCTGGGAGCCGGCTGCTCATGCTCCACCATGCTGGCAGCCGCAGCTGCCACTTCTCAGCTCTCCCTGCAGCTAACACAAGTGCCTGGCAGGGGCCAGAGCGCTTCTCATGCATCCCTGGCCAAGAAGCACAGCAGCCAAACAAGTTGTGGAAGGCAAAAAGTCTGCTCGTCATCGCTACATGTCACGCTTTGGAAGAGATGCCACGGTACCACTCACCTCTTCTTCCTCTTCTTCCTCTTCTTCTTCTTCTTCTTCTTCTTCTTCTTCTTCTTCTTCCTCTTTTGTGCATGGTCAGTCCCACAACTCCTTGTCAAGGTTCTCCCTCTGCAGGAACCGCGGACAGCTTGGCCTCTATTCCTGCTGCTGCTCTCTGCAGCTCTGGGACTTGCCTTTGCCAGCCTGCAAGGGATCTTTTCTCATGCTAAACTGAAGAATGCCTCAGCCTACTCCTGGCTGCACTTGGGCTTGAGATAATGCTTGTGAGCCTGGGTTCTGAAACAGAGTCACAAAGGGAAAAAAAATGACATGAAATAACATAACATGAATTAACATAAAATCAAGAAAATTCATAAATTAACAACAAAATAAAATAAAATTCATTGTGTTATGTGTCCTTGACATTGATTTTGGAACTGAAAACCCTCTGTCCTTTCAGGCAAACAGTCTCTTAGATATTGGACTGGCGGACAGGAGAGAAGAGGAGAGGAGAGGAGAGGAGAGGAGAGGAGAGGAGAGGAGAGGAGAGGAGAGGAGAGGAGAGGAGAGGAGAGGAGAGGAGAGCAGTTCTGCTCTGTCAGGCCTGCAGTTCTGCGTGACAAGCCCTGAGCGAGCCCTGAGGCCTCCATACATGATACTACAGGCAGTATTGCTACTGGAAGGAAGGCTGCACTGGCAACAAATCCACACTGTCTTTTTGCAAAAAAGGGACTCTATTAGGTTGCTTGCTCCCCTATTTTGTAGCTACAGGGACTGATTTGGAGCCAGCACCCCAAAGGCTTCCTCCAAAGGGCTGCACATATGCGGCTGTGTCACCCCCATGTCACAATGCCAGCACCCGGCAACGCAGTGGTCACCAGGCCCCACGCAGGATCCAGAGGAGCAGCCTCCCGTGTCCACTGCCAGAGCTGGCCCGGGGGCAGCCCCAGCACATCTGACAGGAAGCACTTGAGGAGCTGCTGGAATCACAGGCCAGGGGCTGAGGGAAGAAAACCTTGCATGAGGCTGCTGGAGGTTCTCCGCTGCAAGACAATGTGATGGCAGGGCCACCTTCCGAGCTCGGCTCATGGATGCAAATCCTTTTCAAATGGATAGCAGTGGCAAAACCAAGGCAATTCCTTCTTGAGGAGCACTGCACAGCTCACCATCCTCATCTCCTACAGAGCAACGCTCAGGAGCTGTAAGAGATAGGATGTCGAGGGCTTGCAAGGGCTTGCAGTGCTTTGGAACACCCGCTGGTGTCCTACACAGGGACAGCAAGGATTCTTGCCCACAAGGTCTATCAGCTCAGAGGCACTTGGGCACTCTGGCAAGTCCGCGACATAGCTCCAGCTCAAGGGAGGATAGGGCTTGGGCAGCTCCTGCGAAGCATGAGCAGCCTGTGGGACAAGGAGCCAGGTCTGGCTCACATGCTCAGGGAACAGCCCATGGCCAGCACTGGGCTCAGCAAGGAACTTTTTCCCCTGGGGCACATTGGCACTGGTCCCCGGCGGTTTTTTGCCTTCCTCTGCACTTCTCAGCACCGCCCCTTGCCACCATTTCTTTGGGCCATTTGGCCTGGGAGCCGGCTGCTCATGCTCCACCATGCTGGCAGCCGCAGCTGCCACTTCTCAGCTCTCCCTGCAGCTAACACAAGTGCCTGGCAGGGACCAGAGCGCTTCTCATGCATCCCTGGCCAAGAAGCACAGCAGCCAAACAAGTTGTGGAAGGCAAAAAGTCTGCTCGTCATCGCTACACGTCACGCTTTGGAAGAGATGCCACGGTACCACTCACCTCTTCTTCCTCTTCTTCCTCTTCTTCCTCTTCTTCTTCTTCTTCTTCTTCTTCTTCCTCTTTTGTGCATGGTCAGTCCCACAACTCCTTGTCAAGGTTCTCCCTCTGCAGGAACCGCGGACAGCTTGGCCTCTATTCCTGCTGCTGCTCTCTGCAGCTCTAGGACTTGCCTTTGCCAGCCTGCAAGGGATCTTTTCTCATGCTAAACTGAAGAATGCCTCAGCCTACTCCTGGCTACACTTGGGCTTGAGCTAATGCTTGTGAGCCTGGGTTCTGAAACAGAGTCACAAAGGGAAAAAAAATGACATGAAATAACATAACATGAATTAACATAAAATCAAGAAAATTAATAAATTAACAACAAAATAAAATAAAATTCATTGTGTTATGTGTCCTTGACATTGATTTTGGAACTGAAAACCCTCTGTCCTTTCAGGCAAACAGTCTCTTAGATATTGGACTGGCGGACAGGAGAAAAGAAAAGAGGAGAGGAGAGGAGAGGAGAAGAGAGGAGAGGAGAGGAGAGGAGAGGAGAGGAGAGCAGTTCTGCTCTGTCAGGCCTGCAGTTCTGCGTGACAAGCCCTGAGCGAGCCCTGAGGCCTCCATACATGATACTACAGGCAGTATTGCTACTGGAAGGAAGGCTGCACTGGCAACAAATCCACACTGTCTTTTTGCAAAAAAGGGACTCTATTAGGTTGCTTACTCCCCTATTTTGTAGGTACAGGGACTGATTTGGAGCCAGCACCCCAAAGGCTTCCTCCAAAGGGCTGCACATATGCGGCTGTGTCACCCCCATGTCACAATGCCAGCACCCGGCAACGCAGTGGTCACCAGGCCCCACGCAGGATCCAGAGGAGCAGCCTCCCGTGTCCACTGCCAGAGCTGGCCCGGGGGCAGCCCCAGCACATCTGACAGGAAGCACTTGAGGAGCTGCTGGAATCACAGGCCAGGGGCTGAGGGAAGAAAACCTTGCATGAGGCTGCTGGAGGTTCTCCGCTGCAAGACAATGTGATGGCAGGGCCACCTTCCGAGCTCGGCTCATGGATGCAAATCCTTTTCAAATGGATAGCAGTGGCAAAACCAAGGCAATTCCTTCTTGAGGAGCACTGCACAGCTCACCATCCTCATCTCCTACAGAGCAACGCTCAGGAGCTGTAAGAGATAGGATGTCGAGGGCTTGCAAGGGCTTGCAGTGCTTTGGAACACCCGCTGGTGTCCTACACAGGGACAGCAAGGATTCTTGCCCACAAGGTCTATCAGCTCAGAGGCACTTGGGCACTCTGGCAAGTCCGCGACATAGCTCCAGCTCAAGGGAGGATAGGGCTTGGGCAGCTCCTGCGAAGCATGAGCAGCCTGTGGGACAAGGAGCCAGGTCTGGCTCACATGCTCAGGGAACAGCCCATGGCCAGCACTGGGCTCAGCAAGGAACTTTTTCCCCTGGGGCACATTGGCACTGGTCCCCGGCGGTTTTTTGCCTTCCTCTGCACTTCTCAGCACCGCCCCTTGCCACCATTTCTTTGGGCCATTTGGCCTGGGAGCCGGCTGCTCATGCTCCACCATGCTGGCAGCCGCAGCTGCCACTTCTCAGCTCTCCCTGCAGCTAACACAAGTGCCTGGCAGGGACCAGAGCGCTTCTCATGCATCCCTGGCCAAGAAGCACAGCAGCCAAACAAGTTGTGGAAGGCAAAAAGTCTGCTCGTCATCGCTACACGTCACGCTTTGGAAGAGATGCCACGGTACCACTCACCTCTTCTTCCTCTTCTTCCTCTTCTTCCTCTTCTTCTTCTTCTTCTTCTTCTTCTTCCTCTTTTGTGCATGGTCAGTCCCACAACTCCTTGTCAAGGTTCTCCCTCTGCAGGAACCGCGGACAGCTTGGCCTCTATTCCTGCTGCTGCTCTCTGCAGCTCTAGGACTTGCCTTTGCCAGCCTGCAAGGGATCTTTTCTCATGCTAAACTGAAGAATGCCTCAGCCTACTCCTGGCTACACTTGGGCTTGAGCTAATGCTTGTGAGCCTGGGTTCTGAAACAGAGTCACAAAGGGAAAAAAAATGACATGAAATAACATAACATGAATTAACATAAAATCAAGAAAATTAATAAATTAACAACAAAATAAAATAAAATTCATTGTGTTATGTGTCCTTGACATTGATTTTGGAACTGAAAACCCTCTGTCCTTTCAGGCAAACAGTCTCTTAGATATTGGACTGGCGGACAGGAGAAAAGAAAAGAGGAGAGGAGAGGAGAGGAGAAGAGAGGAGAGGAGAGGAGAGGAGAGGAGAGGAGAGGAGAGCAGTTCTGCTCTGTCAGGCCTGCAGTTCTGCGTGACAAGCCCTGAGCGAGCCCTGAGGCCTCCATACATGATACTACAGGCAGTATTGCTACTGGAAGGAAGGCTGCACTGGCAACAAATCCACACTGTCTTTTTGCAAAAAAGGGACTCTATTAGGTTGCTTACTCCCCTATTTTGTAGCTACAGGGACTGATTTGGAGCCAGCACCCCAAAGGCTTCCTCCAAAGGGCTGCACATATGCGGCTGTGTCACCCCCATGTCACAATGCCAGCACCCGGCAACGCAGTGGTCACCAGGCCCCACGCAGGATCCAGAGGAGCAGCCTCCCGTGTCCACTGCCAGAGCTGGCCCGGGGGCAGCCCCAGCACATCTGACAGGAAGCACTTGAGGAGCTGCTGGAATCACAGGCCAGGGGCTGAGGGAAGAAAACCTTGCATGAGGCTGCTGGAGGTTCTCCGCTGCAAGACAATCTGCTGGCAGGGCCACCTTCCAAGCTCGGCTCATGGATGCAAATCCTTTTCAACTGGATAGCAGTGGCAAGACCAAGGCAATTCCTTCTTGAGGAGCACTGCACAGCTCACCATCCTCATCTCCTACAGAGCAACGCTCAGGAGCCGTAAGAGATAGGATGTCGAGGGCTTGCAAGGGCTTGCAAGGGCTTGCAGTGCTTTGGAACACCCACTGGTGTCCTACACTGGGACAGCAAGGATTCTTGCCCACAAGGTCTATCAGCTCAGAGGCACTTGGGCACTCTGGCAAGTCCACCAGATAGCTCCAGCTCAAGGGAGGATAGGGCTTGGGCAGCTCCTGGGAAGCATGAGCAGCCTGTGGGACAAGGAGCCAGGTCTGGCTCACATGCTCAGGGAACAGCCCATGGCCAGCACTGGGCTCAGCAAGGAACTTTTTCCCCTGGGGCACGTTGGCACTGGTCCCCGGCGGTTTTTTGCCTTCCTCTGCAGTTCTCAGCACGGCCCCTTGCCACCATTTCTTTGGGCCATTTGGCCTGGGAGCCGGCTGCTCATGCTCCACCATGCTGGCAGCCGCAGCTGCCACTTCTCAGCTCTCCCTGCAGCTAACACAAGTGCCTGGCAGGGACCAGAGTGCTTCTCATGCATCCCTGGCCAAGAAGCACAGCAGCCAAACAAGTTGTGGAAGGCAAAAAGTCTGCTCGTCATCGCTACATGTCACGCTTTGGAAGAGATGCCACGGTACCACTCACCTCTTCTTCCTCTTCTTCTTCTTCTTCTTCTTCTTCTTCCTCTTTTGTGCATGGTCAGTCCCACAACCCCTTGTCAAGGTTCTCCCTCTGCAGGAACCGCGGACAGCTTGGCCTCTATTCCTGCTGCTGCTCTCTGCAGCTCTGGGACTTGCCTTTGCCAGCCTGCAAGGGATCTTTCTTCATGCTAAACTGAAGAATGCCTCAGCCTACTCCTGGCTACACTTGGGCTTGAGATAATGCTTGTGAGCCTGGGTTCTGAAACAGAGTCACAAAGGGAAAAAAAATGACATGAAATAACATAACATGAATTAACATAAAATCAAGAAAATTAATAAATTAACAACAAAATAAAATCAAATTCATTGTGTTCTGTGTCCTTGACATTGATTTTGGAACTGAAAACCCTCTGTCCTTTCAGGCAAACAGTCTCTTAGATATTGGACTGGCGGACAGGAGAGAAGAGGAGAGGAGAGGAGAGGAGAGGAGAGGAGAGGCGAGGAGAGGAGAGGAGAGGAGAGGACAGGAGAGGAGAGGACAGGAGAGGAGAGGAGAGGAGAGGAGAGGAGAGGAGAGGAGAGGAGAGGAGAGCAGTTCTGCTCTGTCAGGCCTGCAGTTCTGCGTGACAAGCCCTGAGCGAGCCCTGAGGCCTCCATACATGATACCACAGGCAGTATTGCTACTGGAAGGAAGGCTGCACTGGCAACAAATCCACACTGTCTTTTTGCAAAAAAGGGACTCTATTAGGTTGCTTACTCCCCTATTTTGTAGCTACAGGGACTGATTTGGAGCCAGCACCCCAAAGGCTTCCTCCAAAGGGCTGCACATATGCGGCTGTGTCACCCCCATGTCACAATGCCAGCACCCGGCAACGCAGTGGTCACCAGGCCCCACGCAGGATCCAGAGGAGCAGCCTCCCGTGTCCACTGCCAGAGCTGGCCCGGGGGCAGCCCCAGCACATCTCACAGGAAGCACTTGAGGAGCTGCTGGAATCACAGGCCAGGGGCTGAGGGAAGAAAACCTTGCATGAGGCTGCTGGAGGTTCTCCGCTGCAAGACAATCTGCTGGCAGGGCCACCTTCCAAGCTCGGCTCATGGATGCAAATCCTTTTCAACTGGATAGCAGTGGCAAGACCAAGGCAATTCCTTCTTGAGGAGCACTGCACAGCTCACCATCCTCATCTCCTAGAGAGCAACGCTCAGGAGCCGTAAGAGATAGGATGTCGAGGGCTTGCAAGGGCTTGCAAGGGCTTGCAGTGCTTTGGAACACCCACTGGTGTCCTACACAGGGACAGCAAGGATTCTTGCCCACAAGGTCTATCAGCTCAGAGGCACTTGGGCACTCTGGCAAGTCCGCGACATAGCTCCAGCTCAAGGGAGGATAGGGCTTGGGCAGCTCCTGGGAAGCATGAGCAGCCTGTGGGACAAGGAGCCAGGTCTGGCTCACATGCTCAGGGAACAGCCCATGGCCAGCACTGGGCTCAGCAAGGAACTTTTTCCCCCGGGGCACATTGGCACTGGTCCCCGGCGGTTTTTTGCCTTCCTCTGCAGTTCTCAGCACGGCTCCTTGCCACCATTTCTTTGGGCCATTTGGCCTGGGAGCCGGCTGCTCATGCTCCACCATGCTGGCAGCCTCAGCTGCCACTTCTCAGCTCTCCCTGCAGCTAACACAAGCGCCTGGCAGGGACCAGAGCGCTTCTCATGCATCCCTGCCCAAGAAGCACAGCAGCCAAACAAGTTGTGGAAGGCAAAAAGTCTGCTCGTCATCGCTACATGTCACGCTTTGGAAGAGATGCCACGGTACCACTCACCTCTTCTTCCTCTTCTTCCTCTTCTTCTTCTTCTTCTTCTTCTTCTTCTTCTTCTTCTTCTTCTTCCTCTTTTGTGCATGGTCAGTCCCACAACTCCTTGTCAAGGTTCTCCCTCTGCAGGAACCGCGGACAGCTTGGCCTCTATTCCTGCTGCTGCTCTCTGCAGCTCTGGGACTTGCCTTTGCCAGCCTGCAAGGGATCTTTTCTCCTGCTAAACTGA
This sequence comes from Caloenas nicobarica, assembly GCF_036013445.1. Taxonomy (NCBI): domain Eukaryota; kingdom Metazoa; phylum Chordata; class Aves; order Columbiformes; family Columbidae; genus Caloenas; species Caloenas nicobarica. The sequence continues at coordinate 19,620,598 of NC_088258.1, forward strand.
AGAATGCCTCAGCCTACTCCTGGCTACACTTGGGCTTGAGCTAATGCTTGTGAGCCTGGGTTCTGAAACAGAGTCACAAAGGGAAAAAAAATGACATGAAATAACATAACATGAATTAACATAAAATCAAGAAAATTAATAAATTAACAACAAAATAAAATAAAATTCATTGTGTTATGTGTCCTTGACATTGATTTTGGAACTGAAAACCCTCTGTCCTTTCAGGCAAACAGTCTCTTAGATATTGGACTGGCGGACAGGAGAGAAGAGGAGAGGAGAGGAGAGGAGAGGAGAGGAGAGGAGAGGAGAGGAGAGGAGAGGAGAGGAGAGGAGAGCAGTTCTGCTCTGTCAGGCCTGCAGTTCTGCGTGACAAGCCCTGAGCGAGCCCTGAGGCCTCCATACATGATACTACAGGCAGTATTGCTACTGGAAGGAAGGCTGCACTGGCAACAAATCCACACTGTCTTTTTGCAAAAAAGGGACTCTATTAGGTTGCTTACTCCCCTATTTTGTAGCTACAGGGACTGATTTGGAGCCAGCACCCCAAAGGCTTCCTCCAAAGGGCTGCACATATGCGGCTGTGTCACCCCCATGTCACAATGCCAGCACCCGGCAACGCAGTGGTCACCAGGCCCCACGCAGGATCCAGAGGAGCAGCCTCCCGTGTCCACTGCCAGAGCTGGCCCGGGGGCAGCCCCAGCACATCTGACAGGAAGCACTTGAGGAGCTGCTGGAATCACAGGCCAGGGGCTGAGGGAAGAAAACCTTGCATGAGGCTGCTGGAGGTTCTCCGCTGCAAGACAATGTGATGGCAGGGCCACCTTCCGAGCTCGGCTCATGGATGCAAATCCTTTTCAAATGGATAGCAGTGGCAAAACCAAGGCAATTCCTTCTTGAGGAGCACTGCACAGCTCACCATCCTCATCTCCTACAGAGCAACGCTCAGGAGCTGTAAGAGATAGGATGTCGAGGGCTTGCAAGGGCTTGCAGTGCTTTGGAACACCCGCTGGTGTCCTACACAGGGACAGCAAGGATTCTTGCCCACAAGGTCTATCAGCTCAGAGGCACTTGGGCACTCTGGCAAGTCCGCGACATAGCTCCAGCTCAAGGGAGGATAGGGCTTGGGCAGCTCCTGCGAAGCATGAGCAGCCTGTGGGACAAGGAGCCAGGTCTGGCTCACATGCTCAGGGAACAGCCCATGGCCAGCACTGGGCTCAGCAAGGAACTTTTTCCCCTGGGGCACATTGGCACTGGTCCCCGGCGGTTTTTTGCCTTCCTCTGCACTTCTCAGCACCGCCCCTTGCCACCATTTCTTTGGGCCATTTGGCCTGGGAGCCGGCTGCTCATGCTCCACCATGCTGGCAGCCGCAGCTGCCACTTCTCAGCTCTCCCTGCAGCTAACACAAGTGCCTGGCAGGGACCAGAGCGCTTCTCATGCATCCCTGGCCAAGAAGCACAGCAGCCAAACAAGTTGTGGAAGGCAAAAAGTCTGCTCGTCATCGCTACACGTCACGCTTTGGAAGAGATGCCACGGTACCACTCACCTCTTCTTCCTCTTCTTCCTCTTCTTCCTCTTCTTCTTCTTCTTCTTCTTCTTCTTCCTCTTTTGTGCATGGTCAGTCCCACAACTCCTTGTCAAGGTTCTCCCTCTGCAGGAACCGCGGACAGCTTGGCCTCTATTCCTGCTGCTGCTCTCTGCAGCTCTAGGACTTGCCTTTGCCAGCCTGCAAGGGATCTTTTCTCATGCTAAACTGAAGAATGCCTCAGCCTACTCCTGGCTACACTTGGGCTTGAGCTAATGCTTGTGAGCCTGGGTTCTGAAACAGAGTCACAAAGGGAAAAAAAATGACATGAAATAACATAACATGAATTAACATAAAATCAAGAAAATTAATAAATTAACAACAAAATAAAATAAAATTCATTGTGTTATGTGTCCTTGACATTGATTTTGGAACTGAAAACCCTCTGTCCTTTCAGGCAAACAGTCTCTTAGATATTGGACTGGCGGACAGGAGAAAAGAAAAGAGGAGAGGAGAGGAGAGGAGAGGAGAGGAGAGGAGAGGAGAGGAGAGGAGAGGAGAGGAGAGCAGTTCTGCTCTGTCAGGCCTGCAGTTCTGCGTGACAAGCCCTGAGCGAGCCCTGAGGCCTCCATACATGATACTACAGGCAGTATTGCTACTGGAAGGAAGGCTGCACTGGCAACAAATCCACACTGTCTTTTTGCAAAAAAGGGACTCTATTAGGTTGCTTACTCCCCTATTTTGTAGGTACAGGGACTGATTTGGAGCCAGCACCCCAAAGGCTTCCTCCAAAGGGCTGCACATATGCGGCTGTGTCACCCCCATGTCACAATGCCAGCACCCGGCAACGCAGTGGTCACCAGGCCCCACGCAGGATCCAGAGGAGCAGCCTCCCGTGTCCACTGCCAGAGCTGGCCCGGGGGCAGCCCCAGCACATCTGACAGGAAGCACTTGAGGAGCTGCTGGAATCACAGGCCAGGGGCTGAGGGAAGAAAACCTTGCATGAGGCTGCTGGAGGTTCTCCGCTGCAAGACAATCTGCTGGCAGGGCCACCTTCCAAGCTCGGCTCATGGATGCAAATCCTTTTCAACTGGATAGCAGTGGCAAGACCAAGGCAATTCCTTCTTGAGGAGCACTGCACAGCTCACCATCCTCATCTCCTACAGAGCAACGCTCAGGAGCCGTAAGAGATAGGATGTCGAGGGCTTGCAAGGGCTTGCAAGGGCTTGCAAGGGCTTGCAGTGCTTTGGAACACCCACTGGTGTCCTACACAGGGACAGCAAGGATTCTTGCCCACAAGGTCTATCAGCTCAGAGGCACTTGGGCACTCTGGCAAGTCCGCCAGATAGCTCCAGCTCAAGGGAGGATAGGGCTTGGGCAGCTCCTGGGAAGCATGAGCAGCCTGTGGGACAAGGAGCCAGCTCTGGCTCACATGCTCAGGGAACAGCCCATGGCCAGCACTGGGCTCAGCAAGGAACTTTTTCCCCTGGGGCACGTTGGCACTGGTCCCCGGCGGTTTTTTGCCTTCCTCTGCAGTTCTCAGCACGGCCCCTTGCCACCATTTCTTTGGGCCATTTGGCCTGGGAGCCGGCTGCTCATGCTCCACCATGCTGGCAGCCGCAGCTGCCACTTCTCAGCTCTCCCTGCAGCTAACACAAGCGCCTGGCAGGGACCAGAGCGCTTCTCATGCATCCCTGGCCAAGAAGCACAGCAGCCAAACAAGTTGTGGAAGGCAAAAAGTCTGCTCGTCATCGCTACATGTCACGCTTTGGAAGAGATGCCACGGTACCACTCACCTCTTCTTCCTCTTCTTCTTCTTCTTCTTCTTCTTCTTCCTCTTTTGTGCATGGTCAGTCCCACAACTCCTTGTCAAGGTTCTCCCTCTGCAGGAACCGCGGACAGCTTGGCCTCTATTCCTGCTGCTGCTCTCTGCAGCTCTGGGACTTGCCTTTGCCAGCCTGCAAGGGATCTTTTCTCATGCTAAACTGAAGAATGCCTCAGCCTACTCCTGGCTACACTTGGGCTTGAGCTAATGCTTGTGAGCCTGGGTTCTGAAACAGAGTCACAAAGGGAAAAAAAGTGACATGAAATAACATAACATGAATTAACATAAAATCAAGAAAATTAAAAAATTAACAACAAAATAAAATAAAATTCATTGTGTTATGTGTCCTTGACATTGATTTTGGAACTGAAAACCCTCTGTCCTTTCAGGCAAACAGTCTCTTAGATATTGGACTGGCGACAGAAGAGAAGAGGAGAGGAGAGGAGAGGAGAGGAGAGGAGAGGAGAGGAGAGGAGAGGAGAGGAGAGGAGAGGAGAGCAGTTCTGCTCTGTCAGGCCTGCAGTTCTGCGTGACAAGCCCTGAGCGAGCCCTGAGGCCTCCATACATGATACTACAGGCAGTATTGCTACTGGAAGGAAGGCTGCACTGGCAACAAATCCACACTGTCTTTTTGCAAAAAAGGGACTCTATTAGGTTGCTTACTCCCCTATTTTGTAGGTACAGGGACTGATTTGGAGCCAGCACCCCAAAGGCTTCCTCCAAAGGGCTGCACATATGCGGCTGTGTCACCCCCATGTCACAATGCCAGCACCCGGCAACGCAGTGGTCCCCAGGCCCCACGCAGGATCCAGAGGAGCAGCCTCCCGTGTCCACTGCCAGAGCTGGCCCGGGGGCAGCCCCAGCACATCTGACAGGAAGCACTTGAGGAGCTGCTGGAATCACAGGCCAGGGGCTGAGGGAAGAAAACCTTGCATGAGGCTGCTGGAGGTTCTCCGCTGCAAGACAATCTGCTGGCAGGGCCACCTTCCAAGCTCGGCTCATGGATGCAAATCCTTTTCAACTGGATAGCAGTGGCAAGACCAAGGCAATTCCTTCTTGAGGAGCACTGCACAGCTCACCATCCTCATCTCCTACAGAGCAACGCTCAGGAGCCGTAAGAGATAGGATGTCGAGGGCTTGCAAGGGCTTGCAAGGGCTTGCAGTGCTTTGGAACACCCACTGGTGTCCTACACTGGGACAGCAAGGATTCTTGCCCACAAGGTCTATCAGCTCAGAGGCACTTGGGCACTCTGGCAAGTCCACCAGATAGCTCCAGCTCAAGGGAGGATAGGGCTTGGGCAGCTCCTGGGAAGCATGAGCAGCCTGTGGGACAAGGAGCCAGGTCTGGCTCACATGCTCAGGGAACAGCCCATGGCCAGCACTGGGCTCAGCAAGGAACTTTTTCCCCTGGGGCACGTTGGCACTGGTCCCCGGCGGTTTTTTGCCTTCCTCTGCAGTTCTCAGCACGGCCCCTTGCCACCATTTCTTTGGGCCATTTGGCCTGGGAGCCGGCTGCTCATGCTCCACCATGCTGGCAGCCGCAGCTGCCACTTCTCAGCTCTCCCTGCAGCTAACACAAGCGCCTGGCAGGGACCAGAGTGCTTCTCATGCATCCCTGGCCAAGAAGCACAGCAGCCAAACAAGTTGTGGAAGGCAAAAAGTCTGCTCGTCATCGCTACATGTCACGCTTTGGAAGAGATGCCACGGTACCACTCACCTCTTCTTCCTCTTCTTCTTCTTCTTCTTCTTCTTCTTCCTCTTTTGTGCATGGTCAGTCCCACTACCCCTTGTCAAGGTTCTCCCTCTGCAGGAACCGCGGACAGCTTGGCCTCTATTCCTGCTGCTGCTCTCTGCAGCTCTGGGACTTGCCTTTGCCAGCCTGCAAGGGATCTTTCTTCATGCTAAACTGAAGAATGCCTCAGCCTACTCCTGGCTACACTTGGGCTTGAGATAATGCTTGTGAGCCTGGGTTCTGAAACAGAGTCACAAAGGGAAAAAAAATGACATGAAATAACATAACATGAATTAACATAAAATCAAGAAAATTAATAAATTAACAACAAAATAAAATCAAATTCATTGTGTTCTGTGTCCTTGACATTGATTTTGGAACTGAAAACCCTCTGTCCTTTCAGGCAAACAGTCTCTTAGATATTGGACTGGCGGACAGGAGAGAAGAGGAGAGGAGAGGAGAGGAGAGGAGAGGAGAGGCGAGGAGAGGAGAGGAGAGGAGAGGACAGGAGAGGAGAGGACAGGAGAGGAGAGGAGAGGAGAGGAGAGGAGAGGAGAGGAGAGGAGAGGAGAGCAGTTCTGCTCTGTCAGGCCTGCAGTTCTGCGTGACAAGCCCTGAGCGAGCCCTGAGGCCTCCATACATGATACCACAGGCAGTATTGCTACTGGAAGGAAGGCTGCACTGGCAACAAATCCACACTGTCTTTTTGCAAAAAAGGGACTCTATTAGGTTGCTTACTCCCCTATTTTGTAGCTACAGGGACTGATTTGGAGCCAGCACCCCAAAGGCTTCCTCCAAAGGGCTGCACATATGCGGCTGTGTCACCCCCATGTCACAATGCCAGCACCCGGCAACGCAGTGGTCACCAGGCCCCACGCAGGATCCAGAGGAGCAGCCTCCCGTGTCCACTGCCAGAGCTGGCCCGGGGGCAGCCCCAGCACATCTCACAGGAAGCACTTGAGGAGCTGCTGGAATCACAGGCCAGGGGCTGAGGGAAGAAAACCTTGCATGAGGCTGCTGGAGGTTCTCCGCTGCAAGACAATCTGCTGGCAGGGCCACCTTCCAAGCTCGGCTCATGGATGCAAATCCTTTTCAACTGGATAGCAGTGGCAAGACCAAGGCAATTCCTTCTTGAGGAGCACTGCACAGCTCACCATCCTCATCTCCTAGAGAGCAACGCTCAGGAGCCGTAAGAGATAGGATGTCGAGGGCTTGCAAGGGCTTGCAAGGGCTTGCAGTGCTTTGGAACACCCACTGGTGTCCTACACAGGGACAGCAAGGATTCTTGCCCACAAGGTCTATCAGCTCAGAGGCACTTGGGCACTCTGGCAAGTCCGCGACATAGCTCCAGCTCAAGGGAGGATAGGGCTTGGGCAGCTCCTGGGAAGCATGAGCAGCCTGTGGGACAAGGAGCCAGGTCTGGCTCACATGCTCAGGGAACAGCCCATGGCCAGCACTGGGCTCAGCAAGGAACTTTTTCCCCCGGGGCACATTGGCACTGGTCCCCGGCGGTTTTTTGCCTTCCTCTGCAGTTCTCAGCACGGCTCCTTGCCACCATTTCTTTGGGCCATTTGGCCTGGGAGCCGGCTGCTCATGCTCCACCATGCTGGCAGCCTCAGCTGCCACTTCTCAGCTCTCCCTGCAGCTAACACAAGCGCCTGGCAGGGACCAGAGCGCTTCTCATGCATCCCTGCCCAAGAAGCACAGCAGCCAAACAAGTTGTGGAAGGCAAAAAGTCTGCTCGTCATCGCTACATGTCACGCTTTGGAAGAGATGCCACGGTACCACTCACCTCTTCTTCCTCTTCTTCCTCTTCTTCTTCTTCTTCTTCTTCTTCTTCTTCTTCTTCTTCTTCTTCTTCTTCCTCTTTTGTGCATGGTCAGTCCCACAACTCCTTGTCAAGGTTCTCCCTCTGCAGGAACCGCGGACAGCTTGGCCTCTATTCCTGCTGCTGCTCTCTGCAGCTCTGGGACTTGCCTTTGCCAGCCTGCAAGGGATCTTTTCTCCTGCTAAACTGAAGAATGCCTCAGCCTACTCCTGGCTACACTTGGGCTTGAGCTAATGCTTGTGAGCCTGGGTTCTGAAACAGAGTCACAAAGGGAAAAAAAATGACATGAAATAACATAACATGAATTAACATAAAATCAAGAAAATTCATAAATTAACAACAAAATAAAATAAAATTCATTGTGTTATGTGTCCTTGACATTGATTTTGGAACTGAAAACCCTCTGTCCTTTCAGGCAAACAGTCTCTTAGATATTGGACTGGCGGACAGGAGAGAAGAGGAGAGGAGAGGAGAGGAGAGGAGAGGAGAGGAGAGGAGAGCAGTTCTGCTCTGTCAGGCCTGCAGTTCTGCATGACAAGCCCTGAGCGAGCCCTGAGGCCTCCATACATGATACTACAGGCAGTATTGCTACTGGAAGGAAGGCTGCACTGGCAACAAATCCACACTGTCTTTTTGCAAAAAAGGGACTCTATTAGGTTGCTTACTCCCCTATTTTGTAGCTACAGGGACTGATTTGGAGCCAGCACCCCAAAGGCTTCCTCCAAAGGGCTGCACATATGCGGCTGTGTCACCCCCATGTCACAATGCCAGCACCCGGCAACGCAGTGGTCCCCAGGCCCCACGCAGGATCCAGAGGAGCAGCCTCCCGTGTCCACTGCCAGAGCTGGCCCGGGGGCAGCCCCAGCACATCTGACAGGAAGCACTTGAGGAGCTGCTGGAATCACAGGCCAGGGGCTGAGGGAAGAAAACCTTGCATGAGGCTGCTGGAGGTTCTCCGCTGCAAGACAATGTGATGGCAGGGCCACCTTCCGAGCTCGGCTCATGGATGCAAATCCTTTTCAAATGGATAGCAGTGGCAAAACCAAGGCAATTCCTTCTTGAGGAGCACTGCACAGCTCACCATCCTCATCTCCTACAGAGCAACGCTCAGGAGCTGTAAGAGATAGGATGTCGAGGGCTTGCAAGGGCTTGCAGTGCTTTGGAACACCCGCTGGTGTCCTACACAGGGACAGCAAGGATTCTTGCCCACAAGGTCTATCAGCTCAGAGGCACTTGGGCACTCTGGCAAGTCCGCCAGATAGCTCCAGCTCAAGGGAGGATAGGGCTTGGGCAGCTCCTGGGAAGCATGAGCAGCCTGTGGGACAAGGAGCCAGGTCTGGCTCACATGCTCAGGGAACAGCCCATGGCCAGCACTGGGCTCAGCAAGGAACTTTTTCCCCTGGGGCACATTGGCACTGGTCCCCGGCGGTTTTTTGCCTTCCTCTGCAGTTCTCAGCACAGCCCCTTGCCACCTTTTCTTTGGGCCATTTGGCCTGGGAGCTGGCTGCTCATGCTCCACCATGCTGGCAGCCGCAGCTGCCACGTCTTCAGCTCTCCCTGCAGCTAACACAAGCGCCTGGCAGGGACCAGAGCGCTTCTCATGCATCCCTGGCCAAGAAGCACAGCAGCCAAACAAGTTGTGGAAGGCAAAAAGTCTGCTCGTCATCGCTACATGTCACGCGTTGGAAGAGATGCCACGGTACCACTCACCTCTTCTTCCTCTTCTTCCTCTTGTTCCTCTTTTGTGCATGGTCAGTCCCACAACTCCTTGTCAAGGTTCTCCCTCTGCAGGAACCGCGGACAGCTTGGCCTCTATTCCTGCTGCTGCTCTCTGCAGCTCTGGGACTTGCCTTTGCCAGCCTGCAAGGGATCTTTTCTCATGCTAAACTGAAGAATGCCTCAGCCTACTCCTGGCTACACTTGGGCTTGAGCTAATGCTTGTGAGCCTGGGTTCTGAAACAGAGTCACAAAGGGAAAAAAAATGACATGAAATAACATAACATGAATTAACATAAAATCAAGAAAATTCATAAATTAACAACAAAATAAAATAAAATTCATTGTGTTATGTGTCCTTGACATTGATTTTGGAACTGAAAACCCTCTGTCCTTTCAGGCAAACAGTCTCTTAGATATTGGACTGGCGGACAGGAGAGAAGAGAAGAGGAGAGGAGAGGAGAGGAGAGGAGAGGAGAGGAGAGGAGAGGAGAGGAGAGGAGAGGAGAGGAGAGGAGAGGAGAGGAGAGGAGAGGAGAGGAGAGGAGAGGAGAGGAGAGGAGAGGAGAGGAGAGGAGAGCAGTTCTGCTCTGTCAGGCCTGCAGTTCTGCGTGACAAGCCCTGAGCGAGCCCTGAGGCCTCCATACATGATACTACAGGCAGTATTGCTACTGGAAGGAAGGCTGCACTGGCAACAAATCCACACTGTCTTTTTGCAAAAAAGGGACTCTATTAGGTTGCTTACTCCCCTATTTTGTAGCTACAGGGACTGATTTGGAGCCAGCACCCCAAAGGCTTCCTCCAAAGGGCTGCACATATGCGGCTGTGTCACCCCCATGTCACAATGCCAGCACCCGGCAACGCAGTGGTCACCAGGCCCCACGCAGGATCCAGAGGAGCAGCCTCCCGTGTCCACTGCCAGAGCTGGCCCGGGGGCAGCCCCAGCACATCTGACAGGAAGCACTCGAGGAGCTGCTGGAATCACAGGCCAGGGGCTGAGGGAAGAAAACCTTGCATGAGGCTGCTGGAGGTTCTCCGCTGCAAGACAATCTGCTGGCAGGGCCACCTTCCAAGCTCGGCTCATGGATGCAAATCCTTTTCAACTGGATAGCAGTGGCAAGACCAAGGCAATTCCTTCTTGAGGAGCACTGCACAGCTCACCATCCTCATCTCCTAGAGAGCAACGCTCAGGAGCCGTAAGAGATAGGATGTCGAGGGCTTGCAAGGGCTTGCAAGGGCTTGCAGTGCTTTGGAACACCCACTGGTGTCCTACACAGGGACAGCAAGGATTCTTGCCCACAAGGTCTATCAGCTCAGAGGCACTTGGGCACTCTGGCAAGTCCGCCAGATAGCTCCAGCTCAAGGGAGGATAGGGCTTGGGCAGCTCCTGGGAAGCATGAGCAGCCTGTGGGACAAGGAGCCAGGTCTGGCTCACATGCTCAGGGAACAGCCCATGGCCAGCACTGGGCTCAGCAAGGAACTTTTTCCCCTGGGGCACATTGGCACTGGTCCCCGGCGGTTTTTTGCCTTCCTCTGCAGTTCTCAGCACGGCCCTTTGCCACCATTTCTTTGGGCAATTTGGCCTGGGAGCCGGCTGCTCATGCTCCACCATGCTGGCAGCCGCAGCTGCCACGTCTTCAGCTCTCCCTGCAGCTAACACAAGCGCCTGGCAGGGACCAGAGCGCTTCTCATGCATCCCTGGCCAAGAAGCACAGCAGCCAAACAAGTTGTGCAAGGCAAAAAGTCTGCTCGTCATCGCTACATGTCACGCTTTGGAAGAGATGCCACGGTACCACTCACCTCTTCTTCCTCTTCTTCCTCTTCTTCTTCTTCTTCTTCTTCTTCTTCTTCTTCTTCTTCCTCTTTTGTGCATGGTCAGTCCCACAACTCCTTGTCAAGGTTCTCCCTCTGCAGGAACCGCGGACAGCTTGGCCTCTATTCCTGCTGCTGCTCTCTGCAGCTCTGGGACTTGCCTTTGCCAGCCTGCAAGGGATCTTTTCTCATGCTAAACTGAAGAATGCCTCAGCCTACTCCTGGCTACACTTGGGCTTGAGCTAATGCTTGTGAGCCTGGGTTCTGAAACAGAGTCACAAAGGGAAAAAAAATGACATGAAATAACATAACATGAATTAACATAAAATCAAGAAAATTAATAAATTATCAACAAAATAAAATAAAATTCATTGTGTTATGTGTCCTTGACATTGATTTTGGAACTGAAAACCCTCTGTCCTTTCAGGCAAACAGTCTCTTAGATATTGGACTGGCGGACAGGAGAGAAGAGGAGAGGAGAGGAGAGGAGAGGAGAGGAGAGCAGTTCTGCTCTGTCAGGCCTGCAGTTCTGCGTGACAAGCCCTGAGCGAGCCCTGAGGCCTCCATACATGATACTACAGGCAGTATTGCTACTGGAAGGAAGGCTGCACTGGCAACAAATCCACACTGTCTTTTTGCAAAAAAGGGACTCTATTAGGTTGCTTACTCCCCTATTTTGTAGCTACAGGGACTGATTTGGAGCCAGCACCCCAAAGGCTTCCTCCAAAGGGCTGCACATATGCGGCTGTGTCACCCCCATGTCACAATGCCAGCACCCGGCAACGCAGTGGTCACCAGGCCCCACGCAGGATCCAGAGGAGCAGCCTCCCGTGTCCACTGCCAGAGCTGGCCCGGGGGCAGCCCCAGCACATCTGACAGGAAGCACTTGAGGAGCTGCTGGAATCACAGGCCAGGGGCTGAGGGAAGAAAACCTTGCATGAGGCTGCTGGAGGTTCTCCGCTGCAAGACAATGTGATGGCAGGGCCACCTTCCGAGCTCGGCTCATGGATGCAAATCCTTTTCAAATGGATAGCAGTGGCAAAACCAAGGCAATTCCTTCTTGAGGAGCACTGCACAGCTCACCATCCTCATCTCCTACAGAGCAACGCTCAGGAGCTGTAAGAGATAGGATGTCGAGGGCTTGCAAGGGCTTGCAGTGCTTTGGAACACCCGCTGGTGTCCTACACAGGGACAGCAAGGATTCTTGCCCACAAGGTCTATCAGCTCAGAGGCACTTGGGCACTCTGGCAAGTCCGCCAGATAGCTCCAGCTCAAGGGAGGATAGGGCTTGGGCAGCTCCTGGGAAGCATGAGCAGCCTGTGGGACAAGGAGCCAGGTCTGGCTCACATGCTCAGGGAACAGCCCATGGCCAGCACTGGGCTCAGCAAGGAACTTTTTCCCCTGGGGCACATTGGCACTGGTCCCCGGCGGTTTTTTGCCTTCCTCTGCAGTTCTCAGCACAGCCCCTTGCCACCTTTTCTTTGGGCCATTTGGCCTGGGAGCTGGCTGCTCATGCTCCACCATGCTGGCAGCCGCAGCTGCCACGTCTTCAGCTCTCCCTGCAGCTAACACAAGCGCCTGGCAGGGACCAGAGCGCTTCTCATGCATCCCTGGCCAAGAAGCACAGCAGCCAAACAAGTTGTGGAAGGCAAAAAGTCTGCTCGTCATCGCTACATGTCACGCGTTGGAAGAGATGCCACGGTACCACTCACCTCTTCTTCCTCTTCTTCCTCTTGTTCCTCTTTTGTGCATGGTCAGTCCCACAACTCCTTGTCAAGGTTCTCCCTCTGCAGGAACCGCGGACAGCTTGGCCTCTATTCCTGCTGCTGCTCTCTGCAGCTCTGGGACTTGCCTTTGCCAGCCTGCAAGGGATCTTTTCTCATGCTAAACTGAAGAATGCCTCAGCCTACTCCTGGCTACACTTGGGCTTGAGCTAATGCTTGTGAGCCTGGGTTCTGAAACAGAGTCACAAAGGGAAAAAAAATGACATGAAATAACATAACATGAATTAACATAAAATCAAGAAAATTAATAAATTAACAACAAAATAAAATAAAATTCATTGTGTTATGTGTCCTTGACATTGATTTTGGAACTGAAAACCCTCTGTCCTTTCAGGCAAACAGTCTCTTAGATATTGGACTGGCGGACAGGAGAGAAGAGAAGAGGAGAGGAGAGGAGAGGAGAGGAGAGGAGAGGAGAGGAGAGGAGAGGAGAGGAGAGGAGAGGAGAGGAGAGGGGAGGAGAGGAGAGGAGAGGAGAGGAGAGGAGAGCAGTTCTGCTCTGTCAGGCCTGCAGTTCTGCGTGACAAGCCCTGAGCGAGCCCTGAGGCCTCCATACATGATACTACAGGCAGTATTGCTACTGGAAGGAAGGCTGCACTGGCAACAAATCCACACTGTCTTTTTGCAAAAAAGGGACTCTATTAGGTTGCTTACTCCCCTATTTTGTAGCTACAGGGACTGATTTGGAGCCAGCACCCCAAAGGCTTCCTCCAAAGGGCTGCACATATGCGGCTGTGTCACCCCCATGTCACAATGCCAGCACCCGGCAACGCAGTGGTCACCAGGCCCCACGCAGGATCCAGAGGAGCAGCCTCCCGTGTCCACTGCCAGAGCTGGCCCGGGGGCAGCCCCAGCACATCTGACAGGAAGCACTCGAGGAGCTGCTGGAATCACAGGCCAGGGGCTGAGGGAAGAAAACCTTGCATGAGGCTGCTGGAGGTTCTCCGCTGCAAGACAATCTGCTGGCAGGGCCACCTTCCAAGCTCAGCTCATGGATGCAAATCCTTTTCAACTGGATAGCAGTGGCAAGACCAAGGCAATTCCTTCTTGAGGAGCACTGCACAGCTCACCATCCTCATCTCCTACACAGCAACGCTCAGGAGCCCTAAGAGATAGGATGTCGAGGGCTTGCAAGGGCTTGCAAGGGCTTGCAGTGCTTTGGAACACCCACTGGTGTCCTACACAGGGACAGCAAGGATTCTTGCCCACAAGGTCTATCAGCTCAGAGGCACTTGGGCACTCTGGCAAGTCTGCCAGATAGCTCCAGCTCAAGGGAGGATAGGGCTTGGGCAGCTCCTGCGAAGCATGAGCAGCCTGTGGGACAAGGAGCCAGGTCTGGCTCACATGCTCAGGGAACAGCCCATGGCCAGCACTGGGCTCAGCAAGGAACTTTTTCCCCCGGGGCACATTGGCACTGGTCCCCGGCGGTTTTTTGCCTTCCTCTGCAGTTCTCAGCACAGCCCCTTGCCACCTTTTCTTTGGGCCATTTGGCCTGGGAGCTGGCTGCTCATGCTCCACCATGCTGGCAGCCGCAGCTGCCACGTCTTCAGCTCTCCCTCCAGCTAACACAAGCGCCTGGCAGGGACCAGAGCGCTTCTCATGCATCCCTGGCCAAGAAGCACAGCAGCCAAACAAGTTGTGGAAGGCAAAAAGTCTGCTCGTCATCGCTACATGTCACGCGTTGGAAGAGATGCCACGGTACCACTCACCTCTTCTTCCTCTTCTTCCTCTTGTTCCTCTTTTGTGCATGGTCAGTCCCACAACTCCTTGTCAAGGTTCTCCCTCTGCAGGAACCGCGGACAGCTTGGCCTCTATTCCTGCTGCTGCTCTCTGCAGCTCTGGGACTTGCCTTTGCCAGCCTGCAAGGGATCTTTTCTCATGCTAAACTGAAGAATGCCTCAGCCTACTCCTGGCTACACTTGGGCTTGAGCTAATGCTTGTGAGCCTGGGTTCTGAAACAGAGTCACAAAGGGAAAAAAAATGACATGAAATAACATAACATGAATTAACATAAAATCAAGAAAATTAATAAATTAACAACAAAATAAAATAAAATTCATTGTGTTATGTGTCCTTGACATTGATTTTGGAACTGAAAACCCTCTGTCCTTTCAGGCAAACAGTCTCTTAGATATTGGACTGGCGGACAGGAGAGAAGAGAAGAGGAGAGGAGAGGAGAGGAGAGGAGAGGAGAGGAGAGGAGAGGAGAGGAGAAGAGAGGAGAGGAGAGGAGAGGAGAGGAGAGGAGAGGAGAGGAGAGGAGAGGAGAGGAGAGGAGAGGAGAGGAGAGGAGAGGAGAGGAGAGGAGAGGAGAAGAGAGGAGAGGAGAGGAGAGGAGAGGAGAGGAGAGGAGAGCAGTTCTGCTCTGTCAGGCCTGCAGTTCTGCGTGACAAGCCCTGAGCGAGCCCTGAGGCCTCCATACATGATACTACAGGCAGTATTGCTACTGGAAGGAAGGCTGCACTGGCAACAAATCCACACTGTCTTTTTGCAAAAAAGGGACTCTATTAGGTTGCTTACTCCCCTATTTTGTAGCTACAGGGACTGATTTGGAGCCAGCACCCCAAAGGCTTCCTCCAAAGGGCTGCACATATGCGGCTGTGTCACCCCCATGTCACAATGCCAGCACCCGGCAACGCAGTGGTCACCAGGCCCAAGCAGGATCCAGAGGAGCAGCCTCCCGTGTCCACTGCCAGAGCTGGCCCGGGGGCAGCCCCAGCACATCTGACAGGAAGCACTTGAGGAGCTGCTGGAATCACAGGCCAGGGGCTGAGGGAAGAAAACCTTGCATGAGGCTGCTGGAGGTTCTCCGCTGCAAGACAATCTGCTGGCAGGGCCACCTTCCAAGCTCGGCTCATGGATGCAAATCCTTTTCAACTGGATAGCAGTGGCAAGACCAAGGCAATTCCTTCTTGAGGAGCACTGCACAGCTCACCATCCTCATCTCCTACACAGCAACGCTCAG
The DNA here is from genome assembly GCF_036013445.1 of Caloenas nicobarica. Lineage (NCBI taxonomy): Eukaryota > Metazoa > Chordata > Aves > Columbiformes > Columbidae > Caloenas > Caloenas nicobarica. The sequence continues at coordinate 19,635,783 of NC_088258.1, forward strand.
GAGCCGTAAGAGATAGGATGTCGAGGGCTTGCAAGGGCTTGCAAGGGCTTGCAGTGCTTTGGAACACCCACTGGTGTCCTACACAGGGACAGCAAGGATTCTTGCCCACAAGGTCTATCAGCTCAGAGGCACTTGGGCACTCTGGCAAGTCCGCCAGATAGCTCCAGCTCAAGGGAGGATAGGGCTTGGGCAGCTCCTGGGAAGCATGAGCAGCCTGTGGGACAAGGAGCCAGGTCTGGCTCACATGCTCAGGGAACAGCCCATGGCCAGCACTGGGCTCAGCAAGGAACTTTTTCCCCTGGGGCACATTGGCACTGGTCCCCGGCGGTTTTTTGCCTTCCTCTGCAGTTCTCAGCACGGCCCTTTGCCACCATTTCTTTGGGCAATTTGGCCTGGGAGCCGGCTGCTCATGCTCCACCATGCTGGCAGCCGCAGCTGCCACGTCTTCAGCTCTCCCTGCAGCTAACACAAGCGCCTGGCAGGGACCAGAGCGCTTCTCATGCATCCCTGGCCAAGAAGCACAGCAGCCAAACAAGTTGTGCAAGGCAAAAAGTCTGCTCGTCATCGCTACATGTCACGCTTTGGAAGAGATGCCACGGTACCACTCACCTCTTCTTCCTCTTCTTCCTCTTCTTCTTCTTCTTCTTCTTCTTCTTCTTCTTCTTCTTCCTCTTTTGTGCATGGTCAGTCCCACAACTCCTTGTCAAGGTTCTCCCTCTGCAGGAACCGCGGACAGCTTGGCCTCTATTCCTGCTGCTGCTCTCTGCAGCTCTGGGACTTGCCTTTGCCAGCCTGCAAGGGATCTTTTCTCATGCTAAACTGAAGAATGCCTCAGCCTACTCCTGGCTGCACTTGGGCTTGAGCTAATGCTTGTGAGCCTGGGTTCTGAAACAGAGTCACAAAGGGAAAAAAAATGACATGAAATAACATAACATGAATTAACATAAAATCAAGAAAATTAATAAATTATCAACAAAATAAAATAAAATTCATTGTGTTATGTGTCCTTGACATTGATTTTGGAACTGAAAACCCTCTGTCCTTTCAGGCAAACAGTCTCTTAGATATTGGACTGGCGGACAGGAGAGAAGAGGAGAGGAGAGGAGAGGAGAGGAGAGGAGAGCAGTTCTGCTCTGTCAGGCCTGCAGTTCTGCGTGACAAGCCCTGAGCGAGCCCTGAGGCCTCCATACATGATACTACAGGCAGTATTGCTACTGGAAGGAAGGCTGCACTGGCAACAAATCCACACTGTCTTTTTGCAAAAAAGGGACTCTATTAGGTTGCTTACTCCCCTATTTTGTAGCTACAGGGACTGATTTGGAGCCAGCACCCCAAAGGCTTCCTCCAAAGGGCTGCACATATGCGGCTGTGTCACCCCCATGTCACAATGCCAGCACCCGGCAACGCAGTGGTCACCAGGCCCCACGCAGGATCCAGAGGAGCAGCCTCCCGTGTCCACTGCCAGAGCTGGCCCGGGGGCAGCCCCAGCACATCTGACAGGAAGCACTTGAGGAGCTGCTGGAATCACAGGCCAGGGGCTGAGGGAAGAAAACCTTGCATGAGGCTGCTGGAGGTTCTCCGCTGCAAGACAATGTGATGGCAGGGCCACCTTCCGAGCTCGGCTCATGGATGCAAATCCTTTTCAAATGGATAGCAGTGGCAAAACCAAGGCAATTCCTTCTTGAGGAGCACTGCACAGCTCACCATCCTCATCTCCTACAGAGCAACGCTCAGGAGCTGTAAGAGATAGGATGTCGAGGGCTTGCAAGGGCTTGCAGTGCTTTGGAACACCCGCTGGTGTCCTACACAGGGACAGCAAGGATTCTTGCCCACAAGGTCTATCAGCTCAGAGGCACTTGGGCACTCTGGCAAGTCCGCCAGATAGCTCCAGCTCAAGGGAGGATAGGGCTTGGGCAGCTCCTGGGAAGCATGAGCAGCCTGTGGGACAAGGAGCCAGGTCTGGCTCACATGCTCAGGGAACAGCCCATAGCCAGCACTGGGCTCAGCAAGGAACTTTTTCCCCTGGGGCACATTGGCACTGGTCCCCGGCGGTTTTTTGCCTTCCTCTGCAGTTCTCAGCACAGCCCCTTGCCACCTTTTCTTTGGGCCATTTGGCCTGGGAGCTGGCTGCTCATGCTCCACCATGCTGGCAGCCGCAGCTGCCACGTCTTCAGCTCTCCCTGCAGCTAACACAAGCGCCTGGCAGGGACCAGAGCGCTTCTCATGCATCCCTGGCCAAGAAGCACAGCAGCCAAACAAGTTGTGGAAGGCAAAAAGTCTGCTCGTCATCGCTACATGTCACGCGTTGGAAGAGATGCCACGGTACCACTCACCTCTTCTTCCTCTTCTTCCTCTTGTTCCTCTTTTGTGCATGGTCAGTCCCACAACTCCTTGTCAAGGTTCTCCCTCTGCAGGAACCGCGGACAGCTTGGCCTCTATTCCTGCTGCTGCTCTCTGCAGCTCTGGGACTTGCCTTTGCCAGCCTGCAAGGGATCTTTTCTCATGCTAAACTGAAGAATGCCTCAGCCTACTCCTGGCTACACTTGGGCTTGAGCTAATGCTTGTGAGCCTGGGTTCTGAAACAGAGTCACAAAGGGAAAAAAAATGACATGAAATAACATAACATGAATTAACATAAAATCAAGAAAATTAATAAATTAACAACAAAATAAAATAAAATTCATTGTGTTATGTGTCCTTGACATTGATTTTGGAACTGAAAACCCTCTGTCCTTTCAGGCAAACAGTCTCTTAGATATTGGACTGGCGGACAGGAGAGAAGAGAAGAGGAGAGGAGAGGAGAGGAGAGGAGAGGAGAGGAGAGGAGAGGAGAGGAGAGGAGAGGAGAGGAGAGGAGAGGGGAGGAGAGGAGAGGAGAGGAGAGGAGAGGAGAGCAGTTCTGCTCTGTCAGGCCTGCAGTTCTGCGTGACAAGCCCTGAGCGAGCCCTGAGGCCTCCATACATGATACTACAGGCAGTATTGCTACTGGAAGGAAGGCTGCACTGGCAACAAATCCACACTGTCTTTTTGCAAAAAAGGGACTCTATTAGGTTGCTTACTCCCCTATTTTGTAGCTACAGGGACTGATTTGGAGCCAGCACCCCAAAGGCTTCCTCCAAAGGGCTGCACATATGCGGCTGTGTCACCCCCATGTCACAATGCCAGCACCCGGCAACGCAGTGGTCACCAGGCCCCACGCAGGATCCAGAGGAGCAGCCTCCCGTGTCCACTGCCAGAGCTGGCCCGGGGGCAGCCCCAGCACATCTGACAGGAAGCACTCGAGGAGCTGCTGGAATCACAGGCCAGGGGCTGAGGGAAGAAAACCTTGCATGAGGCTGCTGGAGGTTCTCCGCTGCAAGACAATCTGCTGGCAGGGCCACCTTCCAAGCTCAGCTCATGGATGCAAATCCTTTTCAACTGGATAGCAGTGGCAAGACCAAGGCAATTCCTTCTTGAGGAGCACTGCACAGCTCACCATCCTCATCTCCTACACAGCAACGCTCAGGAGCCCTAAGAGATAGGATGTCGAGGGCTTGCAAGGGCTTGCAAGGGCTTGCAGTGCTTTGGAACACCCACTGGTGTCCTACACAGGGACAGCAAGGATTCTTGCCCACAAGGTCTATCAGCTCAGAGGCACTTGGGCACTCTGGCAAGTCTGCCAGATAGCTCCAGCTCAAGGGAGGATAGGGCTTGGGCAGATCCTGGGAAGCATGAGCAGCCTGTGGGACAAGGAGCCAGGTCTGGCTCACATGCTCAGGGAACAGCCCATGGCCAGCACTGGGCTCAGCAAGGAACTTTTTCCCCCGGGGCACATTGGCACTGGTCCCCGGCGGTTTTTTGCCTTCCTCTGCAGTTCTCAGCACAGCCCCTTGCCACCTTTTCTTTGGGCCATTTGGCCTGGGAGCTGGCTGCTCATGCTCCACCATGCTGGCAGCCGCAGCTGCCACGTCTTCAGCTCTCCCTCCAGCTAACACAAGCGCCTGGCAGGGACCAGAGCGCTTCTCATGCATCCCTGGCCAAGAAGCACAGCAGCCAAACAAGTTGTGGAAGGCAAAAAGTCTGCTCGTCATCGCTACATGTCACGCGTTGGAAGAGATGCCACGGTACCACTCACCTCTTCTTCCTCTTCTTCCTCTTGTTCCTCTTTTGTGCATGGTCAGTCCCACAACTCCTTGTCAAGGTTCTCCCTCTGCAGGAACCGCGGACAGCTTGGCCTCTATTCCTGCTGCTGCTCTCTGCAGCTCTGGGACTTGCCTTTGCCAGCCTGCAAGGGATCTTTTCTCATGCTAAACTGAAGAATGCCTCAGCCTACTCCTGGCTACACTTGGGCTTGAGCTAATGCTTGTGAGCCTGGGTTCTGAAACAGAGTCACAAAGGGAAAAAAAATGACATGAAATAACATAACATGAATTAACATAAAATCAAGAAAATTAATAAATTAACAACAAAATAAAATAAAATTCATTGTGTTATGTGTCCTTGACATTGATTTTGGAACTGAAAACCCTCTGTCCTTTCAGGCAAACAGTCTCTTAGATATTGGACTGGCGGACAGGAGAGAAGAGAAGAGGAGAGGAGAGGAGAGGAGAGGAGAGGAGAGGAGAGGAGAGGAGAGGAGAAGAGAGGAGAGGAGAGGAGAGGAGAGGAGAGGAGAGGAGAGGAGAGGAGAGGAGAGGAGAGGAGAGGAGAGGAGAGGAGAGGAGAGGAGAGGAGAAGAGAGGAGAGGAGAGGAGAGGAGAGGAGAGGAGAGGAGAGGAGAGCAGTTCTGCTCTGTCAGGCCTGCAGTTCTGCGTGACAAGCCCTGAGCGAGCCCTGAGGCCTCCATACATGATACTACAGGCAGTATTGCTACTGGAAGGAAGGCTGCACTGGCAACAAATCCACACTGTCTTTTTGCAAAAAAGGGACTCTATTAGGTTGCTTACTCCCCTATTTTGTAGCTACAGGGACTGATTTGGAGCCAGCACCCCAAAGGCTTCCTCCAAAGGGCTGCACATATGCGGCTGTGTCACCCCCATGTCACAATGCCAGCACCCGGCAACGCAGTGGTCACCAGGCCCAAGCAGGATCCAGAGGAGCAGCCTCCCGTGTCCACTGCCAGAGCTGGCCCGGGGGCAGCCCCAGCACATCTGACAGGAAGCACTTGAGGAGCTGCTGGAATCACAGGCCAGGGGCTGAGGGAAGAAAACCTTGCATGAGGCTGCTGGAGGTTCTCCGCTGCAAGACAATCTGCTGGCAGGGCCACCTTCCAAGCTCGGCTCATGGATGCAAATCCTTTTCAACTGGATAGCAGTGGCAAGACCAAGGCAATTCCTTCTTGAGGAGCACTGCACAGCTCACCATCCTCATCTCCTACACAGCAACGCTCAGGAGCCGTAAGAGATAGGATGTCGAGGGCTTGCAAGGGCTTGCAAGGGCTTGCAGTGCTTTGGAACACCCACTGGTGTCCTACACAGGGACAGCAAGGATTCTTGCCCACAAGGTCTATCAGCTCAGAGGCACTTGGGCACTCTGGCAAGTCTGCCAGATAGCTCCAGCTCAAGGGAGGATAGGGCTTGGGCAGCTCCTGCGAAGCATGAGCAGCCTGTGGGACAAGGAGCCAGGTCTGGCTCACATGCTCAGGGAACAGCCCATGGCCAGCACTGGGCTCAGCAAGGAACTTTTTCCCCTGGGGCACATTGGCACTGGTCCCCGGCTGTTTTTCGCCTTCCTCTGCAGTTCTCAGCACGGTTTGTTGCCACCATTTCCTTGGGGCATTTGGCCTGGGAGCTGGCTGCTCATGCTCCACCATGCTGGCAGCCGCAGCTGCCACTTCTCAGCTCTCCCTGCAGCTAACACAAGCGCCTGGCAGGGACCAGAGCACTTCTCATGCATCCCTGGCCAAGAAGCACAGCAGCCAAACAAGTTGTGGAAGGCAAAAAGTCTGCTCGTCATCGCTACATGTCACGCGTTGGAAGAGATGCCACGGTACCACTCACCTCTTCTTCCTCTTCTTCCTCTTCTTCCTCTTTTGTGCATGGTCAGTCCCACAACTCCTTCTCAAGGTTCTCCCTCTGCAGGAACCGCGGACAGCTTGGCCTCTATTCCTGCTGCTGCCCTCTGCAGCTCTGGGACTTGCCTTTGCCAGCCTGCAAGGGATCTTTTCTCATGCTAAACTGAAGAATGCCTCAGCCTACTCCTGGCTACACTTGGGCTTGAGCTAATGCTTGTGAGCCTGGGTTCTGAAACAGAGTCACAAAGGGAAAAAAAATGACATGAAATAACATAACATGAATTAACATAAAATCAAGAAAATTAATAAATTAACAACAAAATAAAATAAAATTCATTGTGTTCTGTGTCCTTGACATTGATTTTGGAACTGAAAACCCTCTGTCCTTTCAGGCAAACAGTCTCTTAGATATTGGACTGGCGGACAGGAGAGAAGAGAAGAGGAGAGGAGAGGAGAGGAGAGGAGAGGAGAGGAGAGGAGAGGAGAGGAGAGGAGAGGAGAGGAGAGGAGAGGAGAGGAGAGGAGAGGAGAGGAGAGCAGTTCTGCTCTGTCAGGCCTGCAGTTCTGCGTGACAAGCCCTGAGCGAGCCCTGAGGCCTCCATACATGATACTACAGGCAGTATTGCTACTGGAAGGAAGGCTGCACTGGCAACAAATCCACACTGTCTTTTTGCAAAAAAGGGACTCTATTAGGTTGCTTACTCCCCTATTTTGTAGCTACAGGGACTGATTTGGAGCCAGCACCCCAAAGGCTTCCTCCAAAGGGCTGCACATATGCGGCTGTGTCACCCCCATGTCACAATGCCAGCACCCGGCAACGCAGTGGTCACCAGGCCCCACGCAGGATCCAGAGGAGCAGCCTCCCGTGTCCACTGCCAGAGCTGGCCCGGGGGCAGCCCCAGCACATCTGACAGGAAGCACTTGAGGAGCTGCTGGAATCACAGGCCAGGGGCTGAGGGAAGAAAACCTTGCATGAGGCTGCTGGAGGTTCTCCGCTGCAAGACAAGCTGCTGGCAGGGCCACCTTCCAAGCTCGGCTCATGGATGCAAATCCTTTTCAACTGGATAGCAGTGGCAAGACCAAGGCAATTCCTTCTTGAGGAGCACTGCACAGCTCACCATCCTCATCTCCTACACAGCAACGCTCAGGAGCCCTAAGAGATAGGATGTCGAGGGCTTGCAAGGGCTTGCAAGGGCTTGCAGTGCTTTGGAACACCCACTGGTGTCCTACACAGGGACAGCAAGGATTCTTGCCCACAAGGTCTATCAGCTCAGAGGCACTTGGGCACTCTGGCAAGTCTGCCAGATAGCTCCAGCTCAAGGGAGGATAGGGCTTGGGCAGCTCCTGCGAAGCATGAGCAGCCTGTGGGACAAGGAGCCAGGTCTGGCTCACATGCTCAGGGAACAGCCCATGGCCAGCACTGGGCTCAGCAAGGAACTTTTTCCCCTGGGGCACATTGGCACTGGTCCCCGGCTGTTTTTCGCCTTCCTCTGCAGTTCTCAGCACGGCCCCTTGCCACCATTTCTTTGGGCCATTTGGCCTGGGAGCTGGCTGCTCATGCTCCACCATGCTGGCAGCCGCAGCTGCCACTTCTCAGCTCTCCCTGCAGCTAACACAAGCGCCTGGCAGGGACCAGAGCACTTCTCATGCATCCCTGGCCAAGAAGCACAGCAGCCAAACAAGTTGTGGAAGGCAAAAAGTCTGCTCGTCATCGCTACATGTCACGCGTTGGAAGAGATGCCACGGTACCACTCACCTCTTCTTCCTCTTCTTCCTCTTCTTCCTCTTTTGTGCATGGTCAGTCCCACAACTCCTTGTCAAGGTTCTCCCTCTGCAGGAACCGCGGACAGCTTGGCCTCTATTCCTGCTGCTGCTCTCTGCAGCTCTGGGACTTGCCTTTGCCAGCCTGCAAGGGATCTTTTCTCCTGCTAAACTGAAGAATGCCTCAGCCTACTCCTGGCTACACTTGGGCTTGAGCTAATGCTTGTGAGCCTGGGTTCTGAAACAGAGTCACAAAGGGAAAAAAAATGACATGAAATAACATAACATGAATTAACATAAAATCAAGAAAATTCATAAATTAACAACAAAATAAAATAAAATTCATTGTGTTATGTGTCCTTGACATTGATTTTGGAACTGAAAACCCTCTGTCCTTTCAGGCAAACAGTCTCTTAGATATTGGACTGGCGGACAGGAGAGAAGAGGAGAGGAGAGGAGAGGAGAGGAGAGGAGAGGAGAGGAGAGGAGAGCAGTTCTGCTCTGTCAGGCCTGCAGTTCTGCGTGACAAGCCCTGAGCGAGCCCTGAGGCCTCCATACATGATACTACAGGCAGTATTGCTACTGGAAGGAAGGCTGCACTGGCAACAAATCCACACTGTCTTTTTGCAAAAAAGGGACTCTATTAGGTTGCTTACTCCCCTATTTTGTAGCTACAGGGACTGATTTGGAGCCAGCACCCCAAAGGCTTCCTCCAAAGGGCTGCACATATGCGGCTGTGTCACCCCCATGTCACAATGCCAGCACCCGGCAACGCAGTGGTCCCCAGGCCCCACGCAGGATCCAGAGGAGCAGCCTCCCGTGTCCACTGCCAGAGCTGGCCCGGGGGCAGCCCCAGCACATCTGACAGGAAGCACTTGAGGAGCTGCTGGAATCACAGGCCAGGGGCTGAGGGAAGAAAACCTTGCATGAGGCTGCTGGAGGTTCTCCGCTGCAAGACAATGTGATGGCAGGGCCACCTTCCGAGCTCGGCTCATGGATGCAAATCCTTTTCAAATGGATAGCAGTGGCAAAACCAAGGCAATTCCTTCTTGAGGAGCACTGCACAGCTCACCATCCTCATCTCCTACAGAGCAACGCTCAGGAGCTGTAAGAGATAGGATGTCGAGGGCTTGCAAGGGCTTGCAGTGCTTTGGAACACCCGCTGGTGTCCTACACAGGGACAGCAAGGATTCTTGCCCACAAGGTCTATCAGCTCAGAGGCACTTGGGCACTCTGGCAAGTCCGCCAGATAGCTCCAGCTCAAGGGAGGATAGGGCTTGGGCAGCTCCTGGGAAGCATGAGCAGCCTGTGGGACAAGGAGCCAGGTCTGGCTCACATGCTCAGGGAACAGCCCATGGCCAGCACTGGGCTCAGCAAGGAACTTTTTCCCCTGGGGCACATTGGCACTGGTCCCCGGCGGTTTTTTGCCTTCCTCTGCAGTTCTCAGCACAGCCCCTTGCCACCTTTTCTTTGGGCCATTTGGCCTGGGAGCTGGCTGCTCATGCTCCACCATGCTGGCAGCCGCAGCTGCCACGTCTTCAGCTCTCCCTGCAGCTAACACAAGCGCCTGGCAGGGACCAGAGCGCTTCTCATGCATCCCTGGCCAAGAAGCACAGCAGCCAAACAAGTTGTGGAAGGCAAAAAGTCTGCTCGTCATCGCTACATGTCACGCGTTGGAAGAGATGCCACGGTACCACTCACCTCTTCTTCCTCTTCTTCCTCTTCTTCCTCTTTTGTGCATGGTCAGTCCCACAACTCCTTCTCAAGGTTCTCCCTCTGCAGGAACCGCGGACAGCTTGGCCTCTATTCCTGCTGCTGCTCTCTGCAGCTCTGGGACTTGCCTTTGCCAGCCTGCAAGGGATCTTTTCTCCTGCTAAACTGAAGAATGCCTCAGCCTACTCCTGGCTACACTTGGGCTTGAGCTAATGCTTGTGAGCCTGGGTTCTGAAACAGAGTCACAAAGGGAAAAAAAATGACATGAAATAACATAACATGAATTAACATAAAATCAAGAAAATTAATAAATTAACAACAAAATAAAATAACATTCATTGTGTTATGTGTCCTTGACATTGATTTTGGAACTGAAAACCCTCTGTCCTTTCAGGCAAACAGTCTCTTAGATATTGGACTGGCGGACAGGAGAGAAGAGAAGAGGAGAGGAGAGGAGAGGAGAGGAGAGGAGAGGAGAGGAGAGGAGAGGAGAGGAGAGGAGAGGAGAGGAGAGGAGAGGAGAGGAGAGCAGTTCTGCTCTGTCAGGCCTGCAGTTCTGCGTGACAAGCCCTGAGCGAGCCCTGAGGCCTCCATACATGATACTACAGGCAGTATTGCTACTGGAAGGAAGGCTGCACTGGCAACAAATCCACACTGTCTTTTTGCAAAAAAGGGACTCTATTAGGTTGCTTACTCCCCTATTTTGTAGCTACAGGGACTGATTTGGAGCCAGCAGCCCAAGGGCTTCCTCCAAAGGGCTGCACATATGCGGCTGTGTCACCCCCATGTCACAATGCCAGCACCCGGCAACGCAGTGGTCACCAGGCCCCACGCAGGCTCCAGAGGAGCAGCCTCCCGTGTCCACTGCCAGAGCTGGCCTGGGGGCAGCCCCAGCACATCTGACAGGAAGCACTTGAGGAGCTGCTGGAATCACAGGCCAGGGGCTGAGGGAAGAAAACCTTGCATGAGGCTGCTGGAGGTTCTCCGCTGCAAGACAATCTGCTGGCAGGGCCACCTTCCAAGCTCGGCTCATGGATGCAAATCCTTTTCAACTGGATAGCAGTGGCAAGACCAAGGCAATTCCTTCTTGAGGAGCACTGCACAGCTCACCATCCTCATCTCCTACACAGCAACGCTCAGGAGCCGTAAGAGATAGGGTGTCGAGGGCTTGCAAGGGCTTGCAAGGGCTTGCAGTGCTTTGGAACACCCACTGGTGTCCTACACAGGGACAGCAAGGATTCTTGCCCACAAGGTCTATCAGCTCAGAGGCACTTGGGCACTCTGGCAAGTCCGCCAGATAGCTCCAGCTCAAGGGAGGATAGGGCTTGGGCAGCTCCTGGGAAGCATGAGCAGCCTGTGGGACAAGGAGCCAGGTCTGGCTCACATGCTCAGGGAACAGCCCATGGCCAGCACTGGGCTCAGCAAGGAACTTTTTCCTCGGGGGCACCTTGGCACTGGTCCCCGGCGGTTTTTTGCCTTCCTCTGCAGTTCTCAGCACGGCCCCTTGCCACCATTTCTTTGGGCCATTTGGCCTGGGAGCCGGCTGCTCATGCTCCACCATGCTGGCAGCCGCAGCTGCCACTTCTCAGCTCTCCCTGCAGGTAACACGAACGCCTGGCAGGGAGCAGAGCGCTTCTCATACATCCCTGGCCAAGAAGCACAGCAGCCAAACAAGTTGTGGAAGGCAAAAAGTCTGCTCGTCATCGCTACATGTCACGCTTTGGAAGAGATGCCACGGTACCACTCACCTCTTCTTCCTCTTCTTCCTCTTCTTCTTCTTCTTCTTCTTCTTCTTCTTCTTCTTCTTGTTCCTCTTTTGTGCATGGTCAGTCCCACAACTCCTTGTCAAGGTTCTCCCTCTGCAGGAACCGCGGACAGCTTGGCCTCTATTCCTGCTGCTGCTCTCTGCAGCTCTGGGACTTGCCTTTGCCAGCCTGCAAGGGATCTTTTCTCCTGCTAAACTGAAGAATGCCTCAGCCTACTCCTGGCTACACTTGGGCTTGAGCTAATGCTTGTGAGCCTGGGTTCTGAAACAGAGTCACAAAGGGAAAAAAAATGACATGAAATAACATAACATGAATTAACATAAAATCAAGAAAATTAATAAATTAACAACAAAATAAAATCAAATTCATTGTGTTATGTGTCCTTGACATTGATTTTGGAACTGAAAACCCTCTGTCCTTTCAGGCAAACAGTCTCTTAGATATTGGACTGGCGGAGAGGAGAGAAGAGAAAAAGAGAGGAGAGGAGAGGAGAGGAGAGGAGAGGAGAGGAGAGGAGAGGAGAGGAGAGGAGAGGAGAGGAGGGGAGAGGAGAGGAGAGGAGAGCAGTTCTGCTCTGTCAGGCCTGCAGTTCTGCGTGACAAGCCCTGAGCGAGCCCTGAGGCCTCCATACATGATACTACAGGCAGTATTGCTACTGGAAGGAAGGCTGCACTGGCAACAAATCCACACTGTCTTTTTGCAAAAAAGGGACTCTATTAGGTTGCTTACTCCCCTATTTTGTAGCTACAGGGACTGATTTGGAGCCAGCACCCCAAAGGCTTCCTCCAAAGGGCTGCACATATGCGGCTGTGTCACCCCCATGTCACAATGCCAGCACCCGGCAACGCAGTGGTCACCAGGCCCCACGCAGGATCCAGAGGAGCAGCCTCCCGTGTCCACTGCCAGAGCTGGCCCGGGGGCAGCCCCAGCACATCTGACAGGAAGCACTTGAGGAGCTGCTGGAATCACAGGCCAGGGGCTGAGGGAAGAAAACCTTGCATGAGGCTGCTGGAGGTTCTCCGCTGCAAGACAATCTGCTGGCAGGGCCACCTTCCAAGCTCGGCTCATGGATGCAAATCCTTTTCAACTGGATAGCAGTGGCAAGACCAAGGCAATTCCTTCTTGAGGAGCACTGCACAGCTCACCATCCTCATCTCCTACAGAGCAACGCTCAGGAGCCGTAAGAGATAGGATGTCGAGGGCTTGCAAGGGCTTGCAAGGGCTTGCAGTGCTTTGGAACACCCACTGGTGTCCTACACAGGGACAGCAAGGATTCTTGCCCACAAGGTCTATCAGCTCAGAGGCACTTGGGCACTCTGGCAAGTCCGCCAGATAGCTCCAGCTCAAGGGAGGATAGGGCTTGGGCAGCTCCTGGGAAGCATGAGCAGCCTGTGGGACAAGGAGCCAGGTCTGGCTCACATGCTCAGGGAACAGCCCATGGCCAGCACTGGGCTCAGCAAGGAACTTTTTCCCCCGGGGCACATTGGCACTGGTCCCCGGCGGTTTTTTGCCTTCCTCTGCAGTTCTCAGCACGGCCCCTTGCCACCATTTCTTTGGGCCATTTGGCCTGGGAGCCGGCTGCTCACGCTCCACCATGCTGGCAGCCGCAGCTGCCACTTCTCAGCTCTCCCTGCAGGTAACACGAACGCCTGGCAGGGAGCAGAGCGCTTCTCATACATCCCTGGCCAAGAAGCACAGCAGCCAAACAAGTTGTGGAAGGCAAAAAGTCTGCTCGTCATCGCTACATGTCACGCTTTGGAAGAGATGCCACGGTACCACTCACCTCTTCTTCCTCTTCTTCCTCTTCTTCTTCTTCTTCTTCTTCTTCTTCTTCTTCTTCTTGTTCCTCTTTTGTGCATGGTCAGTCCCACAACTCCTTGTCAAGGTTCTCCCTCTGCAGGAACCGCGGACAGCTTGGCCTCTATTCCTGCTGCTGCTCTCTGCAGCTCTGGGACTTGCCTTTGCCAGCCTGCAAGGGATCTTTTCTCAGGCTAAACTGAAGAATGCCTCAGCCTACTCCTGGCTACACTTGGGCTTGAGCTAACGCTTGTGAGCCTGGGTTCTGAAACAGAGTCACAAAGGGAAAAAAAATGACATGAAATAACATAACATGAATTAACATAAAATCAAGAAAATTCATAAATTAACAACAAAATAAAATAAAATTCATTGTGTTATGTGTCCTTGACATTGATTTTGGAACTGAAAACCATCTGTCCTTTCAGGCAAACAGTCTCTTAGATATTGGACTGGCGGACAGGAGAGAAGAGGAGAGGAGAGGAGAGGAGAGGAGAGGAGAGGAGAGGAGAGGAGAGGAGAGGAGAGGAGAGGAGAGGAGAGCAGTTCTGCTCTGTCAGGCCTGCAGTTCTGCGTGACAAGCCCTGAGCGAGCCCTGAGGCCTCCATACATGATACTACAGGCAGTATTGCTACTGGAAGGAAGGCTGCACTGGCAACAAATCCACACTGTCTTTTTGCAAAAAAGGGACTCTATTAGGTTGCTTACTCCCCTATTTTGTAGGTACAGGGACTGATTTGGAGCCAGCACCCCAAAGGCTTCCTCCAACGGGCTGCACATATGCGGCTGTGTCACCCCCATGTCACAATGCCAGCACCCGGCAACGCAGTGGTCACCAGGCCCCACGCAGGATCCAGAGGAGCAGCCTCCCGTGTCCACTGCCAGAGCTGGCCCGGGGGCAGCCCCAGCACATCTGACAGGAAGCACTTGAGGAGCTGCTGGAATCACAGGCCAGGGGCTGAGGGAAGAAAACCTTGCATGAGGCTGCTGGAGGTTCTCCGCTGCAAGACAATCTGCTGGCAGGGCCACCTTCCAAGCTCGGCTCATGGATGCAAATCCTTTTCAACTGGATAGCAGTGGCAAGACCAAGGCAATTCCTTCTTGAGGAGCACTGCACAGCTCACCATCCTCATCTCCTACACAGCAACGCTCAGGAGCCGTAAGAGATAGGATGTCGAGGGCTTGCAAGGGCTTGCAAGGGCTTGCAGTGCTTTGGAACACCCACTGGTGTCCTACACAGGGACAGCAAGGATTCTTGCCCACAAGGTCTATCAGCTCAGAGGCACTTGGGCACTCTGGCAAGTCCGCCAGATAGCTCCAGCTCAAGGGAGGATAGGGCTTGGGCAGCTCCTGGGAAGCATGAGCAGCCTGTGGGACAAGGAGCCAGGTCTGGCTCACATGCTCAGGGAACAGCCCATGGCCAGCACTGGGCTCAGCAAGGAACTTTTTCCCCCGGGGCACATTGGCACTGGTCCCCGGCGGTTTTTTGCCTTCCTCTGCAGTTCTCAGCACGGCCCCTTGCCACCATTTCTTTGGGCCATTTGGCCTGGGAGCCGGCTGCTCACGCTCCACCATGCTGGCAGCCGCAGCTGCCACTTCTCAGCTCTCCCTGCAGGTAACACGAACGCCTGGCAGGGAGCAGAGCGCTTCTCATACATCCCTGGCCAAGAAGCACAGCAGCCAAACAAGTTGTGGAAGGCAAAAAGTCTGCTCGTCATCGCTACATGTCACGCTTTGGAAGAGATGCCACGGTACCACTCACCTCTTCTTCCTCTTCTTCCTCTTCTTCTTCTTCTTCTTCTTCTTCTTCTTCTTCTTCTTGTTCCTCTTTTGTGCATGGTCAGTCCCACAACTCCTTGTCAAGGTTCTCCCTCTGCAGGAACCGCGGACAGCTTGGCCTCTATTCCTGCTGCTGCTCTCTGCAGCTCTGGGACTTGCCTTTGCCAGCCTGCAAGGGATCTTTTCTCAGGCTAAACTGAAGAATGCCTCAGCCTACTCCTGGCTACACTTGGGCTTGAGCTAACGCTTGTGAGCCTGGGTTCTGAAACAGAGTCACAAAGGGAAAAAAAATGACATGAAATAACATAACATGAATTAACATAAAATCAAGAAAATTCATAAATTAACAACAAAATAAAATAAAATTCATTGTGTTATGTGTCCTTGACATTGATTTTGGAACTGAAAACCATCTGTCCTTTCAGGCAAACAGTCTCTTAGATATTGGACTGGCGGACAGGAGAGAAGAGGAGAGGAGAGGAGAGGAGAGGAGAGGAGAGGAGAGGAGAGGAGAGGAGAGGAGAGGAGAGGAGAGGAGAGGAGAGCAGTTCTGCTCTGTCAGGCCTGCAGTTCTGCGTGACAAGCCCTGAGCGAGCCCTGAGGCCTCCATACATGATACTACAGGCAGTATTGCTACTGGAAGGAAGGCTGCACTGGCAACAAATCCACACTGTCTTTTTGCAAAAAAGGGACTCTATTAGGTTGCTTACTCCCCTATTTTGTAGGTACAGGGACTGATTTGGAGCCAGCACCCCAAAGGCTTCCTCCAACGGGCTGCACATATGCGGCTGTGTCACCCCCATGTCACAATGCCAGCACCCGGCAACGCAGTGGTCACCAGGCCCCACGCAGGATCCAGAGGAGCAGCCTCCCGTGTCCACTGCCAGAGCTGGCCCGGGGGCAGCCCCAGCACATCTGACAGGAAGCACTTGAGGAGCTGCTGGAATCACAGGCCAGGGGCTGAGGGAAGAAAACCTTGCATGAGGCTGCTGGAGGTTCTCCGCTGCAAGACAATCTGCTGGCAGGGCCACCTTCCAAGCTCGGCTCATGGATGCAAATCCTTTTCAACTGGATAGCAGTGGCAAGACCAAGGCAATTCCTTCTTGAGGAGCACTGCACAGCTCACCATCCTCATCTCCTACACAGCAACGCTCAGGAGCCGTAAGAGATAGGATGTCGAGGGCTTGCAAGGGCTTGCAAGGGCTTGCAGTGCTTTGGAACACCCACTGGTGTCCTACACAGGGACAGCAAGGATTCTTGCCCACAAGGTCTATCAGCTCAGAGGCACTTGGGCACTCTGGCAAGTCCGCCAGATAGCTCCAGCTCAAGGGAGGATAGGGCTTGGGCAGCTCCTGGGAAGCATGAGCAGCCTGTGGGACAAGGAGCCAGGTCTGGCTCACATGCTCAGGGAACAGCCCATGGCCAGCACTGGGCTCAGCAAGGAACTTTTTCCCCCGGGGCACATTGGCACTGGTCCCCGGCGGTTTTTTGCCTTCCTCTGCAGTTCTCAGCACGGCCCCTTGCCACCATTTCTTTGGGCCATTTGGCCTGGGAGCCGGCTGCTCATGCTCCACCATGCTGGCAGCCGCAGCTGCCACTTCTCAGCTCTCCCTGCAGCTAACACAAGCGCCTGGCAGGGGCCAGAGCGCTTCTCATGCATCCCTGGCCAAGAAGCACAGCAGCCAAACAAGTTGTGGAAGGCAAAAAGTCTGCTCGTCATCGCTACATGTCACGCTTTGGAAGAGATGCCACGGTACCACTCACCTCTTCTTCCTCTTCTTCCTCTTCTTCCTCTTCTTCTTCTTCTTCTTTTTCCTCTTCTTCTTCTTCTTCTTCTTCTTCCTCTTTTGTGCATGGTCAGTCCCACAACTCCTTGTCAAGGTTCTCCCTCTGCAGGAACCGCGGACAGCTTGGCCTCTATTCCTGCTGCTGCTCTCTGCAGCTCTGGGACTTGCCTTTGCCAGCCTGCAAGGGATCTTTTCTCCTGCTAAACTGAAGAATGCCTCAGCCTACTCCTGGCTACACTTGGGCTTGAGCTAATGCTTGTGAGCCTGGGTTCTGAAACAGAGTCACAAAGGGAAAAAAAATGACATGAAATAACATAACATGAATTAACATAAAATCAAGAAAATTCATAAATTAACAACAAAATAAAATAAAATACATTGTGTTATGTGTCCTTGACATTGATTTTGGAACTGAAAACCCTCTGTCCTTTCAGGCAAACAGTCTCTTAGATATTGGACTGGCGGACAGGAAAGAAGAGGAGAGGACAGGAGAGGAGAGGAGAGGACAGGAGAGGACAGGACAGGACAGGACAGGACAGGACAGGAGAGGAGAGCAGTTCTGCTCTGTCAGGCCTGCAGTTCTGCGTGACAAGCCCTGAGCGAGATACCACAGGCACTATTGCTACTGGAAGGAAGGCTGCACTGGCAACAAATCCACACTGTCTTTTTGCAAAAAAGGGACTCTATTAGGTTGCTTACTCCCCTATTTTGTAGCTACAGGGACTGATTTGGAGCCAGCACCCCAAAGGCTTCCTCCAAAGGGCTGCACATATGCGGCTGTGTCACCCCCATGTCACAATGCCAGCACCCGGCAACGCAGTGGTCACCAGGCCCCACGCAGGATCCAGAGGAGCAGCCTCCCGTGTCCACTGCCAGAGCTGGCCCGGGGGCAGCCCCAGCACATCTGACAGGAAGCACTTGAGGAGCTGCTGGAATCACAGGCCAGGGGCTGAGGGAAGAAAACCTTGCATGAGGCTGCTGGAGGTTCTCCGCTGCAAGACAATCTGCTGGCAGGGCCACCTTCCAAGCTCGGCTCATGGATGCAAATCCTTTTCAACTGGATAGCAGTGGCAAGACCAAGGCAATTCCTTCTTGAGGAGCACTGCACAGCTCACCATCCTCATCTCCTACACAGCAACGCTCAGGAGCCCTAAGAGATAGGATGTCGAGGGCTTGCAAGGCCTTGCAAGGGCTTGCAGTGCTTTGGAACACCCACTGGTGTCCTACACAGGGACAGCAAGGATTCTTGCCCACAAGGTCTATCAGCTCAGAGGCACTTGGGCACTCTGGCAAGTCCACGACATAGCTCCAGCTCAAGGGAGGATAGGGCTTGGGCAGCTCCTGGGAAGCATGAGCAGCCTGTGGGACAAGGAGCCAGGTCTGGCTCACATGCTCAGGGAACAGCCCATGGCCAGCACTGGGCTCAGCAAGGATCTTTTTCCCCCGGGGCACATTGGCACTGGTCCCCGGTACTTTTTTGCCTTCCTCTGCAGTTCTCAGCACCGCCCCTTGCCACCATTTCTTTGGGCCATTTGGCCTGGGAGCCGGCTGCTCATGCTCCACCATGCTGGCAGCCGCAGCTGCCACTTCTCAGCTCTCCCTGCAGCTAACACAAGCGCCTGGCAGGGACCAGAGCGCTTCTCATGCATCCCTGCCCAAGAAGCACAGCAGCCAAACACGTTGTGGAAGGCAAAAATTCTGCTCGTCATCGCTACATGTCACGCTTTGGAAGAGATGCCACGGTACCACTCACCTCTTCTTCCTCTTCTTCCTCTTCTTCCTCTTCTTCTTCTTCTTCTTCTTCTTCCTCCTCTTTTGTGCATGGTCAGTCCCACAACTCCTTGTCAAGGTTCTCCCTCTGCAGGAACCGCGGACAGCTTGGCCTCTATTCCTGCTGCTGCTCTCTGCAGCTCTGGGACTTGCCTTTGCCACCCTGCAAGGGATCTTTTCTCAGGCTAAACTGAAGAATGCCTCAGCCTACTCCTGGCTACACTTGGGCTTGAGCTAATGCTTGTGAGCCTGGGTTCTGAAACAGAGTCACAAAGGGAAAAAAAATGACATGAAATAACATAACATGAATTAACATAAAATCAAGAAAATTAATAAATTAACAACAAAATAAAATAAAATTCATTGTGTTATGTGTCCTTGACATTGATTTTGGAACTGAAAACCCTCTGTCCTTTCAGGCAAACAGTCTCTTAGATATTGGACTGGCGGACAGGAGAGAAGAGGAGAGGAGAGGAGAGGAGAGGAGAGGAGAGGAGAGGACAGGACAGGACAGGACAGGACAGGACAGGACAGGACAGGAGAGGAGAGCAGTTCTGCTCTGTCAGGCCTGCAGTTCTGCGTGACAAGCCCTGAGCGAGCCCTGAGGCCTCCATGCATGATACCACAGGCAGTATTGCTACTGGAAGGAAGGCTGCACTGGCAACAAATCCACACTGTCTTTTTGCAAAAAAGGGACTCTATTAGGTTGCTTACTCCCCTATTTTGTAGCTACAGGGACTGATTTGGAGCCAGCACCCCAAAGGCTTCCTCCAAAGGGCTGCACATATGCGGCTGTGTCACCCCCATGTCACAATGCCAGCACCCGGCAACGCAGTGGTCACCAGGCCCCACGCAGGATCCAGAGGAGCAGCCTCCCGTGTCCACTGCCAGAGCTGGCCCGGGGGCAGCCCCAGCACATCTGACAGGAAGCACTTGAGGAGCTGCTGGAATCACAGGCCAGGGGCTGAGGGAAGAAAACCTTGCATGAGGCTGCTGGAGGTTCTCCGCTGCAAGACAATCTGCTGGCAGGGCCACCTTCCAAGCTCGGCTCATGGATGCAAATCCTTTTCAACTGGATAGCAGTGGCAAGACCAAGGCAATTCCTTCTTGAGGAGCACTGCACAGCTCACCATCCTCATCTCCTACAGAGCAACGCTCAGGAGCCGTAAGAGATAGGATGTCGAGGGCTTGCAAGGGCTTGCAAGGGCTTGCAGTGCTTTGGAACACCCACTGGTGTCCTACACAGGGACAGCAAGGATTCTTGCCCACAAGGTCTATCAGCTCAGAGGCACTTGGGCACTCTGGCAAGTCCACAACATAGCTCCAGCTCAAGGGAGGATAGGGCTTGGGCAGCTCCTGGGAAGCATGAGCAGCCTGTGGGACAAGGAGCCAGGTCTGGCTCACATGCTCAGGGAACAGCCCATGGCCAGCACTGGGCTCAGCAAGGATCTTTTTCCCCCGGGGCACATTGGCACTGGTCCCCGGTACTTTTTTGCCTTCCTCTGCAGTTCTCAGCACCGCCCCTTGCCACCATTTCTTTGGGCCATTTGGCCTGGGAGCCGGCTGCTCATGCTCCACCATGCTGGCAGCCACAGCTGCCACTTCTCAGCTCTCCCTGCAGCTAACACAAGCGCCTGGCAGGGACCAGAGCGCTTCTCATGCATCCCTGCCCAAGAAGCACAGCAGCCAAACACGTTGTGGAAGGCAAAAAGTCTGCTCGTCATCGCTACATGTCCCGCTTTGGAAGAGATGCCACGGTACCACTCACCTCTTCTTCCTCTTCTTCCTCTTCTTCTTCTTCTTCTTCTTCTTCTTCTTCCTCCTCCTCTTTTGTGCATGGTCAGTCCCACAACTCCTTGTCAAGGTTCTCTCTCTGCAGGAACCGCGGACAGCTTGGCCTCTATTCCTGCTGCTGCTCTCTGCAGCTCTGGGACTTGCCTTTGCCAGCCTGCAAGGGATCTTTTCTCAGGCTAAACTGAAGAATGCCTCAGCCTACTCCTGGCTACACTTGGGCTTGAGCTAATGCTTGTGAGCCTGGGTTCTGAAACAGAGTCACAAAGGGAAAAAAAATGACACGAAGAAACATAACATGAATTAACATAAAATCAAGAAAATTAATAAATTAACAACAAACTAAAATAAAATTCATTGTGTTATGTGTCCTTGACATTGATTTTGGAACTGAAAACCCTCTGTCCTTTCAGGCAAACAGTCTCTTAGATATTGGACTGGCGGACAGGAGAGAAGAGGAGAGGAGAGGAGAGCAGAGGAGAGGAGAGGAGAGGAGAGGAGAGGAGAGCAGTTCTGCTCTGTCAGGCCTGCAGTTCTGCGTGACAAGCCCTGAGCGAGCCCTGAGGCCTCCATACATGATACTACAGGCAGTATTGCTACTGGAAGGAAGGCTGCACTGGCAACAAATCCACACTGTCTTTTTGCAAAAAAGGGACTCTATTAGGTTGCTTACTCCCCTATTTTGTAGGTACAGGGACTGATTTGGAGCCAGCACCCCAAAGGCTTCCTCCAAAGGGCTGCACATATGCGGCTGTGTCACCCCCATGTCACAGTGCCAGCACCCGGCAACGCAGTGGTCACCAGGCCCCACGCAGGATCCAGAGGAGCAGCCTCCCGTGTCCACTGCCAGAGCTGGCCCGGGGGCAGCCCCAGCACATCTGACAGGAAGCACTTGAGGAGCTGCTGGAATCACAGGCCAGGGGCTGAGGGAAGAAAACCTTGCATGAGGCTGCTGGAGGTTCTCCGCTGCAAGACAATCTGCTGGCAGGGCCACCTTCCAAGCTCGGCTCATGGATGCAAATCCTTTTCACAGAATCACAGAATCACAGAATGTTAGGGATTGGAAGGGACCTCGAAAGATCATCTAGTCCAATCCCCCTGCCAGAGCAGGAACACCTAGGTGAGGTTACACAGGAAGGCGTCCAGGCGGGTTTTGAATGTCTCCAGAGAAGGAAAATCCACAACCCCCCTGGGCAGCCTGTTCCAGTGTTCCGTCACCCTCACTGAGAAGAAGTTTCTTCTCACATACAAGTGGAACCTCTTGTGTTCCAGCTTGAACCCATTACCCCTTGTCTTACAGCTGGTTGTCACCGAGAAGAGCCTGGCTCCATCCTCGTGACACCAACCCTTTATATATTTATAAACATTGATGAGGTCACCCCTCAGTCTCCTCTTCTCCAAGCTAAAGAGACCCAGCTCCCTCAGCCTTTCCTCATAAGGGAGATGCTCCACTCCCTTAATCATCTTTGTGGCCCTGCGCTGGACTCTCTCCAGCAGTTCCCTGTCCTTCTTGAACTGAGGGGCCCAGAACTGGACACAATATTCCAGATGAGGTCTCACCAGGGCAGAGTAGAGGGGAAGGAGAACCTCTCTGGACCTACTAACCACCCCCCTTCTAATACACCCCAGGATGCCATTGGCCTTCTTGGCCATAAGGGCACAGTGCTGGCTCATGGTCATCCTGCTGTCCACCAGGACCCCCAGGTCCCTTTCCCCTACACTGCTCTCTAATAGGTCATTCCCCAACCTGTACTGGAACCTGGGGTTGTTCCTGCCCAGATGCAAGACTCTACATTTCCCCTTGTTATATTTCATTAAATTTTTCCCCGCCCAACTCTCCAGCCTGTCCAGATCTCGCTGGATGGCAGCACAGCCCTCTGGCGTGTCAGCCACTCCTCCCAGCTTGGTGTCATCAGCAAACTTGCTGATAGTACACTCAGTTCCCTCATCCAAGTCATTGATGAATATATTGAACAGTATTGGTCCCAGAACTGACCCTTGAGGCACTCCACTAGATACAGGCCTCCAACCAGACTCCGCCCCATTGATCACAACTCTCTGGCTTCTCTCCTTCAGCCAGTTTGCAGTCCACCTCACTACCCGATCATCCAGTCCACAGTTCCTCAGTTTTGCCGTGAGGATGCTGTGGGAGACGGTGTCAAATGCTTTGCTGAAGTCAAGGTAGACCACATCCACTGCTCTGCCATCGTCAATCCACCTTGTTACGTCTTCATAAAAGGCTATGAGGTTGGTCAAACACGACTTCCCCTTGGTGAAGCCATGTTGACTGTCCCTGATGACCCTCTTATCCTTGATATGTCTTAAAATGGCACCAAGGATAAGGTGTTCCATCACTTTCCCAGGGATGGAGGTGAGGCTGACCGGTCTATAGTTGCCCGGGTCCTCCTTCTTGCCCTTTTTGAAGACCGGAGTGACATTTGCTTTCCTCCAGTCCTCAGGCACCTCTCCCGTTTCCCAAGACTTGGCAAAGATGATGGAGAGCGGTCCAGCAATGACTTCAGCCAGCTCCCTCAGCACCCGCGGGTGCATCCCATCTGGACCCATGGATTTATGGATGTCCAGATTGCTTAATTGCTCCCTAACCCAGTCCTCATCAACTGAGGCAGACTCCTCCATTGCCCTGCCTTCCTCTGGGGCCTCAGGAGTATGGGGCTCCTCAGGACAGCCTCCGGCAGAGTAGACAGAGACAAAGAAGGCATTCAGTAATTCTGCCTTCTCTGTATCTTCTGTCACCAGGGCACCCACCCCGTTCATCAGTGGGCCTACATTGCCTCTGGTATTAGTTTTATCTGCCATGTATTTGAAGAACCTCTTCCTGTTGTCCTTGACCCCTCTCGCCAGGTTTAACTCTAAGGAGGCCTTAGCTTTCCTAGTTGCCTCCCTACATCCTCTGACAACAGCCTTATATTCTTCCCAAGTGGCCAGCCCCTCCTTCCATGATTTGTAAACCCTCCTCTTCCACTTGAGTTTGCCCAGCAGTTCCCTGTTTAACCACGCAGGTCTCCTGGCTCCCCTCCTTGACTTCCTGCGCGTCGGGATGCACTGATCTTGAGCTTGGTAGAAGCAGTCCCTGAAAGTTAACCAACTATCTTGGGCCCCTTTACCTTCAAGCAGCCTTGCCCACAGGATTTCCTCCAGCAACTGTTTGAAAAGGCCAAAGTCGGCCCTGCTGAAGTCCAGGGTTGCAATTCTGCTCGGTATTCTGCTCCCACCACAGGAGATTCTGAACTCCACCATCTCATGGTCACTGCAACCAAGGCAGCCCCCCACCTTTACTGCTTCGACCAGACCCTCCTTGTTAGCGAGGACGAGATCCAGCAGCGCACCTCTCCTAGTCGGCTCCTCCACCATTTGCATCAGAAAGTTATCGTCAATGCACTGGAGGAACCTCCTAGACTGAGGCTGGCTGGCTGAGTAGTCCTTCCAGCAAACATCAGGGTAGTTAAAATCCCCCATAACAACCAGAGCCTGTGACTGTGAGGCCACGCTCAGCTGCCCGTAGAAGGCCTCATCAACTTCCTCACCCTGATCTCGTGGCCTGTAATAGACTCCCACAACAGTGTCACCCCTGCCAGCCTGCCCCTTAATTCTCACCCACAGACTCTCAACTTGCTCCTCAACCGCACCTGGACAGTACTCTATACATTGTAGTTGCTCTATCACGTAAAGAGCAACTCCACCACCATGCTTGGCTGGCCTGTCTTTCCTGAAAAGGACATAGCCATCCATGACCACATTCCAGTCATGTGATCTGTCCCACCATGTCTCTGTTAATGCCACCAGAAACTGGATAGCAGTGGCAAGACCAAGGCAATTCCTTCTTGAGGAGCACTGCACAGCTCACCATCCTCATCTCCTACACAGCAACGCTCAGGAGCCCTAAGAGATAGGATGTCGAGGGCTTGCAAGGGCTTGCAAGGGCTTGCAGTGCTTTGGAACACCCACTGGTGTCCTACACAGGGACAGCAAGGATTCTTGCCCACAGGGTCTATCAGCTCAGAGGCACTTGGGCACTCTGGCAAGTCCAAGGGAGGATAGGGCTTGGGCAGCTCCTGGCAAGCATGAGCAGCCTGTGGGACAAGGAGCCAGGTCTGGCTCACATGCTCAGGGAACAGCCCATGGCCAGCACTGGGCTCAGCAAGGAACTTTTTCCCCCGGGGCACATTGGCACTGGTCCCCGGCGGTTTTTTGCCTTCCTCTGCAGTTCTCAGCACCGCCCCTTGCCACCATTTCTTTGGGCCATTTGGCCTGCGAGCCGGCTGCTCATGCTCCACCATGCTGGCAGCCGCAGCTGCCACTTCTCAGCACTCCCTGCAGCTAACACAAGCGCCTGGCAGGGACCAGAGCGCTTCTCATGCATCCCTGCCCAAGAAGCACAGCAGCCAAACAAGTTGTGGAAGGCAAAAAGTCTGCTCGTCATCGCTACATGTCACGCTTTGGAAGAGATGCCACGGTACCACTCACCTCTTCTTCCTCTTCTTCCTCTTCTTCCTCTTCTTCTTCTTCTTCTTCTTCTTCTTCTTCTTCTTCCTCTTCTTATTCCTCTTTTGTGCATGGTCAGTCCCACAACTCCTTGTCAAGGTTCTACCTCTGCAGGAACCGCGGACAGCTTGGCCTCTATTCCTGCTGCTGCTCTCTGCAGCTCTGGGACTTGCCTTTGCCAGCCTGCAAGGGATCTTTTCTCATGCTAAACTGAAGAATGCCTCAGCCTACTCCTGGCTACACTTGGGCTTGAGCTAATGCTTGTGAGCCTGGGTTCTGAAACAGAGTCACAAAGGGAAAAAAAATGACATGAAGTAACATAACATGAATTAACATAAAATCAAGAAAATTAATAAATTAACAACAAAATAAAATACAATTCATTGTATTAATAAATTAACAACAAACATTGTATTAATAAATTAACAACAAAATAAAATACAATTCATTATATTGTTATGTGTCCTTGAAATTGATTTTGGAACTGAAAACCCTCTGTCCTTTCAGGCAAACAGTCTCTTAGATATTGGACTGGCGGACAGGAGAGAAGAGGAGAGGAGAGGAGAGGAGAGGAGAGGAGAGGAGAGGAGAGGAGAGGAGAGGAGAGGAGAGGAGAGGAGAGCAGTTCTGCTCTGTCAGGCCTGCAGTTCTGCGTTTCAAGCCCTGAGCGAGCCCTGAGGCCTCCATACATGATACTACAGGCAGTATTGCTACTGGAAGGAAGGCTGCACTGGCAACAAATCCACACTGTCTTTTTGCAAAAAAGGGACTCTATTAGGTTGCTTACTCCCCTATTTTGTAGCTACAGGGACTGATTTGGAGCCAGCACCCCAAAGGCTTCCTCCAAAGGGCTGCACATATGCGGCTGTGTCACCCCCATGTCACAATGCCAGCACCCGGCAACGCAGTGGTCACCAGGCCCCACGCAGGATCCAGAGGAGCAGCCTCCCGTGTCCACTGCCAGAGCTGGCCCGGGGGCAGCCCCAGCACATCTGACAGGAAGCACTTGAGGAGCTGCTGGAATCACAGGCCAGGGGCTGAGGGAAGAAAACCTTGCATGAGGCTGCTGGAGGTTCTCCGCTGCAAGACAATCTGCTGGCAGGGCCACCTTCCAAGCTCGGCTCATGGATGCAAATCCTTTTCACAGAATCACAGAATCACAGAATGTTAGGGATTGGAAGGGACCTCAAAAGATCATCTAGTCCAATCCCCCTGCCAGAGCAGGAACCCCCAGGTGAGGTTACACAGGAAGGCGTCCAGGCGGGTTTTGAATGTCTCCAGAGAAGGAAAATCCACAACCCCCCTGGGCAGCCTGTTCCAGTGTTCCGTCACCCTCACTGAGAAGAAGTTTCTTCTCACATACAAGTGGAACCTCTTGTGTTCCAGCTTGAACCCATTACCCCTTGTCTTACAGCTGGTTGTCACCGAGAAGAGCCTGGCTCCATCCTCGTGACACCAACCCTTTATATATTTATAAACATTGATGAGGTCACCCCTCAGTCTCCTCTTCTCCAAGCTAAAGAGACCCAGCTCCCTCAGCCTTTCCTCATAAGGGAGATGCTCCACTCCCTTAATCATCTTTGTGGCCCTGCGCTGGACTCTCTCCAGCAGTTCCCTGTCCTTCTTGAACTGAGGGGCCCAGAACTGGACACAATATTCCAGATGAGGTCTCACCAGGGCAGAGTAGAGGGGAAGGAGAACCTCTCTGGACCTACTAACCACCCCCCTTCTAATACACCCCAGGATGCCATTGGCCTTCTTGGCCATAAGGGCACAGTGCTGGCTCATGGTCATCCTGCTGTCCACCAGGACCCCCAGGTCCCTTTCCCCTACACTGCTCTCTAATAGGTCATTCCCCAACCTGTACTGGAACCTGGGGTTGTTCCTGCCCAGATGCAAGACTCTACATTTCCCCTTGTTATATTTCATTAAATTTTTCCCCGCCCAACTCTCCAGCCTGTCCAGATCTCGCTGGATGGCAGCACAGCCCTCTGGCGTGTCAGCCACTCCTCCCAGCTTGGTGTCATCAGCAAACTTGCTGATAGTACACTCAATTCCCTCATCCAAGTCATTGATGAATATATTGAACAGTATTGGTCCCAGAACTGACCCTTGAGGCACTCCACTAGATACAGGCCTCCAACCAGACTCCGCCCCATTGATCACAACTCTCTGGCTTCTCTCCTTCAGCCAGTTTGCAGTCCACCTCACTACCCGATCATCCAGTCCACAGTTCCTCAGTTTTGCCGTGAGGATGCTGTGGGAGACGGTGTCAAATGCTTTGCTGAAGTCAAGGTAGACCACATCCACTGCTCTGCCATCGTCAATCCACCTTGTTACGTCTTCATAAAAGGCTATGAGGTTGGTCAAACACGACTTCCCCTTGGTGAAGCCATGTTGACTGTCCCTGATGACCCTCTTATCCTTGATATGTCTTAAAATGGCACCAAGGATAAGGTGTTCCATCACTTTCCCAGGGATGGAGGTGAGGCTGACCGGTCTATAGTTGCCCGGGTCCTCCTTCTTGCCCTTTTTGAAGACCGGAGTGACATTTGCTTTCCTCCAGTCCTCAGGCACCTCTCCCGTTTCCCAAGACTTGGCAAAGATGATGGAGAGCGGTCCAGCAATGACTTCAGCCAGCTCCCTCAGCACCCGCGGGTGCATCCCATCTGGACCCATGGATTTATGGATGTCCAGATTGCTTAATTGCTCCCTAACCCAGTCCTCATCAACTGAGGCAGACTCCTCCATTGCCCTGCCTTCCTCTGGGGCCTCAGGGGTATGGGGCTCCTCAGGACAGCCTCCGGCAGAGTAGACAGAGACAAAGAAGGCATTCAGTAATTCTGCCTTCTCTGTATCTTCTGTCACCAGGGCACCCACCCCGTTCATCAGTGGGCCTACATTGCCTCTGGTATTAGTTTTATCTGCCATGTATTTGAAGAACCTCTTCCTGTTGTCCTTGACCCCTCTCGCCAGGTTTAACTCTAAGGAGGCCTTAGCTTTCCTAGTTGCCTCCCTACATCCTCTGACAACAGCCTTATATTCTTCCCAAGTGGCCAGCCCCTCCTTCCATGATTTGTAAACCCTCCTCTTCCACTTGAGTTTGCCCAGCAGTTCCCTGTTTAACCACGCAGGTCTCCTGGCTCCCCTCCTTGACTTCCTGCGCGTCGGGATGCACTGATCTTGAGCTTGGTAGAAGCAGTCCCTGAAAGTTAACCAACTATCTTGGGCCCCTTTACCTTCAAGCAGCCTTGCCCACAGGATTTCCTCCAGCAACTGTTTGAAAAGGCCAAAGTCGGCCCTGCTGAAGTCCAGGGTTGCAATTCTGCTCGGTATTCTGCTCCCACCACAGGAGATTCTGAACTCCACCATCTCATGGTCACTGCAACCAAGGCAGCCCCCCACCTTTACTGCTTCGACCAGACCCTCCTTGTTAGCGAGGACGAGATCCAGCAGCGCACCTCTCCTAGTCGGCTCCTCCACCATTTGCATCAGAAAGTTATCGTCAATGCACTGGAGGAACCTCCTAGACTGAGGCTGGCTGGCTGAGTAGTCCTTCCAGCAAACATCAGGGTAGTTAAAATCCCCCATAACAACCAGAGCCTGTGACTGTGAGGCCACGCTCAGCTGCCCGTAGAAGGCCTCATCAACTTCCTCACCCTGATCTCGTGGCCTGTAATAGACTCCCACAACAGTGTCACCCCTGCCAGCCTGCCCCTTAATTCTCACCCACAGACTCTCAACTTGCTCCTCAACCGCACCTGGACAGTACTCTATACATTGTAGTTGCTCTATCACGTAAAGAGCAACTCCACCACCATGCTTGGCTGGCCTGTCTTTCCTGAAAAGGACATAGCCATCCATGACCACATTCCAGTCATGTGATCTGTCCCACCATGTCTCTGTTAATGCCACCAGAAACTGGATAGCAGTGGCAAGACCAAGGCAATTCCTTCTTGAGGAGCACTGCACAGCTCACCATCCTCATCTCCTACAGAGCAACGCTCAGGAGCTGTAAGAGATAGGATGTCGAGGGCTTGCAAGGGCTTGCAAGGGCTTGCAGTGCTTTGGAACACCCACTGGTGTCCTACACAGGGACAGCAAGGATTCTTGCCCACAAGGTCTATCAGCTCAGAGGCACTTGGGCACTCTGGCAAGTCCAAGGGAGGATAGGGCTTGGGCAGCTCCTGGCAAGCATGAGCAGCCTGTGGGACAAGGAGCCAGGTCTGGCTCACATGCTCAGGAAACAGCCCATGGCCAGCACTGGGCTCAGCAAGGAACTTTTTCCCCCGGGGCACATTGGCACTGGTCCCCGGCGGTTTTTTGCCTTCCTCTGCAGTTCTCAGCACCGCCCCTTGCCACCATTTCTTTGGGCCATTTGGCCTGGGAGCCGGCTGCTCATGCTCCACCATGCTGGCAGCCGCAGCTGCCACTTCTCAGCACTCCCTGCAGCTAACACAAGCGCCTGGCAGGGACCAGAGCGCTTCTCATGCATCCCTGCCCAAGAAGCACAGCAGCCAAACAAGTTGTGGAAGGCAAAAAGTCTGCTCGTCATCGCTACATGTCACGCTTTGGAAGAGATGCCACGGAACCACTCACCTCTTCTTCCTCTTCTTCCTCTTCTTCCTCTTCTTCTTCTTCTTCTTCTTCTTCCTCCTCTTTTGTGCATGGTCAGTCCCACAACTCCTTGTCAAGGTTCTCCCTCTGCAGGAACCGCGGACAGCTTGGCCTCTATTCCTGCTGCTGCTCTCTGCAGCTCTGGGACTTGCCTTTGCCAGCCTGCAAGGGATCTTTTCTCATGCTAAACTGAAGAATGCCTCAGCCTACTCCTGGCTACACTTGGGCTTGAGCTAATGCTTGTGAGCCTGGGTTCTGAAACAGAGTCACAAAGGGAAAAAAAATGACACGAAGAAACATAACATGAATTAACATAAAATCAAGAAAATTAATAAATTAACAACAAAATAAAATACAATTCATTGTGTTATGTGTCCTTGAAATTGATTTTGGAACTGAAAACCCTCTGTCCTTTCAGGCAAACAGTCTCTTAGATATTGGACTGGCGGACAGGAGAGGAGAGAAGAGGAGAAGAGAGGAGAGGAGAGGAGAGGAGAGGAGAGGAGAGGAGAGGAGAGCAGTTCTGCTCTGTCAGGCCTGCAGTTCTGCGTGACAAGCCCTGAGCGAGCCCTGAGGCCTCCATGCATGATACTACAGGCAGTATTGCTACTGGAAGGAAGGCTGCACTGGCAACAAATCCACACTGTCTTTTTGCAAAAAAGGGACTCTATTAGGTTGCTTACTCCCCTATTTTGTAGGTACAGGGACTGATTTGGAGCCAGCACCCCAAAGGCTTCCTCCAAAGGGCTGCACATAGGCGGCTGTGTCACCCCCATGTCACAATGCCAGCACCCGGCAACGCAGTGGTCACCAGGCCCCACGCAGGATCCAGAGGAGCAGCCTCCCGTGTCCACTGCCAGAGCTGGCCCGGGGGCAGCCCCAGCACATCTGACAGGAAGCACTTGAGGAGCTGCTGGAATTACAGGCCAGGGGCTGAGGGAAGAAAACCTTGCATGAGGCTGCTGGAGGTTCTCCGCTGCAAGACAATCTGCTGGCAGGGCCACCTTCCAAGCTCGGCTCATGGATGCAAATCCTTTTCAACTGGATAGCAGTGGCAAGACCAAGGCAATTCCTTCTTGAGGAGCACTGCACAGCTCACCATCCTCATCTCCTACACAGCAACGCTCAGGAGCCCTAAGAGATAGGATGTCGAGGGCTTGCAAGGGCTTGCAAGGGCTTGCAGTGCTTTGGAACACCCACTGGTGTCCTACACAGGGACAGCAAGGATTCTTGCCCACAAGGTCTATCAGCTCAGAGGCACTTGGGCACTCTGGCAAGTCCGCCAGATAGCTCCAGCTCAAGGGAGGACAGGGCTTGGGCAGCTCCTGGCAAGCATGAGCAGCCTGTGGGACAAGGAGCCAGGTCTGGCTCACATGCTCAGGAAACAGCCCATGGCCAGCACTGGGCTCAGCAAGGAACTTTTTCCCCCGGGGCACATTGGCACTGGTCCCCGGCGGTTTTTTGCCTTCCTCTGCAGTTCTCAGCACCGCCCCTTGCCACCATTTCTTTGGGCCATTTGGCCTGGGAGCCGGCTGCTCATGCTCCACCATGCTGGCAGCCGCAGCTGCCACTTCTCAGCTCTCCCTGCAGCTAACACAAGCGCCTGGCAGGGACCAGAGCGCTTCTCATGCATCCCTGGCCAAGAAGCACAGCAGCCAAACAAGTTGTGCAAGGCAAAAAGTCTGCTCGTCATCGCTACATGTCACGCTTTGGAAGAGATGCCATGGTACCACTCACCTCTTCTTCCTCTTCTTCCTCTTCTTCTGCTTCTTCTTCTTCTTCTTCTTCCTCTTTTGTGCATGGTCAGTCCCACAACTCCTTGTCAAGGTTCTCCCTCTGCAGGAACCGCGGACAGCTTGGCCTCTATTCCTGCTGCTGCTCTCTGCAGCTCTGGGACTTGCCTTTGCCACCCTGCAAGGGATCTTTTCTCATGCTAAACTGAAGAATGCCTCAGCCTACTCGTGGCTACACTTGGGCTTGAGCTAATGCTTGTGAGCCTGGGTTCTGAAACAGAGTCACAAAGGGAAAAAAAATGACACGAAGAAACATAACATGAATTAACATAAAATCAAGAAAATTAATAAATTAACAACAAAATAAAATAAAATCCCTTGTGTTATGTGTCCTTGAAATTGATTTTGGAACTGAAAATCCTCTGTCCTTTCAGGCAAACAGTCTCTTAGATATTGGACTGGCGGACAGGAGAGAAGAGAAGAGGAGAGGAGAGGAGAGGAGAGGAGAGGAGAGGAGAGGAGAGGAGAGGAGAGGAGAGGAGAGGAGAGGAGAGGAGAGGAGAGGAGAGGAGAGGAGAGGAGAGGAGAGGAGAGGAGAGCAGTTCTGCTCTGTCAGGCCTGCAGTTCTGCGTGACAAGCCCTGAGCGAGCCCTGAGGCCTCCATACATGATACTACAGGCAGTATTGCTACTGGAAGGAAGGCTGCACTGGCAACAAATCCACACTGTCTTTTTGCAAAAAAGGGACTCTATTAGGTTGCTTACTCCCCTATTTTGTAGCTACAGGGACTGATTTGGAGCCAGCACCCCAAAGGCTTCCTCCAAAGGGCTGCACATATGCGGCTGTGTCACCCCCATGTCACAATGCCAGCACCCGGCAACGCATTGGTCACCAGGCCCCACGCAGGATCCAGAGGAGCAGCCTCCCGTGTCCACTGCCAGAGCTGGCCCGGGGGCAGCCCCAGCACATCTGACAGGAAGCACTTGAGGAGCTGCTGGAATCACAGGCCAGGGGCTGAGGGAAGAAAACCTTGCATGAGGCTGCTGGAGGTTCTCCGCTGCAAGACAATCTGCTGGCAGGGCCACCTTCCAAGCTCGGCTCATGGATGCAAATCCTTTTCAACTGGATAGCAGTGGCAAGACCAAGGCAATTCCTTCTTGAGGAGCACTGCACAGCTCACCATCCTCATCTCCTACAGAGCAACGCTCAGGAGCCATAAGAGATAGGATGTCGAGGGCTTGCAAGGGCTTGCAGTGCTTTGGAACACCCCCTGGTGTCCTACACAGGGACAGCAAGGATTCTTGCCCACAAGGTCTATCAGCTCAGAGGCACTTGGGCACTCTGGCAAGTCCGCGACATAGCTCCAGCACAAGGGAGGATAGGGCTTGGGCAGCTCCTGGGAAGCATGAGCAGCCTGTGGGACAAGGAGCCAGGTCTGGCTCACATGCTCAGGGAACAGCCCATGGCCAGCACTGGGCTCAGCAAGGAACTTTTTCCCCCGGGGCACATTGGCACTGGTCCCCGGCGGTTTTTTGCCTTCCTCTGCAGTTCTCAGCACCGCCCCTTGCTACCATTTCTTTGGGCCATTTGGCCTGGGAGCCGGCTGCTCATGCTCCACCATGCTGGCAGCCGCAGCTGCCACTTCTCAGCTCTCCCTGCAGCTAACATAAGCGCCTGGCAGGGACCAGAGCGCTTCTCATGCATCCCTGCCCAAGAAGCACAGCAGCCAAACAAGTTGTGCAAGGCAAAAAGTCTGCTCGTCATCGCTACATGTCACGCTTTGGAAGAGATGCCACGGTACCACTCACCTCTTCTTCCTCTTCTTCCTCCTCTTCTTCTTCTTCTTCTTCTTCTTCTTCTTCTTCTTCTTCTTCTTCTTCTTCTTCCTCCTCTTTTGTGCATGGTCAGTCCCACAACTCCTTGTCAAGGTTCTCCCTCTGCAGGAACCGCGGACAGCTTGGCCTCTATTCCTGCTGCTGCTCTCTGCAGCTCTGGGACTTGCCTTTTCCACCCTGCAAGGGATCTTTTCTCAGGCTAAACTGAAGAATGCCTCAGCCTACTCCTGGCTACACTTGGGATTGAGCTAATGCTTGTGAGCCTGGGTTCTGAAACAGAGTCACAAAGGGAAAAAAAATGACACGAAGAAACATAACATGAATTAACATAAAATCAAGAAAATTAATAAATTAACAACAAAATAAAATATAATCCCTTGTGTTATGTGTCCTTGAAATTGATTTTGGAACTGAAAACCCTCTGTCCTTTCAGGCAAACAGTCTCTTAGATATTGGACTGGCGGACAGGAGAGAAGAGAAGAGGAGAGGAGAGGAGAGGAGAGGAGTGGATAGGAGAGGAGAGGAGAGGAGAGGAGAGGAGAGGAGAGGAGAGGAGAGCAGAGGAGAGGAGAGCAGTTCTGCTCTGTCAGGCCTGCAGTTCTGCGTGACAAGCCCTGAGCGAGCCCTGAGGCCTCCATACATGATACTACAGGTAGTATTGCTACTGGAAGGAAGGCTGCACTGGCAACAAATCCACACTGTCTTTTTGCAAAAAAGGGACTCTATTAGGTTGCTTACTCCCCTATTTTGTAGGTACAGGGACTGATTTGGAGCCAGCACCCCAAAGGCTTCCTCCAAAGGGCTGCACATAGGCGGCTGTGTCACCCCCATGTCACAATGCCAGCACCCGGCAACGCAGTGGTCACCAGGCCCCACGCAGGATCCAGAGGAGCAGCCTCCCGTGTCCACTGCCAGAGCTGGCCCGGGGGCAGCCCCAGCACATCTGACAGGAAGCACTTGAGGAGCTGCTGGAATCACAGGCCAGGGGCTGAGGGAAGAAAACCTTGCATGAGGCTGCTGGAGGTTCTCCGCTGCAAGACAATCTGCTGGCAGGGCCACCTTCCAAGCTCGGCTCATGGATGCAAATCCTTTTCAACTGGATAGCAGTGGCAAGACCAAGGCAATTCCTTCTTGAGGAGCACTGCACAGCTCACCATCCTCATCTCCTACAGAGCAACGCTCAGGAGCCATAAGAGATAGGATGTCGAGGGCTTGCAAGGGCTTGCAGTGCTTTGGAACACCCCCTGGTGTCCTACACAGGGACAGCAAGGATTCTTGCCCACAAGGTCTATCAGCTCAGAGGCACTTGGGCACTCTGGCAAGTCCGCGACATAGCTCCAGCACAAGGGAGGATAGGGCTTGGGCAGCTCCTGGGAAGCATGAGCAGCCTGTGGGACAAGGAGCCAGGTCTGGCTCACATGCTCAGGGAACAGCCCATGGCCAGCACTGGGCTCAGCAAGGAACTTTTTCCCCCGGGGCACATTGGCACTGGTCCCCGGCGGTTTTTTGCCTTCCTCTGCAGTTCTCAGCACCGCCCCTTGCTACCATTTCTTTGGGCCATTTGGCCTGGGAGCCGGCTGCTCATGCTCCACCATGCTGGCAGCCGCAGCTGCCACTTCTCAGCTCTCCCTGCAGCTAACATAAGCGCCTGGCAGGGACCAGAGCGCTTCTCATGCATCCCTGCCCAAGAAGCACAGCAGCCAAACAAGTTGTGCAAGGCAAAAAGTCTGCTCGTCATCGCTACATGTCACGCTTTGGAAGAGATGCCACGGTACCACTCACCTCTTCTTCCTCTTCTTCCTCCTCTTCTTCTTCTTCTTCTTCTTCTTCTTCTTCTTCTTCTTCTTCTTCTTCTTCTTCCTCCTCTTTTGTGCATGGTCAGTCCCACAACTCCTTGTCAAGGTTCTCCCTCTGCAGGAACCGCGGACAGCTTGGCCTCTATTCCTGCTGCTGCTCTCTGCAGCTCTGGGACTTGCCTTTTCCACCCTGCAAGGGATCTTTTCTCAGGCTAAACTGAAGAATGCCTCAGCCTACTCCTGGCTACACTTGGGATTGAGCTAATGCTTGTGAGCCTGGGTTCTGAAACAGAGTCACAAAGGGAAAAAAAATGACACGAAGAAACATAACATGAATTAACATAAAATCAAGAAAATTAATAAATTAACAACAAAATAAAATATAATCCCTTGTGTTATGTGTCCTTGAAATTGATTTTGGAACTGAAAACCCTCTGTCCTTTCAGGCAAACAGTCTCTTAGATATTGGACTGGCGGACAGGAGAGAAGAGAAGAGGAGAGGAGAGGAGAGGAGAGGAGTGGATAGGAGAGGAGAGGAGAGGAGAGGAGAGGAGAGGAGAGGAGAGCAGAGGAGAGGAGAGCAGTTCTGCTCTGTCAGGCCTGCAGTTCTGCGTGACAAGCCCTGAGCGAGCCCTGAGGCCTCCATACATGATACTACAGGTAGTATTGCTACTGGAAGGAAGGCTGCACTGGCAACAAATCCACACTGTCTTTTTGCAAAAAAGGGACTCTATTAGGTTGCTTACTCCCCTATTTTGTAGCTACAGGGACTGATTTGGAGCCAGCACCCCAAAGGCTTCCTCCAAAGGGCTGCACATATGCGGCTGTGTCACCCCCATGTCACAATGCCAGCACCCGGCAATGCAGTGGTCACCAGGCCCCACGCAGGATCCAGAGGAGCAGCCTCCTGTGTCCACTGCCAGAGCTGGCCCGGGGGCAGCCCCAGCACATCTGACAGGAAGCACTTGAGGAGCTGCTGGAATCACAGGCCAGGGCCTGAGGGAAGAAAACCTTGCATGAGGCTGCTGGAGGTTCTCCGCTGCAAGACAATCTGCTGGCAGGGCCACCTTCCAAGCTCGGCTCATGGATGCAAATCCTTTTCAACTGGATAGCAGTGGCAAGACCAAGGCAATTCCTTCTTGAGGAGCACTGCACAGCTCACCATCCTCATCTCCTACACAGCAACGCTCAGGAGCCCTAAGAGATAGGATGTCGAGGGCTTGCAAGGGCTTGCAAGGGCTTGCAGTGCTTTGGAACACCCACTGGTGTCCTACACAGGGACAGCAAGGATTCTTGCCCACAAGGTCTATCAGCTCAGAGGCACTTGGGCACTCTGGCAAGTCCGCCAGATAGCTCCAGCTCAAGGGAGGATAGGGCTTGGGCAGCTCCTGGGAAGCATGAGCAGCCTGTGGGACAAGGAGCCAGGTCTGGCTCACATGCTCAGGGAACAGCCCATGGCCAGCACTGGGCTCAGCAAGGAACTTTTTCCCCTGGGGCACATTGGCACTGGTCCCCGGCGGTTTTTTGCCTTCCTCTGCAGTTCTCAGCACAGCCCCTTGCCACCATTTCTTTGGGCCATTTGGCCTGGGAGCCGGCTGCTCATGCTCCACCATGCTGGCAGCCACAGCTGCCACTTCTCAGCTCTCCCTGCAGCTAACACAAGCGCCTGGCAGGGACCAGAGCGCTTCTCATGCATCCCTGGCCAAGAAGCACAGCAGCCAAACAAGTTGTGGAAGGCAAAAAGTCTTCTCGTCATCGCTACATGTCACGCGTTGGAAGAGATGCCACGGTACCACTCACCTCTTCTTCCTCTTCTTCCTCTTCTTCTTACTCTTCTTCTTCTTCTTCTTCTTCTTCTTCCTCTTTTGTGCATGGTCAGTCCCACAACTCCTTGTCAAGGTTCTCCCTCTGCAGGAACCGCCGACAGCTTGGCCTCTATTCCTGCTGCTGCTCTCTGCAGCTCTGGGACTTGCCTTTGCCAGCCTGCAAGGGATCTTTTCTCACGCTAAACTGAAGAATGCCTCAGCCTACTCCTGGCTACACTTGGGCTTGAGCTAATGCTTGTGAGCCTGGGTTCTGAAACAGAGTCACAAAGGGAAAAAAAATGACACGAAGTAACATAACATGAATTAATATAAAATCAAGAAAATTAATAAATTAACAACAAAATAAAATAACATTCATTGTGTTATGTGTCCTTGACATTGATTTTGGAACTGAAAACCCTCTGTCCTTTCAGGCAAACAGTCTCTTAGATATTGGACTGGCGGACAGGAGAGAAGAGAAGAAGAGAGGAGAGGAGAGGAGAGGAGAGGAGAGGAGAGGAGAGGAGAGGAGAGGAGAGGAGAGGAGAGGAGAGGAGAGGAGAGCAGAGGAGAGGAGAGCAGTTCTGCTCTGTCAGGCCTGCAGTTCTGCGTGACAAGCCCTGAGCGAGCCCTGAGGCCTCCATACATGATACTACAGGTAGTATTGCTACTGGAAGGAAGGCTGCACTGGCAACAAATCCACACTGTCTTTTTGCAAAAAAGGGACTCTATTAGGTTGCTTACTCCCCTATTTTGTAGCTACAGGGACTGATTTGGAGCCAGCACCCCAAAGGCTTCCTCCAAAGGGCTGCACATATGCGGCTGTGTCACCCCCATGTCACAATGCCAGCACCCGGCAACGCAGTGGTCCCCAGGCCCCACGCAGGATCCAGAGGAGCAGCCTCCCGTGTCCACTGCCAGAGCTGGCGCGGGGGCAGCCCCAGCACATCTGACAGGAAGCACTTGAGGAGCTGCTGGAATCACAGGCCAGGGGCTGAGGGAAGAAAACCTTGCATGAGGCTGCTGGACGTTCTCCGCTGCAAGACAATCTGCTGGCAGGGCCACCTTCCAAGCTCGGCTCATGGATGCAAATCCTTTTCAACTGGATAGCAGTGGCAAGACCAAGGCAATTCCTTCTTGAGGAGCACTGCAGAGCTCACCATCCTCATCTCCTACACAGCAACGCTCAGGAGCCCTAAGAGATAGGATGTCGAGGGCTTGCAAGGCCTTGCAAGGGCTTGCAGTGCTTTGGAACACCCACTGGTGTCCTACACAGGGACAGCAAGGATTCTTGCCCACAAGGTCTATCAGCTCAGAGGCACTTGGGCACTCTGGCAAGTCCGCCAGATAGCTCCAGCTCAAGGGAGGATAGGGCTTGGGCAGCTCCTGGCAAGCATGAGCAGCCTGTGGGACAAGGAGCCAGGTCTGGCTCACATGCTCAGGGAACAGCCCATGGCCAGCACTGGGCTCAGCAAGGAACTTTTTCCCCCTGGGGCACATTGGCACTGGTCCCCGGCAGTTTTTTGCCTTCCTCTGCAGTTCTCAGCACCGCCCCTTGCCACCATTTCTTTGGGCCATTTGGCCTGGGAGCCGGCTGCTCACGCTCCACCATGCTGGCAGCCGCAGCTGCCACTTCTCAGCTCTCCCTGCAGCTAACACAAGCGCCTGGCAGGGACCAGAGCGCTTCTCATGCATCCCTGCCCAAGAAGCACAGCAGCCAAACAAGTTGTGGAAGGCAAAAAGTCTGCTCGTCATCGCTACATGTCACGCGTTGGAAGAGATGCCACGGTACCACTCACCTCTTCTTCCTCTTCTTCCTCTTCTTCTTCTTCTTCTTCTTCTTCTTCTTCTTCTTCCTCCTCTTTTGTGCATGGTCAGTCCCACAACTCCTTCTCAAGGTTCTCCCTCTGCAGGAACCGTGGACAGCTTGGCCTCTATTCCTGCTGCTGCTCTCTGCAGCTCTGGGACTTGCCTTTGCCAGCCTGCAAGGGATCTTTTCTCAGGCTAAACTGAAGAATGCTTCAGCCTACTCCTGGCTACTCTTGGGCTTGAGCTAATGCTTGTGAGCCTGGGTTCTGAAACAGAGTCACAAAGGGAAAAAAAATGACACGAAGAAACCTAACATGAATTAACATAAAACCAAGAAAATTAATAAATTAACAACAAAATAAAATAAAATTCATTGTGTTATGTGTCCTTGAAATTGATTTTGGAACTGAAAACCCTCTGTCCTTTCAGGCAAACAGTCTCTTAGATATTGGACTGGCAGACAGGAGAGAAGAGGAGAGGAGAGGAGAGGAGAGGAGAGGGGAGGAGAGGAGAGGAGAGGAGAGGAGAGGAGAGGAGAGGAGAGGAGAGGAGAGGAGAGGAGAGGAGAGGAGAGGAGAGGAGAGGAGAGGAGAGGAGAGGAGAGCAGTTCTGCTCTGTCAGGCCTGCAGTTCTGCGTGACAAGCCCTGAGCGAGCCCTGAGGCCTCCATACATGATACTACAGGCAGTATTGCTACTGGAAGGAAGGCTGCACTGGCAACAAATCCACACTGTCTTTTTGCAAAAAAGGGACTCTATTAGGTTGCTTACTCCCCTATTTTGTAGCTACAGGGACTGATTTGGAGCCAGCACCCCAAAGGCTTCCTCCAAAGGGCTGCACATATGCGGCTGTGTCACCCCCATGTCACAATGCCAGCACCCGGCAACGCATTGGTCACCAGGCCCCACGCAGGATCCAGAGGAGCAGCCTCCCGTGTCCACTGCCAG
This sequence comes from Caloenas nicobarica, assembly GCF_036013445.1. Lineage (NCBI taxonomy): Eukaryota > Metazoa > Chordata > Aves > Columbiformes > Columbidae > Caloenas > Caloenas nicobarica. Next base: position 19,674,983 of record NC_088258.1, read on the forward strand.
AGCTGGCCCGGGGGCAGCCCCAGCACATCTGACAGGAAGCACTTGAGGAGCTGCTGGAATCACAGGCCAGGGGCTGAGGGAAGAAAACCTTGCATGAGGCTGCTGGAGGTTCTCCGCTGCAAGACAATCTGCTGGCAGGGCCACCTTCCAAGCTCGGCTCATGGATGCAAATCCTTTTCAACTGGATAGCAGTGGCAAGACCAAGGCAATTCCTTCTTGAGGAGCACTGCACAGCTCACCATCCTCATCTCCTACAGAGCAACACTCAGGAGCCCTAAGAGATAGGATGTCGAGGGCTTGCAAGGGCTTGCAAGGGCTTGCAGTGCTTTGGAACACCCACTGGTGTCCTACACAGGGACAGCAAGGATTCTTGCCCACAAGGTCTATCAGCTCAGAGGCGCTTGGGCACTCTGGCAAGTCCGCGACATAGCTCCAGCTCAAGGGAGGATAGGGCTTGGGCAGCTCCTGGCAAGCATGAGCAGCCTGTGGGACAAGGAGCCAGGTCTGGCTCACATGCTCAGGGAACAGCCCATGGCCAGCACTGGGCTCAGCAAGGAACTTTTTCCCCCGAGGCACATTGGCACTGGTCCCCGGCGGTTTTTTGCCTTCCTCTGCAGTTCTCAGCACAGCCCCTTGCCACCATTTCTTTGGGCCATTTGGCCTGGGAGCCGGCTGCTCATGCTCCACCATGCTGGCAGCCGCAGCTGCCACTTCTCAGCTCTCCCTGCAGCTAACACAAGCGCCTGGCAGGGACCAGAGCGCTTCTCATGCCTCCCTGCCCAAGAAGCACAGCAGCCAAACAAGTTGTGGAAGGCAAAAAGTCTGCTCGTCATTGCTACATGTCACGCTTTGGAAGAGATGCCACGGTACCACTCACCTCCTCTTCCTCTTCTTCCTCTTCTTCCTCTTCTTCTTCTCCTTCTTCTTCTTCTTCCTCCTCTTTTGTGCATGGTCAGTCCCACAACTCCTTGTCAAGGTTCTCCCTCTGCAGGAACCGCGGACAGCTTGGCCTCTATTCCTGCTGCTGCTTTCTGCAGCTCTGGGACTTGCCTTTGCCAGCCTGCAAGGGATCTTTTCTCAGGCTAAACTGAAGAATGCCTCAGCCTACTCCTGGCTACACTTGGGCTTGAGCTAATGCTTGTGAGCCTGGGTTCTGAAACAGAGTCACAAAGGGAAAAATAATGACACGAAGAAACATAACATGAATTAACATAAAATCAAGAAAATTAATAAATTAACAACAAAATAAAATAAAATTCATTGTGTTATGTGTCCTTGAAATTGATTTTGGAACTGAAAGCCCTCTGTCTTTTCAGGCAAACATTCTCTTAGATATTGGACTGGCGGACAGGAGAGAAGGGGAGAGGAGAGGAGAGGAGAGGAGAGGAGAGGAGAGGAGAGGAGAGGCGAGGAGAGGAGAGCAGTTCTGCTCTGTCAGGCCTGCAGTTCTGCGTGACAAGCCCTGAGCGAGCCCTGAGGCCTCCATACATGATACTACAGGCAGTATTGCTACTGGAAGTAAGGCTGCACTGGCAACAAATCCACACTGTCTTTTTGCAAAAAAGGGACTCTATTAGGTTGCTTACTCCCCTATTTTGTAGCTACAGGGACTGATTTGGAGCCAGCACCCCAAAGGCTTCCTCCAAAGGGCTGCACATATGCGGCTGTGTCACCCCCATGTCACAATGCCAGCACCCGGCAACGCATTGGTCACCAGGCCCCACGCAGGATCCAGAGGAGCAGCCTCCCGTGTCCACTGCCAGAGCTGGCCCGGGGGCAGCCCCAGCACATCTGACAGGAAGCACTTGAGGAGCTGCTGGAATCACAGGCCAGGGGCTGAGGGAAGAAAACCTTGCATGAGGCTGCTGGAGGTTCTCCGCTGCAAGACAATCTGCTGGCAGGGCCACCTTCCAAGCTCGGCTCATGGATGCAAATCCTTTTCAACTGGATAGCAGTGGCAAGACCAAGGCAATTCCTTCTTGAGGAGCACTGCACAGCTCACCATCCTCATCTCCTACAGAGCAACGCTCAGGAGCCATAAGAGATAGGATGTCGAGGGCTTGCAAGGGCTTGCAAGGGCTTGCAGTGCTTTGGAACACCCACTGGTGTCCTACACAGGGACAGCAAGGATTCTTGCCCACAAGGTCTATCAGCTCAGAGGCACTTGGGCACTCTGGCAAGTCCGCGACATAGCTCCAGCTCAAGGGAGGATAGGGCTTGGGCAGCTCCTGGGAAGCATGAGCAGCCTGTGGGACAAGGAGCCAGCTCTGGCTCACATGCTCAGGGAACAGCCCATGGCCAGCACTGGGCTCAGCAAGGAACTTTTTCCCCCGGGGCACATTGGCACTGGTCCCCGGCGGTTTTTTGCCTTCCTCTGCAGTTCTCAGCACCGCCCCTTGCCACCATTTCTTTGGGCCATTTGGCCTGGGAGCCGGCTGCTCATGCTCCACCATGCTGGCAGCCGCAGCTGCCACTTCTCAGCTCTCCCTGCAGGCAACACAAGCACCTGGCAGGGACCAGAGCGTTTCTCATGCATCCCTGGCCAAGAAGCACAGCAGCCAAACAAGTTGTGGAAGGCAAAAAGTCTGCTCGTCATCGCTACATGTCACGCTTTGGAAGAGATGCCACGGTACCACTCACCTCCTCTTCCTCTTCTTCCTCTTCTTCCTCTTCTTCTTCTCCTTCTTCTTCTTCTTCCTCCTCTTTTGTGCATGGTCAGTCCCACAACTCCTTGTCAAGGTTCTCCCTCTGCAGGAACCGCGGACAGCTTGGCCTCTATTCCTGCTGCTGCTCTCTGCAGCTCTGGGACTTGCCTTTGCCAGCCTGCAAGGGATCTTTTCTCAGGCTAAACTGAAGAATGCCTCAGCCTACTCCTGGCTACACTTGGGCTTGAGCTAATGCTTGTGAGCCTGGGTTCTGAAACAGAGTCACAAAGGGAAAAATAATGACACGAAGAAACATAACATGAATTAACATAAAATCAAGAAAATTAATAAATTAACAACAAAATAAAATAAAATTCATTGTGTTATGTGTCCTTGAAATTGATTTTGGAACTGAAAACCCTCTGTCTTTTCAGGCAAACATTCTCTTAGATATTGGACTGGCGGACAGGAGAGAAGGGGAGAGGAGAGGAGAGGAGAGGAGAGGAGAGGAGAGGAGAGGAGAGGAGAGGAGAGGAGAGGCGAGGAGAGGAGAGCAGTTCTGCTCTGTCAGGCCTGCAGTTCTGCCTGACAAGCCCTGAGCGAGCCCTGAGGCCTCCAGACATGATACTACAGGCAGTATTGCTACTGGAAGGAAGGCTGCACTGGCAACAAATCCACACTGTCTTTTTGCAAAAAAGGGACTCTATTAGGTTGCTTACTCCCGTATTTTGTAGCTACAGGGACTGATTCGGAGCCAGCACCCCAAAGGCTTCCTCCAACGGGCTGCACATATGCGGCTGTGTCACCCCCATGTCACAATGCCAGCACCCGGCAACGCAGTGGTCACCAGGCCCCACGCAGGATCCAGAGGAGCAGCCTCCCGTGTCCACTGCCAGAGCTGGCCCGGGGGCAGCCCCAACACAGCTGACAGGAAGCACTTGAGGAGCTGCTGGAATCACAGGCCAGGGGCTGAGGGAAGAAAACCTTGCATGAGGCTGCTGGAGGTTCTCCGCTGCAAGACAATCTGCTGGCAGGGCCACCTTCCAAGCTCGGCTCATGGATGCAAATCCTTTTCAACTGGATAGCAGTGGCAAGACCAAGGCAATTCCTTCTTGAGGAGCACTGCACAGCTCACCATCCTCATCTCCTACAGAGGAACGCTCAGGAGCCCTAAGAGATAGGATGTCGAGGGCTTGCAAGGCCTTGCAAGGGCTTGCAGTGCTTTGGAACACCCACTGGTGTCCTACACAGGGACAGCAAGGATTCTTGCCCACAAGGTCTATCAGCTCAGAGGCACTTGGGCACTCCGGCAAGTCCGCGACATAGCTCCAGCTCAAGGGAGGATAGGGCTTGGGCAGCTCCTGGGAAGCATGAGCAGCCTGTGGGACAAGGAGCCAGGTCTGGCTCACATGCTCAGGGAACAGCCCATGGCCAGCACTGGGCTCAGCAAGGAACTTTTTCCCCCGGGGCACATTGGCACTGGTCCCCGGCGGTTTTTTGCCTTCCTCTGCAGTTCTCAGCACCGCCCCTTGCCACCATTTCTTTGGGCCATTTGGCCTGGGAGCCAGCTGCTCATGCTCCACCATGCTGGCAGCCGCAGCTGCCACTTCTCAGCTCTCCCTGCAGCTAACACAAGCGCCTGGCAGGGACCAGAGCGCTTCTCATGCATCCCTGCCCAAGAAGCGCAGCAGCCAAACAAGTTGTGGAAGGCAAAAAGTCTGCTCGTCATCGCTACATGTCACGCTTTGGAAGACATGCCACGGTACCACTCACCTCTTCTTCCTCTTCTTCCTCTTCTTCTTCTTCTTCTTCTTCTTCTTCTTCTTCTTCTTCTTCCTTCTCTTTTGTGCATGGTCAGTCCCACAACTCCTTGTCAAGGTTCTCCCTCTGCAGGAACCGCGGACAGCTTGGCCTCTATTCCTGCTGCTGCTCTCTGCAGCTCTGGGACTTGCCTTTGCCAGCCTGCAAGGGATCTTTTCTCAGGCTAAACTGAAGAATGCCTCAGCCTACTCCTGGCTACACTTGGGCTTGAGCTAATGCTTGTGAGCCTGGGTTCTGAAACAGAGTCACAAAGGGAAAAAAAATGACACAAAGAAACCTAACATGAATTAACATAAAACCAAGAAAATTAATAAATTAACAACAAAATAAAATAAAATTCATTGTGTTATGTGTCCTTGAAATTGATTTTGGAACTGAAAACCCTCTGTCCTTTCAGGCAAACAGTCTCTTAGATATTGGACTGGCGGACAGGAGAGGAGAGGAGAGGAGAGGAGAGGAGAGGAGAGGAGAGGAGAGGAGAGGAGAGGAGAGGAGAGGAGAGGAGAGGAGAGGAGAGCAGTTCTGCTCTGTCAGGCCTGCAGTTCTGCGTGACAAGCCCTGAGCGAGCCCTGAGGCCTCCATACATGATACCACAGGCAGTATTGCTACTGGAAGGAAGGCTGCACTGGCAACAAATCCACACTGTCTTTTTGCAAAAAAGGGACTCTATTCGGTTGCCTACTCCCCTAGTTTGTAGCTACAGGGACTGATTTGGAGCCAGCACCCCAAAGGCTTCCTCCAAAGGGCTGCACATATGCGGCTGTGTCACCCCCATGTCACAATGCCAGCACCCGGCAATGCAGCGGTCACCAGGCCCCACGCAGGATCCAGAGGAGCAGCCTCCCGTGTCCACTGCCAGAGCTGGCCCGGGGGCAGCCCCAACACATCTCACAGGAAGCACTTGAGGAGCTGCTGGAATCACAGGCCAGGGCCTGAGGGAAGAAAACCTTGCATGAGGCTGCTGGAGGTTCTCCGCTGCAAGACAATCTGCTGGCAGGGCCACCTTCCAAGCTCGGCTCATGGATGCAAATCCTTTTCAACTGGAGAGCAGTGGCAAGACCAAGGCAATTCCTTCTTGAGGAGCACTGCAGAGCTCACCATCCTCATCTCCTACAGAGCAACGCTCAGGAGCCCTAAGAGATAGGATGTCGAGGGCTTGCAAGGCCTTGCAAGGGCTTGCAGTGCTTTGGAACACTCACTGGTGTCCTACACAGGGACAGCAAGGATTCTTGCCCACAAGGTCCATCAGCTCAGAGGCAGTTGGGCACTCTGGCAAGTCCGCCAGATAGCTCCAGCTCAAGGGAGGATAGGGCTTGGGCAGCTCCTGGGAAGCATGAGCTGCCTGTGGGACAAGGAGCCAGGTCTGGCTCACATGCTCAGGGAACAGCCCATGGCCAGCACTGGGCTCAGCAAGGAATTTTTTCCCCCGGGGCACATTGGCACTGGTCCCCGGAGGCTTTTTGCCTTCCTCTGCACTTCTCAGCACGGCCCCTTGCCACCGTTTCTTTGGGCCATTTGGCCTGGGAGCCTGCTGCTCGTGCTCCACCATGCTGGAAGCCGCAGCTGCCACTTCTCAGCTCTCCCTGCGGGCAATACAAGCGCCTGGCAGGGACCAGAGCGTTTCTCATGCATCCCTGCCCAAGAAGCACAGCAGCCAAACAAGTTGTGGAAGGCAAAAAGTCTGCTCGTCATCGCTACGTGTCACGCTTTGGAAAAGATGCCACGGGACCACTCACCTCTTCTTCTTCTTCTTCTTCTTCCTCTTTTGTGCATGGTCAGTCCCACAACTCCTTGTCAAGGTTCTCCCTCTGCAGGAACCGCGGACAGCTTGGCCTCTATTCCTGCTGCAGCTCTCTGCAGCTCTGGGACTTGCCTTTGCCACCCTGCAAGGGACGTTTTCTCATGCGAAACTCAAGCTTGCATCAGGCTACTCCTGGCTACACTTGGGCTTGAGCTAATGCTTGTGAGCCTGGGTTCTGAAACAGAGTCACAAAGGGAAAAAAAATGACACGAAGAAACATAACATGAAATAACATCAAATCAAGAAAATTAATAAATTAACAACAAAATAAAATAAAATTCCTTGTGTTCTGTGTCCTTGACATTGATTTTGGAACTGAAACCCCTCTGTCCTTTCAGGCAAACAGTCTCTTTGATAATGGACTGGCGGACAGGAGAGGAGAGGAGAGGAGAGGAGAGGAGAGGAGAGGAGAGGAGAGGAGAGGAGAGGAGAGGAGAGGAGAGGAGAGGAGAGGAGAGGAGAGGAGAGGAGAGGAGAGGAGAGGAGAGGAGAGGAGAGGAGGGGAGAGGAGGGGAGAGGAGAGGAGAGGAGGGGAGAGCAGTTCTGCTCTGTCAGGCCTGCAGTTCTGCGTGACAAGCCCTGAGCGAGCCCTGAGGCCTCCATACATGATACCACATGCAATATTGATACTGGAAGTAAGGCTGCACTGGCAACAAATCCACACTGTCTTTTTGCAAAAAAAGGGACACTATTAGGTTGCTTACTCCCCTGGTTTGTAGCTACAGGGACTGATTCGGAGCCAGCACCCCAAAGGCTTCCTCCAAAGGGCTGCATATATGCGGCTGTGTCACCCCCATGTCACAATGCCAGCACCCGGCAACGCAGCGGTCACCAGGCCCCACGCAGGATCCAGAGGAGCAGCCTCCCGTGTCCACTGCCAGAGCTGGCCCGGGGGCAGCCCCAGCACATCTGACAGGAAGCACTTGAGGAGCTGCTGCAATCACAGGCCAGCGCCTGAGGGAAAAAAACCTTGCATGAGGCTGCTGGAGGTTCTCCGCTGCAAGACAATCTGCTGGCAGGGCCACCTTCCAAGCTCGGCTCATGGATGCAAATCCTTTTCAACTGGATAGCAGTGGCAAGACCAAGGCAATTCCTTCTTGAGGAGCACTGCACAGCTCACCATCCTCATCTCCTACAGAGCAACGCTCAGGAGCCCTAAGAGATAGGATGTCGAGGGCTTGCAAGGCCTTGCAAGGGCTTGCAAGGGCTTGCAGTGCTTTGGAACACCCACTGGTGTCCTACACAGGGACAGCAAGGATTCTTGCCCACAAGGTCCATCAGCTCAGAGGCAGTTGGGCACTCTGGCAAGTCCGCGACATAGCTCCAGCTCCAGGGTGGATAGGGCTTGGGCAGCTCCTGGGAAGCATGAGCTGCCTGTGGGACAAGGAGCCAGCTCTGGCTCACATGCTCAGGGAACAGCCCATGGCCAGCACTGGGCTCAGCAAGGAATTTTTTCCCCCGGGGCACATTGGCACTGGTCCCCGGAGGCTTTTTGCCTTCCTCTGCACTTCTCAGCACGGCCCCTTGCCACCGTTTCTTTGGGCCATTTGGCCTGGGAGCCTGCTGCTCATGCTCCACCATGCTGGAAGCCACAGCTGCCACTTCTCAGCTCTCCCTGCGGGCAATACAAGCGCCTGGCAGGGACCAGAGCGCTTCTCATGCATCCCTGGCCAAGAAGCACAGCAGCCAAACAAGTTGTGGAAGGCAAAAAGTCTGCTCGTCATCGCTACGTGTCACGCTTTGGAAAAGATGCCACGGGACCACTCACCTCTTCTTCTTCTTCTTCTTCTTCCTCCTCTTTTGTGCATGGTCAGTCCCACAACTCCTTGTCAAGGTTCTCCCTCTGCAGGAACCGCGGACAGCTTGGCCTCTATTCCTGCTGCAGCTCTCTGCAGCTCTGGGACTTGCCTTTGCCACCCTGCAAGGGACGTTTTCTCATGCGAAACTCAAGCTTGCATCAGGCTACTCCTGGCTACACTTGGGCTTGAGCTAATGCTTGTGAGCCTGGGTTCTGAAACAGAGTCACAAAGGGAAAAAAAATGACACGAAGAAACATAACATGAAATAACATCAAATCAAGAAAATTAATAAATTAACAACAAAATAAAATAAAATTCCTTGTGTTCTGTGTCCTTGACATTGATTTTGGAACTGAAACCCCTCTGTCCTTTCAGGCAAACAGTCTCTTTGATAATGGACTGGCGGACAGGAGAGGAGAGGAGAGGAGAGGAGAGGAGAGGAGAGGAGAGGAGAGGAGAGGAGAGGAGAGGAGAGGAGAGGAGAGGAGAGGAGAGGAGAGGAGAGGAGAGGAGAGGAGAGGAGAGGAGAGGAGAGGAGAGGAGGGGAGAGGAGGGGAGAGGAGAGGAGAGGAGGGGAGAGCAGTTCTGCTCTGTCAGGCCTGCAGTTCTGCGTGACAAGCCCTGAGCGAGCCCTGAGGCCTCCATACATGATACCACATGCAATATTGATACTGGAAGTAAGGCTGCACTGGCAACAAATCCACACTGTCTTTTTGCAAAAAAAGGGACACTATTAGGTTGCTTACTCCCCTGGTTTGTAGCTACAGGGACTGATTCGGAGCCAGCACCCCAAAGGCTTCCTCCAAAGGGCTGCATATATGCGGCTGTGTCACCCCCATGTCACAATGCCAGCACCCGGCAACGCAGCGGTCACCAGGCCCCACGCAGGATCCAGAGGAGCAGCCTCCCGTGTCCACTGCCAGAGCTGGCCCGGGGGCAGCCCCAGCACATCTGACAGGAAGCACTTGAGGAGCTGCTGCAATCACAGGCCAGCGCCTGAGGGAAAAAAACCTTGCATGAGGCTGCTGGAGGTTCTCCGCTGCAAGACAATCTGCTGGCAGGGCCACCTTCCAAGCTCGGCTCATGGATGCAAATCCTTTTCAACTGGATAGCAGTGGCAAGACCAAGGCAATTCCTTCTTGAGGAGCACTGCACAGCTCACCATCCTCATCTCCTACAGAGCAACGCTCAGGAGCCCTAAGAGATAGGATGTCGAGGGCTTGCAAGGCCTTGCAAGGGCTTGCAAGGGCTTGCAGTGCTTTGGAACACCCACTGGTGTCCTACACAGGGACAGCAAGGATTCTTGCCCACAAGGTCCATCAGCTCAGAGGCAGTTGGGCACTCTGGCAAGTCCGCGACATAGCTCCAGCTCCAGGGTGGATAGGGCTTGGGCAGCTCCTGGGAAGCATGAGCTGCCTGTGGGACAAGGAGCCAGCTCTGGCTCACATGCTCAGGGAACAGCCCATGGCCAGCACTGGGCTCAGCAAGGAATTTTTTCCCCCGGGGCACATTGGCACTGGTCCCCGGAGGCTTTTTGCCTTCCTCTGCACTTCTCAGCACGGCCCCTTGCCACCGTTTCTTTGGGCCATTTGGCCTGGGAGCCTGCTGCTCATGCTCCACCATGCTGGAAGCCACAGCTGCCACTTCTCAGCTCTCCCTGCGGGCAATACAAGCGCCTGGCAGGGACCAGAGCGCTTCTCATGCATCCCTGGCCAAGAAGCACAGCAGCCAAACAAGTTGTGGAAGGCAAAAAGTCTGCTCGTCATCGCTACGTGTCACGCTTTGGAAAAGATGCCACGGGACCACTCACCTCTTCTTCTTCTTCTTCTTCTTCCTCCTCTTTTGTGCATGGTCAGTCCCACAACTCCTTGTCAAGGTTCTCCCTCTGCAGGAACCGCGGACAGCTTGGCCTCTATTCCTGCTGCTGCTCTCTGCAGCTCTGGGACTTGCCTTTGCCAACCTGCAAGGGATGTTTTCTCATGCTAAACTGAAGAATGCATCAGGCTACTCCTGCCTACACTTGGGCTTGAGCTAATGCTTGTGAGCCTGGGTTCTGAAACAGAGTCACAAAGGGAAAAAAAATGACACGAAGAAACATAACATGAAATAACATCAAATCAAGAAAATTAATAAATTAACAACAAAATAAGATAAAATAAACTCCAACATAAGCAACACTTGTATTCATTATGTTATGTGTTGTTGAACTTGTTTTTGAAACTGAAACCCTCCTTTCCTTTCAGGCAAACAGTGTCTTTGTTATTTGACTGACTGTGCTGAAAGAGGAGAAAAGAGAGGAGAAGCGAGGAGAGAAGAAGAGAGGAAGAAGAAGAGAAGAGAAGAGAAGAGAAGAGAAGAGAAGAGAAGAGAAGAGAAGAGAAGAGAAGAGAAGGGAAGAGAAGAGAAGAGAAGAGAAGAGAAGAGAAGAGAAGAGAAGAGAAGAGAAGAGAAGAGAAGAGAAGAGAAGAGAAGAGAAGAGAAGAGAAGAGAATATTGATAGGAAGTTCATGGGAGAGAAACAGAGAAGGAAATGAAGCAGGAGATGGATTGTCAGAGAAACACAAAGACATGGAGCAGGAAAATGGGTCAGGGATGCAGCACAAACGGGAAGATGGGTAAAAGTAAGAGACAGGCAGCCAGGCACAGACAGAGGTAAAAAAGCCTGGGCTGGGTAGCAGGACAGAGATGGAGACCAAAAAACAGCTTCGAGTTGTAGGACAGAGATGGAGTGAGAAATTAAAGTGACAGGGAGCAGGAGAGAGTGACAGAGAGAGTGGAAAAACTACAGAGGGAGCAGGACAGAAAACAAGAGTGGAGGACAGACGGGGAGAAGGGTAGAGAAACAGAGGGGGAATGAGAGGGGCAGGGAGCAGAACAGAGAGCTGGAGCAAGAAGGGAAAATGAGATGGGCAGCAGAACAAAGGGAAGGAGAGACAAAGACAGGGGCAGGGAGCAGGACAAAGCGGTAGAAAGAAGAAAATGAAATGAAAAAAATTTTTAAAATACACTGGGACTGGGACAGAGTGACAGAACAGGGAATAGGGACAGCAAAGGAACAGGAGGCAGGACAGCAGTGAAGGAAAAAACCAGCTATGGTGGGCAGCAGGGCAAAGAGATGGAGAGAGGAAAAATAGAGTAAGAGAATGAGGAAAGAAGGGGCCGCAAGCTGGACAGGGGGATATAGTGCGAAAGGGCAGGACTGGGGACAGGAAAGAAAGACAGAAAATAAAAAAAGGACACAAGAACAGCAAGAGGGAAAAAGGGACAGGGATGTGGACAGAGATGCAGAAAGAATCAGCCGGGAAAGAGGAAGAGAGGCAGAAAGAGGGAGAGGGAGCAGGAGGAAAGGGGCGGGCGCAGGGAAGGACTGGGACACAGAAGAGGTGACATGACCCCAAGGGCCAGGACTCACCAGAGCTCCTGCTCTCTGCACGGCCAGGCAAGTTGTGGAGCTCAGGCCCTCCTGTCTGTGTCTGTCTGTCCTTTCCTCACTTCCTCTGCTGTAGCTCCAGTCTCTCGCCCGTCCTCCACCACAGAGAACACATGGGTGTCTCACAGCTCTCACAGCACGAGGCTTCCCAGACACACACACACGCTACCTGGCCGCACTGGAATTTTCCTCACTCACACAGACCTGCAGGGCACGTTTGTGATCTGCTCTGCTGAGGCTGCTCACAGGGACCCTTCCTCACCCACAGGGGCAGCTGCCTCTTGTGCAGCTGGAGCAGCAGCTGTGGGGATCCCCTGCACTTCATCCTCCAGCTGCTTCACCTTCTCCTGCTCTTTCCAGCTCCAGCCGCAGCAGCTCCTCTCCAAAGCCAACAAGTGCCCCCCTGCCCCTTTCCCCCGCCCAGGAGAACAAGTCCAGAGCAGCCCATGCACACCTGAGCCAGACAGAATCATTTTGGTTGTGATCCTGTCAAAATGGTAAATTAATAATCTCTTAAAACCACTTTTTAAGGTTTTTAAAAGTAGCCTTCCTTACATTCGGCACTGGGACCAGGATGCTTCTCCCTGAGCGTGTCGCTGACTGATTGTTCTTACTTGTCTCATATTGACAGAAAAATTACAGATGTGCTACAGTTCTTAGAAACCATTAACATATCACACACCTATTCCAAGAATTAATTACATAAATATGCAGTTAATTAAACATGTGCATATTCTCCGGTCTCTGCTGCCGTCTAACACCTTTCTGTGGGCGTTACGGCCCTTTTGGGGGCCGTTTCTTCCTCCTCAGGGGCCGTCTCTCATCTTCATCACTGAACTCTCCGCATTTGCAGCTCTTTGAACAAATGCAGTAAATATCTGTTCACACAAGCTCGTCCGTTAAGCAACACTAAGTAACATTGGTTAATTGGTTAATTATTACATCAGCATCCTGCTCCAGGTTCTATTTCTAAAGAATAAGTCTTGTTTCAGAAGAATATGCCGTAAATCTGGGACAATTCTAACGACAGGGTGCAATTACTAAGCACAAAGTTACCTCGGGTATGAGTTCTGCTTATACAAAGAACACCGTGGTTGGACAGTCTGAACAAAATTTGCTACGCTCCTAGATTTTCCTAAGCTATACAGATCCCGTGATTTCTTAATGATTAGAAGCACCACTTAATGATCAGAAATACAGATATTGGTTGGAAGAGACCGTGGAGTCCAGATGCAGCAACAACATCCCCAGGGCCCTAGCTGGAGGAAAAAGGGCCCCAGGGCTGGCCCGGGGGCTGCTCAGCCTTGGGGCAGCTCCAGGGGCACCACGGCAAAGCTCAGACTGGCCGCCCGCAGAGCCACCGCCTCCTCAGCTTGGGTTGCGCTGCCATTGGGCGGGAGGGCTGTCAGTCTCCTCCCCTGCACTGATGGTTCCTCTGATTGGCTGTCTGGGATTTCCATTGGCCCGCCCATCAAGTGATTGGGCAGACTGCGTGTCAATCATCCATGTCCTGCACTCCCACCAGGCGTGATTGGTGCAGCCAGCACAGCCCGCCCCTGAACGCTGCCCAGGTTGTTCAACTCTCTCCACCTTTCCTGCAGGCCTCAAAGCTTGATTGGCTGCTTACCTATCAATCACGTGACTTGCCCCACCTCCTCAAATGCCATTGGCTGTCCTGGGTCCACTGACTCCCCACCAACTTCTGGCTGGTTGTTGCCAGGCAACGAGCTCCACCTCAAAATGAAGCTGTGGGCCCTGAACAAAGGCCTTGAGTGATAAAAGACACGTTGGGACCCTAAACGTGAGGATTTGTGCCCCGAGGAGGAGGCACTCAAAAGGACGGGCAGATGCTACAGATGGCGTTTTGAGCCCTGAACACGAGGGGACCCTCTTGGTTCCCACCCGAGCTGGGTTTGGTGCCGTGACCCCACGGAACGGACACCTGTGCTGTCCGGAGTGGCCACGGAACAGACGGAGCCCAAAGCCACGGACTCCATGACCTCAACGGGGAGCTGTGACATTTTATGGACGTTTCACAGGGGCAGCCTATGGACTGAGGGCAACTGTCTGTGTGTGGCATCAACGGGCGGGAAGGGGAGCGGCGGTTGGTGAGGACGTATTGGATCGTGTGGGACCTGAGCCTGACGTCCATGGGGTGGAACAAGGTGTAATAAACCCATGTTGTAAATTTGTTAATCAAACCGGTATGTTATCTTGTGCAAACATTTATGAAACAGTACAACTGGGGAAATGTATTGGAGTTGTGTGGGTGAGGTGAGCTGCGCGTGTCCGGAGGGGTGGGGTCGCCGCCTGCGGTGTGGAGGGAAAATGTTGCCTCCGTCCCACGACCACCGGAGAGTCTGAGGAGACCCCCCCCGGCAACCAGACGCGCAGCTGCAGAAGACGTTGGGCCAAGCTGTATCAACTTGAAATCTACCTGGAGACAAAAACTATAAAAGAGGGACTCTGGTGGGGGTGGGTTGCGTGCCGTTGGTAGAGCTGAGGCTCCCCGGCCGCCCAGCGCTGTTTTGCCTGTTTACTGCTTGCTTAATAAATTCTAATTGGATAATTAAGATTGGCATACGGTTTCGCTTATAACAGCCATGAATAAAACACAGAGTGGCACAGAGCTGATGTCAGACATCTGCTCTGGTTGTGGCTGGGATGGAGTTCTCTTCCCAGCAGCCCATGTGGTGCCGAGTGTTGGGTTTGTGAGCAAACCAGCATTGCAGCTGCGAGCGCTGGTTGTGTTCGATGCTGTGGGCAGGAGTGCGGACCCAGCGTGTGGTGCCCGGGGCCGGGTGCTGAGCTGGGCTGTCCCTTGGGCAGGGACGAGCCGGAAGGCTCGTGGAAAAGGGACATATTTTAAGGAGCAGAAACACAACCTCCTCACGTTTTCCTCAGCATTCGCTCCAAACTGAGAATCGGTGGGAACCAGGAGGATCCTCTTTGTCTGAATCCAAGCAGCCAGAAAGAGACACTAACGAGAGATGCCCCTTTGCGCAGACCGGGCTGAACTTTGCTCAGCTCTAGGGGGATGTAAGCAAACGACTTGCAGAGGGGCTGCAAGGCTGCTCCAGCCCCGCAGTGACAGCAGGGCCACTCTGGTCCCTTCAGGGGGATTCGTTCTGGGGACAGAGGAGCGAGGCCGACACGGGCAGGAGCAGCCCGGGGCGAGGGAAGAGCCCGAGCTGCTGCGGCTCTGGGGCCATTTCTAGTCAGGCCGCGCAGCAGACACCCCCGTTGCTATGGCAGCGGGGCTTTCCAGGGCCGGCCCCGCGCGGCGCAGCCCCTGTCGCTATGGGAACGGGTCCTTCCCCGAGGGCGGCGCGCTCCATGCGGGCGGCGGGCTGGCTGAGCGCCGCGCCGTGCGGCGGCGGGGCCGGGCAGGAGTTCGGCACGGCCGGGGGGTGACGGGCCGAGCAGCCCCGGTTCTCCCGGGCGGGCGGTGGGAGCCGGTGGAGGTGCAGCAGGGGAAGCTCTCGGCCCCTGGATTCCCCGAGCGCGGCTGTCGGGGCGGGCTCAGGGAGGAGCTGGGCTGGGAGCTGTGAGGCGCTTCCCGCATCCATCCCTGGGGCGGGCGGGCTGGGGCTGGTGGGGCAGAGGAGCCCCAGGGGTGAGCCAGGGTGGGGTCCGCTGTCACCAGCACTGTCCCGCGGGTGAGCGGGAGGAGGCGCCGGTGCCGTGGCCAGCACGTCCCCAGCCAGGGCAGCACTGGGCGGCAGCAGAGGGGTCAGGGCTGGGACTGCGGAGCAGCCCGAGCTCAGCGTCCTGTTCCCAAATCCTCTGCGCACTTGGGGTGCAGCGTGCGGGTGTTGTGATGACAGCAACAGCTCTGTGCCGTCACCCCTCAGGGGCTCTCTCCGGGCAGGACCTCGGTGAAGGTGTCAGGAGGATGGAGCCAGGCTCTTCTCGGTGGCAGCCAGTGGTAAGACAAGGGGTAATGGGTTCAAACTGGAACACAGGAGGTTCCAATTAAATTTGAGAAGAAACTTCTCAGTGAGGGTGACAGAACCCTGGGCCAGGCTGCCCAGGGAGGTTGTGGAGTCTGCTCTGCAGACATTCAAACCCGTCTGGACACCTTCCTGTGTAACCTCATCTGGGTGTTCCTGCTCCGGCGGGGGGATTGGACTGGATGAGCTTTCGAGGTCCCTTCCAATCCCTGACATTCTGTGATTCTGTGATTCTGTGAAGGTGTGGGAGACCCACGGGCAGCGGGAGCAGATGCTGCGACGGGAGAAGGAGCAGCAGGTGGCTCGGCTGCTGTGGCAGCGGCAGGACGCGAGGCAGGAGCGGGCAGAGCTGCTGGCGCAGCACCAGCAGTGCCTGAGTGCGCTGGAGCAGCAGCACCAGCTGGAGCAGCTGCGGGAACTCCAGAGGTGAGAGCGGCACGAGCAGCACACGCGTGGGGCGGTACCCCTGGTCTGGGCAAAGGAACCAGGGAATGGTTTGGGGAGGCAGTGAAAGAAGAAAATCAGAGTCCAGAAGTACTGGGTTGTGTGCAGCTGGGTGTCTCCCGGAGTGGGGGTTTGCTTTGTAGGTGGACACTGGGATCTGGCTGGGGACATCGACATGATGCGTTGTACTTTGAAAGGGGCTGGACCCTGTCTTTTCTCTGCCCCAAATCTCTTCCGTTCAGGTGAATGAGTCACTGACATAATCTGGGTCAATGAGAAATCTGGTTTTGGTAGAGAAGCCCATAACCCCCAGATGTGTCCGTCCCAGATGTGTCCGTCCCAGATGTGAATGCCGGTCAGTGGGATGCCCCATGACAGACCACCATGCCAGCCCAGCTTCTGGGACCTGGTTCCACACACAGTCACGCGTGTGCACACACACGCATACATGCATACACACAGACCTACATACATGCACACACGTGCACACACGCTGTGCAGACATTCTCATACAATCACAGAATCCCTGACTGGAAGGGACAAGGATCACCTGGTCCAACCTTTCCTGGCACAAGCCCAGTCTAGACAAGCCGGCCCAGCACCCCGTCCAGCTGAATCTTTAAAGTGTCCAATTTTGGGGAATTCACCACTTCCCTGGGGAGATTATTCCAATGGCTGATGGCTCTCATGGTGAAAAATTTCGTGCTTGTGTCCAGTCAGGATCACCCCAGGAGTAGCTTGTACCCATCAGCCCTTGTCTTTTCCCTGGGACTCCTTGTACAAAAGGCATGTCCATCTTTGTAGCCACCCTGGAAACACTGGAACATGGTGCTGAGCTCTCCCTGAGCCACCTTTTCTCCAGGCTGAACAAGCCCGGTTCTCTCAGCCTTTGCTGGTATGGTGGCTGCCCAGTCCTTTGATCATCTCTGTGGCCCTTCTCTGGACCCTCTCCAGCCTGTCCACATCTGGTTTGGCTGAAAGCGACTTAATTTTCTTCATGCAGTTACATAATTCTTACTGCAGTAATCTGAGGGTATGAGGGAAAGAATGATTTGGGGAGGACAGGACACTTTTTACAGCCGTCACGTGTTTTGCAACACAGTTTTTTGTGGGTCCGTGACAAGACGATCACAGAGGTGGTGGCTGGGGTTCTGTGACGGAAATGCTTTTGTTCTGGTATTGAAGCCCAAATCGCCTCTAACAGTCTTAGAGCAGTGAATCTGGAAGTGTTGGTTTGCCTCAGCAGGCAAAGCCTCTGCTCCCCAGTGGAGCTCTGTGACCGCTGTGTCACTTGTCAACACCGTCACTGAGTGCAAGGGCAGCGTAAAAACCAGGTGCTTTGGACAGCTCCCCCGCTCTCTGCTGACGTTTCAAATCTGTCTCATGTGCACCCTGAAAATACGCATTGAGGCAGGAAAGCAGACCTCAGGAAGGTCTGGCCCTGCAAGCTGGACATCCCCAGCCCTGGATCAGCCAGGTGATGCAATAGCACAGCCTCCCGATGTCATAGTGCGTTTCCATGATGGTCTCAGGCTGTCCCCAGGGTCCCCTGGCCACTGACGCCACAACCTCTCTTGCCAGATCTCTGGCTGCCCTCACTGCTCACCACGCTCTGTGCCACAGAGACGAAGCAGATGCAGACATTGTCATCCTCATCCCTTTCGACGGCCACGGCTGAGACAGGTGGAGTCCTGAGTTCAAGAAGGATAGGGAACTGCTGGAGAGAGTCCAGCGCAGGGCCACAAAGATGATTAAGGGAGTGGAGCATCTCCCTTATGAGGAAGGGCTGAGGGAGCTGGGTCTCTTTAGCTTGGAGAAGAGGAGACTGAGGGGTGACCTCATTAATGTTTATAAATATATAAAGGGTGGGTGTCATGAGGATGGAGCCAGGCTCTTCTCGGTGACAACCAAGAGTAAGACAAGGGGTAGTGGGTTCAAGCTGGAACACAAGAGGTTCCACTTAAATTTGAGAAGAAACTTCTTCTCAGTGAGGGTGACGGAACACTGGAACAGGCTGCCCATGGAGGTTGTGGATTCTCCTTCTCTGGAGACATTCAAAACTTGCCTGGACGCCTTCCTGTGTAACATCACCTAGGTGTTCCTGCTCTGGCAGGGGGATTGGACTAGATGATCTTTTGAGGTCTCTTCCAATCCCTAACATTCTGTGATTCTGTGATTCTGTGATTCTGTGAAAAGAAAACCTCTCAAAGACTTTAAAAAAAAAAGTATGTTGACATCTTTCTTTGCTTTGAATCTTTGTCTTCAGTTCTTATTTTAATTTTCATTGACATCAGTTGACATCTGATGGGCTTACAGGCATTAAGCCAAGATCATTTTCTGTCTTGTATAGCGCCCCATGCCCTCTAAACCTTCCCTGCCCAGTACTCTTCACACTTTGCCCACAGCGAGTCACACTGAGACGTTGTCTGGTTCACTGGTTGAGATGTTGGTTTAGATGGTCACCTACAGCACAGGTGGATTCATGCCCCATAATCGGCTGCTCTGACCAGTTAGGGCCCAACATCACAATGGGATCATATGAGAAATGAGGTTGAAGGGCCCTCAGGAGTCTGCAGTCCAACCTGTCACAAACTGGGTCAGACCAAGGTGTTCAAGCCCTGATTCAATCAGAGTTTGAAAACCTCCAAGGACAGAGGCTGCTCAGCCTCTCTGGGTGACCCGAGGCAGCACTTGGCTGAGCTCCTAGGGCAGGGGTGTCAAACTCATTTTCACCGGTGCCACATCAGCCTCACGGTTGCCTTCAAAGGGCCAACTGTAATTTTAAGACGGTATAAATGTAGGAATAGTTGTATATATACAGTCCTAAAATTACATTCGTCCCTTTCAAGGCAACCATGAGGCAGATGTGGCCCCCGGTGAAAGTGAATTTGACACCCCTGTTCTATAGGGAAAAAACTTTTCCTTATGTCCTGGCTGAACCTCACCTCTTTCAACTTCCACCTATTGTTTTTTGTCCTTCTGCAATGCACTACAGTGAAGAGCCTGGCTCTGCATTCTCCATCACCTCCTCATTGGCACTGGCAGGCTGTGATGAGGTCCCTGTCAGCCTTCCCTTTTCTGGCATGGACAAGCCCGGCTCCCTCAGCCTCTCCCCGCAGGCAAAGTGCTCCAGTCCCTGGCTGTCCCCAAGGACCTTTGCTCAACCCACTCTAGCTTGCCAATATCTTTCCTGAATTGGGATCTGAGATCTGGATGGAGTATTCCAGAGAATCCCTTCCCTCCATCTCCTGGCCGTGCTCCTGGTGGCACAGCCCAGGGTGCTCCTGGCCTCCCTTGCACCAGGGCACACGCTGCCTCCTGCCCAGCTCCCTGCCCATCCGGACCTTTCCCACAGAGCTGCTCGCAGCCAGGCAGCCCCAGCCTGTGCCATTGCCAGGGTGAGTCCCCTGCAGGGGCAGACATGGGTGTTTGTCCTTCTGGGGCTTCCTGAGGTTCCTGCCAAGATGTGCTCTCCTCCTTGAACCCCTTCATTGAGCACAGAGGCCTGGGTGGGTGTTCCAGTAAAGACCCAGACACAGAAGGCATTGAGTCCTTCACCCCCAGCATCACTCTCTGCTGTTATTAAATTCCCCTCCCCACCCAGTAACAGCCCTGCATTTCCCTTGTTCTACCTTGGTCTCTGATGCAGTGGTCTCTTCTCTTGCAGCCATCAACTCCAGGTGAGCTTTGCCCTTCCCAAAGTCATCCCTGCAGAGCAAAGGCGATGCACATAGACTCCTTGTCTGTACTCGTCCTTGCTGTCACCCCTGGCAGCTGCTTTGTGGCCCCTGTCTGCACCCTGTGCTGTGACAGCCCAGCTCTGCTGCCCCACACATGGTCCCACAGCCCCACGGTGCAGGCACAGCACAGGACAGGGTGCATTCGGGGTGGGGAACGGTCTCCCAGTGTGATGCCCACATAGTCCTTGGTGCTTTCTCACCCCATGGCCTTCCTGTGTGGCAGCCTCTCCAAGCTCCTGGAGAGGCCGTGCCAGCTGTGGGGTTCACAGACAGCCCTGCTCCAGGGTCTGCCAGGGTCTGGGCCAGGAGACAGGCTGGGCAGGGCTGGCCATTCCCTGAGACAGGCCCTGAGCGCAGCAGGAAGATGGAGATGGCCTCACAGGGAACCTCACCCGTAAACCTGGGCTGAGCGACCAGTGCTGGAAATGGCCCATGAGAGGTGGCCAGTGGCTAGGGCGTGACGAAGGCCCTGGGCCACCTTGCTGGTCTGTCCATGCCACCAAGATCACAGAGCAGCCTCCTCTCTCCTGCACCTGCAGGACATTGATCCCTCCCACAAGCCCTGGCTCTGCACCACAACCCCTGGTGTGAGTCTTCACCCTGCATAGTCATGCAGCACGAGATACAGGCTGATGTTTTTCTCTCCCAGGTACTATCCAGCCCAGCCCAGCTCCCACGAGTCTCTCCCACCTCCCCTGCCCTCTCTCCACCCTCAATGCCCTCTCCCCAGCAAAGCCCAGTCGGGGCTGGTCCCACAGCAGTGCTCATTGCAGGTGCTCTGGGCAGTCACCCCACAGCCTCTGCCCCTCTGAAGGGCACAGCAGCTCCTGGGGATCAGAAAGTTACAGTTGTACTCGATGATCCTGAGGGTCTCTTCCAACTGAAAGG
The DNA here is from genome assembly GCF_036013445.1 of Caloenas nicobarica. Lineage (NCBI taxonomy): Eukaryota > Metazoa > Chordata > Aves > Columbiformes > Columbidae > Caloenas > Caloenas nicobarica. The sequence goes on from NC_088258.1 coordinate 19,695,504, forward strand.
ATTCTTTGATTCTATAAATCTCCTGAGGTATCTCTGGAGGTTACATACATATGCATTGGTATTATTTAACATATGATAGCAGATCACTGGAATTTCTGTCCAGAAATGCCTCATGATTAGGGGAAAAGCTGTGTTGTTATACAGGCAATGGCTTCATTCAGGGCCAGTATCACAGTCTTGTTTCTGAGACTGTAGATGAAGGGATTTAAGAATGGGTACAAGACGGTGTTCAGCAATGCTACAATTCTGCTGTTCTCCAAGGAAACATCTTTTGAAGGACACAGGCAGAGAGCAATGCAGCTCCCTATCCAATTGCCAAGGTGGTGAGATGGGAAGAACACGTAGAAAAAGCTTTTTTCCTCCCAGAGGCTGCTGGAAGATGTAGAATACAGAAAAGGATGCACATGTAAAATGCCAGAGTTAAACATAAGGTACCCAGAATGACAAATGATAAGAAAACAGAGTCTATTTTCCAAAGCAGGCTGGTGTCAGAGCAGGACAGTTTGAATAAGGGGGAGTTGTCACAAAAAAAGTGATGGATCTCATTTGAGCCACAGAAGGTCAGCTGGGAGAGGATGACCAGGCGGTAACTCAAGAATGCGAAGCCTGTGACCCAAGCAGCAACAACCAGGTGGATGCAGAGCTGAGGCTTCATGATGGCAGCATAACGCAATGACTGGCAGATGGCAACATAGAGGTCAAAGGACATGACAACAAGTAGAACAAACTCTGTACAGCCCAGGGCAAAATAGAAATAGGATTGGGCAAAGCAGCTGCTTAGTGAGATTGTTCTCCTACCAGAACCCAGGATCACAACCAATTTTATGCTTGTGGACGATGTAAACCAGATTTCCAGGAAGGCCAGATTGCCAATGAAAAAGTACATGGGGGTTTGTAGGCGGTGATCTGCATACGCGAGGAAAATGATGGTAGTGTTCCCCATCACTGTTGTCAGGTATATGAGCAGAAAGACCAGGGACAGTACGAGCTGTAGTCTTTGATCAGGCCCTGAGAAACCCTCCAGGATGAACTCAGTAACTGCAGTTCCATTTTCTGGTCCCATGTTGAATTTTGGTTTGTCATGCCGAGACAGGAACATGGCAAAAACCAAGTGTGATAATTCACAGTCTGGGAGAAAAGCCCTCCAAAACCTTCTCTGCTTCTTTCTTTTCTTGCAGTCTTCCTATAGTACACAGATAGAGTACTTCAAGCATTTCTCATACCCTGATTTTTCTGTATGAAATTTCAGTTGGAGTTCTCAAAGAATTTGTTGTCTTCTTTCAACCTTTTTGGAACACTCATAAAGAATTCTTTCTTCATAACAGGGGATTTTAAAGTCTGTTAGCTATGTTATCCCATTCCTGGCAAATTCCAAATTCGTGCAGACCTGTTCCAAACATCTGTCACACCTATGTGGCGAAGTCATCCCTTCTATTGCACAAATGCTAAACTATCAAATCAAATCAAGTCAAATCAAATCAAATCAAATCAAATCAAATGCAGGTTGAAAGCTTTTCTTTCTGTGTTTCAGTACTTGCCTTTTTTGACTAGGAATCCCTGAGTAACTATCGATTTCAGAATAAGCAGTATCAAACCTCTCTTTCGTAGTCCCCTGCTTTCTTCCACAGCTTCGTGCTCTCTGTTTCTTCAGGAAAGTGGAGAGGAGGCTGGAATAGGGACCAAGTGTAACTCATCTTCTTTAGTACTCTAAATAATGACTGAAATTTGTTACAGTTCCACACAGTCTCATCTGACATCCATCTGCACTGAAATGCAGCTGCTTCCAAACAGTTGCTCATTGCTATTACTATCAAATGGCCTGACCCTTTTTTTTCTCCTTTTTTTTGTTTCCTCTAATTAAAAAAGTCCCCCTGTGCCTGTTTACATCCAGATCTCTAAGGAAAGCATGAAGTAATTCCTGCAAAGAAGCTGTAACAATCAGGTGCAAAATTCAGCGTAGAATCAGATGTAAAGAAATGTGATGCAACTCTCTGGGGGCCAATGAGCAGAACAGGAAATTTGGGGAGCTGATTATAGATTTTCTCCGAACAATTTGAGTAGAGAAACATTATTCACCGGCACTGCTCTGTTTATGTTGACACCTTTTATGTCTCCTCGTCTGCATGTTTTGATTTTTTTTTGGTTTTCTTTCCTCCCTGCACCAATTCTGTCTTCCAAAACCTCTCCAAGGAAAAGAATAATAGAGTAAGTCAGGTTTGAAGTGAGCCCTGAACACCACCTTGTCTCATTCTCCTGCTCAGGGCAGGGTGAACCAGGCGAGATTGTCCAAGGCCTCTGCCCAGCCTCTGCCATCATCCGCAAATGAGCTGAAGGTTCACTGAGTCACGTCATACAGGGGGAGAACAAAGACATTCAACAGTGCTGGCCCAAGTGCTGGTCACTAAGGGATTCCACTGGTAACTGGTTCTATGGGGCACTTTGTACCACTGCTGACATTTGGGCTTCATCAGCCAGCCAGCTTCCCAGCCAGCATCCACTTCCTTAGCCCAGAGAGCATTAATCGGATTATAAGGACATCACGAGAGACCAGGTCTAAGGCTTTGCAAAATTCCAGGTACACGAGAATTGCCCTGGGGCAGATTCTGTGGGGTGTCCAGTGCACATGGGCACAGCCCAGACCCTGCTCTGCTGGTCCTGCAGGTCGCTGGCAGGAGGCCTGGCTGTGAGAGGACACTGCTGTGTGCCCCAGCCCTGCACACACACTGTTGAGCTGTACACTGGTGTTTGCATCTGCAGGCCACTTTTGTAGGCATATGCTTGAGAGAAACTTTGCAAGAAGATATAAACCATCAGGCCCTGCCCAGAGGAGATCACCTTTCTTACTGGAAAGGCTGTTCTGAGGCCAGCTCTGTCACAGAAGTGCCCATTGCCTGTCTCTGCCTCTGCTCACAGGACTGACACACAGCAGGATGGTGACCAAGCTGCCAGAGCACTCAGGCCTGGCACCAACACAAGGGATCAGAAGGAGGGTGGAGAAGTGAAATGAGAACAGCTCTGGAAGGCCAAGCGCTGGTGCTCCCTGGCAGTGCTGCTGTTCTGGACTCCTTTCCCTCCACCCATGCACAGGAACTGTCCATGCAGTTCCAAAAAGGCCTTGGAGGAAAGATCTCATGAAAACAAAAGGTTTCTGCAGGGCCCTTTATTTTGGTTAATCACACAGAGAGCGCAGCTCTTCCTTTACACATCCACTCCATGAGAAAAACAGACAGAGAAATAGAAATGAGATTAAAATATTTTAAAAAATTTGAAACAAAAACAACAAAGGAAGAGAGCCAGAGCATGCCATGAGTTACATTATAACTGTTATGCACAAGAAGATAATCAGTTTATAGCTTCAGAAAAGCTTCCAGTCATCAATTTCCACACAGCATCCTTGAGCTCCTGGTTCCTCATGCTGTAGATGAGGGGGTTCACTGCTGGAGGCACCGGTGAGTACAGAAAAGAGACCAGCAGGTCCAGGCTTGGTGAGGAAATGGAGAGGGGCTTCAGGTAGGCAAACACACCAGTGTTAACCAACAGGGAGACCACAGTCAGGTGAGGGAGGCACGTGGAAAAGGCTTTGTGCCGTCCCTGCTCAGAGGGGATCCTCAGCACAGCCCTGAAGATCTGCACAATGAACACAAAACACCCAAATGCTAAACAGACACAAACCGCAAGAAGTCTGACTTCCCTGAGGTAGGCTTCTGAGCAGGAGAGCTTAAGGATCTGGGGGATTTCACAGAAGAACTGGTCCACAGCATTACCCTTGCACAGTGGCAGTGAAAATATATTGCCCATGTGCAGCAGAGCACTGAGAAACCCAGTGCCCCAGGCAGCTGCTGCCATGTGGACGCAAGCTCTGCTGCCCAGGAGTGCAGGGTCACGTAGTGCAGGGGTTTGCAGATGGCAACATAGTAGTCGTAGGACATGATGGTGAGGAGAGAATACTCTGCTGTGATCAAAGAGGAACAAAAAAAAGAGCTGGGCAGCACATCCTGGGTAGGAGATGGCCCTGGTGTCCCAGAGGGAATTGGCCATGGATTTGGGGACAATGGTGGAGATGGAGCCCAGGTCGAGGAGGGAGAGGTTGGGGAGGAAGAAGTACATGGGGGTGTGGAGGTGCTGGTCACAGGCTGTGGTGGTGATGATGAGGCCGTTGCCCAGGAGGGCAGCCAGGTAGATGCCCAGGAAGAGCCAGAAGAGCAAGAGCTGCAGCTCCTGTGTGTCTGTGAACGCCAGGAGGAGGAACTGAGTGATGGAGCTGCTGTTGTACATTTGCTTCCTCTCACATGGGGCACTGTCATAGGAGGAAAAGACCGGGACAAGTTAGGTGAGACTTGTCCAAATAAAATGAAAGCCATCTCCACCTGTCACAGACCCTTTTCTTTTTCCAGGGCATATTCCTTCAGCTCCATGGCCAGAGCCTTCTTTGATGCAAGATGCAAGGCCTCTGCCCATGGGCTCTTGATAAATCAATCCGACCCTGCAGAACTGAGTAGGGGCGCGGATCAGTCCTGGTGTTCAGCTTTCTCAGATGAAAGCACTGCTAATGCAGAAAGGCCTGTCAGCATCTGCACTGCCAGTGCAACTGAATGGGAAGTGGCAAGGCAGTTTAAGAGTTCTGTGTTTTTTACATCCGCCCCCCATCTCCCCTGGACAGTGTTCTTGGGTGTCAGAAACCCTCAGCATTTCTGCTGCACTCAGGGAGAACAGAGCGAGTCCTGAGAGACCAGAGGATGCCTGAAGCTTTGGGCAGAGTGAGGGCAGCTGGTCTGTCCCTCTGTCTTGCTCCAGCTGCCCTGGGCTGGCACCTTTCTGAGATGGAGGCTGATCACACTGCCATGTTACCCTGAAAAGCCACCAGGCACTGCTGAGAGCAGAGGGACCCACCTTAGACAACAACATGTCTCACCCTTTCCCAAGGTCTCAGCACTGCACGTTTAGCCCAGGACACACTTGACACATTTCAAAAACCCAACAGCATTTTCTCGGTCACAGCAGCTCTGCACTTCTCCATGGGGCTCTCAGGTACACAAAGATGCTGTAGGACAGGTTTGCATCCTGGAGGGAAGCTCACAGCTTGGAAGGAAACCTCAAGGAGACAGCCAAGTGTCCTAACGATGGCATTTGATTCAGGGAGACTCAGCTCATTCCCCAGCCCCACAGACTGCATTGCCCACAGCCCCCCAGGTCAGAGGAAAGCTGGGACACGTGTTCCCATGGACACACCTGCAGGAAAGGACCCACAAGATCAGGGTGTGACTGTGCAGCTGAAACTCCTATCCCCACAGAGCCTGACGGCAAGAACAAGATCACAACAACAGTGACCCAGAGCGGTGGAGCAAGAAGGAAAATGTGGTGAGGGTGGGTGTGAGAGACGCCAGGGCAGAGGCAGCCGGGCACTCAGACAGCGTCACCCTTCCCCAGCTGTGCAGCCACCTCCCACACACCAACATTGCCGGGCAGCTGCTCTCAGCCCCTGTTCTCTGCAGAGGGAACTGGAGCTCTGGCTGCACAGGAGCTGGTTCATGCCTTGGAGCCCCTGGCCCTGAGGGCAGAGGCTTTGCTGGGTGGGAGAGGAGGTGAGGGGGCTGCTCAGAGGAAGGATCTGCACTGGGGGGATCATACAGAGATTTCTGATTTCTCCCTTTCATAATATTTCTGGTTTCATTTTCCTCTCCTTCCCAGATCATATCCTTGCTGCCAGGAGATTTTTCTCTTGGGAGGTGTTTCCCTGTCCATGTCTCTTTCCTGTCAGCACTCACAGACCCCATTCCACTCTCTGTGCCGGCACCCTGGCACTACAGATCCTGCCTGTTTGCAGGGCACTGCCTGGGGGCATCTTCCTGTTTGCGGGCTGGAAAACAGGACAGGTCAGACTAAGGCTGATGGGTCCAACAAAGGTGATGCAGGTGCTGTCCACAGGCAGAGGAGCGGCTGAAGGGATGGTATGAGGCTTCTGGCAGACACACTGATCACTCGGAGTTGCAGTTCAGCAGTATCAGTGACTTGTTTAAGCATGAGAGCTCATTTTCATTTCATCCTTTCCTGCAACCCCCAACCCTTGGGATAGGAAACTGAAAAGACAGGCTCAGGAATGGTCCTTATCTGTCTGGTAATCCTTATATTGGTCTTCTCCTTGCGGCATCCACTTGAAAAATCCTGGGGGTGATCTGGAGCTGTGAGCAGCCCTGACCCACACAGCACCCTCTCCACAGCAGAATCTCCGTTCCTGCCCTGATAGGGGTGGCTCCTTCCCCCCACAGCTTCTCCCCACAGCACCGTGGGAATCTCCCCTGGCAGGCGGCAGAGTCCCTGCCCCGGCACAGCCCTGGGGTGCAGGGACCCTGCTCTGCAGGACAGCCCTGGGCACGCCTGGGTGCTCAACCCGACTTCACAGCTGTTCAACATTGCCTGACAAGAGCCCCCTCCATACAGATCCCACAAGCTGTGCCTGTGCGAACTTGAGGAGATGCCTCCAGGAGCTGCAGCTGCATTGCCCTGCACCCAGAGACTTACCGGGTCAAGGGCTGCAAAGATTTCTCCTCCAGTGAGCTCTCAGTCATCCTCCCAATCCTGGCCACATTTAATCTCCTCTGACTCGCTCGTCTCCCTGAGACCCCTTGGAAGTGCCCTCAGCCCTGCTGCGCTTTGCAGAGGAGCTGCTCCTGGGCAGAGCTGTCTCTCTGCAGCGCTGCCGCTTGCCATGAGCTCCCTCTGTCCCAGGAGCCCAGCCCAGCTCAGCAACACAGGAGCAGCCCAAGGCACTTTAATGACCCCTCTGGTGGGTTTGGTGCTGAGTCCATGAACCTCAGACCCTGGAGGAAGCTGAAGAAACCTCTCAAGAAGTCAAAGTCAGATTCAAACTCCAAAGTTTCTTGTAAGGTTAATGGGTCCTGCTGAGGAACACTACTGAGGAACTGACCCCAGGGTCTGGTTAGAGATGACAGGTCAGGAAAAGCAAGATGAAGGTCTCTCGGATGCTGAGTAAACCTGGATGTGTTTCGTTAATCAAAGGGTCAAGCCCTGACCCCCAACACTTGGAAGGCAGATCCTGTCCCTCACACATTGCCCAGGGCTCTTCCTGGGACAGCATGATGTGGGGCTGTGCAAGGCCAAGGGCAGGACCATAGTCTGACACCTCCCAGGTTCCTGGGTGGAGACAAGCAGGCCGTGAGGCCCCTGTGCTGCTGTAAGGACAAGGTGTCTCCTCACAGGCATCAGAGGTGGAGACAACAGCCATAGCCAAGGAGAGAAGAGGCTCCAGCTGTTAGTGTTTACATGCAGATGGTTTATCCTGATGAGGGTGTCTATCCCAAGATAACAGCATGAGGAGTCACAGGACACTACGAATATCACCTGCAGGAGAAACTGTGGGGTCTTGGGAGTCTGGTGCTCATAATGCCAGAGGTCTGGACTTAGACGGGAAGTTTCCCTTCATGTGGGACAGCAGCAGGAATGCGTGGAGCTCTGCCTGGGGACAGAGAATATCAGCTGACAGTTGAGGAGTCAGCATGAGAGGGCAGAACAACATGGGCAAAGTTGTGGTGACTGGACATCAGCTACTGATTCATTGATGAGGAAGAGGAATTAGATGAGGACTCCTTTAGATGAATGAAAGAAGCCTCATGTTTCCAGGGCCGTGTTCTCATGGCAGACCTGAGATATCCCAATATCTGCAAAGCCGTCCAGGAGGGCTTTGTAGCTCATTGACACCATCTTCCTCACAAGGGTGACGGAAGAGTCCGTGAGGTGAGGTGCCCTGTGGGACTTCACACTTGCAAACCAGAAAGAGTTGGTCAGGGATGTAACAGTCAGGGATGGGAAAGCAGAGTTGAGGCTCCTGGAAGACGATAACAAGGCAAAGAGCAGGATTTCAGGAGAGCAGGCTTTGGCCTGCTGAGGGACCTCCTTGGGTCCTATGGGATAGGACCTTGGTGTCTGCAGTGTTTTTTCTCTCACATTTCCTCTCTCCTCTCTCCCACCTGCTGTTGTGCAGCATTTTTTACCGTTTCTCAAACACATTATCACAGAGGTGCTGCCAGCATCACTGAGTGGCTCAGATTTGGCAAATGTGGCTCCATCTTGGTGCCAGCTGAAATCAGCTCTGTCTGACATAGGTCAAACTCTGAAAAGTTGGCTGAAGTCATTGCTGGACCGCTCTCCATCATCTTTGCCAAGTCTTGGGAAACGGGAGAGGTGCCTGAGGACTGGAGGAAAGCAAATGTCACTCCGGTCTTCAAAAAGGGCAAGAAGGAGGACCCGGGCAACTATAGACCGGTCAGCCTCACCTCCATCCCTGGGAAAATGATGGAACACCTTATCCTTGGTGCCATCTTAAGACATATCAAGGATAAGAGGGTCATCAGGGACAGTCAACATGGCTTCACCAAGGGGAAGTCGTGTTTGACCAACCTCATAGCCTTTTATGAAGACGTAACAAGGTGGATTGACGATGGCAGAGCAGTGGATGTGGTCTACCTTGACTTCAGCAAAGCATTTGACACCGTCTCCCACAGCATCCTCACGGCAAAACTGAGGAAGTGTGGACTGGATGATCGGGTAGTGAGGTGGACTGCAAACTGGCTGAAGGAGAGAAGCCAGAGAGTTGTGATCAATGGGGCGGAGTCTGGTTGGAGGCCTGTATCTAGTGGAGTGCCTCAAGGGTCAGTTCTGGGACCAATACTGTTCAATATATTCATCAATGACTTGGATGAGGGAATTGAGTGTACTATCAGCAAGTTTGCTGATGACACCAAGCTGGGAGGAGTGGCTGACACGCCAGAGGGCTGTGCTGCCATCCAGTGAGATCTGGACAGGCTGGAGAGTTGGGCAGGGAAAAATTTAATGAAATATGACAAGGGGAAATGTAGAGTCTTGCATCTGGGCAGGAACAACCCCAGGTTCCAGTACAGGTTGGGGAATGACCTATTAGAGAGCAGTGTAGGGGAAAGGGACCTGGGGGTCCTGGTGGACAGCAGGATGACCATGAGCCAGCACTGTGCCCTTGTGGCCAAGAAGGCCAATGGCATCCTGGGGTGTATTAGAAGGGGGGTGGTTAGTAGGTCCAGAGAGGTTCTCCTTCCCCTCTACTCTGCCCTGGTGAGACCTCATCTGGAATATTGTGTCCAGTTCTGGGCCCCTCAGTTCCAGCAGGACAGGGAACTGCTGGAGAGAGTCCAGCGCAGGGCCACAAAGATGATTAAGGGAGTGGAGCATCTCCCTTATGAGGAAAGGCTGAGGGAGCTGGGTCTCTTTAGCTTGGAGAAGAGGAGACTGAGGGGTGACCTCATCAATGTTTATAAATATATAAAGGGTGGGTGTCACAAGGATGGAGCCAGGCTCTTCTCAGTAACAAACAACAGTAAGACAAGGGGTAATGGGTTCAAGCTGGAACACAAGAGGTTCCACTTAAATGTGAGAAGAAACTTCTTCTCAGTGAGGGTGATGGAACACTGGAACAGGCTGCCCAGGGGGGTTGTGGATTCTCCTTCTCTGGAGACATTCAAAACCCGCCTGGACGCCTTCCTGTGTAACCTCACCTAGGTGTTCCTGCTCTGGCAGGGGGATTGGACTAGATGATCTTTCGAGGTCCCTTCCAATCCCTAACATTCTGTGATTCTGTGATTCTGTGAACTCCTGTTGTCTTCTCAGAGAGGTGACAACTGTAGCACACCCACACTCACTCCAGTTCCAAGACTTTGCCATGTAAACCCGGTACAGGGTGATAACATGTTGGGTGTCACAAACTACTCGATCATGGAGAAGAAACGGAAAAGATCTTCTGTCAGCAACCTGAGGAAGCCTCAAGTCAATGAGCAGGTTCCTGTGGGGAACTGTATTGCCCTAACATTCACTGGCCAGGGAAAGCAGCAGGTAGCAATAGTCCAGAGGATCTTGGGACAACTTCTTAACATGGCTGGCTGGTGGGACAAGGGTGATGCTCACCTGGATCTGGTACTGGCAAACAAGAAAGAGCTGGTGAGGGATGTGAACATCAGTGTCCAGCATGTCTGTTGTGACCATGAAACAGTGGGGTCCCAGGCACCAAAGGGCAGGGAGGAAGGGCAGCAGCAGAGCACAGGCTGGTGGGCTCCAGAGGAGAAGACACTGAGTTAACTGGGGGGGCTGATAGATGTGGTGCCACAGGAAGCAGCTCTGAAGGGTGGAGGAGCTCAGGAAATCTGATCAGCCTTACAGGACAGCCTGCTCCAAGCACAAGAATGATCTCTCCAAGTACCCATGAGAAGAAGAATTTATCTTATGAGGCCGCTCGTCTGAACTGACGGAGCTCCAGAGCAAAAAGGCAGTACACGGGAGGCGGGAGCAGGGGAAGCTGCAAAGGAGGAATTTAGAAACCTTGTGGGTTTGATGTGGGGATGATGCCAAAGCTCCGCTGGACTTGATGCCTGCAGGGGAGGATGAGGGCAGCAAGATGAGCTGACACAGCTTCCTTACGGTAAAAGAATAGATCAGGTGAACGTGGGCCTGCTGCTGAACTTTGTAGGAGTACAATCAGACAAGACTGAGGTACTTCATGGCTTCCTTGCCTCCATCTTCACCAGCAAGGTCTCCTGGGACTTTGTTCCTGAAGGCGGGAGTCTGGAGAACACCCACGAGTGGATGGGGTTCAAGTCAGGGGTTACATTAGCAAACTCAGACATCATTACAGAAAAGATGGGTCACTTGACCAGCTCCCTGAACACAAGTATCGCTGTGCTGTGGCACCTGAGAATCCCAGGAACACCCACCTCTTGGTCCAGAGGAATGTGATTCCTCTTGAGGTGTCCTGGCCTGTCTCCTCACTCAAGTGATGCTTTAGGCACCCCCTTTTCTGACACATTCACTCTTTATCAGGAGATGCTCCAGATCCATATGAATCGGAGAATGCTAATACCACCTATTCTGGAAAGGAGGGGGAGGGTGAGCAGGGAAGGAGATAGCGGAAATTTGGCTTTATTGCTACATATTATGGAAATGCTTCCTGTTTTTCTACAGTCCTGAAATCTCTCTAATCATCCACACCAGACTTGAAGACTATAGGAGAGTGATGCACAGAGGCTTGGCTTCTCAGGGCATTTTAGATGTTGATGAACCCTCTGCTGCCATGTTCCTGAACCGCAGCTACTGAAAGAGTGAAGAAAAGAAGTGAAAGGAAGAGGCAAAGCCCAAGTCATGAGAGAGTTTGGGATCCCACGAAGAGCCACCACTGACACAGCTGTGAAGGAAACAACCAGTCGAGGTCCCTGTCCCTGGAAGATGGTGAGGCAAAAACTTGGAGACACTGGTTACAGGTGATGAAGCCAGTGCGGAGGTGGCCCTGATGCCATGTCAGCCCTTCATGTTTCTTCATCATCAGAATCGCTGAGCCTCGACCCCCAAGGTTAGGCGAAGGAGACCTTTTCTCTCCAATGTTTCTCAAGGCTCTGCCTGTGGTCAGTGTGAGTGTGTGGTTTGGGTGGTGGGTTTGTGGCCAAGTGCTGTTACTTCAACCATAAGGCTCTAGTTTTCTGGGGAGCTGGCAATGCCTGTCAACTCCTCAAAACCTCTCCACCTTCTTTCATAGACCTGGCAATGGTCCTCAATCACCTGAGCTCTCCCAGTCCCAAACTTGCTTGAATCCTCAATTTGGGTCGATACCCCGGCACTCCAGAAGGTTAATGCATCCTCCAGGCTCATGGATGTTTCCTGAGGTTCATCCGAGTGTGAAAGGTGAAAAACTGGAAGTGTGCAAGGTCAGCTCATGGGCCATGACTGAGCGCAGCCCCCCCCAGCAGCAGCCATTCCCCATCTCCCAGGCACAGCCATGCCCACAGCATGCAAATGTCACGGCCATATATGATCAGCCCAAGAGAGGCCTGCCTTCCCTCCATATTCCCAGGAAAATCTTCCTCCTATTCCTCCTCCACCTGCAGACATCAACTGTTTTACTTTTCTGGGCTCAGACATGGGTTTAAAGATTCACTAAAGCCATCAGCCAGAACCTTGTTTCTCCCTGTCATCCCCTGACCCTCCCTCCCACACCTACCCATGGCCAGTCACTGCTGTTCAGGACCTCCCGCTCTTCAGAAGAGGCCTCGAGCTTCTTGGTTCTTCCTGGTGTTTATTGTAAACTTCCTCGCTCCCTCCAGAGCTCATGGTGAGATTTCTTGTCCATAACAGCACCTTTATGACCATGTTTTACTAAATGGGTGTCTTTTTGTGAGCATTTGTGCAGAAAGAGTAGTCACAGGAAAGCACCAAATACATAAAAACTGATGCCGAGTGAAATGCCATGAAGACCTGATGAGTTACCTGCGTCTGTGTCTTTCCTGGAAGGAGTCTGTCCCAAGAAGGTGATCCAGCTTCTGCCATTCTCTGGAGAGACACATGAGCAGTGTTGATGGCACCTGGCGAGGAACAGGGTGATTTTTGCCAGATCACCCTTCATCTGAACCACTTATATATGTACTTATGGATGGGGTATCAAGGCTTATAGTGCAAATACCTATTTGATTGGCACTGCCAGTGGGGCTACCACAGATGCAGACTGCTATGTTGCAGATATTTATATGTAGGCAGATTAACCCTTTTCTACTTCTTTTAATTGTTATTATTTTTAATATTGACACTCTTATTAGAGAAATTACACAAACACTTGAAGGATTATTGATGCATTTTAACATGATTATCCACAGAAGGCCCACCAGCTTTGCATCTCAGGAAATGGGGTTTCAGAGGCCAAGGGAAGGTTGGTTTGGGCTCTGTCCTGGGATCTGGGAAACTGAAGAATGATCCCATCTCCCCACACTCTGCCCTCCTCAGTGAGGGGTGTGAGAAACTCTGCCAATGGGGTCTGAACTCACAGTCATGACAAGTATCTTACGTCAAACTGCAGCCAATGCTGTCCTGCCAGCTCAGGATTTGGGCTTCCATCCCTGGAGGTATTTGAAAGACATATAGATGTGGTGCTAAGGGATATGGTTTAGTGTTGGACTTGGCAATGTTAGATTTACAGTTGGACTCGATGATCTTATGTGTCTTTTCCAAACTAAATGATTCTATGATTCTATAATTCTCTGATTCTACGATTTCAGTCAAAACCATTTCAATTCCCATCACCTCCAGCTTCCCTTGAGGGCGGCTGTTGTGTGGCACAACTGTCCTGGCTCTCCAGGCAGGTTGGGCACTGTTTTGGTGCCTGCACTGGAAGATTTCCTCTTCCTGGGGTAAAAGTCCTTCGATGACAGAAGGTTGTAGTGATTTGGGTCACAGATGTTTGAAGCAGTCTTTTCAAAATCTCAGCAGGCCGAGCTTTGGAGCCAACACAGAACAGAGACGTTCTCAAGGATGTTTTTGACTAGTGGTACTATCACCAATAACAGTAACAGGGAACTCATTACTCTCGGTGAGATTCATGAGCTAAAGCTCTTTAATTTCATTCCCAACAGTCATTCTTGCTTCTCAAAACAGCTCCTACACCTCAGTAGTTTACCCTTTGCATGAAGTTCTTTCTGCTTTTCTCTCAGTTCTACCTTTTTTTATCATTTAAAAAGTACATCTCTTGGACAGAATTTCCCTGAAATCGCCTCTCTTTCCTACTTTTCCTCTTTTTTTCTGGTGTGATGGGGAGGTGGCAAAGGGGATATATTTCTTTTTTTGCCAAGGAGAGCCAAGGAACAGATCCCAGGTCAGTGCAAAGGCACAAAGGAATCCAGAATGTTGATGTGGTGTACACTGACACACACCATCACCTGCATTTCCAGTCTCTGAAGTCTCAACTGTGCAGCAGAGACTGGAGTTCAGAGCTCCCTTCATCTGCCCTGTGTGACACATGAGAAATGAAACTACCCCTGTCCAAAAGTTGGTTTTGATTCTCTTCACAGCCTGAAGAACCACACAGGTTCGGAGACAAGCCAGGATACCCAATGAGGACTCACATGCTCTACTCTTAAAGTTCAGGTGTTCCCAGGAATCTCAACAGACAAGTTGTGCCGATTCCTGGGTGCAAGGAGCTGGTCAAGAGCCTCGTCTCCATTTCTGTAATGATGGCTTTGCTGTCTGGCTGATGTGCAGACTCTGTACATGGATGCTGACACCTGTTGAGCAACCTGCTCTGAAAAGATCAACAAGGTGGGCATGAGGACAGCAAAACAGAAGAACCTGGGTTGGGGCAAATGAAAAGGGATGCAAAAGATGTGGTCAGGGCTGTTTGGGGGCACTTGTAAAGCAGCCCTGCACATCATGTGAATTATTCCTGTGCTCAGGGAGAACCTGAGAGCTCTCCCTAAATTGAAAACATGAAGGGGATGAAAGAACAGCATCATTCAGGCTGGGTGGGACCTCAGGACGTATCTTGACAAACCTCCTGCTCAAAGCACTGTCAGACCACATTACACAGGGCTCTATCCAAACACATCTTAGTCACATTCTGGGACAGAGTGGGTGGACAATCCCTGGGAAACAGCTTCCAGTGCTTGACTGTCCTCATGACTGGAAAGTTTCTCCCTTTATCTAGAGTCCTCCTAAGCCCAACCATCCAGCTTGTTTTTTACCCATCTACTTACACACTGACACAGACCATAATGTCCTACCTTGGACACAAGAATATTGTGAGGGATGATGCTGAATGCCTTGCTGACTTGCAGGTAACAGACCATCAATGTTCTCCTCATGTCCAGCAAGCCTGTCCTTTCCTCACAGAAAGCAAAGAGGATGGACAGGCACAACCTGCCCTGGGTAAACCCCGTCACCTCTTTCTGATACCCACAAATGGGGTCCCAGTGGACATGCTCTGGGGCACAGCCCTTAGTTCCCCTGCTCATCCATTGGCCATTTTTGAAAAGTGCACACAATGTGTGAGAGCTGCCAGTGGTCAGGGAGTCCCCCCAGCCTCCATGAGCTTTCCAAGATGGTGGAGAGTGGCCTCACTGTGACATCGCCCTGCTGTCCCAGCTCCTGGGATGCTGCCCCTCCTGTCCCATAGACTGGAAAGGATTGTGTTAGTTCCAGTGACCCTGACTTGATCCCCATCCACTGCTGGTTCTTCTCCTCCAGATTCCTGCCTCCAGTCACAGAGGCCTGGGAGACCTTGCTGGTGAAGATGGAGGACAAGAGAGTCAGAGAATATCGCTTCTTTCCCTTATTAAATTCATCAGTGGCCACACAGTGTCTTTGTTTCTCCTTTAACTATTCCTGAGGTAGTGTCAGCTCATTATGGGACCCTTGAATTGCCTTACAGGTCTAGACTGAGTTTTGGTCCGGACTGCTGCTATGCTTGGAGGCTGCTGTCCTTGAAGACCAGATGAACGAACTTCTGCCACCCTGCCTTGGCAGTTTATTCCATCCATGTCACAGCTCTGTCTCCAACACTGACAGCTCCAGCTCACCCAGTCAGTGCCCTGGCTGAGGCCATTGCCTCACATCTGGGCTGAACCAGCCCAGCTGTGGCACTAGGAAACTCTGAGTCACCCCATGGAAACCTGGTCCCAAGTGTCCAAGACTCCCTGTGTGCAAAGGCTTTGCCTCAGAGCAGAGACATGACACGGTCAAAAGTTTGATGAATGTCTTTCTAGCCCCAAGATTACAAACCCAGAATAAAATGCATAAATCCATTCAACTGAAGATATTCCCCCCCAGCCTGGAGAAATAAGATCCTTTGTTGTAACCTTCCTGGTGTCCTGTCTAATGATGGGACAAGAAAACATGATTCTTATACCAATATATTTTCTAATAAGAAGAATACAATGCTGGCAAGAAGTGTCTGTGCAGAGGAGAGAGAATCAACATCAGTGATTACTTCAGGTTGTCTCAAAAGATGTGCCCCTGGAGCCCCAGGGACACCTGGAGGAAGCCCAGAGGGGACAGAGAAAGGGACATCATGGGCTGCTCCTGTGCCGCTGAGCTGGGCTGGGCTCCTGGGACAGAGGGAGTTCATGGCAAGCAGCAGCGCTGCAGAGAGACAGCTCTGCCCACGAGCAGCTCCTCTGCAAAGCGCAGCAGGGCTGAGGGCTCTGCCTACAGCACCGAGGGCAGAGGAGCCAGGCAGAGAGAGGGGAAACACAGTCTGGGGTGGGAGGATGCTGAGAGATCACTGGGAGAGAAATCTTCACAGAAATTAAGTCTGTGGCTGCAGTGCATTACATCTGCAGATCATGGTAGAATCTCAGACAGTTGTCACATTGCAGAGACTACAAGAGATGTAAGTACAACCCTCAGGGATTCTCTGATCAGAGAAGGAGGATGTGCTGCAGAGCAGGGATTGCCTTCTGCACCCCCAGAGTGACAAGACATGAATGCTGCATTCTCCCAAGGATGGCTGTGGGGTGTAAATGTAAATGAGCACCCAGGGGTGCCCAGGGCTGTCCTGCAGAGCAGGGTCCCTGCACCCCAGGGCTGTGCCAGGGCAGGGACTGTGCTGCCTGCCAGGGTCAGCGCTCAGCCTGCCTGGGGAGATCCCAGCAACACTGAGGGGAGAAGCTGTGGGTGGAAGGAACGACCCCCGGCAGAGCAGGAGGGGTACTTCTAGTGTTCAGAGGGCACTACGTGTTACAGGGCTGCTCAGAACTCCAGATCACCCCCGCAGCAACTGCAGAGGGTCCTTCTGATGAACACCATCAAGACAGAACACCTGAAAGGGAAGGAGTCTGTGCTTTCAGTTTTCCACTCTTGGTTGGCTGGGTGATCAGTGGGACATGGGAATTTATTTCTCTGCCGTGGAGAAGGCTCTGAGACCCCAGTTTTTGTTAGGACTTGTCAGAGCTGCTCCTGAGCCCCTGCACACACAGAGCTGCCCCTGGGCAGTGCCCGGTGCCAGGAGGTGTGAGCAGGGCAGAGCTGAGCACACAGCGGGTGGGATGGGCTCTGTGACACTGACAGGGAGCAGACCCATGGACAGAGAAAAAGCTGTTGGCAGGGACAGCTCCAGGCAGCAGAGACTTGGGCAAGGATGGAGAAGGATAAGCTCTCTGAAAAGCCATGGGAAGGGAGATTTGGGCACCTCCCAGCCATTCCCCGCAGTACAGACACTGACTATGGACCAGATCCCTGGTCTCCTCTCCCAGCTTTTAATGTCAGAGGTGATCAGTCACCTTCTTAACAACCTCACCCCTTAAAAGGAGAAATTACCAAGCAGCCGACGGTCTGTCTGTCTCCTGGCTCCACCTGCAGCAGCTCTGTGGCTTTCTACTTTTTTTCTCGGCTGTCTTTGCAAAGTTTCTTTTATCACCTAACTTATTTATACCTTTTCCTCCTTGGACAGTACCTATGCCAAAGAGAAAGAAAATGCCCAACAGCAGCTCCATCACCCAGTTCCTCCTCCTGCCGTTCACAGACACACGGGAGCTGCAGCTCTTGCACTTCTGGCTCTTCCTGGGCATCTACCTGGCTGCCCTCCTGGGCAACGGCCTCATCATCACCACCATAGCCTGTGACCAGCACCTTCACACCCCCATGTACTTCTTCTTGCTCAACCTCTCCCTCCTCGACCTGGGCTTCATCTCTACCACTGTCCCCAAATCCATGGCCAGTTCCCTCTGGGACACCAGGGCCACCTCCTATATAGGATGTGTTACCCAGGTTTTTTTCTTTTTTTTTCTCATGTCAGCAGAATTTTTTGTTCTCACTGTCATGTCCTACAACCGCTACATTGCAATCTGCAAACCCCTGCACTACGGGACCCTACTGGGCAGCAGAGCTTGTGTCCACATGGCAGCAGCTGCCTGGGCCAGTGGGTTTCTCCATGCTCTGCTGCACACGGCCAATGTGTTTTCCACACCTCTCTGCAAGGGCAATGCTGTGGACCAGTTCTTCTGAGAAATCCCCCAGATTCTCAAGCTCTCCTGTTCAGACACCTACCTCAGGGAAGTTTGGCTTACCTTATTTAGTACTTTTTTAGTTTGGTCATGTTTCATTTTTATTGTGGTCTCCTATATGCAGATCTTCAGGACTGTGCTGAGGATCCCCTCTGAGCAGGGATGGCACAAAGCCTTTTCCATGTGCCTCCCTCACCTGGCCATGGTCTCCCTGTTTATTGGCACTGGTGCATTTGCCTACCCGAAGCCGCCTTCCATCTCCTCTCCTTCCCTGGACCTGCTGGTGTTTGTTCTGTACTCGGTGGTGCCCTATTGAAGGCTTGTCATTTGTTTGCCGTTTTATCTTTTATTTTTATTTTTAGCCATTCTTGGTATTCATTCTAGTTTTAATAATTTTTCTACATAATATTTGAGTCCTTCTTACTTCTCTTGAGAAATGGACTTGCTCTGTCTAACCTGGATCTGATCTCAAAGTGTGCTTTTCCCTGGGACAGAGCTGACACTCTCGTAGGATCTCTGAAATAAAGTGGGATCCCACCAGTGCACTGGCTGACGTTTGGTCTCTTCTTCCAAAGCTGATATCAACAACAGACCCAAGGAATTTCACCCCAAATGGGCCTATTTCCCCTTGGAATTCAGTGAGAAAATCTCGCAGTCCCTTTGGTATGTCTTGGCAACCAAGGGCGTTGGATTTTGGAGTCACCCATTGGTGTGTGGTGACTGTGGAGATGGTGAATGGTCAGTGAGGTACATCCTGAGGGCTTTCTCAGATATGACAGTGCAGTAGAAGTTCTCCAGAAATGTAACCTGGAACTTCCTGGTGAGCTTTGGGGGGTTCTATGGAGACAGTGTGTGCCTGGGGCAAGCGGTGACTGTAGCCCCACTAAGTGAGAGATCACCAAAGGTGGAATCACCCAGATGGAAAGTGCTAAATACCAGTATTTGCAAGGAAAAATAGATGGACGTCCCCAACCACACACAGACCAACAGAGAACAGCACCTTTGCAGCCACCACACCAAACACAGAATACACAGCCCCAGGGACCACATAGTGTCCCCATCTGGTTCCTTTCTCAGGCTGATCTGGTGGGAAGGTCATGAATGGTCTGTTCATCCTCTGCCACACTTACCCATGGGCACACACTCCCACAGTCCCTCCAGTGTGGGACTGAGTTTTGGCTCTGCCCAGATGTCCTACCCACTCTTGGAGCTGTTCCCCACTTGGCACCTTCAGCCTTGGGTCTCTCCCCATCCTGGTGTCCTCCTCTTCCAGCCAGCCCCCCTTGCAGCTGGACAGCAAAGCGTGGACATACAGTCACACACACACACTAATGAGCTCACGCAGCTAATAGAGGAGCAGAGTGTACTAAAAGGGCAGGACACACCATGGTGATCAGACCCAGGGTTTGGACAGATCAGCATCAAGCAGCCCCTTCCCAGCTGCAGCTGGCCCCTTGCACCCCTCTTCTCTCCCCATTCACAGGCTTCTTCCTGCCAGTCCACCCGGGTCCCTCCCTTTCCGTGCCCCAGTCCCCTCTCCAATTAACAACTGCCACCAATACTTTTTCTTCAATGGTCCCAGGTTTGTCCCATTTGTACCATCATGTGGTAGTTGGGATGCCACTGCTAAGGTCATCTGGGCCTTCAATGGCATCACTGAGGGGTTCTGCTGGCACTGCTGCCTTGCAAGACTTGATGACCCAGAAGCTCCCCAGTGCTCCCCTCCAGTTCTGCATGCATTATGGCCTCTTCTCATATCTCTGCTCTTCAGCCACTGGTGAGATCCAGTGGGAACATGTAGTGCTGCCAGTACTGCTCGTCCCTTCTCTCACGGTTCTCTGTCACATCCCAGTTTCTCATGCCATGTCCCATATGTTCCCATGTGATATGCAGGTGTCTTCACCCCAGGGTGGGGCCTGACCAGGGCCTGCAGCCTTCACGCCTGATGGTTTTGATGACCTCATGATGCCAGCCTGCTCCTGGCCAATCAGATTGCTGTCATGAGGTGACCTCCAAGCAACAGCCACACTGTTGGTTTTACCCAGCTCCCCCCTCCCTGAGCTGTCATCTGTGTCATGTTGGGGCTTGTGACATGCTTGGTGATGTCACAGCACCTGACTGGTGTGATTCAGTCAGGTTGCAAAAGAAGTGACCTCAAAATCAGCCTCCCAGCTATGACACCTCTCTGGGCACCTCCCTGTTCCTGCAACAGAAGTGAACTCCCAGTCACCTCCCACACACTTATACTTTGTCGTACCTGTTAAACTGCCTTTATCATAACCCATGAATTTTCTCACTTTCATCCCTCTGATTCGTTCCCCCATCTTACTTGGGGAAGTGAGTGAGTGGCTGTGTGGGACTTAGTTGCCAGTTGGAGTTAAACCACAAAAAGTCAAAGTCAGAAGATGTCAAAGCAAAGAGGCAAAGTGAATAAAATGCATGATTTTTACTAGCCAGTTCTGCATGAATCCCAACCTATTTGGGTTACAGGACTGTCTTCCAGTAGAGTCTGCACCATCTAGACCCATGTGGATGGACTGGCACAGTCACCCCCAGCAGGGAGCAATCCCCATCTCTTAGGCTGAGCCACGCAGTCAAGATGCAAACCCCTGCAGCGCCCACTGCTTACAGGCCTCCAGGCAGGGTGTGACTCATTCTGCATCACCCTCCAAGCCTCTTATCAGCTCATTTTGCTTCCACTACCACCCCTGCAATGATCAAGACTGTATGAGCTTTGGTATCGTCCCTATGTTCTGGGGCAAGGTTTCTAAATTCCTCCTTTGCAGCTTCCACTACTGTGATGCCAGTCTACAAGAAGGGTCAGAAGGAGGATCCAGGGAATTACAGGACTGTCAATCTGACCTCGGTGCCAGGGAACCTCATGGAATAGGTCATCCTGAGTGACATCACATGGCACACACAGGACAACCAAGCAATCAGGCCCAGTCAGCATGGGTTTATGAAAGGCAGGTCCTGCTTGACCAGCCTGATCTCCTGTGACAAGGTGACCTGCTTACTTGATGAGGGAGAGGCTGAGGATGCTGTGTACTTAGACTTCAGTAAAGCCTTTGACACCGTATCCCACAGCATCTCCTGGAAAAGCTGCAGGGCACGGCCTGGATGGGTGTATCTGCGACAGATAAAAAACCAGCTGGAGGGCTGGGCCCAAAGAGTTGTGGTGAACAGAGCCAAATCCAGGGCTCAGTATTGGGGCCAATTCTGTTTAATCTCTTTATCAATGATCTGGATGAGGGGATTGAGTGCACCCTCAGTATGTTTGCAGATGACACCATGCTGGGTGTGAGCGTTGATCTGCTGGACGGTAGGAAGGCTCTAAAAAGGGATCTGGACTGGCTGGATGGTTGGGCTGAGGCCAGTTGTCTGAGGTTCAACAAGGCCAATCGCAGGGTCCTGCACTTGGGTCACGACAACCCCAGGCAGCACTACAGGCTCAGGGAAGAGCAGCTGGAAAGCTGCCAGGCAGAAAAGGACCTGGGGGTGTTGACTGACAGCAGCTGAATATGAGCCAGGGTGTGTCCAGGTGGAAAAAAGGCCACCAGCATCCTGGCTTGTATCAGGAATAGTGTGGGCAGCAGGACCAGGGCAGTGATCGTCCCCTGTACTGGCACCGGTGAGGCCACACCTTGAGTCCTGGGGTCAGTTTTGGGCCCCTCACTATAGAAAAGACCTTGAGGTGCTGGAGCGAGCTCAGAGAAGGGCAATGGAGCTGATGAAGACTCTGGAGCACAAGTGTGATGGGAGCGGCTGAGGGACCTGGGGCTGTTCAGCCTGGAGAACAGGAGGCTGAGGGGAGACCTTCTGATCTCTGAACTGCCTGAAAGGAAGCTGGAGCATGGAGGGCATTGGTCTCTTCTCCCTGGTAGCAAGTGATACGACAAGAGGAAAAGGCCTCAAGTTGCACCAGGGGAGGTTTAGAGTGGATATTAGGAAAAAAATTATTCACAGAAAGGGTTGTCGGGCATTGGAAGAGGCTGCCCAGAGAAGTGGGGGAGTCACCATCTCTGGAGGGGTTTAACAGACATACAGATGAGGCTCTTAGGGATATGGGTTAGTGCCAGACTTAGGTTATGGTTGGAATTGATGATCTTGAGGGTCTCTTCCAACCAAAATGATTCTATGAATCTGTGATGGCAGATTTCAACCTTTCATTGCAACAGCTCAGCCTTGCAGCAGCTGTGACCTCCAGGAGGAGATCCCCTGGAGCCGTTCCCATCAGTTCTCGCCAGCTCTTCACACTGCCAGGTTGCCAAGGGACCAATCTCGAGCGCGATAGGAGTTCATGTGTACGGCAGCAGAGCACCAGGGGTTTGTGATCATCACTGGGTATTCCCCAAGGCTTTTAAATTCTGCAGGAATGTAAAGGATTTGGAAACGCCACGGCCCTTCTATTGCAAGTTGGTGGAGGTGTGGGCAGCCGTTTTTCTCTTTGTGTGTTTTTGTGGCCACTGGATGTGAAATCCTGATCCTAAGTAGCTCAGAGCAGATGCCTGAAAGAAGGCGTTTGTTTTTCTGCCAGAAATATGTTTCAGGAATTGCTCTGAGGATTCTTCTCCTCCACCTTCATCTCCACTGCCAGCTCTCCACAGTGACAATCAAGCAAAGTGAATTCAACCCGCAAGGACTAGGAGCAGAGATGAGGCTTATCTCAGAGCAGGAGGGACATTCCCATGAGAGCTGATGAGCGCTACATCAGCAAAACTGAAACTGTTAGAAAACAAGGGACAGCGGTGGAGGCAGAGCCTCCCCTGTCCTGCTGGAATGGCAGGAGAATCCTGTGGCCCTGCCAGCAGGCACGTGCACTCTTGGGTTCTCCTCCTATTGCAGCCAAGGATGTGCTAAGAAAGGATCCTGCAGGCTTTGCAGCTCTTCTGCCATGAGGAGAGCAGAGCAGCTTCAGCTGACATTACAAAAAGGCGGAGAAGCAGAGCTCACCGTGGCGAGATTGGCACTATAGTGATTCTGCTGACTCTTCCACCTCATGGAATCGCATGGGCTGGCAGCTGTGTACACTGTGCTGGGGCCCAGCACCCTGGGCAACATGTAGGTGCCTGGACCTGCAAGAGGAATGGGAAGAGAAGAAACCTCTGGGGCAGAGACAGGCACCCTGCAAAGGCTGCTGTGGCTGTTGCACATCCCCCTGAGATCTGGAGCCTTCACTGAGGCAGTTGATGGCTCTTTATCACCTTTCGTGCCCCACTGTGCCTGTCCCCACATACGCACCAGAGCAGTACCAAGGTGCTGTCAGTCACATCCTCCCCTACCCCATCTGACCAGACTATAAAACGGGTTTCCCACAGAAGACTCCTTTGAGTGGTCTTCTCGGAGGTGCGGGTCAGTGAACTGGAGCCCTTTCCTTAGACTGGTACGCTGTCTAAGGAGACTTCCCGGGATTCGAGAGCGCCTCAGCTCCTCGTTTGGTGAGTGGTTATTTACTGGATAGATCCTTGAATGAGTCCTTGTCTAACCAGGCAAGTGTGAGCCCTCGCCTAACCCAGGCAAGTGGTTATTTCTTGTGGGTTCCCTGGACTCAGAGGCCTCTGGTTTTGTTTCTTGTGACTGAATGCGTGCACGTTGTGCATCCTCATTATTCTTATGTTGTTGTACCACAATAATCCCCTCAACTGATATCTGAACCTGTATTTTATGTTGTTGCAGTGCTAACTAATTGTATAAACCCTGTTTCTAGTCGGTGTATTTGCTACACTTTTCCGGACAGAATAAATTCTGGTTTGAACTTGTTGTCCACCTAAAACTGACTTTGAGGTGCCTCCGTGACACCTGCTCAGAGGAGCAGGAAGGATGTCTGCCCCCTTTCCCAATCCTTCCACCTTCTGCCACGCTGGGGCACTGTTGGCAGCTCCGAAACTGAGCTGTCAGTGCTTCTGTGGGATGAGATGAGTTTGTGCTGGAACTGCAAGAACCAGGAAGAAAAAATCCCCGAGGGGTTCACTGGAACTCCACAGCTCTGGTAAAACCATCCGCCCGCTGTACCCCCATTTCCTCAGAGCCAGCAGCACAGCTTGGGTGGGGGGTAAAGGCACAGATCAGACCTTGGGGCTGAGAGATGAGCACAAGCACCTGCCAAGGCAGCTGCAGCCAACCAGGAGCACTCCCCACTTGCTTCTGCTGCACATGAAGGAAGCTTGTCAGGAAACAGCTGTGTCCTGCAGTGGAGGCTTTGAACTGGCCCTGGTTAACAAGCTGAGCAGCAGATTGTCAGTAGAGGATGTTTGAGCTGCAAGGGTGTGGTGGTATTCTGACATCGAGCCTGTGAGAAACCACAAGAGTCAATGGCGGGGGAACAAGTGTTGGTGGAAAAACAAGAAGCAAGGACTGTACTGATTGATACATTAAGGCCAGAGGGATTGATACAGGACTGATACATCAAGGACAGGGGGTAACTTGTGACAGATCAAAAAATGCTTTTCTGGTAGCAGCTTTGGTAGGAACACAAAATGTATCGCTTATGTAATGCCTAACTTAGCAAATCAGCAATGCTTGAGCAAGCATCCTATCAAGTATAAATACAAGTCTGAATTTGTAATAAATGTCTCTCCCTGCACCTTATCGAGAGTCCATGCCTCATACGCTACGCAAGGGTAGGCATCTCCCCGCAGGGAGGGAGGTCGGTTTTGATGCCCCTGTGCCGGAAGGACATGGACTGCACAGGAGGGCACTTAAGGACGTGTCTGTTGGACTTCTCAGGGCAGTAATTGCCTAGGACAGAGGACAACAGCACAAAAGCAGTGAAGATATGGCCTTTTTTCTCAAGCCAAGGAGGCAATTTCAACAAGAGCTGCTCTCCTTAACAGCTGCAGAAGTGCCAGCTGCTGGAAAACATCTACAGCTCATTGAAGGGGTGAGCTGAGCCTTTTGTACCCATCTCTCTTTTGCATCCATCTACTTTTGTGCCACTGTTGCAGGGAAATGTGAAAACATCCTAGTCTTGTCTGAACAAACAGCTGAAGAAATGTTACTCACTTGGTTCAGGCATGATCTCGAAGTTTATCTCGGGAAGTCCACCCATGGGAGAGGCTGGAGCCACGTACTCCCCATTCCTGGCCATGGAGGCTCCAGGCAATATTGAGGACCTGGCGAGCAGCTGCCTTCTGCAGGAGGTTCTGCCCCTTGACAGGGGTAAGTGGGGGCTTTTGGGGGGTTGTGGTTCAGGTAACCTATGAAGAACAGCACGTGAAAGGCCACCTGCAGGCAACTGCATTTCTAAGCTCCTTTGAAGCTGCAGGAGACTGAGCTGCCGAGCTCACCAAATTCCCATCCTTTTTCCTCCAAGAGTAATAAAGGTGAGCTGTACTGTGCCTTGTAGTAACAAACAGTAAATCTCTAAGCATAAATGCTTCTGCAACTGCATTGCTAAATCTTAAAAAGAAACTGGACTGCCTGACAGTCTGGCTCCAGTGATAATCATAGAGAAATAAAAATTAAAAAACAAACAAACAAACCTCACATGTACTGGGTTTGCGTGGGAAGGTTTTAAGAGCAGGGGGCTTCTCTGAGAAGGGGGAAAAAGGGAAACAGGTTTGTAGCTGATTTTACCACGGGTGAGCTCAACGCACCACTCTGATCCTTGTTTTACCTGTTGTTCCTCGGACTGAGTATTTGGGTCCAGGGGTGGTGAACTGGGCCATGATGGGGCCCCATGGGCCATGAGGTCTCCAAGTCCCCACCCGGGCTCCGTCCATGCTGCGAGATGCTGATAAAGCCTGAGGAAAGAGCAGAAGAGCATCTTGGTACTTTGACCTGTGCCTTAGGAGTTTTCAATCACTGTTCAAATGATTGTGCCGTACACTGATAGAGTGAACTTGCCATCAAACTTGGTTGAGTCGCACTTTTACAACATCATATTAAAACCACTTTTGCTAATATCTTTGACAGGGGTTTTCTGAGCCATCTCAATCGCCCACTGGTGACATCCTGGTCCTGTACCATGCGAGTCCTGTCTCACCAGAGAATACCAATGCTTTCGATAAAAGAACATTTTTCACTATTAGGTGGGTGAGACCCTGGAACAGGTTGCCCAGAGCAGCTGTGGATTCCTCATCAGTGGATTTGCTCAAGGCCTGGGGATGCAAATCCCCTCAGGCACAATGGAGCTCATCCCTGATGCTGAACTAGGGCAGGGAAGGAAGAGTCTCAGGACTTCACCTGTCTCAGCCGCGGCCGTCAAAAGGGATGAGGATGACAATGTCTGCGTCTGCTTTGTCTCTGCGGCACAGAGCGTGGTGAGCAGTGAGGGCAGCCAGAGATCTGGCAAGAGAGGTTGTGGTGTCAGCGGCCAGGGGACCCTGGGGACAGCCTGGGACCGTCATGGAAACGCACTATGACATCAGGAGGCTGTGCTATTGCATCACCCGGCTGATCCAGAGCTGGGGATGTCCAGCCTGCAGGGCCAGACCTTCCTGAGATCTGCTTTCCTGCATCAACCTGTATTTTCAGGGTGCACGTGAGACAGATTTGGAACGTCAGCAGAGAGTGGAGGAGCTTTCCAAAGCACCCGGTTTTTACACTGCCCTTGCGCTCAGTGACGGTGTTGACAAGTGACACAGCGGTCACAGAGCTCCGCTGGGGAGCAGAGGCTTTGCCTGCTGAGGCAAACCAACACTTCCAGATTCACTGCTCTAAGACTGTTAGAGGCGATTTGGGCTTCAATACCAGAACAAAAGCATTTCCATCACAGAACCCCAGCCACCACCTCTGTGATCGTCTTGGCAGAGACCAACGAACACTGTGTTGCAAAACACGTGACGGCTATAAAAAGTGTCCTGTCCTCCCCAAATCATTCTTTCCCTCATACCCTCAGATTACCACAGTAATAATTATATAGCTGCGTGAAGAAAATTAAGTCCCTTTCAGCCAAGCCAGATGTGGACAGGCTGAAGAGGGTCCAGAGAAGGGCCACAGAGATGATCAAAGGACTGGGCAGCCACCATATGAGCAAAGGCTGAGAGAACCGGGCTTGTTCAGCCTGGAGAAAAGGCGGCTCAGGGAGAGCTCAGCACCATGTGCCAGTGTTTCCAGGGTGGCTACAAAGATGGACATGCCCTTTGTACAAGGAGTCCCAGGGAAAAGACAAGGGCTGATGGGTACAAGCTACTCCTGGGGAGATCCTGACTGGACACAAGAAGGAAATTTTTTACCAGGAGAGCCACCAGCAATTGGAATAATCTCCCCAGGGATGTGGTGAATTCCCCAAAATTGGAGACTTTGAAGATTCACCTGGACGGGGCGCTGGGCCAGCTCATCTAGACCAGGCTTGTGCCAGGAAAGGCTGGACCACGTGATCCTTGCCCCTCCATCCTGGGATTCTATGAGAATATCTGCACAGGTGTGTGCGCACATGCGTGTGCGTGTATGTAGGTGTGTTTGTATACATGTATGTGTGTGTGTGCACACGTGTGACTGTATGTGGAACCAGGTCCCAGGAGCTGGGCCAGCACGGTGGTCTGTCACAGGGCATCCCACTGACCGGCATCCACATCTGGGATGGACACATCTGGGACGGACACATCTGGGATGGACACATCTGGGGGTTATGGACTTCTCCAAAACCAGATTTCTCATTGACCCAAAACATGTCAGTGACTCGTTCACCCGAACAAAAGGGATTTGGGGTAGAGAAAACATGGGGTACAACTCCTTTCAAAACACAGCGCCTCCACTCTGACATGATGTCTCCAGACAGATCCTTGTGTCCACCTACAAAGCGAACCCCCACTCCATAAGACACCCAGCTGCCCACAACCCAGCGCTTCTGGACTCTGATTTTCTTCTTTCACCGCCTCCCCAAACCATTCCCTGGTTCCTTTGCCCAGACCCCGGGTACTGGCCCCACGCGTGTGCCGCTGGTGCCGCTCTCACCTCTGCAGCTCCCGCAGCCGCTCCATCTGGTGCTGCTGCTCCAGCGCACTCAGGCGTTGCTGGTGCTGCACCAGCAGCTCTGCCCGCTCCTGCCTCGTGTCCTGCCGCTGCGACAGCAGCCGAGCCGCCCGCTGCTCCTTCTCCCACTGCAGCATCTGCTCCTGCTGCCTGTGGGTCTCCTGCACCTTCACAGAATCACAGAATCACAGAATGTCAGGGATTGGAAGGGACCTCAAAAGCTCATCCAGTCCAATCCCCCCGCCGGAGCAGGAACACCCAGATGAGGTTACACAGGAAGGTGTCCAGATGGGTTTGAATGTCTGCAGAGAAGGAGACTCCACAACCTCCCTGGGCAGCCTGGTCCAGGGCTCTGTTACCCTCACTGAGAAGTTTCTTCTCAAATTTAATTGGAACCTCCTGTGTTCCAGTTTGAACCCATTACCCCTTGTCTTACCACTGGCTGTCACCGAGAAGAGCCTGGCTCCATCCTCCTGACACCTTCACCGAGGTCCTGCCCGGAGAGAGCCCCTGAGGGGTGACGGCACAGAGCTGTTGCTGTCATCACAACACCCGCACGCTGCACCCCAAGTGCGCAGAGGATTTGGGAACAGGACGCTGAGCTCGGGCTGCTCCGCAGTCCCAGCCCTGACCCCTCTGCTGCCGCCCAGTGCTGCCCTGGCTGGGGACGTGCTGGCCACGGCACCGGCGCCTCCTCCCGCTCACCCGCGGGACAGTGCTGGTGACAGCGGACCCCACCCTGGCTCACCCCTGGGGCTCCTCTGCCCCACCAGCCCCAGCCCGCCCGCCCCAGGGATGGATGCGGGAAGCGCCTCACAGCTCCCAGCCCAGCTCCTCCCTGAGCCCGCCCCGACAGCCGCGCTCGGCGAATCCAGGGGCCGAGAGCTTCCCCCCCTGCACCTCCACCGGCTCCCACTGCCCGCCCGGGAGAACCGGGGCTGCTCGGCCCGTCACCCCCCGGCCGTGCCGAACTCCCGCCCGGCCCCGCCGCCGCACGGCGCGGCGCTCAGCCAGCCCGCCGCCCGCATGGAGCGCGCCGCCCTCGGGGAAGGACCCGTTCCCATAGCGACAGGGGCTGCGCCGCGCGGGGCCGGCCCTGGAAAGCCCCGCTGCCATAGCAACGGGGGTGTCTGCTGCGAGGCCTGACTAGAAATGGCCCCAGAGCCGCAGCAGCTCGGGCTCTTCCCTCGCCCCGGGCTGCTCCTGCCCGTGTCGCCCTCGCTCCTCTGTCCCCAGAGCGAATCCCCCTGAAGGGACCAGAGCGGCCCTGCTGTCACTGCGGGGCTGGAGCAGCCTTGCAGCCCCTCTGCAAGTCGTTTGCTTACATCCCCCTAGAGCTGAGCAAAGTTCAGCCCGGTCTGCGCAAAGGGGCATCTCTCGTTAGTGTCTCTTTCTTGCTACTTGGATTCAGACAAAGAGGATCCTCCGGGTTCCCGCCGATTCTCAGTTTGGAGCAACTGCTGAGGAAAACGTGAGGAGGTTGTGTTTCTGCTCCTTAAAATATGTCCCTTTTCCACGAGCCTTCCAGCCTGTCCCTGCCCAAGGGACAGCCCAGCTCAGCACCCGGCCCCGGGCACCACACGCTGGGTCCGCACTCCTGCCCACAGCATCGAACACAACCAGCGCTCGCAGCTGCAACGCTGGTTTGCTCACAAACCCAACACTTGGCACCACATGGGCTGCTGGGAAGAAAACTCCATCCCAGCCACAACCAGAACACGTCTGACATCAGCTCTGTGCCACTCTGTGTTTTATTCATGGCTGTTACAAGCAAAACCGTATGCCAATCTTCATTATCCAATTAGAATTTATTAAGCAAGCACTAAACAGGCAAAACAGTAGTATAAACGAGGATCGCGAATCATGTGCCAATTTTAATTATCCAATTAAAATTTATTAAGCAAGCAGGCAAAACAGCGCTGGTCGGCTGGGGAGTCTCAGCTCCACCAACGGCACGCAACCCACCCTCACCAGAGTCCCTCTTTTATAGTTTTTTTGTCTCCAGGTAGATTTCCAAGTTGATACAGTTTAGCCCGATGTCTTCTGCGGCTCCACGTCTGGTTGCCAGGGGGGGGTCTCCTCAGGCTCTCCGGTGGTCGCGGGACGGAGGCAACATTTTCCCTCCACACCGCAGGCGGCGACCCCACCCCTCCGGACACGCGCAGCTCACCTCACCCACACAACTCCAATACATTTCCCCAGTTGTACTGTTTCATAAATGTTTGCACAAGATAACGTACCGGTTTGATTAACAAATTTACAACTTGGGTTTATTACAATCCCCCCTTTTTATTTTTATCATTTTGTTGATCAAAGCGGATAATAGTTTCTCGGGCTAGAGAAAGGATGGAAGTTTCGTGTTCAACAACTCCGTCTTCCTCTTTCTGCTCATACTGGGGTTTTTTTCAATAACATTAAGTGAGCGGCTTCTAATCAGTTTTTTAGTGGTTCGATAACTCTATTTAATATACAGGGCCCGAAGGTCAGAATTAACACTAATATTATTAAAGGTCCTGCTATAGTAGATAACAAAGTAGTTAACCAGGGGGATTCGGTGAACCAGGATTCGTACCAGCTCCACTTTGCTTCCCTCTCTTTCTTTCGTTTTTCCAAACCCCCCCGTAATTTGGTCATAGTATCTCTTACTACTCCTGTGTGATCTGCGTAAAAGCAACACTCTTCCCCTAGAGCTGCACACAGTCCTCCTTGTTGTAAGAAGAGGAGATCCATTCCTCTTCCATTTTGTAATACTACCTCCGATAATGAAGTTAAAGATTTCTCTAACGCAGTTATTGATTTCTCAATTCTTTCTAAGTCTTCATCGATGGCGGCTCTTAAAGAATTGAAACCCTGTTTTTCTTGAATAAGAGAGGTTATCCCTGTACTTGCTCCTACTGCCCCAATTCCTAACAACGTGGCTATTGTGATAGCTGTGATTGGTTCTCTTTTTATGAGGTAATGTCCAGTATCCCAATGATCACACAGTACACTCTCCTGATGATACAATATTCTCGGGATAATGGTAACTAGTATACAATACTCCCGTGAGTCATTGAACATACTTAGAGATATACTCGGGGTGAGTCCCGTTTCAGAACATATCCATCTAGCCCCACCTGGGGAAATAATCCATGTTTCGGTTCTATTTATTTCCAGTTGGATAGTACTACAGAGCGATTGCTTAGATTTTGGTACTTTACCTATACAAGCTCCTACTCCGGTGACATGTTGCATGGTTATTCCCACTGACAGTGGGAGGAAGAATCACTACTTATGTTATAGGTGCTGTTAACCCCTATGGCTTCATAAAAAGGAGGTTTGGTATCATAACACGGCCAACAATTAGTAGTTACATTAGGATTAGTTTCATTTAATGTGCTATAAGCTGCTTGCATGACTGTCCATAGGGGATTTTCATTCACTGTTTCTCTCATGGGCAGTAAGGTACTAGTCATGATCAAGGAATTGCTAGTAGTCAAAGTTGTTTGCTCCAAAGGGTATGGCTTTTTTTAGTCCTTTAACTACTATATTGGGACCTATTGCTTGAGGAGTGGGTCTCGCTACTTACTTCTTTATAAAAATAAGACCTCCCCCATCTGTCCCGGGTTCCCAGTACCTTACTCCCCAAGTTTTTCCTATTTGCCGGGCGGGGTCTGTGGGATTGGATATATTAATGTATAAATGCTTACAATTCCCAGGTAATATCGCTCCACCGTTGGAGTCTCGCTTAGGAGGAATACATCCATAGGGTCCCCACCCCACAGACAGGACTTTGTCTCTTCCTCCCCCTGGGGGCCAATCTGATGCTACCGTCTCGCATCCCCAATAGGCACAATAATATGAGTTGGGATGGTTACAGTACCCTTTCCCAGGGTTAGAGCTAGGGCAAAAGTAAAAGCCCTTAAAGTCTAGACATGGTTTTATGGGTACCAGTTGGCAAAGAGTCGTCTTAAAGCTGGGGCTTCCCACTACAGTTTTCTGGGCAATAATTTGTTGGTCTTCCCACCTAATTAAGCTCCATTTATAAGGTTGGTGGGGGGTTTCTCTTCCTTGGGCTGACCCTGATACCATTTATAATAGACCTATTATCCAAATGCTTAGATTTAGGGTTGAGAAGAGTGGTGTGACTTTTCTATTGCCATTAGCATTCCAGGCGTTCTGACAATCTCTTAGAATTTTACATTTGTTTTTAGAGAGGGCTAGGAGGTTCCGGGGAAGTTTTGAGATGGTTTGTTTTGGGAGTTGTAAGTCAAGGAGTCTCATGAGCCCTTCCTGGAGGTGGTTCATTAACCCCAGTCCCCACAGTAGTATGCCTCTGCCTTTTTCCTTGCCTACTCTGTTGCCTAGAGCAGCGAGGTGTACCATCTTCTTGGCAGCAGTCGTATTCTTCAGGGGAACCTCCTTTATTTTAATTGGCCTTGACTTACACACACCCTTATTTTTTTATCTTTCAGTTCCCAACCTCCCAAGCTCCACACCTCACTCTAGCTACTGCTTTTCAGCAAAGTACGTGTATGGTCTTAGCTTTTATCAGACAAAGCTCGTCTGTTTGGAAACTATACTTTCCAGGATTTATACCTCTTTTTTTTTTTTTTTCTTTTTTTTTTTTTGTGTGAAATTATCCCACCACTCTTCAGAATCCTTTATCAGTTTTCTAGTTGCTACCCCCCCGACTCGCAGTGCTCAGTTAGTTAGTTTCCTCCCATTATTGTAACACTTATGACAAATACCGCTAGGAGGACTCCCATAGAGACAATGGACCCACCACTTTTCTTTACAATTTCTACACTTATACAAATAAAAGGATAACAAATACAGCTTAGGTTGTTACAAAAGATAATTTCACTCATCCGTCGTTTTCCTCCAAAAGGTAATTTTCAGATTGTCCGGATTCTTGGTCGCTTCCCAGTGAGGATTCCGAATTGGTCCTTTAATTCGATCAGCGTGAGTCCACCCCCTTTCAGCGGACCAGACTGCAGTATCTGTGGTAAGCAAGACAAGAAAAGGCCCCTCCCAGCGGGGGTTAGAGAAGATTCTTTCCAAGTTTTAATTAATACTTTATCTCCCTGTTTAATTTTATGTGTTGCAATGTGTAGTGGCGGTCTTTGTACTATCAGTCCTTTTTGTATTAATTCCCGCCTTCTCTTCATAAGTTCCACAATATATTCCTGCAATACTTTTTCTCTACCTTCGGGTGTTCGATAGGTGTTTCTAGGTCATACGGCATTCCATATAACATCTCAAAAGGGGAAATTCCAGTGTCTGTTCTGGGTTGTGTTCTCACATTTAATAGGGCCAAAGGTAGACATTTTACCCAACTCATTTTTGTTTTGATTATTAATTTGGTTAACTGTCTCTTAATTTCGCCATTCATTCTTTCTACCCTCTCTGAGCTTTGAGGATGCCATGGTGTATGATATTCCCACTTAGTTCCTAAGGGACCTAGAATCTCCTTAATAACTTTCGAAATGAAATGGGGCCCCCTGTCAGAGTCAATTACTGCTATGTTTCCGTACCGTGGTATAATATTTTCTAATAATGTTTTGGTCACAGTTTTTGCTGTGGCTCGAGCTACTGGGAAGGCTTCTACAAAATGAGTCAAGTGGTCCACCAGAACTAGAAGGTATTTATATCTCCCAGCTTTTGGAAGCTCAGTAAAATCAATCTGTATTTTCTCAAAGGGTCTTTTTGCTCACTCACGCCCTCCATGTACTCTTTCTCTAAGTTGTTGCTTATTCACTTTCTGGCATGTAAGGCACTCTCCAACAATTTTCTTAGCTATATCATATATTCCTATACACATATATTTAGCCCCAAATTGGTCCACTAATGCCTGTACCCCCCAGTGGGTTTGCCAGTGAAATTCCCTCATTATTCTCCATGCAGCACCCTTCGGGAGAACTTCCCTTCCATCTGATAACAACCATTTTCCTTCCTTTTCAGTGACCCCTAATTGCTTGAGTTTTTCTTTTTCTTGGATGTTAAAGCTCATGGTATGATTTACTTTAATTTGCATTTGTTCTGCCTCTTTTAGTAATAGTAAAACGGCTTTCTTTGCTTCTTCACCTGCTATGTTGTTTCCCTTTATTCGAAGCGACACCCCCTTTTGGTGACCCCTTATGTGTACTACCGCAATTTGTTTAGGTCCTCTCAGAGCCTCTAGGGTCTGCCTGATCAATGCTTCATGTATGAGTCCTTTCCCTTGGGAGTTCACTAAACCTCGTTCCTCCCAGATTTTTCCAAACATATGAACCACTCCATAGGCATATTTGGAATTGGTAAAGACAGTTCCTATTTTATCTTTTAGTATTTGTAAAGCTCGCGATACAGCACATAGTTCACAAGCCTGAGCAAACCAGGTCACATTAAGAGGACCTGATTCCCTTACTTTTAGGGTCTTGCCATCTATTATAGCGTATCCTGATTTTCGCTTCCCATCTACTATTCGGGATGACCCATCTACAAATAGTTTTTCCCCATCTTGCAGTTCCTCTTCCTCTAAATCTTCTCTAATTTTGGTTTGATATTCTATTAATTGTACACAATTATGGGTTAGGTTTTCACTCGGTTCACCATACAGGAATTGGGCCGGGTTTTGCAAACTTGTAGTCTCGAGTTCTAACTTGGGGGAATGTATAAGGATGCCCTCATATTTCAGTAGTCTTGCATCCGTAATCCACTTGTCTGCTTTTTGTTGCAAGACCCCCCGTATATTATGGGGCATATATACTTTCAGTTCTCCTCCCAAAGTTATTTTTCTAGCTTCTTCAACTAAGAGAGCCGTGGCTACTATAGCTTGCAAGCAAGTGGGCCATCCCCTGCTAACTGGATCTAGTAGTTTCGACAGATAGCCTATAGGTTTCTTCCTTCCTGCCCAATCCTGAGTTAATATACCAAATGCTGTTCCCCCTTCAGTATTTACAAATAGATAGAAAGGCCTTTTGATATCAGGTAGACTTAATACTGGAGCATTCACCAGATCAGTTTCTAAGTTTTGCTCATCGTCTGGGCTCCATTTCATTACCCCTTCTCCCACTAACTTTTGATACAAAACCTTCACTTTGTTACTATAGTCCTCGATCCAGTGTCTGCAATAACCTACGAGTCCTAATAACTGTCTTTCTTGTCTTTCATTTTTAGGCATTTGGAGCGAGAGGATACCCTTCACTCGCTCAGGATCTAATTTTTTTGTCCCTTTGCTTAACCTATGTCCTAGATATTTTACTTCTTCTTCCGTAAATTGCAACTTGGATTTTGAAACTTTTAATCCCTTGAGATTCAAAAAGTTCAATAACCTAATACTCTCATTTCGGACTGCTTCTTGACTTTCCCCTGCTAACAACAAGTCATCTACCTACTGTACTAAGGTTACCTCTGGATCTGATTCGAAAGCCTCTAACACTTGCTCTAAAGCCTGCCCAAACAAGTTCGGTGATTCTGTGAATCCCTGTGGGAGTACCGTCCACCTTAGTTGCTGCTTATGATGGGTGTCAGGATTCTCCCATTCAAAAGCAAAATAATCTCTACATTCTTCCTTTAAAGGGCAAGCCCAAAATGCATCTTTTAAATCTATCACGCTATACCATTTTGAGTTGGGAGATAGCTGACTTAATAATACATAGGGGTTAGCTACAACAGGGAATCGGGTAAGGGTTCTTTTATTTACTTCTCTCAGGTCCTGTACCAATTGGTATGACCCGTCTGGCTTTTTAACGGGTAGAATAGGGGTGTTATGGGGTAACATGCAAGGTTCTAATAACCCCTGTCACAACAACCTTTCGATTATTGGTTGCAATCCGTTTCTGCCTTCTTGTGACATAGGATATTGCTTAACTCTAATTGGAATTTCCGGATTTTTAATAGTGACCTCGAAAGGGGCAATGTCTAATCGTCCCACTGACTCCGGAACATACCAAACCTCAGGATTAATTTTAGTTTCATCTTCCGTGGTCAAAACACACAATTTTACCGCTATTTCTTTTTCCTTTATTTCTAAATTAATTCCTAATTCGATCATTAGATCTCTTCCAAGCAAATTGTATTCTGCCTCAGGCACTAATAAAAAGGATCCTACTCCAAATCGAGATGGAGTTTATATTTCTACCCCCTTTATTATTGGAACTTGGAAGGGTTCTCCTTTTGCTCCTATTACTTGTAATTTCTCCGAGGATGGTTGACATCCTCGGGGCACCCTTTGGACAGTGGATCTTTCTGCCCCAGAGTCCACAAGGAACTCTCTCTCTTGACGCTGGGGACCTAGTTTTAATTTTGTCAAGGGCTCTTTTTTCTTAGTAGTCCCCAGCAAGTAGAGCCCCTGACCCCCCTAATCTTCTTTAAACATTTGCTCATCTCGCATATGCTCTCTACAATTTCTCCTCATGTGCCCCTTCTTTTGACAGTAAAAGCACTCGAGCTGTCTTAAATCTCTTCTGC
This sequence comes from Caloenas nicobarica, assembly GCF_036013445.1. Lineage (NCBI taxonomy): Eukaryota > Metazoa > Chordata > Aves > Columbiformes > Columbidae > Caloenas > Caloenas nicobarica. The sequence goes on from NC_088258.1 coordinate 19,731,644, forward strand.
CGCCCTGGTCCCTCTGGGGTCTTTCTTGTGTTCTTTCCCTCCGCCCCTGGGCACCACATCCCCCCATGTGGGGCAGTGCACCCCCCTGCCCCTCCCGGACAGCTGCCACCAAAAACCTGGCTTGTCTCTTCTGAGTTTCTTCTTCCCTCCTCACGTACTCCTTCTGAGCTTCCCTTAACAATTCATCTAACCCTCGTTCTTGCCAGTCTTCTAGCTTTTCCAATTTCTTTCTTACATCTATCCATGATTTTGCTACAAACTGCGTTTTTAACAAGGCTTGCCCTACCTGAGAAGCAGGATCTAGCCCCGAGTAAAGCTGCAGGTTTTTTCGTAACCTTTCTAACCACTCAGTAGGGGTTTCATCTTTCTTTTGGTGTTCTCTAAATGCTTTATTAATATTCTGTCCTCGGGGGACAGATTCCTTGATGCCCTGGACAATCATAGTCCGCAAGTCGGCCACATGGGCTCTGTGTTCGACATTTTGGTTATCCCAATTGGGTTGCTGTAGCGGCCACTTCATGTCTGCGCCTGGACCATGCTGGTGCTGCTGATCCCAAACTCTCATCCCTGCTCTTCGAATCATCTCCCTTTCTTCCACTGTAAAGAGTATGCTTAAAATTGCCTGCAATGTATACACCTGCAGGTGTATACATTAGGACCTAAAAATTGATCCAACCTTTCAGATACTCCTAGAGGATCCTCTAACAGGTTCCCCATCTCTTTCTTAAATTCTCTTACGTCCTCTGAGTTCAGGGGTACTGACACAAACCCCGTGCCAGGCTGTGGACCTCCCATAGCTATTTCCCTTAAAGGATATAGCCCTCTTTCTGACTGTTCTTTTTTCCTAGCCTGACTCCTTGTGATTCTCTGTGTCTCCTCAGGGGAACTAGGAGGGTCTAATTCTGGGTCTGGTGCTGTCGGGGAAGAGGAAGAGGACGGGATCGGATCTGGCATAGGTACAGGAGGAACATAAGGGGGAGGCGAGAAACAGGAAGTTCCTCAGGGGTTTTATTCTTTTTCTTGAATTTGCTTTGACTTAAAGCAAACACATGGATTTTGGTGTCTGCCTTTATCCATAAACTGGCATATTCGCTTTCTTCTAGACTGAAGGGTTCCTTAGAATTCACATATATATTTAAAGCTTGACCTATCCAATCCTCAAATGACCCAAACCCAGGCCAAAATACGCGATCCTTTCTTATCTGTTTACCACCCCACACCTGCATACAATAGTGTGCCATCTTTTCCCTACTTTTACCTTGCCTAAATGGCCACTCATCCCAATGGGCAATCATTAATCCCAAGGGGGAATCCTGCGGGATATCGCGCAACCCTATCTTGGGACCCCCTCCCATGGAGTCAGGCGGCTTGCTTTTTTTTTTTTTCTTTTTTTATTCCGAAGTGCCTTCTCACACACACACACGCGCACCCCTCGTTCATGGCTCATGCCCTCGCGGGTAATGAGAACCGCACTACAAGAGGGTCCGCACTCACTTCGCCCCTCTCGGGAGCGTCTCATTCATGCGCGCTTCGGGAGACCCACCCCGACCGAACGGAATCACCTTTTATACTCACTCTTCCCAGAGTCTTCGTTCGGCTCTTCGTGCACAGAAATTACGGGGTACTGCAGTAATCTTTTGCCTGTTTACCAAATTTAGGGTTCGGAAGTAAAGGTCTCGGAAAGGATATCTTCGACTCCGGGGCCATCCAAGGATGTGGTGCCCCGCTGGGGTCTCAGAACCCAAGCCAAGGAGCCTTTATCTGAGTCACGGCACCAAAATTGTTATAAACGAGGATCGCGAATCATATGCCAATCTCAATTATCATTAATCCAATTAGAATTTATTAAGCATGCAGTAAACAGGCAAAACAGCGCTGGGCGGCCGGGGCGTCTCAGCTCTACCAACAGCATGCAACCCGCCCTCACAGAGTCCCTCCTTTTATAGATTCCTTGTATCCAGGTAGATTTCAAGCTGATACTGTCTTCTGCGGCTGCACGTCTGGTTGCCGGGGGGGGGGTCTCCTCAGGCTCTCCGGTGGTCGTGGGATGGAGGCAACATTTTCCCTCCACACCGCAGGCGGTGACCCCACCCCTCCGGACACGCGCAGCTCACCTCACCCACACAACTCCAATACATTTCCCCAGTTGTACTGTTGCATAAATGTTTGCACCAGATAACGTACCGGTTTGATTAACAAATTTACAACATGGGTTTATTACACCTTGTTCCACCCCATTCACGTCAGGCTCAGGTCCCACATGATCCAATACGTCCTCACCAACCGCCGCTCCCCTTCCCGCCCGTTGATGCCACACACAGACAGTTGCCCTGAGTCCATGGGCCGCCCCTGTGAAACGTCCATAAAATGTCACAGCTCCCCGTTGAGGTCATGGAGTCCGTGGCTTTGGGCTCCGTCTGTTCCGTGGCCACTCCGGACAGCACAGGTGTCCGTTCCGTGGGGTCACGGGCACCAAACCCAGCTCGGGTGGGAAACAAGAGGGTTCCCACGTGTTCAGGGCCCAAAGCGCCATCTGTAGCATCTGCCCGTCCTTTTGAGTGCCCAGAGCCTCCTTCTCGGGGCCCAAATCCTCACGTTTAGGGTCCCAACGTGTCTTTTATCACTCAAGGCCTTTGTTCAGGGCCCACAGTTTCATTTTGAGGTGGAGCTCGTTGCCTGGCAACAACCAGCCAGAAGTTGGTGGGGAGTCAGTGGACCCAGGACAGCCAATGGCATTTGAGGAGGCGGGGCAAGTCATGTGATTGATATGTAAGCAGCCAATCAAGCTTTGAGGCCTGCAGGAAAGGTGGAGAGAGTTGAACAAACTGGGCAGCGTTCAGGGGCGGGCTGTGCTGGCTGCACCAATCACACCTGGCGGGAGTGCAGCTCATGGATGATTGACATGCGGTCTGCCCAATCACTTGATGGGCGGGCCAATGGAAATCCCAGACAGCCAATCAGAGGAAACATCAGTGCAGGGGAGGAGACTGACAGCCCTCCCGCCCAATGGCAGTGCAGCCCAAGCTGAGGAGGCGGTGGCTCTGCGGGCGGCCAGGCTGAGCTTTGCCGTGGTGCCCCTGGAGCTGCTGAAGGCTGAGCAGCCCCCGGGCCAGCCCTGGGGCCCTTTTTCCTCCAGCTGGGGCCCTGGGGATGTTGTTGCTGCATCTGGACTCCACGGTCTCTTCCAACCAATATCTGTATTTCTGATCATTAAGTGGTACTTCTAATCATTAAGAAATCACGGGATCTGTATAGCTTAGGAAAATCTAGGAGCGTAGCAAATTTTTTTCAGACTATCCAACCACAATGTTCTTTGTATAAGCAGAACTTGTACCAGAGGTAACTTTGTGCTTAGTAATTGCACCCTATTGTTAGAATTGTCCCAGATTTACGGCATATTCTTCTGAAACAAGACTTATTCTTTAGAAATAGAACCTGGAGCAGGATGCTGATGTAATAATTAACCAATTAACCAATGTTACTTAGTGTTGCTTAACGGACGAGCTTGTGTGAACAGATATTTACTGCATTTGTTCAAAGAGCTGCAAATGTGGAGAGTTCAGTGATGAAGATGAGAGACGGCCCCTGAGGAGGAAGAAACGGCCCCCAAAAGGGCCGTAACGCCCACAGAAAGGTGTTAGACGGCAGCAGAGACCGGAGAATATGCACATGTTTAATTAACTGCATATTTATATAATTAATTCTTGGAATAGGTGTGTGATATGTTAATGGTTTCTAAGAACTGTAACACATCTGTAATTTTTCTGTCAATATGAGACAAGTAAGAACAATCAGTCAGCGACGCGCTCAGGGAGAAGCATCCTGGTCCCAGTGCCGAATGTAAGGAAGGCTACTTTTAAAAACCTTAAAAAGTGGTTTTAAGAGATTATTAATTTACCATTTTGACAGGATCACAACCAAAATGATTCTGTCTGGCTCAGGTGTGCATGGGCTGCTCTGGACTTGTTCTCCTGGGCGGGGGAAAGGGGCAGGGGGGCACTTGTTGGCTTTGGAGAGGAGCTGCTGCGGCTGGAGCTGGAAAGAGCAGGAGAAGGTGAAGCAGCTGGAGGATGAAGTGCAGGGGATCCCCACAGCTGCTGCTCCAGCTGCACAAGAGGCAGCTGCCCCTGTGGGTGAGGAAGGGTCCCTGTGAGCAGCCTCAGCAGAGCAGATCACAAACGTGCCCTGCAGGTCTGTGTGAGTGAGGAAAATTCCAGTGCGGCCAGGTAGCGTGTGTGTGTGTCTGGGAAGCCTCGTGCTGTGAGAGCTGTGAGACACCCATGTGTTCTCTGTGGTGGAGGACGGGCGAGAGACTGGAGCTACAGCAGAGGAAGTGAGGAAAGGACAGACAGACACAGACAGGAGGGCCTGAGCTCCACAACTTGCCTGGCCGTGCAGAGAGCAGGAGCTCTGGTGGGTCCTGGCCCTTGGGGTCATGTCACCTCTTCTGTGTCCCAGTCCTTCCCTGCGCCCGCCCCTTTCCTCCTGCTCCCTCTCCCTCTTTCTGCCTCTCTTCCTCTTTCCCGGCTGATTCTTTCTGCATCTCTGTCCACATCCCTGTCCCTTTTTCCCTCTTGCTGTTCTTGTGTCCTTTTTTTATTTTCTGTCTGTCTTTCCTGTCCCCAGTCCTGCCCTTTCGCACTATATCCCCCTGTCCAGCTTGCGGCCCCTTCTTTCCTCATTCTCTTACTCTATTTTTCCTCTCTCCATCTCTTTGCCCTGCTGCCCACCATAGCTGGTTTTTTCCTTCACTGCTGTCCTGCCTCCTGTTCCTTTGCTGTCCCTGTTCCCTGTTCTGTCACTCTGTCCCAGTCCCAGTGTATTTTAAAAATTTTTTTCATTTCATTTTCTTCTTTCTACCGCTTTGTCCTGCTCCCTGCCCCTGTCTTTGTCTCTCCTTCCCTTTGTTCTGCTGCCCATCTCATTTTCCCTTCTTGCTCCAGCTCTCTGTTCTGCTCCCTGCCCCTCTCATTCCCCCTCTGTTTCTCTACCCTTCTCCCCGTCTGTCCTCCACTCTTGTTTTCTGTCCTGCTCCCTCTGTAGTTTTTCCACTCTCTCTGTCACTCTCTCCTGCTCCCTGTCACTTTAATTTCTCACTCCATCTCTGTCCTACAACTCGAAGCTGTTTTTTGGTCTCCATCTCTGTCCTGCTACCCAGCCCAGGCTTTTTTACCTCTGTCTGTGCCTGGCTGCCTGTCTCTTACTTTTACCCATCTACCCGTTTGTGCTGCCTCCCTGACCCATTTTCCTGCTCCATGTCTTTGTGTTTCTCTGACAATCCATCTCCTGCTTCATTTCCTTCTCTGTTTCTCTCCCATGAACTTCCTATCAATATTCTCTTCTCTTCTCTTCTCTTCTCTTCTCTTCTCTTCTCTTCTCTTCTCTTCTCTTCTCTTCTCTTCTCTTCTCTTCTCTTCTCTTCTCTTCTTCTTCCTCTCTTCTTCTCTCCTCGCCTCTCCTCTCTTTTCTCCTCTTTCAGCACAGTCAGTCAAATAACGAAGACACTGTTTGCCTGAAAGGAAAGGAGGGTTTCAGTTTCAAAAACAAGTTCAACAACACATAACATAATGAATACAAGTGTTGCTTATGTTGGAGTTTATTTTATCTTATTTTGTTGTTAATTTATTAATTTTCTTGATTTGATGTTATTTCATGTTATGTTTCTTCGTGTCATTTTTTTTCCCTTTGTGACTCTGTTTCAGAACCCAGGCTCACAAGCATTAGCTCAAGCCCAAGTGTAGCCAGGAGTAGGCTGATGCATTCTTCAGTTTAGCATGAGAAAACATCCCTTGCAGGTTGGCAAAGGCAAGTCCCAGAGCTGCAGAGAGCAGCAGCAGGAATAGAGGCCAAGCTGTCCGCGGTTCCTGCAGAGGGAGAACCTTGACAAGGAGTTGTGGGACTGACCATGCACAAAAAAGGAGGAAGAAGAAGAAGAAGAAGAAGAAGAGGTGAGTGGTCCCGTGGCATTTTTTCCAAAGCGTGACACGTAGCGATGACGAGCAGACTTTTTGCCTTCCACAACTTGTTTGGCTGCTGTGCTTCTTGGCCAGGGATGCATGAGAAGCACTCTGGTCCCTGCCAGGCGCTTGTATTGCCCGCAGGGAGAGCTGAGAAGTGGCAGCTGCGGCTTCCAGCGTGGTGGAGCATGAGCAGCAGGCTCCCAGGCCAAATGCCCAAAGAAACGGTGGCAAGGGACCTTGCTGAGAAGTGCAGAGGAAGGCAAAAAGCCTCCGGGGACCAGTGCCAATGTGCCCCGGGGGAAAAAATTCCTTGCTGAGCCCAGTGCTGGCCATGGGCTGTTCCCTGAGCATGTGAGCCAGACCTGGCTCCTTGTCCCACAGGCAGCTCACGCTTGCCAGGAGCTGCCCAAGCCCTATCCTCCCTTGAGCTGGAGCTATGTCGCGGACTTGCCAGAGTGCCCAACTGCCTCTGAGCTGATGGACCTTGTGGGCAAGAATCCTTGCTGTCCCTGTGTAGGACACCAGTGGGTGTTCCAAAGCACTGCAAGCCCTTGCAAGCCCTTGCAAGGCCTTGCAAGCCCTCGACATCCTATCTCTTAGGGCTCCTGAGCGTTGCTCTGTAGGAGATGAGAATGGTGAGCTCTGCAGTGCTCCTCAAGAAGGAATTGCCTTGGTCTTGCCACTGCTATCCAGTTGAAAAGGATTTGCATCCATGAGCCGAGCTTGGAAGGTGGCCCTGCCAGCAGATTTTCTTGCAGCGGAGAACCTCCAGCAGCCTCATGCAAGGTTTTCTTCCCTCAGCCCCTGGCCTGTGATTCCAGCAGCTTCTCAAGTGCTTCCTGTCAGCTGTGTTGGGGCTGCCCCCTGGCCAGCTCTGGCAGTGGACACGGGAGGCTGCTCCTCTGGATCCTGCGTGGGGCCTGGTGACCGCTGCGTTGCCGGGTGCTGGCATTGTGACATGGGGGTGACACAGCCGCATATGTGCAGCCCTTTGGAGGAAGCCTTTGGGGTGCTGGCTCCAAATCAGTCCCTGTACCTACAAAATAGGGGAGTAAGCAACCTAATAGTGTCCCTTTTTTTGCAAAAAGACAGTGTGGATTTGTTGCCAGTGCAGCCTTCGTTCCAGTAGCAATACTGCCTGTGGTATCATGTATGGAGGCCTCAGGGCTCGCTCAGGGCTTGTCACGCAGAACTGCAGGCCTGACAGAGCAGAACTGCTCTCCCCTCCTCTCCTCTCCTCTCCCCTCCTCTCCCCTCCTCTCCCCTCCTCTCCTCTCCTCTCCTCTCCTCTCCTCTCCTCTCCTCTCCTCTCCTCTCCTCTCCGCTCCTCTCCGCTCCTCTCCTCTCCTCTCCTCTCTTCTCCTCTCCTCTCCTCTCCTCTCCTGTCAGCCAGTCCAATATCAAAGAGACTGTTAGCCTGAAAGGACAGAGGGGTTTCATTTCCAAAATCAATTTCAAGGACACATAACACAATGAATTTTATTTTCTTTTGTTGTTAATGTATTAATTTTCTTGATTTTATGTTATTTCATGTTATGTTTCTTCGTGTCGTTTTTTTTCCCTTTGTGACTGTTTCAGAACCCAGGCTCACAAGCATTAGCTCAAGCCCAAGTGTAGCCAGGAGTAGGCTGATGCATTCTTCAGTTTAGCATGAGAAAACATCCCTTGCAGGCTGGCAAAGGCAAGTCCCAGAGCTGCAGAGAGCAGCATCAGGAATAGAGGCCAAGCTGTCCGCGGTTCCTGCAGAGGGAGAACCTTGACAAGGAGTTGTGGGACTGACCATGCACAAAAGAGGAAGAAGAAGAAGAAGAAGAAGAGGTGAGTGGTCCCGTGGCATCTTTTCGAAAGCGTGACACGTAGCGATGACGAGCAGACTTTTTGCCTTCCACAAATTGTTTGGCTGCTGTGCTTCTTGGGCAGGGATGCATGAGAAGCGCTCTGGTCCCTGCCAGGCGTTTGTATTGCCCGCAGGGAGAGCTGAGAAGTGGCAGCTGTGGCTTCCAGCGTGGTGGAGCATGAGCAGCAGGCTCCCAGGCCAAATGGCCCAAAGAAACGGTGGCAAGGGGCCGTGCTGAGAAGTGCAGAGGAAGGCAAAAAGCCTCCGGGGACCAGTGCCAATGTGCCCCGGGGGAAAAAATTCCTTGCTGAGCCCAGTGCTGGCCATGGGCTGTTCCCTGAGCATGTGAGCCAGACGTGGCTCCTTGTCCCACAGGCAGCTCACGCTTCCCAGGAGCTGCCCAAGCCCTATCCTCCCTTGAGCTGGAGCTATCTGGCGGACTTGCCAGAGTGCCCAACTGCCTCTGAGCTGATGGACCTTGTGGGCAAGAATCCTTGCTGTCCCTGTGTAGGACACCAGTGGGTGTTCCAAAGCACTGCAAGCCCTTGCAAGCCCTTGCAAGGCCTTGCAAGCCCTCGACATCCTATCTCTTAGGGCTCCTGAGCGTTGCTCTGTAGGAGATGAGGATGGTGAGCTCTGCAGTGCTCCTCAAGAAGGAATTGCCTTGGTCTTGCCACTGCTATCCAGTTGAAAAGGATTTGCATCCATGAGCCGAGCTTGGAAGGTGGCCCTGCCAGCAGATTGTCTTGCAGCGGAGAACCTCCAGCAGCCTCATGCAAGGTTTTTTTCCCTCAGGCCCTGGCCTGTGATTGCATCAGCTCCTCAAGTGCTTCCTGTCAGCTGTGTTGGGGCTGCCCCCTGGCCAGCTCTGGCAGTGGACACGGGAGGCTGCTCCTCTGGATCCTGCGTGGGGCCTGGTGACCGCTGCGTTGCCGGGTGCTGGCATTGTGACATGGGGGTGACACAGCCGCATATGTGCAGCCCTTTGGAGGAAGCCTTTGGGGTGCTGGCTCCGAATCAGTCCCTGTAGCTACAAACCAGGGGAGTAAGCAACCTAATAGTGTCCCTTTTTTTGCAAAAAGACAGTGTGGATTTGTTGCCAGTGCAGCCTTCGTTCCAGTAGCAATACTGCCTGTGGTATCATGTATGGAGGCCTCAGGGCTCACTCAGGGCTTGTCACGCAGAACTGCAGGCCTGACAGAGCAGAACTGCTCTCCTCTCCTCTCCTCTCCTCTCCTCTCCTCTCCTCTCCTCTCCTCTCCTCTCCTCTCCTCTCCTCTCCTCTCCTCTCCTCTCCTCTCCTCTCCTCTCCTCTCCTGTCCGCCAGTCCATTATCAAAGAGACTGTTTGCCTGAAAGGACAGACGAGTTTCAGTTCCAAAATCTATGTCAAGGACACAGAACACAATGAATTTTATTTTCTTTTGTTGTTAATTTATTAATTTTCTTGATTTGATGTTATTTCATGTTATGTTTCTTCGTGTCATTTTTTTTCCCTTTGTGACTCTGTTTCAGAACCCAGGCTCACAAGCATTAGCTCAAGCCCAAGCGTAGCCAGGAGTAGGCTGAGGCATTCTTCAGTTTAGCCTGAGAAAAGATCCCTTGCAGGCTGGCAAAGGCAAGTCCCAGAGCTGCAGAGAGCAGCAGCAGGAATAGAGGCCAAGCTGTCCGCAGGTCCTGCAGAGGGAGAACCTTGACAAGGAGTTGTGGGACTGACCATGCACAAAAGAGGAAGAAGAAGAAGAAGAAGAGGTGAGTGGTCCCGTGGCATCTTTTCCAAAGCGTGACACGTAGCGATGACGAGCAGACTTTTTGCCTTCCGCAACTTGTTTGGCTGCTGTGCTTCTTGGGCAGGGATGCATGAGAAGCGCTCTGGTCCCTGCCAGGCGCTTGTATTGCCCGCAGGGAGAGCTGAGAAGTGGCAGCTGCGGCTTCCAGCATGGTGGAGCATGAGCAGCAGGCTCCCAGGCCAAATGGCCCAAAGAAACGGTGGCAAGGGGCCGTGCTGAGAAGTGCAGAGGAAGGCAAAAAGCCTCCGGGGACCAGTGCCAATGTGCCCCGGGGGAAAAAATTCCTTGCTGAGCCCAGTGCTGGCCATGGGCTGTTCCCTGAGCATGTGAGCCAGACGTGGCTCCTTGTCCCACAGGCAGCTCATGCTTCCCAGGAGCTGCCCAAGCCCTATCCTGCCTTGAGCTGGAGCTATCTGGCGGACTTGCCAGAGTGCCCAAGTGCCTCTGAGCTGATGGAGCTTGTGGGCAAGAATCCTTGCTGTCCCTGTGTAGGACACCAGTGGGTGTTCCAAAGCACTGCAAGCCCTTGCAAGGCCTTGCAAGCCCTCGACATCCTATCTCTTAGGGCTCCTGAGCGTTGCTCTGTAGGAGATGAGGATGGTGAGCTCTGCAGTGCTCCTCAAGAAGGAATTGCCTTGGTCTTGCCACTGCTATCCAGTTGAAAAGGATTTGCATCCATGAGCCGAGCTTGGGAGGTGGCCCTGCCAGCAGATTGTCTTGCAGCGGAGAACCTCCAGCAGCCTCATGCAAGGTTTTCTTCCCTCAGGCCCTGGCCTGTGATTCCAGCAGCTCCTCAAGTGCTTCCTGTCAGATGTGCTGGGGCTGCCCCCGGGCCAGCTCTGGCAGTGGACACGGGAGGCTGCTCCTCTGGATCCTGCGTGGGGCCTGGTGACCGCTGCGTTGCCGAGTGCTGGCATTGTGACATGGGGGTGACACAGCCGCATATGTGCAGCCCTTTGGAGGAAGCCTTTGGGGTGCTGGCTCCAAATCAGTCCCTGTAGCTACATAATAGGGGAGTAGGCAACCGAATAGTGTCCCTTTTTTGCAAAAAGACAGTGTGGATTTGTTGCCAGTGCAGCCTTCCTTCCCGTAGCAATACTGCCTGTGGTATCATGTATGGAGGCCTCAGGGCTCGCTCAGGGCTTGTCACGCAGAACTGCAGGCCTGACAGAGCAGAACTGCTCTCCTCTCCTCTCCTGTCCTCTCCTCTCCTCTCCTCTCCTCTCCTCTCCTCTCCTCTCCTCTTCTCTTCTCTTCTCTCCTGTCCGCCAGTCCAATATCTAAGAGACTGTTTGCCTGAAAGGACAGAGGGTTTTCAGTTCCAAAATCAATTTCAAGGACACCAAGCTCAAGATCAGTGCATCCTGATGTGCAGGAAGTCAAAGAGGCGAGCCAGGAGACCTGCGTGGTTAAACAGGGAACTGCTGGGCAAACTCAAGTGGAAGAGGAGGCTTTACAAATCATGGAAAGAGGGGCTGGCCACTTGGGAAGAATATAAGGCTGTTGTCAGAGGATGTAGGGAGGCAACTAGGAAAGCTAAGGCCTCCTTAGAGTTAAACCTGGCGAGAGGGGTCAAGGACAACAGGAAGAGCTTCTTCAAATACATGGCAGATAAAACTAATACCAGAGGCAATGTAGGCCCACTGATGAACGGGGTGGGTGCCCTGGTGACAGAAGATACAGAGAAGGCAGAATTACTGAATGCCTTCTTTCTCTCTGTCTACTCTGCCGGAGGCTGTCCTGAGGAGCTCCGTACCCCTGAGGCCCCAGAGGAAGGCAGGAAAATGGAGGAGTTTGCCTCTGTTGATGAGGACTGGGTTAGGGACCAGTTAAGCAATCTGGACACCCATAAATCCATGGGTCCAGATGGGATGCACCCGCGGGTGCTGAGGGGGCTGGCTGAAGTCATTGCTGGACCACTCTCCATCATCTTTGCCAAGTCTTGGGAAACGGGAGAGGTGCCTGAGGACTGGAGGAAAGCAAATGTCACTCCGGTCTTCAAAAAGGGCAAGAAGGAGGACCCGGGCAACTATAGACCGGTCAGCCTCACCTCCATCCCTGGGAAAGTGATGGAACACCTTATCCTTGGTGCCATCTTAAGACATATCAAGGATAAGAGGGTCATCAGGGACAGTCAACATGGCTTCACCAAGGGGAAGTCGTGTTTGACCAACCTCATAGCCTTTTATGAAGACGTAACAAGGTGGATTGACGATGGCAGAGCAGTGGATGTGGTCTACCTTGACTTCAGCAAAGCATTTGACACCGTCTCCCACAGCATCCTCACGGCAAAACTGAGGAAGTGTGGACTGGATGATCGGGTAGTGAGGTGGACTGCAAACTGGCTGAAGGAGAGAAGCCAGAGAGTCGTGGTCAATGGGGCGGAGTCTGGTTGGAGGCCTGTATCTGGTGGAGTGCCTCAAGGGTGAGTTCTTGGACCAATACTGTTCAATATATTCATCAATGACTTGGATGAGGGAATTGAGTGCACTATCAGCAAGTTTGCTGACGACACCAAGCTGGGAGGAGTGGCTGACACAGCAGAGGGCTGTGCTGCCATCCAGCGAGATCTGGATAGGCTAGAGAGTTGGGCGGGGAAAAATTTAATGAAATATAACAAGGGGAAATGTAGAGTCTTGCATCTGGGCAGGAACAACCCCAGGTTCCAGTACAGGTTGGGGAATGACCTATTAGAGAGCAGTGTAGGGGAAAGGGACCTGGGGGTCCTGGTGGACAGCAGGATGACCATGAGCCAGCACTGTGCCCTTGTGGCCAAGAAGGCCAATGGCATCCTGGGGTGTATAAGAAGGGGGGTGGTTAGTAGGTCGAGAGGGGTTCTCCTTCCCCTCTACTCTACCCTGGTGAGACCTCATCTGGAATATTGTGTCCAGTTCTGGGCCCCTCAGTTCAAGAAGGACAGGGAACTGCTGGAGAGAGTCCAGCACAGGGCCACGAAGATGATTAAGGGAGTGGAGCATCTCCCTTATGAGGAAAGGCTGAGGGAGCTGGGTCTCTTTAGCTTGGAGAAGAGGAGGCTGAGGGGTGACCTCATCAATGTTTATAAATATATAAAGGGTGGGTGTCACGAGGATGGAGCCAGGCTCTTCTCGGTGACAACCAACAGTAAGACAAGGGGTAATGGGTTCAAGCTGGAACACAAGAGGTTCCACTTAAATGTGAGAAGAAACTTCTTCTCAGTGAGGGTGACGGAACACTGGAACAGGCTGCCCAGGGAGGTTGTGGATTCTCCTTCTCTGGAGACATTCAAAACCCGCCTGGACGCCTTCCTGTGTAACCTCACCTAGGTGTTCCTCCTCTGGCAGGGGGATTGGACTAGATGATCTTTCGAGGTCCCTTCCAATTCCTAACATTCTGTGATTCTGTGATTCTGTGACACATAACACAATGAATTTTATTTTATTTTGTTGTTAATTTATTAATTTTCTTGGTTTTATGTTAATTCATGTTATGTTTCTTCGTGTCATTTTTTTTCCCTTTGTGACTCTGTTTCAGAACCCAGGCTCACAAGCATTAGCTCAAGCCCAAGTGTAGCCAGGAGTAGGCTGAGGCATTCTTCAGTTTAGCATGAGAAAACATCCCTTGCAGGCTGGCAAAGGCAAGTCCCAGAGCTGCAGAGAGCAGCATCAGGAATAGAGGCCAAGCTGTCCGCGGTTCCTGCAGAGGGAGAACCTTGACAAGGAGTTGTGGGACTGACCATGCACAAAAGAGGAGGAAGAAGAAGAAGAAGAAGAAGAAGAAGAAGAAGAAGAAGAAGAAGAGGAAGAAGAGGAAGAAGAGGTGAGTGGTACCGTGGCATCTCTTCCAACGCGTGACACGTAGCGATGACGAGCAGACTTTTTGCCTTCCACAACTTGTTTGGCTGCTGTGCTTCTTGGGCAGGGATGCATGAGAAGCGCTCTGGTCCCTGCCAGGCGCTTGTGTTAGCTGCAGGGAGAGCTGAGAAGTGACAGCTGCGGCTGCCAGCATGGTGGAGCATGAGCAGCCGGCTCCCAGGCCAAATGGCCCAAAGAAATGGTGGCAAGGGGCCGTGCTGAGAACTGCAGAGGAAGGCAAAAAACCGCCGGGGACCAGTGCCAATGTTCCCCGGGGGAAAAAATTCCTTGCTGAGCCCAGTGCTGGCCATGGGCTGTTCCCTGAGCATGTGAGCCAGACGTGGCTCCTTGTCCCACAGGCAGCTCACGCTTCCCAGGAGCTGCCCAAGCCCTATCCTCCCTTGAGCTGGAGCTATCTGGCGGACTTGCCAGAGTGCCCAACTGCCTCTGAGCTGATGGACCTTGTGGGCAAGAATCCTTGCTGTCCCTGTGTAGGACACCAGTGGGTGTTCCAAAGCACTGCAAGCCCTTGCAAGCCCTTGCAAGGCCTTGCAAGCCCTCGACATCCTATCTCTTAGGGCTCCTGAGCGTTGCTCTGTAGGAGATGAGGATGGTGAGCTCTGCAGTGCTCCTCAAGAAGGAATTGCCTTGGTCTTGCCACTGCTATCCAGTTGAAAAGGATTTGCATCCATGAGCCGAGCTTGGAAGGTGGCCCTGCCAGCAGATTGTCTTGCAGCGGAGAACCTCCAGCAGCCTCATGCAAGGTTTTTTTCCCTCAGGCCCTGGCCTGTGATTGCATCAGCTCCTCAAGTGCTTCCTGTCAGCTGTGTTGGGGCTGCCCCCTGGCCAGCTCTGGCAGTGGACACGGGAGGCTGCTCCTCTGGATCCTGCGTGGGGCCTGGTGACCGCTGCGTTGCCGGGTGCTGGCATTGTGACATGGGGGTGACACAGCCGCATATGTGCAGCCCTTTGGAGGAAGCCTTTGGGGTGCTGGCTCCGAATCAGTCCCTGTAGCTACAAACCAGGGGAGTAAGCAACCTAATAGTGTCCCTTTTTTTGCAAAAAGACAGTGTGGATTTGTTGCCAGTGCAGCCTTCGTTCCAGTAGCAATACTGCCTGTGGTATCATGTATGGAGGCCTCAGGGCTCACTCAGGGCTTGTCACGCAGAACTGCAGGCCTGACAGAGCAGAACTGCTCTCCTCTCCTCTCCTCTCCTCTCCTCTCCTCTCCTCTCCTCTCCTCTCCTCTCCTCTCCTCTCCTCTCCTCTCCTCTCCTGTCCGCCAGTCCATTATCAAAGAGACTGTTTGCCTGAAAGGACAGACGAGTTTCAGTTCCAAAATCTATGTCAAGGACACAGAACACAATGAATTTTATTTTCTTTTGTTGTTAATTTATTAATTTTCTTGATTTGATGTTATTTCATGTTATGTTTCTTCGTGTCATTTTTTTTCCCTTTGTGACTCTGTTTCAGAACCCAGGCTCACAAGCATTAGCTCAAGCCCAAGCGTAGCCAGGAGTAGGCTGAGGCATTCTTCAGTTTAGCCTGAGAAAAGATCCCTTGCAGGCTGGCAAAGGCAAGTCCCAGAGCTGCAGAGAGCAGCAGCAGGAATAGAGGCCAAGCTGTCCGCAGGTCCTGCAGAGGGAGAACCTTGACAAGGAGTTGTGGGACTGACCATGCACAAAAGAGGAAGAAGAAGAAGAAGAAGAGGTGAGTGGTCCCGTGGCATCTTTTCCAAAGCGTGACACGTAGCGATGACGAGCAGACTTTTTGCCTTCCGCAACTTGTTTGGCTGCTGTGCTTCTTGGGCAGGGATGCATGAGAAGCGCTCTGGTCCCTGCCAGGCGCTTGTATTGCCCGCAGGGAGAGCTGAGAAGTGGCAGCTGCGGCTTCCAGCATGGTGGAGCATGAGCAGCAGGCTCCCAGGCCAAATGGCCCAAAGAAACGGTGGCAAGGGGCCGTGCTGAGAAGTGCAGAGGAAGGCAAAAAGCCTCCGGGGACCAGTGCCAATGTGCCCCGGGGGAAAAAATTCCTTGCTGAGCCCAGTGCTGGCCATGGGCTGTTCCCTGAGCATGTGAGCCAGACGTGGCTCCTTGTCCCACAGGCAGCTCATGCTTCCCAGGAGCTGCCCAAGCCCTATCCTGCCTTGAGCTGGAGCTATCTGGCGGACTTGCCAGAGTGCCCAAGTGCCTCTGAGCTGATGGAGCTTGTGGGCAAGAATCCTTGCTGTCCCTGTGTAGGACACCAGTGGGTGTTCCAAAGCACTGCAAGCCCTTGCAAGGCCTTGCAAGCCCTCGACATCCTATCTCTTAGGGCTCCTGAGCGTTGCTCTGTAGGAGATGAGGATGGTGAGCTCTGCAGTGCTCCTCAAGAAGGAATTGCCTTGGTCTTGCCACTGCTATCCAGTTGAAAAGGATTTGCATCCATGAGCCGAGCTTGGGAGGTGGCCCTGCCAGCAGATTGTCTTGCAGCGGAGAACCTCCAGCAGCCTCATGCAAGGTTTTCTTCCCTCAGCCCCTGGCCTGTGATTCCAGCAGCTCCTCAAGTGCTTCCTGTCAGATGTGCTGGGGCTGCCCCCGGGCCAGCTCTGGCAGTGGACACGGGAGGCTGCTCCTCTGGATCCTGCGTGGGGCCTGGTGACCGCTGCGTTGCCGAGTGCTGGCATTGTGACATGGGGGTGACACAGCCGCATATGTACAGCCCTTTGGAGGAAGCCTTTGGGGTGCTGGCTCCAAATCAGTCCCTGTAGCTACATAATAGGGGAGTAGGCAACCGAATAGTGTCCCTTTTTTGCAAAAAGACAGTGTGGATTTGTTGCCAGTGCAGCCTTCCTTCCCGTAGCAATACTGCCTGTGGTATCATGTATGGAGGCCTCAGGGCTCGCTCAGGGCTTGTCACGCAGAACTGCAGGCCTGACAGAGCAGAACTGCTCTCCTCTCCTCTCCTGTCCTCTCCTCTCCTCTCCTCTCCTCTCCTCTCCTCTCCTCTCCTCTCCTCTCCTCTTCTCTTCTCTTCTCTCCTGTCCGCCAGTCCAATATCTAAGAGACTGTTTGCCTGAAAGGACAGAGGGTTTTCAGTTCCAAAATCAATTTCAAGGACACCAAGCTCAAGATCAGTGCATCCTGATGTGCAGGAAGTCAAAGAGGCGAGCCAGGAGACCTGCGTGGTTAAACAGGGAACTGCTGGGCAAACTCAAGTGGAAGAGGAGGCTTTACAAATCATGGAAGGAGGGGCTGGCCACTTGGGAAGAATATAAGGCTGTTGTCAGAGGATGTAGGGAGGCAACTAGGAAAGCTAAGGCCTCCTTAGAGTTAAACCTGGCGAGAGGGGTCAAGGACAACAGGAAGAGCTTCTTCAAATACATGGCAGATAAAACTAATACCAGAGGCAATGTAGGCCCACTGATGAACGGGGTGGGTGCCCTGGTGACAGAAGATACAGAGAAGGCAGAATTACTGAATGCCTTCTTTCTCTCTGTCTACTCTGCCGGAGGCTGTCCTGAGGAGCTCCGTACCCCTGAGGCCCCAGAGGAAGGCAGGAAAATGGAGGAGTTTGCCTCTGTTGATGAGGACTGGGTTAGGGACCAGTTAAGCAATCTGGACACCCATAAATCCATGGGTCCAGATGGGATGCACCCGCGGGTGCTGAGGGGGCTGGCTGAAGTCATTGCTGGACCACTCTCCATCATCTTTGCCAAGTCTTGGGAAACGGGAGAGGTGCCTGAGGACTGGAGGAAAGCAAATGTCACTCTGGTCTTCAAAAAGGGCAAGAAGGAGGACCCGGGCAACTATAGACCGGTCAGCCTCACCTCCATCCCTGGGAAAGTGATGGAACACCTTATCCTTGGTGCCATCTTAAGACATATCAAGGATAAGAGGGTCATCAGGGACAGTCAACATGGCTTCACCAAGGGGAAGTCGTGTTTGACCAACCTCATAGCCTTTTATGAAGACGTAACAAGGTGGATTGACGATGGCAGAGCAGTGGATGTGGTCTACCTTGACTTCAGCAAAGCATTTGACACCGTCTCCCACAGCATCCTCACGGCAAAACTGAGGAAGTGTGGACTGGATGATCGGGTAGTGAGGTGGACTGCAAACTGGCTGAAGGAGAGAAGCCAGAGAGTCGTGGTCAATGGGGCGGAGTCTGGTTGGAGGCCTGTATCTGGTGGAGTGCCTCAAGGGTGAGTTCTTGGACCAATACTGTTCAATATATTCATCAATGACTTGGATGAGGGAATTGAGTGCACTATCAGCAAGTTTGCTGACGACACCAAGCTGGGAGGAGTGGCTGACACAGCAGAGGGCTGTGCTGCCATCCAGCGAGATCTGGATAGGCTAGAGAGTTGGGCGGGGAAAAATTTAATGAAATATAACAAGGGGAAATGTAGAGTCTTGCATCTGGGCAGGAACAACCCCAGGTTCCAGTACAGGTTGGGGAATGACCTATTAGAGAGCAGTGTAGGGGAAAGGGACCTGGGGGTCCTGGTGGACAGCAGGATGACCATGAGCCAGCACTGTGCCCTTGTGGCCAAGAAGGCCAATGGCATCCTGGGGTGTATAAGAAGGGGGGTGGTTAGTAGGTCGAGAGGGGTTCTCCTTCCCCTCTACTCTACCCTGGTGAGACCTCATCTGGAATATTGTGTCCAGTTCTGGGCCCCTCAGTTCAAGAAGGACAGGGAACTGCTGGAGAGAGTCCAGCACAGGGCCACGAAGATGATTAAGGGAGTGGAGCATCTCCCTTATGAGGAAAGGCTGAGGGAGCTGGGTCTCTTTAGCTTGGAGAAGAGGAGGCTGAGGGGTGACCTCATCAATGTTTATAAATATATAAAGGGTGGGTGTCACGAGGATGGAGCCAGGCTCTTCTCGGTGACAACCAACAGTAAGACAAGGGGTAATGGGTTCAAGCTGGAACACAAGAGGTTCCACTTAAATGTGAGAAGAAACTTCTTCTCAGTGAGGGTGACGGAACACTGGAACAGGCTGCCCAGGGAGGTTGTGGATTCTCCTTCTCTGGAGACATTCAAAACCCGCCTGGACGCCTTCCTGTGTAACCTCACCTAGGTGTTCCTCCTCTGGCAGGGGGATTGGACTAGATGATCTTTCGAGGTCCCTTCCAATTCCTAACATTCTGTGATTCTGTGATTCTGTGACACATAACACAATGAATTTTATTTTATTTTGTTGTTAATTTATTAATTTTCTTGGTTTTATGTTAATTCATGTTATGTTTCTTGGTGTCATTTTTTTTCCCTTTGTGACTCTGTTTCAGAACCCAGGCTCACAAGCATTAGCTCAAGCCCAAGTGTAGCCAGGAGTAGGCTGAGGCATTCTTCAGTTTAGCATGAGAAAACATCCCTTGCAGGCTGGCAAAGGCAAGTCCCAGAGCTGCAGAGAGCAGCATCAGGAATAGAGGCCAAGCTGTCCGCGGTTCCTGCAGAGGGAGAACCTTGACAAGGAGTTGTGGGACTGACCATGCACAAAAGAGGAGGAAGAAGAAGAAGAAGAAGAAGAAGAAGAAGAAGAAGAAGAAGAAGAGGAAGAAGAGGAAGAAGAGGTGAGTGGTACCGTGGCATCTCTTCCAACGCGTGACACGTAGCGATGACGAGCAGACTTTTTGCCTTCCACAACTTGTTTGGCTGCTGTGCTTCTTGGGCAGGGATGCATGAGAAGCGCTCTGGTCCCTGCCAGGCGCTTGTGTTAGCTGCAGGGAGAGCTGAGAAGTGACAGCTGCGGCTGCCAGCATGGTGGAGCATGAGCAGCCGGCTCCCAGGCCAAATGGCCCAAAGAAATGGTGGCAAGGGGCCGTGCTGAGAACTGCAGAGGAAGGCAAAAAACCGCCGGGGACCAGTGCCAATGTTCCCCGGGGGAAAAAGTTCCTTGCTGAGCCCAGTGCTGGCCATGGGCTGTTCCCTGAGCATGTGAGCCAGACCTGGCTCCTTGTCCCACAGGCTGCTCATGCTTCGCAGGAGCTGCCCAAGCCCTATCCTCCCTTGAGCTGGAGCTATCTGGCGGACTTGCCAGAGTGCCCAAGTGCCTCTGAGCTGATAGACCTTGTGGGCAAGAATCCTTGCTGTCCCTGTGTAGGACACCAGTGGGTGTTCCAAAGCACTGCAAGCCCTTGCAAGTCCTTGCAAGCCCTCGACATCCTATCTCTTATGGCTCCTGAGCGTTGCTCTGTAGGAGATGAGGATGGTGAGCTGTGCAGTGCTCCTCAAGAAGGAATTGCCTTGGTCTTGCCACTGCTATCCAGTTGAAAAGGATTTGCACCCGTGAGCCGAGCTTGGAAGGTGGCCCTGCCAGCAGATTGTCTTGCAGCGGAGAACCTCCAGCAGCCTCATGCAAGGTTTTCTTCCCTCAGCCCCTGGCCTGTGATTCCAGCAGCTCCTCAAGTGCTTCCTGTGAGATGTGCTGGGGCTGCCCCCGGGCCAGCTCTGGCAGTGGACACGGGAGGCTGCTCCTCTGGATCCTGCGTGGGGCCTGGTGACCGCTGCGTTGCCGGGTGCCGGCATTGTGACATGGGGGTGACACAGCCGCCTATGTGCAGCCCTTTGGAGGAAGCCTTTGGGGTGCTGGCTCCAAATCAGTCCCTGTACCTACAAAATAGGGGAGTAAGCAACCTAATAGAGTCCCTTTTTTGCAAAAAGACAGTGTGGATTTGTTGCCAGTGCAGCCTTCCTTCCAGTAGCAATACTGCCTGTAGTATCATGTATGGAGGCCTCAGGGCTCGCTCAGGGCTTGTCACGCAGAACTGCAGGCCTGACGGAGCAGAACTGCTCTCCTCTCCTCTCCTCTCCTCTCCTCTCCTCTCCTCTCCTCTCCTCTCCTCTCCTCTCCTCTCCTCTCCTCTCCTCTCCTTTCCTCTCCTCTCCTCTCCTCTCCTTTCCTCTCCTCTCCTCTCCTCTCCTCTCCTCTCCTGTCCGCCAGTCCAATATCTAAGAGACTGTTTGCCTGAAAGGACAGAGGGTTTTCAGTTCCAAAATCAATGTCAAGGACACATAACACAATGAATTTTATTTTATTTTGTTGTTAATTTATGAATTTTCTTGATTTTATGTTAATTCATGTTATGTTATTTCATGTCATTTTTTTTCCCTTTGTGACTCTGTTTCAGAACCCAGGCTCACAAGCATTAGCTCAAGCCCAAGTGTAGCCAGGAGTAGGCTGAGGCATTCTTCAGTTTAGCAGGAGAAAAGATCCCTTGCAGGCTGGCAAAGGCAAGTCCCAGAGCTGCAGAGAGCAGCAGCAGGAATAGAGGCCAAGCTGTCCGCGGTTCCTGCAGAGGGAGAACCTTGACAAGGAGTTGTGGGACTGACCATGCACAAAAGAGGAAGAAGGAGAAGAAGAAGAAGAAGAAGAAGAAGAGGAAGAAGAGGAAGAAGAGGTGAGTGGTACCATGGCATCTCTTCCAACGCGTGACACGTAGCGATGACGAGCAGACCTTTTGCCTTCCACAACTTGTTTGGCTGCTGTGCTTCTTGGGCAGGGATGCATGAGAAGCGCTCTGGTCCCTGCCAGGCGCTTGTGTTAGCTGCAGGGAGAGCTGAAAAGTGGCAGCTGCGGCTGCCAGCATGGTGGAGCATGAGCAGCCGGCTCCCAGGCCAAATGGCCCAAAGAAATGGTGGCAAGGGGCCGTGCTGAGAACTGCAGAGGAAGGCAAAAAACCGCCGGGGACCAGTGCCAATGTGCCCCAGGGGAAAAAGTTCCTTGCTGAGCCCAGTGCTGGCCATGGGCTGTTCCCTGAGCATGTGAGCCAGACCTGGCTCCTTGTCCCACAGGCTGCTCATGCTTCGCAGGAGCTGCCCAAGCCCTATCCTCCCTTGAGCTGGAGCTATCTGGCGGACTTGCCAGAGTGCCCAAGTGCCTCTGAGCTGATAGACCTTGTGGGCAAGAATCCTTGCTGTCCCTGTGTAGGACACCAGTGGGTGTTCCAAAGCACTGCAAGCCCTTGCAAGGCCTTGCAAGCCCTCGACATCCTATCTCTTATGGCTCCTGAGCGTTGCTCTGTAGGAGATGAGGATGGTGAGCTGTGCAGTGCTCCTCAAGAAGGAATTGCCTTGGTCTTGCCACTGCTATCCAGTTGAAAAGGATTTGCATCCGTGAGCCGAGCTTGGAAGGTGGCCCTGCCAGCAGATTGTCTTGCAGCGGAGAACCTCCAGCAGCCTCATGCAAGGTTTTCTTCCCTCAGCCCCTGGCCTGTGATTCCAGCAGCTCCTCAAGTGCTTCCTGTGAGATGTGCTGGGGCTGCCCCCGGGCCAGCTCTGGCAGTGGACACGGGAGGCTGCTCCTCTGGATCCTGCGTGGGGCCTGGTGACCACTGCGTTGCCGGGTGCCGGCATTGTGACATGGGGGTGACACAGCCGCCTATGTGCAGCCCTTTGGAGGAAGCCTTTGGGGTGCTGGCTCCAAATCAGTCCCTGTACCTACAAAATAGGGGAGTAAGCAACCTAATAGAGTCCCTTTTTTGCAAAAAGACAGTGTGGATTTGTTGCCAGTGCAGCCTTCCTTCCAGTAGCAATACTGCCTGTAGTATCATGTATGGAGGCCTCAGGGCTCGCTCAGGGCTTGTCACGCAGAACTGCAGGCCTGACGGAGCAGAACTGCTCTCCTCTCCTCTCCTCTCCTCTCCTCTCCTCTCCTCTCCTCTCCTCTCCTCTCCTCTCCTCTCCTTTCCTCTCCTCTCCTCTCCTCTCCTTTCCTCTCCTCTCGTCTCCTCTCCTCTCCTCTCCTCTCCTCTCCTCTCCTCTTCTCTTCTCTCCTGTCCGCCAGTCCAATATCTAAGAGACTGTTTGCCTGAAAGGACAGAGGGTTTTCAGTTCCAAAATCAATGTCAAGGACACATAACACAATGAATTTTATTTTATTTTGTTGTTAATTTATGAATTTTCTTGATTTTATGTTAATTCATGTGTTGTTATTTCATGTCATTTTTTTTCCCTTTGTGACTCTGTTTCAGAACCCAGGCTCACAAGCATTAGCTCAAGCCCAAGTGTAGCCAGGAGTAGGCTGAGGCATTCTTCAGTTTAGCAGGAGAAAAGATCCCTTGCAGGCTGGCAAAGGCAAGTCCCAGAGCTGCAGAGAGCAGCAGCAGGAATAGAGGCCAAGCTGTCCGCGGTTCCTGCAGAGGGAGAACCTTGACAAGGAGTTGTGGGACTGACCATGCACAAAAGAGGAAGAAGAAGAAGAAGAAGAAGAAGAAGAAGAAGAAGAAGAAGAAGAGGAAGAAGAGGTGAGTGGTACCGTGGCATCTCTTCCAAAACGTGACATGTAGCGATGACGAGCAGACTTTTTGCCTTCCACAACTTGTTTGGCTGCTGTGCTTCTTGGGCAGGGAGGCATGAGAAGCGCTCTGGTCCCTGCCAGGCGCTTGTGTTAGCTGCAGGGAGAGCTGAGAAGTGGCAGCTGCGGCTGCCAGCATGGTGGAGCATGAGCAGCCGGCTCCCAGGCCAAATGGCCCAAAGAAATGGTGGCAAGGGGCCGTGCTGAGAACTGCAGAGGAAGGCAAAAAACCGCCGGGGACCAGTGCCAATGTGCCCCAGGGGAAAAAGTTCCTTGCTGAGCCCAGTGCTGGCCATGGGCTGTTCCCTGAGCATGTGAGCCAGACCTGGCTCCTTGTCCCACAGGCTGCTCATGCTTGCCAGGAGCTGCCCAAGCCCTATCCTCCCTTGAGCTGGAGCTATCTGGCGGACTTGCCAGAGTGCCCAAGTGCCTCTGAGCTGATAGACCTTGTGGGCAAGAATCCTTGCTGTCCCTGTGTAGGACACCAGTGGGTGTTCCAAAGCACTGCAAGCCCTTGCAAGCCCTTGCAAGCCCTCGACATCCTATCTCTTACGGCTCCTGAGCGTTGCTCTGTAGGAGATGAGGATGGTGAGCTGTGCAGTGCTCCTCAAGAAGGAATTGCCTTGGTCTTGCCACTGCTATCCAGTTGAAAAGGATTTGCATCCATGAGCCGAGCTTGGAAGGTGGCCCTGCCAGCAGACTGTCTTGCAGCGGAGAACCTCCAGCAGCCTCATGCAAGGTTTTCTTCCCTCAGCCCCTGGCCTGTGATTCCAGCAGCTCCTCAAGTGCTTCCTGTCAGATGTGTTGGGGCTGCCCCCGGGCCAGCTCTGGCAGTGGACACGGGAGGCTGCTCCTCTGGATCCTGCGTGGGGCCTGGTGACCACTGCGTTGCCGGGTGCTGGCATTGTGACATGGGGGTGACACAGCCGCATATGTGCAGCCCTTTGGAGGAAGCCTTTGGGGTGCTGGCTCCAAATCAGTCCCTGTACCTACAAAATAGGGGAGTAAGCAACCTAATAGAGTCCCTTTTTTGCAAAAAGACAGTGTGGATTTGTTGCCAGTGCAGCCTTCCTTCCAGTAGCAATACTGCCTGTAGTATCATGTATGGAGGCCTCAGGGCTCGCTCAGGGCTTGTCACGCAGAACTGCAGGCCTGACAGAGCAGAACTGCTCTCCTCTCCTCTCCTCTCCTCTCCTCTCCTCTCCTCTCCTCTCCTCTCCTCTCCTCTCCTCTCCTCTCCTCTCCTCTCCTCTCCTCTCCTCTCCTCTCCTCTCCTCTCCTCTTCTCTTCTCTCCTCTCCTCTCCTCTCCTCTCCTCTCCTCTTCTCTTCTCTCCTGTCCGCCAGTCCAATATCTAAGAGACTGTTTGCCTGAAAGGACAGAGGGTTTTCAGTTCCAAAATCAATGTCAAGGACACATAACACAATGAATTTTATTTTATTTTGTTGTTAATTTATTAATTTTCTTGATTTTATGTTAATTCATGTGTTGTTATTTCATGTCATTTTTTTTCCCTTTGTGACTCTGTTTCAGAACCCAGGCTCACAAGCATTAGCTCAAGCCCAAGTGTAGCCAGGAGTAGGCTGAGGCATTCTTCAGTTTAGCAGGAGAAAAGATCCCTTGCAGGCTGGCAAAGGCAAGTCCCAGAGCTGCAGAGAGCAGCAGCAGGAATAGAGGCCAAGCTGTCCGTGGTTCCTGCAGAGGGAGAACCTTGACAAGGAGTTGTGGGACTGACCATGCACAAAAGAGGAAGAAGAAGAAGAAGAAGAAGAAGAAGAAGAGGAAGAAGAGGAAGAAGAGGTGAGTGGTACCGTGGCATCTCTTCCAAAGCGTGACATGTAGCGATGACGAGCAGACTTTTTGCCTTCCACAACTTGTTTGGCTGCTGTGCTTCTTGGGCAGGGAGGCATGAGAAGCGCTCTGGTCCCTGCCAGGCGCTTGTGTTAGCTGCAGGGAGAGCTGAGAAGTGGCAGCTGCGGCTGCCAGCATGGTGGAGCATGAGCAGCCGGCTCCCAGGCCAAATGGCCCAAAGAAATGGTGGCAAGGGGCCGTGCTGAGAACTGCAGAGGAAGGCAAAAAACCGCCGGGGACCAGTGCCAATGTGCCCCAGGGGAAAAAGTTCCTTGCTGAGCCCAGTGCTGGCCATGGGCTGTTCCCTGAGCATGTGAGCCAGACCTGGCTCCTTGTCCCACAGGCTGCTCATGCTTCGCAGGAGCTGCCCAAGCCCTATCCTCCCTTGAGCTGGAGCTATCTGGCAGACTTGCCAGAGTGCCCAAGTGCCTCTGAGCTGATAGACCTTGTGGGCAAGAATCCTTGCTGTCCCTGTGTAGGACACCAGTGGGTGTTCCAAAGCACTGCAAGCCCTTGCAAGCCCTTGCAAGCCCTCGACATCCTATCTCTTACGGCTCCTGAGCGTTGCTCTGTAGGAGATGAGGATGGTGAGCTGTGCAGTGCTCCTCAAGAAGGAATTGCCTTGGTCTTGCCACTGCTATCCAGTTGAAAAGGATTTGCATCCATGAGCCGAGCTTGGAAGGTGGCCCTGCCAGCAGATTGTCTTGCAGTGGAGAACCTCCAGCAGCCTCATGCAAGGTTTTCTTCCCTCAGCCCCTGGCCTGTGATTGCAGCAGCTCCTCAAGTGCTTCCTGTCAGATGTGTTGGGGCTGCCCCCGGGCCAGCTCTGGCAGTGGACACGGGAGGCTGCTCCTCTGGATCCTGCGTGGGGCCTGGTGACCACTGCGTTGCCGGGTGCTGGCATTGTGACATGGGGGTGACACAGCCGCATATGTGCAGCCCTTTGGAGGAAGCCTTTGGGGTGCTGGCTCCAAATCAGTCCCTGTACCTACAAAATAGGGGAGTAAGCAACCTAATAGAGTCCCTTTTTTGCAAAAAGACAGTGTGGATTTGTTGCCAGTGCAGCCTTCCTTCCAGTAGCAATACTGCCTGTAGTATCATGTATGGAGGCCTCAGGGCTCGCTCAGGGCTTGTCACGCAGAACTGCAGGCCTGACAGAGCAGAACTGCTCTCCTCTCCTCTCCTCTCCTCTCCTGTCCTCTCCTCTCCTCTTCTCTCCTGTCCACCAGTCCAATATCTAAGAGACTGTTTGCCTGAAAGGACAGAGGGTTTTCAGTTCCAAAATCAATGTCAAGGACACATAACACAATGAATTTTATTTTATTTTGTTGTTAATTTATGAATTTTCTTGATTTTATGTTAATTCATGTTATGTTATTTCATGTCATTTTTTTTCCCTTTGTGACTCTGTTTCAGAACCCAGGCTCACAAGCATTAGCTCAAGCCCAAGTGTAGCCAGGAGTAGGCTGAGGCATTCTTCAGTTTAGCAGGAGAAAAGATCCCTTGCAGGCTGGCAAAGGCAAGTCCCAGAGCTGCAGAGAGCAGCAGCAGGAATAGAGGCCAAGCTGTCCGTGGTTCCTGCAGAGGGAGAACCTTGACAAGGAGTTGTGGGACTGACCATGCACAAAAGAGGAAGAAGAAGAAGAAGAAGAAGAAGAAGAAGAGGAAGAAGAGGAAGAAGAGGTGAGTGGTACCGTGGCATCTCTTCCAAAGCGTGACATGTAGCGATGACGAGCAGACTTTTTGCCTTCCACAACTTGTTTGGCTGCTGTGCTTCTTGGGCAGGGAGGCATGAGAAGCGCTCTGGTCCCTGCCAGGCGCTTGTGTTAGCTGCAGGGAGAGCTGAGAAGTGGCAGCTGCGGCTGCCAGCATGGTGGAGCATGAGCAGCCGGCTCCCAGGCCAAATGGCCCAAAGAAATGGTGGCAAGGGGCCATGCTGAGAACTGCAGAGGAAGGCAAAAAACCGCCGGGGACCAGTGCCAATGTGCCCCAGGGGAAAAAGTTCCTTGCTGAGCCCAGTGCTGGCCATGGGCTGTTCCCTGAGCATGTGAGCCAGAGCTGGCTCCTTGTCCCACAGGCTGCTCATGCTTCGCAGGAGCTGCCCAAGCCCTATCCTCCCTTGAGCTGGAGCTATCTGGCGGACTTGCCAGAGTGCCCAAGTGCCTCTGAGCTGATAGACCTTGTGGGCAAGAATCCTTGCTGTCCCTGTGTAGGACACCAGTGGGTGTTCCAAAGCACTGCAAGCCCTTGCAAGCCCTTGCAAGCCCTCGACATCCTATCTCTTACGGCTCCTGAGCGTTGCTCTGTAGGAGATGAGGATGGTGAGCTGTGCAGTGCTCCTCAAGAAGGAAGTGCCTTGGTCTTGCCACTGCTATCCAGTTGAAAAGGATTTGCATCCATGAGCCGAGCTTGGAAGGTGGCCCTGCCAGCAGATTGTCTTGCAGTGGAGAACCTCCAGCAGCCTCATGCAAGGTTTTCTTCCCTCAGCCCCTGGCCTGTGATTGCAGCAGCTCCTCAAGTGCTTCCTGTCAGATGTGTTGGGGCTGCCCCCGGGCCAGCTCTGGCAGTGGACACGGGAGGCTGCTCCTCTGGATCCTGCGTGGGGCCTGGTGACCACTGCGTTGCCGGGTGCTGGCATTGTGACATGGGGGTGACACAGCCGCATATGTGCAGCCCTTTGGAGGAAGCCTTTGGGGTGCTGGCTCCAAATCAGTCCCTGTACCTACAAAATAGGGGAGTAAGCAACCTAATAGAGTCCCTTTTTTGCAAAAAGACAGTGTGGATTTGTTGCCAGTGCAGCCTTCCTTCCAGTAGCAATACTGCCTGTAGTATCATGTATGGAGGCCTCAGGGCTCGCTCAGGGCTTGTCACGCAGAACTGCAGGCCTGACAGAGCAGAACTGCTCTCCTCTCCTCTCCTCTCCTCTCCTCTCCTCTCCTCTCCTCTCCTCTCCTCTCATCTTCTCTCCTGTCCACCAGTCCAATATCTAAGAGACTGTTTGCCTGAAAGGACAGAGGGTTTTCAGTTCCAAAATCAATGTCAAGGACACATAACACAATGAATTTTATTTTATTTTGTTGTTAATTTATTAATTTTCTTGATTTTATGTTAATTCATGTGTTGTTATTTCATGTCATTTTTTTTCCCTTTGTGACTCTGTTTCAGAACCCAGGCTCACAAGCATTAGCTCAAGCCCAAGTGTAGCCAGGAGTAGGCTGAGGCATTCTTCAGTTTAGCAGGAGAAAAGATCCCTTGCAGGCTGGCAAAGGCAAGTCCCAGAGCTGCAGAGAGCAGCAGCAGGAATGGAGGCCAAGCTGTCCGCGGTTCCTGCAGAGGGAGAACCTTGACAAGGAGTTGTGGGACTGACCATGCACAAAAGAGGAAGAAGAAGAAGAAGAAGAAGAAGAAGAAGAGGAAGAAGAGGAAGAAGAGGTGAGTGGTACCGTGGCATCTCTTCCAAAGCGTGACATGTAGCGATGACGAGCAGACTTTTTGCCTTCCACAACTTGTTTGGCTGCTGTGCTTCTTGGGCAGGGAGGCATGAGAAGCGCTCTGGTCCCTGCCAGGCGCTTGTGTTAGCTGCAGGGAGAGCTGAGAAGTGGCAGCTGCGGCTGCCAGCATGGTGGAGCATGAGCAGCCGGCTCCCAGGCCAAATGGCCCAAAGAAATGGTGGCAAGGGGCCGTGCTGAGAACTGCAGAGGAAGGCAAAAAACCGCCGGGGACCAGTGCCAATGTGCCCCAGGGGAAAAAGTTCCTTGCTGAGCCCAGTGCTGGCCATGGGCTGTTCCCTGAGCATGTGAGCCAGACCTGGCTCCTTGTCCCACAGGCTGCTCATGCTTCGCAGGAGCTGCCCAAGCCCTATCCTCCCTTGAGCTGGAGCTATCTGGCGGACTTGCCAGAGTGCCCAAGTGCCTCTGAGCTGATAGACCTTGTGGGCAAGAATCCTTGCTGTCCCTGTGTAGGACACCAGTGGGTGTTCCAAAGCACTGCAAGCCCTTGCAAGCCCTTGCAAGCCCTCGACATCCTATCTCTTACGGCTCCTGAGCGTTGCTCTGTAGGAGATGAGGATGGTGAGCTGTGCAGTGCTCCTCAAGAAGGAATTGCCTTGGTCTTGCCACTGCTATCCAGTTGAAAAGGATTTGCATCCATGAGCCGAGCTTGGAAGGTGGCCCTGCCAGCAGATTGTCTTGCAGTGGAGAACCTCCAGCAGCCTCATGCAAGGTTTTCTTCCCTCAGCCCCTGGCCTGTGATTGCAGCAGCTCCTCAAGTGCTTCCTGTCAGATGTGTTGGGGCTGCCCCCGGGCCAGCTCTGGCAGTGGACACGGGAGGCTGCTCCTCTGGATCCTGCGTGGGGCCTGGTGACCACTGCGTTGCCGGGTGCTGGCATTGTGACATGGGGGTGACACAGCCGCATATGTGCAGCCCTTTGGAGGAAGCCTTTGGGGTGCTGGCTCCAAATCAGTCCCTGTACCTACAAAATAGGGGAGTAAGCAACCTAATAGAGTCCCTTTTTTGCAAAAAGACAGTGTGGATTTGTTGCCAGTGCAGCCTTCCTTCCAGTAGCAATACTGCCTGTAGTATCATGTATGGAGGCCTCAGGGCTCGCTCAGGGCTTGTCACGCAGAACTGCAGGCCTGACAGAGCAGAACTGCTCTCCTCTCCTCTCCTCTCCTCTCCTGTCCTCTCCTCTCCTCTTCTCTCCTGTCCACCAGTCCAATATCTAAGAGACTGTTTGCCTGAAAGGACAGAGGGTTTTCAGTTCCAAAATCAATGTCAAGGACACATAACACAATGAATTTTATTTTATTTTGTTGTTAATTTATGAATTTTCTTGATTTTATGTTAATTCATGTTATGTTATTTCATGTCATTTTTTTTCCCTTTGTGACTCTGTTTCAGAACCCAGGCTCACAAGCATTAGCTCAAGCCCAAGTGTAGCCAGGAGTAGGCTGAGGCATTCTTCAGTTTAGCAGGAGAAAAGATCCCTTGCAGGCTGGCAAAGGCAAGTCCCAGAGCTGCAGAGAGCAGCAGCAGGAATAGAGGCCAAGCTGTCCGTGGTTCCTGCAGAGGGAGAACCTTGACAAGGAGTTGTGGGACTGACCATGCACAAAAGAGGAAGAAGAAGAAGAAGAAGAAGAAGAAGAAGAGGAAGAAGAGGAAGAAGAGGTGAGTGGTACCGTGGCATCTCTTCCAAAGCGTGACATGTAGCGATGACGAGCAGACTTTTTGCCTTCCACAACTTGTTTGGCTGCTGTGCTTCTTGGGCAGGGAGGCATGAGAAGCGCTCTGGTCCCTGCCAGGCGCTTGTGTTAGCTGCAGGGAGAGCTGAGAAGTGGCAGCTGCGGCTGCCAGCATGGTGGAGCATGAGCAGCCGGCTCCCAGGCCAAATGGCCCAAAGAAATGGTGGCAAGGGGCCATGCTGAGAACTGCAGAGGAAGGCAAAAAACCGCCGGGGACCAGTGCCAATGTGCCCCAGGGGAAAAAGTTCCTTGCTGAGCCCAGTGCTGGCCATGGGCTGTTCCCTGAGCATGTGAGCCAGACCTGGCTCCTTGTCCCACAGGCTGCTCATGCTTCGCAGGAGCTGCCCAAGCCCTATCCTCCCTTGAGCTGGAGCTATCTGGCGGACTTGCCAGAGTGCCCAAGTGCCTCTGAGCTGATAGACCTTGTGGGCAAGAATCCTTGCTGTCCCTGTGTAGGACACCAGTGGGTGTTCCAAAGCACTGCAAGCCCTTGCAAGCCCTTGCAAGCCCTCGACATCCTATCTCTTACGGCTCCTGAGCGTTGCTCTGTAGGAGATGAGGATGGTGAGCTGTGCAGTGCTCCTCAAGAAGGAATTGCCTTGGTCTTGCCACTGCTATCCAGTTGAAAAGGATTTGCATCCATGAGCCGAGCTTGGAAGGTGGCCCTGCCAGCAGATTGTCTTGCAGTGGAGAACCTCCAGCAGCCTCATGCAAGGTTTTCTTCCCTCAGCCCCTGGCCTGTGATTGCAGCAGCTCCTCAAGTGCTTCCTGTCAGATGTGTTGGGGCTGCCCCCGGGCCAGCTCTGGCAGTGGACACGGGAGGCTGCTCCTCTGGATCCTGCGTGGGGCCTGGTGACCACTGCGTTGCCGGGTGCTGGCATTGTGACATGGGGGTGACACAGCCGCATATGTGCAGCCCTTTGGAGGAAGCCTTTGGGGTGCTGGCTCCAAATCAGTCCCTGTACCTACAAAATAGGGGAGTAAGCAACCTAATAGAGTCCCTTTTTTGCAAAAAGACAGTGTGGATTTGTTGCCAGTGCAGCCTTCCTTCCAGTAGCAATACTGCCTGTAGTATCATGTATGGAGGCCTCAGGGCTCGCTCAGGGCTTGTCACGCAGAACTGCAGGCCTGACAGAGCAGAACTGCTCTCCTCTCCTCTCCTCTCCTCTCCTCTCCTCTCCTCTCCTCTCCTCTCATCTCCTCTCCTGTCCACCAGTCCAATATCTAAGAGACTGTTTGCCTGAAAGGACAGAGGGTTTTCAGTTCCAAAATCAATGTCAAGGACACATAACACAATGAATTTTATTTTATTTTGTTGTTAATTTATGAATTTTCTTGATTTTATGTTAATTCATGTGTTGTTATTTCATGTCATTTTTTTTCCCTTTGTGACTCTGTTTCAGAACCCAGGCTCACAAGCATTAGCTCAAGCCCAAGTGTAGCCAGGAGTAGGCTGAGGCATTCTTCAGTTTAGCAGGAGAAAAGATCCCTTGCAGGCTGGCAAAGGCAAGTCCCAGAGCTGCAGAGAGCAGCAGCAGGAATGGAGGCCAAGCTGTCCGCGGTTCCTGCAGAGGGAGAACCTTGACAAGGAGTTGTGGGACTGACCATGCACAAAAGAGGAAGAAGAAGAAGAAGAAGAAGAAGAAGAAGAGGAAGAAGAGGAAGAAGAGGTGAGTGGTACTGTGGCATCTCTTCCAAAGCGTGACATGTAGCGATGACGAGCAGACTTTTTGCCTTCCACAACTTGTTTGGCTGCTGTGCTTCTTGGCCAGGGATGCATGAGAAGCGCTCTGGTCCCTGCCAGGCGCTTGTGTTAGCTGCAGGGAGAGCTGAGAAGTGGCAGCTGCGGCTGCCAGCATGGTGGAGCATGAGCAGCCGGCTCCCAGGCCAAATGGCCCAAAGAAATGGTGGCAAGGGGCCGTGCTGAGAACTGCAGAGGAAGGCAAAAAACCGCCGGGGACCAGTGCCAATGTGCCCCGGGGGAAAAAGTTCCTTGCTGAGCCCAGTGCTGGCCATGGGCTGTTCCCTGAGCATGTGAGCCAGAGCTGGCTCCTTGTCCCACAGGCTGCTCATGCTTGCCAGGAGCTGCCCAAGCCCTATCCTCCCTTGAGCTGGAGCTATCTGGCGGACTTGCCAGAGTGCCCAAGTGCCTCTGAGCTGATAGACCTTGTGGGCAAGAATCCTTGCTGTCCCTGTGTAGGACACCAGTGGGTGTTCCAAAGCACTGCAAGCCCTTGCAAGGCCTTGCAAGCCCTCGACATCCTATCTCTTAGGGCTCCTGAGCGTTGCTGTGTAGGAGATGAGGATGGTGAGCTGTGCAGTGCTCCTCAAGAAGGAATTGCCTTGGTCTTGCCACTGCTATCCAGTTGAAAAGGATTTGCATCCATGAGCCGAGCTTGGAAGGTGGCCCTGCCAGCAGATTGTCTTGCAGCGGAGAACCTCCAGCAGCCTCATGCAAGGTTTTCTTCCCTCAGCCCCTGGCCTGTGATTCCAGCAGCTCCTCAAGTGCTTCCTGTCAGATGTGCTGGGGCTGCCCCCGGGCCAGCTCTGGCAGTGGACACGGGAGGCTGCTCCTCTGGATCCTGCGTGGGGCCTGGTGACCACTGCGTTGCCGGGTGCTGGCATTGTGACATGGGGGTGACACAGACGCCTATGTGCAGCCCTTTGGAGGAAGCCTTTGGGGTGCTGGCTCCAAATCAGTCCCTGTACCTACAAAATAGGGGAGTAAGCAACCTAATAGAGTCCCTTTTTTGCAAAAAGACAGTGTGGATTTGTTGCCAGTGCAGCCTTCCTTCCAGTAGCAATACTGCCTGTAGTATCATGTATGGAGGCCTCAGGGCTCGCTCAGGGCTTGTCACGCAGAACTGCAGGCCTGACAGAGCAGAACTGCTCTGCTCTCCTCTCCTCTCCTCTCCTCTCCTCTCCTCTCCTCTCCTCTCCTCTCCTCTCCTCTCCTCTCCTCTCCTCTCCTCTCCTCTCCTCTCCTCTTCTCTCCTGTCCGCCAGTCCAATATCTAAGAGACTGTTTGCCTGAAAGGACAGAGGGTTTTCAGTTCCAAAATCAATGTCAAGGACACATAACACAATGAATTTTATTTTATTTTGTTGTTAATTTATTAATTTTCTTGATTTTATGTTAATTCATGTGTTGTTATTTCATGTCATTTTTTTTCCCTTTGTGACTCTGTTTCAGAACCCAGGCTCACAAGCATTAGCTCAAGCCCAAGTGTAGCCAGGAGTAGGCTGAGGCATTCTTCAGTTTAGCCTGAGAAAAGATCCCTTGCAGGCTGGCAAAGGCAAGTCCCAGAGCTGCAGAGAGCAGCAGCAGGAATAGAGGCCAAGCTGTCCGCGGTTCCTGCAGAGGGAGAACCTTGACAAGGAGTTGTGGGACTGACCATGCACAAAAGAGGAAGAAGAAGAAGAAGAAGAAGAAGAAGAAGAGGAAGAAGAGGAAGAAGAGGTGAGTGGTACCGTGGCATCTCTTCCAAAACGTGACATGTAGCGATGACGAGCAGACTTTTTGCCTTCCACAACTTGTTTGGCTGCTGTGCTTCTTGGGCAGGGAGGCATGAGAAGCGCTCTGGTCCCTGCCAGGCGCTTGTGTTAGCTGCAGGGAGAGCTGAGAAGTGGCAGCTGCGGCTGCCAGCATGGTGGAGCATGAGCAGCCGGCTCCCAGGCCAAATGGCCCAAAGAAATGGTGGCAAGGGGCCGTGCTGAGAACTGCAGAGGAAGGCAAAAAACCGCCGGGGACCAGTGCCAAGGTGCCCCGGGGGAAAAAGTTCCTTGCTGAGCCCAGTGCTGGCCATGGGCTGTTCCCTGAGCATGTGAGCCAGAGCTGGCTCCTTGTCCCACAGGCTGCTCATGCTTCCCAGGAGCTGCCCAAGCCCTATCCTCCCTTGAGCTGGAGCTATCTGGCGGACTTGCCAGAGTGCCCAAGTGCCTCTGAGCTGATAGACCTTGTGGGCAAGAATCCTTGCTGTCCCTGTGTAGGACACCAGTGGGTGTTCCAAAGCACTGCAAGCCCTTGCAAGCCCTTGCAAGCCCTCGACATCCTATCTCTTACGGCTCCTGAGCGTTGTTGTGTAGGAGATGAGGATGGTGAGCTGTGCAGTGCTCCTCAAGAAGGAATTGCCTTGGTCTTGCCACTGCTATCCAGTTGAAAAGGATTTGCATCCATGAGCCGAGCTTGGAAGGTGGCCCTGCCAGCAGATTGTCTTGCAGCGGAGAACCTCCAGCAGCCTCATGCAAGGTTTTCTTCCCTCAGCCCCTGGCCTGTGATTCCAGCAGCTCCTCAAGTGCTTCCTGTCAGATGTGTTG
This sequence comes from Caloenas nicobarica, assembly GCF_036013445.1. Taxonomy (NCBI): domain Eukaryota; kingdom Metazoa; phylum Chordata; class Aves; order Columbiformes; family Columbidae; genus Caloenas; species Caloenas nicobarica. Next base: position 19,765,747 of record NC_088258.1, read on the forward strand.
GGGCTGCCCCCGGGCCAGCTCTGGCAGTGGACACGGGAGGCTGCTCCTCTGGATCCTGCGTGGGGCCTGGTGACCACTGCGTTGCCGGGTGCTGGCATTGTGACATGGGGGTGACACAGCCGCATATGTGCAGCCCTTTGGAGGAAGCCTTTGGGGTGCTGGCTCCAAATCAGTCCCTGTACCTACAAAATAGGGGAGTAAGCAACCTAATAGAGTCCCTTTTTTGCAAAAAGACAGTGTGGATTTGTTGCCAGTGCAGCCTTCCTTCCAGTAGCAATACTGCCTGTAGTATCATGTATGGAGGCCTCAGGGCTCGCTCAGGGCTTGTCAGGCAGAACTGCAGGCCTGACAGAGCAGAACTGCTCTCCTCTCCTCTCCTCTCCTCTCCTCTCCTGTCCTCTCCTCTCCTCTTCTCTCCTGTCCACCAGTCCAATATCTAAGAGACTGTTTGCCTGAAAGGACAGAGGGTTTTCAGTTCCAAAATCAATGTCAAGGACACATAACACAATGAATTTTATTTTATTTTGTTGTTAATTTATGAATTTTCTTGATTTTATGTTAATTCATGTTATGTTATTTCATGTCATTTTTTTTCCCTTTGTGACTCTGTTTCAGAACCCAGGCTCACAAGCATTAGCTCAAGCCCAAGTGTAGCCAGGAGTAGGCTGAGGCATTCTTCAGTTTAGCAGGAGAAAAGATCCCTTGCAGGCTGGCAAAGGCAAGTCCCAGAGCTGCAGAGAGCAGCAGCAGGAATAGAGGCCAAGCTGTCCGCGGTTCCTGCAGAGGGAGAACCTTGACAAGGAGTTGTGGGACTGACCATGCACAAAAGAGGAGGAAGAAGAAGAAGAAGAAGAAGAAGAGGAAGAAGAGGAAGAAGAGGTGAGTGGTACCGTGGCATCTCTTCCAAAGCGTGACATGTAGCGATGACGAGCAGACTTTTTGCCTTCCACAACTTGTTTGGCTGCTGTGCTTCTTGGGCAGGGATGCATGAGAAGCACTCTGGTCCCTGCCAGGCGCTTGTGTTAGCTGCAGGGAGAGCTGAGAAGTGGCAGCTGCGGCTGCCAGCATGGTGGAGCATGAGCAGCCGGCTCCCAGGCCAAATGGCCCAAAGAAATGGTGGCAAGGGGCCGTGCTGAGAACTGCAGAGGAAGGCAAAAAACCGCCGGGGACCAGTGCCAATGTGCCCCGGGGGAAAAAGTTCCTTGCTGAGCCCAGTGCTGGCCATGGGCTGTTCCCTGAGCATGTGAGCCAGTCCTGGCTCCTTGTCCCACAGGCTGCTCATGCTTGCCAGGAGCTGCCCAAGCCCTATCCTCCCTTGAGCTGGAGCTATCTGGTGGACTTGCCAGAGTGCCCAAGTGCCTCTGAGCTGATAGACCTTGTGGGCAAGAATCCTTGCTGTCCGTGTGTAGGACACCAGTGGGTGTTCCAAAGCACTGCAAGCCCTTGCAAGCCCTTGCAAGCCCTCGACATCCTATCTGTTAAGGCTCCTGAGCGTTGCTCTGTAGGAGATGAGGATGGTGAGCTGTGCAGTGCTCCTCAAGAAGGAATTGCCTTGGTCTTGCCACTGCTATCCAGTTGAAAAGGATTTGCATCCATGAGCCGAGCTTGGAAGGTGGCCCTGCCAGCAGATTGTCTTGCAGCGGAGAACCTCCAGCAGCCTCATGCAAGGTTTTCTTCCCTCAGCCCCTGGCCTGTGATTCCAGCAGCTCCTCAAGTGCTTCCTGTCAGATGTGTTGGGGCTGCCCCCGGGCCAGCTCTGGCAGTGGACACGGGAGGCTGCTCCTCTGGATCCTGCGTGGGGCCTGGTGACCACTGCGTTGCCGGGTGCTGGCATTGTGACATGGGGGTGACACAGCCGCCTATGTGCAGCCCTTTGGAGGAAGCCTTTGGGGTGCTGGCTCCAAATCAGTCCCTGTAGCTACAAAATAGGGGAGTAAGCAACCTAATAGAGTCCCTTTTTTGCAAAAAGTCAGTGTGGATTTGTTGCCAGTGCAGCCTTCCTTCCAGTAGCAATACTGCCTGTAGTATCATGTATGGAGGCCTCAGGGCTCGCTCAGGGCTTGTCACGCAGAACTGCAGGCCTGACAGAGCAGAACTGCTCTCCTCTCCTCTCCTCTCCTCTCCTCTCCTCTCCTCTCCTCTTCTCTCCTGTCCACCAGTCCAATATCTAAGAGACTGTTTGCCTGAAAGGACAGAGGGTTTTCAGTTCCAAAATCAATGTCAAGGACACATAACACAATGAATTTTATTTTATTTTGTTGTTAATTTATGAATTTTCTTGATTTTATGTTAATTCATGTTACGTTATTTCATGTCATTTTTTTTCCCTTTGTGACTCTGTTTCAGAACCCAGGCTCACAAGCATTAGCTCAAGCCCAAGTGTAGCCAGGAGTAGGCTGAGGCATTCTTCAGTTTAGCAGGAGAAAAGATCCCTTGCAGGCTGGCAAAGGCAAGTCCCAGAGCTGCAGAGAGCAGCAGCAGGAATAGAGGCCAAGCTGTCCGCGGTTCCTGCAGAGGGAGAACCTTGACAAGGAGTTGTGGGACTGACCATGCACAAAAGAGGAGGAAGAAGAAGAAGAAGAAGAAGAAGAAGAGGAAGAAGAGGAAGAAGAGGTGAGTGGTACCGTGGCATCTCTTCCAAAGCGTGACATGTAGCGATGACGAGCAGACTTTTTGCCTTCCACAACTTGTTTGGCTGCTGTGCTTCTTGGCCAGGGATGCATGAGAAGCGCTCTGGTCCCTGCCAGGCGCTTGTGTTAGCTGCAGGGAGAGCTGAGAAGTGGCAGCTGCGGCTGCCAGCATGGTGGAGCATGAGCAGCCGGCTCCCAGGCCAAATGGCCCAAAGAAATGGTGGCAAGGGGCCGTGCTGAGAACTGCAGAGGAAGGCAAAAAACCGCCGGGGACCAGTGCCAATGTGCCCCGGGGGAAAAAGTTCCTTGCTGAGCCCAGTGCTGGCCATGGGCTGTTCCCTGAGCATGTGAGCCAGACCTGGCTCCTTGTCCCACAGGCTGCTCATGCTTGCCAGGAGCTGCCCAAGCCCTATCCTCCCTTGAGCTGGAGCTATCTGGCGGACTTGCCAGAGTGCCCAAGTGCCTCTGAGCTGATAGACCTTGTGGGCAAGAATCCTTGCTGTCCCTGTGTAGGACACCAGTGGGTGTTCCAAAGCACTGCAAGCCCTTGCAAGCCCTTGCAAGCCCTCGACATCCTATCTCTTAGGGCTCCTGAGCATTGCTCTGTAGGAGATGAGGATGGTGAGCTGTGCAGTGCTCCTCAAGAAGGAATTGCCTTGGTCTTGCCACTGCTATCCAGTTGAAAAGGATTTGCATCCATGAGCCGAGCTTGGAAGGTGGCCCTGCCAGCAGATTGTCTTGCAGCGGAGAACCTCCAGCAGCCTCATGCAAGGTTTTCTTCCCTCAGCCCCTGGCCTGTGATTCCAGCAGCTCCTCAAGTGCTTCCTGTCAGATGTGCTGGGGCTGCCCCCGGGCCAGCTCTGGCAGTGGACATGGGAGGCTGCTCCTCTGGATCCTGCGTGGGGCCTGGTGACCACTGCGTTGCCGGGTGCTGGCATTGTGACATGGGGGTGACACAGCCGCCTATGTGCAGCCCTTTGGAGGAAGCCTTTGGGGTGCTGGCTCCAAATCAGTCCCTGTAGCTACAAAATAGGGGAGTAAGCAACCTAATAGAGTCCCTTTTTTGCAAAAAGTCAGTGTGGATTTGTTGCCAGTGCAGCCTTCCTTCCAGTAGCAATACTGCCTGTAGTATCATGTATGGAGGCCTCAGGGCTCGCTCAGGGCTTGTCACGCAGAACTGCAGGCCTGACAGAGCAGAACTGCTCTCCTCTCCTCTCCTCTCCTCTCCTCTCCTGTCCGCCAGTCCAATATCTAAGAGACTGTTTGCCTGAAAGGACAGAGGGTTTTCAGTTCCAAAATCAATGTCAAGGACACATAATACAATGAATTTTATTTTATTTTGTTGTTAATTTATTAATTTTCTTGATTTTATGTTAATTCATGTGTTGTTATTTCATGTCATTTTTTTTCCCTTTGTGACTCTGTTTCAGAACCCAGGCTCACAAGCATTAGCTCAAGCCCAAGTGTAGCCAGGAGTAGGCTGAGGCATTCTTCAGTTTAGCCTGAGAAAAGATCCCTTGCAGGCTGGCAAAGGCAAGTCCCAGAGCTGCAGAGAGCAGCAGCAGGAATAGAGGCCAAGCTGTCCGCGGTTCCTGCAGAGGGAGAACCTTGACAAGGAGTTGTGGGACTGACCATGCACAAAAGAGGAAGAAGAAGAAGAAGAAGAAGAAGAAGAAGAGGAAGAAGAGGAAGAAGAGGTGAGTGGTACCGTGGCATCTCTTCCAAAGCGTGACATGTAGCGATGACGAGCAGACTTTTTGCTTCCACAACTTGTTTGGCTGCTGTGCTTCTTGGCCAGGGATGCATGAGAAGCACTCTGGTCCCTGCCAGGCGCTTGTGTTAGCTGCAAGGAGAGCTGAGAAGTGGCAGCTGCGGCTGCCAGCATGGTGGAGCATGAGCAGCCGGCTCCCAGGCCAAATGGCCCAAAGAAATGGTGGCAAGGGGCGGTGCTGAGAACTGCAGAGGAAGGCAAAAAACCACCGGGGACCAGTGCCAATGGGCCCCAGGGGAAAAAGTTCCTTGCTGAGCCCAGTGCTGGCCATGGGCTGTTCCCTGAGCATGTGAGCCAGTCCTGGCTCCTTGTCCCACAGGCTGCTCATGCTTGCCAGGAGCTGCCCAAGCCCTATCCTCCCTTGAGCTGGAGCTATCTGGCGGACTTGCCAGAGTGCCCAAGTGCCTCTGAGCTGATGGAGCTTGTGGGCAAGAATCCTTGCTGTCCCTGTGTAGGACACCAGTGGGTGTTCCAAAGCACTGCAAGCCCTTGCAAGCCCTTGCAAGCCCTCGACATCCTATCTCTTACGGCTCCTGAGCGTTGCTCTGTAGGAGATGAGGATGGTGAGCTGTGCAGTGCTCCTCAAGAAGGAATTGCCTTGGTCTTGCCACTGCTATCCAGTTGAAAAGGATTTGCATCCATGAGCCGAGCTTGGAAGGTGGCCCTGCCAGCAGATTGTCTTGCAGCGGAGAACCTCCAGCAGCCTCATGCAAGGTTTTCTTCCCTCAGCCCCTGGCCTGTGATTCCAGCAGCTCCTCAAGTGCTTCCTGTCAGATGTGCTGGGGCTGCCCCCGGGCCAGCTCTGGCAGTGGACACGGGAGGCTGCTCCTCTGGATCCTGCGTGGGGCCTGGTGACCACTGCGTTGCCGGGTGCTGGCATTGTGACATGGGGGTGACACAGCCGCATATGTGCAGCCCTTTGGAGGAAGCCTTTGGGGTGCTGGCTCCAAATCAGTCCCTGTACCTACGAAATAGGGGAGTAAGCAACCTAATAGAGTCCCTTTTTTGCAAAAAGTCAGTGTGGATTTGTTGCCAGTGCAGCCTTCCTTCCAGTAGCAATACTGCCTGTAGTATCATGTATGGAGGCCTCAGGGCTCGCTCAGGGCTTGTCACGCAGAACTGCAGGCCTGACAGAGCAGAACTGCTCTCCTCTCCTCTCCTCTCCTCTCCTCTCCTCTCCTCTCCTCTTCTCTCCTGTCCACCAGTCCAATATCTAAGAGACTGTTTGCCTGAAAGGACAGAGGGTTTTCAGTTCCAAAATCAATGTCAAGGACACATAACACAATGAATTTTATTTTATTTTGTTGTTAATTTATGAATTTTCTTGATTTTATGTTAATTCATGTTACGTTATTTCATGTCATTTTTTTTCCCTTTGTGACTCTGTTTCAGAACCCAGGCTCACAAGCATTAGCTCAAGCCCAAGTGTAGCCAGGAGTAGGCTGAGGCATTCTTCAGTTTAGCAGGAGAAAAGATCCCTTGCAGGCTGGCAAAGGCAAGTCCCAGAGCTGCAGAGAGCAGCAGCAGGAATAGAGGCCAAGCTGTCCGCGGTTCCTGCAGAGGGAGAACCTTGACAAGGAGTTGTGGGACTGACCATGCACAAAAGAGGAGGAAGAAGAAGAAGAAGAAGAAGAAGAAGAGGAAGAAGAGGAAGAAGAGGTGAGTGGTACCGTGGCATCTCTTCCAAAGCGTGACATGTAGCGATGACGAGCAGACTTTTTGCCTTCCACAACTTGTTTGGCTGCTGTGCTTCTTGGCCAGGGATGCATGAGAAGCGCTCTGGTCCCTGCCAGGCGCTTGTGTTAGCTGCAGGGAGAGCTGAGAAGTGGCAGCTGCGGCTGCCAGCATGGTGGAGCATGAGCAGCCGGCTCCCAGGCCAAATGGCCCAAAGAAATGGTGGCAAGGGGCCGTGCTGAGAACTGCAGAGGAAGGCAAAAAACCGCCGGGGACCAGTGCCAATGTGCCCCGGGGGAAAAAGTTCCTTGCTGAGCCCAGTGCTGGCCATGGGCTGTTCCCTGAGCATGTGAGCCAGACCTGGCTCCTTGTCCCACAGGCTGCTCATGCTTGCCAGGAGCTGCCCAAGCCCTATCCTCCCTTGAGCTGGAGCTATCTGGCGGACTTGCCAGAGTGCCCAAGTGCCTCTGAGCTGATAGACCTTGTGGGCAAGAATCCTTGCTGTCCCTGTGTAGGACACCAGTGGGTGTTCCAAAGCACTGCAAGCCCTTGCAAGCCCTTGCAAGCCCTCGACATCCTATCTCTTAGGGCTCCTGAGCATTGCTCTGTAGGAGATGAGGATGGTGAGCTGTGCAGTGCTCCTCAAGAAGGAATTGCCTTGGTCTTGCCACTGCTATCCAGTTGAAAAGGATTTGCATCCATGAGCCGAGCTTGGAAGGTGGCCCTGCCAGCAGATTGTCTTGCAGCGGAGAACCTCCAGCAGCCTCATGCAAGGTTTTCTTCCCTCAGCCCCTGGCCTGTGATTCCAGCAGCTCCTCAAGTGCTTCCTGTCAGATGTGCTGGGGCTGCCCCCGGGCCAGCTCTGGCAGTGGACATGGGAGGCTGCTCCTCTGGATCCTGCGTGGGGCCTGGTGACCACTGCGTTGCCGGGTGCTGGCATTGTGACATGGGGGTGACACAGCCGCCTATGTGCAGCCCTTTGGAGGAAGCCTTTGGGGTGCTGGCTCCAAATCAGTCCCTGTAGCTACAAAATAGGGGAGTAAGCAACCTAATAGAGTCCCTTTTTTGCAAAAAGTCAGTGTGGATTTGTTGCCAGTGCAGCCTTCCTTCCAGTAGCAATACTGCCTGTAGTATCATGTATGGAGGCCTCAGGGCTCGCTCAGGGCTTGTCACGCAGAACTGCAGGCCTGACAGAGCAGAACTGCTCTCCTCTCCTCTCCTCTCCTCTCCTCTCCTGTCCGCCAGTCCAATATCTAAGAGACTGTTTGCCTGAAAGGACAGAGGGTTTTCAGTTCCAAAATCAATGTCAAGGACACATAATACAATGAATTTTATTTTATTTTGTTGTTAATTTATTAATTTTCTTGATTTTATGTTAATTCATGTTACGTTATTTCATGTCATTTTTTTTCCCTTTGTGACTCTGTTTCAGAACCCAGGCTCACAAGCATTAGCTCAAGCCCAAGTGTAGCCAGGAGTAGGCTGAGGCATTCTTCAGTTTAGCAGGAGAAAAGATCCCTTGCAGGCTGGCAAAGGCAAGTCCCAGAGCTGCAGAGAGCAGCAGCAGGAATAGAGGCCAAGCTGTCCGCGGTTCCTGCAGAGGGAGAACCTTGACAAGGAGTTGTGGGACTGACCATGCACAAAAGAGGAAGAAGAAGAAGAAGAAGAAGAAGAAGAAGAGGAAGAAGAGGAAGAAGAGGTGAGTGGTACCGTGGCATCTCTTCCAAAGCGTGACATGTAGCGATGACGAGCAGACTTTTTGCTTCCACAACTTGTTTGGCTGCTGTGCTTCTTGGCCAGGGATGCATGAGAAGCACTCTGGTCCCTGCCAGGCGCTTGTGTTAGCTGCAAGGAGAGCTGAGAAGTGGCAGCTGCGGCTGCCAGCATGGTGGAGCATGAGCAGCCGGCTCCCAGGCCAAATGGCCCAAAGAAATGGTGGCAAGGGGCGGTGCTGAGAACTGCAGAGGAAGGCAAAAAACCACCGGGGACCAGTGCCAATGGGCCCCAGGGGAAAAAGTTCCTTGCTGAGCCCAGTGCTGGCCATGGGCTGTTCCCTGAGCATGTGAGCCAGTCCTGGCTCCTTGTCCCACAGGCTGCTCATGCTTGCCAGGAGCTGCCCAAGCCCTATCCTCCCTTGAGCTGGAGCTATCTGGCGGACTTGCCAGAGTGCCCAAGTGCCTCTGAGCTGATGGAGCTTGTGGGCAAGAATCCTTGCTGTCCCTGTGTAGGACACCAGTGGGTGTTCCAAAGCACTGCAAGCCCTTGCAAGCCCTTGCAAGCCCTCGACATCCTATCTCTTACGGCTCCTGAGCGTTGCTCTGTAGGAGATGAGGATGGTGAGCTGTGCAGTGCTCCTCAAGAAGGAATTGCCTTGGTCTTGCCACTGCTATCCAGTTGAAAAGGATTTGCATCCATGAGCCGAGCTTGGAAGGTGGCCCTGCCAGCAGATTGTCTTGCAGCGGAGAACCTCCAGCAGCCTCATGCAAGGTTTTCTTCCCTCAGCCCCTGGCCTGTGATTCCAGCAGCTCCTCAAGTGCTTCCTGTCAGATGTGCTGGGGCTGCCCCCGGGCCAGCTCTGGCAGTGGACACGGGAGGCTGCTCCTCTGGATCCTGCGTGGGGCCTGGTGACCACTGCGTTGCCGGGTGCTGGCATTGTGACATGGGGGTGACACAGCCGCATATGTGCAGCCCTTTGGAGGAAGCCTTTGGGGTGCTGGCTCCAAATCAGTCCCTGTACCTACAAAATAGGGGAGTAAGCAACCTATTAGAGTCCCTTTTTTGCAAAAAGACAGGGTGGATTTGTTGCCAGTGCAGCCTTCCTTCCAGTAGCAATACTGCCTGTAGTATCATGTATGGAGGCCTCAGGGCTCGCTCAGGGCTTGTCACGCAGAACTGCAGGCCTGACAGAGCAGAACTGCTCTCCTCTCCTCTCCTCTCCTCTCCTCTCCTCTCCTCTCCTCTCCTCTCCTCTCCTCTCCTCTCCTCTCCTCTCCTCTCCTCTCCTCTTCTCTCCTGTCCGCCAGTCCAATATCTAAGAGACTGTTTGCCTGAAAGGACAGAGGGTTTTCAGTTCCAAAATCAACGTCAAGGACACATAACACAATGAATTTTATTTTATTTTGTTGTTAATTTATTAATTTTCTTGATTTTATGTTAATTCATGTTTTGTGATTTCATGTCATTTTTTTTCCCTTTGTGACTCTGTTTCAGAACCCAGGCTCACAAGCATTAGCTCAAGCCCAAGTGTAGCCAGGAGTAGGCTGAGGCATTCTTCAGTTTAGCAGGAGAAAAGATCCCTTGCAGGCTGGCAAAGGCAAGTCCCAGAGCTGCAGAGAGCAGCAGCAGGAATAGAGGCCAAGCTGTCCGCGGTTCCTGCAGAGGGAGAACCTTGACAAGGAGTTGTGGGACTGACCATGCACAAAAGAGGAAGAAGAAGAAGAAGAAGAAGAAGAAGAAGAGGAAGAAGAGGAAGAAGAGGTGAGTGGTACCGTGGCATCTCTTCCAAATCGTGACATGTAGCGATGACGAGCAGACTTTTTGCCTTCCACAACTTGTTTGGCTGCTGTGCTTCTTGGGCAGGGATGCATGAGAAGCGCTCTGGTCCCCGCCAGGCGCTTGTGTTAGCTGCAGGGAGAGCTGAGAAGTGGCAGCTGCGGCTGCCAGCATGGTGGAGCATGAGCAGCCGGCTCCCAGGCCAAATGGCCCAAAGAAATGGTGGCAAGGGGCGGTGCTGAGAACTGCAGAGGAAGGCAAAAAACCGCCGGGGACCAGTGCCAATGTGCCCCGGGGGAAAAAGTTCCTTGCTGAGCCCAGTGCTGGCCATGGGCTGTTCCCTGAGCATGTGAGCCAGAGCTGGCTCCTTGTCCCACAGGCTGCTCATGCTTCGCAGGAGCTGCCCAAGCCCTATCCTCCCTTGAGCTGGAGCTATCTGGCGGACTTGCCAGAGTGCCCAAGTGCCTCTGAGCTGATAGACCTTGTGGGCAAGAATCCTTGCTGTCCCTGTGTAGGACACCAGTGGGTGTTCCAAAGCACTGCAAGCCCTTGCAAGCCCTTGCAAGCCCTCGACATCCTATCTCTTACGGCTCCTGAGCGTTGCTCTGTAGGAGATGAGGATGGTGAGCTGTGCAGTGCTCCTCAAGAAGGAATTGCCTTGGTCTTGCCACTGCTATCCAGTTGAAAAGGATTTGCATCCATGAGCTGAGCTTGGAAGGTGGCCCTGCCAGCAGATTGTCTTGCAGCGGAGAACCTCCAGCAGCCTCATGCAAGGTTTTCTTCCCTCAGCCCCTGGCCTGTGATTCCAGCAGCTCCTCAAGTGCTTCCTGTCAGATGTGCTGGGGCTGCCCCCGGGCCAGCTCTGGCAGTGGACACGGGAGGCTGCTCCTCTGGATCCTGCGTGGGGCCTGGTGACCACTGCGTTGCCGGGTGCTGGCATTGTGACATGGGGGTGACACAGCCGCCTATGTGCAGCCCTTTGGAGGAAGCCTTTGGGGTGCTGGCTCCAAATCAGTCCCTGTACCTACAAAATAGGGGAGTAAGCAACCTAATAGAGTCCCTTTTTTGCAAAAAGACAGTGTGGATTTGTTGCCAGTGCAGCCTTCCTTCCAGTAGCAATACTGCCTGTAGTATCATGTATGGAGGCCTCAGGGCTCGCTCAGGGCTTGTCACGCAGAACTGCAGGCCTGACAGAGCAGAACTGCTCTCCTCTCCTCTCCTCTCCTCTCCTCTTCTCTCCTGTCCGCCAGTCCAATATCTAAGAGACTGTTTGCCTGAAAGGACAGAGGGTTTTCAGTTCCAAAATCAATGTCAAGGACACATAACACAATGAATTTTATTTTATTTTGTTGTTAATTTATTAATTTTCTTGATTTTATGTTAATTCATGTTATGTTATTTCATGTCATTTTTTTTCCCTTTGTGACTCTGTTTCAGAACCCAGGCTCACAAGCATTAGCTCAAGCCCAAGTGTAGCCAGGAGTAGGCTGAGGCATTCTTCAGTTTAGCAGGAGAAAAGATCCCTTGCAGGCTGGCAAAGGCAAGTCCCAGAGCTGCAGAGAGCAGCAGCAGGAATAGAGGCCAAGCTGTCCGCGGTTCCTGCAGAGGGAGAACCTTGACAAGGAGTTGTGGGACTGACCATGCACAAAAGAGGAAGAAGAAGAAGAAGAAGAAGAAGAAGAAGAAGAGGAAGAAGAGGAAGAAGAGGAAGAAGAGGAAGAAGAGGAAGAAGAGGTGAGTGGTACCGTGGCATCTCTTCCAAAGCGTGACATGTAGCGATGACGAGCAGACTTTTTGCCTTCCACAACTTGTTTGGCTGCTGTGCTTCTTGGCCAGGGATGCATGAGAAGCGCTCTGGTCCCCGCCAGGCGCTTGTGTTAGCTGCAGGGAGAGCTGAGAAGTGGCAGCTGCGGCTGCCAGCATGGTGGAGCATGAGCAGCCGTCTCCCAGGCCAAATGGCCCAAAGAAATGGTGGCAAGGGGCGGTGCTGAGAACTGCAGAGGAAGGCAAAAAACCGCCGGGGACCAGTGCCAATGTGCCCCGGGGGAAAAAGTTCCTTGCTGAGCCCAGTGCTGGCCATGGGCTGTTCCCTGAGCATGTGAGCCAGAGCTGGCTCCTTGTCCCACAGGCTGCTCATGCTTGCCAGGAGCTGCCCAAGCCCTATCCTCCCTTGAGCTGGAGCTATCTGGCGGACTTGCCAGAGTGCCCAAGTGCCTCTGAGCTGATAGACCTTGTGGGCAAGAATCCTTGCTGTCCCTGTGTAGGACACCAGTGGGTGTTCCAAAGCACTGCAAGCCCTTGCAAGCCCTTGCAAGCCCTCGACATCCTATCTCTTAGGGCTCCTGAGCGTTGCTCTGTAGGAGATGAGGATGGTGAGCTGTGCAGTGCTCCTCAAGAAGGAATTGCCTTGGTCTTGCCACTGCTATCCAGTTGAAAAGGATTTGCATCCATGAGCCGAGCTTGGAAGGTGGCCCTGCCAGCAGATTGTCTTGCAGCGGAGAACCTCCAGCAGCCTCATGCAAGGTTTTCTTCCCTCAGCCCCTGGCCTGTGATTCCAGCAGCTCCTCAAGTGCTTCCTGTCAGATGTGCTGGGGCTGCCCCCGGGCCAGCTCTGGCAGTGGACACGGGAGGCTGCTCCTCTGGATCCTGCGTGGGGCCTGGTGACCACTGCGTTGCCGGGTGCTGGCATTGTGACATGGGGGTGACACAGCCGCCTATGTGCAGCCCTTTGGAGGAAGCCTTTGGGGTGCTGGCTCCAAATCAGTCCCTGTACCTACAAAATAGGGGAGTAAGCAACCTAATAGAGTCCCTTTTTTGCAAAAAGACAGTGTGGATTTGTTGCCAGTGCAGCCTTCCTTCCAGTAGCAATACTGCCTGTAGTATCATGTATGGAGGCCTCAGGGCTCGCTCAGGGCTTGTCACGCAGAACTGCAGGCCTGACAGAGCAGAACTGCTCTCCTCTCCTCTCCTCTCCTCTCCTCTCCTCTCCACTCCTCTCCTCTCCTCTCCTCTCCTCTCCTCTCCTCTCCTCTCCGCTCCTTTCCTCTCCACTCCTCTCCTCTCCTCTCCTCTCCTCTCCTCTCCTCTCCTCTCCTCTCCTCTCCTCTTCTCTCCTCTCCTCTCCTCTCCTCTCCTCTCCTGTTCGCCAGTCCAATATCTAAGAGACTGTTTGCCTGAAAGGACAGAGGGTTTTCAGTTCCAAAATCAATGTCAAGGACACATAACACAATGAATTTTATTTTATTTTGTTGTTAATTTATTAATTTTCTTGATTTTATGTTAATTCATGTTTTGTGATTTCATGTCATTTTTTTTCCCTTTGTGACTCTGTTTCAGAACCCAGGCTCACAAGCATTAGCTCAAGCCCAAGTGTAGCCAGGAGTAGGCTGAGGCATTCTTCAGTTTAGCAGGAGAAAAGATCCCTTGCAGGCTGGCAAAGGCAAGTCCCAGAGCTGCAGAGAGCAGCAGCAGGAATAGAGGCCAAGCTGTCCGCGGTTCCTGCAGAGGGAGAACCTTGACAAGGAGTTGTGGGACTGACCATGCACAAAAGAGGAAGAAGAAGAAGAAGAAGAAGAAGAAGAAGAAGAGGAAGAAGAGGAAGAAGAGGAAGAAGAGGAAGAAGAGGAAGAAGAGGTGAGTGGTACCGTGGCATCTCTTCCAAAGCGTGACATGTAGCGATGACGAGCAGACTTTTTGCCTTCCACAACTTGTTTGGCTGCTGTGCTTCTTGGGCAGGGATGCATGAGAAGCGCTCTGGTCCCTGCCAGGCGCTTGTGTTAGCTGCAGGGAGAGCTGAGAAGTGGCAGCTGCGGCTACCAGCATGGTGGAGCATGAGCAGCCGGCTCCCAGGCCAAATGGCCCAAAGAAATGGTGGCAAGGGGCCGTGCTGAGAACTGCAGAGGAAGGCAAAAAACCGCCGGGGACCAGTGCCAATGTGCCCCAGGGGAAAAAGTTCCTTGCTGAGCCCAGTGCTGGCCATGGGCTGTTCCCTGAGCATGTGAGCCAGAGCTGGCTCCTTGTCCCACAGGCTGCTCATGCTTGCCAGGAGCTGCCCAAGCCCTATCCTCCCTTGAGCTGGAGCTATCTGGCGGACTTGCCAGAGTGCCCAAGTGCCTCTGAGCTGATAGACCTTGTGGGCAAGAATCCTTGCTGTCCCTGTGTAGGACACCAGTGGGTGTTCCAAAGCACTGCAAGCCCTTGCAAGCCCTTGCAAGCCCTCGACATCCTATCTCTTACGGCTCCTGAGCGTTGCTCTGTAGGAGATGAGGATGGTGAGCTGTGCAGTGCTCCTCAAGAAGGAATTGCCTTGGTCTTGCCACTGCTATCCAGTTGAAAAGGATTTGCATCCATGAGCCGAGCTTGGAAGGTGGCCCTGCCAGCAGATTGTCTTGCAGCGGAGAACCTCCAGCAGCCTCATGCAAGGTTTTCTTCCCTCAGCCCCTGGCCTGTGATTCCAGCAGCTCCTCAAGTGCTTCCTGTCAGATGTGCTGGGGCTGCCCCCGGGCCAGCTCTGGCAGTGGACACGGGAGGCTGCTCCTCTGGATCCTGCGTGGGGCCTGGTGACCACTGCGTTGCCGGGTGCTGGCATTGTGACATGGGGGTGACACAGCCGCATATGTGCAGCCCTTTGGAGGAAGCCTTTGGGGTGCTGGCTCCAAATCAGTCCCTGTACCTACAAAATAGGGGAGTAAGCAACCTAATAGAGTCCCCTTTTTGCAAAAAGACAGTGTGGATTTGTTGCCAGTGCAGCCTTCCTTCCAGTAGCAATACTGCCTGTAGTATCATGCATGGAGGCCTCAGGGCTCGCTCAGGGCTTGTCACGCAGAACTGCAGGCCTGACAGAGCAGAACTGCTCTCCTCTGCTCTCCTGTCCTCTCCTCTTCTCTCCTCTCCTCTCCTCTTCTCTCCTGTCCGCCAGTCCAATATCTAAGAGACTGTTTGCCTGAAAGGACAGAGGGTTTTCAGTTCCAAAATCAATGTCAAGGACACATAACACAATGAATTTTATTTTATTTTGTTGTTAATTTATGAATTTTCTTGATTTTATGTTAATTCATGTTATGTTATTTCATGTCATTTTTTTTCCCTTTGTGACTCTGTTTCAGAACCCAGGCTCACAAGCATTAGCTCAAGCCCAAGTGTAGCCAGGAGTAGGCTGAGGCATTCTTCAGTTTAGCATGAGAAAAGATCCCTTGCAGGCTGGCAAAGGCAAGTCCCAGAGCTGCAGAGAGCAGCAGCAGGAATAGAGGCCAAGCTGTCCGCGGTTCCTGCAGAGGGAGAACCTTGACAAGGAGTTGTGGGACTGACCATGCACAAAAGAGGAAGAAGAAGAAGAAGAAGAAGAAGAAGAGGAAGAAGAGGAAGAAGAGGTGAGTGGTACCGTGGCATCTCTTCCAACGCGTGACATGTAGCGATGACGAGCAGACTTTTTGCCTTCCACAACTTGTTTGGCTGCTGTGCTTCTTGGCCAGGGATGCATGAGAAGCGCTCTGGTCCCTGCCAGGCGCTTGTGTTAGCTGCAGGGAGAGCTGAGAAGTGGCAGCTGCGGCTGCCAGCATGGTGGAGCATGAGCAGCCGGCTCCCAGGCCAAATGGCCCAAAGAAATGGTGGCAAGGGGCCGTGCTGAGAACTGAAGAGGAAGGCAAAAAACCGCCGGGGACCAGTGCCAAGGTGCCCCGGGGGAAAAAGTTCCTTGCTGAGCCCAGTGCTGGCCATGGGCTGTTCCCTGAGCATGTGAGCCAGAGCTGGCTCCTTGTCCCACAGGCTGCTCATGCTTCCCAGGAGCTGCCCAAGCCCTATCCTCCCTTGAGCTGGAGCTATCTGGCGGACTTGCCAGAGTGCCCAAGTGCCTCTGAGCTGATAGACCTTGTGGGCAAGAATCCTTGCTGTCCCTGTGTAGGACACCAGTGGGTGTTCCAAAGCACTGCAAGCCCTTGCAAGCCCTTGCAAGCCCTCGACATCCTATCTCTTACGGCTCCTGAGCGTTGCTCTGTAGGAGATGAGGATGGTGAGCTGTGCAGTGCTCCTCAAGAAGGAATTGCCTTGGTCTTGCCACTGCTATCCAGTTGAAAAGGATTTGCATGACCACTGCGTTGCCGGGTGCTGGCATTGTGACATGGGGGTGACACAGCTGCATATGTGCAGCCCTTTGGAGGAAGCCTTTGGGGTGCTGGCTCCAAATCAGTCCCTGTACCTACAAAATAGGGGAGTAAGCAACCTAATAGAGTCCCTTTTTTGCAAAAAGACAGTGTGGATTTGTTGCCAGTGCAGCCTTCCTTCCAGTAGCAATACTGCCTGTAGTATCATGTATGGAGGCCTCAGGGCTCGCTCAGGGCTTGTCACGCAGAACTGCAGGCCTGACAGAGCAGAACTGCTCTCCTCTCCTCTCCTGTCCTCTTCTCTCCTGTCCGCCAGTCCAATATCTAAGAGACTGTTTGCCTGAAAGGACAGAGGGTTTTCAGTTCCAAAATCAATGTCAAGGACACATAACACAATGAATTTTATTTTATTTTGTTGTTAATTTATTAATTTTCTTGATTTTATGTTAATTCTTGTTATGTTATTTCATGTCATTTTTTTTCCCTTTGTGACTCTGTTTCAGAACCCAGGCTCACAAGCATTAGCTCAAGCCCAAGTGTAGCCAGGAGTAGGCTGAGGCATTCTTCAGTTTAGCATGAGAAAAGATCCCTTGCAGGCTGGCAAAGGCAAGTCCCAGAGCTGCAGAGAGCAGCAGCAGGAATAGAGGCCAAGCTGTCCGCGGTTCCTGCAGAGGGAGAACCTTGACAAGGAGTTGTGGGACTGACCATGCACAAAAGAGGAAGAAGAAGAAGAAGAAGAAGAAGAAGAAGAAGAAGAAGAAGAAGAAGAAGAGGAAGAAGAGGAAGAAGAGGTGAGTGGTACCGTGGCATCTCTTCCAACGCGTGACATGTAGCGATGACGAGCAGACTTTTTGCCTTCCACAACTTGTTTGGCTGCTGTGCTTCTTGGCCAGGGATGCATGAGTAGCGCTCTGGTCCCTGCCAGGCGCTTGTGTTAGCTGCAGGGAGAGCTGAGAAGTGGCAGTTGCGGCTCCCAGCATGGTGGAGCATGAGCAGCCGGCTCCCAGGCCAAATGGCCCAAAGAAATGGTGGCAAGGGGCCGTGCTGAGAACTGAAGAGGAAGGCAAAAAACCGCCGGGGACCAGTGCCAAGGTGCCCCGGGGGAAAAAGTTCCTTGCTGAGCCCAGTGCTGGCCATGGGCTGTTCCCTGAGCATGTGAGCCAGAGCTGGCTCCTTGTCCCACAGGCTGCTCATGCTTCCCAGGAGCTGCCCAAGCCCTATCCTCCCTTGAGCTGGAGCTATCTGGCGGACTTGCCAGAGTGCCCAAGTGCCTCTGAGCTGATAGACCTTGTGGGCAAGAATCCTTGCTGTCCCTGTGTAGGACACCAGTGGGTGTTCCAAAGCACTGCAAGCCCTTGCAAGCCCTTGCAAGCCCTCGACATCCTATCTCTTACGGCTCCTGAGCGTTGCTCTGTAGGAGATGAGGATGGTGAGCTGTGCAGTGCTCCTCAAGAAGGAATTGCCTTGGTCTTGCCACTGCTATCCAGTTGAAAAGGATTTGCATGACCACTGCGTTGCCGGGTGCTGGCATTGTGACATGGGGGTGACACAGCTGCATATGTGCAGCCCTTTGGAGGAAGCCTTTGGGGTGCTGGCTCCAAATCAGTCCCTGTACCTACAAAATAGGGGAGTAAGCAACCTAATAGAGTCCCTTTTTTGCAAAAAGACAGTGTGGATTTGTTGCCAGTGCAGCCTTCCTTCCAGTAGCAATACTGCCTGTAGTATCATGTATGGAGGCCTCAGGGCTCGCTCAGGGCTTGTCACGCAGAACTGCAGGCCTGACAGAGCAGAACTGCTCTCGTCTCCTCTCCTCTCCTCTCCTCTCCTCTCCTCTCCTCTCCTCTTCTCTCCTGTCCGCCAGTCCAATATCTAAGAGACTGTTTGCCTGAAAGGACAGAGGGTTTTCAGTTCCAAAATCAATGTCAAGGACACATAACACAATGAATTTTATTTTATTTTGTTGTTAATTTATTAATTTTCTTGATTTTATGTTAATTCTTGTTATGTTATTTCATGTCATTTTTTTTCCCTTTGTGACTCTGTTTCAGAACCCAGGCTCACAAGCATTAGCTCAAGCCCAAGTGTAGCCAGGAGTAGGCTGAGGCATTCTTCAGTTTAGCATGAGAAAAGATCCCTTGCAGGCTGGCAAAGGCAAGTCCCAGAGCTGCAGAGAGCAGCAGCAGGAATAGAGGCCAAGCTGTCCGCGGTTCCTGCAGAGGGAGAACCTTGACAAGGAGTTGTGGGACTGACCATGCACAAAAGAGGAAGAAGAAGAAGAAGAAGAAGAAGAAGAAGAAGAAGAAGAAGAAGAAGAAGAACAAGAGGAAGAAGAGGAAGAAGAGGTGAGTGGTACCGTGGCATCTCTTCCAACGCGTGACATGTAGCGATGACGAGCAGACTTTTTGCCCTCCACAACTTGTTTGGCTGCTGTGCTTCTTGGCCAAGGATGCATGAGAAGCGCTCTGGTCCCTGCCAGGCGCTTGTGTTAGCTGCAGGGAGAGCTGAGAAGTGGCAGCTGCGGCTGCCAGCATGGTGGAGCATGAGCAGCCGGCTCCCAGGCCAAATGGCCCAAAGAAATGGTGGCAAGGGGCCGTGCTGAGAACTGCGGAGGAAGGCAAAAAACCGCCGGGGACCAGTGCCAATGTGCCCCAGGGGAAAAAGTTCCTTGCTGAGCCCAGTGCTGGCCATGGGCTGTTCCCTGAGCATGTGAGCCAGAGCTGGCTCCTTGTCCCACAGGCTGCTCATGCTTCCCAGGAGCTGCCCAAGCCCTATCCTCCCTTGAGCTGGAGCTATCTGGCGGACTTGCCAGAGTGCCCAAGTGCCTCTGAGCTGATAGACCTTGTGGGCAAGAATCCTTGCTGTCCCTGTGTAGGACACCAGTGGGTGTTCCAAAGCACTGCAAGCCCTTGCAAGCCCTTGCAAGCCCTCGACATCCTATCTCTTACGGCTCCTGAGCGTTGCTCTGTAGGAGATGAGGATGGTGAGCTGTGCAGTGCTCCTCAAGAAGGAATTGCCTTGGTCTTGCCACTGCTATCCAGTTGAAAAGGATTTGCATGACCACTGCGTTACCGGGTGCTGGCATTGTGACATGGGGGTGACACAGCTGCATATGTGCAGCCCTTTGGAGGAAGCCTTTGGGGTGCTGGCTCCAAATCAGTCCCTGTACCTACAAAATAGGGGAGTAAGCAACCTAATAGAGTCCCTTTTTTGCAAAAAGACAGTGTGGATTTGTTGCCAGTGCAGCCTTCCTTCCAGTAGCAATACTGCCTGTAGTATCATGTATGGAGGCCTCAGGGCTCGCTCAGGGCTTGTCACGCAGAACTGCAGGCCTGACAGAGCAGAACTGCTCTCCTCTCCTCTCCTCTCCTCTCCTCTCCTCTCCTCTCCTCTCCTCTCCTCTCCTCTCCTCTCCTCTCCTCTTCTCTCCTGTCCGCCAGTCCAATATCTAAGAGACTGTTTGCCTGAAAGGACAGAGGGTTTTCAGTTCCAAAATCAATGTCAAGGACACATAACACAATGAATTTTATTTGATTTTGTTGTTAATTTATTAATTTTCTTGATTTTATGTTAATTCTTGTTATGTTATTTCATGTCATTTTTTTTCCCTTTGTGACTCTGTTTCAGAACCCAGGCTCACAAGCATTAGCTCAAGCCCAAGTGTAGCCAGGAGTAGGCTGAGGCATTCTTCAGTTTAGCATGAGAAAAGATCCCTTGCAGGCTGGCAAAGGCAAGTCCCAGAGCTGCAGAGAGCAGCAGCAGGAATAGAGGCCAAGCTGTCCGCGGTTCCTGCAGAGGGAGAACCTTGACAAGGAGTTGTGGGACTGACCATGCACAAAAGAGGAAGAAGAAGAAGAAGAAGAAGAAGAAGAAGAAGAAGAAGAAGAAGAAGAAGAAGAAGAAGAAGAGGAAGAAGAGGAAGAAGAGGTGAGTGGTACCGTGGCATCTCTTCCAACGCGTGACATGTAGCGATGACGAGCAGACTTTTTGCCTTCCACAACTTGTTTGGCTGCTGTGCTTCTTGGCCAAGGATGCATGAGAAGCGCTCTGGTCCCTGCCAGGCGCTTGTGTTAGCTGCAGGGAGAGCTGAGAAGTGGCAGCTGCGGCTGCCAGCATGGTGGAGCATGAGCAGCCGGCTCCCAGGCCAAATGGCCCAAAGAAATGGTGGCAAGGGGCCGTGCTGAGAACTGCGGAGGAAGGCAAAAAACCGCCGGGGACCAGTGCCAATGTGCCCCAGGGGAAAAAGTTCCTTGCTGAGCCCAGTGCTGGCCATGGGCTGTTCCCTGAGCATGTGAGCCAGACCTGGCTCCTTGTCCCACAGGCTGCTCATGCTTCCCAGGAGCTGCCCAAGCCCTATCCTCCCTTGAGCTGGAGCTATCTGGCGGACTTGCCAGAGTGCCCAAGTGCCTCTGAGCTGATAGACCTTGTGGGCAAGAATCCTTGCTGTCCCTGTGTAGGACACCAGTGGGTGTTCCAAAGCACTGCAAGCCCTTGCAAGCCCTTGCAAGCCCTCGACGTCCTGTCTCTTACGGCTCCTGAGCGTTGCTCTGTAGGAGATGAGGATGGTGAGCTGTGCAGTGCTCCTCAAGAAGGAATTGCCTTGGTCTTGCCACTGCTATCCAGTTGAAAAGGATTTGCATGACCACTGCGTTGCCGGGTGCTGGCATTGTGACATGGGGGTGACACAGCTGCATATGTGCAGCCCTTTGGAGGAAGCCTTTGGGGTGCTGGCTCCAAATCAGTCCCTGTACCTACAAAATAGGGGAGTAAGCAACCTAATAGAGTCCCTTTTTTGCAAAAAGACAGTGTGGATTTGTTGCCAGTGCAGCCTTCCTTCCAGTAGCAATACTGCCTGTAGTATCATGTATGGAGGCCTCAGGGCTCGCTCAGGGCTTGTCACGCAGAACTGCAGGCCTGACAGAGCAGAACTGCTCTCCTCTCCTCTCCTGTCCTCTTCTCTCCTGTCCGCCAGTCCAATATCTAAGAGACTGTTTGCCTGAAAGGACAGAGGGTTTTCAGTTCCAAAATCAATGTCAAGGACACATAACACAATGAATTTTATTTTATTTTGTTGTTATTTTATTAATTTTCTTGATTTTATGTTAATTCTTGTTATGTTATTTCATGTCATTTTTTTTCCCTTTGTGACTCTGTTTCAGAACCCAGGCTCACAAGCATTAGCTCAAGCCCAAGTGTAGCCAGGAGTAGGCTGAGGCATTCTTCAGTTTAGCATGAGAAAAGATCCCTTGCAGGCTGGCAAAGGCAAGTCCCAGAGCTGCAGAGAGCAGCAGCAGGAATAGAGGCCAAGCTGTCCGCGGTTCCTGCAGAGGGAGAACCTTGACAAGGAGTTGTGGGACTGACCATGCACAAAAGAGGAAGAAGAAGAAGAAGAAGAAGAAGAAGAGGAAGAAGAGGAAGAAGAGGTGAGTGGTACCGTGGCATCTCTTCCAAAGCGTGACATGTAGCGATGACGAGCAGACTTTTTGCCTTCCACAACTTGTTTGGCTGCTGTGCTTCTTGGCCAAGGATGCATGAGAAGCGCTCTGGTCCCTGCCAGGCGCTTGTGTTAGCTGCAGGGAGAGCTGAGAAGTGGCAGCTGCGGCTGCCAGCATGGTGGAGCATGAGCAGCCGGCTCCCAGGCCAAATGACCCAAAGAAATGGTGGCAAGGGGCTGTGCTGAGAACTGCGGAGGAAGGCAAAAAACCGCCGGGGACCAGTGCCAATGTGCCCCAGGGGAAAAAGTTCCTTGCTGAGCCCAGTGCTGGCCATGGGCTGTTCCCTGAGCATGTGAGCCAGGCCTGGCTCCTTGTCCCACAGGCTGCTCATGCTTCCCAGGAGCTGCCCAAGCCCTATCCTCCCTTGAGCTGGAGCTATCTGGCGGACTTGCCAGAGTGCCCAAGTGCCTCTGAGCTGATAGACCTTGTGGGCAAGAATCCTTGCTGTCCCTGTGTAGGACACCAGTGGGTGTTCCAAAGCACTGCAAGCCCTTGCAAGCCCTTGCAAGCCCTCGACATCCTATCTCTTACGGCTCCTGAGCGTTGCTCTGTAGGAGATGAGGATGGTGAGCTGTGCAGTGCTCCTCAAGAAGGAATTGCCTTGGTCTTGCCACTGCTATCCAGTTGAAAAGGATTTGCATGACCACTGCGTTGCCGGGTGCTGGCATTGTGACATGGGGGTGACACAGCCGCATATGTGCAGCCCTTTGGAGGAAGCCTTTGGGGTGCTGGCTCCAAATCAGTCCCTGTACCTACAAAATAGGGGAGTAAGCAACCTAATAGAGTCCCTTTTTTGCAGAAAGACAGTGTGGATTTGTTGCCAGTGCAGCCTTCCTTCCAGTAGCAATACTGCCTGTAGTATCATGTATGGAGGCCTCAGGGCTCGCTCAGGGCTTGTCACGCAGAACTGCAGGCCTGACAGAGCAGAACTGCTCTCCTCTCCTCTCCTCTCCTGTCCTCTCCTCTCCTCTCCTCTCCTCTCCTCTCCTCTTCTCTCCTGTCCGCCAGTCCAATATCTAAGAGACTGTTTGCCTGAAAGGACAGAGGGTTTTCAGTTCCAAAATCAATGTCAAGGACACATAACACAATGAATTTTATTTTATTTTGTTGTTAATTTATTAATTTTCTTGATTTTATGTTAATTCTTGTTATGTTATTTCATGTCATTTTTTTTCCCTTTGTGACTCTGTTTCAGAACCCAGGCTCACAAGCATTAGCTCAAGCCCAAGTGTAGCCAGGAGTAGGCTGAGGCATTCTTCAGTTTAGCATGAGAAAAGATCCCTTGCAGGCTGGCAAAGGCAAGTCCCAGAGCTGCAGAGAGCAGCAGCAGGAATAGAGGCCAAGCTGTCCGCGGTTCCTGCAGAGGGAGAACCTTGACAAGGAGTTGTGGGACTGACCATGCACAAAAGAGGAAGAAGAAGAAGAAGAAGAAGAAGAAGAAGAAGAAGAAGAAGAAGAAGAAGAAGAAGAAGAGGAAGAAGAGGAAGAAGAGGTGAGTGGTACCGTGGCATCTCTTCCAAAGCGTGACATGTAGCGATGACGAGCAGACTTTTTGCCTTCCACAACTTGTTTGGCTGCTGTGCTTCTTGGCCAAGGATGCATGAGAAGCGCTCTGGTCCCTGCCAGGCGCTTGTGTTAGCTGCAGGGAGAGCTGAGAAGTGGCAGCTGCGGCTGCCAGCATGGTGGAGCATGAGCAGACGGCTCCCAGGCCAAATGACCCAAAGAAATGGTGGCAAGGGGTTGTGCTGAGAACTGCGGAGGAAGGCAAAAAACCGCCGGGGACCAGTGCCAATGTGCCCCAGGGGAAAAAGTTCCTTGCTGAGCCCAGTGCTGGCCATGGGCTGTTCCCTGAGCATGTGAGCCAGGCCTGGCTCCTTGTCCCACAGGCTGCTCATGCTTCCCAGGAGCTGCCCAAGCCCTATCCTCCCTTGAGCTGGAGCTATCTGGCGGACTTGCCAGAGTGCCCAAGTGCCTCTGAGCTGATAGACCTTGTGGGCAAGAATCCTTGCTGTCCCTGTGTAGGACACTAGTGGGTGTTCCAAAGCACTGCAAGCCCTTGCAAGCCCTTGCAAGCCCTCGACATCCTATCTCTTACGGCTCCTGAGCGTTGCTCTGTAGGAGATGAGGATGGTGAGCTGTGCAGTGCTCCTCAAGAAGGAATTGCCTTGGTCTTGCCACTGCTATCCAGTTGAAAAGGATTTGCATCCATGAGCCGAGCTTGGAAGGTGGCCCTGCCAGCAGATTGTCTTGCAGCGGAGAACCTCCAGCAGCCTCATGCAAGGTTTTCTTCCCTCAGCCCCTGGCCTGTGATTCCAGCAGCTCCTCAAGTGCTTCCTGTCAGATGTGCTGGGGCTGCCCCCGGGCCAGCTCTGGCAGTGGACACGGGAGGCTGCTCCTCTGGATCCTGCGTGGGGCCTGGTGACCACTGCGTTGCCGGGTGCTGGCATTGTGACATGGGAGTGACACAGCCGCATATGTGCAGCCCTTTGGAGGAAGCCTTTGGGGTGCTGGCTCCAAATCAGTCCCTGTAGCTACAAAATAGGGGAGCAAGCAATCTAATAGAGTCCCTTTTTTGCAAAAAGACAGTGTGGATTTGTTGCCAGTGCAGCCTTCCTTCCAGTAGCAATACTGCCTGTAGTATCATGTATGGAGGCCTCAGGGCTCGCTCAGGGCTTGTCACGCAGAACTGCAGGCCTGACAGAGCAGAACTGCTCTCCTCTCCTCTCCTCTCCTGTCCTCTCCTCTCCTCTCCTCTCCTGTCCTCTTCTCTCCTGTCCGCCAGTCCAATATCTAAGAGACTGTTTGCCTGAAAGGACAGAGGGTTTTCAGTTCCAAAATCAATGTCAAGGACACATAACACAATGAATTTTATTTTATTTTGTTGTTAATTTATTAATTTTCTTGATTTTATGTTAATTCATGTTATGTTATTTCATGTCATTTTTTTTCCCTTTGTGACTCTGTTTCAGAACCCAGGCTCACAAGCATTAGCTCAAGCCCAAGTGTAGCCAGGAGTAGGCTGAGGCATTCTTCAGTTTAGCATGAGAAAAGATCCCTTGCAGGCTGGCAAAGGCAAGTCCCAGAGCTGCAGAGAGCAGCAGCAGGAATAGAGGCCAAGCTGTCCGCGGTTCCTGCAGAGGGAGAACCTTGACAAGGAGTTGTGGGACTGACCATGCACAAAAGAGGAAGAAGAAGAAGAAGAAGAAGAAGAAGAGGAAGAAGAGGAAGAAGAGGTGAGTGGTACCGTGGCATCTCTTCCAACGCGTGACATGTAGCGATGACGAGCAGACTTTTTGCCTTCCACAACTTGTTTGGCTGCTGTGCTTCTTGGCCAAGGATGCATGAGAAGCGCTCTGGTCCCTGCCAGGCGCTTGTGTTAGCTGCAGGGAGAGCTGAGAAGTGGCAGCTGTGGCTGCCAGCATGGTGGAGCATGAGCAGCCGGCTCCCAGGCCAAATGGCCCAAAGAAATGGTGGCAAGGGGCCGTGCTGAGAACTGCGGAGGAAGGCAAAAAACCGCCGGGGACCAGTGCCAATGTGCCCCAGGGGAAAAAGTTCCTTGCTGAGCCCAGTGCTGGCCATGGGCTGTTCCCTGAGCATGTGAGCCAGAGCTGGCTCCTTGTCCCACAGGCTGCTCATGCTTGCCAGGAGCTGCCCAAGCCCTATCCTCCCTTGAGCTGGAGCTATCTGGCGGACTTGCCAGAGTGCCCAAGTGCCTCTGAGCTGATAGACCTTGTGGGCAAGAATCCTTGCTGTCCCTGTGTAGGACACCAGTGGGTGTTCCAAAGCACTGCAAGCCCTTGCAAGCCCTTGCAAGCCCTCGACATCCTATCTCTTACGGCTCCTGAGCGTTGCTCTGTAGGAGATGAGGATGGTGAGCTGTGCAGTGCTCCTCAAGAAGGAATTGCCTTGGTCTTGCCACTGCTATCCAGTTGAAAAGGATTTGCATCCATGAGCCGAGCTTGGAAGGTGGCCCTGCCAGCAGATTGTCTTGCAGCGGAGAACCTCCAGCAGCCTCATGCAAGGTTTTCTTCCCTCAGCCCCTGGCCTGTGATTCCAGCAGCTCCTCAAGTGCTTCCTGTCAGATGTGCTGGGGCTGCCCCCGGGCCAGCTCTGGCAGTGGACACGGGAGGCTGCTCCTCTGGATCCTGCGTGGGGCCTGGTGACCACTGCGTTGCCGGGTGCTGGCATTGTGACATGGGGGTGACACAGCTGCATATGTGCAGCCCTTTGGAGGAAGCCTTTGGGGTGCTGGCTCCAAATCAGTCCCTGTACCTACAAAATAGGGGAGTAAGCAACCTAATAGAGTCCCTTTTTTGCAAAAAGACAGTGTGGATTTGTTGCCAGTGCAGCCTTCCTTCCAGTAGCAATACTGCCTGTAGTATCATGTATGGAGGCCTCAGGGCTCGCTCAGGGCTTGTCACGCAGAACTGCAGGCCTGACAGAGCAGAACTGCTCTCCTCTCCTCTCCTCTCCTCTCCTCTCCTCTCCTCTCCTCTCCTCTCCTCTCCTGTCCTCTCCTCTCCTCTCCTCTCCTGTCCTCTCCTCTCCTCTCCTCTCCTGTCCTCTCCTGTCCTCTTCTCTCCTGTCCGCCAGTCCAATATCTAAGAGACTGTTTGCCTGAAAGGACAGAGGGTTTTCAGTTCCAAAATCAATGTCAAGGACACATAACACAATGAATTTTATTTTATTTTGTTGTTAATTTATGAATTTTCTTGATTTTATGTTAATTCATGTTTTGTGATTTCATGTCATTTTTTTTCCCTTTGTGACTCTGTTTCAGAACCCAGGCTCACAAGCATTAGCTCAAGCCCAAGTGTAGCCAGGAGTAGGCTGAGGCATTCTTCAGTTTAGCCTGAGAAAAGATCCCTTGCAGGCTGCCAAAGGCAAGTCCCAGAGCTGCAGAGAGCAGCAGCAGGAATAGAGGCCAAGCTGTCCGCGGTTCCTGCAGAGGGAGAACCTTGACAAGGAGTTGTGGGACTGACCATGCACAAAAGAGGAAGAAGAAGAAGAAGAAGAAGAAGAAGAGGAAGAAGAGGAAGAAGAGGTGAGTGGTACCGTGGCATCTCTTCCAAAGCGTGACATGTAGCGATGACGAGCAGACTTTTTGCCTTCCACAACTTGTTTGGCTGCTGTGCTTCTTGGCCAGGGATGCATGAGAAGCGCTCTGGTCCCTGCCAGGCGCTTGTGTTAGCTGCAGGGAGAGCTGAGAAGTGGCAGCTGCGGCTGCCAGCATGGTGGAGCATGAGCAGCCGGCTCCCAGGCCAAATGGCCCAAAGAAATGGTGGCAAGGGGCCGTGCTGAGAACTGCAGAGGAAGGCAAAAAACCGCCGGGGACCAGTGCCAAGGTGCCCCGGGGGAAAAAGTTCCTTGCTGAGCCCAGTGCTGGCCATGGGCTGTTCCCTGAGCATGTGAGCCAGAGCTGGCTCCTTGTCCCACAGGCTGCTCATGCTTGCCAGGAGCTGCCCAAGCCCTATCCTCCCTTGAGCTGGAGCTATCTGGCGGACTTGCCAGAGTGCCCAAGTGCCTCTGAGCTGATAGACCTTGTGGGCAAGAATCCTTGCTGTCCCTGTGTAGGACACCAGTGGGTGTTCCAAAGCACTGCAAGCCCTTGCAAGCCCTTGCAAGCCCTCGACATCCTATCTCTTACGGCTCCTGAGCGTTGCTGTGTAGGAGATGAGGATGGTGAGCTGTGCAGTGCTCCTCAAGAAGGAATTGCCTTGGTCTTGCCACTGCTATCCAGTTGAAAAGGATTTGCATCCATGAGCCGAGCTTGGAAGGTGGCCCTGCCAGCAGATTGTCTTGCAGCGGAGAACCTCCAGCAGCCTCATGCAAGGTTTTCTTCCCTCAGCCCCTGGCCTGTGATTCCAGCAGCTCCTCAAGTGCTTCCTGTCAGATGTGCTGGGGCTGCCCCCGGGCCAGCTCTGGCAGTGGACACGGGAGGCTGCTCCTCTGGATCCTGCGTGGGGCCTGGTGACCACTGCGTTGCCGGGTGCTGGCATTGTGACATGGGGGTGACACAGCCGCCTATGTGCAGCCCTTTGGAGGAAGCCTTTGGGGTGCTGGCTCCAAATCAGTCCCTGTACCTACAAAATAGGGGAGTAAGCAACCTAATAGAGTCCCTTTTTTGCAAAAAGACAGTGTGGATTTGTTGCCAGTGCAGCCTTCCTTCCAGTAGCAATACTGCCTGTAGTATCATGTATGGAGGCCTCAGGGCTCGCTCAGGGCTTGTCACGCAGAACTGCAGGCCTGACAGAGCAGAACTGCTCTCCTCTCCTCTCCTCTCCTCTCCTCTCCTCTCCTCTCCTCTCCTCTCCTCTCCTGTCCTCTCCTCTCCTCTCCTCTCCTCTCCGCTCCTTTCCTCTCCACTCCTCTCCTCTCCTCTCCTCTCCTCTCCTCTCCTCTCCTCTCCTCTCCTCTCCTCTTCTCTCCTCTCCTCTCCTCTCCTCTCCTCTCCTGTTCGCCAGTCCAATATCTAAGAGACTGTTTGCCTGAAAGGACAGAGGGTTTTCAGTTCCAAAATCAATGTCAAGGACACATAACACAATGAATTTTATTTTATTTTGTTGTTAATTTATTAATTTTCTTGATTTTATGTTAATTCATGTTTTGTGATTTCATGTCATTTTTTTTCCCTTTGTGACTCTGTTTCAGAACCCAGGCTCACAAGCATTAGCTCAAGCCCAAGTGTAGCCAGGAGTAGGCTGAGGCATTCTTCAGTTTAGCATGAGAAAAGATCCCTTGCAGGCTGGCAAAGGCAAGTCCCAGAGCTGCAGAGAGCAGCAGCAGGAATAGAGGCCAAGCTGTCCGCGGTTCCTGCAGAGGGAGAACCTTGACAAGGAGTTGTGGGACTGACCATGCACAAAAGAGGAAGAAGAAGAAGAAGAAGAAGAAGAAGAGGAAGAAGAGGAAGAAGAGGTGAGTGGTACCGTGGCATCTCTTCCAACGCGTGACATGTAGCGATGACGAGCAGACTTTTTGCCTTCCACAACTTGTTTGGCTGCTGTGCTTCTTGGCCAGGGATGCATGAGTAGCGCTCTGGTCCCTGCCAGGCGCTTGTGTTAGCTGCAGGGAGAGCTGAGAAGTGGCAGCTGCGGCTGCCAGCATGGTGGAGCATGAGCAGCCGGCTCCCAGGCCAAATGGCCCAAAGAAATGGTGGCAAGGGGCCGTGCTGAGAACTGAAGAGGAAGGCAAAAAACCGCCGGGGACCAGTGCCAAGGTGCCCCGGGGGAAAAAGTTCCTTGCTGAGCCCAGTGCTGGCCATGGGCTGTTCCCTGAGCATGTGAGCCAGAGCTGGCTCCTTGTCCCACAGGCTGCTCATGCTTCCCAGGAGCTGCCCAAGCCCTATCCTCCCTTGAGCTGGAGCTATCTGGCGGACTTGCCAGAGTGCCCAAGTGCCTCTGAGCTGATAGACCTTGTGGGCAAGAATCCTTGCTGTCCCTGTGTAGGACACCAGTGGGTGTTCCAAAGCACTGCAAGCCCTTGCAAGCCCTTGCAAGCCCTCGACATCCTATCTCTTACGGCTCCTGAGCGTTGCTCTGTAGGAGATGAGGATGGTGAGCTGTGCAGTGCTCCTCAAGAAGGAATTGCCTTGGTCTTGCCACTGCTATCCAGTTGAAAAGGATTTGCATGACCACTGCGTTGCCGGGTGCTGGCATTGTGACATGGGGGTGACACAGCTGCATATGTGCAGCCCTTTGGAGGAAGCCTTTGGGGTGCTGGCTCCAAATCAGTCCCTGTACCTACAAAATAGGGGAGTAAGCAACCTAATAGAGTCCCTTTTTTGCAAAAAGACAGTGTGGATTTGTTGCCAGTGCAGCCTTCCTTCCAGTAGCAATACTGCCTGTAGTATCATGTATGGAGGCCTCAGGGCTCGCTCAGGGCTTGTCACGCAGAACTGCAGGCCTGACAGAGCAGAACTGCTCTCCTCTCCTCTCCTGTCCTCTTCTCTCCTGTCCGCCAGTCCAATATCTAAGAGACTGTTTGCCTGAAAGGACAGAGGGTTTTCAGTTCCAAAATCAATGTCAAGGACACATAACACAATGAATTTTATTTTATTTTGTTGTTAATTTATTAATTTTCTTGATTTTATGTTAATTCTTGTTATGTTATTTCATGTCATTTTTTTTCCCTTTGTGACTCTGTTTCAGAACCCAGGCTCACAAGCATTAGCTCAAGCCCAAGTGTAGCCAGGAGTAGGCTGAGGCATTCTTCAGTTTAGCATGAGAAAAGATCCCTTGCAGGCTGGCAAAGGCAAGTCCCAGAGCTGCAGAGAGCAGCAGCAGGAATAGAGGCCAAGCTGTCCGCGGTTCCTGCAGAGGGAGAACCTTGACAAGGAGTTGTGGGACTGACCATGCACAAAAGAGGAAGAAGAAGAAGAAGAAGAAGAAGAAGAAGAAGAAGAAGAAGAAGAAGAAGAGGAAGAAGAGGAAGAAGAGGTGAGTGGTACCGTGGCATCTCTTCCAACGCGTGACATGTAGCGATGACGAGCAGACTTTTTGCCTTCCACAACTTGTTTGGCTGCTGTGCTTCTTGGCCAGGGATGCATGAGTAGCGCTCTGGTCCCTGCCAGGCGCTTGTGTTAGCTGCAGGGAGAGCTGAGAAGTGGCAGCTGCGGCTGCCAGCATGGTGGAGCATGAGCAGCCGGCTCCCAGGCCAAATGGCCCAAAGAAATGGTGGCAAGGGGCCGTGCTGAGAACTGCAGAGGAAGGCAAAAAACCGCCGGGGACCAGTGCCAATGTGCCCCAGGGGAAAAAGTTCCTTGCTGAGCCCAGTGCTGGCCATGGGCTGTTCCCTGAGCATGTGAGCCAGAGCTGGCTCCTTGTCCCACAGGCTGCTCATGCTTCCCAGGAGCTGCCCAAGCCCTATCCTCCCTTGAGCTGGAGCTATCTGGCGGACTTGCCAGAGTGCCCAAGTGCCTCTGAGCTGATAGACCTTGTGGGCAAGAATCCTTGCTGTCCCTGTGTAGGACACCAGTGGGTGTTCCAAAGCACTGCAAGCCCTTGCAAGCCCTTGCAAGCCCTCGACATCCTATCTCTTACGGCTCCTGAGCGTTGCTCTGTAGGAGATGAGGATGGTGAGCTGTGCAGTGCTCCTCAAGAAGGAATTGCCTTGGTCTTGCCACTGCTATCCAGTTGAAAAGGATTTGCATGACCACTGCGTTGCCGGGTGCTGGCATTGTGACATGGGGGTGACACAGCTGCATATGTGCAGCCCTTTGGAGGAAGCCTTTGGGGTGCTGGCTCCAAATCAGTCCCTGTACCTACAAAATAGGGGAGTAAGCAACCTAATAGAGTCCCTTTTTTGCAAAAAGACAGTGTGGATTTGTTGCCAGTGCAGCCTTCCTTCCAGTAGCAATACTGCCTGTAGTATCATGTATGGAGGCCTCAGGGCTCGCTCAGGGCTTGTCACGCAGAACTGCAGGCCTGACAGAGCAGAACTGCTCTCGTCTCCTCTCCTCTCCTCTCCTCTCCTCTCCTCTCCTCTCCTCTTCTCTCCTGTCCGCCAGTCCAATATCTAAGAGACTGTTTGCCTGAAAGGACAGAGGGTTTTCAGTTCCAAAATCAATGTCAAGGACACATAACACAATGAATTTTATTTTATTTTGTTGTTAATTTATTAATTTTCTTGATTTTATGTTAATTCTTGTTATGTTATTTCATGTCATTTTTTTTCCCTTTGTGACTCTGTTTCAGAACCCAGGCTCACAAGCATTAGCTCAAGCCCAAGTGTAGCCAGGAGTAGGCTGAGGCATTCTTCAGTTTAGCATGAGAAAAGATCCCTTGCAGGCTGGCAAAGGCAAGTCCCAGAGCTGCAGAGAGCAGCAGCAGGAATAGAGGCCAAGCTGTCCGCGGTTCCTGCAGAGGGAGAACCTTGACAAGGAGTTGTGGGACTGACCATGCACAAAAGAGGAAGAAGAAGAAGAAGAAGAAGAAGAAGAAGAAGAAGAAGAAGAAGAAGAAGAAGAGGAAGAAGAGGAAGAAGAGGTGAGTGGTACCGTGGCATCTCTTCCAACGCGTGACATGTAGCGATGACGAGCAGACTTTTTGCCCTCCACAACTTGTTTGGCTGCTGTGCTTCTTGGCCAAGGATGCATGAGAAGCGCTCTGGTCCCTGCCAGGCGCTTGTGTTAGCTGCAGGGAGAGCTGAGAAGTGGCAGCTGCGGCTGCCAGCATGGTGGAGCATGAGCAGCCGGCTCCCAGGCCAAATGGCCCAAAGAAATGGTGGCAAGGGGCCGTGCTGAGAACTGCGGAGGAAGGCAAAAAACCGCCGGGGACCAGTGCCAATGTGCCCCAGGGGAAAAAGTTCCTTGCTGAGCCCAGTGCTGGCCATGGGCTGTTCCCTGAGCATGTGAGCCAGAGCTGGCTCCTTGTCCCACAGGCTGCTCATGCTTCCCAGGAGCTGCCCAAGCCCTATCCTCCCTTGAGCTGGAGCTATCTGGCGGACTTGCCAGAGTGCCCAAGTGCCTCTGAGCTGATAGACCTTGTGGGCAAGAATCCTTGCTGTCCCTGTGTAGGACACCAGTGGGTGTTCCAAAGCACTGCAAGCCCTTGCAAGCCCTTGCAAGCCCTCGACATCCTATCTCTTACGGCTCCTGAGCGTTGCTCTGTAGGAGATGAGGATGGTGAGCTGTGCAGTGCTCCTCAAGAAGGAATTGCCTTGGTCTTGCCACTGCTATCCAGTTGAAAAGGATTTGCATGACCACTGCGTTACCGGGTGCTGGCATTGTGACATGGGGGTGACACAGCTGCATATGTGCAGCCCTTTGGAGGAAGCCTTTGGGGTGCTGGCTCCAAATCAGTCCCTGTACCTACAAAATAGGGGAGTAAGCAACCTAATAGAGTCCCTTTTTTGCAAAAAGACAGTGTGGATTTGTTGCCAGTGCAGCCTTCCTTCCAGTAGCAATACTGCCTGTAGTATCATGTATGGAGGCCTCAGGGCTCGCTCAGGGCTTGTCACGCAGAACTGCAGGCCTGACAGAGCAGAACTGCTCTCCTCTCCTCTCCTCTCCTCTCCTCTCCTCTCCTCTCCTCTCCTCTCCTCTCCTCTCCTCTCCTCTCCTCTTCTCTCCTGTCCGCCAGTCCAATATCTAAGAGACTGTTTGCCTGAAAGGACAGAGGGTTTTCAGTTCCAAAATCAATGTCAAGGACACATAACACAATGAATTTTATTTGATTTTGTTGTTAATTTATTAATTTTCTTGATTTTATGTTAATTCTTGTTATGTTATTTCATGTCATTTTTTTTCCCTTTGTGACTCTGTTTCAGAACCCAGGCTCACAAGCATTAGCTCAAGCCCAAGTGTAGCCAGGAGTAGGCTGAGGCATTCTTCAGTTTAGCATGAGAAAAGATCCCTTGCAGGCTGGCAAAGGCAAGTCCCAGAGCTGCAGAGAGCAGCAGCAGGAATAGAGGCCAAGCTGTCCGCGGTTCCTGCAGAGGGAGAACCTTGACAAGGAGTTGTGGGACTGACCATGCACAAAAGAGGAAGAAGAAGAAGAAGAAGAAGAAGAAGAAGAAGAAGAAGAAGAAGAAGAAGAAGAGGAAGAAGAGGAAGAAGAGGTGAGTGGTACCGTGGCATCTCTTCCAACGCGTGACATGTAGCGATGACGAGCAGACTTTTTGCCTTCCACAACTTGTTTGGCTGCTGTGCTTCTTGGCCAAGGATGCATGAGAAGCGCTCTGGTCCCTGCCAGGCGCTTGTGTTAGCTGCAGGGAGAGCTGAGAAGTGGCAGCTGCGGCTGCCAGCATGGTGGAGCATGAGCAGCCGGCTCCCAGGCCAAATGACCCAAAGAAATGGTGGCAAGGGGCTGTGCTGAGAACTGCGGAGGAAGGCAAAAAACCGCCGGGGACCAGTGCCAATGTGCCCCAGGGGAAAAAGTTCCTTGCTGAGCCCAGTGCTGGCCATGGGCTGTTCCCTGAGCATGTGAGCCAGGCCTGGCTCCTTGTCCCACAGGCTGCTCATGCTTCCCAGGAGCTGCCCAAGCCCTATCCTCCCTTGAGCTGGAGCTATCTGGCGGACTTGCCAGAGTGCCCAAGTGCCTCTGAGCTGATAGACCTTGTGGGCAAGAATCCTTGCTGTCCCTGTGTAGGACACCAGTGGGTGTTCCAAAGCACTGCAAGCCCTTGCAAGCCCTTGCAAGCCCTCGACATCCTATCTCTTACGGCTCCTGAGCGTTGCTCTGTAGGAGATGAGGATGGTGAGCTGTGCAGTGCTCCTCAAGAAGGAATTGCCTTGGTCTTGCCACTGCTATCCAGTTGAAAAGGATTTGCATGACCACTGCGTTGCCGGGTGCTGGCATTGTGACATGGGGGTGACACAGCCGCATATGTGCAGCCCTTTGGAGGAAGCCTTTGGGGTGCTGGCTCCAAATCAGTCCCTGTACCTACAAAATAGGGGAGTAAGCAACCTAATAGAGTCCCTTTTTTGCAGAAAGACAGTGTGGATTTGTTGCCAGTGCAGCCTTCCTTCCAGTAGCAATACTGCCTGTAGTATCATGTATGGAGGCCTCAGGGCTCGCTCAGGGCTTGTCACGCAGAACTGCAGGCCTGACAGAGCAGAACTGCTCTCCTCTCCTCTCCTCTCCTGTCCTCTCCTCTCCTCTCCTCTCCTCTCCTCTCCTCTTCTCTCCTGTCCGCCAGTCCAATATCTAAGAGACTGTTTGCCTGAAAGGACAGAGGGTTTTCAGTTCCAAAATCAATGTCAAGGACACATAACACAATGAATTTTATTTTATTTTGTTGTTAATTTATTAATTTTCTTGATTTTATGTTAATTCTTGTTATGTTATTTCATGTCATTTTTTTTCCCTTTGTGACTCTGTTTCAGAACCCAGGCTCACAAGCATTAGCTCAAGCCCAAGTGTAGCCAGGAGTAGGCTGAGGCATTCTTCAGTTTAGCATGAGAAAAGATCCCTTGCAGGCTGGCAAAGGCAAGTCCCAGAGCTGCAGAGAGCAGCAGCAGGAATAGAGGCCAAGCTGTCCGCGGTTCCTGCAGAGGGAGAACCTTGACAAGGAGTTGTGGGACTGACCATGCACAAAAGAGGAAGAAGAAGAAGAAGAAGAAGAAGAAGAAGAAGAAGAAGAAGAAGAAGAAGAAGAAGAAGAGGAAGAAGAGGAAGAAGAGGTGAGTGGTACCGTGGCATCTCTTCCAAAGCGTGACATGTAGCGATGACGAGCAGACTTTTTGCCTTCCACAACTTGTTTGGCTGCTGTGCTTCTTGGCCAAGGATGCATGAGAAGCGCTCTGGTCCCTGCCAGGCGCTTGTGTTAGCTGCAGGGAGAGCTGAGAAGTGGCAGCTGCGGCTGCCAGCATGGTGGAGCATGAGCAGACGGCTCCCAGGCCAAATGACCCAAAGAAATGGTGGCAAGGGGTTGTGCTGAGAACTGCGGAGGAAGGCAAAAAACCGCCGGGGACCAGTGCCAATGTGCCCCAGGGGAAAAAGTTCCTTGCTGAGCCCAGTGCTGGCCATGGGCTGTTCCCTGAGCATGTGAGCCAGGCCTGGCTCCTTGTCCCACAGGCTGCTCATGCTTCCCAGGAGCTGCCCAAGCCCTATCCTCCCTTGAGCTGGAGCTATCTGGCGGACTTGCCAGAGTGCCCAAGTGCCTCTGAGCTGATAGACCTTGTGGGCAAGAATCCTTGCTGTCCCTGTGTAGGACACTAGTGGGTGTTCCAAAGCACTGCAAGCCCTTGCAAGCCCTTGCAAGCCCTCGACATCCTATCTCTTACGGCTCCTGAGCGTTGCTCTCTAGGAGATGAGGATGGTGAGCTGTGCAGTGCTCCTCAAGAAGGAATTGCCTTGGTCTTGCCACTGCTATCCAGTTGAAAAGGATTTGCATCCATGAGCCGAGCTTGGAAGGTGGCCCTGCCAGCAGATTGTCTTGCAGCGGAGAACCTCCAGCAGCCTCATGCAAGGTTTTCTTCCCTCAGCCCCTGGCCTGTGATTCCAGCAGCTCCTCAAGTGCTTCCTGTCAGATGTGCTGGGGCTGCCCCCGGGCCAGCTCTGGCAGTGGACACGGGAGGCTGCTCCTCTGGATCCTGCGTGGGGCCTGGTGACCACTGCGTTGCCGGGTGCTGGCATTGTGACATGGGGGTGACACAGCCGCATATGTGCAGCCCTTTGGAGGAAGCCTTTGGGGTGCTGGCTCCAAATCAGTCCCTGTAGCTACAAAATAGGGGAGCAAGCAATCTAATAGAGTCCCTTTTTTGCAAAAAGACAGTGTGGATTTGTTGCCAGTGCAGCCTTCCTTCCAGTAGCAATACTGCCTGTAGTATCATGTATGGAGGCCTCAGGGCTCGCTCAGGGCTTGTCACGCAGAACTGCAGGCCTGACAGAGCAGAACTGCTCTCCTCTCCTCTCCTCTCCTCTCCTCTCCTCTCCTGTCCTCTCCTCTCCTCTCCTCTCCTGTCCTCTTCTCTCCTGTCCGCCAGTCCAATATCTAAGAGACTGTTTGCCTGAAAGGACAGAGGGTTTTCAGTTCCAAAATCAATGTCAAGGACACATAACACAATGAATTTTATTTTATTTTGTTGTTAATTTATTAATTTTCTTGATTTTATGTTAATTCATGTTATGTTATTTCATGTCATTTTTTTTCCCTTTGTGACTCTGTTTCAGAACCCAGGCTCACAAGCATTAGCTCAAGCCCAAGTGTAGCCAGGAGTAGGCTGAGGCATTCTTCAGTTTAGCCTGAGAAAAGATCCCTTGCAGGCTGGCAAAGGCAAGTCCCAGAGCTGCAGAGAGCAGCAGCAGGAATAGAGGCCAAGCTGTCCGCGGTTCCTGCAGAGGGAGAACCTTGACAAGGAGTTGTGGGACTGACCATGCACAAAAGAGGAAGAAGAAGAAGAAGAAGAAGAAGAAGAGGAAGAAGAGGAAGAAGAGGTGAGTGGTACCGTGGCATCTCTTCCAACGCGTGACATGTAGCGATGACGAGCAGACTTTTTGCCTTCCACAACTTGTTTGGCTGCTGTGCTTCTTGGCCAAGGATGCATGAGAAGCGCTCTGGTCCCTGCCAGGCGCTTGTGTTAGCTGCAGGGAGAGCTGAGAAGTGGCAGCTGTGGCTGCCAGCATGGTGGAGCATGAGCAGCCGGCTCCCAGGCCAAATGGCCCAAAGAAATGGTGGCAAGGGGCCGTGCTGAGAACTGCGGAGGAAGGCAAAAAACCGCCGGGGACCAGTGCCAATGTGCCCCAGGGGAAAAAGTTCCTTGCTGAGCCCAGTGCTGGCCATGGGCTGTTCCCTGAGCATGTGAGCCAGAGCTGGCTCCTTGTCCCACAGGCTGCTCATGCTTCCCAGGAGCTGCCCAAGCCCTATCCTCCCTTGAGCTGGAGCTATCTGGCGGACTTGCCAGAGTGCCCAAGTGCCTCTGAGCTGATAGACCTTGTGGGCAAGAATCCTTGCTGTCCCTGTGTAGGACACCAGTGGGTGTTCCAAAGCACTGCAAGCCCTTGCAAGCCCTTGCAAGCCCTCGACATCCTATCTCTTACGGCTCCTGAGCGTTGCTCTCTAGGAGATGAGGATGGTGAGCTGTGCAGTGCTCCTCAAGAAGGAATTGCCTTGGTCTTGCCACTGCTATCCAGTTGAAAAGGATTTGCATCCATGAGCCGAGCTTGGAAGGTGGCCCTGCCAGCAGATTGTCTTGCAGCGGAGAACCTCCAGCAGCCTCATGCAAGGTTTTCTTCCCTCAGCCCCTGGCCTGTGATTCCAGCAGCTCCTCAAGTGCTTCCTGTCAGATGTGCTGGGGCTGCCCCCGGGCCAGCTCTGGCAGTGGACACGGGAGGCTGCTCCTCTGGATCCTGCGTGGGGCCTGGTGACCACTGCGTTGCCGGGTGCTGGCATTGTGACATGGGGGTGACACAGCTGCATATGTGCAGCCCTTTGGAGGAAGCCTTTGGGGTGCTGGCTCCAAATCAGTCCCTGTACCTACAAAATAGGGGAGTAAGCAACCTAATAGAGTCCCTTTTTTGCAAAAAGACAGTGTGGATTTGTTGCCAGTGCAGCCTTCCTTCCAGTAGCAATACTGCCTGTAGTATCATGTATGGAGGCCTCAGGGCTCGCTCAGGGCTTGTCACGCAGAACTGCAGGCCTGACAGAGCAGAACTGCTCTCCTCTCCTCTCCTCTCCTCTCCTGTCCTCTCCTCTCCTCTTCTCTCCTCTCCTCTCCTCTTCTCTTCTCTCCTGTCCGCCAGTCCAATATCTAAGAGACTGTTTGCCTGAAAGGACAGAGGGTTTTCAGTTCCAAAATCAATGTCAAGGACACATAACACAATGAATTTTATTTTATTTTGTTGTTAATTTATTAATTTTCTTGATTTTATGTTAATTCTTGTTATGTTATTTCATGTCATTTTTTTTCCCTTTGTGACTCTGTTTCAGAACCCAGGCTCACAAGCACTAGCTCAAGCCCAAGTGTAGCCAGGAGTAGGCTGAGGCATTCTTCAGTTTAGCCTGAGAAAAGATCCCTTGCAGGCTGGCAAAGGCAAGTCCCAGAGCTGCAGAGAGCAGCAGCAGGAATAGAGGCCAAGCTGTCCGCGGTTCCTGCAGAGGGAGAACCTTGACAAGGAGTTGTGGGACTGACCATGCACAAAAGAGGAAGAAGAAGAAGAAGAAGAAGAAGAAGAAGAAGAAGAGGAAGAAGAGGAAGAAGAGGTGAGTGGTACCGTGGCATCTCTTCCAAAGCGTGACATGTAGCGATGACGAGCAGACTTTTTGCCTTCCACAACTTGTTTGGCTGCTGTGCTTCTTGGGCAGGGATGCATGAGAAGCGCTCTGGTCCCTGCCAGGCGCTTGTGTTAGCTGCAGGGAGAGCTGAGAAGTGGCAGCTGCGGCTGCCAGCATGGTGGAGCATGAGCAGCCGGCTCCCAGGCCAAATGGCCCAAAGAAATGGTGGCAAGGGGCCGTGCTGAGAACTGCAGAGGAAGGCAAAAAACCGCCGGGGACCAGTGCCAATGTGCCCCAGGGGAAAAAGTTCCTTGCTGAGCCCAGTGCTGGCCATGGGCTGTTCCCTGAGCATGTGAGCCAGAGCTGGCTCCTTGTCCCACAGGCTGCTCATGCTTGCCAGGAGCTGCCCAAGCCCTATCCTCCCTTGAGCTGGAGCTATCTGGCGGACTTGCCAGAGTGCCCAAGTGCCTCTGAGCTGATAGACCTTGTGGGCAAGAATCCTTGCTGTCCCTGTGTAGGACACCAGTGGGTGTTCCAAAGCACTGCAAGCCCTTGCAAGCCCTTGCAAGCCCTCGACATCCTATCTCTTACGGCTCCTGAGCGTTGCTCTGTAGGAGATGAGGATGGTGAGCTGTGCAGTGCTCCTCAAGAAGGAATTGCCTTGGTCTTGCCACTGCTATCCAGTTGAAAAGGATTTGCATCCATGAGCCGAGCTTGGAAGGTGGCCCTGCCAGCAGATTGTCTTGCAGCGGAGAACCTCCAGCAGCGTCATGCAAGGTTTTCTTCCCTCAGCCCCTGGCCTGTGATTCCAGCAGCTCCTCAAGTGCTTCCTGTCAGATGTGCTGGGGCTGCCCCCGGGCCAGCTCTGGCAGTGGACACGGGAGGCTGCTCCTCTGGATCCTGCGTGGGGCCTGGTGACCACTGCGTTGCCGGGTGCTGGCATTGTGACATGGGGGTGACACAGCTGCATATGTGCAGCCCTTTGGAGGAAGCCTTTGGGGTGCTGGCTCCAAATCAGTCCCTGTACCTACAAAATAGGGGAGTAAGCAACCTAATAGAGTCCCTTTTTTGCAAAAAGACAGTGTGGATTTGTTGCCAGTGCAGCCTTCCTTCCAGTAGCAATACTGCCTGTAGTATCATGTATGGAGGCCTCAGGGCTCGCTCAGGGCTTGTCACGCAGAACTGCAGGCCTGACAGAGCAGAACTGCTCTCCTCTCCTCTCCTCTCCTCTCCTCTCCTCTCCTCTCCTCTCCTCTCCTCTCCTGTCCTCTCCTCTCCTCTCCTCTCCTGTCCTCTCCTCTCCTCTCCTCTCCTGTCCTCTCCTGTCCTCTTCTCTCCTGTCCGCCAGTCCAATATCTAAGAGACTGTTTGCCTGAAAGGACAGAGGGTTTTCAGTTCCAAAATCAATGTCAAGGACACATAACACAATGAATTTTATTTTATTTTGTTGTTAATTTATGAATTTTCTTGATTTTATGTTAATTCATGTTTTGTGATTTCATGTCATTTTTTTTCCCTTTGTGACTCTGTTTCAGAACCCAGGCTCACAAGCATTAGCTCAAGCCCAAGTGTAGCCAGGAGTAGGCTGAGGCATTCTTCAGTTTAGCATGAGAAAAGATCCCTTGCAGGCTGCCAAAGGCAAGTCCCAGAGCTGCAGAGAGCAGCAGCAGGAATAGAGGCCAAGCTGTCCGCGGTTCCTGCAGAGGGAGAACCTTGACAAGGAGTTGTGGGACTGACCATGCACAAAAGAGGAAGAAGAAGAAGAAGAAGAAGAAGAAGAGGAAGAAGAGGAAGAAGAGGTGAGTGGTACCGTGGCATCTCTTCCAAAGCGTGACATGTAGCGATGACGAGCAGACTTTTTGCCTTCCACAACTTGTTTGGCTGCTGTGCTTCTTGGGCAGGGATGCATGAGAAGCGCTCTGGTCCCTGCCAGGCGCTTGTGTTAGCTGCAGGGAGAGCTGAGAAGTGGCAGCTGCGGCTGCCAGCATGGTGGAGCATGAGCAGCCGGCTCCCAGGCCAAATGGCCCAAAGAAATGGTGGCAAGGGGCCGTGCTGAGAACTGCAGAGGAAGGCAAAAAACCGCCGGGGACCAGTGCCAAGGTGCCCCGGGGGAAAAAGTTCCTTGCTGAGCCCAGTGCTGGCCATGGGCTGTTCCCTGAGCATGTGAGCCAGAGCTGGCTCCTTGTCCCACAGGCTGCTCATGCTTGCCAGGAGCTGCCCAAGCCCTATCCTCCCTTGAGCTGGAGCTATCTGGCGGACTTGCCAGAGTGCCCAAGTGCCTCTGAGCTGATAGACCTTGTGGGCAAGAATCCTTGCTGTCCCTGTGTAGGACACCAGTGGGTGTTCCAAAGCACTGCAAGCCCTTGCAAGCCCTTGCAAGCCCTCGACATCCTATCTCTTACGGCTCCTGAGCGTTGCTGTGTAGGAGATGAGGATGGTGAGCTGTGCAGTGCTCCTCAAGAAGGAATTGCCTTGGTCTTGCCACTGCTATCCAGTTGAAAAGGATTTGCATGACCACTGCGTTGCCGGGTGCTGGCATTGTGACATGGGGGTGACACAGCTGCATATGTGCAGCCCTTTGGAGGAAGCCTTTGGGGTGCTGGCTCCAAATCAGTCCCTGTACCTACAAAATAGGGGAGTAAGCAACCTAATAGAGTCCCTTTTTTGCAAAAAGACAGTGTGGATTTGTTGCCAGTGCAGCCTTCCTTCCAGTAGCAATACTGCCTGTAGTATCATGTATGGAGGCCTCAGGGCTCGCTCAGGGCTTGTCACGCACAACTGCAGGCCTGACAGAGCAGAACTGCTCTCCTCTCCTCTCCTGTCCTCTTCTCTCCTGTCCGCCAGTCCAATATCTAAGAGACTGTTTGCCTGAAAGGACAGAGGGTTTTCAGTTCCAAAATCAATGTCAAGGACACATAACACAATGAATGTTATTTTATTTTGTTGTTAATTTATTAATTTTCTTGATTTTATGTTAATTCATGTTATGTTATTTCATGTCATTTTTTTTCCCTTTGTGACTCTGTTTCAGAACCCAGGCTCACAAGCATTAGCTCAAGCCCAAGTGTAGCCAGGAGTAGGCTGAGGCATTCTTCAGTTTAGCCTGAGAAAAGATCCCTTGCAGGCTGGCAAAGGCAAGTCCCAGAGCTGCAGAGAGCAGCAGCAGGAATAGAGGCCAAGCTGTCCGCGGTTCCTGCAGAGGGAGAACCTTGACAAGGAGTTGTGGGACTGACCATGCACAAAAGAGGAAGAAGAAGAAGAAGAAGAAGAAGAAGAGGAAGAAGAGGAAGAAGAGGTGAGTGGTACCGTGGCATCTCTTCCAACGCGTGACATGTAGCGATGACGAGCAGACTTTTTGCCTTCCACAACTTGTTTGGCTGCTGTGCTTCTTGGCCAAGGATGCGTGAGAAGCGCTCTGGTCCCTGCCAGGCGCTTGTGTTAGCTGCAGGGAGAGCTGAGAAGTGGCAGCTGCGGCTGCCAGCATGGTGGAGCATGAGCAGCCGTCTCCCAGGCCAAATGGCCCAAAGAAATGGTGGCAAGGGGCCGTGCTGAGAACTGCGGAGGAAGGCAAAAAACCGCCGGGGACCAGTGCCAATGTGCCCCAGGGGAAAAAGTTCCTTGCTGAGCCCAGTGCTGGCCATGGGCTGTTCCCTGAGCATGTGAGCCAGAGCTGGCTCCTTGTCCCACAGGCTGCTCATGCTTGCCAGGAGCTGCCCAAGCCCTATCCTCCCTTGAGCTGGAGCTATCTGGCGGACTTGCCAGAGTGCCCAAGTGCCTCTGAGCTGATAGACCTTGTGGGCAAGAATCCTTGCTGTCCCTGTGTAGGACACCAGTGGGTGTTCCAAAGCACTGCAAGCCCTTGCAAGCCCTTGCAAGCCCTCGACATCCTATCTCTTACGGCTCCTGAGCGTTGCTCTCTAGGAGATGAGGATGGTGAGCTGTGCAGTGCTCCTCAAGAAGGAATTGCCTTGGTCTTGCCACTGCTATCCAGTTGAAAAGGATTTGCATCCATGAGCCGAGCTTGGAAGGTGGCCCTGCCAGCAGATTGTCTTGCAGCGGAGAACCTCCAGCAGCCTCATGCAAGGTTTTCTTCCCTCAGCCCCTGGCCTGTGATTCCAGCAGCTCCTCAAGTGCTTCCTGTCAGATGTGCTGGGGCTGCCCCCGGGCCAGCTCTGGCAGTGGACACGGGAGGCTGCTCCTCTGGATCCTGCGTGGGGCCTGGTGACCACTGCGTTGCCGGGTGCTGGCATTGTGACATGGGGGTGACACAGCTGCATATGTGCAGCCCTTTGGAGGAAGCCTTTGGGGTGCTGGCTCCAAATCAGTCCCTGTACCTACAAAATAGGGGAGTAAGCAACCTAATAGAGTCCCTTTTTTGCAAAAAGACAGTGTGGATTTGTTGCCAGTGCAGCCTTCCTTCCAGTAGCAATACTGCCTGTAGTATCATGTATGGAGGCCTCAGGGCTCGCTCAGGGCTTGTCACGCAGAACTGCAGGCCTGACAGAGCAGAACTGCTCTCCTCTCCTCTCCTGTCCTCTTCTCTCCTGTCCGCCAGTCCAATATCTAAGAGACTGTTTGCCTGAAAGGACAGAGGGTTTTCAGTTCCAAAATCAATGTCAAGGACACATAACACAATGAATGTTATTTTATTTTGTTGTTAATTTATTAATTTTCTTGATTTTATGTTAATTCATG
Source organism: Caloenas nicobarica (assembly GCF_036013445.1). Classification (NCBI taxonomy): domain Eukaryota; kingdom Metazoa; phylum Chordata; class Aves; order Columbiformes; family Columbidae; genus Caloenas; species Caloenas nicobarica. Next base: position 19,808,252 of record NC_088258.1, read on the forward strand.
TTATGTTATTTCATGTCATTTTTTTTCCCTTTGTGACTCTGTTTCAGAACCCAGGCTCACAAGCATTAGCTCAAGCCCAAGTGTAGCCAGGAGTAGGCTGAGGCATTCTTCAGTTTAGCACGAGAAAAGATCCCTTGCAGGCTGGCAAAGGCAAGTCCCAGAGCTGCAGAGAGCAGCAGCAGGAATAGAGGCCAAGCTGTCCGCGGTTCCTGCAGAGAGGGAACCTTGACAAGGAGCTGTGGGACTGACCATGCACAAAAGAGGAAGAAGAAGAAGAAGAAGAAGAAGAAGAGGAAGAAGAGGAAGAAGAGGTGAGTGGTACCGTGGCATCTCTTCCAAAGCGTGACATGTAGCGATGACGAGTAGACTTTTTGCCTTCCACAACTTGTTTGGCTGCTGTGCTTCTTGGCCAAGGATGCATGAGAAGCGCTCTGGTCCCTGCCAGGCGCTTGTGTTAGCTGCAGGGAGAGCTGAGAAGTGGCAGCTGCGGCTGCCAGCATGGTGGAGCATGAGCAGCCGGCTCCCAGGCCAAATGGCCCAAAGAAACGGTGGCAAGGGGCCGTGCTGAGAACTGCGGAGGAAGGCAAAAAACCGCTGGGGACCAGTGCCAATGTGCCCCAGGGGAAAAAGTTCCTTGCTGAGCCCAGTGCTGGCCATGGGCTGTTCCCTGAGCATGTGAGCCAGAGCTGGCTCCTTGTCCCACAGGCTGCTCATGCTTGCCAGGAGCTGCCCAAGCCCTATCCTCCCTTGAGCTGGAGCTATCTGGCGGACTTGCCAGAGTGCCCAAGTGCCTCTGAGCTGATAGACCTTGTGGGCAAGAATCCTTGCTGTCCCTGTGTAGGACACCAGTGGGTGTTCCAAAGCACTGCAAGCCCTTGCAAGCCCTTGCAAGCCCTCGACATCCTATCTCTTACGGCTCCTGAGCGTTGCTCTGTAGGAGATGAGGATGGTGAGCTGTGCAGTGCTCCTCAAGAAGGAATTGCCTTGGTCTTGCCACTGCTATCCAGTTGAAAAGGATTTGCATGACCACTGCGTTGCCGGGTGCTGGCATTGTGACATGGGGGTGACACAGCTGCATATGTGCAGCCCTTTGGAGGAAGCCTTTGGGGTGCTGGCTCCAAATCAGTCCCTGTACCTACAAAATAGGGGAGTAAGCAACCTAATAGAGTCCCTTTTTTGCAAAAAGACAGTGTGGATTTGTTGCCAGTGCAGCCTTCCTTCCAGTAGCAATACTGCCTGTAGTATCATGTATGGAGGCCTCAGGGCTCGCTCAGGGCTTGTCACGCAGAACTGCAGGCCTGACAGAGCAGAACTGCTCTCCTCTCCTCTCCTGTCCTCTTCTCTCCTGTCCGCCAGTCCAATATCTAAGAGACTGTTTGCCTGAAAGGACAGAGGGTTTTCAGTTCCAAAATCAATGTCAAGGACACATAACACAATGAATTTTATTTTATTTTGTTGTTAATTTATTAATTTTCTTGATTTTATGTTAATTCATGTTATGTTATTTCATGTCATTTTTTTTCCCTTTGTGACTCTGTTTCAGAACCCAGGCTCACAAGCATTAGCTCAAGCCCAAGTGTAGCCAGGAGTAGGCTGAGGCATTCTTCAGTTTAGCACGAGAAAAGATCCCTTGCAGGCTGCCAAAGGCAAGTCCCAGAGCTGCAGAGAGCAGCAGCAGGAATAGAGGCCAAGCTGTCCGCGGTTCCTGCAGAGGGAGAACCTTGACAAGGAGTTGTGGGACTGACCATGCACAAAAGAGGAAGAAGAAGAAGAAGAAGAAGAAGAAGAGGAAGAAGAGGAAGAAGAGGTGAGTGGTACCGTGGCATCTCTTCCAACGCGTGACATGTAGCGATGACGAGCAGACTTTTTGCCTTCCACAACTTGTTTGGCTGCTGTGCTTCTTGGCCAAGGATGCATGAGAAGCGCTCTGGTCCCTGCCAGGCGCTTGTGTTAGCTGCAGGGAGAGCTGAGAAGTGGCAGCTGCGGCTGCCAGCATGGTGGAGCATGAGCAGCCGTCTCCCAGGCCAAATGGCCCAAAGAAATGGTGGCAAGGGGCCGTGCTGAGAACTGCGGAGGAAGGCAAAAAACCGCCGGGGACCAGTGCCAATGTGCCCCAGGGGAAAAAGTTCCTTGGTGAGCCCAGTGCTGGCCATGGGCTGTTCCCTGAGCATGTGAGCCAGACCTGGCTCCTTGTCCCACAGGCTGCTCATGCTTCCCAGGAGCTGCCCAAGCCCTATCCTCCCTTGAGCTGGAGCTATCTGGCGGACTTGCCAGAGTGCCCAAGTGCCTCTGAGCTGATAGACCTTGTGGGCAAGAATCCTTGCTGTCCCTGTGTAGGACACTAGTGGGTGTTCCAAAGCACTGCAAGCCCTTGCAAGCCCTTGCAAGCCCTCGACATCCTATCTCTTACGGCTCCTGAGCGTTGCTCTCTAGGAGATGAGGATGGTGAGCTGTGCAGTGCTCCTCAAGAAGGAATTGCCTTGGTCTTGCCACTGCTATCCAGTTGAAAAGGATTTGCATCCATGAGCCGAGCTTGGAAGGTGGCCCTGCCAGCAGATTGTCTTGCAGCGGAGAACCTCCAGCAGCCTCATGCAAGGTTTTCTTCCCTCAGCCCCTGGCCTGTGATTCCAGCAGCTCCTCAAGTGCTTCCTGTCAGATGTGCTGGGGCTGCCCCCGGGCCAGCTCTGGCAGTGGACACGGGAGGCTGCTCCTCTGGATCCTGCGTGGGGCCTGGTGACCACTGCGTTGCCGGGTGCTGGCATTGTGACATGGGGGTGACACAGCTGCATATGTGCAGCCCTTTGGAGGAAGCCTTTGGGGTGCTGGCTCCAAATCAGTCCCTGTACCTACAAAATAGGGGAGTAAGCAACCTAATAGAGTCCCTTTTTTGCAAAAAGACAGTGTGGATTTGTTGCCAGTGCAGCCTTCCTTCCAGTAGCAATACTGCCTGTAGTATCATGTATGGAGGCCTCAGGGCTCGCTCAGGGCTTGTCACGCAGAACTGCAGGCCTGACAGAGCAGAACTGCTCTCCTCTCCTCTCCTCTCCTCTCCTGTCCTCTTCTCTCCTGTCCGCCAGTCCAATATCTAAGAGACTGTTTGCCTGAAAGGACAGAGGGTTTTCAGTTCCAAAATCAATGTCAAGGACACATAACACAATGAATTTTATTTTATTTTGTTGTTAATTTATTAATTTTCTTGATTTTATGTTAATTCATGTTATGTTATTTCATGTCATTTTTTTTCCCTTTGTGACTCTGTTTCAGAACCCAGGCTCACAAGCATTAGCTCAAGCCCAAGTGTAGCCAGGAGTAGGCTGAGGCATTCTTCAGTTTAGCATGAGAAAAGATCCCTTGCAGGCTGGCAAAGGCAAGTCCCAGAGCTGCAGAGAGCAGCAGCAGGAATAGAGGCCAAGCTGTCCGCGGTTCCTGCAGAGGGAGAACCTTGACAAGGAGTTGTGGGACTGACCACGCACAAAAGAGGAAGAAGAAGAAGAAGAAGAAGAAGAAGAGGAAGAAGAGGTAAGTGGTACCGTGGCATCTCTTCCAACGCGTGACATGTAGCGATGACGAGCAGACTTTTTGCCTTCCACAACTTGTTTGGCTGCTGTGCTTCTTGGGCAGGGATGCATGAGAAGCGCTCTGGTCCCTGCCAGGCGCTTGTGTTAGCTGCAGGGAGAGCTGAGAAGTGGCAGCTGCGGCTGCCAGCATGGTGGAGCATGAGCAGCCGTCTCCCAGGCCAAATGGCCCAAAGAAATGGTGGCAAGGGGCCGTGCTGAGAACTGCGGAGGAAGGCAAAAAACCGCCGGGGACCAGTGCCAATGTGCCCCAGGGGAAAAAGTTCCTTGCTGAGCCCAGTGCTGGCCATGGGCTGTTCCCTGAGCATGTGAGCCAGAGCTGGCTCCTTGTCCCACAGGCTGCTCATGCTTCCCAGGAGCTGCCCAAGCCCTATCCTCCCTTGAGCTGGAGCTATCTGGCGGACTTGCCAGAGTGCCCAAGTGCCTCTGAGCTGATAGACCTTGTGGGCAAGAATCCTTGCTGTCCCTGTGTAGGACACCAGTGGGTGTTCCAAAGCACTGCAAGCCCTTGCAAGCCCTTGCAAGCCCTCGACATCCTATCTCTTACGGCTCCTGAGCGTTGCTCTCTAGGAGATGAGGATGGTGAGCTGTGCAGTGCTCCTCAAGAAGGAATTGCCTTGGTCTTGCCACTGCTATCCAGTTGAAAAGGATTTGCATCCATGAGCCGAGCTTGGAAGGTGGCCCTGCCAGCAGATTGTCTTGCAGCGGAGAACCTCCAGCAGCCTCATGCAAGGTTTTCTTCCCTCAGCCCCTGGCCTGTGATTCCAGCAGCTCCTCAAGTGCTTCCTGTCAGATGTGCTGGGGCTGCCCCCGGGCCAGCTCTGGCAGTGGACACGGGAGGCTGCTCCTCTGGATCCTGCGTGGGGCCTGGTGACCACTGCGTTGCCGGGTGCTGGCATTGTGACATGGGGGTGACACAGCTGCATATGTGCAGCCCTTTGGAGGAAGCCTTTGGGGTGCTGGCTCCAAATCAGTCCCTGTACCTACAAAATAGGGGAGTAAGCAACCTAATAGAGTCCCTTTTTTGCAAAAAGACAGTGTGGATTTGTTGCCAGTGCAGCCTTCCTTCCAGTAGCAATACTGCCTGTGGTATCATGTATGGAGGCCTCAGGGCTCGCTCAGGGCTTGTCACGCACAACTGCAGGCCTGACAGAGCAGAACTGCTCTCCTCTCCTCTCCTCTCCTGTCCTCTTCTCTCCTGTCCGCCAGTCCAATATCTAAGAGACTGTTTGCCTGAAAGGACAGAGGGTTTTCAGTTCCAAAATCAATGTCAAGGACACATAACACAATGAATTTTATTTTATTTTGTTGTTAATTTATTAATTTTCTTGATTTTATGTTAATTCATGTTATGTTATTTCATGTCATTTTTTTTCCCTTTGTGACTCTGTTTCAGAACCCAGGCTCACAAGCATTAGCTCAAGCCCAAGTGTAGCCAGGAGTAGGCTGAGGCATTCTTCAGTTTAGCATGAGAAAAGATCCCTTGCAGGCTGGCAAAGGCAAGTCCCAGAGCTGCAGAGAGCAGCAGCAGGAATAGAGGCCAAGCTGTCCGCGGTTCCTGCAGAGGGAGAACCTTGACAAGGAGTTGTGGGACTGACCACGCACAAAAGAGGAAGAAGAAGAAGAAGAAGAAGAAGAAGAGGAAGAAGAGGTAAGTGGTACCGTGGCATCTCTTCCAAAGCGTGACATGTAGCGATGACGAGCAGACTTTTTGCCTTCCACAACTTGTTTGGCTGCTGTGCTTCTTGGGCAGGGATGCATGAGAAGCGCTCTGGTCCCTGCCAGGCGCTTGTGTTAGCTGCAGGGAGAGCTGAGAAGTGGCAGCTGCGGCTGCCAGCATGGTGGAGCATGAGCAGCCGGCTCCCAGGCCAAATGGCCCAAGGAAATGGTGGCAAAGGGCCGTGCTGAGAACTGCAGAGGAAGGCAAAAAACCGCCGGGGACCAGTGCCAAGGTGCCCCGGGGGAAAAAGTTCCTTGCTGAGCCCAGTGCTGGCCATGGGCTGTTCTCTGAGCATGTGAGCCAGACCTGGCTCCTTGTCCCACAGGCTGCTCATGCTTCCCAGGAGCTGCCCAAGCCCTATCCTCCCTTGAGCTGGAGCTATCTGGCGGACTTGCCAGAGTGCCCAAGTGCCTCTGAGCTGATAGACCTTGTGGGCAAGAATCCTTGCTGTCCCTGTGTAGGACACCAGTGGGTGTTCCAAAGCACTGCAAGCCCTTGCAAGCCCTTGCAAGCCCTCGACATCCTATCTCTTACGGCTCCTGAGCGTTGCTCTCTAGGAGATGAGGATGGTGAGCTGTGCAGTGCTCCTCAAGAAGGAATTGCCTTGGTCTTGCCACTGCTATCCAGTTGAAAAGGATTTGCATCCATGAGCCGAGCTTGAAGGTGGCCCTGCCAGCAGATTGTCTTGCAGCGGAGAACCTGCAGCAGCCTCATGCAAGGTTTTCTTCCCTCAGCCCCTGGCCTGTGATTCCAGCAGCTCCTCAAGTGCTTCCTGTCAGATGTGCTGGGGCTGCCCCCGGGCCAGCTCTGGCAGTGGACACGGGAGGCTGCTCCTCTGGATCCTGCGTGGGGCCTGGTGACCACTGCGTTGCCGGGTGCTGGCATTGTGACATGGGGGTGACACAGCCGCATATGTGCAGCCCTTTGGAGGAAGCCTTTGGGGTGCTGGCTCCAAATCAGTCCCTGTACCTACAAAATAGGGGAGTAAGCAACCTAATAGAGTCCCTTTTTTGCAAAAAGACAGTGTGGATTTGTTGCCAGTGCAGCCTTCCTTCCAGTAGCAATACTGCCTGTAGTATCATGTATGGAGGCCTCAGGGCTCGCTCAGGGCTTGTCACGCAGAACTGCAGGCCTGACAGAGCAGAACTGCTCTCCTCTCCTCTCCTGTCCTCTCCTGTCCTCTCCTCTCCTCTCCTCTTCTCTCCTCTCCTCTCCTCTTCTCTTCTCTCCTGTCCGCCAGTCCAATATCTAAGAGACTGTTTGCCTGAAAGGACAGAGGGTTTTCAGTTCCAAAATCAATGTCAAGGACACATAACACAATGAATTTTATTTTATTTTGTTGTTAATTTATTAATTTTCTTGATTTTATGTTAATTCTTGTTATGTTATTTCATGTCATTTTTTTTCCCTTTGTGACTCTGTTTCAGAACCCAGGCTCACAAGCACTAGCTCAAGCCCAAGTGTAGCCAGGAGTAGGCTGAGGCATTCTTCAGTTTAGCCTGAGAAAAGATCCCTTGCAGGCTGGCAAAGGCAAGTCCCAGAGCTGCAGAGAGCAGCAGCAGGAATAGAGGCCAAGCTGTCCGCGGTTCCTGCAGAGGGAGAACCTTGACAAGGAGTTGTGGGACTGACCATGCACAAAAGAGGAAGAAGAAGAAGAAGAAGAAGAAGAAGAAGAAGAAGAGGAAGAAGAGGAAGAAGAGGTGAGTGGTACCGTGGCATCTCTTCCAAAGCGTGACATGTAGCGATGACGAGCAGACTTTTTGCCTTCCACAACTTGTTTGGCTGCTGTGCTTCTTGGGCAGGGATGCATGAGAAGCGCTCTGGTCCCTGCCAGGCGCTTGTGTTAGCTGCAGGGAGAGCTGAGAAGTGGCAGCTGCGGCTGCCAGCATGGTGGAGCATGAGCAGCCGGCTCCCAGGCCAAATGGCCCAAAGAAATGGTGGCAAGGGGCCGTGCTGAGAACTGCAGAGGAAGGCAAAAAACCGCCGGGGACCAGTGCCAATGTGCCCCAGGGGAAAAAGTTCCTTGCTGAGCCCAGTGCTGGCCATGGGCTGTTCCCTGAGCATGTCAGCCAGAGCTGGCTCCTTGTCCCACAGGCTGCTCATGCTTCCCAGGAGCTGCCCAAGCCCTATCCTCCCTTGAGCTGGAGCTATCTGGCGGACTTGCCAGAGTGCCCAAGTGCCTCTGAGCTGATAGACCTTGTGGGCAAGAATCCTTGCTGTCCCTGTGTAGGACACCAGTGGGTGTTCCAAAGCACTGCAAGCCCTTGCAAGCCCTTGCAAGCCCTCGACATCCTATCTCTTACGGCTCCTGAGCGTTGCTCTGTAGGAGATGAGGATGGTGAGCTGTGCAGTGCTCCTCAAGAAGGAATTGCCTTGGTCTTGCCACTGCTATCCAGTTGAAAAGGATTTGCATCCATGAGCCGAGCTTGGAAGGTGGCCCTGCCAGCAGATTGTCTTGCAGCGGAGAACCTCCAGCAGCCTCATGCAAGGTTTTCTTCCCTCAGCCCCTGGCCTGTGATTCCAGCAGCTCCTCAGGTGCTTCCTGTCAGATGTGCTGGGGCTGCCCCCGGGCCAGCTCTGGCAGTGGACACGGGAGGCTGCTCCTCTGGATCCTGCGTGGGGCCTGGTGACCACTGCGTTGCCGGGTGCTGGCATTGTGACATGGGGGTGACACAGCTGCATATGTGCAGCCCTTTGGAGGAAGCCTTTGGGGTGCTGGCTCCAAATCAGTCCCTGTACCTACAAAATAGGGGAGTAAGCAACCTAATAGAGTCCCTTTTTTGCAAAAAGACAGTGTGGATTTGTTGCCAGTGCAGCCTTCCTTCCAGTAGCAATACTGCCTGTAGTATCATGTATGGAGGCCTCAGGGCTCGCTCAGGGCTTGTCACGCAGAACTGCAGGCCTGACAGAGCAGAACTGCTCTCCTCTCCTCTCCTGTCCTCTCCTGTCCTCTCCTCTCCTCTCCTCTTCTCTCCTCTCCTCTCCTCTTCTCTTCTCTCCTGTCCGCCAGTCCAATATCTAAGAGACTGTTTGCCTGAAAGGACAGAGGGTTTTCAGTTCCAAAATCAATGTCAAGGACACATAACACAATGAATTTTATTTTATTTTGTTGTTAATTTATTAATTTTCTTGATTTTATGTTAATTCTTGTTATGTTATTTCATGTCATTTTTTTTCCCTTTGTGACTCTGTTTCAGAACCCAGGCTCACAAGCACTAGCTCAAGCCCAAGTGTAGCCAGGAGTAGGCTGAGGCATTCTTCAGTTTAGCCTGAGAAAAGATCCCTTGCAGGCTGGCAAAGGCAAGTCCCAGAGCTGCAGAGAGCAGCAGCAGGAATAGAGGCCAAGCTGTCCGCGGTTCCTGCAGAGGGAGAACCTTGACAAGGAGTTGTGGGACTGACCATGCACAAAAGAGGAAGAAGAAGAAGAAGAAGAAGAAGAAGAAGAAGAAGAGGAAGAAGAGGAAGAAGAGGTGAGTGGTACCGTGGCATCTCTTCCAAAGCGTGACATGTAGCGATGACGAGCAGACTTTTTGCCTTCCACAACTTGTTTGGCTGCTGTGCTTCTTGGGCAGGGATGCATGAGAAGCGCTCTGGTCCCTGCCAGGCGCTTGTGTTAGCTGCAGGGAGAGCTGAGAAGTGGCAGCTGCGGCTGCCAGCATGGTGGAGCATGAGCAGCCGGCTCCCAGGCCAAATGGCCCAAAGAAATGGTGGCAAGGGGCCGTGCTGAGAACTGCAGAGGAAGGCAAAAAACCGCCGGGGACCAGTGCCAATGTGCCCCAGGGGAAAAAGTTCCTTGCTGAGCCCAGTGCTGGCCATGGGCTGTTCCCTGAGCATGTCAGCCAGAGCTGGCTCCTTGTCCCACAGGCTGCTCATGCTTCCCAGGAGCTGCCCAAGCCCTATCCTCCCTTGAGCTGGAGCTATCTGGCGGACTTGCCAGAGTGCCCAAGTGCCTCTGAGCTGATAGACCTTGTGGGCAAGAATCCTTGCTGTCCCTGTGTAGGACACCAGTGGGTGTTCCAAAGCACTGCAAGCCCTTGCAAGCCCTTGCAAGCCCTCGACATCCTATCTCTTACGGCTCCTGAGCGTTGCTCTGTAGGAGATGAGGATGGTGAGCTGTGCAGTGCTCCTCAAGAAGGAATTGCCTTGGTCTTGCCACTGCTATCCAGTTGAAAAGGATTTGCATCCATGAGCCGAGCTTGGAAGGTGGCCCTGCCAGCAGATTGTCTTGCAGCGGAGAACCTCCAGCAGCCTCATGCAAGGTTTTCTTCCCTCAGCCCCTGGCCTGTGATTCCAGCAGCTCCTCAGGTGCTTCCTGTCAGATGTGCTGGGGCTGCCCCCGGGCCAGCTCTGGCAGTGGACACGGGAGGCTGCTCCTCTGGATCCTGCGTGGGGCCTGGTGACCACTGCGTTGCCGGGTGCTGGCATTGTGACATGGGGGTGACACAGCTGCATATGTGCAGCCCTTTGGAGGAAGCCTTTGGGGTGCTGGCTCCAAATCAGTCCCTGTACCTACAAAATAGGGGAGTAAGCAACCTAATAGAGTCCCTTTTTTGCAAAAAGACAGTGTGGATTTGTTGCCAGTGCAGCCTTCCTTCCAGTAGCAATACTGCCTGTAGTATCATGTATGGAGGCCTCAGGGCTCGCTCAGGGCTTGTCACGCACAACTGCAGGCCTGACAGAGCAGAACTGCTCTCCTCTCCTCTCCTCTCCTCTCCTGTCCTCTTCTCTCCTGTCCGCCAGTCCAATATCTAAGAGACTGTTTGCCTGAAAGGACAGAGGGTTTTCAGTTCCAAAATCAATGTCAAGGACACATAACACAATGAATTTTATTTTATTTTGTTGTTAATTTATTAATTTTCTTGATTTTATGTTAATTCATGTTATGTTATTTCATGTCATTTTTTTTCCCTTTGTGACTCTGTTTCAGAACCCAGGCTCACAAGCATTAGCTCAAGCCCAAGTGTAGCCAGGAGTAGGCTGAGGCATTCTTCAGTTTAGCATGAGAAAAGATCCCTTGCAGGCTGGCAAAGGCAAGTCCCAGAGCTGCAGAGAGCAGCAGCAGGAATAGAGGCCAAGCTGTCCGCGGTTCCTGCAGAGGGAGAACCTTGACAAGGAGTTGTGGGACTGACCACGCACAAAAGAGGAAGAAGAAGAAGAAGAAGAAGAAGAAGAGGAAGAAGAGGAAGAAGAGGTGAGTGGTACCGTGGCATCTCTTCCAACGCGTGACATGTAGCGATGACGAGCAGACTTTTTGCCTTCCACAACTTGTTTGGCTGCTGTGCTTCTTGGGCAGGGATGCATGAGAAGCGCTCTGGTCCCTGCCAGGCGCTTGTGTTAGCTGCAGGGAGAGCTGAGAAGTGGCAGCTGCGGCTGCCAGCATGGTGGAGCATGAGCAGCCGGCTCCCAGGCCAAATGGCCCAAGGAAATGGTGGCAAGGGGCCGTGCTGAGAACTGCAGAGGAAGGCAAAAAACCGCCGGGGACCAGTGCCAAGGTGCCCCGGGGGAAAAAGTTCCTTGCTGAGCCCAGTGCTGGCCATGGGCTGTTCTCTGAGCATGTGAGCCAGACCTGGCTCCTTGTCCCACAGGCTGCTCATGCTTCCCAGGAGCTGCCCAAGCCCTATCCTCCCTTGAGCTGGAGCTATCTGGCGGACTTGCCAGAGTGCCCAAGTGCCTCTGAGCTGATAGACCTTGTGGGCAAGAATCCTTGCTGTCCCTGTGTAGGACACCAGTGGGTGTTCCAAAGCACTGCAAGCCCTTGCAAGCCCTTGCAAGCCCTCGACATCCTATCTCTTACGGCTCCTGAGCGTTGCTCTCTAGGAGATGAGGATGGTGAGCTGTGCAGTGCTCCTCAAGAAGGAATTGCCTTGGTCTTGCCACTGCTATCCAGTTGAAAAGGATTTGCATCCATGAGCCGAGCTTGAAGGTGGCCCTGCCAGCAGATTGTCTTGCAGCGGAGAACCTGCAGCAGCCTCATGCAAGGTTTTCTTCCCTCAGCCCCTGGCCTGTGATTCCAGCAGCTCCTCAAGTGCTTCCTGTCAGATGTGCTGGGGCTGCCCCCGGGCCAGCTCTGGCAGTGGACACGGGAGGCTGCTCCTCTGGATCCTGCGTGGGGCCTGGTGACCACTGCATTGCCGGGTGCTGGCATTGTGACATGGGGGTGACACAGCCGCATATGTGCAGCCCTTTGGAGGAAGCCTTTGGGGTGCTGGCTCCAAATCAGTCCCTGTACCTACAAAATAGGGGAGTAAGCAACCTAATAGAGTCCCTTTTTTGCAAAAAGACAGTGTGGATTTGTTGCCAGTGCAGCCTTCCTTCCAGTAGCAATACTGCCTGTAGTATCATGTATGGAGGCCTCAGGGCTCGCTCAGGGCTTGTCACGCAGAACTGCAGGCCTGACAGAGCAGAACTGCTCTCCTCTCCTCTCCTGTCCTCTCCTGTCCTCTCCTCTCCTCTCCTCTTCTCTCCTCTCCTCTCCTCTTCTCTTCTCTCCTGTCCGCCAGTCCAATATCTAAGAGACTGTTTGCCTGAAAGGACAGAGGGTTTTCAGTTCCAAAATCAATGTCAAGGACACATAACACAATGAATTTTATTTTATTTTGTTGTTAATTTATTAATTTTCTTGATTTTATGTTAATTCTTGTTATGTTATTTCATGTCATTTTTTTTCCCTTTGTGACTCTGTTTCAGAACCCAGGCTCACAAGCACTAGCTCAAGCCCAAGTGTAGCCAGGAGTAGGCTGAGGCATTCTTCAGTTTAGCAGGAGAAAAGATCCCTTGCAGGCTGGCAAAGGCAAGTCCCAGAGCTGCAGAGAGCAGCAGCAGGAATAGAGGCCAAGCTGTCCGCGGTTCCTGCAGAGGGAGAACCTTGACAAGGAGTTGTGGGACTGACCATGCACAAAAGAGGAAGAAGAAGAAGAAGAAGAAGAAGAAGAAGAAGAAGAGGAAGAAGAGGAAGAAGAGGTGAGTGGTACCGTGGCATCTCTTCCAAAGCGTGACATGTAGCGATGACGAGCAGACTTTTTGCCTTCCACAACTTGTTTGGCTGCTGTGCTTCTTGGGCAGGGATGCATGAGAAGCGCTCTGGTCCCTGCCAGGCGCTTGTGTTAGCTGCAGGGAGAGCTGAGAAGTGGCAGCTGCGGCTGCCAGCATGGTGGAGCATGAGCAGCCGGCTCCCAGGCCAAATGGCCCAAAGAAATGGTGGCAAGGGGCCGTGCTGAGAACTGCAGAGGAAGGCAAAAAACCGCCGGGGACCAGTGCCAATGTGCCCCAGGGGAAAAAGTTCCTTGCTGAGCCCAGTGCTGGCCATGGGCTGTTCCCTGAGCATGTGAGCCAGAGCTGGCTCCTTGTCCCACAGGCTGCTCATGCTTGCCAGGAGCTGCCCAAGCCCTATCCTCCCTTGAGCTGGAGCTATCTGGCGGACTTGCCAGAGTGCCCAAGTGCCTCTGAGCTGATAGACCTTGTGGGCAAGAATCCTTGCTGTCCCTGTGTAGGACACCAGTGGGTGTTCCAAAGCACTGCAAGCCCTTGCAAGGCCTTGCAAGCCCTCGACATCCTATCTCTTAGGGCTCCTGAGCGTTGCTCTGTAGGAGATGAGGATGGTGAGCTGTGCAGTGCTCCTCAAGAAGGAATTGCCTTGGTCTTGCCACTGCTATCCAGTTGAAAAGGATTTGCATCCATGAGCCGAGCTTGGAAGGTGGCCCTGCCAGCAGATTGTCTTGCAGCGGAGAACCTCCAGCAGCCTCATGCAAGGTTTTCTTCCCTCAGCCCCTGGCCTGTGATTCCAGCAGCTCCTCAAGTGCTTCCTGTCAGATGTGCTGGGGCTGCCCCCGGGCCAGCTCTGGCAGTGGACACGGGAGGCTGCTCCTCTGGATCCTGCGTGGGGCCTGGTGACCACTGCGTTGCCGGGTGCTGGCATTGTGACATGGGGGTGACACAGCTGCATATGTGCAGCCCTTTGGAGGAAGCCTTTGGGGTGCTGGCTCCAAATCAGTCCCTGTACCTACAAAATAGGGGAGTAAGCAACCTAATAGAGTCCCTTTTTTGCAAAAAGACAGTGTGGATTTGTTGCCAGTGCAGCCTTCCTTCCAGTAGCAATACTGCCTGTAGTATCATGTATGGAGGCCTCAGGGCTCGCTCAGGGCTTGTCATGCAGAACTGCAGGCCTGACAGAGCAGAACTGCTCTCCTCTCCTCTCCTCTCCTCTCCTCTCCTCTCCTCTCCTCTCCTCTCCTCTCCTCTCCTCTCCTCTCCTCTCCTGTCCTCTCCTCTCCTCTCCTCTCCTCTCCTGTCCTCTCCTCTCCTCTCCTCTCCTCTTCTCTTCTCTCCTGTCCGCCAGTCCAATATCTAAGAGTCTGTTTGCCTGAAAGGACAGAGGGTTTTCAGTTCCAAAATCAATGTCAAGGACACATAACACAATGAATTTTATTTTATTTTGTTGTTAATTTATGAATTTTCTTGATTTTATGTTAATTCTTGTTATGTTATTTCATGTCATTTTTTTTCCCTTTGTGACTCTGTTTCAGAACCCAGGCTCACAAGCATTAGCTCAAGCCCAAGTGTAGCCAGGAGTAGGCTGAGGCATTCTTCAGTTTAGCATGAGAAAAGATCCCTTGCAGGCTGGCAAAGGCAAGTCCCAGAGCTGCAGAGAGCAGCAGCAGGAATAGAGGCCAAGCTGTCCGCGGTTCCTGCAGAGGGAGAACCTTGACAAGGAGTTGTGGGACTGACCATGCACAAAAGAGGAAGAAGAAGAAGAAGAAGAAGAGGAAGAAGAGGAAGAAGAGGTGAGTGGTACCGTGGCATCTCTTCCAAAGCGTGACATGTAGCGATGACGAGCAGACTTTTTGCCTTCCACAACTTGTTTGGCTGCTGTGCTTCTTGGCCAGGGATGCATGAGAAGCGCTCTGGTCCCTGCCAGGCGCTTGTGTTAGCTGCAGGGAGAGCTGAGAAGTGGCAGCTGCGGCTGCCAGCATGGTGGAGCATGAGCAGCCGTCTCCCAGGCCAAATGGCCCAAAGAAATGGTGGCAAGGGGCCGTGCTGAGAACTGCAGAGGAAGGCAAAAAAAAGCCGGGGACCAGTGCCAAGGTGCCCCGGGGGAAAAAGTTCCTTGCTGAGCCCAGTGCTGGCCATGGGCTGTTCCCTGAGCATGTGAGCCAGAGCTGGCTCCTTGTCGCACAGGCTGCTCATGCTTCCCAGGAGCTGCCCAAGCCCTATCCTCCCTTGAGCTGGAGCTATCTGGCGGACTTGCCAGAGTGCCCAAGTGCCTCTGAGCTGATAGACCTTGTGGGCAAGAATCCTTGCTGTCCCTGTGTAGGACACCAGTGGGTGTTCCAAAGCACTGCAAGCCCTTGCAAGCCCTTGCAAGCCCTCGACATCCTATCTCTTACGGCTCCTGAGCGTTGCTCTGTAGGAGATGAGGATGGTGAGCTGTGCAGTGCTCCTCAAGAAGGAATTGCCTTGGTCTTGCCACTGCTATCCAGTTGAAAAGGATTTGCATCCATGAGCCGAGCTTGGAAGGTGGCCCTGCCAGCAGATTGTCTTGCAGCGGAGAACCTCCAGCAGCCTCATGCAAGGTTTTCTTCCCTTAGCCCCTGGCCTGTGATTCCAGCAGCTCCTCAAGTGCTTCCTGTCAGATGTGCTGGGGCTGCCCCCGGGCCAGCTCTGGCAGTGGACACGGGAGGCTGCTCCTCTGGATCCTGCGTGGGGCCTGGTGACCACTGCGTTGCCGGGTGCTGGCATTGTGACATGGGGGTGACACAGCCGCGTATGTGCAGCCCTTTGGAGGAAGCCTTTGGGGTGCTGGCTCCAAATCAGTCCCTGTACCTACAAAATAGGGGAGTAAGCAACCTAATAGAGTCCCTTTTTTGCAAAAAGACAGTGTGGATTTGTTGCCAGTGCAGCCTTCCTTCCAGTAGCAATACTGCCTGTAGTATCATGTATGGAGGCCTCAGGGCTCGCTCAGGGCTTGTCACGCAGAACTGCAGGCCTGACAGAGCAGAACTGCTCTCCTTTCCTCTCCTCTCCTCTCCTCTCCTTTCCTGTCCTCTCCTCTCCTCTCCTCTCCTGTCCTCTTCTCTCCTGTCCGCCAGTCCAATATCTAAGAGACTGTTTGCCTGAAAGGACAGAGGGTTTTCAGTTCCAAAATCAATGTCAAGGACACATAACACAATGAATTTTATTTTATTTTGTTGTTAATTTATTAATTTTCTTGATTTTATGTTAATTCTTGTTATGTTATTTCATGTCATTTTTTTTCCCTTTGTGACTCTGTTTCAGAACCCAGGCTCACAAGCATTAGCTCAAGCCCAAGTGTAGCCAGGAGTAGGCTGAGGCATTCTTCAGTTTAGCATGAGAAAAGATCCCTTGCAGGCTGGCAAAGGCAAGTCCCAGAGCTGCAGAGAGCAGCAGCAGGAATAGAGGCCAAGCTGTCCGCGGTTCCTGCAGAGGGAGAACCTTGACAAGGAGTTGTGGGACTGACCATGCACAAAAGAGGAAGAAGAAGAAGAAGAAGAAGAAGAAGAGGAAGAAGAGGAAGAAGAGGTGAGTGGTACCGTGGCATCTCTTCCAAAGCGTGACATGTAGCGATGACGAGCAGACTTTTTGCCTTCCACAACTTGTTTGGCTGCTGTGCTTCTTGGGCAGGGATGCATGAGAAGCGCTCTGGTCCCTGCCAGGCGCTTGTGTTAGCTGCAGGGAGAGCTGAGAAGTGGCAGCTGCGGCTGCCAGCATGGTGGAGCATGAGCAGCCGGCTCCCAGGCCAAATGGCCCAAGGAAATGGTGGCAAGGGGCCGTGCTGAGAACTGCAGAGGAAGGCAAAAAACCGCCGGGGACCAGTGCCAAGGTGCCCCGGGGGAAAAAGTTCCTTGCTGAGCCCAGTGCTGGCCATGGGCTGTTCTCTGAGCATGTTAGCCAGAGATGGCTCCTTGTCCCACAGGCTGCTCATGCTTCCCAGGAGCTGCCCAAGCCCTATCCTCCCTTGAGCTGGAGCTATCTGGCGGACTTGCCAGAGTGCCCAAGTGCCTCTGAGCTGATAGACCTTGTGGGCAAGAATCCTTGCTGTCCCTGTGTAGGACACCAGTGGGTGTTCCAAAGCACTGCAAGCCCTTGCAAGCCCTTGCAAGCCCTCGACATCCTATCTCTTACGGCTCCTGAGCGTTGCTCTCTAGGAGATGAGGATGGTGAGCTGTGCAGTGCTCCTCAAGAAGGAATTGCCTTGGTCTTGCCACTGCTATCCAGTTGAAAAGGATTTGCATCCATGAGCCGAGCTTGGAAGGTGGCCCTGCCAGCAGATTGTCTTGCAGCGGAGAACCTCCAGCAGCCTCATGCAAGGTTTTCTTCCCTCAGCCCCTGGCCTGTGATTCCAGCAGCTCCTCAAGTGCTTCCTGTCAGATGTGCTGGGGCTGCCCCCGGGCCAGCTCTGGCAGTGGACACGGGAGGCTGCTCCTCTGGATCCTGCGTGGGGCCTGGTGACCACTGCGTTGCCGGGTGCTGGCATTGTGACATGGGGGTGACACAGCCGCATATGTGCAGCCCTTTGAAGGAAGCCTTTGGGGTGCTGGCTCCAAATCAGTCCCTGTACCTACAAAATAGGGGAGTAAGCAACCTAATAGAGTCCCTTTTTTGCAAAAAGACAGTGTGGATTTGTTGCCAGTGCAGCCTTCCTTCCAGTAGCAATACTGCCTGTAGTATCATGTATGGAGGCCTCAGGGCTCGCTCAGGGCTTGTCATGCAGAACTGCAGGCCTGACAGAGCAGAACTGCTCTCCTCTCCTCTCCTCTCCTCTCCTCTCCTCTCCTGTCCTCTCCTCTCCTCTCCTCTCCTGTCCTCTCCTCTCCTCTCCTCTCCTGTCCTCTTCTCTCCTGTCCGCCAGTCCAATATCTAAGAGACTGTTTGCCTGAAAGGACAGAGGGTTTTCAGTTCCAAAATCAATGTCAAGGTCACATAACACAATGAATTTTATTTTATTTTGTTGTTAATTTATGAATTTTCTTGATTTTATGTTAATTCATGTTATGTTATTTCATGTCATTTTTTTTCCCTTTGTGACTCTGTTTCAGAACCCAGGCTCACAAGCATTAGCTCAAGCCCAAGTGTAGCCAGGAGTAGGCTGAGGCATTCTTCAGTTTAGCATGAGAAAAGATCCCTTGCAGGCTGGCAAAGGCAAGTCCCAGAGCTGCAGAGAGCAGCAGCAGGAATAGAGGCCAAGCTGTCCGCGGTTCCTGCAGAGGGAGAACCTTGACAAGGAGTTGTGGGACTGACCATGCACAAAAGAGGAAGAAGAAGAAGAAGAAGAAGAAGAAGAGGAAGAAGAGGAAGAAGAGGTGAGTGGTACCGTGGCATCTCTTCCAAAGCGTGACATGTAGCGATGACGAGCAGACTTTTTGCCTTCCACAACTTGTTTGGCTGCTGTGCTTCTTGGGCAGGGATGCATGAGAAGCGCTCTGGTCCCTGCCAGGCGCTTGTGTTAGCTGCAGGGAGAGCTGAGAAGTGGCAGCTGCGGCTGCCAGCATGGTGGAGCATGAGCAGCCGTCTCCCAGGCCAAATGGCCCAAAGAAATGGTGGCAAGGGGCCGTGCTGAGAACTGCAGAGGAAGGCAAAAAACCGCCGGGGACCAGTGCCAAGGTGCCCCGGGGGAAAAAGTTCCTTGCTGAGCCCAGTGCTGGCCATGGGCTGTTCCCTGAGCATGTGAGCCAGAGCTGGCTCCTTGTCCCACAGGCTGCTCATGCTTCCCAGGAGCTGCCCAAGCCCTATCCTCCCTTGAGCTGGAGCTATCTGGCGGACTTGCCAGAGTGCCCAAGTGCCTCTGAGCTGATAGACCTTGTGGGCAAGAATCCTTGCTGTCCCTGTGTAGGACACCAGTGGGTGTTCCAAAGCACTGCAAGCCCTTGCAAGCCCTTGCAAGCCCTCGACATCCTATCTCTTACGGCTCCTGAGCGTTGCTCTGTAGGAGATGAGGATGGTGAGCTGTGCAGTGCTCCTCAAGAAGGAATTGCCTTGGTCTTGCCACTGCTATCCAGTTGAAAAGGATTTGCATCCATGAGCCGAGCTTGGAAGGTGGCCCTGCCAGCAGATTGTCTTGCAGCGGAGAACCTCCAGCAGCCTCATGCAAGGTTTTCTTCCCTCAGCCCCCGGCCTGTGATTCCAGCAGCTCCTCAAGTGCTTCCTGTCAGATGTGCTGGGGCTGCCCCCGGGCCAGCTCTGGCAGTGGACACGGGAGGCTGCTCCTCTGGATCCTGCGTGGGGCCTGGTGACCACTGCGTTGCCGGGTGCTGGCATTGTGACATGGGGGTGACACAGCTGCATATGTGCAGCCCTTTGGAGGAAGCCTTTGGGGTGCTGGCTCCAAATCAGTCCCTGTACCTACAAAATAGGGGAGTAAGCAACCTAATAGAGTCCCTTTTTTGCAAAAAGACAGTGTGGATTTGTTGCCAGTGCAGCCTTCCTTCCAGTAGCAATACTGCCTGTAGTATCATGTATGGAGGCCTCAGGGCTCGCTCAGGGCTTGTCACGCAGAACTGCAGGCCTGACAGAGCAGAACTGCTCTCCTCTCCTGTCCTCTCCTCTCCTCTCCTGTCCTCTCCTCTCCTCTCCTCTCCTGTCCTCTCCTCTCCTCTCCTCTCCTGTCCTCTTCTCTCCTGTCCGCCAGTCCAATATCTAAGAGACTGTTTGCCTGAAAGGACAGAGGGTTTTCAGTTCCAAAATCAATGTCAAGGACACATAACACAATGAATTTTATTTTATTTTGTTGTTAATTTATGAATTTTCTTGATTTTATGTTAATTCATGTTATGTTATTTCATGTCATTTTTTTTCCCTTTGTGACTCTGTTTCAGAACCCAGGCTCACAAGCATTAGCTCAAGCCCAAGTGTAGCCAGGAGTAGGCTGAGGCATTCTTCAGTTTAGCATGAGAAAAGATCCCTTGCAGGCTGGCAAAGGCAAGTCCCAGAGCTGCAGAGAGCAGCAGCAGGAATAGAGGCCAAGCTGTCCGCGGTTCCTGCAGAGGGAGAACCTTGACAAGGAGTTGTGGGACTGACCATGCACAAAAGAGGAAGAAGAAGAAGAAGAAGAAGAAGAAGAGGAAGAAGAGGAAGAAGAGGTGAGTGGTACCGTGGCATCTCTTCCAAAGCGTGACATGTAGCGATGACGAGCAGACTTTTTGCCTTCCACAACTTGTTTGGCTGCTGTGCTTCTTGGGCAGGGATGCATGAGAAGCGCTCTGGTCCCTGCCAGGCGCTTGTGTTAGCTGCAGGGAGAGCTGAGAAGTGGCAGCTGCGGCTGCCAGCATGGTGGAGCATGAGCAGCCGTCTCCCAGGCCAAATGGCCCAAAGAAATGGTGGCAAGGGGCCGTGCTGAGAACTGCAGAGGAAGGCAAAAAACCACCGGGGACCAGTGCCAAGGTGCCCCGGGGGAAAAAGTTCCTTGCTGAGCCCAGTGCTGGCCATGGGCTGTTCCCTGAGCATGTGAGCCAGAGCTGGCTCCTTGTCCCACAGGCTGCTCATGCTTGCCAGGAGCTGCCCAAGCCCTATCCTCCCTTGAGCTGGAGCTATCTGGCGGACTTGCCAGAGTGCCCAAGTGCCTCTGAGCTGATAGACCTTGTGGGCAAGAATCCTTGCTGTCCCTGTGTAGGACACCAGTGGGTGTTCCAAAGCACTGCAAGCCCTTGCAAGCCCTTGCAAGCCCTCGACATCCTATCTCTTACGGCTCCTGAGCGTTGCTCTGTAGGAGATGAGGATGGTGAGCTGTGCAGTGCTCCTCAAGAAGGAATTGCCTTGGTCTTGCCACTGCTATCCAGTTGAAAAGGATTTGCATCCATGAGCCGAGCTTGGAAGGTGGCCCTGCCAGCAGATTGTCTTGCAGCGGAGAACCTCCAGCAGCCTCATGCAAGGTTTTCTTTCCTTAGCCCCTGGCCTGTGATTCCAGCAGCTCCTCAAGTGCTTCCTGTCAGATGTGCTGGGGCTGCCCCCGGGCCAGCTCTGGCAGTGGACACGGGAGGCTGCTCCTCTGGATCCTGCGTGGGGCCTGGTGACCACTGCGTTGCCGGGTGCTGGCATTGTGACATGGGGGTGACACAGCTGCATATGTGCAGCCCTTTGGAGGAAGCCTTTGGGGTGCTGGCTCCAAATCAGTCCCTGTAGCTACAAAATAGGGGAGTAAGCAACCTAATAGAGTCCCTTTTTTGCAAAAAGACAGTGTGGATTTGTTGCCAGTGCAGCCTTCCTTCCAGTAGCAATACTGCCTGTAGTATCATGTATGGAGGCCTCAGGGCTCGCTCAGGGCTTGTCACGCAGAACTGCAGGCCTGACAGAGCAGAACTGCTCTCCTTTCCTCTCCTCTCCTCTCCTCTCCTCTCCTGTCCTCTCCTCTCCTCTCCTCTCCTGTCCTCTTCTCTCCTGTCCGCCAGTCCAATATCTAAGAGACTGTTTGCCTGAAAGGACAGAGGGTTTTCAGTTCCAAAATCAATGTCAAGGACACATAACACAATGAATTTTATTTTATTTTGTTGTTAATTTATTAATTTTCTTGATTTTATGTTAATTCATGTTATGTTATTTCATGTCATTTTTTTTCCCTTTGTGACTCTGTTTCAGAACCCAGGCTCACAAGCACTAGCTCAAGCCCAAGTGTAGCCAGGAGTAGGCTGAGGCATTCTTCAGTTTAGCCTGAGAAAAGATCCCTTGCAGGCTGGCAAAGGCAAGTCCCAGAGCTGCAGAGAGCAGCAGCAGGAATAGAGGCCAAGCTGTCCGCGGTTCCTGCAGAGGGAGAACCTTCACAGAATCACAGAATCACAGAATGTTAGGGATTGGAAGGGACCTCAAAAGATCATCTAGTCCAATCCCCCTGCCAGAGCAGGAAAACTTAGGTGAGGTTACACAGGAAGGCGTCCAGGCGGGTTTTGAATGTCTCCAGAGAAGGAGAATCCACAACCCCCCTGGGCAGCCTGTTCCAGTGCTCTGTCACCCTCACTGAGAAGAAGTTTCTTCTCACATTTAAGTGGAACCTCTTGTGTTCCAGCTTGAACCCATTACCCCTTGTCTTACTGTTGGTTGTCACTGAGAAGAGCCTAGCTCCATCCTCGTGACACCCACCCTTTATATATTTATAAACATTAATGAGGTCACCCCTCAGTCTCCTCTTCTGCAAGCTAAAGAGACCCAGCTCCCTCAGCCTTTCCTCATAAGGGAGATGCTCCACTCCCTTAATCATCTTTGTGGCCCTGCGCTGTACTCTCTCCAGCAGTTCCCTGTCCTTCTTGAACTGAGGGGCCCAGAACTGGACACAATATTCCAGATGAGGTCTCACCAGGGCAGAGTAGAGGGGAAGGAGAACCTCTCTGGACCTACTAACCACCCCCCTTCTAATACACCCCAGGATGCCATTGGCCTTCTTGGCCACAAGGGCACAGTGCTGGCTCATGGTCATCCTGCTGTCCACCAGGACCCCCAGGTCTCTTTCCCCTACACTGCTCTCTAATAGGTCATTCCCCAACCTGTACTGGAACCTGGGGTTGTTCCTGCCCAGATGCAAGACTCTACATTTCCCCTTGTTATATTTCATTAAATTTTTCCCCGCCCAACTCTCTAGCCTGTCCAGATCTCGCTGGATGGCAGCACAGCCTTCTGGCGTGTCAGCCACTCCTCCCAGCTTGGTGTCATCAGCAAACTTGCTGATAGTACACTCAATTCCCTCATCCAAGTCATTGATGAATATATTGAACAGTATTGGTCCCAGAACTGACCCTTGAGGCACTCCACTAGATACAGGCCTCCAACCAGACTCCGCCCCATTGATCACAACTCTCTGGCTTCTCTCCTTCAGCCAGTTTGCAGTCCACCTCACTACCCGATCATCCAGTCCACACTTCCTCAGTTTTGCCGTGAGGATGCTGTGGGAGACGGTGTCAAATGCTTTGCTGAAGTCAAGGTAGACCACATCCACTGCTCTGCCATCGTCAATCCACCTTGTTATGTCTTCATAAAAGGCTATGAGGTTGGTCAAACACGACTTCCCCTTGGTGAAGCCATGTTGACTGTCCCTGATGACCCTCTTATCCTTGATATGTCTTAAGATGGCACCAAGGATAAGGTGTTCCATCACTTTCCCAGGGATGGAGGTGAGGCTGACCGGTCTATAGTTGCCCGGGTCCTCCTTCTTGCCCTTTTTGAAGACCGGAGTGACATTTGCTTTCCTCCAGTCCTCAGGCACCTCTCCCGTTTCCCAAGACTTGGCAAAGATGATGGAGAGTGGTCCAGCAATGACTTCAGCCAGCTCCCTCAGCACCCGCGGGTGCATCCCATCTGGACCCATGGATTTATGGATGTCCAGATTGCTTAATTGCTCCCTAACCCAGTCCTCATCAACTGAGGCAGACTCCTCCATTGCCCTGCCTTCCTCTGGGGCCTCAGGGGTACGGGGCTCCTCAGGACAGCCTCCGGCAGAGTAGACAGAGACAAAGAAGGCATTCAGTAATTCTGCCTTCTCTGTATCTTCTGTCACCAGGGCACCCACCCCGTTCATCAGTGGGCCTACATTGCCTCTGGTGTTAGTTTTATCTGCCATGTATTTGAAGAACCTCTTCCTGTTGTCCTTGACCCCTCTCGCCAGGTTTAACTCTAAGGAGGCCTTAGCTTTCCTAGTTGCCTCCCTACATCCTCTGACAACAGCCTTATATTCTTCCCAAGTGGCCAGCCCCTCCTTCCATGATTTGTAAACCCTCCTCTTCCACTTGAGTTTGCCCAGCAGTTCCCTGTTTAACCACGCAGGTCTCCTGGCTCCCTTCCTTGACTTCCTGCGCGTCGGGATGCACTGATCTTGAGCTTGGTAGAAGTAGTCCCTGAAAGTTAACCAACTATCTTGGGCGCCTTTACCTTCAAGCAGCCTTGCCCACGGGATTTCCTCCAGCAACTGTTTGAACAGGCCAAAGTCGGCCCTGCTGAAGTCCAGGGTTGCAATTCTGCTCGGTATTCTGCTCCCACCACAGGAGATTCTGAACTCCACCATCTCATGGTCACTGCAACCAAGGCAGCCCCCCACCTTTACTGCTTCGACCAGACCCTCCTTGTTAGCGAGGACGAGATCCAGCAGCACACCTCTCCTAGTCGGCTCCTCCACCATTTGCATCAGGAAGTTATCGTCAATGCACTGGAGGAACCTCCTAGACTGAGGCTGGCTGGCTGAGTAGTCCTTCCAGCAAACATCAGGGTAGTTAAAATCCCCCATAACAACCAGAGCCTGTGACTGTGAGGCCACGCTCAGCTGCCCATAGAAGGCCTCATCAACTTCCTCACCCTGATCTGGTGGCCTGTAATAGACTCCCACAACAGTGTCACCCCTGCCAGCCTGCCCCTTAATTCTCACCCACAGACTCTCAACTTGCTCCTCAACCGCACCTGGACAGTACTCTATACATTGCAGTTGCTCTCTCACATAAAGAGCAACTCCACCACCTCGCCTGGCTGGCCTGTCTTTCCTGAAAAGGGCATAGCCATCCATGACCACATTCCAGTCATGTGAGCTGTCCCACCATGTCTCTGTAATTGCCACCAGATCATAATCTCCTGACCGAACGCAGGTTTCTAACTCCTCCTGCTTATTCCCCATGCTGCGCGCATTGGTGTACAGGCATTTCAGGGAGCGAGCCGAGTACACCGATTTCACCCTAGGGGCCTGGGGGGCCTCCCGGTCTTTATTGATTCCAGTGTGCTGCCCCACTGATGCAAGCCCAGCTACAACCCCATCCCCCTTCAAACCTAGTTTAAAGCCCTGCAAATGAGCCCTGCTAATTCCTGTCCCAGCATCTTTTTACCCCTGTGGGATAAACCTTTCCCACATATCACTGACCGGACTGGTGTCTTATAAAACCAGCCGTTATCAAAGAACCCAAAGCCCTGCCTGTAGCACCAGTCCCGAAGCCAATCATTTACGGACTCAATTTTTCTATTCCGTCCCACATCATCATCCGAAAATGGAAGGAGGGAAGAGAAGATAACTTGAGCCCCAGACTCTTTCACCATTTGTCCCAAGGCCTTGAAGTCTCTCTTCATTCCCCTCAGACTACGGGATGCCGCTTCCTCCCCATCTGTCTGAAAGATCAGTAGGGGGTAATAGTCCGTTGGGCGCACCAGTTTGGGGAGCGCCCTGGCGATGTCCCTGATCCGAGCTCCAGGTAGGCTACAAACTTCCCGATGCTGAGGGTCAGCTCTGCATATCGGGCCCTCCGTCCCTCTCAGAAGGGAATTGCCTACCACAATTACCCTTCTTTCTTTTTTATCGGAGGCAGTCTTGAGGCGTGGAGTCGATCGCCTCTTCCTATGTGACTTCGTAGGTGGCCCTTGCACCACATCCCCACCTACATCTTCTTCAATATCCAGGGCCTCAAACCTATTACGGAGGGGCACCCGGGGAAGCAAAGCAGGTAGGGAGGGGGGTTGCCCGCGACGCCTAACTGAAACTCGCTTCCAACCCTCCTCAGCTGTTTGGCCCCCTACTTCTGCCCGACAGCGACAGGGCAGGGGCTCTCTCAAATCCTCCCTCTCTGCCCGACAGGGCAGGGGGTCCATCACCTTTTGGGGGGTTCCTCCTTGGGGCCTTTCTGCCTGGCACGCCAGGGAGTTACTCCACCAGTCGATCTCCCTTTCACACTCCCTGATGGACCTCAGTGTCTCGATCTCCTCCTTAAGCTTTGCAACCATGACGAGCAGATCTTGCACCTGCTCGCACCTCACACAGGCTGAATGCTCATCTCCCTCCCCCGGCAGCAGCAGGCTCTGGCACTCCCTGCAGCCGGACACCTGGACAGCCACAGTTCGAGGCAGTAGCTCCGTCTGAGTCGACACAGTCTTCTTTAAGCAAGCTCTCTTCCTGGAGGAGACCATGTTTGGCAACAGTCAGGGACACTGACAAGGACAACCTTGACAAGGAGTTGTGGGACTGACCATGCACAAAAGAGGAAGAAGAAGAAGAAGAAGAAGAAGAAGAAGAAGAAGAAGAGGAAGAAGAGGAAGAAGAGGTGAGTGGTACCGTGGCATCTCTTCCAAAGCGTGACATGTAGCGATGACGAGCAGACTTTTTGCCTTCCACAACTTGTTTGGCTGCTGTGCTTCTTGGCCAGGGATGCATGAGAAGCGCTCTGGTCCCTGCCAGGTGCTTGTGTTAGCTGCAGGGAGAGCTGAGAAGTGGCAGCTGCGGCTGCCAGCATGGTGGAGCATGAGCAGCCGGCTCCCAGGCCAAATGGCCCAAAGAAATGGTGGCAAGGGGCCGTGCTGAGAACTGCGGAGGAAGGCAAAAAACCGCCGGGGACCAGTGCCAATGTGCCCTGGGGGAAAAAGTTCCTTGCTGAGCCCAGTGCTGGCCATGGGCTGTTCCCTGAGCATGTGAGCCAGAGCTGGCTCCTTGTCCCACAGGCTGCTCATGCTTCCCAGGAGCTGCCCAAGCCCTATCCTCCCTTGAGCTGGAGCTATCTGGCGGACTTGCCAGAGTGCCCAAGTGCCTCTGAGCTGATAGACCTTGTGGGCAAGAATCCTTGCTGTCCCTGTGTAGGACACCAGTGGGTGTTCCAAAGCACTGCAAGCCCTTGCAGGCCCTTGCAAGCCCTCGACATCCTATCTCTTACGGCTCCTGAGCGTTGCTCTGTAGGAGATGAGGATGGTGAGCTGTGCAGTGCTCCTCAAGAAGGAATTGCCTTGGTCTTGCCACTGCTATCCAGTTGAAAAGGATTTGCATCCATGAGCCGAGCTTGGAAGGTGGCCCTGCCAGCAGATTGTCTTGCAGCGGAGAACCTCCAGCAGCCTCATGCAAGGTTTTCTTCCCTCAGCCCCTGGCCTGTGATTCCAGCAGCTCCTCAAGTGCTTCCTGTCAGATGTGCTGGGGCTGCCCCCGGGCCAGCTCTGGCAGTGGACACGGGAGGCTGCTCCTCTGGATCCTGCGTGGGGCCTGGTGACCACTGCGTTGCCGGGTGCTGGTATTGTGACATGGGGGTGACACAGCCGCGTATGTGCAGCCCTTTGGAGGAAGCCTTTGGGGTGCTGGCTCCAAATCAGTCCCTGTAGCTACAAAATAGGGGAGTAAGCAACCTAATAGAGTCCCTTTTTTGCAAAAAGACAGTGTGGATTTGTTGCCAGTGCAGCCTTCCTTCCAGTAGCAATACTGCCTGTAGTATCATGTATGGAGGCCTCAGGGCTCGTTCAGGGCTTGTCACGCAGAACTGCAGGCCTGACAGAGCAGAACTGCTCTCCTCTCCTCTCCTCTCCTCTCCTGTCCTCTCCTCTCCTCTCCTCTCCTGTCCTCTCCTCTCCTCTCCTCTCCTCCTCTCTTCTCTCCTGTCCGCCAGTCCAATATGTAAGAGACTGTTTGCCTGAAAGGACAGAGGGTTTTCAGTTCCAAAATCAATGTCAAGGACACATAACACAATGAATTTTATTTTATTTTGTTGTTAATTTATTAATTTTCTTGATTTTATGTTAATTCTTGTTATGTTATTTCATGTCATTTTTTTTCCCTTTGTGACTCTGTTTCAGAACCCAGGCTCACAAGCATTAGCTCAAGCCCAAGTGTAGCCAGGAGTAGGCTGAGGCATTCTTCAGTTTAGCATGAGAAAAGATCCCTTGCAGGCTGGCAAAGGCAAGTCCCAGAGCTGCAGAGAGCAGCAGCAGGAATAGAGGCCAAGCTGTCCGCGGTTCCTGCAGAGGGAGAACCTTGACAAGGAGTTGTGGGACTGACCATGCACAAAAGAGGAAGAAGAAGAAGAAGAAGAAGAAGAAGAAGAAGAAGAAGAAGAAGAAGAAGAAGAAGAGGAAGAAGAGGAAGAAGAGGTGAGTGGTACCGTGGCATCTCTTCCAACGCGTGACATGTAGCGATGACGAGCAGACTTTTTGCCTTCCACAACTTGTTTGGCTGCTGTGCTTCTTGGCCAAGGATGCATGAGAAGCGCTCTGGTCCCTGCCAGGCGCTTGTGTTAGCTGCAGGGAGAGCTGAGAAGTGGCAGCTGCGGCTGCCAGCATGGTGGAGCATGAGCAGCCGGCTCCCAGGCCAAATGGCCCAAAGAAATGGTGGCAAGGGGCCGTGCTGAGAACTGCGGAGGAAGGCAAAAAACCGCCGGGGACCAGTGCCAATGTGCCCCAGGGGAAAAAGTTCCTTGCTGAGCCCAGTGCTGGCTATGGGCTGTTCCCTGAGCATGTGAGCCAGACCTGGCTCCTTGTCCCACAGGCTGCTCATGCTTCCCAGGAGCTGCCCAAGCCCTATCCTCCCTTGAGCTGGAGCTATCTGGCGGACTTGCCAGAGTGCCCAAGTGCCTCTGAGCTGATAGACCTTGTGGGCAAGAATCCTTGCTGTCCCTGTGTAGGACACCAGTGGGTGTTCCAAAGCACTGCAAGCCCTTGCAAGCCCTTGCAAGCCCTCGACATCCTATCTCTTACGGCTCCTGAGCGTTGCTCTCTAGGAGATGAGGATGGTGAGCTGTGCAGTGCTCCTCAAGAAGGAATTGCCTTGGTCTTGCCACTGCTATCCAGTTGAAAAGGATTTGCATCCATGAGCCGAGCTTGGAAGGTGGCCCTGCCAGCAGATTGTCTTGCAGCGGAGAACCTCCAGCAGCCTCATGCAAGGTTTTCTTCCCTCAGCCCCTGGCCTGTGATTCCAGCAGCTCCTCAAGTGCTTCCTGTCAGATGTGCTGGGGCTGCCCCCGGGCCAGCTCTGGCAGTGGACACGGGAGGCTGCTCCTCTGGATCCTGCGTGGGGCCTGGTGACCACTGCGTTGCCGGTGCTGGCATTGTGACATGGGGGTGACACAGCCGCGTATGTGCAGCCCTTTGGAGGAAGCCTTTGGGGTGCTGGCTCCAAATCAGTCCCTGTAGCTACAAAATAGGGGAGTAAGCAACCTAATAGAGTCCCTTTTTTGCAAAAAGACAGTGTGAATTTGTTGCCAGTGCAGCCTTCCTTCCAGTAGCAATACTGCCTGTAGTATCATGCATGGAGGCCTCAGGGCTCGCTCAGGGCTTGTCACGCAGAACTGCAGGCCTGACAGAGCAGAACTGCTCTCCTCTCCTCTCCTCTCCTCTCCTCTCCTCTCCTCTCCTCTCCTCTCCTCTTCTCTCCTGTCCGCCAGTCCAATATCTAAGAGACTGTTTGCCTGAAAGGACAGAGGGTTTTCAGTTCCAAAATCAATGTCAAGGACACATAACACAATGAATTTTATTTTATTTTGCTGTTAATTTATTAATTTTCTTGATTTTATGTTAATTCATGTTATGTTATTTCATGTCATTTTTTTTCCCTTTGTGACTCTGTTTCAGAACCCAGGCTCACAAGCATTAGCTCAAGCCCAAGTGTAGCCAGGAGTAGGCTGAGGCATTCTTCAGTTTAGCAGGAGAAAAGATCCCTTGCAGGCTGGCAAAGGCAAGTCCCAGAGCTGCAGAGAGCAGCAGCAGGAATAGAGGCCAAGCTGTCCGCGGTTCCTGCAGAGGGAGAACCTTGACAAGGAGTTGTGGGACTGACCATGCACAAAAGAGGAAGAAGAAGAAGAAGAAGAAGAAGAAGAAGAGGAAGAAGAGGAAGAAGAGGTGAGTGGTACCGTGGCATCTCTTCCAAAGCGTGACATGTAGCGATGACGAGCAGACTTTTTGCCTTCCACAACTTGTTTGGCTGCTGTGCTTCTTGGCCAGGGATGCATGAGAAGCGCTCTGGTCCCTGCCAGGCGCTTGTGTTAGCTGCAGGGAGAGCTGAGAAGTGGCAGCTGCGGCTGCCAGCATGGTGGAGCATGCGCAGCCGGCTCCCAGGCCAAATGGCCCAAAGAAATGGTGGCAAGGGGCCGTGCTGAGAACTGCAGAGGAAGGCAAAAAACCGCCGGGGACCAGTGCCAATGTGCCCCAGGGGAAAAAGTTCCTTGCTGAGCCCAGTGCTGGCCATGGGCTGTTCCCTGAGCATGTGAGCCAGACCTGGCTCCTTGTCCCACAGGCTGCTCATGCTTCCCAGGAGCTGCCCAAGCCCTATCCTCCCTTGAGCTGGAGCTATCTGGCAGACTTGCCAGAGTGCCCAAGTGCCTCTGAGCTGATAGACCTTGTGGGCAAGAATCCTTGCTGTCCCTGTGTAGGACACCAGTGGGTGTTCCAAAGCACTGCAAGCCCTTGCAAGCCCTTGCAAGCCCTCGACATCCTATCTCTTACGGCTCCTGAGCGTTGCTCTGTAGGAGATGAGGATGGTGAGCTGTGCAGTGCTCCTCAAGAAGGAATTGCCTTGGTCTTGCCACTGCTATCCAGTTGAAAAGGATTTGCATCCATGAGCCGAGCTTGGAAGGTGGCCCTGCCAGCAGATTGTCTTGCAGCGGAGAACCTCCAGCAGCCTCATGCAAGGTTTTCTTCCCTCAGCCCCTGGCCTGTGATTCCAGCAGCTCGTCAAGTGCTTCCTGTCAGATGTGCTGGGGCTGCCCCCGGGCCAGCTCTGGCAGTGGACACGGGAGGCTGCTCCTCTGGATCCTGCGTGGGGCCTGGTGACCACTGCGTTGCCGGGTGCTGGCATTGTGACATGGGGGTGACACAGCCGCATATGTGCAGCCCTTTGGAGGAAGCCTTTGGGGTGCTGGCTCCAAATCAGTCCCTGTAGCTACAAAATAGGGGAGTAAGCAACCTAATAGAGTCCCTTTTTTGCAAAAAGACAGTGTGGATTTGTTGCCAGTGCAGCCTTCCTTCCAGTAGCAATACTGCCTGTAGTATCATGCATGGAGGCCTCAGGGCTCGCTCAGGGCTTGTCACGCAGAACTGCAGGCCTGACAGAGCAGAACTGCTCTCCTCTCCTCTCCTCTCCTCTCCTCTGCTCTCCTCTCCTCTCCTCTCCTCTCCTCTCCTGTCCGCCAGTCCAATATCTAAGAGACTGTTTGCCTGAAAGGACAGAGGGTTTTCAGTTCCAAAATCAATGTCAAGGACACATAACACAATGAATGTTATTTTATTTTGTTGTTAATTTATTAATTTTCTTGATTTTATGTTAATTCATGTTATGTTATTTCATGTCATTTTTTTTCCCTTTGTGACTCTGTTTCAGAACCCAGGCTCACAAGCATTAGCTCAAGCCCAAGTGTAGCCAGGAGTAGGCTGAGGCATTCTTCAGTTTAGCATGAGAAAAGATCCCTTGCAGGCTGGCAAAGGCAAGTCCCAGAGCTGCAGAGAGCAGCAGCAGGAATAGAGGCCAAGCTGTCCGCGGTTCCTGCAGAGGGAGAACCTTGACAAGGAGTTGTGGGACTGACCATGCACAAAAGAGGAAGAAGAAGAAGAAGAAGAAGAAGAAGAACAAGAAGAAGAAGAAGAAGAAGAAGAAGAAGAGGAAGAAGAGGAAGTAGAGGTGAGTGGTACCGTGGCATCTCTTCCAACGCGTGACATGTAGCGATGACGAGCAGACTTTTTGCCTTCCACAACTTGTTTGGCTGCTGTGCTTCTTGGGCAGGGATGCATGAGAAGCGCTCTGGTCCCTGCCAGGCGCTTGTGTTACCTGCAGGGAGAGCTGAGAAGTGGCAGCTGCGGCTGCCAGCATGGTGGAGCATGAGCAGACGGCTCCCAGGCCAAATGGCCCAAAGAAATGGTGGCAAGGGGCTGTGCTGAGAACTGCGGAGGAAGGCAAAAAACCGCCGGGGACCAGTGCCAATGTGCCCCAGGGGAAAAAGTTCCTTGCTGAGCCCAGTGCTGGCCATGGGCTGTTCCCTGAGCATGTGAGCCAGACCTGGCTCCTTGTCCCACAGGCTGCTCATGCTTGCCAGGAGCTGCCCAAGCCCTATCCTCCCTTGAGCTGGAGCTATCTGGCGGACTTGCCAGAGTGCCCAAGTGCCTCTGAGCTGATAGACCTTGTGGGCAAGAATCCTTGCTGTCCCTGTGTAGGACACCAGTGGGTGTTCCAAAGCACTGCAAGCCCTTGCAAGCCCTTGCAAGCCCTCGACATCCTATCTCTTACGGCTCCTGAGCGTTGCTCTCTAGGAGATGAGGATGGTGAGCTGTGCAGTGTTCCTCAAGAAGGAATTGCCTTGGTCTTGCCACTGCTATCCAGTTGAAAAGGATTTGCATCCATGAGCCGAGCTTGGAAGGTGGCCCTGCCAGCAGATTGTCTTGCAGCGGAGAACCTCCAGCAGCCTCATGCAAGGTTTTCTTCCCTCAGCCCCTGGCCTGTGATTCCAGCAGCTCCTCAAGTGCTTCCTGTCAGATGTGCTGGGGCTGCCCCCGGGCCAGCTCTGGCAGTGGACACGGGAGGCTGCTCCTCTGGATCCTGCGTGGGGCCTGGTGACCACTGCGTTGCCGGGTGCTGGCATTGTGACATGGGGGTGACACAGCCGCATATGTGCAGGCCTTTGGAGGAAGCCTTTGGGGTGCTGGCTCCAAATCAGTCCCTGTACCTACAAAATAGGGGAGTAAGCAACCTAATAGAGTCCCTTTTTTGCAAAAAGACAGTGTGGATTTGTTGCCAGTGCAGCCTTCCTTCCAGTAGCAATACTGCCTATAGTATCATGTATGGAGGCCTCAGGGCTCACTCAGGGCTTGTCACGCAGAACTGCAGGCCTGACAGAGCAGAACTGCTCTCCTCTCCTCTCCTCTCCTCTCCTCTCCTCTCCTCTCCTCTCCTCTCCTCTCCTCTCCTCTCCTCTTCTCTCCTCTCCTCTCCTCTCCTCTCCTCTCCTCTCCTCTCCTCTCCTCTTCTCTCCTGTCCGCCAGTCCAATATCTAAGAGACTGTTTGCCTGAAAGAACAGAGGGTTTTCAGTTCCAAAATCAATGTCAAGGACACATAACACAATGAATTTTATTTTATTTTGTTGTTAATTTATGAATTTTCTTGATTTTATGTTAATTCATGTTATGTTATTTCATGTCATTTTTTTTCCCTTTGTGACTCTGTTTCAGAACCCAGGCTCACAAGCATTAGCTCAAGCCCAAGTGTAGCCAGGAGTAGGCTGAGGCATTCTTCAGTTTAGCATGAGAAAAGATCCCTTGCAGGCTGGCAAAGGCAAGTCCCAGAGCTGCAGAGAGCAGCAGCAGGAACAGAGGCCAAGCTGTCCGCGGTTCCTGCAGAGGGAGAAACTTGACAAGGAGTTGTGGGACTGACCATGCACAAAAGAGGAAGAAGAAGAGGAAGAAGAGGAAGAAGAGGTGAGTGGTACCGTGGCATCTCTTCCAAAGCGTGACATGTAGCGATGACGAGCAGACTTTTTGCCTTCCACAACTTGTTTGGCTGCTGTGCTTCTTGGGCAGGGATGCATGAGAAGCGCTCTGGTCCCTGCCAGGCGCTTGTGTTAGCTGCAGGGAGAGCTGAGAAGTGGCAGCTGCGGCTGCCAGCATGGTGGAGCATGAGCAGCCGGCTCCCAGGCCAAATGGCCCAAAGAAATGGTGGCAAGGGGCCGTGCTGAGAACTGCGGAGGAAGGCAAAAAACCGCCGGGGACCAGTGCCAATGTGCCCCAGGGGAAAAAGTTCCTTGCTGAGCCCAGTGCTGGCCATGGGCTGTTCCCTGAGCATGTGAGCCAGACCTGGCTCCTTGTCCCACAGGCTGCTCATGCTTCGCAGGAGCTGCCCAAGCCCTATCCTCCCTTGAGCTGGAGCTATCTGGCAGACTTGCCAGAGTGCCCAAGTGCCTCTGAGCTGATAGACCTTGTGGGCAAGAATCCTTGCTGTCCCTGTGTAGGACACCAGTGGGTGTTCCAAAGCACTGCAAGCCCTTGCAAGCCCTTGCAAGCCCTCGACATCCTATCTCTTACGGCTCCTGAGCGTTGCTCTGTAGGAGATGAGGATGGTGAGCTGTGCAGTGCTCCTCAAGAAGGAATTGCCTTGGTCTTGCCACTGCTATCCAGTTGAAAAGGATTTGCATCCATGAGCCGAGCTTGGAAGGTGGCCCTGCCAGCAGGTTGTCTTGCAGCGGAGAACCTCCAGCAGCCTCATGCAAGGTTTTCTTCCCTCAGCCCCTGGCCTGTGATTCCAGCAGCTCCTCAAGTGCTTCCTGTCAGATGTGCTGGGGCTGCCCCCGGGCCAGCTCTGGCAGTGGACACGGGAGGCTGCTCCTCTGGATCCTGCGTGGGGCCTGGTGACCATTGCGTTGCCGGGTGCTGGCATTGTGACATGGGGGTGACACAGCCGCATATGTGCAGGCCTTTGGAGGAAGCCTTTGGGGTGCTGGCTCCAAATCAGTCCCTGTACCTACAAAATAGGGGAGTAAGCAACCTAATAGAGTCCCTTTTTTGCAAAAAGACAGTGTGGATTAGTAGCCAGTGCAGCCTTGCTTCCAGTAGCAATACTGCCTGTAGTATCATGCATGGAGGCCTCAGGGCTCGCTCAGGGCTTGTCACGCAGAACTGCAGGCCTGACAGAGCAGAACTGCTCTCCTCTCCTCTCCTCTCCTCTCCTCTCCTCTCCTCTCCTCTCCTCTCCTGTCCTCTCCTCTCCTCTCCTCTCCTCTCCTCTCCTCTTCTCTCCTGTCCGCCAGTCCAATATCTAAGAGACTGTTTGCCTGAAAGGACAGAGGGTTTTCAGTTCCAAAATCAATGTCAAGGACACAGAACACAATGAATTTTATTTTATTTTGTTGTTAATTTATTAATTTTCTTGATTTTATGTTAATTCATGTTATGTTATTTCATGTCATTTTTTTTCCCTTTGTGACTCTGTTTCAGAACCCAGGCTCACAAGCATTAGTTCAAGCCCAAGTGGAGCCAGGAGTAGGCTGAGGCATTCTTCAGTTTAGCATGAGAAAAGATCCCTTGCAGGCTGGCAAAGGCAAGTCCCAGAGCTGCAGAGAGCAGCAGCAGGAATAGAGGCCAAGCTGTCCGCGGTTCCTGCAGAGGGAGAACCTTGACAAGGAGTTGTGGGACTGACCATGCACAAAAGAGGAAGAAGAAGAAGAAGAAGAAGAAGAAGAAGAAGAAGAGGTGAGTGGTACCGTGGCATCTCTTCCAAAGCGTGACATGTAGCGATGACGAGCAGACTTTTTGCCTTCCACAACTTGTTTGGCTGCTGTGCTTCTTGGCCAGGGATGCATGAGAAGCGCTCTGGTCCCTGCCAGGCGCTTGTGTTACCTGCAGGGAGAGCTGAGAAGTGGCAGCTGCGGCTGCCAGCATGGTGGAGCATGAGCAGCCGGCTCCCAGGCCAAATGGCCCAAAGAAATGGTGGCAAGGGGCCGTGCTGAGAACTGCAGAGGAAGGCAAAAAACCGCCGGGGACCAGTGCCAATGTGCCCCGGGGGAAAAAGTTCCTTGCTGAGCCCAGTGCTGGCCATGGGCTGTTCCCTGAGCATGTGAGCCAGACCTGGCTCCTTGTCCCACAGGCTGCTCATGCTTCCCAGGAGCTGCCCAAGCCCTATCCTCCCTTGAGCTGGAGCTATCTGGCGGACTTGCCAGAGTGCCCAAGTGCCTCTGAGCTGATAGACCTTGTGGGCAAGAATCCTTGCTGTCCCTGTGTAGGACACCAGTGGGTGTTCCAAAGCACTGCAAGCCCTTGCAAGCCCTTGCAAGCCCTCGACATCCTATCTCTTACGGCTCCTGAGCGTTGCTCTGTAGGAGATGAGGATGGTGAGCTGTGCAGTGCTCCTCAAGAAGGAATTGCCTTGGTCTTGCCACTGCTATCCAGTTGAAAAGGATTTGCATCCATGAGCCGAGCTTGGAAGGTGGCCCTGCCAGCAGATTGTCTTGCAGCGGAGAACCTCCAGCAGCCTCATGCAAGGTTTTCTTCCCTCAGCCCCTGGCCTGTGATTCCAGCAGCTCCTCAAGTGCTTCCTGTCAGATGTGCTGGGGCTGCCCCCGGGCCAGCTCTGGCAGTGGACACGGGAGGCTGCTCCTCTGGATTCTGCGTGGGGCCTGGTGACCACTGCGTTGCCGGGTGCTGGCATTGTGACATGGGGGTGACACAGCCGCATATGTGCAGCCCTTTGGAGGAAGCCTTTGGGGTGCTGGCTCCAAATCAGTCCCTGTAGCTACAAAATAGGGGAGTAAGCAACCTAATAGAGTCCCTTTTTTGCAAAAAGACAGTGTGGATTTGTTGCCAGTGCAGCCTTCCTTCCAGTAGCAATACTGCCTGTAGTATCATGCATGGAGGCCTCAGGGCTCGCTCAGGGCTTGTCACGCAGAACTGCAGGCCTGACAGAGCAGAACTGCTCTCCTCTCCTCTCCTCTCCTCTCCTCTCCTCTCCTCTTCTCTCCTGTCCGCCAGTCCAATATCTAAGAGACTGTTTGCCTGAAAGGACAGAGGGTTTTCAGTTCCAAAATCAATGTCAAGGACACATAACACAATGAATTTTATTTTATTTTGCTGTTAATTTATTAATTTTCTTGATTTTATGTTAATTCATGTTATGTGATTTCATGTCATTTTTTTTCCCTTTGTGACTCTGTTTCAGAACCCAGGCTCACAAGCATTAGCTCAAGCCCAAGTGTAGCCAGGAGTAGGCTGAGGCATTCTTCAGTTTAGCATGAGAAAAGATCCCTTGCAGGCTGGCAAAGGCAAGTCCCAGAGCTGCAGAGAGCAGCAGCAGGAATAGAGGCCAAGCTGTCCGCGGTTCCTGCAGAGGGAGAACCTTGACAAGGAGTTGTGGGACTGACCATGCACAAAAGAGGAAGAAGAAGAAGAAGAAGAAGAAGAAGAAGAGGAAGAAGAGGAAGAAGAGGTGAGTGGTACCGTGGCATCTCTTCCAAAGCGTGACATGTAGCGATGACGAGCAGACTTTTTGCCTTCCACAACTTGTTTGGCTGCTGTGCTTCTTGGGCAGGGATGCATGAGAAGCGCTCTGGTCCCTGCCAGGCGCTTGTGTTAGCTGCAGGGAGAGCTGAGAAGTGGCAGCTGCGGCTGCCAGCATGGTGGAGCATGCGCAGCCGGCTCCCAGGCCAAATGGCCCAAAGAAATGGTGGCAAGGGGCCGTGCTGAGAACTGCAGAGGAAGGCAAAAAACCGCCGGGGACCAGTGCCAATGTGCCCCAGGGGAAAAAGTTCCTTGCTGAGCCCAGTGCTGGCCATGGGCTGTTCCCTGAGCATGTGAGCCAGACCTGGCTCCTTGTCGCACAGGCTGCTCATGCTTCCCAGGAGCTGCCCAAGCCCTATCCTCCCTTGAGCTGGAGCTATCTGGCAGACTTGCCAGAGTGCCCAAGTGCCTCTGAGCTGATAGACCTTGTGGGCAAGAATCCTTGCTGTCCCTGTGTAGGACACCAGTGGGTGTTCCAAAGCACTGCAAGCCCTTGCAAGCCCTTGCAAGCCCTCGACATCCTATCTCTTACGGCTCCTGAGCGTTGCTCTGTAGGAGATGAGGATGGTGAGCTGTGCAGTGCTCCTCAAGAAGGAATTGCCTTGGTCTTGCCACTGCTATCCAGTTGAAAAGGATTTGCATCCATGAGCCGAGCTTGGAAGGTGGCCCTGCCAGCAGATTGTCTTGCAGCGGAGAACCTCCAGCAGCCTCATGCAAGGTTTTCTTCCCTCAGCCCCTGGCCTGTGATTCCAGCAGCTCGTCAAGTGCTTCCTGTCAGATGTGCTGGGGCTGCCCCCGGGCCAGCTCTGGCAGTGGACACGGGAGGCTGCTCCTCTGGATCCTGCGTGGGGCCTGGTGACCACTGCGTTGCCGGGTGCTGGCATTGTGACATGGGGGTGACACAGCCGCATATGTGCAGCCCTTTGGAGGAAGCCTTTGGGGTGCTGGCTCCAAATCAGTCCCTGTAGCTACAAAATAGGGGAGTAAGCAACCTAATAGAGTCCCTTTTTTGCAAAAAGACAGTGTGGATTTGTTGCCAGTGCAGCCTTCCTTCCAGTAGCAATACTGCCTGTAGTATCATGCATGGAGGCCTCAGGGCTCGCTCAGGGCTTGTCACGCAGAACTGCAGGCCTGACAGAGCAGAACTGCTCTCCTCTCCTCTCCTCTCCTGTCCGCCAGTACAATATCTAAGAGACTGTTTGCCTGAAAGGACAGAGGGTTTTCAGTTCCAAAATCAATGTCAAGGACACATAACACAATTAATTTTATTTTATTTTGTTGTTAATTTATTAATTTTCTTGATTTTATGTTAATTCATGTTATGTTATTTCATGTCATTTTTTTTCCCTTTGTGACTCTGTTTCAGAACCCAGGCTCACAAGCACTAGCTCAAGCCCAAGTGTAGCCAGGAGTAGGCTGAGGCATTCTTCAGTTTAGCCTGAGAAAAGATCCCTTGCAGGCTGGCAAAGGCAAGTCCCAGAGCTGCAGAGAGCAGCAGCAGGAATAGAGGCCAAGCTGTCCGCGGTTCCTGCAGAGGGAGAACCTTGACAAGGAGTTGTGGGACTGACCATGCACAAAAGAGGAAGAAGAAGAAGAAGAAGAAGAAGAAGAAGAAGAAGAAGAAGAAGAAGAGGCAGAAGAGGAAGAAGAGGTGAGTGGTACCGTGGCATCTCTTCCAAAGCGTGACATGTAGCGATGACGAGCAGACTTTTTGCCTTCCACAAGTTGTTTGGCTGCTGTGCTTCTTGGCCAGGGATGCATGAGAAGCGCTCTGGTCCCTGCCAGGCGCTTGTGTTAGCTGCAGGGAGAGCTGAGAAGTGGCAGCTGCGGCTGCCAGCATGGTGGAGCATGAGCAGCCGGCTCCCAGGCCAAATGGCCCAAAGAAATGGTGGCAAGGGGCCGTGCTGAGAACTGCAGAGGAAGGCAAAAAGCTGCCGGGGACCAGTGCCAATGTGCCCCGGGGGAAAAAGTTCCTTGCTGAGCCCAGTGCTGGCCATGGGCTGTTCCCTGAGCATGTGAGCCAGACCTGGCTCCTTGTCGCACAGGCTGCTCATGCTTCCCAGGAGCTGCCCAAGCCCTATCCTCCCTTGAGCTGGAGCTATCTGGCGGACTTGCCAGAGTGCCCAAGTGCCTCTGAGCTGATAGACCTTGTGGGCAAGAATCCTTGCTGTCCCTGTGTAGGACACCAGTGGGTGTTCCAAAGCACTGCAAGCCCTTGCAAGCCCTTGCAAGCCCTCGACATCCTATCTCTTACGGCTCCTGAGCGTTGCTGTGTAGGAGATGAGGATGGTGAGCTGTGCAGTGCTCCTCAAGAAGGAATTGCCTTGGTCTTGCCACTGCTATCCAGTTGAAAAGGATTTGCATCCATGAGCCGAGCTTGGAAGGTGGCCCTGCCAGCAGATTGTCTTGCAGCGGAGAACCTCCAGCAGCCTCATGCAAGGTTTTCTTCCCTCAGCCCCTGGCCTGGGATTCCAGCAGCTCCTCAAGTGCTTCCTGTCAGATGTGCTGGGGCTGCCCCCGGGCCAGCTCTGGCAGTGGACACGGGAGGCTGCTCCTCTGGATCCTGCGTGGGGCCTGGTGACCACTGCGTTGCCGGGTGCTGGCATTGTGACATGGGGGTGACACAGCCGCATATGTGCAGCCCTTTGGAGGAAGCCTTTGGGGTGCTGGCTCCAAATCAGTCCCTGTAGCTACAAAATAGGGGAGTAAGCAACCTAATAGAGTCCCTTTTTTGCAAAAAGACAGTGTGGATTTGTTGCCAGTGCAGCCTTCCTTCCAGTAGCAATACTGCCTGTAGTATCATGCATGGAGGCCTCAGGGCTCGCTCAGGGCTTGTCACGCAGAACTGCAGGCCTGACAGAGCAGAACTGCTCTCCTCTCCTCTCCTCTCCTCTCCTCTCCTCTCCTCTCCTCTCCTCTCCTCTCCTCTCCTCTCCTCTTCTCTCCTGTCTGCCAGTCCAATATCTAAGAGACTGTTTGCCTGAAAGGACAGAGGGTTTTCAGTTCCAAAATCAATGTCAAGGACACATAACACAATGAATTTTATTTTATTTTGTTGTTAATTTATTAATTTTCTTGATTTTATGTTAATTCATGTTATGTTATTTCATGTCATTTTTTTTCCCTTTGTGACTCTGTTTCAGAACCCAGGCTCACAAGCATTAGCTCAAGCCCAAGTGTAGCCAGGAGTAGGCTGAGGCATTCTTCAGTTTAGCAGGAGAAAAAATCCCTTGCAGGCTGGCAAAGGCAAGTCCCAGAGCTGCAGAGAGCAGCAGCAGGAATAGAGGCCAAGCTGTCCGCGGTTCCTGCAGAGGGAGAACCCTGACAAGGAGTTGTGGGACTGACCATGCACAAAAGAGGAAGAAGAAGAAGAAGAAGAAGAAGAAGAAGTAGAAGAGGAAGAATAGGAAGAAGAGGTGAGTGGTACCGTGGCATCTCTTCCAAAGCGTGACATGTAGCGATGACGAGCAGACCTTTTGCCTTCCACAACTTGTTTGGCTGCTGTGCTTCTTGGCCAGGGATGCATGAGAAGCGCTCTGGTCCCTGCCAGGCGCTTGTGTTAGCTGCAGGGAGAGCTGAGAAGTGGCAGCTGCGGCTGCCAGCATGGTGGAGCATGAGCAGCCGGCTCCCAGGCCAAATGGCCCAAAGAAATGGTGGCAAGGGGCCGTGCTGAGAACTGCAGAGGAAGGCAAAAAACCGCCGGGGACCAGTGCCAATGTGCCCCGGGGGAAAGAGTTCCTTGCTGAGCCCAGTGCTGGCCATGGGCTGTTCCCTGAGCATGTGAGCCAGACCTGGCTCCTTGTCCCACAGGCTGCTCATGCTTCCCAGGAGCTGCCCAAGCCCTATCCTCCCTTGAGCTGGAGCTATCTGGCGGACTTGCCAGAGTGCCCAAGTGCCTCTGAGCTGATAGACCTTGTGGGCAAGAATCCTTGCTGTCCCTGTGTAGGACACCAGTGGGTGTTCCAAAGCACTGCAAGCCCTTGCAAGCCCTTGCAAGCCCTCGACATCCTATCTCTTACGGCTCCTGAGCGTTGCTGTGTAGGAGATGAGGATGGTGAGCTGTGCAGTGCTCCTCAAGAAGGAATTGCCTTGGTCTTGCCACTGCTATCCAGTTGAAAAGGATTTGCATCCATGAGCCGAGCTTGGAAGGTGGCCCTGCCAGCAGATTGTCTTGCAGCGGAGAACCTCCAGCAGCCTCATGCAAGGTTTTCTTCCCTCAGCCCCTGGCCTGTGATTCCAGCAGCTCCTCAAGTGCTTCCTGTCAGATG
Source organism: Caloenas nicobarica (assembly GCF_036013445.1). NCBI lineage: Eukaryota > Metazoa > Chordata > Aves > Columbiformes > Columbidae > Caloenas > Caloenas nicobarica. Next base: position 19,848,491 of record NC_088258.1, read on the forward strand.
TGCTGGGGCTGCCCCCGGGCCAGCTCTGGCAGTGGACACGGGAGGCTGCTCCTCTGGATCCTGCGTGGGGCCTGGTGACCACTGCGTTGCCGGGTGCTGGCATTGTGACATGGGGGTGACACAGCCGCATATGTGCAGCCCTTTGGAGGAAGCCTTTGGGGTGCTGGCTCCAAATCAGTCCCTGTACCTACAAAATAGGGGAGTAAGCAACCTAATAGAGTCCCTTTTTTGCAAAAAGACAGTGTGGATTTGTTGCCAGTGCAGCCTTCCTTCCAGTAGCAATACTGCCTGTAGTATCATGCATGGAGGCCTCAGGGCTCGCTCAGGGCTTGTCACGCAGAACTGCAGGCCTGACAGAGCAGAACTGCTCTCCTCTCCTCTCCTCTCCTCTCCTCTCCTCTCCTCTCCTCTCCTCTCCTCTCCTCTCCTCTCCTCTCCTTTCCTCTTCTCTCCTGTCTGCCAGTCCAATATCTAAGAGACTGTTTGCCTGAAAGGACAGAGGGTTTTCAGTTCCAAAATCAATGTCAAGGACACAGAACACAATGAATTTGATTTTATTTTGTTGTTAATTTATTAATTTTCTTGATTTTATGTTAATTCATGTTATGTTATTTCATGTCATTTTTTTTCCCTTTGTGACTCTGTTTCAGAACCCAGGCTCACAAGCATTAGCTCAAGCCCAAGTGTAGCCAGGAGTAGGCTGAGGCATTCTTCAGTTTAGCAGGAGAAAAAATCCCTTGCAGGCTGGCAAAGGCAAGTCCCAGAGCTGCAGAGAGCAGCAGCAGGAATAGAGGCCAAGCTGTCCGCGGTTCCTGCAGAGGGAGAACCCTGACAAGGAGTTGTGGGACTGACCATGCACAAAAGAGGAAGAAGAAGAAGAAGAAGAAGAAGAAGAAGTAGAAGAGGAAGAATAGGAAGAAGAGGTGAGTGGTACCGTGGCATCTCTTCCAAAGCGTGACATGTAGCGATGACGAGCAGACCTTTTGCCTTCCACAACTTGTTTGGCTGCTGTGCTTCTTGGGCAGGGATGCATGAGAAGCGCTCTGGTCCCTGCCAGGCGCTTGTGTTAGCTGCAGGGAGAGCTGAGAAGTGGCAGCTGCGGCTGCCAGCATGGTGGAGCATGAGCAGCCGGCTCCCAGGCCAAATGGCCCAAAGAAATGGTGGCAAGGGGCCGTGCTGAGAACTGCAGAGGAAGGCAAAAAGCTGCCGGGGACCAGTGCCAATGTGCCCCGGGGGAAAAAGTTCCTTGCTGAGCCCAGTGCTGGCCATGGGCTGTTCCCTGAGCATGTGAGCCAGACCTGGCTCCTTGTCCCACAGGCTGCTCATGCTTCCCAGGAGCTGCCCAAGCCCTATCCTCCCTTGAGCTGGAGCTATCTGGCGGACTTGCCAGAGTGCCCAAGTGCCTCTGAGCTGATAGACCTTGTGGGCAAGAATCCTTGCTGTCCCTGTGTAGGACACCAGTGGGTGTTCCAAAGCACTGCAAGCCCTTGCAAGCCCTTGCAAGCCCTCGACATCCTATCTCTTACGGCTCCTGAGCGTTGCTGTGTAGGAGATGAGGATGGTGAGCTGTGCAGTGCTCCTCAAGAAGGAATTGCCTTGGTCTTGCCACTGCTATCCAGTTGAAAAGGATTTGCATCCATGAGCCGAGCTTGGAAGGTGGCCCTGCCAGCAGATTGTCTTGCAGCGGAGAACCTCCAGCAGCCTCATGCAAGGTTTTCTTCCCTCAGCCCCTGGCCTGTGATTCCAGCAGCTCCTCAAGTGCTTCCTGTCAGATGTGCTGGGGCTGCCCCCGGGCCAGCTCTGGCAGTGGACACGGGAGGCTGCTCCTCTGGATCCTGCGTGGGGCCTGGTGACCACTGCGTTGCCGGGTGCTGGCATTGTGACATGGGGGTGACACAGCCGCATATGTGCAGCCCTTTGGAGGAAGCCTTTGGGGTGCTGGCTCCAAATCAGTCCCTGTACCTACAAAATAGGGGAGTAAGCAACCTAATAGAGTCCCTTTTGTGCAAAAAGACAGTGTGGATTTGTTCCCAGTGCAGCCTTCCTTCCAGTAGCAATACTGCCTGTAGTATCATGTATGGAGGCCTCAGGGCTCGCTCAGGGCTTGTCAAGCAGAACTGCAGGCCTGACAGAGCAGAACTGCTCTCCTCTCCTCTCCTCTCCTCTCCTCTCCTCTCCTCTCCTCTCCTCTCCTCTCCTGTCCGCCAGTCCAATATCTAAGAGACTGTTTGCCTGAAAGGACAGAGGGTTTTCAGTTCCAAAATCAATGTCAAGGACACATAACACAATGAATTTGATTTTATTTTGTTGTTAATTTATTAATTTTCTTGATTTTATGTTAATTCATGTTATGTTATTTCATGTCATTTTTTTTCCCTTTGTGACTCTGTTTCAGAACCCAGGCTCACAAGCACTAGCTCAAGCCCAAGTGGAGCCAGGAGTAGGCTGAGGCATTCTTCAGTTTAGCAGGAGAAAAGATCCCTTGCAGGCTGGCAAAGGCAAGTCCCAGAGCTGCAGAGAGCAGCAGCAGGAATAGAGGCCAAGCTGTGCGCGGTTCCTGCAGAGGGAGAACCTTGACAAGGAGTTGTGGGACTGACCATGCACAAAAGAGGAAGAAGAAGAAGAAGAAGAAGAAGAAGAAGAAGAAGAAGAGGAAGAAGAGGAAGAAGAGGTGAGTGGTACCGTGGCATCTCTTCCAAAGCGTGACATGTAGCGATGACGAGCAGACTTTTTGCCTTCCACAACTTGTTTGGCTGCTGTGCTTCTTGGCCAGGGATGCATGAGAAGCGCTCTGGTCCCTGCCAGGCGCTTGTGTTAGCTGCAGGGAGAGCTGAGAAGTGGCAGCTGCGGCTGCCAGCATGGTGGAGCATGAGCAGCCGGCTCCCAGGCCAAATGGCCCAAAGAAATGGTGGCAAGGGGCCGTGCTGAGAACTGCAGAGGAAGGCAAAAAACCGCCGGGGACCAGTGCCAATGTGCCCCGGGGGAAAAAGTTCCTTGCTGAGCCCAGTGCTGGCCATGGGCTGTTCCCTGAGCATGTGAGCCAGACCTGGCTCCTTGTCCCACAGGCTGCTCATGCTTCCCAGGAGCTGCCCAAGCCCTATCCTCCCTTGAGCTGGAGCTATCTGGCGGACTTGCCAGAGTGCCCAAGTGCCTCTGAGCTGATAGACCTTGTGGGCAAGAATCCTTGCTGTCCCTGTGTAGGACACCAGTGGGTGTTCCAAAGCACTGCAAGCCCTTGCAAGCCCTTGCAAGCCCTCGACATCCTATCTCTTACGGCTCCTGAGCGTTGCTGTGTAGGAGATGAGGATGGTGAGCTGTGCAGTGCTCCTCAAGAAGGAATTGCCTTGGTCTTGCCACTGCTATCCAGTTGAAAAGGATTTGCATCCATGAGCCGAGCTTGGAAGGTGGCCCTGCCAGCAGATTGTCTTGCAGCGGAGAACCTCCAGCAGCCTCATGCAAGGTTTTCTTCCCTCAGCCCCTGGCCTGTGATTCCAGCAGCTCCTCAAGTGCTTCCTGTCAGATGTGCTGGGGCTGCCCCCGGGCCAGCTCTGGCAGTGGACACGGGAGGCTGCTCCTCTGGATCCTGCGTGGGGCCTGGTGACCACTGCGTTGCCGGGTGCTGGCATTGTGACATGGGGGTGACACAGCCGCATATGTGCAGGCCTTTGGAGGAAGCCTTTGGGGTGCTGGCTCCAAATCAGTCCCTGTAGCTACAAAATAGGGGAGTAAGCAACCTAATAGAGTCCCTTTTTTGCAAAAAGACAGTGTGGATTTGTTGCCAGTGCAGCCTTCCTTCCAGTAGCAATACTGCCTGTAGTATCATGCATGGAGGCCTCAGGGCTCGCTCAGGGCTTGTCACGCAGAACTGCAGGCCTGACAGAGCAGAACTGCTCTCCTCTCCTCTCCTCTCCTCTCCTCTCCTCTCCTCTCCTCTCCTCTCCTCTCCTCTCCTCTCCTCTCCTCTCCTCTCCTCTTCTCTCCTGTCTGCCAGTCCAATATCTAAGAGACTGTTTGCCTGAAAGGACAGAGGGTTTTCAGTTCCAAAATCAATGTCAAGGACACAGAACACAATGAATTTGATTTTATTTTGTTGTTAATTTATTAATTTTCTTGATTTTATGTTAATTCATGTTATGTTATTTCATGTCATTTTTTTTCCCTTTGTGACTCTGTTTCAGAACCCAGGCTCACAAGCACTAGCTCAAGCCCAAGTGTAGCCAGGAGTAGGCTGAGGCATTCTTCAGTTTAGCAGGAGAAAAAATCCCTTGCAGGCTGGCAAAGGCAAGTCCCAGAGCTGCAGAGAGCAGCAGCAGGAATAGAGGCCAAGCTGTCCGCGGTTCCTGCAGAGGGAGAACCCTGACAAGGAGTTGTGGGACTGACCATGCACAAAAGAGGAAGAAGAAGAAGAAGAAGAAGAAGAAGAAGTAGAAGAGGAAGAATAGGAAGAAGAGGTGAGTGGTACCGTGGCATCTCTTCCAAAGCGTGACATGTAGCGATGACGAGCAGACCTTTTGCCTTCCACAACTTGTTTGGCTGCTGTGCTTCTTGGGCAGGGATGCATGAGAAGCGCTCTGGTCCCTGCCAGGCGCTTGTGTTAGCTGCAGGGAGAGCTGAGAAGTGGCAGCTGCGGCTGCCAGCATGGTGGAGCATGAGCAGCCGGCTCCCAGGCCAAATGGCCCAAAGAAATGGTGGCAAGGGGCCGTGCTGAGAACTGCAGAGGAAGGCAAAAAGCTGCCGGGGACCAGTGCCAATGTGCCCCGGGGGAAAAAGTTCCTTGCTGAGCCCAGTGCTGGCCATGGGCTGTTCCCTGAGCATGTGAGCCAGACCTGGCTCCTTGTCGCACAGGCTGCTCATGCTTCCCAGGAGCTGCCCAAGCCCTATCCTCCCTTGAGCTGGAGCTATCTGGCGGACTTGCCAGAGTGCCCAAGTGCCTCTGAGCTGATAGACCTTGTGGGCAAGAATCCTTGCTGTCCCTGTGTAGGACACCAGTGGGTGTTCCAAAGCACTGCAAGCCCTTGCAAGCCCTTGCAAGCCCTCGACATCCTATCTCTTACGGCTCCTGAGCGTTGCTGTGTAGGAGATGAGGATGGTGAGCTGTGCAGTGCTCCTCAAGAAGGAATTGCCTTGGTCTTGCCACTGCTATCCAGTTGAAAAGGATTTGCATCCATGAGCCGAGCTTGGAAGGTGGCCCTGCCAGCAGATTGTCTTGCAGCGGAGAACCTCCAGCAGCCTCATGCAAGGTTTTCTTCCCTCAGCCCCTGGCCTGTGATTCCAGCAGCTCCTCAAGTGCTTCCTGTCAGATGTGCTGGGGCTGCCCCCGGGCCAGCTCTGGCAGTGGACACGGGAGGCTGCTCCTCTGGATCCTGCGTGGGGCCTGGTGACCACTGCGTTGCCGGGTGCTGGCATTGTGACATGGGGGTGACACAGCCGCATATGTGCAGGCCTTTGGAGGAAGCCTTTGGGGTGCTGGCTCCAAATCAGTCCCTGTAGCTACAAAATAGGGGAGTAAGCAACCTAATAGAGTCCCTTTTTTGCAAAAAGACAGTGTGGATTTGTTGCCAGTGCAGCCTTCCTTCCAGTAGCAATACTGCCTGTAGTATCATGCATGGAGGCCTCAGGGCTCGCTCAGGGCTTGTCACGCAGAACTGCAGGCCTGACAGAGCAGAACTGCTCTCCTCTCCTCTCCTCTCCTCTCCTCTCCTCTCCTCTCCTCTCCTCTCCTCTCCTCTCCTCTCCTCTCCTCTCCTCTCCTCTCCTTTCCTCTTCTCTCCTGTCTGCCAGTCCAATATCTAAGAGACTGTTTGCCTGAAAGGACAGAGGGTTTTCAGTTCCAAAATCAATGTCAAGGACACAGAACACAATGAATTTGATTTTATTTTGTTGTTAATTTATTAATTTTCTTGATTTTATGTTAATTCATGTTATGTTATTTCATGTCATTTTTTTTCCCTTTGTGACTCTGTTTCAGAACCCAGGCTCACAAGCATTAGCTCAAGCCCAAGTGTAGCCAGGAGTAGGCTGAGGCATTCTTCAGTTTAGCAGGAGAAAAAATCCCTTGCAGGCTGGCAAAGGCAAGTCCCAGAGCTGCAGAGAGCAGCAGCAGGAATAGAGGCCAAGCTGTCCGCGGTTCCTGCAGAGGGAGAACCCTGACAAGGAGTTGTGGGACTGACCATGCACAAAAGAGGAAGAAGAAGAAGAAGAAGAAGAAGAAGAAGTAGAAGAGGAAGAATAGGAAGAAGAGGTGAGTGGTACCGTGGCATCTCTTCCAAAGCGTGACATGTAGCGATGACGAGCAGACCTTTTGCCTTCCACAACTTGTTTGGCTGCTGTGCTTCTTGGGCAGGGATGCATGAGAAGCGCTCTGGTCCCTGCCAGGCGCTTGTGTTAGCTGCAGGGAGAGCTGAGAAGTGGCAGCTGCGGCTGCCAGCATGGTGGAGCATGAGCAGCTGGCTCCCAGGCCAAATGGCCCAAAGAAATGGTGGCAAGGGGCCGTGCTGAGAACTGCAGAGGAAGGCAAAAAGCTGCCGGGGACCAGTGCCAATGTGCCCCGGGGGAAAAAGTTCCTTGCTGAGCCCAGTGCTGGCCATGGGCTGTTCCCTGAGCATGTGAGCCAGACCTGGCTCCTTGTCGCACAGGCTGCTCATGCTTCCCAGGAGCTGCCCAAGCCCTATCCTCCCTTGAGCTGGAGCTATCTGGCGGACTTGCCAGAGTGCCCAAGTGCCTCTGAGCTGATAGACCTTGTGGGCAAGAATCCTTGCTGTCCCTGTGTAGGACACCAGTGGGTGTTCCAAAGCACTGCAAGCCCTTGCAAGCCCTTGCAAGCCCTCGACATCCTATCTCTTACGGCTCCTGAGCGTTGCTGTGTAGGAGATGAGGATGGTGAGCTGTGCAGTGCTCCTCAAGAAGGAATTGCCTTGGTCTTGCCACTGCTATCCAGTTGAAAAGGATTTGCATCCATGAGCCGAGCTTGGAAGGTGGCCCTGCCAGCAGATTGTCTTGCAGCGGAGAACCTCCAGCAGCCTCATGCAAGGTTTTCTTCCCTCAGCCCCTGGCCTGTGATTCCAGCAGCTCCTCAAGTGCTTCCTGTCAGATGTGCTGGGGCTGCCCCCGGGCCAGCTCTGGCAGTGGACACGGGAGGCTGCTCCTCTGGATCCTGTGTGGGGCCTGGTGACCACTGCGTTGCCGGGTGCTGGCATTGTGACATGGGGGTGACACAGCCGCATATGTGCAGGCCTTTGGAGGAAGCCTTTGGGGTGCTGGCTCCAAATCAGTCCCTGTACCTACAAAATAGGGGAGTAAGCAACCTAATAGAGTCCCTTTTTTGCAAAAAGACAGTGTGGATTTGTTGCCAGTGCAGCCTTCCTTCCAGTAGCAATACTGCCTGTAGTATCATGCATGGAGGCCTCAGGGCTCGCTCAGGGCTTGTCACGCAGAACTGCAGGCCTGACAGAGCAGAACTGCTCTCCTCTCCTCTCCTCTCCTCTCCTCTCCTCTCCTCTCCTCTCCTCTCCTCTCCTCTCCTCTCCTCTCCTCTCCTCTCCTCTCCTCTCCTTTCCTCTTCTCTCCTGTCTGCCAGTCCAATATCTAAGAGACTGTTTGCCTGAAAGGACAGAGGGTTTTCAGTTCCAAAATCAATGTCAAGGACACATAACACAATGAATTTTATTTTATTTTGTTGTTAATTTATTAATTTTCTTGATTTTATGTTAATTCATGTTATGTTATTTCATGTCATTTTTTTTCCCTTTGTGACTCTGTTTCAGAACCCAGGCTCACAAGCACTAGCTCAAGCCCAAGTGTAGCCAGGAGTAGGCTGAGGCATTCTTCAGTTTAGCAGGAGAAAAAATCCCTTGCAGGCTGGCAAAGGCAAGTCCCAGAGCTGCAGAGAGCAGCAGCAGGAATAGAGGCCAAGCTGTCCGCGGTTCCTGCAGAGGGAGAACCCTGACAAGGAGTTGTGGGACTGACCATGCACAAAAGAGGAAGAAGAAGAAGAAGAAGAAGAAGAAGAAGTAGAAGAGGAAGAATAGGAAGAAGAGGTGAGTGGTACCGTGGCATCTCTTCCAAAGCGTGACATGTAGCGATGACGAGCAGACCTTTTGCCTTCCACAACTTGTTTGGCTGCTGTGCTTCTTGGGCAGGGATGCATGAGAAGCGCTCTGGTCCCTGCCAGGCGCTTGTGTTAGCTGCAGGGAGAGCTGAGAAGTGGCAGCTGCGGCTGCCAGCATGGTGGAGCATGAGCAGCCGGCTCCCAGGCCAAATGGCCCAAAGAAATGGTGGCAAGGGGCCGTGCTGAGAACTGCAGAGGAAGGCAAAAAGCTGCCGGGGACCAGTGCCAATGTGCCCCGGGGGAAAAAGTTCCTTGCTGAGCCCAGTGCTGGCCATGGGCTGTTCCCTGAGCATGTGAGCCAGACCTGGCTCCTTGTCGCACAGGCTGCTCATGCTTCCCAGGAGCTGCCCAAGCCCTATCCTCCCTTGAGCTGGAGCTATCTGGCGGACTTGCCAGAGTGCCCAAGTGCCTCTGAGCTGATAGACCTTGTGGGCAAGAATCCTTGCTGTCCCTGTGTAGGACACCAGTGGGTGTTCCAAAGCACTGCAAGCCCTTGCAAGCCCTTGCAAGCCCTCGACATCCTATCTCTTACGGCTCCTGAGCGTTGCTGTGTAGGAGATGAGGATGGTGAGCTGTGCAGTGCTCCTCAAGAAGGAATTGCCTTGGTCTTGCCACTGCTATCCAGTTGAAAAGGATTTGCATCCATGAGCCGAGCTTGGAAGGTGGCCCTGCCAGCAGATTGTCTTGCAGCGGAGAACCTCCAGCAGCCTCATGCAAGGTTTTCTTCCCTCAGCCCCTGGCCTGTGATTCCAGCAGCTCCTCAAGTGCTTCCTGTCAGATGTGCTGGGGCTGCCCCCGGGCCAGCTCTGGCAGTGGACACGGGAGGCTGCTCCTCTGGATCCTGCGTGGGGCCTGGTGACCACTGCGTTGCCGGGTGCTGGCATTGTGACATGGGGGTGACACAGCCGCATATGTGCAGGCCTTTGGAGGAAGCCTTTGGGGTGCTGGCTCCAAATCAGTCCCTGTACCTACAAAATAGGGGAGTAAGCAAGCTAATAGAGTCCCTTTTTTGCAAAAAGACAGTGTGGATTTGTTGCCAGTGCAGCCTTCCTTCCAGTAGCAATACTGCCTGTAGTATCATGCATGGAGGCCTCAGGGCTCGCTCAGGGCTTGTCACGCAGAACTGCAGGCCTGACAGAGCAGAACTGCTCTCCTCTCCTCTCCTCTCCTCTCCTCTCCTCTCCTCTCCTCTCCTCTCCTCTCCTCTCCTCTTCTCTCCTGTCCGCCAGTCCAATATCTAAGGGACTGTTTGCCTGAAAGGACAGAGGGTTTTCAGTTCCAAAATCAATGTCAAGGACACATAACACAATGAATTTTATTTTATTTTGTTGTTAATTTATTAATTTTCTTGATTTTATGTTAATTCTTGTTATGTTATTTCATGTCATTTTTTTTCCCTTTGTGACTCTGTTTCAGAACCCAGGCTCACAAGCATTAGCTCAAGCCCAAGTGTAGCCAGGAGTAGGCTGAGGCATTCTTCAGTTTAGCCTGAGAAAAGATCCCTTGCAGGCTGGCAAAGGCAAGTCCCAGAGCTGCAGAGAGCAGCAGCAGGAATAGAGGCCAAGCTGTCCGCGGTTCCTGCAGAGGGAGAACCCTGACAAGGAGTTGTGGGACTGACCATGCACAAAAGAGGAAGAAGAAGAAGAAGAAGAAGAAGAAGAAGAAGAAGAAGAAGAAGAAGAAGAAGAAGAAGAAGAAGAAGAAGAAGAGGAAGAATAGGAAGAAGAGGTGAGTGGTACCGTGGCATCTCTTCCAAAGCGTGACATGTAGCGATGACGAGCAGACTTTTTGCCTTGCACAACTTGTTTGGCTGCTGTGCTTCTTGGGCAGGGATGCATGAGAAGCGCTCTGGTCCCTGCCAGGCGCTTGTGTTAGCTGCAGGGAGAGCTGAGAAGTGGCAGCTGCGGCTGCCAGCATGGTGGAGCATGAGCAGCTGGCTCCCAGGCCAAATGGCCCAAAGAAATGGTGGCAAGGGGCCGTGCTGAGAACTGCAGAGGAAGGCAAAAAACCGCCGGGGACCAGTGCCAATGTGCCCCGGGGGAAAAATTTCCTTGCTGAGCCCAGTGCTGGCCATGGGCTGTTCCCTGAGCATGTGAGCCAGACCTGGCTCCTTGTCCCACAGGCTGCTCATGCTTCCCAGGAGCTGCCCAAGCCCTATCCTCCCTTGAGCTGGAGCTATCTGGCGGACTTGCCAGAGTGCCCAAGTGCCTCTGAGCTGATAGACCTTGTGGGCAAGAATCCTTGCTGTCCCTGTGTAGGACACCAGTGGGTGTTCCAAAGCACTGCAAGCCCTTGCAAGCCCTTGCAAGCCCTCGACATCCTATCTCTTACGGCTCCTGAGCGTTGCTGTGTAGGAGATGAGGATGGTGAGCTGTGCAGTGCTCCTCAAGAAGGAATTGCCTTGGTCTTGCCACTGCTATCCAGTTGAAAAGGATTTGCATCCATGAGCCGAGCTTGGAAGGTGGCCCTGCCAGCAGATTGTCTTGCAGCGGAGAACCTCCAGCAGCCTCATGCAAGGTTTTCTTCCCTCAGCCCCTGGCCTGTGATTCCAGCAGCTCCTCAAGTGCTTCCTGTCAGATGTGCTGGGGCTGCCCCCGGGCCAGCTCTGGCAGTGGACACGGGAGGCTGCTCCTCTGGATCCTGCGTGGGGCCTGGTGACCACTGCGTTGCCGGGTGCTGGCATTGTGACATGGGGGTGACACAGCCGCATATGTGCAGGCCTTTGGAGGAAGCCTTTGGGGTGCTGGCTCCAAATCAGTCCCTGTACCTACAAAATAGGGGAGTAAGCAAGCTAATAGAGTCCCTTTTTTGCAAAAAGACAGTGTGGATTTGTTGCCAGTGCAGCCTTCCTTCCAGTAGCAATACTGCCTGTAGTATCATGCATGGAGGCCTCAGGGCTCGCTCAGGGCTTGTCACGCAGAACTGCAGGCCTGACAGAGCAGAACTGCTCTCCTCTCCTCTCCTCTCCTCTCCTCTCCTCTCCTCTCCTCTCCTCTCCTCTCCTCTTCTCTCCTGTCCGCCAGTCCAATATCTAAGGGACTGTTTGCCTGAAAGGACAGAGGGTTTTCAGTTCCAAAATCAATGTCAAGGACACATAACACAATGAATTTTATTTTATTTTGTTGTTAATTTATTAATTTTCTTGATTTTATGTTAATTCTTGTTATGTTATTTCATGTCATTTTTTTTCCCTTTGTGACTCTGTTTCAGAACCCAGGCTCACAAGCATTAGCTCAAGCCCAAGTGTAGCCAGGAGTAGGCTGAGGCATTCTTCAGTTTAGCCTGAGAAAAGATCCCTTGCAGGCTGGCAAAGGCAAGTCCCAGAGCTGCAGAGAGCAGCAGCAGGAATAGAGGCCAAGCTGTCCGCGGTTCCTGCAGAGGGAGAACCCTGACAAGGAGTTGTGGGACTGACCATGCACAAAAGAGGAAGAAGAAGAAGAAGAAGAAGAAGAAGAAGAAGAAGAAGAAGAAGAAGAAGAAGAAGAAGAAGAAGAAGAAGAAGAGGAAGAATAGGAAGAAGAGGTGAGTGGTACCGTGGCATCTCTTCCAAAGCGTGACATGTAGCGATGACGAGCAGACTTTTTGCCTTGCACAACTTGTTTGGCTGCTGTGCTTCTTGGGCAGGGATGCATGAGAAGCGCTCTGGTCCCTGCCAGGTGCTTGTGTTAGCTGCAGGGAGAGCTGAGAAGTGGCAGCTGCGGCTGCCAGCATGGTGGAGCATGAGCAGCTGGCTCCCAGGCCAAATGGCCCAAAGAAATGGTGGCAAGGGGCCGTGCTGAGAACTGCAGAGGAAGGCAAAAAACCGCCGGGGACCAGTGCCAATGTGCCCCGGGGGAAAAATTTCCTTGCTGAGCCCAGTGCTGGCCATGGGCTGTTCCCTGAGCATGTGAGCCAGACCTGGCTCCTTGTCCCACAGGCTGCTCATGCTTCCCAGGAGCTGCCCAAGCCCTATCCTCCCTTGAGCTGGAGCTATCTGGCGGACTTGCCAGAGTGCCCAAGTGCCTCTGAGCTGATAGACCTTGTGGGCAAGAATCCTTGCTGTCCCTGTGTAGGACACCAGTGGGTGTTCCAAAGCACTGCAAGCCCTTGCAAGCCCTTGCAAGCCCTCGACATCCTATCTCTTACGGCTCCTGAGCGTTGCTGTGTAGGAGATGAGGATGGTGAGCTGTGCAGTGCTCCTCAAGAAGGAATTGCCTTGGTCTTGCCACTGCTATCCAGTTGAAAAGGATTTGCATCCATGAGCCGAGCTTGGAAGGTGGCCCTGCCAGCAGATTGTCTTGCAGCGGAGAACCTCCAGCAGCCTCATGCAAGGTTTTCTTCCCTCAGCCCCTGGCCTGTGATTCCAGCAGCTCCTCAAGTGCTTCCTGTCAGATGTGCTGGGGCTGCCCCCGGGCCAGCTCTGGCAGTGGACACGGGAGGCTGCTCCTCTGGATCCTGCGTGGGGCCTGGTGACCACTGCGTTGCCGGGTGCTGGCATTGTGACATGGGGGTGACACAGCCGCATATGTGCAGCCCTTTGGAGGAAGCCTTTGGGGTGCTGGCTCCAAATCAGTCCCTGTACCTACAAAATAGGGGAGTAAGCAACCTAATAGAGTCCCTTTTTTGCAAAAAGACAGTGTGGATTTGTTGCCAGTGCAGCCTTCCTTCCAGTAGCAATACTGCCTGTAGTATCATGCATGGAGGCCTCAGGGCTCGCTCAGGGCTTGTCACGCAGAACTGCAGGCCTGACAGAGCAGAACTGCTCTCCTCTCCTCTCCTCTCCTCTCCTCTCCTCTCCTCTCCTCTCCTCTCCTCTCCTCTCCTCTCCTCTCCTCTCCTCTCCTCTTCTCTCCTGTCTGCCAGTCCAATATCTAAGAGACTGTTTGCCTGAAAGGACAGAGGGTTTTCAGTTCCAAAATCAATGTCAAGGACACATAACACAATGAATTTGATTTTATTTTGTTGTTAATTTATTAATTTTCTTGATTTTATGTTAATTCATGTTATGTTATTTCATGTCATTTTTTTTCCCTTTGTGACTCTGTTTCAGAACCCAGGCTCACAAGCACTAGCTCAAGCCCAAGTGTAGCCAGGAGTAGGCTGAGGCATTCTTCAGTTTAGCAGGAGAAAAAATCCCTTGCAGGCTGGCAAAGGCAAGTCCCAGAGCTGCAGAGAGCAGCAGCAGGAATAGAGGCCAAGCTGTCCGCGGTTCCTGCAGAGGGAGAACCCTGACAAGGAGTTGTGGGACTGACCATGCACAAAAGAGGAAGAAGAAGAAGAAGAAGAAGAAGAAGAAGTAGAAGAGGAAGAATAGGAAGAAGAGGTGAGTGGTACCGTGGCATCTCTTCCAAAGCGTGACATGTAGCGATGACGAGCAGACCTTTTGCCTTCCACAACTTGTTTGGCTGCTGTGCTTCTTGGGCAGGGATGCATGAGAAGCGCTCTGGTCCCTGCCAGGCGCTTGTGTTAGCTGCAGGGAGAGCTGAGAAGTGGCAGCTGCGGCTGCCAGCATGGTGGAGCATGAGCAGCCGGCTCCCAGGCCAAATGGCCCAAAGAAATGGTGGCAAGGGGCCGTGCTGAGAACTGCAGAGGAAGGCAAAAAGCTGCCGGGGACCAGTGCCAATGTGCCCCGGGGGAAAAAGTTCCTTGCTGAGCCCAGTGCTGGCCATGGGCTGTTCCCTGAGCATGTGAGCCAGACCTGGCTCCTTGTCCCACAGGCTGCTCATGCTTCCCAGGAGCTGCCCAAGCCCTATCCTCCCTTGAGCTGGAGCTATCTGGCGGACTTGCCAGAGTGCCCAAGTGCCTCTGAGCTGATAGACCTTGTGGGCAAGAATCCTTGCTGTCCCTGTGTAGGACACCAGTGGGTGTTCCAAAGCACTGCAAGCCCTTGCAAGCCCTTGCAAGCCCTCGACATCCTATCTCTTACGGCTCCTGAGCGTTGCTGTGTAGGAGATGAGGATGGTGAGCTGTGCAGTGCTCCTCAAGAAGGAATTGCCTTGGTCTTGCCACTGCTATCCAGTTGAAAAGGATTTGCATCCATGAGCCGAGCTTGGAAGGTGGCCCTGCCAGCAGATTGTCTTGCAGCGGAGAACCTCCAGCAGCCTCATGCAAGGTTTTCTTCCCTCAGCCCCTGGCCTGTGATTCCAGCAGCTCCTCAAGTGCTTCCTGTCAGATGTGCTGGGGCTGCCCCCTGGCCAGCTCTGGCAGTGGACACGGGAGGCTGCTCCTCTGGATCCTGCGTGGGGCCTGGTGACCACTGCGTTGCCGGGTGCTGGCATTGTGACATGGGGGTGACACAGCCGCATATGTGCAGCCCTTTGGAGGAAGCCTTTGGGGTGCTGGCTCCAAATCAGTCCCTGTAGCTACAAAATAGGGGAGTAAGCAAGCTAATAGAGTCCCTTTTTTGCAAAAAGACAGTGTGGATTTGTTGCCAGTGCAGCCTTCCTTCCAGTAGCAATACTGCCTGTAGTATCATGCATGGAGGCCTCAGGGCTCGCTCAGGGCTTGTCACGCAGAACTGCAGGCCTGACAGAGCAGAACTGCTCTCCTCTCCTCTCCTCTCCTCTCCTCTCCTCTCCTCTCCTCTCCTCTCCTCTCCTCTCCTCTCCTTTCCTCTTCTCTCCTGTCTGCCAGTCCAATATCTAAGAGACTGTTTGCCTGAAAGGACAGAGGGTTTTCAGTTCCAAAATCAATGTCAAGGACACAGAACACAATGAATTTGATTTTATTTTGTTGTTAATTTATTAATTTTCTTGATTTTATGTTAATTCATGTTATGTTATTTCATGTCATTTTTTTTCCCTTTGTGACTCTGTTTCAGAACCCAGGCTCACAAGCATTAGCTCAAGCCCAAGTGTAGCCAGGAGTAGGCTGAGGCATTCTTCAGTTTAGCAGGAGAAAAAATCCCTTGCAGGCTGGCAAAGGCAAGTCCCAGAGCTGCAGAGAGCAGCAGCAGGAATAGAGGCCAAGCTGTCCGCGGTTCCTGCAGAGGGAGAACCCTGACAAGGAGTTGTGGGACTGACCATGCACAAAAGAGGAAGAAGAAGAAGAAGAAGAAGAAGAAGAAGTAGAAGAGGAAGAATAGGAAGAAGAGGTGAGTGGTACCGTGGCATCTCTTCCAAAGCGTGACATGTAGCGATGACGAGCAGACCTTTTGCCTTCCACAACTTGTTTGGCTGCTGTGCTTCTTGGGCAGGGATGCATGAGAAGCGCTCTGGTCCCTGCCAGGCGCTTGTGTTAGCTGCAGGGAGAGCTGAGAAGTGGCAGCTGCGGCTGCCAGCATGGTGGAGCATGAGCAGCCGGCTCCCAGGCCAAATGGCCCAAAGAAATGGTGGCAAGGGGCCGTGCTGAGAACTGCAGAGGAAGGCAAAAAGCTGCCGGGGACCAGTGCCAATGTGCCCCGGGGGAAAAAGTAACTTGCTGAGCCCAGTGCTGGCCATGGGCTGTTCCCTGAGCATGTGAGCCAGACCTGGCTCCTTGTCGCACAGGCTGCTCATGCTTCCCAGGAGCTGCCCAAGCCCTATCCTCCCTTGAGCTGGAGCTATCTGGCGGACTTGCCAGAGTGCCCAAGTGCCTCTGAGCTGATAGACCCTGTGGGCAAGAATCCTTGCTGTCCCTGTGTAGGACACCAGTGGGTGTTCCAAAGCACTGCAAGCCCTTGCAAGCCCTTGCAAGCCCTCGACATCCTATCTCTTACGGCTCCTGAGCGTTGCTCTGTAGGAGATGAGGATGGTGAGCTGTGCAGTGCTCCTCAAGAAGGAATTGCCTTGGTCTTGCCACTGCTATCCAGTTGAAAAGGATTTGCATCCATGAGCCGAGCTTGGAAGGTGGCCCTGCCAGCAGATTGTCTTGCAGCGGAGAACCTCCAGCAGCCTCATGCAAGGTTTTCTTCCCTCAGCCCCTGGCCTGTGATTCCAGCAGCTCCTCAAGTGCTTCCTGTCAGATGTGCTGGGGCTGCCCCCGGGCCAGCTCTGGCAGTGGACACGGGAGGCTGCTCCTCTGGATCCTGCGTGGGGCCTGGTGACCACTGCGTTGCCGGGTGCTGGCATTGTGACATGGGGGTGACACAGCCGCATATGTGCAGCCCTTTGGAGGAAGCCTTTGGGGTGCTGGCTCCAAATCAGTCCCTGTACCTACAAAATAGGGGAGTAAGCAACCTAATAGAGTCCCTTTTGTGCAAAAAGACAGTGTGGATTTGTTGCCAGTGCAGCCTTCCTTCCAGTAGCAATACTGCCTGTAGTATCATGTATGGAGGCCTCAGGGCTCGCTCAGGGCTTGTCAAGCAGAACTGCAGGCCTGACAGAGCAGAACTGCTCTCCTCTCCTCTCCTCTCCTCTCCTCTCCTCTCCTCTCCTCTCCTCTCCACTCCTCTCCTCTCCTGTCCGCCAGTACAATATCTAAGAGACTGTTTGCCTGAAAGGACAGAGGGTTTTCAGTTCCAAAATCAATGTCAAGGACACATAACACAATGAATTTTATTTTATTTTGTTGTTAATTTATTAATTTTCTTGATTTTATGTTAATTCATGTTATGTTATTTCATGTCATTTTTTTTCCCTTTGTGACTCTGTTTCAGAACCCAGGCTCACAAGCACTAGCTCAAGCCCAAGTGTAGCCAGGAGTAGGCTGAGGCATTCTTCAGTTTAGCAGGAGAAAAGATCCCTTGCAGGCTGGCAAAGGCAAGTCCCAGAGCTGCAGAGAGCAGCAGCAGGAATAGAGGCCAAGCTGTCCGCGGTTCCTGCAGAGGGAGAACCTTGACAAGGAGTTGTGGGACTGACCATGCACAAAAGAGGAAGAAGAAGAAGAAGAAGAAGAAGAAGAAGAAGAAGAAGAAGAAGAGGAAGAAGAGGAAGAAGAGGTGAGTGGTACCGTGGCATCTCTTCCAAAGCGTGACATGTAGCGATGACGAGCAGACTTTTTGCCTTCCACAACTTGTTTGGCTGCTGTGCTTCTTGGGCAGGGATGCATGAGAAGCGCTCTGGTCCCTGCCAGGCGCTTGTGTTAGCTGCAGGGAGAGCTGAGAAGTGGCAGCTGCGGCTGCCAGCATGGTGGAGCATGAGCAGCCGGCTCCCAGGCCAAATGGCCCAAAGAAATGGTGGCAAGGGGCCGTGCTGAGAACTGCAGAGGAAGGCAAAAAACCGCCGGGGACCAGTGCCAATGTGCCCCGGGGGAAAAAGTTCCTTGCTGAGCCCAGTGCTGGCCATGGGCTGTTCCCTGAGCATGTGAGCCAGACCTGGCTCCTTGTCCCACAGGCTGCTCATGCTTCCCAGGAGCTGCCCAAGCCCTATCCTCCCTTGAGCTGGAGCTATCTGGCGGACTTGCCAGAGTGCCCAAGTGCCTCTGAGCTGATAGACCCTGTGGGCAAGAATCCTTGCTGTCCCTGTGTAGGACACCAGTGGGTGTTCCAAAGCACTGCAAGCCCTTGCAAGGCCTTGCAAGCCCTCGACATCCTATCTGTTAAGGCTCCTGAGCGTTGCTCTGTAGGAGATGAGGATGGTGAGCTGTGCAGTGCTCCTCAAGAAGGAATTGCCTTGGTCTTGCCACTGCTATCCAGTTGAAAAGGATTTGCATCCATGAGCCGAGCTTGGAAGGTGGCCCTGCCAGCAGATTGTCTTGCAGCGGAGAACCTCCAGCAGCCTCATGCAAGGTTTTCTTCCCTCAGCCCCTGGCCTGTGATTCCAGCAGCTCCTCAAGTGCTTCCTGTCAGATGTGCTGGGGCTGCCCCCGGGCCAGCTCTGGCAGTGGACACGGGAGGCTGCTCCTCTGGATCCTGCGTGGGGTCTGGTGACCACTGCGTTGCCGGGTGCTGGCATTGTGACATGGGGGTGACACAGCCGCATATGTGCAGCCCTTTGGAGGAAGCCTTTGGGGTGCTGGCTCCAAATCAGTCCCTGTAGCTACAAAATAGGCGAGTAAGCAACCTAATAGAGTCCCTTTTGTGCAAAAAGACAGTGTGGATTTGTTCCCAGTGCAGCCTTCCTTCCAGTAGCAATACTGCCTGTAGTATCATGTATGGAGGCCTCAGGGCTCGCTCAGGGCTTGTCAAGCAGAACTGCAGGCCTGACAGAGCAGAACTGCTCTCCTCTCCTCTCCTCTCCTCTCCTCTCCTCTCCTGTCCGCCAGTCCAATATCTAAGAGACTGTTTGCCTGAAAGGACAGAGGGTTTTCAGTTCCAAAATCAATGTCAAGGACACATAACACAATGAATTTGATTTTATTTTGTTGTTAATTTATTAATTTTCTTGATTTTATGTTAATTCATGTTATGTTATTTCATGTCATTTTTTTTCCCTTTGTGACTCTGTTTCAGAACCCAGGCTCACAAGCACTAGCTCAAGCCCAAGTGTAGCCAGGAGTAGGCTGAGGCATTCTTCAGTTTAGCAGGAGAAAAGATCCCTTGCAGGCTGGCAAAGGCAAGTCCCAGAGCTGCAGAGAGCAGCAGCAGGAATAGAGGCCAAGCTGTCCGCGGTTCCTGCAGAGGGAGAACCTTGACAAGGAGTTGTGGGACTGACCATGCACAAAAGAGGAAGAAGAAGAAGAAGAAGAAGAAGAAGAAGAAGAAGAAGAGGAAGAAGAGGAAGAAGAGGTGAGTGGTACCGTGGCATCTCTTCCAAAGCGTGACATGTAGCGATGACGAGCAGACTTTTTGCCTTCCACAACTTGTTTGGCTGCTGTGCTTCTTGGCCAGGGATGCATGAGAAGCGCTCTGGTCCCTGCCAGGCGCTTGTGTTAGCTGCAGGGAGAGCTGAGAAGTGGCAGCTGCGGCTGCCAGCATGGTGGAGCATGAGCAGCCGGCTCCCAGGCCAAATGGCCCAAAGAAATGGTGGCAAGGGGCCGTGCTGAGAACTGCAGAGGAAGGCAAAAAGCTGCCGGGGACCAGTGCCAATGTGCCCCGGGGGAAAAAGTTCCTTGCTGAGCCCAGTGCTGGCCATGGGCTGTTCCCTGAGCATGTGAGCCAGACCTGGCTCCTTGTCGCACAGGCTGCTCATGCTTCCCAGGAGCTGCCCAAGCCCTATCCTCCCTTGAGCTGGAGCTATCTGGCGGACTTGCCAGAGTGCCCAAGTGCCTCTGAGCTGATAGACCTTGTGGGCAAGAATCCTTGCTGTCCCTGTGTAGGACACCAGTGGGTGTTCCAAAGCACTGCAAGCCCTTGCAAGCCCTTGCAAGCCCTCGACATCCTATCTCTTACGGCTCCTGAGCGTTGCTGTGTAGGAGATGAGGATGGTGAGCTGTGCAGTGCTCCTCAAGAAGGAATTGCCTTGGTCTTGCCACTGCTATCCAGTTGAAAAGGATTTGCATCCATGAGCCGAGCTTGGAAGGTGGCCCTGCCAGCAGATTGTCTTGCAGCGGAGAACCTCCAGCAGCCTCATGCAAGGTTTTCTTCCCTCAGCCCCTGGCCTGTGATTCCAGCAGCTCCTCAAGTGCTTCCTGTCAGATGTGCTGGGGCTGCCCCCGGGCCAGCTCTGGCAGTGGACACGGGAGGCTGCTCCTCTGGATCCTGCGTGGGGCCTGGTGACCACTGCGTTGCCGGGTGCTGGCATTGTGACATGGGGGTGACACAGCCGCATATGTGCAGCCCTTTGGAGGAAGCCTTTGGGGTGCTGGCTCCAAATCAGTCCCTGTACCTACAAAATAGGGGAGTAAGCAACCTAATAGAGTCCCTTTTTTGCAAAAAGACAGTGTGGATTTGTTGCCAGTGCAGCCTTCCTTCCAGTAGCAATACTGCCTGTAGTATCATGCATGGAGGCCTCAGGGCTCGCTCAGGGCTTGTCACGCAGAACTGCAGGCCTGACAGAGCAGAACTGCTCTCCTCTCCTCTCCTCTCCTCTCCTCTCCTCTCCTCTCCTCTCCTCTCCTCTCCTCTCCTCTCCTCTCCTCTCCTCTCCTTTCCTCTTCTCTCCTGTCTGCCAGTCCAATATCTAAGAGACTGTTTGCCTGAAAGGACAGAGGGTTTTCAGTTCCAAAATCAATGTCAAGGACACAGAACACAATGAATTTGATTTTATTTTGTTGTTAATTTATTAATTTTCTTGATTTTATGTTAATTCATGTTATGTTATTTCATGTCATTTTTTTTCCCTTTGTGACTCTGTTTCAGAACCCAGGCTCACAAGCATTAGCTCAAGCCCAAGTGTAGCCAGGAGTAGGCTGAGGCATTCTTCAGTTTAGCAGGAGAAAAAATCCCTTGCAGGCTGGCAAAGGCAAGTCCCAGAGCTGCAGAGAGCAGCAGCAGGAATAGAGGCCAAGCTGTCCGCGGTTCCTGCAGAGGGAGAACCCTGACAAGGAGTTGTGGGACTGACCATGCACAAAAGAGGAAGAAGAAGAAGAAGAAGAAGAAGAAGAAGTAGAAGAGGAAGAATAGGAAGAAGAGGTGAGTGGTACCGTGGCATCTCTTCCAAAGCGTGACATGTAGCGATGACGAGCAGACCTTTTGCCTTCCACAACTTGTTTGGCTGCTGTGCTTCTTGGGCAGGGATGCATGAGAAGCGCTCTGGTCCCTGCCAGGCGCTTGTGTTAGCTGCAGGGAGAGCTGAGAAGTGGCAGCTGCGGCTGCCAGCATGGTGGAGCATGAGCAGCCGGCTCCCAGGCCAAATGGCCCAAAGAAATGGTGGCAAGGGGCCGTGCTGAGAACTGCAGAGGAAGGCAAAAAGCTGCCGGGGACCAGTGCCAATGTGCCCCGGGGGAAAAAGTAACTTGCTGAGCCCAGTGCTGGCCATGGGCTGTTCCCTGAGCATGTGAGCCAGACCTGGCTCCTTGTCGCACAGGCTGCTCATGCTTCCCAGGAGCTGCCCAAGCCCTATCCTCCCTTGAGCTGGAGCTATCTGGCGGACTTGCCAGAGTGCCCAAGTGCCTCTGAGCTGATAGACCCTGTGGGCAAGAATCCTTGCTGTCCCTGTGTAGGACACCAGTGGGTGTTCCAAAGCACTGCAAGCCCTTGCAAGCCCTTGCAAGCCCTCGACATCCTATCTCTTACGGCTCCTGAGCGTTGCTCTGTAGGAGATGAGGATGGTGAGCTGTGCAGTGCTCCTCAAGAAGGAATTGCCTTGGTCTTGCCACTGCTATCCAGTTGAAAAGGATTTGCATCCATGAGCCGAGCTTGGAAGGTGGCCCTGCCAGCAGATTGTCTTGCAGCGGAGAACCTCCAGCAGCCTCATGCAAGGTTTTCTTCCCTCAGCCCCTGGCCTGTGATTCCAGCAGCTCCTCAAGTGCTTCCTGTCAGATGTGCTGGGGCTGCCCCCGGGCCAGCTCTGGCAGTGGACACGGGAGGCTGCTCCTCTGGATCCTGCGTGGGGCCTGGTGACCACTGCGTTGCCGGGTGCTGGCATTGTGACATGGGGGTGACACAGCCGCATATGTGCAGCCCTTTGGAGGAAGCCTTTGGGGTGCTGGCTCCAAATCAGTCCCTGTACCTACAAAATAGGGGAGTAAGCAACCTAATAGAGTCCCTTTTGTGCAAAAAGACAGTGTGGATTTGTTGCCAGTGCAGCCTTCCTTCCAGTAGCAATACTGCCTGTAGTATCATGTATGGAGGCCTCAGGGCTCGCTCAGGGCTTGTCAAGCAGAACTGCAGGCCTGACAGAGCAGAACTGCTCTCCTCTCCTCTCCTCTCCTCTCCTCTCCTCTCCTCTCCTCTCCTCTCCACTCCTCTCCTCTCCTGTCCGCCAGTACAATATCTAAGAGACTGTTTGCCTGAAAGGACAGAGGGTTTTCAGTTCCAAAATCAATGTCAAGGACACATAACACAATGAATTTTATTTTATTTTGTTGTTAATTTATTAATTTTCTTGATTTTATGTTAATTCATGTTATGTTATTTCATGTCATTTTTTTTCCCTTTGTGACTCTGTTTCAGAACCCAGGCTCACAAGCACTAGCTCAAGCCCAAGTGTAGCCAGGAGTAGGCTGAGGCATTCTTCAGTTTAGCAGGAGAAAAGATCCCTTGCAGGCTGGCAAAGGCAAGTCCCAGAGCTGCAGAGAGCAGCAGCAGGAATAGAGGCCAAGCTGTCCGCGGTTCCTGCAGAGGGAGAACCTTGACAAGGAGTTGTGGGACTGACCATGCACAAAAGAGGAAGAAGAAGAAGAAGAAGAAGAAGAAGAAGAAGAAGAAGAAGAAGAAGAAGAAGAGGAAGAAGAGGAAGAAGAGGTGAGTGGTACCGTGGCATCTCTTCCAAAGCGTGACATGTAGCGATGACGAGCAGACTTTTTGCCTTCCACAACTTGTTTGGCTGCTGTGCTTCTTGGGCAGGGATGCATGAGAAGCGCTCTGGTCCCTGCCAGGCGCTTGTGTTAGCTGCAGGGAGAGCTGAGAAGTGGCAGCTGCGGCTGCCAGCATGGTGGAGCATGAGCAGCCGGCTCCCAGGCCAAATGGCCCAAAGAAATGGTGGCAAGGGGCCGTGCTGAGAACTGCAGAGGAAGGCAAAAAACCGCCGGGGACCAGTGCCAATGTGCCCCGGGGGAAAAAGTTCCTTGCTGAGCCCAGTGCTGGCCATGGGCTGTTCCCTGAGCATGTGAGCCAGACCTGGCTCCTTGTCCCACAGGCTGCTCATGCTTCCCAGGAGCTGCCCAAGCCCTATCCTCCCTTGAGCTGGAGCTATCTGGCGGACTTGCCAGAGTGCCCAAGTGCCTCTGAGCTGATAGACCCTGTGGGCAAGAATCCTTGCTGTCCCTGTGTAGGACACCAGTGGGTGTTCCAAAGCACTGCAAGCCCTTGCAAGGCCTTGCAAGCCCTCGACATCCTATCTCTTACGGCTCCTGAGCGTTGCTCTGTAGGAGATGAGGATGGTGAGCTGTGCAGTGCTCCTCAAGAAGGAATTGCCTTGGTCTTGCCACTGCTATCCAGTTGAAAAGGATTTGCATCCATGAGCCGAGCTTGGAAGGTGGCCCTGCCAGCAGATTGTCTTGCAGCGGAGAACCTCCAGCAGCCTCATGCAAGGTTTTCTTCCCTCAGCCCCTGGCCTGTGATTCCAGCAGCTCCTCAAGTGCTTCCTGTCAGATGTGCTGGGGCTGCCCCCGGGCCAGCTCTGGCAGTGGACACGGGAGGCTGCTCCTCTGGATCCTGCGTGGGGTCTGGTGACCACTGCGTTGCCGGGTGCTGGCATTGTGACATGGGGGTGACACAGCCGCATATGTGCAGCCCTTTGGAGGAAGCCTTTGGGGTGCTGGCTCCAAATCAGTCCCTGTAGCTACAAAATAGGCGAGTAAGCAACCTAATAGAGTCCCTTTTGTGCAAAAAGACAGTGTGGATTTGTTCCCAGTGCAGCCTTCCTTCCAGTAGCAATACTGCCTGTAGTATCATGTATGGAGGCCTCAGGGCTCGCTCAGGGCTTGTCAAGCAGAACTGCAGGCCTGACAGAGCAGAACTGCTCTCCTCTCCTCTCCTCTCCTCTCCTCTCCTCTCCTGTCCGCCAGTCCAATATCTAAGAGACTGTTTGCCTGAAAGGACAGAGGGTTTTCAGTTCCAAAATCAATGTCAAGGACACATAACACAATGAATTTGATTTTATTTTGTTGTTAATTTATTAATTTTCTTGATTTTATGTTAATTCATGTTATGTTATTTCATGTCATTTTTTTTCCCTTTGTGACTCTGTTTCAGAACCCAGGCTCACAAGCACTAGCTCAAGCCCAAGTGTAGCCAGGAGTAGGCTGAGGCATTCTTCAGTTTAGCAGGAGAAAAGATCCCTTGCAGGCTGGCAAAGGCAAGTCCCAGAGCTGCAGAGAGCAGCAGCAGGAATAGAGGCCAAGCTGTCCGCGGTTCCTGCAGAGGGAGAACCTTGACAAGGAGTTGTGGGACTGACCATGCACAAAAGAGGAAGAAGAAGAAGAAGAAGAAGAAGAAGAAGAAGAAGAAGAGGAAGAAGAGGAAGAAGAGGTGAGTGGTACCGTGGCATCTCTTCCAAAGCGTGACATGTAGCGATGACGAGCAGACTTTTTGCCTTCCACAACTTGTTTGGCTGCTGTGCTTCTTGGCCAGGGATGCATGAGAAGCGCTCTGGTCCCTGCCAGGCGCTTGTGTTAGCTGCAGGGAGAGCTGAGAAGTGGCAGCTGCGGCTGCCAGCATGGTGGAGCATGAGCAGCCGGCTCCCAGGCCAAATGGCCCAAAGAAATGGTGGCAAGGGGCCGTGCTGAGAACTGCAGAGGAAGGCAAAAAGCTGCCGGGGACCAGTGCCAATGTGCCCCGGGGGAAAAAGTTCCTTGCTGAGCCCAGTGCTGGCCATGGGCTGTTCCCTGAGCATGTGAGCCAGACCTGGCTCCTTGTCCCACAGGCTGCTCATGCTTCCCAGGAGCTGCCCAAGCCCTATCCTCCCTTGAGCTGGAGCTATCTGGCGGACTTGCCAGAGTGCCCAAGTGCCTCTGAGCTGATAGACCTTGTGGGCAAGAATCCTTGCTGTCCCTGTGTAGGACACCAGTGGGTGTTCCAAAGCACTGCAAGCCCTTGCAAGCCCTTGCAAGCCCTCGACATCCTATCTCTTACGGCTCCTGAGCGTTGCTGTGTAGGAGATGAGGATGGTGAGCTGTGCAGTGCTCCTCAAGAAGGAATTGCCTTGGTCTTGCCACTGCTATCCAGTTGAAAAGGATTTGCATCCATGAGCCGAGCTTGGAAGGTGGCCCTGCCAGCAGATTGTCTTGCAGCGGAGAACCTCCAGCAGCCTCATGCAAGGTTTTCTTCCCTCAGCCCCTGGCCTGTGATTCCAGCAGCTCCTCAAGTGCTTCCTGTCAGATGTGCTGGGGCTGCCCCCGGGCCAGCTCTGGCAGTGGACACGGGAGGCTGCTCCTCTGGATCCTGCGTGGGGCCTGGTGACCACTGCGTTGCCGGGTGCTGGCATTGTGACATGGGGGTGACACAGCCGCATATGTGCAGCCCTTTGGAGGAAGCCTTTGGGGTGCTGGCTCCAAATCAGTCCCTGTAGCTACAAAATAGGGGAGTAAGCAACCTAATAGAGTCCCTTTTTTGCAAAAAGACAGTGTGGATTTGTTCCCAGGGCAGCCTTACTTCCAGTAGCAATACTGCCTGTAGTATCATGCATGGAGGCCTCAGGGCTCGCTCAGGGCTTGTCACGCAGAACTGCAGGCCTGACAGAGCAGAACTGCTCTCCTCTCCTCTCCTCTCCTCTCCTCTCCTCTCCTCTCCTCTCCTTTCCTCTTCTCTCCTGTCTGCCAGTCCAATATCTAAGAGACTGTTTGCCTGAAAGGACAGAGGGTTTTCAGTTCCAAAATCAATGTCAAGGACACATAACACAATGAATTTGATTTTATTTTGTTGTTAATTTATTAATTTTCTTGATTTTATGTTAATTCATGTTATGTTATTTCATGTCATTTTTTTTCCCTTTGTGACTCTGTTTCAGAACCCAGGCTCACAAGCACTAGCTCAAGCCCAAGTGTAGCCAGGAGTAGGCTGAGGCATTCTTCAGTTTAGCAGGAGAAAAAATCCCTTGCAGGCTGG
This sequence comes from Caloenas nicobarica, assembly GCF_036013445.1. Classification (NCBI taxonomy): domain Eukaryota; kingdom Metazoa; phylum Chordata; class Aves; order Columbiformes; family Columbidae; genus Caloenas; species Caloenas nicobarica. The sequence continues at coordinate 19,874,023 of NC_088258.1, forward strand.
CAAAGGCAAGTCCCAGAGCTGCAGAGAGCAGCAGCAGGAATAGAGGCCAAGCTGTCCGCGGTTCCTGCAGAGGGAGAACCCTGACAAGGAGTTGTGGGACTGACCATGCACAAAAGAGGAAGAAGAAGAAGAAGAAGAAGAAGAAGAAGTAGAAGAGGAAGAATAGGAAGAAGAGGTGAGTGGTACCGTGGCATCTCTTCCAAAGCGTGACATGTAGCGATGACGAGCAGACCTTTTGCCTTCCACAACTTGTTTGGCTGCTGTGCTTCTTGGGCAGGGATGCATGAGAAGCGCTCTGGTCCCTGCCAGGCGCTTGTGTTAGCTGCAGGGAGAGCTGAGAAGTGGCAGCTGCGGCTGCCAGCATGGTGGAGCATGAGCAGCCGGCTCCCAGGCCAAATGGCCCAAAGAAATGGTGGCAAGGGGCCGTGCTGAGAACTGCAGAGGAAGGCAAAAAGCTGCCGGGGACCAGTGCCAATGTGCCCCGGGGGAAAAAGTTCCTTGCTGAGCCCAGTGCTGGCCATGGGCTGTTCCCTGAGCATGTGAGCCAGACCTGGCTCCTTGTCGCACAGGCTGCTCATGCTTCCCAGGAGCTGCCCAAGCCCTATCCTCCCTTGAGCTGGAGCTATCTGGCGGACTTGCCAGAGTGCCCAAGTGCCTCTGAGCTGATAGACCTTGTGGGCAAGAATCCTTGCTGTCCCTGTGTAGGACACCAGTGGGTGTTCCAAAGCACTGCAAGCCCTTGCAAGCCCTTGCAAGCCCTCGACATCCTATCTCTTACGGCTCCTGAGCGTTGCTGTGTAGGAGATGAGGATGGTGAGCTGTGCAGTGCTCCTCAAGAAGGAATTGCCTTGGTCTTGCCACTGCTATCCAGTTGAAAAGGATTTGCATCCATGAGCCGAGCTTGGAAGGTGGCCCTGCCAGCAGATTGTCTTGCAGCGGAGAACCTCCAGCAGCCTCATGCAAGGTTTTCTTCCCTCAGCCCCTGGCCTGTGATTCCAGCAGCTCCTCAAGTGCTTCCTGTCAGATGTGCTGGGGCTGCCCCCGGGCCAGCTCTGGCAGTGGACACGGGAGGCTGCTCCTCTGGATCCTGCGTGGGGCCTGGTGACCACTGCGTTGCCGGGTGCTGGCATTGTGACATGGGGGTGACACAGCCGCATATGTGCAGGCCTTTGGAGGAAGCCTTTGGGGTGCTGGCTCCAAATCAGTCCCTGTAGCTACAAAATAGGGGAGTAAGCAACCTAATAGAGTCCCTTTTTTGCAAAAAGACAGTGTGGATTTGTTGCCAGTGCAGCCTTCCTTCCAGTAGCAATACTGCCTGTAGTATCATGCATGGAGGCCTCAGGGCTCGCTCAGGGCTTGTCACGCAGAACTGCAGGCCTGACAGAGCAGAACTGCTCTCCTCTCCTCTCCTCTCCTCTCCTCTCCTCTCCTCTCCTCTCCTCTCCTCTCCTCTCCTCTCCTCTCCTCTCCTCTCCTCTCCTCTCCTCTCCTCTCCTCTCCTCTCCTCTCCTTTCCTCTTCTCTCCTGTCTGCCAGTCCAATATCTAAGAGACTGTTTGCCTGAAAGGACAGAGGGTTTTCAGTTCCAAAATCAATGTCAAGGACACAGAACACAATGAATTTGATTTTATTTTGTTGTTAATTTATTAATTTTCTTGATTTTATGTTAATTCATGTTATGTTATTTCATGTCATTTTTTTTCCCTTTGTGACTCTGTTTCAGAACCCAGGCTCACAAGCATTAGCTCAAGCCCAAGTGTAGCCAGGAGTAGGCTGAGGCATTCTTCAGTTTAGCATGAGAAAAGATCCCTTGCAGGCTGGCAAAGGCAAGTCCCAGAGCTGCAGAGAGCAGCAGCAGGAATAGAGGCCAAGCTGTCCGCGGTTCCTGCAGAGGGAGAACCCTGACAAGGAGTTGTGGGACTGACCATGCACAAAAGAGGAAGAAGAAGAAGAAGAAGAAGAAGAACAAGTAGAAGAGGAAGAATAGGAAGAAGAGGTGAGTGGTACCGTGGCATCTCTTCCAAAGCGTGACATGTAGCGATGACGAGCAGACCTTTTGCCTTCCACAACTTGTTTGGCTGCTGTGCTTCTTGGGCAGGGATGCATGAGAAGCGCTCTGGTCCCTGCCAGGCGCTTGTGTTAGCTGCAGGGAGAGCTGAGAAGTGGCAGCTGCGGCTGCCAGCATGGTGGAGCATGAGCAGCCGGCTCCCAGGCCAAATGGCCCAAAGAAATGGTGGCAAGGGGCCGTGCTGAGAACTGCAGAGGAAGGCAAAAAGCTGCCGGGGACCAGTGCCAATGTGCCCCGGGGGAAAAAGTTCCTTGCTGAGCCCAGTGCTGGCCATGGGCTGTTCCCTGAGCATGTGAGCCAGACCTGGCTCCTTGTCCCACAGGCTGCTCATGCTTCCCAGGAGCTGCCCAAGCCCTATCCTCCCTTGAGCTGGAGCTATCTGGCGGACTTGCCAGAGTGCCCAAGTGCCTCTGAGCTGATAGACCCTGTGGGCAAGAATCCTTGCTGTCCCTGTGTAGGACACCAGTGGGTGTTCCAAAGCACTGCAAGCCCTTGCAAGGCCTTGCAAGCCCTCGACATCCTATCTCTTACGGCTCCTGAGCGTTGCTCTGTAGGAGATGAGGATGGTGAGCTGTGCAGTGCTCCTCAAGAAGGAATTGCCTTGGTCTTGCCACTGCTATCCAGTTGAAAAGGATTTGCATCCATGAGCCGAGCTTGGAAGGTGGCCCTGCCAGCAGATTGTCTTGCAGCGGAGAACCTCCAGCAGCCTCATGCAAGGTTTTCTTCCCTCAGCCCCTGGCCTGTGATTCCAGCAGCTCCTCAAGTGCTTCCTGTCAGATGTGCTGGGGCTGCCCCCGGGCCAGCTCTGGCAGTGGACACGGGAGGCTGCTCCTCTGGATCCTGCGTGGGGTCTGGTGACCACTGCGTTGCCGGGTGCTGGCATTGTGACATGGGGGTGACACAGCCGCATATGTGCAGCCCTTTGGAGGAAGCCTTTGGGGTGCTGGCTCCAAATCAGTCCCTGTAGCTACAAAATAGGGGAGTAAGCAACCTAATAGAGTCCCTTTTGTGCAAAAAGACAGTGTGGATTTGTTCCCAGTGCAGCCTTCCTTCCAGTAGCAATACTGCCTGTAGTATCATGTATGGAGGCCTCAGGGCTCGCTCAGGGCTTGTCAAGCAGAACTGCAGGCCTGACAGAGCAGAACTGCTCTCCTCTCCTCTCCTCTCCTCTCCTCTCCTCTCCTCTCCTCTCCACTCCTCTCCTCTCCTGTCCGCCAGTACAATATCTAAGAGACTGTTTGCCTGAAAGGACAGAGGGTTTTCAGTTCCAAAATCAATGTCAAGGACACATAACACAATGAATTTGATTTTATTTTGTTGTTAATTTATTAATTTTCTTGATTTTATGTTAATTCATGTTATGTTATTTCATGTCATTTTTTTTCCCTTTGTGACTCTGTTTCAGAACCCAGGCTCACAAGCACTAGCTCAAGCCCAAGTGTAGCCAGGAGTAGGCTGAGGCATTCTTCAGTTTAGCAGGAGAAAAGATCCCTTGCAGGCTGGCAAAGGCAAGTCCCAGAGCTGCAGAGAGCAGCAGCAGGAATAGAGGCCAAGCTGTCCGCGGTTCCTGCAGAGGGAGAACCTTGACAAGGAGTTGTGGGACTGACCATGCACAAAAGAGGAAGAAGAAGAAGAAGAAGAAGAAGAAGAAGAAGAAGAAGAGGAAGAAGAGGAAGAAGAGGTGAGTGGTACCGTGGCATCTCTTCCAAAGCGTGACATGTAGCGATGACGAGCAGACTTTTTGCCTTCCACAACTTGTTTGGCTGCTGTGCTTCTTGGCCAGGGATGCATGAGAAGCGCTCTGGTCCCTGCCAGGCGCTTGTGTTAGCTGCAGGGAGAGCTGAGAAGTGGCAGCTGCGGCTGCCAGCATGGTGGAGCATGAGCAGCCGGCTCCCAGGCCAAATGGCCCAAAGAAATGGTGGCAAGGGGCCGTGCTGAGAACTGCAGAGGAAGGCAAAAAACCGCCGGGGACCAGTGCCAATGTGCCCCGGGGGAAAAAGTTCCTTGCTGAGCCCAGTGCTGGCCATGGGCTGTTCCCTGAGCATGTGAGCCAGGCCTGGCTCCTTGTCCCACAGGCTGCTCATGCTTCCCAGGAGCTGCCCAAGCCCGATCCTCCCTTGAGCTGGAGCTATCTGGCGGACTTGCCAGAGTGCCCAAGTGCCTCTGAGCTGATAGACCTTGTGGGCAAGAATCCTTGCTGTCCCTGTGTAGGACACCAGTGGGTGTTCCAAAGCACTGCAAGCCCTTGCAAGCCCTTGCAAGCCCTCGACATCCTATCTCTTAGGGCTCCTGAGCGTTGCTCTGTAGGAGATGAGGATGGTGAGCTGTGCAGTGCTCCTCAAGAAGGAATTGCCTTGGTCTTGCCACTGCTATCCAGTTGAAAAGGATTTGCATCCATGAGCCGAGCTTGGAAGGTGGCCCTGCCAGCAGATTGTCTTGCAGCGGAGAACCTCCAGCAGCCTCATGCAAGGTTTTCTTCCCTCAGCCCCTGGCCTGTGATTCCAGCAGCTCCTCAAGTGCTTCCTGTCAGATGTGCTGGGGCTGCCCCCGGGCCAGCTCTGGCAGTGGACACGGGAGGCTGCTCCTCTGGATCCTGCGTGGGGCCTGGTGACCACTGCGTTGCCAGGTGCTGGCATTGTGACATGGGGGTGACACAGCCGCATATGTGCAGCCCTTTGGAGGAAGCCTTTGGGGTGCTGGCTCCAAATCAGTCCCTGTAGCTACAAAATAGGGGAGTAAGCAACCTAATAGAGTCCCTTTTTTGCAAAAAGACAGTGTGGATTTGTTGCCAGTGCAGCCTTCCTTCCAGTAGCAATACTGCCTGTAGTATCATGCATGGAGGCCTCAGGGCTCGCTCAGGGCTTGTCACGCAGAACTGCAGGCCTGACAGAGCAGAACTGCTCTCCTCTCCTCTCCTCTCCTCTCCTCTCCTCTCCTCTCCTCTCCTCTCCTCTCCTCTCCTCTCCTCTCCTCTCCTTTCCTCTTCTCTCCTGTCCGCCAGTCCAATATCTAAGAGACTGTTTGCCTGAAAGGACAGAGGGTTTTCAGTTCCAAAATCAATGTCAAGGACACATAACACAATGAATTTTATTTTATTTTGTTGTTAATTTATTAATTTTCTTGATTTGATGTTAATTCATGTTATGTTATTTCATGTCATTTTTTTTCCCTTTGTGACTCTGTTTCAGAACCCAGGCTCACAAGCATTAGCTCAAGCCCAAGTGTAGCCAGGAGTAGGCTGAGGCATTCTTCAGTTTAGCATGAGAAAAGATCCCTTGCAGGCTGGCAAAGGCAAGTCCCAGAGCTGCAGAGAGCAGCAGCAGGAATAGAGGCCAAGCTGTCCGCGGTTCCTGCAGAGGGAGAACCCTGACAAGGAGTTGTGGGACTGACCATGCACAAAAGAGGAAGAAGAAGAAGAAGAAGAAGAAGAAGAAGTAGAAGAGGAAGAATAGGAAGAAGAGGTGAGTGGTACCGTGGCATCTCTTCCAAAGCGTGACATGTAGCGATGACGAGCAGACCTTTTGCCTTCCACAACTTGTTTGGCTGCTGTGCTTCTTGGGCAGGGATGCATGAGAAGCGCTCTGGTCCCTGCCAGGCGCTTGTGTTAGCTGCAGGGAGAGCTGAGAAGTGGCAGCTGCGGCTGCCAGCATGGTGGAGCATGAGCAGCCGGCTCCCAGGCCAAATGGCCCAAAGAAATGGTGGCAAGGGGCCGTGCTGAGAACTGCAGAGGAAGGCAAAAAACCGCCGGGGACCAGTGCCAATGTGCCCTGGGGGAAAAAGTTCCTTGCTGAGCCCAGTGCTGGCCATGGGCTGTTCCCTGAGCATGTGAGCCAGACCTGGCTCCTTGTCCCACAGGCTGCTCATGCTTCCCAGGAGCTGCCCAAGCCCTATCCTCCCTTGAGCTGGAGCTATCTGGCGGACTTGCCAGAGTGCCCAAGTGCCTCTGAGCTGATAGACCTTGTGGGCAAGAATCCTTGCTGTCCCTGTATAGGACACCAGTGGGTGTTCCAAAGCACTGCAAGCCCTTGCAAGCCCTTGCAAGCCCTCGACATCCTATCTCTTAGGGCTCCTGAGCGTTGCTCTGCAGGAGATGAGGATGGTGAGCTGTGCAGTGCTCCTCAAGAAGGAATTGCCTTGGTCTTGCCACTGCTATCCAGTTGAAAAGGATTTGCATCCATGAGCCGAGCTTGGAAGGTGGCCCTGCCAGCAGATTGTCTTGCAGCGGAGAACCTCCAGCAGCCTCATGCAAGGTTTTCTTCCCTCAGCCCCTGGCCTGTGATTCCAGCAGCTCCTCAAGTGCTTCCTGTCAGATGTGCTGGGGCTGCCCCCGGGCCAGCTCTGGCAGTGGACACGGGAGGCTGCTCCTCTGGATCCTGCGTGGGGCCTGGTGACCACTGCGTTGCCGGGTGCTGGCATTGTGACATGGGGGTGACACAGCCGCATATGTGCTGCCCTTTGGAGGAAGCCTTTGGGGTGCTGGCTCCAAATCAGTCCCTGTAGCTACAAAATAGGGGAGTAAGCAACCTAATAGAGTCCCTTTTTTGCAAAAAGACAGTGTGGATTTGTTGCCAGTGCAGCCTTCCTTCCAGTAGCAATACTGCCTGTAGTATCATGTATGGAGGCCTCAGGGCTCGCTCAGGGCTTGTCACGCAGAACTGCAGGCCTGACAGAGCAGAACTGCTCTCCTCTCCTCTCCTCTCCTCTCCTCTCCTCTCCTCTCCTCTCCTCTCCTCTCCTCTCCTCTCCTCTCCTCTCCTCTCTTCTTCTCTCCTGTCCGCCAGTCCAATATCTAAGAGATTATTTGCCTGAAAGGACAGAGGGTTTTCAGTTCCAAAATCAATTTCAAGAACACAGAACACAATGAATTTTATTTTATTTTGTTGTTAATTTATTAATTTTCTTGATTTTATGTTAATTCATGTTATTTCATGTCATTTTTTTTCCCTTTGTGACTCTGTTTCAGAACCCAGGCTCACAAGCATTAGCTCAAGCCCAAGTGTAGCCAGGAGTAGGCTGAGGCATTCTTCAGTTTAGCAGGAGAAAAGATCCCTTGCAGGCTGGCAAAGGCAAGTCCCAGAGCTGCAGAGAGCAGCAGCAGGAATAGAGGCCAAGCTGTCCGCGGTTCCTGCAGAGGGAGAACCCTGACAAGGAGTTGTGGGACTGACCATGCACAAAAGAGGAAGAAGAAGAAGAAGAAGAAGAAGAAGAAGTAGAAGAGGAAGAATAGGAAGAAGAGGTGAGTGGTACCGTGGCATCTCTTCCAAAGCGTGACATGTAGCGATGACGAGCAGACCTTTTGCCTTCCACAACTTGTTTGGCTGCTGTGCTTCTTGGGCAGGGATGCATGAGAAGCGCTCTGGTCCCTGCCAGGCGCTTGTGTTAGCTGCAGGGAGAGCTGAGAAGTGGCAGCTGCGGCTGCCAGCATGGTGGAGCATGAGCAGCCGGCTCCCAGGCCAAATGGCCCAAAGAAATGGTGGCAAGGGGCCGTGCTGAGAACTGCAGAGGAAGGCAAAAAACCGCCGGGGACCAGTGCCAATGTGCCCCAGGGGAAAAAGTTCCTTGCTGAGCCCAGTGCTGGCCATGGGCTGTTCCCTGAGCATGTGAGCCAGACCTGGCTCCTTGTCCCACAGGCTGCTCATGCTTCCCAGGAGCTGCCCAAGCCCTATCCTCCCTTGAGCTGGAGCTATCTGGCGGACTTGCCAGAGTGCCCAAGTGCCTCTGAGCTGATAGACCTTGTGGGCAAGAATCCTTGCTGTCCCTGTGTAGGACACCAGTGGGTGTTCCAAAGCACTGCAAGCCCTTGCAAGCCCTTGCAAGCCCTCGACATCCTATCTCTTAGGGCTCCTGAGCGTTGCTCTGTAGGAGATGAGGATGGTGAGCTGTGCAGTGCTCCTCAAGAAGGAATTGCCTTGGTCTTGCCACTGCTATCCAGTTGAAAAGGATTTGCATCCATGAGCCGAGCTTGGAAGGTGGCCCTGCCAGCAGATTGTCTTGCAGCGGAGAACCTCCAGCAGCCTCATGCAAGGTTTTCTTCCCTCAGCCCCTGGCCTGTGATTCCAGCAGCTCCTCAAGTGCTTCCTGTCAGATGTGCTGGGGCTGCCCCCGGGCCAGCTCTGGCAGTGGACACGGGAGGCTGCTCCTCTGGATCCTGCGTGGGGCCTGGTGACCACTGCGTTGCCGGGTGCTGGCATTGTGACATGGGGGTGACACAGCCGCATATGTGCAGCCCTTTGGAGGAAGCCTTTGGGGTGCTGGCTCCAAATCAGTCCCTGTACCTACAAAATAGGGGAGTAAGCAACCTAATAGAGTCCCTTTTTTGCAAAAAGACAGTGTGGATTTGTTGCCAGTGCAGCCTTCCTTCCAGTAGCAATACTGCCTGTAGTATCATGCATGGAGGCCTCAGGGCTCGCTCAGGGCTTGTCACGCAGAACTGCAGGCCTGACAGAGCAGAACTGCTCTCCTCTCCTCTCCTCTCCTCTCCTCTCCTCTCCTCTCCTCTCCTCTCCTCTCCTCTCCTCTCCTCTCCTTTCCTCTTCTCTCCTGTCTGCCAGTCCAATATCTAAGAGACTGTTTGCCTGAAAGGACAGAGGGTTTTCAGTTCCAAAATCAATGTCAAGGACACAGAACACAATGAATTTGATTTTATTTTGTTGTTAATTTATTAATTTTCTTGATTTTATGTTAATTCATGTTATGTTATTTCATGTCATTTTTTTTCCCTTTGTGACTCTGTTTCAGAACCCAGGCTCACAAGCATTAGCTCAAGCCCAAGTGTAGCCAGGAGTAGGCTGAGGCATTCTTCAGTTTAGCAGGAGAAAAGATCCCTTGCAGGCTGGCAAAGGCAAGTCCCAGAGCTGCAGAGAGCAGCAGCAGGAATAGAGGCCAAGCTGTCCGCGGTTCCTGCAGAGGGAGAACCCTGACAAGGAGTTGTGGGACTGACCATGCACAAAAGAGGAAGAAGAAGAAGAAGAAGAAGAAGAAGAAGTAGAAGAGGAAGAATAGGAAGAAGAGGTGAGTGGTACCGTGGCATCTCTTCCAAAGCGTGACATGTAGCGATGACGAGCAGACCTTTTGCCTTCCACAACTTGTTTGGCTGCTGTGCTTCTTGGGCAGGGATGCATGAGAAGCGCTCTGGTCCCTGCCAGGCGCTTGTGTTAGCTGCAGGGAGAGCTGAGAAGTGGCAGCTGCGGCTGCCAGCATGGTGGAGCATGAGCAGCCGGCTCCCAGGCCAAATGGCCCAAAGAAATGGTGGCAAGGGGCCGTGCTGAGAACTGCAGAGGAAGGCAAAAAACCGCCGGGGACCAGTGCCAATGTGCCCCAGGGGAAAAAGTTCCTTGCTGAGCCCAGTGCTGGCCATGGGCTGTTCCCTGAGCATGTGAGCCAGACCTGGCTCCTTGTCCCACAGGCTGCTCATGCTTCCCAGGAGCTGCCCAAGCCCTATCCTCCCTTGAGCTGGAGCTATCTGGCGGACTTGCCAGAGTGCCCAAGTGCCTCTGAGCTGATAGACCTTGTGGGCAAGAATCCTTGCTGTCCCTGTGTAGGACACCAGTGGGTGTTCCAAAGCACTGCAAGCCCTTGCAAGCCCTTGCAAGCCCTCGACATCCTATCTCTTACGGCTCCTGAGCGTTGCTCTGTAGGAGATGAGGATGGTGAGCTGTGCAGTGCTCCTCAAGAAGGAATTGCCTTGGTCTTGCCACTGCTATCCAGTTGAAAAGGATTTGCATCCATGAGCCGAGCTTGGAAGGTGGCCCTGCCAGCAGATTGTCTTGCAGCGGAGAACCTCCAGCAGCCTCATGCAAGGTTTTCTTCCCTCAGCCCCTGGCCTGTGATTCCAGCAGCTCCTCAAGTGCTTCCTGTCAGATGTGCTGGGGCTGCCCCCGGGCCAGCTCTGGCAGTGGACACGGGAGGCTGCTCCTCTGGATCCTGCGTGGGGCCTGGTGACCACTGCGTTGCCGGGTGCTGGCATTGTGACATGGGGGTGACACAGCCGCATATGTGCTGCCCTTTGGAGGAAGCCTTTGGGGTGCTGGCTCCAAATCAGTCCCTGTAGCTACAAAATAGGGGAGTAAGCAACCTAATAGAGTCCCTTTTTTGCAAAAAGACAGTGTGGATTTGTTGCCAGTGCAGCCTTCCTTCCAGTAGCAATACTGCCTGTAGTATCATGTATGGAGGCCTCAGGGCTCGCTCAGGGCTTGTCACGCAGAACTGCAGGCCTGACAGAGCAGAACTGCTCTCCTCTCCTCTCCTCTCCTCTCCTCTCCTCTCCTCTCCTCTCCTCTCCTCTCCTCTCCTCTCCTCTCCTCTCCTCTCCTCTCCTCTTCTCTCCTGTCCGCCAGTCCAATATCTAAGAGATTATTTGCCTGAAAGGACAGAGGGTTTTCAGTTCCAAAATCAATTTCAAGAACACAGAACACAATGAATTTTATTTTATTTTGTTGTTAATTTATTAATTTTCTTGATTTTATGTTAATTCATGTTATTTCATGTCATTTTTTTTCCCTTTGTGACTCTGTTTCAGAACCCAGGCTCACAAGCATTAGCTCAAGCCCAAGTGTAGCCAGGAGTAGGCTGAGGCATTCTTCAGTTTAGCCTGAGAAAAGATCCCTTGCAGGCTGGCAAAGGCAAGTCCCAGAGCTGCAGAGAGCAGCAGCAGGAATAGAGGCCAAGCTGTCCGCGGTTCCTGCAGAGGGAGAACCTTGACAAGGAGTTGTGGGACTGACCATGCACAAAAGAGGAAGAAGAAGAAGAAGAAGAAGAAGAAGAAGAAGAAGAAGAAGAGGAAGAAGAGGAAGAAGAGGTGGGTGGTACCGTGGCATCTCTTCCAAAGCATGACATGTAGCGATGACGAGCAGACTTTTTGCCTTCCACAACTTGTTTGGCTGCTGTGCTTCTTGGCCAGGGATGCATGAGAAGCGCTCTGGTCCCTGCCAGGCGCTTGTGTTAGCTGCAGGGAGAGCTGAGAAGTGGCAGCTGCGGCTGCCAGCATGGTGGAGCATGAGCAGCCGGCTCCCAGGCCAAATGGCCCAAAGAAATGGTGGCAAGGGGCTGTGCTGAGAACTGCAGAGGAAGGCAAAAAACCGCCGGGGACCAGTGCCAATGTGCCCCAGGGGAAAAAGTTCCTTGCTGAAGCCCAGTGCTGGCCATGGGCTGTTCCCTGAGCATGTGAGCCAGACCTGGCTCCTTGTCGCACAGGCTGCTCATGCTTCCCAGGAGCTGCCCAAGCCCTATCCTCCCTTGAGCTGGAGCTATCTGGCGGACTTGCCAGAGTGCCCAAGTGCCTCTGAGCTGATAGACCTTGTGGGCAAGAATCCTTGCTGTCCCTGTGTAGGACACCAGTGGGTGTTCCAAAGCACTGCAAGCCCTTGCAAGCCCTTGCAAGCCCTCGACATCCTATCTCTTACGGCTCCTGAGCTCTGTAGGAGATGAGGATGGTGAGCTGTGCAGTGCTCCTCAAGAAGGAATTGCCTTGGTCTTGCCACTGCTATCCAGTTGAAAAGGATTTGCATCCATGAGCCGAGCTTGAAAGGTGGCCCTGCCAGCAGATTGTCTTGCAGCGGAGAACCTCCAGCAGCCTCATGCAAGGTTTTCTTCCCTCAGCCCCCGGCCTGTGATTCCAGCAGCTCCTCAAGTGCTTCCTGTCAGATGTGCTGGGGCTGCCCCCGGGCCAGCTCTGGCAGTGGACACGGGAGGCTGCTCCTCTGGATCCTGCGTGGGGCCTGGTGACCACTGCGTTGCCGGGTGCTGGCATTGTGACATGGGGGTGACACAGCCGCATATGTGCAGCCCTTTGGAGGAAGCCTTTGGGGTGCTGGCTCCAAATCAGTCCCTGTACCTACAAAATAGGGGAGTAAGCAACCTAATAGAGTCCCTTTTTTGCAAAAAGACAGTGTGGATTTGTTGCCAGTGCAGCCTTCCTTCCAATAGCAATACTGCCTGTAGTATCATGTATGGAGGCCTCAGGGCTCGCTCAGGGCTTGTCACGCAGAACTGCAGGCCTGACAGAGCAGAACTGCTCTCCTCTCCTCTCCTCTCCTCTCCTCTCCTCTCCTCTCCTCTCCTCTCCTCTCCTCTCCTCTCCTCTCCTCTCCTCTTCTCTTCTCTCCTGTCCGCCAGTCCAATATCTAAGAGACTGTTTGCCTGAAAGGACAGAGGGTTTTCAGTTCCAAAATCAATGTCAAGGACACATAACACAATTAATTTTATTTTATTTTGTTGTTAATTTATTAATTTTCTTGATTTTATGTTAATTCATGTTATGTTATTTCATGTCATTTTTTTTCCCTTTGTGACTCTGTTTCAGAACCCAGGCTCACAAGCATTAGCTCAAGCCCAAGTGTAGCCAGGAGTAGGCTGAGGCATTGTTCAGTTTAGCCTGAGAAAAGATCCCTTGCAGGCTGGCAAAGGCAAGTCCCAGAGCTGCAGAGAGCAGCAGCAGGAATAGAGGCCAAGCTGTCCGCGGTTCCTGCAGAGGGAGAACCTTGACAAGGAGTTGTGGGACTGACCATGCACAAAAGAGGAAGAAGAAGAAGAAGAAGAAGAAGAAGAAGAAGAGGAAGAAGAGGAAGAAGAGGTGAGTGGTACCGTGGCATCTCTTCCAAAGCGTGACATGTAGCGATGACGAGCAGACTTTTTGCCTTGCACAACTTGTTTGGCTGCTGTGCTTCTTGGCCAGGGATGCATGAGAAGCGCTCTGGTCCCTGCCAGGCGCTTGTGTTAGCTGCAGGGAGAGCTGAGAAGTGGCAGCTGCGGCTGCCAGCATGGTGGAGCATGAGCAGCCGGCTCCCAGGCCAAATGGCCCAAAGAAATGGTGGCAAGGGGCCGTGCTGAGAACTGCAGAGGAAGGCAAAAAACCGCCGGGGACCAGTGCCAATGTGCCGCAGGGGAAAAAGTTCCTTGCTGAGCCCAGTGCTGGCCATGGGCTGTTCCCTGAGCATGTGAGCCAGACCTGGCTCCTTGTCCCACAGGCTGCTCATGCTTCCCAGGAGCTGCCCAAGCCCTATCCTCCCTTGAGCTGGAGCTATCTGGCGGACTTGCCAGAGTGCCCAAGTGCCTCTGAGCTGATAGACCTTGTGGGCAAGAATCCTTGCTGTCCCTGTGTAGGACACCAGTGGGTGTTCCAAAGCACTGCAAGCCCTTGCAAGCCCTTGCAAGCCCTCGACATCCTATCTCTTACGGCTCCTGAGCGTTGCTCTGTAGGAGACGAGGATGGTAGGCTGTGCAGTGCTCCTCAAGAAGGAATTGCCTTGGTCTTGCCACTGCTATCCAGTTGAAAAGGATTTGCATCCATGAGCCGAGCTTGGAAGGTGGCCCTGCCAGCAGATTGTCTTGCAGCGGAGAACCTCCAGCAGCCTCATGCAAGGTTTTCTTCCCTCAGCCCCTGGCCTGTGATTCCAGCAGCTCCTCAAGTGCTTCCTGTCAGATGTGCTGGGGCTGCCCCCGGGCCAGCTCTGGCAGTGGACACGGGAGGCTGCTCCTCTGGATCCTGCGTGGGGCCTGGTGACCACTGCGTTGCCGGGTGCTGGCATTGTGACATGGGGGTGACACAGCCGCATATGTGCAGCCCTTTGGAGGAAGCCTTTGGGGTGCTGGCTCCAAATCAGTCCCTGTACCTACAAAATAGGGGAGTAAGCAACCTAATAGAGTCCCTTTTTTGCAAAAAGACAGTGTGGATTTGTTGCCAGTGCAGCCTTCCTTCCAGTAGCAATACTGCCTGTAGTATCATGTATGGAGGCCTCAGGGCTCGCTCAGGGCTTCTCACGCAGAACTGCAGGCCTGACAGAGCAGAACTGCTCTCCTCTCCTCTCCTCTCCTCTCCTCTCCTCTCCTCTCCTCTCCTCTCCTCTTCTCTTCTCTCCTGTCCGCCAGTCCAATATCTAAGAGACTGTTTGCCTGAAAGGACAGAGGGTTTTCAGTTCCAAAATCAATGTCAAGGACACATAACACAATGAATTTTATTTTATTTTGTTGTTAATGTATTAATTTTCTTGATTTTATGTTAATTCATGTTATGTTATTTCATGTCATTTTTTTTCCCTTTGTGACTCTGTTTCAGAACCCAGGCTCACAAGCATTAGCTCAAGCCCAAGTGTAGCCAGGAGTAGGCTGAGGCATTCTTCAGTTTAGCCTGAGAAAAGATCCCTTGCAGGCTGGCAAAGGCAAGTCCCAGAGCTGCAGAGAGCAGCAGCAGGAATAGAGGCCAAGCTGTCCGCGCTTCCTGCAGAGGGAGAACCTTGACAAGGAGTTGTGGGACTGACCATGCACAAAAGAGGAAGAAGAAGAAGAAGAAGAAGAAGAGGAAGAAGAGGAAGAAGAGGTGAGTGGTACCGTGGCATCTCTTCCAACGCGTGACATGTAGCGATGACGAGCAGACCTTTTGCCTTCCACAACTTGTTTGGCTGCTGTGCTTCTTGGCCAGGGATGCATGAGAAGCGCTCTGGTCCCTGCCAGGCGCTTGTGTTAGCTGCAGGGAGAGCTGAGAAGTGGCAGCTGCGGCTGCCAGCATGGTGGAGCATGAGCAGCCGGCTCCCAGGCCAAATGGCCCAAAGAAATGGTGGCAAGGGGCCGTGCTGAGAACTGCAGAGGAAGGCAAAAAACCGCCGGGGACCAGTGCCAATGTGCCCCGGGGGAAAAAGTTCCTTGCTGAGCCCAGTGCTGGCCATGGGCTGTTCCCTGAGCATGTGAGCCAGACCTGGCTCCTTGTCCCACAGGCTGCTCATGCTTCCCAGGAGCTGCCCAAGCCCTATCCTCCCTTGAGCTGGAGCTATCTGGCGGACTTGCCAGAGTGCCCAAGTGCCTCTGAGCTGATAGACCTTGTGGGCAAGAATCCTTGCTGTCCCTGTGTAGGACACCAGTGGGTGTTCCAAAGCACTGCAAGCCCTTGCAAGCCCTTGCAAGCCCTCGACATCCTATCTCTTACGGCTCCTGAGCGTTGCTGTGTAGGAGATGAGGATGGTGAGCTGTGCAGTGCTCCTCAAGAAGGAATTGCCTTGGTCTTGCCACTGCTATCCAGTTGAAAAGGATTTGCATCCATGAGCCGAGCTTGGAAGGTGGCCCTGCCAGCAGATTGTCTTGCAGCGGAGAACCTCCAGCAGCCTCATGCAAGGTTTTCTTCCCTCAGCCCCTGGCCTGTGATTCCAGCAGCTCCTCAAGTGCTTCCTGTCAGATGTGCTGGGGCTGCCCCCGGGCCAGCTCTGGCAGTGGACACGGGAGGCTGCTCCTCTGGATCCTGCGTGGGGCCTGGTGACCACTGCGTTGCCGGGTGCTGGCATTGTGACATGGAGGTGACACAGCCGCATATGTGCAGCCCTTTGGAGGAAGCCTTTGGGGTGCTGGCTCCAAATCAGTCCCTGTACCTACAAAATAGGGGAGTAAGCAACCTAATAGAGTCCCTTTTTTGCAAAAAGACAGTGTGGATTTGTTGCCAGTGCAGCCTTCCTTCCAGTAGCAATACCGCCTGTAGTATCATGTATGGAGGCCTCAGGGCTCGCTCAGGGCTTGTCACGCAGAACTGCAGGCCTGACAGAGCAGAACTGCTCTCCTCTCCTCTCCTCTCCTCTCCTCTCCTCTCCTCTTCTCTCCTCTCCTCTCCTGTCCTGTCCTCTCCTCTCCTCTCCTCACCTCTCCTCTCCTCTCCTGTCCTCTCCTCTCCTCTCCTCTCCTCTCCTCTCCTGTCCTCTCCTCTCCTCTCCTCTCCTCTCCTCTCCTCTCCTCTCCTCTTCTCTTCTCTCCTGTCCGCCAGTCCAATATCTAAGAGACTGTTTGCCTGAAAGGACAGAGGGTTTTCAGTTCCAAAATCAATGTCAAGGACACATAACACAATTAATTTTATTTTATTTTGTTGTTAATTTATTAATTTTCTTGATTTTATGTTAATTCATGTTATGTTATTTCATGTCATTTTTTTTCCCTTTGTGACTCTGTTTCAGAACCCAGGCTCACAAGCATTAGCTCAAGCCCAAGTGTAGCCAGGAGTAGGCTGAGGCATTCTTCAGTTTAGCCTGAGAAAAGATCCCTTGCAGGCTGGCAAAGGCAAGTCCCAGAGCTGCAGAGAGCAGCAGCAGGAATAGAGGCCAAGCTGTCCGCGGTTCCTGCAGAGGGAGAACCTTGACAAGGAGTTGTGGGACTGACCATGCACAAAAGAGGAAGAAGAAGAAGAAGAAGAAGAAGAGGATGAAGAGGAAGAAGAGGTGAGTGGTACCGTGGCATCTCTTCCAACGCGTGACATGTAGCGATGACGAGCAGACTTTTTGCCTTCCACAACTTGTTTGGCTGCTGTGCTTCTTGGGCAGGGATGCATGAGAAGCGCTCTGGTCCCTGCCAGGCGCTTGTGTTAGCTGCAGGGAGAGCTGAGAAGTGGCAGCTGCGGCTGCCAGCATGGTGGAGCATGAGCAGCCGGCTCCCAGGCCAAATGGCCCAAAGAAATGGTGGCAAGGGGCCGTGCTGAGAACTGCAGAGGAAGGCAAAAAACCGCCGGGGACCAGTGCCAATGTGCCCCGGGGGAAAAAGTTCCTTGCTGAGCCCAGTGCTGGCCATGGGCTGTTCCCTGAGCATGTGAGCCAGAGCTGGCTCCTTGTCCCACAGGCTGCTCATGCTTCCCAGGAGCTGCCCAAGCCCTATCCTCCCTTGAGCTGGAGCTATCTGGCGGACTTGCCAGAGTGCCCAAGTGCCTCTGAGCTGATAGACCTTGTGGGCAAGAATCCTTGCTGTCCCTGTGTAGGACACCAGTGGGTGTTCCAAAGCACTGCAAGCCCTTGCAAGCCCTTGCAAGCCCTCGACATCCTATCTCTTACGGCTCCTGAGCGTTGCTGTGTAGGAGATGAGGATGGTGAGCTGTGCAGTGCTCCTCAAGAAGGAATTGCCTTGGTCTTGCCACTGCTATCCAGTTGAAAAGGATTTGCATCCATGAGCCGAGCTTGGAAGGTGGCCCTGCCAGCAGATTGTCTTGCAGCGGAGAACCTCCAGCAGCCTCATGCAAGGTTTTCTTCCCTCAGCCCCTGGCCTGTGATTCCAGCAGCTCCTCAAGTGCTTCCTGTCAGATGTGCTGGGGCTGCCCCCGGGCCAGCTCTGGCAGTGGACACGGGAGGCTGCTCCTCTGGATCCTGCGTGGGGCCTGGTGACCACTGCGTTGCCGGGTGCTGGCATTGTGACATGGGGGTGACACAGCCGCATATGTGCAGCCCGTTGGAGGAAGCCTTTGGGGTGCTGGCTCCACATCAGTCCCTGTACCTACAAAATAGGGGAGTAAGCAACCTAATAGAGTCCCTTTTTTGCAAAAAGACAGTGTGTATTTGTTGCCAGTGCAGCCTTCCTTCCAGTAGCAATACTGCCTGTAGTATCATGTATGGAGGCCTCAGGGCTCGCTCAGGGCTTGTCACGCAGAACTGCAGGCCTGACAGAGCAGAACTGCTCTCCTCTCCTCTCCTCTCCTCTCCTCTCCTCTCCTCTCCTCTCCTCTCCTCTCCTCTCCTCTCCTCTCCTCTCCTCTCCTCTCCTCTCCTCTCCTCTCCTCTCCTCTCCTCTCCTCTCCTGTCCGCCAGTCCAATATCTAAGAGACTGTTTGCCTGAAAGGACAGAGGGTTTTCAGTTCCAAAATCAATGTCAAGGACACATAACACAATGAATTTTATTTTATTTTGTTGTTAATTTATTAATTTTCTTGATTTTATGTTAATTCATGTTATGTTATTTCATGTCATTTTTTTTCCCTTTGTGACTCTGTTTCAGAACCCAGGCTCACAAGCATTAGCTCAAGCCCAAGTGTAGCCAGGAGTAGGCTGAGGCATTCTTCAGTTTAGCAGGAGAAAAGATCCCTTGCAGGCTGGCAAAGGCAAGTCCCAGAGCTGCAGAGAGCAGCAGCAGGAATAGAGGCCAAGCTGTCCGCGGTTCCTGCAGAGGGAGAACCTTGACAAGGAGTTGTGGGACTGACCATGCACAAAAGAGGAAGAAGAAGAAGAAGAAGAAGAGGAAGAAGAGGAAGAAGAGGTGAGTGGTACCGTGGCATCTCTTCCAAAGCGTGACATGTAGCGATGACGAGCAGACTTTTTGCCTTCCACAACTTGTTTGGCTGCTGTGCTTCTTGGCCAGGGATGCATGAGAAGCGCTCTGGTCCCTGCCAGGCACTTGTGTTAGCTGCAGGGAGAGCTGAGAAGTGGCAGCTGCGGCTGCCAGCATGGTGGAGCATGAGCAGCCGGCTCCCAGGCCAAATGGCCCAAAGAAATGGTGGCAAGGGGCCGTGCTGAGAACTGCAGAGGAAGGCAAAAAACCGCCGGGGACCAGTGCCAATGTGCCCCGGGGGAAAAAGTTCCTTGTTGAGCCCAGTGCTGGCCATGGGCTGTTCCCTGAGCATGTGAGCCAGACCTGGCTCCTTGTCCCACAGGCTGCTCATGCTTCCCAGGAGCTGCCCAAGCCCTATCCTCCCTTGAGCTGGAGCTATCTGGCGGACTTGCCAGAGTGCCCAAGTGCCTCTGAGCTGATAGACCTTGTGGGCAAGAATCCTTGCTGTCCCTGTGTAGGACACCAGTGGGTGTTCCAAAGCACTGCAAGCCCTTGCAAGCCCTTGCAAGCCCTCGACATCCTATCTCTTACGGCTCCTGAGCGTTGCTCTGTAGGAGATGAGGATGGTGAGCTGTGCAGTGCTCCTCAAGAAGGAATTGCCTTGGTCTTGCCACTGCTATCCAGTTGAAAAGGATTTGCATCCATGAGCCGAGCTTGGAAGGTGGCCCTGCCAGCAGATTGTCTTGCAGCGGAGAACCTCCAGCAGCCTCATGCAAGGTTTTCTTCCCTCAGCCCCTGGCCTGTGATTCCAGCAGCTCCTCAAGTGCTTCCTGTCAGATGTGCTGGGGCTGCCCCCGGGCCAGCTCTGGCAGTGGACACGGGAGGCTGCTCCTCTGGATCCTGCGTGGGGTCTGGTGACCACTGCGTTGCCGGGTGCTGGCATTGTGACATGGGGGTGACACAGCCGCATATGTGCAGCCCGTTGGAGGAAGCCTTTGGGGTTATGGCTCCAAATCAGTCCCTGTACCTACAAAATAGGGGAGTAAGCAACCTAATAGAGTCCCTTTTTTGCAAAAAGACAGTGTGGATTTGTTGCCAGTGCAGCCTTCCTTCCAGTAGCAATACTGCCTGTAGTATCATGTATGGAGGCCTCAGGGCTCGCTCAGGGCTTGTCAGGCAGAACTGCAGGCCTGACAGAGCAGAACTGCTCTCCTCTCCTCTCCTCTCCTCTCCTCTCCTCTCCTCTCCTCTCCTCTCCTCTCCTCTTCTCTTCTCTTCTCTCCTGTCCGCCAGTCCAATATCTAAGAGACTGTTTGCCTGAAAGGACAGAGGGTTTTCAGTTCCAAAATCAATGTCAAGGACACATAACACAATGAATTTTATTTCATTTTGTTGTTAATTTATTAATTTTCTTGATTTTATGTTAATTCATGTTATGTTATTTCATGTCATTTTTTTTCCCTTTGTGACTCTGTTTCAGAACCCAGGCTCACAAGCATTAGCTCAAGCCCAAGTGTAGCCAGGAGTAGGCTGAGGCATTCTTCAGTTTAGCAGGAGAAAAGATCCCTTGCAGGCTGGCAAAGGCAAGTCCCAGAGCTGCAGAGAGCAGCAGCAGGAATAGAGGCCAAGCTGTCCGCGGTTCCTGCAGAGGGAGAACCTTGACAAGGAGTTGTGGGACTGACCATGCACAAAAGAGGAAGAAGAAGAAGAAGAAGAATAAGAAGAAGAAGAAGAAGAAGAAGAAGAAGAAGAAGAAGAAGAAGAAGAAGAAGAAGAAGAAGAGGAAGAAGAGGAAGAAGAGGTGAGTGGTACCGTGGCATCTCTTCCAACGCGTGACATGTAGCGATGACGAGCAGACTTTTTGCCTTCCACAACTTGTTTGGCTGCTGTGCTTCTTGGCCAGGGATGCATGAGAAGCACTCTGGTCCCTGCCAGGCGCTTGTGTTAGCTGCAGGGAGAGCTGAGAAGTGGCAGCTGCGGCTGCCAGCATGGTGGAGCATGAGCAGCCGGCTCCCAGGCCAAATGGCCCAAAGAAATGGTGGCAAGGGGCTGTGCTGAGAACTGCAGAGGAAGGCAAAAAACCGCCGGGGACCAGTGCCAATGTGCCCCGGGGGAAAAAGTTCCTTACTGAGCCCAGTGCTGGCCATGGGCTGTTCCCTGAGCATGTGAGCCAGACCTGGCTCCTTGTCCCACAGGCTGCTCATGCTTCCCAGGAGCTGCCCAAGCCCTATCCTCCCTTGAGCTAGAGCTATCTGGCGGACTTGCCAGAGTGCCCAGGTGCCTCTGAGCTGATAGACCTTGTGGGCAAGAATCCTTGCTGTCCCTGTGTAGGACACCAGTGGGTGTTCCAAAGCACTGCAAGCCCTTGCAAGCCCTTGCAAGCCCTCGACATCCTATCTCTTACGGCTCCTGAGCGTTGCTCTGTAGGAGATGAGGATGGCGAGCTGTGCAGTGCTCCTCAAGAAGGAATTGCCTTGGTCTTGCCACTGCTATCCAGTTGAAAAGGATTTGCATCCATGAGCCGAGCTTGGAAGGTGGCCCTGCCAGCAGATTGTCTTGCAGCGGAGAACCTCCAGCAGCCTCATGCAAGGTTTTCTTCCCTCAGCCCCTGGCCTGTGATTCCAGCAGCTCCTCAAGTGCTTCCTGTCAGATGTGCTGGGGCTGCCCCCGGGCCAGCTCTGGCAGTGGACACGGGAGGCTGCTCCTCTGGATCCTGCGTGGGGCCTGGTGACCACTGCGTTGCCGGGTGCTGGCATTGTGACATGGGGGTGACACAGCCGCATATGTGCAGCCCTTTGGAGGAAGCCTTTGGGGTGCTGGCTCCAAATCAGTCCCTGTAGCTACAAAATAGGGGAGTAAGCAACCTAATAGAGTCCCTTTTTTGCAAAAAGACAGTGTGGATTTGTTGCCAGTGCAGCCTTCCTTCCAGTAGCAATACTGCCTGTAGTATCATGTATGGAGGCCTCAGGGCTCGCTCAGGGCTTGTCACGCAGAACTGCAGGCCTGACAGAGCAGAACTGCTCTCCTCTCCTCTCCTCTCCTCTCCTCTCCTCTCCTCTCCTCTCCTCTCCTCTCCTCTTCTCTCCTCTCCTCTCCTCTCCTCTCCTCTCCTCTCCTCTCCTCTCCTCTCCTCTCCTCTTCTCTCCTCTCCTCTCCTCTTCTCTCCTCTCCTCTCCTCTCCTCTCCTCTCCTCTTCTCTTCTCTCCTGTCCGCCAGTCCAATATCTAAGAGACTGTTTGCCTGAAAGGACAGAGGGTTTTCAGTTCCAAAATCAATGTCAAGGACACATAACACAATGAATGTTATTTTATTTTGTTGTTAATTTATTAATTTTCTTGATTTTATGTTAATTCATGTTATGTTATTTCATGTCATTTTTTTTCCCTTTGTGACTCTGTTTCAGAACCCAGGCTCACAAGCATTAGCTCAAGCCCAAGTGTAGCCAGGAGTAGGCTGAGGCATTCTTCAGTTTAGCAGGAGAAAAGATCCCTTGCAGGCTGGCAAAGGCAAGTCCCAGAGCTGCAGAGAGCAGCAGCAGGAATAGAGGCCAAGCTGTCCGCGGTTCCTGCAGAGGGAGAACCTTGACAAGGAGTTGTGGGACTGACCATGCACAAAAGAGGAAGAAGAAGAAGAAGAAGAAGAAGAAGAAGAGGAAGAAGAAGAAGAGGCAGAAGAGGAAGAAGAGGTGAGTGGTACCGTGGCATCTCTTCCAAAGCGTGACATGTAGCGATGACGAGCAGACTTTTTGCCTTCCACAAGTTGTTTGGCTGCTGTGCTTCTTGGCCAGGGATGCATGAGAAGTGCTCTGGTCCCTGCCAGGCACTTGTGTTAGCTGCAGGGAGAGCTGAGAAGTGGCAGCTGCGGCTGCCAGCATGGTGGAGCATGAGCAGCCGGCTCCCAGGCCAAATGGCCCAAAGAAATGGTGGCAAGGGGCCGTGCTGAGAACTGCAGAGGAAGGCAAAAAACCGCCGGGGACCGGTGCCAATGTGCCCCAGGGGAAAAAGTTCCTTGGTGAGCCCAGTGCTGGCCATGGGCTGTTCCCTGAGCATGTGAGCCAGACCTGGCTCCTTGTCCCACAGGCTGCTCATGCTTCCCAGGAGCTGCCCAAGCCCTATCCTCCCTTGAGCTGGAGCTATCTGGCGGACTTGCCAGAGTGCCCAAGTGCCTCTGAGCTGATAGACCTTGTGGGCAAGAATCCTTGCTGTCCCTGTGTAGGACACCAGTGGGTGTTCCAAAGCACTGCAAGCCCTTGCAAGCCCTTGCAAGCCCTCGACATCCTATCTCTTAGGGCTCCTGAGCGTTGCTGTGTAGGAGATGAGGATGGTGAGCTGTGCAGTGCTCCTCAAGAAGGAATTGCCTTGGTCTTGCCACTGCTATCCAGTTGAAAAGGATTTGCATCCATGAGCCGAGCTTGGAAGGTGGCCCTGCCAGCAGATTGTCTTGCAGCGGAGAACCTCCAGCAGCCTCATGCAAGGTTTTCTTCCCTCAGCCCCTGGCCTGTGATTCCAGCAGCTCCTCAAGTGCTTCCTGTCAGATGTGCTGGGGCTGCCCCCGGGCCAGCTCTGGCAGTGGACACGGGAGGCTGCTCCTCTGGATCCTGCGTGGGGCCTGGTGACCACTGCGTTGCCGGGTGCTGGCATTGTGACATGGGGGTGACACAGCCGCATATGTGCAGCCCTTTGGAGGAAGCCTTTGGGGGTGCTGGCTCCAAATCAGTCCCTGTACCTACAAAATAGGGGAGTAAGCAACCTAATAGAGTCCCTTTTTTGCAAAAAGACAGTGTGGATTTGTTGCCAGTGCAGCCTTCCTTCCAGTAGCAATACTGCCTGTAGATTCATGTATGGAGGCCTCAGGGCTCGCTCAGGGCTTGTCACGCAGAACTGCAGGCCTGACAGAGCAGAACTGCTCTCCTCTCCTCTCCTCTCCTCTCCTCTCCTCTCCTCTCCTGTCCTCTCCTCTCCTCTCCTCTCCTGTCCGCCAGTCCAATATCTAAGAGACTGTTTGCCTGAAAGGACAGAGGGTTTTCAGTTCCAAAATCAATGTCAAGGACACATAACACAATGAATTTTATTTTATTTTGTTGTTAATTTATTAATTTTCTTGATTTTATGTTAATTCATGTTATGTTATTTCATGTCATTTTTTTTCCCTTTGTGACTCTGTTTCAGAACCCAGGCTCACAAGCATTAGCTCAAGCCCAAGTGTAGCCAGGAGTAGGCTGAGGCATTCTTCAGTTTAGCATGAGAAAAGATCCCTTGCAGGCTGGCAAAGGCAAGTCCCAGAGCTGCAGAGAGCAGCAGCAGGAATAGAGGCCAAGCTGTCCGCGGTTCCTGCAGAGGGAGAACCTTGACAAGGAGTTGTGGGACTGACCATGCACAAAAGAGGAAGAAGAAGAAGAAGAAGAAGAGGAAGAAGAGGAAGAAGAGGTGAGTGGTACCGTGGCATCTCTTCCAAAGCGTGACATGTAGCGATGACGAGCAGACTTTTTGCCTTCCACAACTTGTTTGGCTGCTGTGCTTCTTGGCCAGGGATGCATGAGAAGCGCTCTGGTCCCTGCCAGGCGCTTGTGTTAGCTGCAGGGAGAGCTGAGAAGTGGCAGCTGCGGCTGCCAGCATGGTGGAGCATGAGCAGCCGGCTCCCAGGCCAAATGGCCCAAAGAAATGGTGGCAAGGGGCTGTGCTGAGAACTGCAGAGGAAGGCAAAAAACCGCCGGGGACCAGTGCCAATGTGCCCCGGGGGAAAAAGTTCCTTACTGAGCCCAGTGCTGGCCATGGGCTGTTCCCTGAGCATGTGAGCCAGACCTGGCTCCTTGTCCCACAGGCTGCTCATGCTTCCCAGGAGCTGCCCAAGCCCTATCCTCCCTTGAGCTAGAGCTATCTGGCGGACTTGCCAGAGTGCCCAGGTGCCTCTGAGCTGATAGACCTTGTGGGCAAGAATCCTTGCTGTCCCTGTGTAGGACACCAGTGGGTGTTCCAAAGCACTGCAAGCCCTTGCAAGCCCTTGCAAGCCCTCGACATCCTATCTCTTACGGCTCCTGAGCGTTGCTCTGTAGGAGATGAGGATGGCGAGCTGTGCAGTGCTCCTCAAGAAGGAATTGCCTTGGTCTTGCCACTGCTATCCAGTTGAAAAGGATTTGCATCCATGAGCCGAGCTTGGAAGGTGGCCCTGCCAGCAGATTGTCTTGCAGCGGAGAACCTCCAGCAGCCTCATGCAAGGTTTTCTTCCCTCAGCCCCTGGCCTGTGATTCCAGCAGCTCCTCAAGTGCTTCCTGTCAGATGTGCTGGGGCTGCCCCCGGGCCAGCTCTGGCAGTGGACACGGGAGGCTGCTCCTCTGGATCCTGCGTGGGGCCTGGTGACCACTGCGTTGCCGGGTGCTGGCATTGTGACATGGGGGTGACACAGCCGCATATGTGCAGCCCTTTGGAGGAAGCCTTTGGGGTGCTGGCTCCAAATCAGTCCCTGTAGCTACAAAATAGGGGAGTAAGCAACCTAATAGAGTCCCTTTTTTGCAAAAAGACAGTGTGGATTTGTTGCCAGTGCAGCCTTCCTTCCAGTAGCAATACTGCCTGTAGTATCATGTATGGAGGCCTCAGGGCTCGCTCAGGGCTTGTCACGCAGAACTGCAGGCCTGACAGAGCAGAACTGCTCTCCTCTCCTCTCCTCTCCTCTCCTCTCCTCTCCTCTCCTCTCCTCTCCTCTCCTCTTCTCTCCTCTCCTCTCCTCTCCTCTCCTCTCCTCTCCTCTCCTCTCCTCTCCTCTCCTCTTCTCTCCTCTCCTCTCCTCTTCTCTCCTCTCCTCTCCTCTCCTCTCCTCTTCTCTTCTCTCCTGTCCGCCAGTCCAATATCTAAGAGACTGTTTGCCTGAAAGGACAGAGGGTTTTCAGTTCCAAAATCAATGTCAAGGACACATAACACAATGAATGTTATTTTATTTTGTTGTTAATTTATTAATTTTCTTGATTTTATGTTAATTCATGTTATGTTATTTCATGTCATTTTTTTTCCCTTTGTGACTCTGTTTCAGAACCCAGGCTCACAAGCATTAGCTCAAGCCCAAGTGTAGCCAGGAGTAGGCTGAGGCATTCTTCAGTTTAGCAGGAGAAAAGATCCCTTGCAGGCTGGCAAAGGCAAGTCCCAGAGCTGCAGAGAGCAGCAGCAGGAATAGAGGCCAAGCTGTCCGCGGTTCCTGCAGAGGGAGAACCTTGACAAGGAGTTGTGGGACTGACCATGCACAAAAGAGGAAGAAGAAGAAGAAGAAGAAGAAGAAGAAGAGGAAGAAGAAGAAGAGGCAGAAGAGGAAGAAGAGGTGAGTGGTACCGTGGCATCTCTTCCAAAGCGTGACATGTAGCGATGACGAGCAGACTTTTTGCCTTCCACAAGTTGTTTGGCTGCTGTGCTTCTTGGCCAGGGATGCATGAGAAGTGCTCTGGTCCCTGCCAGGCACTTGTGTTAGCTGCAGGGAGAGCTGAGAAGTGGCAGCTGCGGCTGCCAGCATGGTGGAGCATGAGCAGCCGGCTCCCAGGCCAAATGGCCCAAAGAAATGGTGGCAAGGGGCCGTGCTGAGAACTGCAGAGGAAGGCAAAAAACCGCCGGGGACCGGTGCCAATGTGCCCCAGGGGAAAAAGTTCCTTGGTGAGCCCAGTGCTGGCCATGGGCTGTTCCCTGAGCATGTGAGCCAGACCTGGCTCCTTGTCCCACAGGCTGCTCATGCTTCCCAGGAGCTGCCCAAGCCCTATCCTCCCTTGAGCTGGAGCTATCTGGCGGACTTGCCAGAGTGCCCAAGTGCCTCTGAGCTGATAGACCTTGTGGGCAAGAATCCTTGCTGTCCCTGTGTAGGACACCAGTGGGTGTTCCAAAGCACTGCAAGCCCTTGCAAGCCCTTGCAAGCCCTCGACATCCTATCTCTTAGGGCTCCTGAGCGTTGCTGTGTAGGAGATGAGGATGGTGAGCTGTGCAGTGCTCCTCAAGAAGGAATTGCCTTGGTCTTGCCACTGCTATCCAGTTGAAAAGGATTTGCATCCATGAGCCGAGCTTGGAAGGTGGCCCTGCCAGCAGATTGTCTTGCAGCGGAGAACCTCCAGCAGCCTCATGCAAGGTTTTCTTCCCTCAGCCCCTGGCCTGTGATTCCAGCAGCTCCTCAAGTGCTTCCTGTCAGATGTGCTGGGGCTGCCCCCGGGCCAGCTCTGGCAGTGGACACGGGAGGCTGCTCCTCTGGATCCTGCGTGGGGCCTGGTGACCACTGCGTTGCCGGGTGCTGGCATTGTGACATGGGGGTGACACAGCCGCATATGTGCAGCCCTTTGGAGGAAGCCTTTGGGGGTGCTGGCTCCAAATCAGTCCCTGTACCTACAAAATAGGGGAGTAAGCAACCTAATAGAGTCCCTTTTTTGCAAAAAGACAGTGTGGATTTGTTGCCAGTGCAGCCTTCCTTCCAGTAGCAATACTGCCTGTAGATTCATGTATGGAGGCCTCAGGGCTCGCTCAGGGCTTGTCACGCAGAACTGCAGGCCTGACAGAGCAGAACTGCTCTCCTCTCCTCTCCTCTCCTCTCCTCTCCTCTCCTCTCCTGTCCTCTCCTCTCCTCTCCTCTCCTGTCCGCCAGTCCAATATCTAAGAGACTGTTTGCCTGAAAGGACAGAGGGTTTTCAGTTCCAAAATCAATGTCAAGGACACATAACACAATGAATTTTATTTTATTTTGTTGTTAATTTATTAATTTTCTTGATTTTATGTTAATTCATGTTATGTTATTTCATGTCATTTTTTTTCCCTTTGTGACTCTGTTTCAGAACCCAGGCTCACAAGCATTAGCTCAAGCCCAAGTGTAGCCAGGAGTAGGCTGAGGCATTCTTCAGTTTAGCATGAGAAAAGATCCCTTGCAGGCTGGCAAAGGCAAGTCCCAGAGCTGCAGAGAGCAGCAGCAGGAATAGAGGCCAAGCTGTCCGCGGTTCCTGCAGAGGGAGAACCTTGACAAGGAGTTGTGGGACTGACCATGCACAAAAGAGGAAGAAGAAGAAGAAGAAGAAGAGGAAGAAGAGGAAGAAGAGGTGAGTGGTACCGTGGCATCTCTTCCAAAGCGTGACATGTAGCGATGACGAGCAGACTTTTTGCCTTCCACAACTTGTTTGGCTGCTGTGCTTCTTGGCCAGGGATGCATGAGAAGCGCTCTGGTCCCTGCCAGGCGCTTGTGTTAGCTGCAGGGAGAGCTGAGAAGTGGCAGCTGCGGCTGCCAGCATGGTGGAGCATGAGCAGCCGGCTCCCAGGCCAAATGGCCCAAAGAAATGGTGGCAAGGGGCCGTGCTGAGAACTGCGGAGGAAGGCAAAAAACCGCCGGGGACCAGTGCCAATGTGCCCCAGGGGAAAAAGTTCCTTGCTGAGCCCAGTGCTGGCCATGGGCTGTTCCCTGAGCATGTGAGCCAGACCTGGCTCCTTGTCCCACAGGCTGCTCATGCTTCCCAGGAGCTGCCCAAGCCCTATCCTCCCTTGAGCTGGAGCTATCTGGCGGACTTGCCAGAGTGCCCAAGTGCCTCTGAGCTGATAGACCTTGTGGGCAAGAATCCTTGCTGTCCCTGTGTAGGACACCAGTGGGTGTTCCAAAGCACTGCAAGCCCTTGCAAGCCCTTGCAAGCCCTCGACATCCTATCTCTTACGGCTCCTGAGCGTTGCTGTGTAGGAGATGAGGATGGTGAGCCGTGCAGTGCTCCTCAAGAATGAATTGCCTTGGTCGTGCCACTGCTATCCAGTTGAAAAGGATTTGCATCCATGAGCCGAGCTTGGAAGGTGGCCCTGCCAGCAGATTGTCTTGCAGCGGAGAACCTCCAGCAGCCTCATGCAAGGTTTTCTTCCCTCAGCCCCTGGCCTGTGATTCCAGCAGCTCCTCAAGTGCTTCCTGTCAGATGTGCTGGGGCTGCCCCCGGGCCAGCTCTGGCAGTGGACACGGGAGGCTGCTCCTCTGGATCCTGCGTGGGGCCTGGTGACCACTGCGTTGCCGGTGCTGGCATTGTGACATGGGGGTGACACAGCCGCGTATGTGCAGCCCTTTGGAGGAAGCCTTTGGGGTGCTGGCTCCAAATCAGTCCCTGTAGCTACAAAATAGGGGAGTAAGCAACCTAATAGAGTCCCTTTTTTGCAAAAAGACAGTGTGGATTTGTTGCCAGTGCAGCCTTCCTTCCAGTAGCAATACTGCCTGTAGTATCATGTATGGAGGCCTCAGGGCTCGCTCAGGGCTTCTCACGCAGAACTGCAGGCCTGACAGAGCAGAACTGCTCTCCTCTCCTCTCCTCTCCTCTCCGGTCCTCTCCTCTCCTCTCCTCTCCTCTCCTCTCCTCTTCTCTCCTGTCCACCAGTCCAATATCTAAGAGACTGTTTGCCTGAAAGGACAGAGGGTTTTCAGTTCCAAAATCAATGTCAAGGACACATAACACAATGAATTTTATTTTATTTTGTTGTTAATTTATTAATTTTCTTGATTTTATGTTAATTCATGTTATGTTATTTCATGTCATTTTTTTTCCCTTTGTGACTCTGTTTCAGAACCCAGGCTCACAAGCATTAGCTCAAGCCCAAGTGTAGCCAGGAGTAGGCTGAGGCATTCTTCAGTTTAGCATGAGAAAAGATCCCTTGCAGGCTGGCAAAGGCAAGTCCCAGAGCTGCAGAGAGCAGCAGCAGGAATAGAGGCCAAGCTGTCCGCGGTTCCTGCAGAGGGAGAACCTTGACAAGGAGTTGTGGGACTGACCATGCACAAAAGAGGAAGAAGAAGAGGAAGAAGAGGAAGAAGAGGAAGAAGAGGTGAGTGGTACCGTGGCATCTCTTCCAAAGCGTGACATGTAGCGATGACAAGCAGACTTTTTGCCTTCCACAACTTGTTTGGCTGCTGTGCTTCTTGGCCAGGGATGCATGAGAAGCGCTCTGGTCCTTGCCAGGCGCTTGTGTTAGCTGCAGGGAGAGCTGAGAAGTGGCAGCTGCGGCTGCCAGCATGGTGGAGCATGAGCAGCCGGCTCCCAGGCCAAATGGCCCAAAGAAATGGTGGCAAGGGGCCGTGCTGAGAACTGCAGAGGAAGGCAAAAAACCGCCGGGGACCAGTGCCAATGTGCCGCAGGGGAAAAGTTCCTTGCTGAGCCCAGTGCTGGCCATGGGCTGTTCCCTGAGCATGTGAGCCAGACCTGGCTCCTTGTCCCACAGGCTGCTCATGCTTGCCAGGAGCTGCCCAAGCCCTATCCTCCCTTGAGCTGGAGCTATCTGGCGGACTTGCCAGAGTGCCCAAGTGCCTCTGAGCTGATAGACCTTGTGGGCAAGAATCCTTGCTGTCCCTGTGTAGGACACCAGTGGGTGTTCCAAAGCACTGCAAGCCCTTGCAAGCCCTTGCAAGCCCTCGACATCCTATCTCTTATGGCTCCTGAGCGTTGCTCTGTAGGAGATGAGGATGGTGAGCTGTGCAGTGCTCCTCAAGAAGGAATTGCCTTGGTCTTGCCACTGCTATCCAGTTGAAAAGGATTTGCATCCATGAGCCGAGCTTGGAAGGTGGCCCTGCCAGCAGATTGTCTTGCAGCGGAGAACCTCCAGCAGCCTCATGCAAGGTTTTCTTCCCTCAGCCCCTGGCCTGTGATTCCAGCAGCTCCTCAAGTGCTTCCTGTCAGATGTGCTGGGGCTGCCCCCGGGCCAGCTCTGGCAGTGGACACGGGAGGCTGCTCCTCTGGATCCTGCGTGGGGTCTGGTGACCACTGCGTTGCCGGGTGCTGGCATTGTGACATGGGGGTGACACAGCCGCATATGTGCAGCCCGTTGGAGGAAGCCTTTGGGGTTATGGCTCCAAATCAGTCCCTGTACCTACAAAATAGGGGAGTAAGCAACCTAATAGAGTCCCTTTTTTGCAAAAAGACAGTGTGGATTTGTTGCCAGTGCAGCCTTCCTTCCAGTAGCAATACTGCCTGTAGTATCATGTATGGAGGCCTCAGGGCTCGCTCAGGGCTTGTCAGGCAGAACTGCAGGCCTGACAGAGCAGAACTGCTCTCCTCTCCTCTCCTCTCCTCTCCTCTCCTCTCCTCTCCTCTCCTCTCCTCTTCTCTTCTCTTCTCTCCTGTCCGCCAGTCCAATATCTAAGAGACTGTTTGCCTGAAAGGACAGAGGGTTTTCAGTTCCAAAATCAATGTCAAGGACACATAACACAATGAATTTTATTTCATTTTGTTGTTAATTTATTAATTTTCTTGATTTTATGTTAATTCATGTTATGTTATTTCATGTCATTTTTTTTCCCTTTGTGACTCTGTTTCAGAACCCAGGCTCACAAGCATTAGCTCAAGCCCAAGTGTAGCCAGGAGTAGGCTGAGGCATTCTTCAGTTTAGCAGGAGAAAAGATCCCTTGCAGGCTGGCAAAGGCAAGTCCCAGAGCTGCAGAGAGCAGCAGCAGGAATAGAGGCCAAGCTGTCCGCGGTTCCTGCAGAGGGAGAACCTTGACAAGGAGTTGTGGGACTGACCATGCACAAAAGAGGAAGAAGAAGAAGAAGAAGAAGAAGAGGAAGAAGAGGAAGAAGAGGTGAGTGGTACCGTGGCATCTCTTCCAAAGCGTGACATGTAGCGATGACAAGCAGACTTTTTGCCTTGCACAACTTGTTTGGCTGCTGTGCTTCTTGGCCAGGGATGCATGAGAAGCGCTCTGGTCCCTGCCAGGCGCTTGTGTTAGCTGCAGGGAGAGCTGAGAAGTGGCAGCTGCGGCTGCCAGCATGGTGGAGCATGAGCAGCCGGCTCCCAGGCCAAATGGCCCAAAGAAATGGTGGCAAGGGGCCGTGCTGAGAACTGCAGAGGAAGGCAAAACACCACCGGGGACCAGTGCCAACGTGCCCCAGGGGAAAAAGTTCCTTGCTGAGCCCAGTGCTGGCCATGGGCTGTTCCCTGAGCATGTGAGCCAGACCTGGCTCCTTGTCCCACAGGCTGCTCATGCTTCCCAGGAGCTGCCCAAGCCCTATCCTCCCTTGAGCTGGAGCTATCTGGCGGACTTGCCAGAGTGCCCAAGTGCCTCTGAGCTGATAGACCTTGTGAGCAAGAATCCTTGCTGTCCCTGTGTAGGACACCAGTGGGTGTTCCAAAGCACTGCAAGCCCTTGCAAGCCCTTGCAAGCCCTCGACATCCTATCTCTTACGGCTCCTGAGCGTTGCTCTGTAGGAGATGAGGATGGTGAGCTGTGCAGTGCTCCTCAAGAAGGAATTGCCTTGGTCTTGCCACTGCTATCCAGTTGAAAAGGATTTGCATCCATGAGCCGAGCTTGGAAGGTGGCCCTGCCAGCAGATTGTCTTGCAGCGGAGAACCTCCAGCAGCCTCATGCAAGGTTTTCTTCCCTCAGCCCCTGGCCTGTGATTCCAGCAGCTCCTCAAGTGCTTCCTGTCAGATGTGCTGGGGCTGCCCCCGGGCCAGCTCTGGCAGTGGACACAGGAGGCTGCTCCTCTGGATCCTGCGTGGGGCCTGGTGAGCACTGCGTTGCCGGGTGCTGGCATTGTGACATGGGGGTGACACAACCGCATATGTGCAGCCCTTTGGAGGAAGCCTTTGGGGTGCTGGCTCCAAATCAGTCCCTGTACCTACAAAATAGGAGAGTAAGCAACCTAATAGAGTCTCTTTTTTGCAAAAAGACAGTGTGGATTTGTTGCCAGTGCAGCCTTCCTTCCAGTAGCAATACTGCCTGTAGTATCATGCATGGAGGCCTCAGGGCTCGCTCAGGGCTTGTCACGCAGAACTGCAGGCCTGACAGAGCAGAACTGCTCTCCTCTCCTCTCCTCTCCTCTCCTCTCCTCTCCTGTCCTCTCCTCTCCTCTCCTCTCCTCTCCTCTCCTCTCCTTTCCGCCAGTCCAATATCTAAGAGACTGTTTGCCTGAAAGGACAGAGGGTTTTCAGTTCCAAAATCAATGTCAAGGACACATAACACAATGAATTTTATTTTATTTTGTTGTTAATTTATTAATTTTCTTGATTTTATGTTAATTCATGTTATTTCATGTCATTTTTTTTCCCTTTGTGACTCTGTTTCAGAACCCAGGCTCACAAGCATTAGCTCAAGCCCAAGTGTAGCCAGGAGTAGGCTGAGGCATTCTTCAGTTTAGCCTGAGAAAAGATCCCTTGCAGGCTGGCAAAGGCAAGTCCCAGAGCTGCAGAGAGCAGCAGCAGGAATAGAGGCCGCGCTGTCCGCGGTTCCTGCAGAGGGAGAACCTTGACAAGGAGTTGTGGGACTGACCATGCACAAAAGAGGAAGAAGAAGAAGAAGAAGAAGAAGAAGAGGAAGAAGAGGAAGACGAGGTGAGTGGTACCGTGGCATCTCTTCCAAAGCGTGACATGTAGCGATGACGAGCAGACTTTTTGCCTTCCACAACTTGTTTGGCTGCTGTGCTTCTTGGCCAGGGATGCATGAGAAGCGCTCTGGTCCCTGCCAGGCGCTTGTGTTAGCTGCAGGGAGAGCTGAGAAGTGGCAGCTGCGGCTGCCAGCATGGTGGAGCATGAGCAGCCGGCTCCCAGGCCAAATGGCCCAAAGAAATGGTGGCAAGGGGCCGTGCTGAGAACTGCAGAGGAAGGCAAAAACCGCCGGGGACCAGTGCCAATGTGCCCCAGGGGAAAAAGTTCCTTGCTGAGCCCAGTGCTGGCCATGGGCTGTTCCCTGAGCATGTGAGCCAGACCTGGCTCCTTGTCCCACAGGCTGCTCATGCTTCCCAGGAGCTGCCCAAGCCCTATCCTCCCTTGAGCTGGAGCTATCTGGCGGACTTGCCAGAGTGCCCAGCTGCCTCTGAGCTGATAGACCTTGTGGGCAAGAATCCTTGCTGTCCCTGTGTAGGACACCAGTGGGTGTTCCAAAGCACTGCAAGCCCTTGCAAGCCCTTGCAAGCCCTCGACATCCTATCTCTTACGGCTCCTGAGCGTTGCTCTGTAGGAGATGAGGATGGTGAGCTGTGCAGTGCTCCTCAAGAAGGAATTGCCTTGGTCTTGCCACTGCTATCCAGTTGAAAAGGATTTGCATCCATGAGCCGAGCTTGGAAGGTGGCCCTGCCAGCAGATTGTCTTGCAGCGGAGAACCTCCAGCAGCCTCATGCAAGGTTTTCTTCCCTCAGCCCCTGGCCTGTGATTCCAGCAGCTCCTCAAGTGCTTCCTGTCAGATGTGCTGGGGCTGCCCCCGGGCCAGCTCTGGCAGTGGACACAGGAGGCTGCTCCTCTGGATCCTGCGTGGGGCCTGGTGACCACTGCGTTGCCGGGTGCTGGCATTGTGACATGGGGGTGACGCAGCCGCATATGTGCAGCCCTTTGGAGGAAGCCTTTGGGGTGCTGGCTCCAAATCAGTCCCTGTACCTACAAAATAGGAGAGTAAGCAACCTAATAGAGTCTCTTTTTTGCAAAAAGACAGTGTGGATTTGTTGCCAGTGCAGCCTTCCTTCCAGTAGCAATACTGCCTGTAGTATCATGTATGGAGGCCTCAGGGCTCGCTCAGGGCTTGTCACGCAGAACTGCAGGCCTGACAGAGCAGAACTGCTCTCCTCTCCTCTCCTCTCCTCTCCTCTCCTCTCCTCTCCTGTCCTCTCCTGTCCTCTCCTCTCCTCTCCTCTCCTCTCCTCTCCTCTCCTGTCCGCCAGTCCAATATCTAAGAGACTGTTTGCCTGAAAGGACAGAGGGTTTTCAGTTCCAAAATCAATGTCAAGGACACATAACACAATGAATTTTATTTTATTTTGTTGTTAATGTATTAATTTTCTTGATTTTATGTTAATTCATGTTATGTTATTTCATGTCATTTTTTTTCCCTTTGTGACTCTGTTTCAGAACCCAGGCTCACAAGCATTAGCTCAAGCCCAAGTGTAGCCAGGAGTAGGCTGAGGCATTCTTCAGTTTAGCATGAGAAAAGATCCCTTGCAGGCTGGCAAAGGCAAGTCCCAGAGCTGCAGAGAGCAGCAGCAGGAATAGAGGCCGAGCTGTCCGCGGTTCCTGCAGAGGGAGAACCTTGACAAGGAGTTGTGGGACTGACCATGCACAAAAGAGGAAGAAGAAGAAGAAGAAGAAGAAGAAGAAGAAGAAGAAGAGGAAGAAGAGGAAGAAGAGGTGAGTGGTACCGTGGCATCTCTTCCAAAGCGTGACATGTAGCGATGACGAGCAGACTTTTTGCCTTCCACAACTTGTTTGGCTGCTGTGCTTCTTGGCCAGGGATGCATGAGAAGCGCTCTGCTCCCTGCCAGGCGCTTGTGTTAGCTGCAGGGAGAGCTGAGAAGTGGCAGCTGCGGCTGCCAGCATGGTGGAGCATGAGCAGCTGGCTCCCAGGCCAAATGGCCCAAAGAAATGGTGGCAAGGGGCCGTGCTGAGAACTGCAGAGGAAGGCAAAAAACCGCCGGGGACCAGTGCCAATGTGCCCCAGGGGAAAAAGTTCCTTGCTGAGCCCAGTGCTGGCCATGGGCTGTTCCCTGAGCATGTGAGCCAGACCTGGCTCCTTGTCCCACAGGCTGCTCATGCTTCCCAGGAGCTGCCCAAGCCCTATCCTCCCTTGAGCTGGAGCTATCTGGCGGACTTGCCAGAGTGCCCAAGTGCCTCTGAGCTGATAGACCTTGTGGGCAAAAATCCTTGCTGTCCCTGTGTAGGACACCAGTGGGTGTTCCAAAGCACTGCAAGCCCTTGCAAGCCCTTGCAAGCCCTCGACATCCTATCTCTTATGGCTCCTGAGCGTTGCTCTGTAGGAGATGAGGATGGTGAGCTGTGCAGTGCTCCTCAAGAAGGAATTGCCTTGGTCTTGCCACTGCTATCCAGTTGAAAAGGATTTGCATCCATGAGCCGAGCTTGGAAGGTGGCCCTGCCAGCAGATTGTCTTGCAGCGGAGAACCTCCAGCAGCCTCATGCAAGGTTTTCTTCCCTCAGCCCCTGGCCTGTGATTCCAGCAGCTCCTCAAGTGCTTCCTGTCAGATGTGCTGGGGCTGCCCCCGGGCCAGCTCTGGCAGTGGACACGGGAGGCTGCTCCTCTGGATCCTGCGTGGGGCCTGGTGACCACTGCGTTGCCGGGTGCTGGCATTGTGACATGGGGGTGACACAGCCGCATATGTGCAGCCCTTTGGAGGAAGCCTTTGGGGTGCTGGCTCCAAATCAGTCCCTGTACCTACAAAATAGGGGAGTAAGCAACCTAATAGAGTCCCTTTTTTGCAAGAAGACAGTGTGGATTTGCCAGTGCAGCCTTCCTTCCAGTAGCAATACTGCCTGTAGTATCATGTATGGAGGCCTCAGGGCTCGCTCAGGGCTTGTCACGCAGAACTGCAGGCCTGACAGAGCAGAACTGCTCTCCTGTCCTCTCCTGTCCTCTCCTGTCCTCTCCTGTCCTCTCCTCTCCTCTCCTCTCCTCTCCTCTCCTCTCCTCTCCTCTCCTGTCCACCAGTCCAATATCTAAGAGACTGTTTGCCTGAAAGGACAGAGGGTTTTCAGTTCCAAAATCAATGTCAAGGACACATAACACAATGAATTTTATTTTATTTTGTTGTTAATTTATTAATTTTCTTGATTTTATGTTAATTCATGTTATTTCATGTCATTTTTTTTCCCTTTGTGACTCTGTTTCAGAACCCAGGCTCACAAGCATTAGCTCAAGCCCAAGTGTAGCCAGGAGTAGGCTGAGGCATTCTTCAGTTTAGCCTGAGAAAAGATCCCTTGCAGGCTGGCAAAGGCAAGTCCCAGAGCTGCAGAGAGCAGCAGCAGGAATAGAGGCCAAGCTGTCCGCGGTTCCTGCAGAGGGAGAACCTTGACAAGGAGTTGTGGGACTGACCATGCACAAAAGAGGAAGAAGAAGAAGAAGAAGAAGAAGAAGAGGAAGAAGAGGAAGAAGAGGTGAGTGGTACCGTGGCATCTCTTCCAAAGCGTGACATGTAGCGATGACGAGCAGACTTTTTGCCTTCCACAACTTGTTTGGCTGCTGTGCTTCTTGGCCAGGGATGCATGAGAAGCACTCTGGTCCCTGCCAGGCGCTTGTGTTAGCTGCAGGGAGAGCTGAGAAGTGGCAGCTGCGGCTGCCAGCATGGTGGAGCATGAGCAGCCGGCTCCCAGGCCAAATGGCCCAAAGAAATGGTGGCAAGGGGCTGTGCTGAGAACTGCAGAGGAAGGCAAAAAACCGCCGGGGACCAGTGCCAATGTGCCCCGGGGGAAAAAGTTCCTTACTGAGCCCAGTGCTGGCCATGGGCTGTTCCCTGAGCATGTGAGCCAGACCTGGCTCCTTGTCCCACAGGCTGCTCATGCTTCCCAGGAGCTGCCCAAGCCCTATCCTCCCTTGAGCTGGAGCTATCTGGCGGACTTGCCAGAGTGCCCAGGTGCCTCTGAGCTGATAGACCTTGTGGGCAAGAATCCTTGCTGTCCCTGTGTAGGACACCAGTGGGTGTTCCAAAGCACTGCAAGCCCTTGCAAGCCCTTGCAAGCCCTCGACATCCTATCTCTTACGGCTCCTGAGCGTTGCTCTGTAGGAGATGAGGATGGCGAGCTGTGCAGTGCTCCTCAAGAAGGAATTGCCTTGGTCTTGCCACTGCTATCCAGTTGAAAAGGATTTGCATCCATGAGCCGAGCTTGGAAGGTGGCCCTGCCAGCAGATTGTCTTGCAGCGGAGAACCTCCAGCAGCCTCATGCAAGGTTTTCTTCCCTCAGCCCCTGGCCTGTGATTCCAGCAGCTCCTCAAGTGCTTCCTGTCAGATGTGCTGGGGCTGCCCCCGGGCCAGCTCTGGCAGTGGACACGGGAGGCTGCTCCTCTGGATCCTGCGTGGGGCCTGGGGACCACTGCGTTGCCGGGTGCTGGCATTGTGACATGGGGGTGACACAGCCGCATATGTGCAGCCCTTTGGAGGAAGCCTTTGGGGTGCTGGCTCCAAATCAGTCCCTGTACCTACAAAATAGGGGAGTAAGCAACCTAATAGAGTCCCTTTTTTGCAAAAAGACAGTGTGGATTTGTTGCCAGTGCAGCCTTCCTTCCAGTAGCAATACTGCCTGTAGTATCATGTATGGAGGCGTCAGGGCTCGCTCAGGGCTTGTCACGCAGAACTGCAGGCCTGACAGAGCAGAACTGCTCTCCTCTCCTCTCCTCTCCTCTCCTCTCCTCTCCTCTCCTCTTCTCTCCTCTCCTCTCCTCTCCTCTCCTCTCCTCTCCTCTCCTCTCCTCTCTTCTCCTCTCCTCTTCTCTTCTCTCCTGTCCGCCAGTCCAATATCTAAGAGACTGTTTGCCTGAAAGGACAGAGGGTTTTCAGTTCCAAAATCAATGTCAAGGACACATAACACAATGAATTTGATTTTATTTTGTTGTTAATTTATTAATTTTCTTGATTTTATGTTAATTCATGTTATGTTATTTCATGTCATTTTTTTTCCCTTTGTGACTCTGTTTCAGAACCCAGGCTCACAAGCATTAGCTCAAGCCCAAGTGTAGCCAGGAGTAGGCTGAGGCATTCTTCAGTTTAGCAGGAGAAAAGATCCCTTGCAGGCTGGCAAAGGCAAGTCCCAGAGCTGCAGAGAGCAGCAGCAGGAATAGAGGCCAAGCTGTCCGCGGTTCCTGCAGAGGGAGAACCTTGACAAGGAGTTGTGGGACTGACCATGCACAAAAGAGGAAGAAGAAGAAGAAGAAGAAGAAGAAGAAGAGGAAGAAGAAGAAGAGGCAGAAGAGGAAGAAGAGGTGAGTGGTACCGTGGCATCTCTTCCAAAGCGTGACATGTAGCGATGACGAGCAGACTTTTTGCCTTCCACAACTTGTTTGGCTGCTGTGCTTCTTGGGCAGGGATGCATGAGAAGCGCTCTGGTCCCTGCCAGGCGCTTGTGTTAGCTGCAGGGAGAGCTGAGAAGTGGCAGCTGCGGCTGCCAGCATGGTGGAGCATGAGCAGCCGGCTCCCAGGCCAAATGGCCCAAAGAAATGGTGGCAAGGGGCCGTGCTGAGAACTGCAGAGGAAGGCAAAAAACCGCCGGGGACCAGTGCCAATGTGCCCCAGGGGAAAAAGTTCCTTACTGAGCCCAGTGCTGGCCATGGGCTGTTCCCTGAGCATGTGAGCCAGACCTGGCTCCTTGTCCCACAGGCTGCTCATGCTTGCCAGGAGCTGCCCAAGCCCTATCCTCCCTTGAGCTGGAGCTATCTGGCGGACTTGCCAGAGTGCCCAAGTGCCTCTGAGCTGATAGACCTTGTGGGCAAGAATCCTTGCTGTCCCTGTGTAGGACACCAGTGGGTGTTCCAAAGCACTGCAAGCCCTTGCAAGCCCTTGCAAGCCCTCGACATCCTATCTCTTACGGCTCCTGAGCGTTGCTGTGTAGGAGATGAGGATGGTGAGCCGTGCAGTGCTCCTCAAGAATGAATTGCCTTGGTCGTGCCACTGCTATCCAGTTGAAAAGGATTTGCATCCATGAGCCGAGCTTGGAAGGTGGCCCTGCCAGCAGATTGTCTTGCAGCGGAGAACCTCCAGCAGCCTCATGCAAGGTTTTCTTCCCTCAGCCCCTGGCCTGTGATTCCAGCAGCTCCTCAAGTGCTTCCTGTCAGATGTGCTGGGGCTGCCCCCGGGCCAGCTCTGGCAGTGGACACGGGAGGCTGCTCCTCTGGATCCTGCGTGGGGCCTGGTGACCACTGCGTTGCCGGGTGCTGGCATTGTGACATGGGGGTGACACAGCCGCGTATGTGCAGCCCTTTGGAGGAAGTCTTTGGGGTGCTGGCTCCAAATCAGTCCCTGTAGCTACAAAATAGGGGAGTAAGCAACCTAATAGAGTCCCTTTTTTGCAAAAAGACAGTGTGGATTTGTTGCCAGTGCAGCCTTCCTTCCAGTAGCAATACTGCCTGTAGTATCATGTATGGAGGCCTCAGGGCTCGCTCAGGGCTTGTCACGCAGAACTGCAGGCCTGACAGAGCAGAACTGCTCTCCTCTCCTCTCCTCTCCTCTCCTCTCCTCTCCTCTCCTGTCCTCTCCTCTCCTCTCCTGTCCTCTCCTCTCCTCTCCTCTCCTCTTCTCTCCTGTCCGCCAGTCCAATATCTAAGAGACTGTTTGCCTGAAAGGACAGAGGGTTTTCAGTTCCAAAATCAATGTCAAGGACACATAACACAATGAATTTTATTTTATTTTGTTGTTAATTTATTAATTTTCTTGATTTTATGTTAATTCATGTTATGTTATTTCATGTCATTTTTTTTCCCTTTGTGACTCTGTTTCAGAACCCAGGCTCACAAGCATTAGCTCAAGCCCAAGTGTAGCCAGGAGTAGGCTGAGGCATTCTTCAGTTTAGCAGGAGAAAAGATCCCTTGCAGGCTGGCAAAGGCAAGTCCCAGAGCTGCAGAGAGCAGCAGCAGGAATAGAGGCCGCGCTGTCCGCGGTTCCTGCAGAGGGAGAACCTTGACAAGGAGTTGTGGGACTGACCATGCACAAAAGAGGAAGAAGAAGAAGAAGAAGAAGAAGAGGAAGAAGAGGAAGAAGAGGTGAGTGGTACCGTGGCATCTCTTCCAAAGCGTGACATGTAGCGATGACAAGCAGACTTTTTGCCTTGCACAACTTGTTTGGCTGCTGTGCTTCTTGGCCAGGGATGCATGAGAAGCGCTCTGGTCCCTGCCAGGCGCTTGTGTTAGCTGCAGGGAGAGCTGAGAAGTGGCAGCTGCGGCTGCCAGCATGGTGGAGCATGAGCAGCCGGCTCCCAGGCCAAATGGCCCAAAGAAATGGTGGCAAGGGGCCGTGCTGAGAACTGCAGAGGAAGGCAAAACACCACCGGGGACCAGTGCCAACGTGCCCCAGGGGAAAAAGTTCCTTGCTGAGCCCAGTGCTGGCCATGGGCTGTTCCCTGAGCATGTGAGCCAGACCTGGCTCCTTGTCCCACAGGCTGCTCATGCTTCCCAGGAGCTGCCCAAGCCCTATCCTCCCTTGAGCTGGAGCTATCTGGCGGACTTGCCAGAGTGCCCAAGTGCCTCTGAGCTGATAGACCTTGTGGGCAAGAATCCTTGCTGTCCCTGTGTAGGACACCAGTGGGTGTTCCAAAGCACTGCAAGCCCTTGCAAGCCCTTGCAAGCCCTCGACATCCTATCTCTTACGGCTCCTGAGCGTTGCTCTGTAGGAGATGAGGATGGTGAGCTGTGCAGTGCTCCTCAAGAAGGAATTGCCTTGGTCTTGCCACTGCTATCCAGTTGAAAAGGATTTGCATCCATGAGCCGAGCTTGGAAGGTGGCCCTGCCAGCAGATTGTCTTGCAGCGAAGAACCTCCAGCAGCCTCATGCAAGGTTTTCTTCCCTCAGCCCCTGGCCTGTGATTCCAGCAGCTCCTCAAGTGCTTCCTGTCAGATGTGCTGGGGCTGCCCCCGGGCCAGCTCTGGCAGTGGACACAGGAGGCTGCTCCTCTGGATCCTGCGTGGGGCCTGGTGAGCACTGCGTTGCCGGGTGCTGGCATTGTGACATGGGGGTGACACAGCCGCATATGTGCAGCCCTTTGGAGGAAGCCTTTGGGGTGCTGGCTCCAAATCAGTCCCTGTACCTACAAAATAGGAGAGTAAGCAACCTAATAGAGTCTCTTTTTTGCAAAAAGACAGTGTGGATTTGTTGCCAGTGCAGCCTTCCTTCCAGTAGCAATACTGCCTGTAGTATCATGTATGGAGGCCTCAGGGCTCGCTCAGGGCTTGTCACGCAGAACTGCAGGCCTGACAGAGCAGAACTGCTCTCCTCTCCTCTCCTCTCCTCTCCTCTCCTCTCCTCTCCTGTCCTCTCCTCTCCTCTCCTCTCCTCTCCTCTTCTCTCCTGTCCGCCAGTCCAATATCTAAGAGACTGTTTGCCTGAAAGGACAGAGGGTTTTCAGTTCCAAAATCAATGTCAAGGACACATAACACAATGAATTTGATTTTATTTTGTTGTTAATTTATTAATTTTCTTGATTTTATGTTAATTCATGTTATGTGATTTCATGTCATTTTTTTTCCCTTTGTGACTCTGTTTCAGAACCCAGGCTCACAAGCATTAGCTCAAGCCCAAGTGTAGCCAGGAGTAGGCTGAGGCATTCTTCAGTTTAGCCTGAGAAAAGATCCCTTGCAGGCTGGCAAAGGCAAGTCCCAGAGCTGCAGAGAGCAGCAGCAGGAATAGAGGCCAAGCTGTCCGCGGTTCCTGCAGAGGGAGAACCTTGACAAGGAGTTGTGGGACTGACCATGCACAAAAGAGGAAGAAGAAGAAGAAGAAGAAGAAGAAGAAGAAGAAGAAGAAGAGGAAGAAGAGGAAGAAGAGGTGGGTGGTACCGTGGCATCTCTTCCAAAGCATGACATGTAGCGATGACGAGCAGACTTTTTGCCTTCCACAACTTGTTTGGCTGCTGTGCTTCTTGGGCAGGGATGCATGAGAAGCGCTCTGGTCCCTGCCAGGCGCTTGTGTTAGCTGCAGGGAGAGCTGAGAAGTGGCAGCTGCGGCTGCCAGCATGGTGGAGCATGAGCAGCCGGCTCCCAGGCCAAATGGCCCAAAGAAATGGTGGCAAGGGGCCGTGCTGAGAACTGCAGAGGAAGGCAAAAAACCGCCGGGGACCAGTGCCAATGTGCCCCAGGGGAAAAAGTTCCTTGCTGAAGCCCAGTGCTGGCCATGGGCTGTTCCCTGAGCATGTGAGCCAGACCTGGCTCCTTGTCGCACAGGCTGCTCATGCTTCCCAGGAGCTGCCCAAGCCCTATCCTCCCTTGAGCTGGAGCTATCTGGCGGACTTGCCAGAGTGCCCAAGTGCCTCTGAGCTGATAGACCTTGTGGGCAAGAATCCTTGCTGTCCCTGTGTAGGACACCAGTGGGTGTTCCAAAGCACTGCAAGCCCTTGCAAGCCCTTGCAAGCCCTCGACATCCTATCTCTTACGGCTCCTGAGCTCTGTAGGAGATGAGGATGGTGAGCTGTGCAGTGCTCCTCAAGAAGGAATTGCCTTGGTCTTGCCACTGCTATCCAGTTGAAAAGGATTTGCATCCATGAGCCGAGCTTGAAAGGTGGCCCTGCCAGCAGATTGTCTTGCAGCGGAGAACCTCCAGCAGCCTCATGCAAGGTTTCCTTCCCTCAGCCCCCGGCCTGTGATTCCAGCAGCTCCTCAAGTGCTTCCTGTCAGATGTGCTGGGGCTGCCCCCGGGCCAGCTCTGGCAGTGGACACGGGAGGCTGCTCCTCTGGATCCTGCGTGGGGCCTGGTGACCACTGCGTTGCCGGGTGCTGGCATTGTGACATGGGGGTGACACAGCCGCATATGTGCAGCCCTTTGGAGGAAGCCTTTGGGGTGCTGGCTCCAAATCAGTCCCTGTACCTACAAAATAGGGGAGTAAGCAACCTAATAGAGTCCCTTTTTTGCAAAAAGACAGTGTGGATTTGTTGCCAGTGCAGCCTTCCTTCCAATAGCAATACTGCCTGTAGTATCATGTATGGAGGCCTCAGGGCTCGCTCAGGGCTTGTCACGCAGAACTGCAGGCCTGACAGAGCAGAACTGCTCTCCTCTCCTCTCCTCTCCTCTCCTCTCCTCTCCTCTCCTCTCCTCTCCTCTCCTCTCCTCTCCTCTCCTCT
Organism: Caloenas nicobarica; assembly: GCF_036013445.1. NCBI lineage: Eukaryota > Metazoa > Chordata > Aves > Columbiformes > Columbidae > Caloenas > Caloenas nicobarica. The sequence goes on from NC_088258.1 coordinate 19,916,565, forward strand.
CCTCTCCTCTCCTCTCCTCTTCTCTTCTCTCCTGTCCGCCAGTCCAATATCTAAGAGACTGTTTGCCTGAAAGGACAGAGGGTTTTCAGTTCCAAAATCAATGTCAAGGACACATAACACAATTAATTTTATTTTATTTTGTTGTTAATTTATTAATTTTCTTGATTTTATGTTAATTCATGTTATGTTATTTCATGTCATTTTTTTTCCCTTTGTGACTCTGTTTCAGAACCCAGGCTCACAAGCATTAGCTCAAGCCCAAGTGTAGCCAGGAGTAGGCTGAGGCATTGTTCAGTTTAGCCTGAGAAAAGATCCCTTGCAGGCTGGCAAAGGCAAGTCCCAGAGCTGCAGAGAGCAGCAGCAGGAATAGAGGCCAAGCTGTCCGCGGTTCCTGCAGAGGGAGAACCTTGACAAGGAGTTGTGGGACTGACCATGCACAAAAGAGGAAGAAGAAGAAGAAGAAGAAGAAGAAGAAGAAGAGGAAGAAGAGGAAGAAGAGGTGAGTGGTACCGTGGCATCTCTTCCAAAGCGTGACATGTAGCGATGACGAGCAGACTTTTTGCCTTCCACAACTTGTTTGGCTGCTGTGCTTCTTGGCCAGGGATGCATGAGAAGCGCTCTGGTCCCTGCCAGGCGCTTGTGTTAGCTGCAGGGAGAGCTGAGAAGTGGCAGCTGCGGCTGCCAGCATGGTGGAGCATGAGCAGCCGGCTCCCAGGCCAAATGGCCCAAAGAAATGGTGGCAAGGGGCCGTGCTGAGAACTGCAGAGGAAGGCAAAAAACCGCCGGGGACCAGTGCCAATGTGCCGCAGGGGAAAAAGTTCCTTGCTGAGCCCAGTGCTGGCCATGGGCTGTTCCCTGAGCATGTGAGCCAGACCTGGCTCCTTGTCCCACAGGCTGCTCATGCTTCCCAGGAGCTGCCCAAGCCCTATCCTCCCTTGAGCTGGAGCTATCTGGCGGACTTGCCAGAGTGCCCAAGTGCCTCTGAGCTGATAGACCTTGTGGGCAAGAATCCTTGCTGTCCCTGTGTAGGACACCAGTGGGTGTTCCAAAGCACTGCAAGCCCTTGCAAGCCCTTGCAAGCCCTCGACATCCTATCTCTTACGGCTCCTGAGCGTTGCTCTGTAGGAGACGAGGATGGTAGGCTGTGCAGTGCTCCTCAAGAAGGAATTGCCTTGGTCTTGCCACTGCTATCCAGTTGAAAAGGATTTGCATCCATGAGCCGAGCTTGGAAGGTGGCCCCGCCAGCAGATTGTCTTGCAGCGGAGAACCTCCAGCAGCCTCATGCAAGGTTTTCTTCCCTCAGCCCCTGGCCTGTGATTCCAGCAGCTCCTCAAGTGCTTCCTGTCAGATGTGCTGGGGCTGCCCCCGGGCCAGCTCTGGCAGTGGACACAGGAGGCTGCTCCTCTGGATCCTGCGTGGGGCCTGGTGACCACTGCGTTGCCGGGTGCTGGCATTGTGACATGGGGGTGACACAGCCGCATATGTGCAGCCCTTTGGAGGAAGCCTTTGGGGTGCTGGCTCCAAATCAGTCCCTGTACCTACAAAATAGGGGAGTAAGCAACCTAATAGAGTCCCTTTTTTGCAAAAAGACAGTGTGGATTTGTTGCCAGTGCAGCCTTCCTTCCAGTAGCAATACTGCCTGTAGTATCATGTATGGAGGCCTCAGGGCTCGCTCAGGGCTTGTCACGCAGAACTGCAGGCCTGACAGAGCAGAACTGCTCTCCTCTCCTCTCCTCTCCTCTCCTCTCCTCTCCTCTTCTCTTCTCTCCTGTCCGCCAGTCCAATATCTAAGAGACTGTTTGCCTGAAAGGACAGAGGGTTTTCAGTTCCAAAATCAATGTCAAGGACACATAACACAATGAATTTTATTTTATTTTGTTGTTAATTTATTAATTTTCTTGATTTTATGTTAATTCATGTTATGTTATTTCATGTCATTTTTTTTCCCTTTGTGACTCTGTTTCAGAACCCAGGCTCACAAGCATTAGCTCAAGCCCAAGTGTAGCCAGGAGTAGGCTGAGGCATTCTTCAGTTTAGCCTGAGAAAAGATCCCTTGCAGGCTGGCAAAGGCAAGTCCCAGAGCTGCAGAGAGCAGCAGCAGGAATAGAGGCCAAGCTGTCCGCGGTTCCTGCAGAGGGAGAACCTTGACAAGGAGTTGTGGGACTGACCATGCACAAAAGAGGAAGAAGAAGAAGAAGAAGAAGAAGAGGATGAAGAGGAAGAAGAGGTGAGTGGTACCGTGGCATCTCTTCCAACGCGTGACATGTAGCGATGACGAGCAGACTTTTTGCCTTCCACAACTTGTTTGGCTGCTGTGCTTCTTGGGCAGGGATGCATGAGAAGCGCTCTGGTCCCTGCCAGGCACTTGTGTTAGCTGCAGGGAGAGCTGAGAAGTGGCAGCTGCGGCTGCCAGCATGGTGGAGCATGAGCAGCCGGCTCCCAGGCCAAATGGCCCAAAGAAATGGTGGCAAGGGGCCGTGCTGAGAACTGCAGAGGAAGGCAAAAAACCGCCGGGGACCAGTGCCAATGTGCCCCGGGGGAAAAAGTTCCTTGCTGAGCCCAGTGCTGGCCATGGGCTGTTCCCTGAGCATGTGAGCCAGAGCTGGCTCCTTGTCCCACAGGCTGCTCATGCTTCCCAGGAGCTGCCCAAGCCCTATCCTCCCTTGAGCTGGAGCTATCTGGCGGACTTGCCAGAGTGCCCAAGTGCCTCTGAGCTGATAGACCTTGTGGGCAAGAATCCTTGCTGTCCCTGTGTAGGACACCAGTGGGTGTTCCAAAGCACTGCAAGCCCTTGCAAGCCCTTGCAAGCCCTCGACATCCTATCTCTTACGGCTCCTGAGCTCTGTAGGAGATGAGGATGGTGAGCTGTGCAGTGCTCCTCAAGAAGGAATTGCCTTGGTCTTGCCACTGCTATCCAGTTGAAAAGGATTTGCATCCATGAGCCGAGCTTGAAAGGTGGCCCTGCCAGCAGATTGTCTTGCAGCGGAGAACCTCCAGCAGCCTCATGCAAGGTTTCCTTCCCTCAGCCCCCGGCCTGTGATTCCAGCAGCTCCTCAAGTGCTTCCTGTCAGATGTGCTGGGGCTGCCCCCGGGCCAGCTCTGGCAGTGGACACGGGAGGCTGCTCCTCTGGATCCTGCGTGGGGCCTGGTGACCACTGCGTTGCCGGGTGCTGGCATTGTGACATGGGGGTGACACAGCCGCATATGTGCAGCCCTTTGGAGGAAGCCTTTGGGGTGCTGGCTCCAAATCAGTCCCTGTACCTACAAAATAGGGGAGTAAGCAACCTAATAGAGTCCCTTTTTTGCAAAAAGACAGTGTGGATTTGTTGCCAGTGCAGCCTTCCTTCCAATAGCAATACTGCCTGTAGTATCATGTATGGAGGCCTCAGGGCTCGCTCAGGGCTTGTCACGCAGAACTGCAGGCCTGACAGAGCAGAACTGCTCTCCTCTCCTCTCCTCTCCTCTCCTCTCCTGTCCTCTCCTCTCCTCTCCTCTCCTCTCCTCTCCTCTCCTCTCCTCTCCTCTCCTCTTCTCTTCTCTCCTGTCCGCCAGTCCAATATCTAAGAGACTGTTTGCCTGAAAGGACAGAGGGTTTTCAGTTCCAAAATCAATGTCAAGGACACATAACACAATTAATTTTATTTTATTTTGTTGTTAATTTATTAATTTTCTTGATTTTATGTTAATTCATGTTATGTTATTTCATGTCATTTTTTTTCCCTTTGTGACTCTGTTTCAGAACCCAGGCTCACAAGCATTAGCTCAAGCCCAAGTGTAGCCAGGAGTAGGCTGAGGCATTGTTCAGTTTAGCCTGAGAAAAGATCCCTTGCAGGCTGGCAAAGGCAAGTCCCAGAGCTGCAGAGAGCAGCAGCAGGAATAGAGGCCAAGCTGTCCGCGGTTCCTGCAGAGGGAGAACCTTGACAAGGAGTTGTGGGACTGACCATGCACAAAAGAGGAAGAAGAAGAAGAAGAAGAAGAAGAAGAAGAAGAGGAAGAAGAGGAAGAAGAGGTGAGTGGTACCGTGGCATCTCTTCCAAAGCGTGACATGTAGCGATGACGAGCAGACTTTTTGCCTTCCACAACTTGTTTGGCTGCTGTGCTTCTTGGCCAGGGATGCATGAGAAGCGCTCTGGTCCCTGCCAGGCGCTTGTGTTAGCTGCAGGGAGAGCTGAGAAGTGGCAGCTGCGGCTGCCAGCATGGTGGAGCATGAGCAGCCGGCTCCCAGGCCAAATGGCCCAAAGAAATGGTGGCAAGGGGCCGTGCTGAGAACTGCAGAGGAAGGCAAAAAACCGCCGGGGACCAGTGCCAATGTGCCGCAGGGGAAAAAGTTCCTTGCTGAGCCCAGTGCTGGCCATGGGCTGTTCCCTGAGCATGTGAGCCAGACCTGGCTCCTTGTCCCACAGGCTGCTCATGCTTCCCAGGAGCTGCCCAAGCCCTATCCTCCCTTGAGCTGGAGCTATCTGGCGGACTTGCCAGAGTGCCCAAGTGCCTCTGAGCTGATAGACCTTGTGGGCAAGAATCCTTGCTGTCCCTGTGTAGGACACCAGTGGGTGTTCCAAAGCACTGCAAGCCCTTGCAAGCCCTTGCAAGCCCTCGACATCCTATCTCTTACGGCTCCTGAGCGTTGCTCTGTAGGAGACGAGGATGGTAGGCTGTGCAGTGCTCCTCAAGAAGGAATTGCCTTGGTCTTGCCACTGCTATCCAGTTGAAAAGGATTTGCATCCATGAGCCGAGCTTGGAAGGTGGCCCCGCCAGCAGATTGTCTTGCAGCGGAGAACCTCCAGCAGCCTCATGCAAGGTTTTCTTCCCTCAGCCCCTGGCCTGTGATTCCAGCAGCTCCTCAAGTGCTTCCTGTCAGATGTGCTGGGGCTGCCCCCGGGCCAGCTCTGGCAGTGGACACGGGAGGCTGCTCCTCTGGATCCTGCGTGGGGCCTGGTGACCACTGCGTTGCCGGGTGCTGGCATTGTGACATGGGGGTGACACAGCCGCATATGTGCAGCCCTTTGGAGGAAGCCTTTGGGGTGCTGGCTCCAAATCAGTCCCTGTACCTACAAAATAGGGGAGTAAGCAACCTAATAGAGTCCCTTTTTTGCAAAAAGACAGTGTGGATTTGTTGCCAGTGCAGCCTTCCTTCCAGTAGCAATACTGCCTGTAGTATCATGTATGGAGGCCTCAGGGCTCGCTCAGGGCTTGTCACGCAGAACTGCAGGCCTGACAGAGCAGAACTGCTCTCCTCTCCTCTCCTCTCCTCTCCTCTCCTCTCCTCTCCTCTCCTCTCCTCTTCTCTTCTCTCCTGTCCGCCAGTCCAATATCTAAGAGACTGTTTGCCTGAAAGGACAGAGGGTTTTCAGTTCCAAAATCAATGTCAAGGACACATAACACAATGAATTTTATTTTATTTTGTTGTTAATGTATTAATTTTCTTGATTTTATGTTAATTCATGTTATGTTATTTCATGTCATTTTTTTTCCCTTTGTGACTCTGTTTCAGAACCCAGGCTCACAAGCATTAGCTCAAGCCCAAGTGTAGCCAGGAGTAGGCTGAGGCATTCTTCAGTTTAGCCTGAGAAAAGATCCCTTGCAGGCTGGCAAAGGCAAGTCCCAGAGCTGCAGAGAGCAGCAGCAGGAATAGAGGCCAAGCTGTCCGCGCTTCCTGCAGAGGGAGAACCTTGACAAGGAGTTGTGGGACTGACCATGCACAAAAGAGGAAGAAGAAGAAGAAGAAGAAGAAGAGGAAGAAGAGGAAGAAGAGGTGAGTGGTACCGTGGCATCTCTTCCAACGCGTGACATGTAGCGATGACGAGCAGACTTTTTGCCTTCCACAACTTGTTTGGCTGCTGTGCTTCTTGGCCAGGGATGCATGAGAAGCGCTCTGGTCCCTGCCAGGCGCTTGTGTTAGCTGCAGGGAGAGCTGAGAAGTGGCAGCTGCGGCTGCCAGCATGGTGGAGCATGAGCAGCCGGCTCCCAGGCCAAATGGCCCAAAGAAATGGTGGCAAGGGGCCGTGCTGAGAACTGCAGAGGAAGGCAAAAAACCGCCGGGGACCAGTGCCAATGTGCCCCGGGGGAAAAAGTTCCTTGCTGAGCCCAGTGCTGGCCATGGGCTGTTCCCTGAGCATGTGAGCCAGAGCTGGCTCCTTGTCCCACAGGCTGCTCATGCTTCCCAGGAGCTGCCCAAGCCCTATCCTCCCTTGAGCTGGAGCTATCTGGCGGACTTGCCAGAGTGCCCAAGTGCCTCTGAGCTGATAGACCTTGTGGGCAAGAATCCTTGCTGTCCCTGTGTAGGACACCAGTGGGTGTTCCAAAGCACTGCAAGCCCTTGCAAGCCCTTGCAAGCCCTCGACATCCTATCTCTTACGGCTCCTGAGCGTTGCTGTGTAGGAGATGAGGATGGTGAGCTGTGCAGTGCTCCTCAAGAAGGAATTGCCTTGGTCTTGCCACTGCTATCCAGTTGAAAAGGATTTGCATCCATGAGCCGAGCTTGGAAGGTGGCCCTGCCAGCAGATTGTCTTGCAGCGGAGAACCTCCAGCAGCCTCATGCAAGGTTTTCTTCCCTCAGCCCCTGGCCTGTGATTCCAGCAGCTCCTCACTTGCTTCCTGTCAGATGTGCTGGGGCTGCCCCCGGGCCAGCTCTGGCAGTGGACACGGGAGGCTGCTCCTCTGGATCCTGCGTGGGGCCTGGTGACCACTGCGTTGCCGGGTGCTGGCATTGTGACATGGGGGTGACACAGCCGCATATGTGCAGCCCGTTGGAGGAAGCCTTTGGGGTGCTGGCTCCACATCAGTCCCTGTACCTACAAAATAGGGGAGTAAGCAACCTAATAGAGTCCCTTTTTTGCAAAAAGACAGTGTGTATTTGTTGCCAGTGCAGCCTTCCTTCCAGTAGCAATACTGCCTGTAGTATCATGTATGGAGGCCTCAGGGCTCGCTCAGGGCTTGTCACGCAGAACTGCAGGCCTGACAGAGCAGAACTGCTCTCCTCTCCTCTCCTCTCCTCTCCTCTCCTCTCCTCTCCTCTCCTCTCCTCTCCTCTTCTCTTCTCTCCTGTCCGCCAGTCCAATATCTAAGAGACTGTTTGCCTGAAAGGACAGAGGGTTTTCAGTTCCAAAATCAATGTCAAGGACACATAACACAATGAATTTTATTTTATTTTGTTGTTAATGTATTAATTTTCTTGATTTTATGTTAATTCATGTTATGTTATTTCATGTCATTTTTTTTCCCTTTGTGACTCTGTTTCAGAACCCAGGCTCACAAGCATTAGCTCAAGCCCAAGTGTAGCCAGGAGTAGGCTGAGGCATTCTTCAGTTTAGCCTGAGAAAAGATCCCTTGCAGGCTGGCAAAGGCAAGTCCCAGAGCTGCAGAGAGCAGCAGCAGGAATAGAGGCCAAGCTGTCCGCGCTTCCTGCAGAGGGAGAACCTTGACAAGGAGTTGTGGGACTGACCATGCACAAAAGAGGAAGAAGAAGAAGAAGAAGAAGAAGAGGAAGAAGAGGAAGAAGAGGTGAGTGGTACCGTGGCATCTCTTCCAACGCGTGACATGTAGCGATGACGAGCAGACTTTTTGCCTTCCACAACTTGTTTGGCTGCTGTGCTTCTTGGCCAGGGATGCATGAGAAGCGCTCTGGTCCCTGCCAGGCGCTTGTGTTAGCTGCAGGGAGAGCTGAGAAGTGGCAGCTGCGGCTGCCAGCATGGTGGAGCATGAGCAGCCGGCTCCCAGGCCAAATGGCCCAAAGAAATGGTGGCAAGGGGCCGTGCTGAGAACTGCAGAGGAAGGCAAAAAACCGCCGGGGACCAGTGCCAATGTGCCCCGGGGGAAAAAGTTCCTTGCTGAGCCCAGTGCTGGCCATGGGCTGTTCCCTGAGCATGTGAGCCAGACCTGGCTCCTTGTCCCACAGGCTGCTCATGCTTCCCAGGAGCTGCCCAAGCCCTATCCTCCCTTGAGCTGGAGCTATCTGGCGGACTTGCCAGAGTGCCCAAGTGCCTCTGAGCTGATAGACCTTGTGGGCAAGAATCCTTGCTGTCCCTGTGTAGGACACCAGTGGGTGTTCCAAAGCACTGCAAGCCCTTGCAAGCCCTTGCAAGCCCTCGACATCCTATCTCTTACGGCTCCTGAGCGTTGCTGTGTAGGAGATGAGGATGGTGAGCTGTGCAGTGCTCCTCAAGAAGGAATTGCCTTGGTCTTGCCACTGCTATCCAGTTGAAAAGGATTTGCATCCATGAGCCGAGCTTGGAAGGTGGCCCTGCCAGCAGATTGTCTTGCAGCGGAGAACCTCCAGCAGCCTCATGCAAGGTTTTCTTCCCTCAGCCCCTGGCCTGTGATTCCAGCAGCTCCTCAAGTGCTTCCTGTCAGATGTGCTGGGGCTGCCCCCGGGCCAGCTCTGGCAGTGGACACGGGAGGCTGCTCCTCTGGATCCTGCGTGGGGCCTGGTGACCACTGCGTTGCCGGGTGCTGGCATTGTGACATGGAGGTGACACAGCCGCATATGTGCAGCCCTTTGGAGGAAGCCTTTGGGGTGCTGGCTCCAAATCAGTCCCTGTACCTACAAAATAGGGGAGTAAGCAACCTAATAGAGTCCCTTTTTTGCAAAAAGACAGTGTGGATTTGTTGCCAGTGCAGCCTTCCTTCCAGTAGCAATACCGCCTGTAGTATCATGTATGGAGGCCTCAGGGCTCGCTCAGGGCTTGTCACGCAGAACTGCAGGCCTGACAGAGCAGAACTGCTCTCCTCTCCTCTCCTCTCCTGTCCTCTCCTCTCCTCTCCTCTCCTCTCCTCTCCTCTCCTCTTCTCTCCTCTCCTCTCCTGTCCTGTCCTCTCCTCTCCTCTCCTCACCTCTCCTCTCCTCTCCTGTCCTCTCCTCTCCTCTCCTCTCCTCTCCTCTCCTCTCCTCTCCTCTCCTCTCCTCTCCTCTCCTCTCCTCTCCTCTCCTCTTCTCTTCTCTCCTGTCCGCCAGTCCAATATCTAAGAGACTGTTTGCCTGAAAGGACAGAGGGTTTTCAGTTCCAAAATCAATGTCAAGGACACATAACACAATGAATTTTATTTCATTTTGTTGTTAATTTATTAATTTTCTTGATTTTATGTTAATTCATGTTATGTTATTTCATGTCATTTTTTTTCCCTTTGTGACTCTGTTTCAGAACCCAGGCTCACAAGCATTAGCTCAAGCCCAAGTGTAGCCAAGAGTAGGCTGAGGCATTCTTCAGTTTAGCAGGAGAAAAGATCCCTTGCAGGCTGGCAAAGGCAAGTCCCAGAGCTGCAGAGAGCAGCAGCAGGAATAGAGGCCAAGCTGTCCGCGGTTCCTGCAGAGGGAGAACCTTGACAAGGAGTTGTGGGACTGACCATGCACAAAAGAGGAAGAAGAAGAAGAAGAAGAAGAAGAAGAAGAGGAAGAAGAGGAAGAAGAGGTGAGTGGTACCGTGGCATCTCTTCCAACGCGTGACATGTAGCGATGACGAGCAGACTTTTTGCCTTCCACAACTTGTTTGGCTGCTGTGCTTCTTGGCCAGGGATGCATGAGAAGTGCTCTGGTCCCTGCCAGGCGCTTGTGTTAGCTGCAGGGAGAGCTGAGAAGTGGCAGCTGCGGCTGCCAGCATGGTGGAGCATGAGCAGCCGGCTCCCAGGCCAAATGGCCCAAAGAAATGGTGGCAAGGGGCTGTGCTGAGAACTGCAGAGGAAGGCAAAAAACCGCCGGGGACCAGTGCCAATGTGCCCCGGGGGAAAAAGTTCCTTACTGAGCCCAGTGCTGGCCATGGGCTGTTCCCTGAGCATGTGAGCCAGACCTGGCTCCTTGTCCCACAGGCTGCTCATGCTTCCCAGGAGCTGCCCAAGCCCTATCCTCCCTTGAGCTGGAGCTATCTGGCGGACTTGCCAGAGTGCCCCAGTGCCTCTGAGCTGATAGACCTTGTGGGCAAGAATCCTTGCTGTCCCTGTGTAGGACACCAGTGGGTGTTCCAAAGCACTGCAAGCCCTTGCAAGCCCTTGCAAGCCCTCGACATCCTATCTCTTAGGGCTCCTGAGCGTTGCTCTGTAGGAGATGAGGATGGTGAGCTGTGCAGTGCTCCTCAAGAAGGAATTGCCTTGGTCTTGCCACTGCTATCCAGTTGAAAAGGATTTGCATCCATGAGCCGAGCTTGGAAGGTGGCCCTGCCAGCAGATTGTCTTGCAGCGGAGAACCTCCAGCAGCCTCATGCAAGGTTTTCTTCCCTCAGCCCCTGGCCTGTGATTCCAGCAGCTCCTCAAGTGCTTCCTGTCAGATGTGTTGGGGCTGCGCCCGGGCCAGCTCTGGCAGTGGACACGGGAGGCTGCTCCTCTGGATCCTGCGTGGGGCCTGGTGACCACTGCGTTGCCGGGTGCTGGCATTGTGACATGGGGGTGACACAGCCGCATATGTGCAGCCCGTTGGAGGAAGCCTTTGGGGTGCTGGCTCCAAATCAGTCCCTGTACCTACAAAATAGGGGAGTAAGCAACCTAATAGAGTCCCTTTTTTGCAAAAAGACAGTGTGGATTTGTTGCCAGGGCAGCCTTACTTCCAGTAGCAATACTGCCTGTAGTATCATGTATGGAGGCCTCAGGGCTCGCTCAGGGCTTGTCACGCAGAACTGCAGGCCTGACAGAGCAGAACTGCTCTCCTCTCCTCTCCTCTCCTGTCCTCTCCTCTCCTCTCCTCTCCTCTCCTCTCCTCTCCTCTCCTCTCCTCTCCTCTCCTCTCCTCTCCTCTTCTCTTCTCTCCTGTCCGCCAGTCCAATATCTAAGAGACTGTTTGCCTGAAAGGACAGAGGGTTTTCAGTTCCAAAATCAATGTCAAGGACACATAACACAATTAATTTTATTTTATTTTGTTGTTAATTTATTAATTTTCTTGATTTTATGTTAATTCATGTTATGTTATTTCATGTCATTTTTTTTCCCTTTGTGACTCTGTTTCAGAACCCAGGCTCACAAGCATTAGCTCAAGCCCAAGTGTAGCCAGGAGTAGGCTGAGGCATTCTTCAGTTTAGCCTGAGAAAAGATCCCTTGCAGGCTGGCAAAGGCAAGTCCCAGAGCTGCAGAGAGCAGCAGCAGGAATAGAGGCCAAGCTGTCCGCGCTTCCTGCAGAGGGAGAACCTTGACAAGGAGTTGTGGGACTGACCATGCACAAAAGAGGAAGAAGAAGAAGAAGAAGAAGAAGAGGAAGAAGAGGAAGAAGAGGAAGAAGAGGTGAGTGGTACCGTGGCATCTCTTCCAACGCGTGACATGTAGCGATGACGAGCAGACTTTTTGCCTTCCACAACTTGTTTGGCTGCTGTGCTTCTTGGCCAGGGATGCATGAGAAGCGCTCTGGTCCCTGCCAGGCGCTTGTGTTAGCTGCAGGGAGAGCTGAGAAGTGGCAGCTGCGGCTGCCAGCATGGTGGAGCATGAGCAGCCGGCTCCCAGGCCAAATGGCCCAAAGAAATGGTGGCAAGGGGCCGTGCTGAGAACTGCAGAGGAAGGCAAAAAACCGCCGGGGACCAGTGCCAATGTGCCCCGGGGGAAAAAGTTCCTTGCTGAGCCCAGTGCTGGCCATGGGCTGTTCCCTGAGCATGTGAGCCAGACCTGGCTCCTTGTCCCACAGGCTGCTCATGCTTCCCAGGAGCTGCCCAAGCCCTATCCTCCCTTGAGCTGGAGCTATCTGGCGGACTTGCCAGAGTGCCCAAGTGCCTCTGAGCTGATAGACCTTGTGGGCAAGAATCCTTGCTGTCCCTGTGTAGGACACCAGTGGGTGTTCCAAAGCACTGCAAGCCCTTGCAAGCCCTTGCAAGCCCTCGACATCCTATCTCTTACGGCTCCTGAGCGTTGCTGTGTAGGAGATGAGGATGGTGAGCTGTGCAGTGCTCCTCAAGAAGGAATTGCCTTGGTCTTGCCACTGCTATCCAGTTGAAAAGGATTTGCATCCATGAGCCGAGCTTGGAAGGTGGCCCTGCCAGCAGATTGTCTTGCAGCGGAGAACCTCCAGCAGCCTCATGCAAGGTTTTCTTCCCTCAGCCCCTGGCCTGTGATTCCAGCAGCTCCTCAAGTGCTTCCTGTCAGATGTGCTGGGGCTGCCCCCGGGCCAGCTCTGGCAGTGGACACGGGAGGCTGCTCCTCTGGATCCTGCGTGGGGCCTGGTGACCACTGCGTTGCCGGGTGCTGGCATTGTGACATGGAGGTGACACAGCCGCATATGTGCAGCCCTTTGGAGGAAGCCTTTGGGGTGCTGGCTCCAAATCAGTCCCTGTACCTACAAAATAGGGGAGTAAGCAACCTAATAGAGTCCCTTTTTTGCAAAAAGACAGTGTGGATTTGTTGCCAGTGCAGCCTTCCTTCCAGTAGCAATACCGCCTGTAGTATCATGTATGGAGGCCTCAGGGCTCGCTCAGGGCTTGTCACGCAGAACTGCAGGCCTGACAGAGCAGAACTGCTCTCCTCTCCTCTCCTCTCCTGTCCTCTCCTCTCCTCTCCTCTCCTCTCCTCTCCTCTCCTCTTCTCTCCTCTCCTCTCCTGTCCTGTCCTCTCCTCTCCTCTCCTCACCTCTCCTCTCCTCTCCTCTCCTCTCCTCTCCTCTCCTCTCCTCTCCTCTCCTCTCCTCTCCTCTCCTCTCCTCTTCTCTTCTCTCCTGTCCGCCAGTCCAATATCTAAGAGACTGTTTGCCTGAAAGGACAGAGGGTTTTCAGTTCCAAAATCAATGTCAAGGACACATAACACAATGAATTTTATTTCATTTTGTTGTTAATTTATTAATTTTCTTGATTTTATGTTAATTCATGTTATGTTATTTCATGTCATTTTTTTTCCCTTTGTGACTCTGTTTCAGAACCCAGGCTCACAAGCATTAGCTCAAGCCCAAGTGTAGCCAAGAGTAGGCTGAGGCATTCTTCAGTTTAGCAGGAGAAAAGATCCCTTGCAGGCTGGCAAAGGCAAGTCCCAGAGCTGCAGAGAGCAGCAGCAGGAATAGAGGCCAAGCTGTCCGCGGTTCCTGCAGAGGGAGAACCTTGACAAGGAGTTGTGGGACTGACCATGCACAAAAGAGGAAGAAGAAGAAGAAGAAGAAGAAGAAGAAGAGGAAGAAGAGGAAGAAGAGGTGAGTGGTACCGTGGCATCTCTTCCAACGCGTGACATGTAGCGATGACGAGCAGACTTTTTGCCTTCCACAACTTGTTTGGCTGCTGTGCTTCTTGGCCAGGGATGCATGAGAAGTGCTCTGGTCCCTGCCAGGCGCTTGTGTTAGCTGCAGGGAGAGCTGAGAAGTGGCAGCTGCGGCTGCCAGCATGGTGGAGCATGAGCAGCCGGCTCCCAGGCCAAATGGCCCAAAGAAATGGTGGCAAGGGGCTGTGCTGAGAACTGCAGAGGAAGGCAAAAAACCGCCGGGGACCAGTGCCAATGTGCCCCGGGGGAAAAAGTTCCTTACTGAGCCCAGTGCTGGCCATGGGCTGTTCCCTGAGCATGTGAGCCAGACCTGGCTCCTTGTCCCACAGGCTGCTCATGCTTCCCAGGAGCTGCCCAAGCCCTATCCTCCCTTGAGCTGGAGCTATCTGGCGGACTTGCCAGAGTGCCCCAGTGCCTCTGAGCTGATAGACCTTGTGGGCAAGAATCCTTGCTGTCCCTGTGTAGGACACCAGTGGGTGTTCCAAAGCACTGCAAGCCCTTGCAAGCCCTTGCAAGCCCTCGACATCCTATCTCTTAGGGCTCCTGAGCGTTGCTCTGTAGGAGATGAGGATGGTGAGCTGTGCAGTGCTCCTCAAGAAGGAATTGCCTTGGTCTTGCCACTGCTATCCAGTTGAAAAGGATTTGCATCCATGAGCCGAGCTTGGAAGGTGGCCCTGCCAGCAGATTGTCTTGCAGCGGAGAACCTCCAGCAGCCTCATGCAAGGTTTTCTTCCCTCAGCCCCTGGCCTGTGATTCCAGCAGCTCCTCAAGTGCTTCCTGTCAGATGTGTTGGGGCTGCGCCCGGGCCAGCTCTGGCAGTGGACACGGGAGGCTGCTCCTCTGGATCCTGCGTGGGGCCTGGTGACCACTGCGTTGCCGGGTGCTGGCATTGTGACATGGGGGTGACACAGCCGCATATGTGCAGCCCGTTGGAGGAAGCCTTTGGGGTGCTGGCTCCAAATCAGTCCCTGTACCTACAAAATAGGGGAGTAAGCAACCTAATAGAGTCCCTTTTTTGCAAAAAGACAGTGTGGATTTGTTGCCAGGGCAGCCTTACTTCCAGTAGCAATACTGCCTGTAGTATCATGTATGGAGGCCTCAGGGCTCGCTCAGGGCTTGTCACGCAGAACTGCAGGCCTGACAGAGCAGAACTGCTCTCCTCTCCTCTCCTCTCCTGTCCTCTCCTCTCCTCTCCTCTCCTCTCCTCTCCTCTCCTCTCCTCTCCTCTCCTCTTCTCTTCTCTCCTGTCCGCCAGTCCAATATCTAAGAGACTGTTTGCCTGAAAGGACAGAGGGTTTTCAGTTCCAAAATCAATGTCAAGGACACATAACACAATGAATTTTATTTTATTTTGTTGTTAATTTATTAATTTTCTTGATTTTATGTTAATTCATGTTATGTTATTTCATGTCATTTTTTTTCCCTTTGTGACTCTGTTTCAGAACCCAGGCTCACAAGCATTAGCTCAAGCCCAAGTGTAGCCAGGAGTAGGCTGAGGCATTCTTCAGTTTAGCCTGAGAAAAGATCCCTTGCAGGCTGGCAAAGGCAAGTCCCAGAGCTGCAGAGAGCAGCAGCAGGAATAGAGGCCAAGCTGTCCGCGGTTCCTGCAGAGGGAGAACCTTGACAAGGAGTTGTGGGACTGACCATGCACAAAAGAGGAAGAAGAAGAAGAAGAAGAAGAAGAGGATGAAGAGGAAGAAGAGGTGAGTGGTACCGTGGCATCTCTTCCAACGCGTGACATGTAGCGATGACGAGCAGACTTTTTGCCTTCCACAACTTGTTTGGCTGCTGTGCTTCTTGGGCAGGGATGCATGAGAAGCGCTCTGGTCCCTGCCAGGCACTTGTGTTAGCTGCAGGGAGAGCTGAGAAGTGGCAGCTGCGGCTGCCAGCATGGTGGAGCATGAGCAGCCGGCTCCCAGGCCAAATGGCCCAAAGAAATGGTGGCAAGGGGCCGTGCTGAGAACTGCAGAGGAAGGCAAAAAACCGCCGGGGACCAGTGCCAATGTGCCCCGGGGGAAAAAGTTCCTTGCTGAGCCCAGTGCTGGCCATGGGCTGTTCCCTGAGCATGTGAGCCAGAGCTGGCTCCTTGTCCCACAGGCTGCTCATGCTTCCCAGGAGCTGCCCAAGCCCTATCCTCCCTTGAGCTGGAGCTATCTGGCGGACTTGCCAGAGTGCCCAAGTGCCTCTGAGCTGATAGACCTTGTGGGCAAGAATCCTTGCTGTCCCTGTGTAGGACACCAGTGGGTGTTCCAAAGCACTGCAAGCCCTTGCAAGCCCTTGCAAGCCCTCGACATCCTATCTCTTACGGCTCCTGAGCGTTGCTGTGTAGGAGATGAGGATGGTGAGCTGTGCAGTGCTCCTCAAGAAGGAATTGCCTTGGTCTTGCCACTGCTATCCAGTTGAAAAGGATTTGCATCCATGAGCCGAGCTTGGAAGGTGGCCCTGCCAGCAGATTGTCTTGCAGCGGAGAACCTCCAGCAGCCTCATGCAAGGTTTTCTTCCCTCAGCCCCTGGCCTGTGATTCCAGCAGCTCCTCAAGTGCTTCCTGTCAGATGTGCTGGGGCTGCCCCCGGGCCAGCTCTGGCAGTGGACACGGGAGGCTGCTCCTCTGGATCCTGCGTGGGGCCTGGTGACCACTGCGTTGCCGGGTGCTGGCATTGTGACATGGGGGTGACACAGCCGCATATGTGCAGCCCGTTGGAGGAAGCCTTTGGGGTGCTGGCTCCACATCAGTCCCTGTACCTACAAAATAGGGGAGTAAGCAACCTAATAGAGTCCCTTTTTTGCAAAAAGACAGTGTGTATTTGTTGCCAGTGCAGCCTTCCTTCCAGTAGCAATACTGCCTGTAGTATCATGTATGGAGGCCTCAGGGCTCGCTCAGGGCTTGTCACGCAGAACTGCAGGCCTGACAGAGCAGAACTGCTCTCCTCTCCTCTCCTCTCCTCTCCTCTCCTCTCCTTTCCTCTCCTCTCCTCTCCTCTCCTCTCCTCTCCTCTCCTCTCC
Source organism: Caloenas nicobarica (assembly GCF_036013445.1). NCBI lineage: Eukaryota > Metazoa > Chordata > Aves > Columbiformes > Columbidae > Caloenas > Caloenas nicobarica. The sequence goes on from NC_088258.1 coordinate 19,932,708, forward strand.
TGTCCTCTCCTCTCCTCTCCTCTCCTCTCCTCTCCTGTCCGCCAGTCCAATATCTAAGAGACTGTTTGCCTGAAAGGACAGAGGGTTTTCAGTTCCAAAATCAATGTCAAGGACACATAACACAATGAATTTTATTTTATTTTGTTGTTAATTTATTAATTTTCTTGATTTTATGTTAATTCATGTTATGTTATTTCATGTCATTTTTTTTCCCTTTGTGACTCTGTTTCAGAACCCAGGCTCACAAGCATTAGCTCAAGCCCAAGTGTAGCCAGGAGTAGGCTGAGGCATTCTTCAGTTTAGCAGGAGAAAAGATCCCTTGCAGGCTGGCAAAGGCAAGTCCCAGAGCTGCAGAGAGCAGCAGCAGGAATAGAGGCCAAGCTGTCCGCGGTTCCTGCAGAGGGAGAACCTTGACAAGGAGTTGTGGGACTGACCATGCACAAAAGAGGAAGAAGAAGAAGAAGAAGAAGAGGAAGAAGAGGAAGAAGAGGTGAGTGGTACCGTGGCATCTCTTCCAAAGCGTGACATGTAGCGATGACGAGCAGACTTTTTGCCTTCCACAACTTGTTTGGCTGCTGTGCTTCTTGGCCAGGGATGCATGAGAAGCGCTCTGGTCCCTGCCAGGCGCTTGTGTTAGCTGCAGGGAGAGCTGAGAAGTGGCAGCTGCGGCTGCCAGCATGGTGGAGCATGAGCAGCCGGCTCCCAGGCCAAATGGCCCAAAGAAATGGTGGCAAGGGGCCGTGCTGAGAACTGCAGAGGAAGGCAAAAAACCGCCGGGGACCAGTGCCAATGTGCCCCGGGGGAAAAAGTTCCTTGTTGAGCCCAGTGCTGGCCATGGGCTGTTCCCTGAGCATGTGAGCCAGACCTGGCTCCTTGTCCCACAGGCTGCTCATGCTTCCCAGGAGCTGCCCAAGCCCTATCCTCCCTTGAGCTGGAGCTATCTGGCGGACTTGCCAGAGTGCCCAAGTGCCTCTGAGCTGATAGACCTTGTGGGCAAGAATCCTTGCTGTCCCTGTGTAGGACACCAGTGGGTGTTCCAAAGCACTGCAAGCCCTTGCAAGCCCTTGCAAGCCCTCGACATCCTATCTCTTACGGCTCCTGAGCGTTGCTCTGTAGGAGATGAGGATGGTGAGCTGTGCAGTGCTCCTCAAGAAGGAATTGCCTTGGTCTTGCCACTGCTATCCAGTTGAAAAGGATTTGCATCCATGAGCCGAGCTTGGAAGGTGGCCCTGCCAGCAGATTGTCTTGCAGCGGAGAACCTCCAGCAGCCTCATGCAAGGTTTTCTTCCCTCAGCCCCTGGCCTGTGATTCCAGCAGCTCCTCAAGTGCTTCCTGTCAGATGTGCTGGGGCTGCCCCCGGGCCAGCTCTGGCAGTGGACACGGGAGGCTGCTCCTCTGGATCCTGCGTGGGGCCTGGTGACCACTGCGTTGCCGGGTGCTGGCATTGTGACATGGGGGTGACACAGCCGCATATGTGCAGCCCGTTGGAGGAAGCCTTTGGGGTTATGGCTCCAAATCAGTCCCTGTACCTACAAAATAGGGGAGTAAGCAACCTAATAGAGTCCCTTTTTTGCAAAAAGACAGTGTGGATTTGTTGCCAGTGCAGCCTTCCTTCCAGTAGCAATACTGCCTGTAGTATCATGTATGGAGGCCTCAGGGCTCGCTCAGGGCTTGTCAGGCAGAACTGCAGGCCTGACAGAGCAGAACTGCTCTCCTCTCCTCTCCTCTCCTCTCCTCTCCTCTCCTCTCCTCTCCTCTCCTCTCCTCTCCTCTTCTCTTCTCTTCTCTCCTGTCCGCCAGTCCAATATCTAAGAGACTGTTTGCCTGAAAGGACAGAGGGTTTTCAGTTCCAAAATCAATGTCAAGGACACATAACACAATGAATTTTATTTCATTTTGTTGTTAATTTATTAATTTTCTTGATTTTATGTTAATTCATGTTATGTTATTTCATGTCATTTTTTTTCCCTTTGTGACTCTGTTTCAGAACCCAGGCTCACAAGCATTAGCTCAAGCCCAAGTGTAGCCAGGAGTAGGCTGAGGCATTCTTCAGTTTAGCAGGAGAAAAGATCCCTTGCAGGCTGGCAAAGGCAAGTCCCAGAGCTGCAGAGAGCAGCAGCAGGAATAGAGGCCAAGCTGTCCGCGGTTCCTGCAGAGGGAGAACCTTGACAAGGAGTTGTGGGACTGACCATGCACAAAAGAGGAAGAAGAAGAAGAAGAAGAAGAAGAAGAAGAAGAAGAAGAAGAAGAAGAAGAAGAAGAAGAAGAAGAAGAAGAAGAAGAGGAAGAAGAGGAAGAAGAGGTGAGTGGTACCGTGGCATCTCTTCCAACGCGTGACATGTAGCGATGACGAGCAGACTTTTTGCCTTCCACAACTTGTTTGGCTGCTGTGCTTCTTGGCCAGGGATGCATGAGAAGCGCTCTGGTCCCTGCCAGGCGCTTGTGTTAGCTGCAGGGAGAGCTGAGAAGTGGCAGCTGCGGCTGCCAGCATGGTGGAGCATGAGCAGCCGGCTCCCAGGCCAAATGGCCCAAAGAAATGGTGGCAAGGGGCTGTGCTGAGAACTGCAGAGGAAGGCAAAAAACCGCCGGGGACCAGTGCCAATGTGCCCCGGGGGAAAAAGTTCCTTACTGAGCCCAGTGCTGGCCATGGGCTGTTCCCTGAGCATGTGAGCCAGAGCTGGCTCCTTGTCCCACAGGCTGCTCATGCTTCCCAGGAGCTGCCCAAGCCCTATCCTCCCTTGAGCTGGAGCTATCTGGCGGACTTGCCAGAGTGCCCAAGTGCCTCTGAGCTGATAGACCTTGTGGGCAAGAATCCTTGCTGTCCCTGTGTAGGACACCAGTGGGTGTTCCAAAGCACTGCAAGCCCTTGCAAGCCCTTGCAAGCCCTCGACATCCTATCTCTTACGGCTCCTGAGCGTTGCTCTGTAGGAGATGAGGATGGCGAGCTGTGCAGTGCTCCTCAAGAAGGAATTGCCTTGGTCTTGCCACTGCTATCCAGTTGAAAAGGATTTGCATCCATGAGCCGAGCTTGGAAGGTGGCCCTGCCAGCAGATTGTCTTGCAGCGGAGAACCTCCAGCAGCCTCATGCAAGGTTTTCTTCCCTCAGCCCCTGGCCTGTGATTCCAGCAGCTCCTCAAGTGCTTCCTGTCAGATGTGCTGGGGCTGCCCCCGGGCCAGCTCTGGCAGTGGACACAGGAGGCTGCTCCTCTGGATCCTGCGTGGGGCCTGGTGACCACTGCGTTGCCGGGTGCTGGCATTGTGACATGGGGGTGACACAGCCGCATATGTGCAGCCCTTTGGAGGAAGCCTTTGGGGTGCTGGCTCCAAATCAGTCCCTGTACCTACAAAATAGGGGAGTAAGCAACCTAATAGAGTCCCTTTTTTGCAAAAAGACAGTGTGGATTTGTTGCCAGTGCAGCCTTCCTTCCAGTAGCAATACTGCCTGTAGTATCATGTATGGAGGCCTCAGGGCTCGCTCAGGGCTTGTCACGCAGAACTGCAGGCCTGACAGAGCAGAACTGCTCTCCTCTCCTCTCCTCTCCTCTCCTCTCCTCTCCTCTCCTCTCCTCTCCTCTCCTCTCCTCTTCTCTCCTCTCCTCTCCTCTCCTCTCCTCTCCTCTCCTCTCCTCTCTTCTCCTCTCCTCTTCTCTTCTCTCCTGTCCGCCAGTCCAATATCTAAGAGACTGTTTGCCTGAAAGGACAGAGGGTTTTCAGTTCCAAAATCAATGTCAAGGACACATAACACAATGAATGTTATTTTATTTTGTTGTTAATTTATTAATTTTCTTGATTTTATGTTAATTCATGTTATGTTATTTCATGTCATTTTTTTTCCCTTTGTGACTCTGTTTCAGAACCCAGGCTCACAAGCATTAGCTCAAGCCCAAGTGTAGCCAGGAGTAGGCTGAGGCATTCTTCAGTTTAGCAGGAGAAAAGATCCCTTGCAGGCTGGCAAAGGCAAGTCCCAGAGCTGCAGAGAGCAGCAGCAGGAATAGAGGCCAAGCTGTCCGCGGTTCCTGCAGAGGGAGAACCTTGACAAGGAGTTGTGGGACTGACCATGCACAAAAGAGGAAGAAGAAGAAGAAGAAGAAGAAGAAGAAGAGGAAGAAGAAGAAGAGGCAGAAGAGGAAGAAGAGGTGAGTGGTACCGTGGCATCTCTTCCAAAGCGTGACATGTAGCGATGACGAGCAGACTTTTTGCCTTCCACAACTTGTTTGGCTGCTGTGCTTCTTGGCCAGGGATGCATGAGAAGTGCTCTGGTCCCTGCCAGGCACTTGTGTTAGCTGCAGGGAGAGCTGAGAAGTGGCAGCTGCGGCTGCCAGCATGGTGGAGCATGAGCAGCCGGCTCCCAGGCCAAATGGCCCAAAGAAATGGTGGCAAGGGGCCGTGCTGAGAACTGCAGAGGAAGGCAAAAAACCGCCGGGGACCGGTGCCAATGTGCCCCAGGGGAAAAAGTTCCTTGGTGAGCCCAGTGCTGGCCATGGGCTGTTCCCTGAGCATGTGAGCCAGACCTGGCTCCTTGTCCCACAGGCTGCTCATGCTTCCCAGGAGCTGCCCAAGCCCTATCCTCCCTTGAGCTGGAGCTATCTGGCGGACTTGCCAGAGTGCCCAAGTGCCTCTGAGCTGATAGACCTTGTGGGCAAGAATCCTTGCTGTCCCTGTGTAGGACACCAGTGGGTGTTCCAAAGCACTGCAAGCCCTTGCAAGCCCTTGCAAGCCCTCGACATCCTATCTCTTACGGCTCCTGAGCGTTGCTGTGTAGGAGATGAGGATGGTGAGCTGTGCAGTGCTCCTCAAGAAGGAATTGCCTTGGTCTTGCCACTGCTATCCAGTTGAAAAGGATTTGCATCCATGAGCCGAGCTTGGAAGGTGGCCCTGCCAGCAGATTGTCTTGCAGCGGAGAACCTCCAGCAGCCTCATGCAAGGTTTTCTTCCCTCAGCCCCTGGCCTGTGATTCCAGCAGCTCCTCAAGTGCTTCCTGTCAGATGTGCTGGGGCTGCCCCCGGGCCAGCTCTGGCAGTGGACACGGGAGGCTGCTCCTCTGGATCCTGCGTGGGGCCTGGTGACCACTGCGTTGCCGGGTGCTGGCATTGTGACATGGGGGTGACACAGCCGCATATGTGCAGCCCTTTGGAGGAAGCCTTTGGGGTGCTGGCTCCAAATCAGTCCCTGTAGCTACAAAATAGGGGAGTAAGCAACCTAATAGAGTCCCTTTTTTGCAAAAAGACAGTGTGGATTTGTTGCCAGTGCAGCCTTCCTTCCAGTAGCAATACTGCCTGTAGTATCATGTATGGAGGCCTCAGGGCTCGCTCAGGGCTTCTTACGCAGAACTGCAGGCCTGACAGAGCAGAACTGCTCTCCTCTCCTCTCCTCTCCTCTCCGGTCCTCTCCTCTCCTCTCCTCTCCTCTCCTCTTCTCTCCTGTCCACCAGTCCAATATCTAAGAGACTGTTTGCCTGAAAGGACAGAGGGTTTTCAGTTCCAAAATCAATGTCAAGGACACATAACACAATGAATTTTATTTTATTTTGTTGTTAATTTATTAATTTTCTTGATTTTATGTTAATTCATGTTATGTTATTTCATGTCATTTTTTTTCCCTTTGTGACTCTGTTTCAGAACCCAGGCTCACAAGCATTAGCTCAAGCCCAAGTGTAGCCAGGAGTAGGCTGAGGCATTCTTCAGTTTAGCATGAGAAAAGATCCCTTGCAGGCTGGCAAAGGCAAGTCCCAGAGCTGCAGAGAGCAGCAGCAGGAATAGAGGCCAAGCTGTCCGCGGTTCCTGCAGAGGGAGAACCTTGACAAGGAGTTGTGGGACTGACCATGCACAAAAGAGGAAGAAGAAGAGGAAGAAGAGGAAGAAGAGGAAGAAGAGGTGAGTGGTACCGTGGCATCTCTTCCAAAGCGTGACATGTAGCGATGACAAGCAGACTTTTTGCCTTCCACAACTTGTTTGGCTGCTGTGCTTCTTGGCCAGGGATGCATGAGAAGCGCTCTGGTCCTTGCCAGGCGCTTGTGTTAGCTGCAGGGAGAGCTGAGAAGTGGCAGCTGCGGCTGCCAGCATGGTGGAGCATGAGCAGCCGGCTCCCAGGCCAAATGGCCCAAAGAAATGGTGGCAAGGGGCCGTGCTGAGAACTGCAGAGGAAGGCAAAAAACCGCCGGGGACCAGTGCCAATGTGCCGCAGGGGAAAAGTTCCTTGCTGAGCCCAGTGCTGGCCATGGGCTGTTCCCTGAGCATGTGAGCCAGACCTGGCTCCTTGTCCCACAGGCTGCTCATGCTTGCCAGGAGCTGCCCAAGCCCTATCCTCCCTTGAGCTGGAGCTATCTGGCGGACTTGCCAGAGTGCCCAAGTGCCTCTGAGCTGATAGACCTTGTGGGCAAGAATCCTTGCTGTCCCTGTGTAGGACACCAGTGGGTGTTCCAAAGCACTGCAAGCCCTTGCAAGCCCTTGCAAGCCCTCGACATCCTATCTCTTACGGCTCCTGAGCGTTGCTGTGTAGGAGATGAGGATGGTGAGCTGTGCAGTGCTCCTCAAGAAGGAATTGCCTTGGTCTTGCCACTGCTATCCAGTTGAAAAGGATTTGCATCCATGAGCCGAGCTTGGAAGGTGGCCCTGCCAGCAGATTGTCTTGCAGCGGAGAACCTCCAGCAGCCTCATGCAAGGTTTTCTTCCCTCAGCCCCTGGCCTGTGATTCCAGCAGCTCCTCAAGTGCTTCCTGTCAGATGTGCTGGGGCTGCCCCCGGGCCAGCTCTGGCAGTGGACACGGGAGGCTGCTCCTCTGGATCCTGCGTGGGGCCTGGTGACCACTGCGTTGCCGGGTGCTGGCATTGTGACATGGAGGTGACACAGCCGCATATGTGCAGCCCTTTGGAGGAAGCCTTTGGGGTGCTGGCTCCAAATCAGTCCCTGTACCTACAAAATAGGGGAGTAAGCAACCTAATAGAGTCCCTTTTTTGCAAAAAGACAGTGTGGATTTGTTGCCAGTGCAGCCTTCCTTCCAGTAGCAATACTGCCTGTAGTATCATGTATGGAGGCCTCAGGGCTCGCTCAGGGCTTGTCACGCAGAACTGCAGGCCTGACAGAGCAGAACTGCTCTCCTCTTCTCTCCTGTCCTCTCCTGTCCTCTCCTGTCCTCTCCTCTCCTCTCCTCTCCTCTCCTGTCCTCTCCTCTCCTCTCCTCTCCTCTTCTCTCCTGTCCGCCAGTCCAATATCTAAGAGACTGTTTGCCTGAAAGGACAGAGGGTTTTCAGTTCCAAAATCAATGTCAAGGACACATAACACAATGAATTTTATTTTATTTTGTTGTTAATTTATTAATTTTCTTGATTTTATGTTAATTCATGTTATGTTATTTCATGTCATTTTTTTTCCCTTTGTGACTCTGTTTCAGAACCCAGGCTCACAAGCATTAGCTCAAGCCCAAGTGTAGCCAGGAGTAGGCTGAGGCATTCTTCAGTTTAGCAGGAGAAAAGATCCCTTGCAGGCTGGCAAAGGCAAGTCCCAGAGCTGCAGAGAGCAGCAGCAGGAATAGAGGCCAAGCTGTCCGCGGTTCCTGCAGAGGGAGAACCTTGACAAGGAGTTGTGGGACTGACCATGCACAAAAGAGGAAGAAGAAGAAGAAGAAGAAGAAGAGGAAGAAGAGGAAGAAGAGGTGAGTGGTACCGTGGCATCTCTTCCAAAGCGTGACATGTAGCGATGACAAGCAGACTTTTTGCCTTGCACAACTTGTTTGGCTGCTGTGCTTCTTGGCCAGGGATGCATGAGAAGCGCTCTGGTCCCTGCCAGGCGCTTGTGTTAGCTGCAGGGAGAGCTGAGAAGTGGCAGCTGCGGCTGCCAGCATGGTGGAGCATGAGCAGCCGGCTCCCAGGCCAAATGGCCCAAAGAAATGGTGGCAAGGGGCCGTGCTGAGAACTGCAGAGGAAGGCAAAACACCACCGGGGACCAGTGCCAACGTGCCCCAGGGGAAAAAGTTCCTTGCTGAGCCCAGTGCTGGCCATGGGCTGTTCCCTGAGCATGTGAGCCAGACCTGGCTCCTTGTCCCACAGGCTGCTCATGCTTCCCAGGAGCTGCCCAAGCCCTATCCTCCCTTGAGCTGGAGCTATCTGGCGGACTTGCCAGAGTGCCCAAGTGCCTCTGAGCTGATAGACCTTGTGAGCAAGAATCCTTGCTGTCCCTGTGTAGGACACCAGTGGGTGTTCCAAAGCACTGCAAGCCCTTGCAAGCCCTTGCAAGCCCTCGACATCCTATCTCTTACGGCTCCTGAGCGTTGCTCTGTAGGAGATGAGGATGGTGAGCTGTGCAGTGCTCCTCAAGAAGGAATTGCCTTGGTCTTGCCACTGCTATCCAGTTGAAAAGGATTTGCATCCATGAGCCGAGCTTGGAAGGTGGCCCTGCCAGCAGATTGTCTTGCAGCGAAGAACCTCCAGCAGCCTCATGCAAGGTTTTCTTCCCTCAGCCCCTGGCCTGTGATTCCAGCAGCTCCTCAAGTGCTTCCTGTCAGATGTGCTGGGGCTGCCCCCGGGCCAGCTCTGGCAGTGGACACAGGAGGCTGCTCCTCTGGATCCTGCGTGGGGCCTGGTGAGCACTGCGTTGCCGGGTGCTGGCATTGTGACATGGGGGTGACACAGCCGCATATGTGCAGCCCTTTGGAGGAAGCCTTTGGGGTGCTGGCTCCAAATCAGTCCCTGTACCTACAAAATAGGAGAGTAAGCAACCTAATAGAGTCTCTTTTTTGCAAAAAGACAGTGTGGATTTGTTGCCAGTGCAGCCTTCCTTCCAGTAGCAATACTGCCTGTAGTATCATGTATGGAGGCCTCAGGGCTCGCTCAGGGCTTGTCACGCAGAACTGCAGGCCTGACAGAGCAGAACTGCTCTCCTCTCCTCTCCTCTCCTCTCCTCTCCTCTCCTCTCCTGTCCTCTCCTCTCCTCTCCTCTCCTCTCCTCTCCTCTCCTGTCCGCCAGTCCAATATCTAAGAGACTGTTTGCCTGAAAGGACAGAGGGTTTTCAGTTCCAAAATCAATGTCAAGGACACATAACACAATGAATTTTATTTTATTTTGTTGTTAATTTATTAATTTTCTTGATTTTATGTTAATTCATGTTATTTCATGTCATTTTTTTTCCCTTTGTGACTCTGTTTCAGAACCCAGGCTCACAAGCATTAGCTCAAGCCCAAGTGTAGCCAGGAGTAGGCTGAGGCATTCTTCAGTTTAGCCTGAGAAAAGATCCCTTGCAGGCTGGCAAAGGCAAGTCCCAGAGCTGCAGAGAGCAGCAGCAGGAATAGAGGCCGCGCTGTCCGCGGTTCCTGCAGAGGGAGAACCTTGACAAGGAGTTGTGGGACTGACCATGCACAAAAGAGGAAGAAGAAGAAGAAGAAGAAGAAGAAGAGGAAGAAGAGGAAGACGAGGTGAGTGGTACCGTGGCATCTCTTCCAAAGCGTGACATGTAGCGATGACGAGCAGACTTTTTGCCTTCCACAACTTGTTTGGCTGCTGTGCTTCTTGGCCAGGGATGCATGAGAAGCGCTCTGGTCCCTGCCAGGCGCTTGTGTTAGCTGCAGGGAGAGCTGAGAAGTGGCAGCTGCGGCTGCCAGCATGGTGGAGCATGAGCAGCCGGCTCCCAGGCCAAATGGCCCAAAGAAATGGTGGCAAGGGGCCGTGCTGAGAACTGCAGAGGAAGGCAAAAACCGCCGGGGACCAGTGCCAATGTGCCCCAGGGGAAAAAGTTCCTTGCTGAGCCCAGTGCTGGCCATGGGCTGTTCCCTGAGCATGTGAGCCAGACCTGGCTCCTTGTCCCACAGGCTGCTCATGCTTGCCAGGAGCTGCCCAAGCCCTATACTCCCTTGAGCTGGAGCTATCTGGCGGACTTGCCAGAGTGCCCAAGTGCCTCTGAGCTGATAGACCTTGTGGGCAAGAATCCTTGCTGTCCCTGTGTAGGACACCAGTGGGTGTTCCAAAGCACTGCAAGCCCTTGCAAGCCCTTGCAAGCCCTCGACATCCTATCTCTTACGGCTCCTGAGCGTTGCTCTGTAGGAGATGAGGATGGTGAGCTGTGCAGTGCTCCTCAAGAAGGAATTGCCTTGGTCTTGCCATTGCTATCCAGTTGAAAAGGATTTGCATCCATGAGCCGAGCTTGGAAGGTGGCCCTGCCAGCAGATTGTCTTGCAGCGGAGAACCTCCAGCAGCCTCATGCAAGGTTTTCTTCCCTCAGCCCCTGGCCTGTGATTCCAGCAGCTCCTCAAGTGCTTCCTGTCAGATGTGCTGGGGCTGCCCCCGGGCCAGCTCTGGCAGTGGACACGGGAGGCTGCTCCTCTGGATCCTGCGTGGGGCCTGGTGACCACTGCGTTGCCGGGTGCTGGCATTGTGACATGGGGGTGACACAGCCGCATATGTGCAGCCCTTTGGAGGAAGCCTTTGGGGTGCTGGCTCCAAATCAGTCCCTGTACCTACAAAACAGGTGAGTACGCAACCTAATAGAGTCTCTTTTTTGCAAAAAGACAGTGTGGATTTGTTGCCAGTGCAGCCTTCCTTCCAGTAGCAATACTGCCTGTAGTATCATGTATGGAGGCCTCAGGGCTCGCTCAGGGCTTGTCACGCAGAACTGCAGGCCTGACAGAGCAGAACTGCTCTCCTCTCCTCTCCTCTCCTCTCCTCTCCTCTCCTCTCCTCTCCTCTCCTCTCCTCTCCTCTCCTCTTCTCTCCTGTCCGCCAGTCCAATATCTAAGAGACTGTTTGCCTGAAAGGACAGAGGGTTTTCAGTTCCAAAATCAATGTCAAGGACACATAACACAATGAATTTTATTTCATTTTGTTGTTAATTTATTAATTTTCTTGATTTTATGTTAATTCATGTTATGTTATTTCATGTCATTTTTTTTCCCTTTGTGACTCTGTTTCAGAACCCAGGCTCACAAGCATTAGCTCAAGCCCAAGTGTAGCCAGGAGTAGGCTGAGGCATTCTTCAGTTTAGCAGGAGAAAAGATCCCTTGCAGGCTGGCAAAGGCAAGTCCCAGAGCTGCAGAGAGCAGCAGCAGGAATAGAGGCCAAGCTGTCCGCGGTTCCTGCAGAGGGAGAACCTTGACAAGGAGTTGTGGGACTGACCATGCACAAAAGAGGAAGAAGAAGAAGAAGAAGAAGAAGAAGAAGAAGAAGAAGAAGAAGAAGAAGAAGAAGAAGAAGAAGAAGAAGAAGAGGAAGAAGAGGAAGAAGAGGTGAGTGGTACCGTGGCATCTCTTCCAACGCGTGACATGTAGCGATGACGAGCAGACTTTTTGCCTTCCACAACTTGTTTGGCTGCTGTGCTTCTTGGCCAGGGATGCATGAGAAGCGCTCTGGTCCCTGCCAGGCGCTTGTGTTAGCTGCAGGGAGAGCTGAGAAGTGGCAGCTGCGGCTGCCAGCATGGTGGAGCATGAGCAGCCGGCTCCCAGGCCAAATGGCCCAAAGAAATGGTGGCAAGGGGCTGTGCTGAGAACTGCAGAGGAAGGCAAAAAACCGCCGGGGACCAGTGCCAATGTGCCCCGGGGGAAAAAGTTCCTTACTGAGCCCAGTGCTGGCCATGGGCTGTTCCCTGAGCATGTGAGCCAGACCTGGCTCCTTGTCCCACAGGCTGCTCATGCTTCCCAGGAGCTGCCCAAGCCCTATCCTCCCTTGAGCTGGAGCTATCTGGCGGACTTGCCAGAGTGCCCAGGTGCCTCTGAGCTGATAGACCTTGTGGGCAAGAATCCTTGCTGTCCCTGTGTAGGACACCAGTGGGTGTTCCAAAGCACTGCAAGCCCTTGCAAGCCCTTGCAAGCCCTCGACATCCTATCTCTTACGGCTCCTGAGCGTTGCTCTGTAGGAGATGAGGATGGCGAGCTGTGCAGTGCTCCTCAAGAAGGAATTGCCTTGGTCTTGCCACTGCTATCCAGTTGAAAAGGATTTGCATCCATGAGCCGAGCTTGGAAGGTGGCCCTGCCAGCAGATTGTCTTGCAGCGGAGAACCTCCAGCAGCCTCATGCAAGGTTTTCTTCCCTCAGCCCCTGGCCTGTGATTCCAGCAGCTCCTCAAGTGCTTCCTGTCAGATGTGCTGGGGCTGCCCCCGGGCCAGCTCTGGCAGTGGACACGGGAGGCTGCTCCTCTGGATCCTGCGTGGGGCCTGGTGACCACTGCGTTGCCGGGTGCTGGCATTGTGACATGGGGGTGACACAGCCGCATATGTGCAGCCCTTTGGAGGAAGCCTTTGGGGTGCTGGCTCCAAATCAGTCCCTGTACCTACAAAATAGGGGAGTAAGCAACCTAATAGAGTCCCTTTTTTGCAAAAAGACAGTGTGGATTTGTTGCCAGTGCAGCCTTCCTTCCAGTAGCAATACTGCCTGTAGTATCATGTATGGAGGCCTCAGGGCTCGCTCAGGGCTTGTCACGCAGAACTGCAGGCCTGACAGAGCAGAACTGCTCTCCTCTCCTCTCCTCTCCTCTCCTCTCCTCTCCTCTCCTCTCCTCTCCTCTTCTCTCCTCTCCTCTCCTCTCCTCTCCTCTCCTCTCCTGTCCTCTCCTCTCCTCTCCTCTTCTCTTCTCTCCTGTCCGCCAGTCCAATATCTAAGAGACTGTTTGCCTGAAAGGACAGAGGGTTTTCAGTTCCAAAATCAATGTCAAGGACACATAACACAATGAATGTTATTTTATTTTGTTGTTAATTTATTAATTTTCTTGATTTTATGTTAATTCATGTTATGTTATTTCATGTCATTTTTTTTCCCTTTGTGACTCTGTTTCAGAACCCAGGCTCACAAGCATTAGCTCAAGCCCAAGTGTAGCCAGGAGTAGGCTGAGGCATTCTTCAGTTTAGCAGGAGAAAAGATCCCTTGCAGGCTGGCAAAGGCAAGTCCCAGAGCTGCAGAGAGCAGCAGCAGGAATAGAGGCCAAGCTGTCCGCGGTTCCTGCAGAGGGAGAACCTTGACAAGGAGTTGTGGGACTGACCATGCACAAAAGAGGAAGAAGAAGAAGAAGAAGAAGAAGAAGAAGAGGAAGAAGAAGAAGAGGCAGAAGAGGAAGAAGAGGTGAGTGGTACCGTGGCATCTCTTCCAAAGCGTGACATGTAGCGATGACGAGCAGACTTTTTGCCTTCCACAACTTGTTTGGCTGCTGTGCTTCTTGGCCAGGGATGCATGAGAAGTGCTCTGGTCCCTGCCAGGCACTTGTGTTAGCTGCAGGGAGAGCTGAGAAGTGGCAGCTGCGGCTGCCAGCATGGTGGAGCATGAGCAGCCGGCTCCCAGGCCAAATGGCCCAAAGAAATGGTGGCAAGGGGCCGTGCTGAGAACTGCAGAGGAAGGCAAAAAACCGCCGGGGACCGGTGCCAATGTGCCCCAGGGGAAAAAGTTCCTTGGTGAGCCCAGTGCTGGCCATGGGCTGTTCCCTGAGCATGTGAGCCAGACCTGGCTCCTTGTCCCACAGGCTGCTCATGCTTCCCAGGAGCTGCCCAAGCCCTATCCTCCCTTGAGCTGGAGCTATCTGGCGGACTTGCCAGAGTGCCCAAGTGCCTCTGAGCTGATAGACCTTGTGGGCAAGAATCCTTGCTGTCCCTGTGTAGGACACCAGTGGGTGTTCCAAAGCACTGCAAGCCCTTGCAAGCCCTTGCAAGCCCTCGACATCCTATCTCTTACGGCTCCTGAGCGTTGCTGTGTAGGAGATGAGGATGGTGAGCTGTGCAGTGCTCCTCAAGAAGGAATTGCCTTGGTCTTGCCACTGCTATCCAGTTGAAAAGGATTTGCATCCATGAGCCGAGCTTGGAAGGTGGCCCTGCCAGCAGATTGTCTTGCAGCGGAGAACCTCCAGCAGCCTCATGCAAGGTTTTCTTCCCTCAGCCCCTGGCCTGTGATTCCAGCAGCTCCTCAAGTGCTTCCTGTCAGATGTGCTGGGGCTGCCCCCGGGCCAGCTCTGGCAGTGGACACGGGAGGCTGCTCCTCTGGATCCTGCGTGGGGCCTGGTGACCACTGCGTTGCCGGGTGCTGGCATTGTGACATGGGGGTGACACAGCCGCATATGTGCAGCCCTTTGGAGGAAGCCTTTGGGGTGCTGGCTCCAAATCAGTCCCTGTAGCTACAAAATAGGGGAGTAAGCAACCTAATAGAGTCCCTTTTTTGCAAAAAGACAGTGTGGATTTGTTGCCAGTGCAGCCTTCCTTCCAGTAGCAATACTGCCTGTAGTATCATGTATGGAGGCCTCAGGGCTCGCTCAGGGCTTCTTACGCAGAACTGCAGGCCTGACAGAGCAGAACTGCTCTCCTCTCCTCTCCTCTCCTCTCCGGTCCTCTCCTCTCCTCTCCTCTCCTCTCCTCTTCTCTCCTGTCCACCAGTCCAATATCTAAGAGACTGTTTGCCTGAAAGGACAGAGGGTTTTCAGTTCCAAAATCAATGTCAAGGACACATAACACAATGAATTTTATTTTATTTTGTTGTTAATTTATTAATTTTCTTGATTTTATGTTAATTCATGTTATGTTATTTCATGTCATTTTTTTTCCCTTTGTGACTCTGTTTCAGAACCCAGGCTCACAAGCATTAGCTCAAGCCCAAGTGTAGCCAGGAGTAGGCTGAGGCATTCTTCAGTTTAGCATGAGAAAAGATCCCTTGCAGGCTGGCAAAGGCAAGTCCCAGAGCTGCAGAGAGCAGCAGCAGGAATAGAGGCCAAGCTGTCCGCGGTTCCTGCAGAGGGAGAACCTTGACAAGGAGTTGTGGGACTGACCATGCACAAAAGAGGAAGAAGAAGAGGAAGAAGAGGAAGAAGAGGAAGAAGAGGTGAGTGGTACCGTGGCATCTCTTCCAAAGCGTGACATGTAGCGATGACAAGCAGACTTTTTGCCTTCCACAACTTGTTTGGCTGCTGTGCTTCTTGGCCAGGGATGCATGAGAAGCGCTCTGGTCCTTGCCAGGCGCTTGTGTTAGCTGCAGGGAGAGCTGAGAAGTGGCAGCTGCGGCTGCCAGCATGGTGGAGCATGAGCAGCCGGCTCCCAGGCCAAATGGCCCAAAGAAATGGTGGCAAGGGGCCGTGCTGAGAACTGCAGAGGAAGGCAAAAAACCGCCGGGGACCAGTGCCAATGTGCCGCAGGGGAAAAGTTCCTTGCTGAGCCCAGTGCTGGCCATGGGCTGTTCCCTGAGCATGTGAGCCAGACCTGGCTCCTTGTCCCACAGGCTGCTCATGCTTGCCAGGAGCTGCCCAAGCCCTATCCTCCCTTGAGCTGGAGCTATCTGGCGGACTTGCCAGAGTGCCCAAGTGCCTCTGAGCTGATAGACCTTGTGGGCAAGAATCCTTGCTGTCCCTGTGTAGGACACCAGTGGGTGTTCCAAAGCACTGCAAGCCCTTGCAAGCCCTTGCAAGCCCTCGACATCCTATCTCTTACGGCTCCTGAGCGTTGCTGTGTAGGAGATGAGGATGGTGAGCTGTGCAGTGCTCCTCAAGAAGGAATTGCCTTGGTCTTGCCACTGCTATCCAGTTGAAAAGGATTTGCATCCATGAGCCGAGCTTGGAAGGTGGCCCTGCCAGCAGATTGTCTTGCAGCGGAGAACCTCCAGCAGCCTCATGCAAGGTTTTCTTCCCTCAGCCCCTGGCCTGTGATTCCAGCAGCTCCTCAAGTGCTTCCTGTCAGATGTGCTGGGGCTGCCCCCGGGCCAGCTCTGGCAGTGGACACGGGAGGCTGCTCCTCTGGATCCTGCGTGGGGCCTGGTGACCACTGCGTTGCCGGGTGCTGGCATTGTGACATGGAGGTGACACAGCCGCATATGTGCAGCCCTTTGGAGGAAGCCTTTGGGGTGCTGGCTCCAAATCAGTCCCTGTACCTACAAAATAGGGGAGTAAGCAACCTAATAGAGTCCCTTTTTTGCAAAAAGACAGTGTGGATTTGTTGCCAGTGCAGCCTTCCTTCCAGTAGCAATACTGCCTGTAGTATCATGTATGGAGGCCTCAGGGCTCGCTCAGGGCTTGTCACGCAGAACTGCAGGCCTGACAGAGCAGAACTGCTCTCCTCTTCTCTCCTGTCCTCTCCTGTCCTCTCCTCTCCTCTCCTCTCCTCTCCTGTCCTCTCCTCTCCTCTCCTCTTCTCTCCTGTCCGCCAGTCCAATATCTAAGAGACTGTTTGCCTGAAAGGACAGAGGGTTTTCAGTTCCAAAATCAATGTCAAGGACACATAACACAATGAATTTTATTTTATTTTGTTGTTAATTTATTAATTTTCTTGATTTTATGTTAATTCATGTTATGTTATTTCATGTCATTTTTTTTCCCTTTGTGACTCTGTTTCAGAACCCAGGCTCACAAGCATTAGCTCAAGCCCAAGTGTAGCCAGGAGTAGGCTGAGGCATTCTTCAGTTTAGCAGGAGAAAAGATCCCTTGCAGGCTGGCAAAGGCAAGTCCCAGAGCTGCAGAGAGCAGCAGCAGGAATAGAGGCCAAGCTGTCCGCGGTTCCTGCAGAGGGAGAACCTTGACAAGGAGTTGTGGGACTGACCATGCACAAAAGAGGAAGAAGAAGAAGAAGAAGAAGAAGAGGAAGAAGAGGAAGAAGAGGTGAGTGGTACCGTGGCATCTCTTCCAAAGCGTGACATGTAGCGATGACAAGCAGACTTTTTGCCTTGCACAACTTGTTTGGCTGCTGTGCTTCTTGGCCAGGGATGCATGAGAAGCGCTCTGGTCCCTGCCAGGCGCTTGTGTTAGCTGCAGGGAGAGCTGAGAAGTGGCAGCTGCGGCTGCCAGCATGGTGGAGCATGAGCAGCCGGCTCCCAGGCCAAATGGCCCAAAGAAATGGTGGCAAGGGGCCGTGCTGAGAACTGCAGAGGAAGGCAAAACACCACCGGGGACCAGTGCCAACGTGCCCCAGGGGAAAAAGTTCCTTGCTGAGCCCAGTGCTGGCCATGGGCTGTTCCCTGAGCATGTGAGCCAGACCTGGCTCCTTG
The DNA here is from genome assembly GCF_036013445.1 of Caloenas nicobarica. Lineage (NCBI taxonomy): Eukaryota > Metazoa > Chordata > Aves > Columbiformes > Columbidae > Caloenas > Caloenas nicobarica. The sequence continues at coordinate 19,949,626 of NC_088258.1, forward strand.
TCCCACAGGCTGCTCATGCTTCCCAGGAGCTGCCCTAGCCCTATCCTCCCTTGAGCTGGAGCTATCTGGCGGACTTGCCAGAGTGCCCAAGTGCCTCTGAGCTGATAGACCTTGTGAGCAAGAATCCTTGCTGTCCCTGTGTAGGACACCAGTGGGTGTTCCAAAGCACTGCAAGCCCTTGCAAGCCCTTGCAAGCCCTCGACATCCTATCTCTTACGGCTCCTGAGCGTTGCTCTGTAGGAGATGAGGATGGTGAGCTGTGCAGTGCTCCTCAAGAAGGAATTGCCTTGGTCTTGCCACTGCTATCCAGTTGAAAAGGATTTGCATCCATGAGCCGAGCTTGGAAGGTGGCCCTGCCAGCAGATTGTCTTGCAGCGAAGAACCTCCAGCAGCCTCATGCAAGGTTTTCTTCCCTCAGCCCCTGGCCTGTGATTCCAGCAGCTCCTCAAGTGCTTCCTGTCAGATGTGCTGGGGCTGCCCCCGGGCCAGCTCTGGCAGTGGACACAGGAGGCTGCTCCTCTGGATCCTGCGTGGGGCCTGGTGAGCACTGCGTTGCCGGGTGCTGGCATTGTGACATGGGGGTGACACAGCCGCATATGTGCAGCCCTTTGGAGGAAGCCTTTGGGGTGCTGGCTCCAAATCAGTCCCTGTACCTACAAAATAGGAGAGTAAGCAACCTAATAGAGTCTCTTTTTTGCAAAAAGACAGTGTGGATTTGTTGCCAGTGCAGCCTTCCTTCCAGTAGCAATACTGCCTGTAGTATCATGTATGGAGGCCTCAGGGCTCGCTCAGGGCTTGTCACGCAGAACTGCAGGCCTGACAGAGCAGAACTGCTCTCCTCTCCTCTCCTCTCCTCTCCTCTCCTCTCCTCTCCTCTCCTGTCCTCTCCTCTCCTCTCCTCTCCTCTCCTCTCCTCTCCTGTCCGCCAGTCCAATATCTAAGAGACTGTTTGCCTGAAAGGACAGAGGGTTTTCAGTTCCAAAATCAATGTCAAGGACACATAACACAATGAATTTTATTTTATTTTGTTGTTAATTTATTAATTTTCTTGATTTTATGTTAATTCATGTTATTTCATGTCATTTTTTTTCCCTTTGTGACTCTGTTTCAGAACCCAGGCTCACAAGCATTAGCTCAAGCCCAAGTGTAGCCAGGAGTAGGCTGAGGCATTCTTCAGTTTAGCCTGAGAAAAGATCCCTTGCAGGCTGGCAAAGGCAAGTCCCAGAGCTGCAGAGAGCAGCAGCAGGAATAGAGGCCGCGCTGTCCGCGGTTCCTGCAGAGGGAGAACCTTGACAAGGAGTTGTGGGACTGACCATGCACAAAAGAGGAAGAAGAAGAAGAAGAAGAAGAAGAGGAAGAAGAGGAAGAAGAGGTGAGTGGTACCGTGGCATCTCTTCCAAAGCGTGACATGTAGCGATGACAAGCAGACTTTTTGCCTTCCACAACTTGTTTGGCTGCTGTGCTTCTTGGCCAGGGATGCATGAGAAGCGCTCTGGTCCCTGCCAGGCGCTTGTGTTAGCTGCAGGGAGAGCTGAGAAGTGGCAGCTGCGGCTGCCAGCATGGTGGAGCATGAGCAGCCGGCTCCCAGGCCAAATGGCCCAAAGAAATGGTGGCAAGGGGCCGTGCTGAGAACTGCAGAGGAAGGCAAAACACCACCGGGGACCAGTGCCAACGTGCCCCAGGGGAAAAAGTTCCTTGCTGAGCCCAGTGCTGGCCATGGGCTGTTCCCTGAGCATGTGAGCCAGACCTGGCTCCTTGTCCCACAGGCTGCTCATGCTTCCCAGGAGCTGCCCAAGCCCTATCCTCCCTTGAGCTGGAGCTATCTGGCGGACTTGCCAGAGTGCCCAAGTGCCTCTGAGCTGATAGACCTTGTGAGCAAGAATCCTTGCTGTCCCTGTGTAGGACACCAGTGGGTGTTCCAAAGCACTGCAAGCCCTTGCAAGCCCTTGCAAGCCCTCGACATCCTATCTCTTACGGCTCCTGAGCGTTGCTCTGTAGGAGATGAGGATGGTGAGCTGTGCAGTGCTCCTCAAGAAGGAATTGCCTTGGTCTTGCCACTGCTATCCAGTTGAAAAGGATTTGCATCCATGAGCCGAGCTTGGAAGGTGGCCCTGCCAGCAGATTGTCTTGCAGCGAAGAACCTCCAGCAGCCTCATGCAAGGTTTTCTTCCCTCAGCCCCTGGCCTGTGATTCCAGCAGCTCCTCAAGTGCTTCCTGTCAGATGTGCTGGGGCTGCCCCCGGGCCAGCTCTGGCAGTGGACACAGGAGGCTGCTCCTCTGGATCCTGCGTGGGGCCTGGTGAGCACTGCGTTGCCGGGTGCTGGCATTGTGACATGGGGGTGACACAGCCGCATATGTGCAGCCCTTTGGAGGAAGCCTTTGGGGTGCTGGCTCCAAATCAGTCCCTGTACCTACAAAATAGGAGAGTAAGCAACCTAATAGAGTCTCTTTTTTGCAAAAAGACAGTGTGGATTTGTTGCCAGTGCAGCCTTCCTTCCAGTAGCAATACTGCCTGTAGTATCATGTATGGAGGCCTCAGGGCTCGCTCAGGGCTTGTCACGCAGAACTGCAGGCCTGACAGAGCAGAACTGCTCTCCTCTCCTCTCCTCTCCTCTCCTCTCCTCTCCTCTCCTCTCCTCTCCTGTCCTCTCCTCTCCTCTCCTCTCCTCTCCTCTCCTCTCCTGTCCGCCAGTCCAATATCTAAGAGACTGTTTGCCTGAAAGGACAGAGGGTTTTCAGTTCCAAAATCAATGTCAAGGACACATAACACAATGAATTTTATTTTATTTTGTTGTTAATTTATTAATTTTCTTGATTTTATGTTAATTCATGTTATTTCATGTCATTTTTTTTCCCTTTGTGACTCTGTTTCAGAACCCAGGCTCACAAGCATTAGCTCAAGCCCAAGTGTAGCCAGGAGTAGGCTGAGGCATTCTTCAGTTTAGCCTGAGAAAAGATCCCTTGCAGGCTGGCAAAGGCAAGTCCCAGAGCTGCAGAGAGCAGCAGCAGGAATAGAGGCCGCGCTGTCCGCGGTTCCTGCAGAGGGAGAACCTTGACAAGGAGTTGTGGGACTGACCATGCACAAAAGAGGAAGAAGAAGAAGAAGAAGAAGTAGAAGAGGAAGAAGAGGAAGACGAGGTGAGTGGTACCGTGGCATCTCTTCCAAAGCGTGACATGTAGCGATGACGAGCAGACTTTTTGCCTTCCACAACTTGTTTGGCTGCTGTGCTTCTTGGCCAGGGATGCATGAGAAGCGCTCTGGTCCCTGCCAGGCGCTTGTGTTAGCTGCAGGGAGAGCTGAGAAGTGGCAGCTGCGGCTGCCAGCATGGTGGAGCATGAGCAGCCGGCTCCCAGGCCAAATGGCCCAAAGAAATGGTGGCAAGGGGCCGTGCTGAGAACTGCAGAGGAAGGCAAAAACCGCCGGGGACCAGTGCCAATGTGCCCCAGGGGAAAAAGTTCCTTGCTGAGCCCAGTGCTGGCCATGGGCTGTTCCCTGAGCATGTGAGCCAGACCTGGCTCCTTGTCCCACAGGCTGCTCATGCTTCCCAGGAGCTGCCCAAGCCCTATACTCCCTTGAGCTGGAGCTATCTGGCGGACTTGCCAGAGTGCCCAAGTGCCTCTGAGCTGATAGACCTTGTGGGCAAGAATCCTTGCTGTCCCTGTGTAGGACACCAGTGGGTGTTCCAAAGCACTGCAAGCCCTTGCAAGCCCTTGCAAGCCCTCGACATCCTATCTCTTACGGCTCCTGAGCGTTGCTCTGTAGGAGATGAGGATGGTGAGCTGTGCAGTGCTCCTCAAGAAGGAATTGCCTTGGTCTTGCCATTGCTATCCAGTTGAAAAGGATTTGCATCCATGAGCCGAGCTTGGAAGGTGGCCCTGCCAGCAGATTGTCTTGCAGCGGAGAACCTCCAGCAGCCTCATGCAAGGTTTTCTTCCCTCAGCCCCTGGCCTGTGATTCCAGCAGCTCCTCAAGTGCTTCCTGTCAGATGTGCTGGGGCTGCCCCCGGGCCAGCTCTGGCAGTGGACACGGGAGGCTGCTCCTCTGGATCCTGCGTGGGGCCTGGTGACCACTGCGTTGCCGGGTGCTGGCATTGTGACATGGGGGTGACACAGCCGCATATGTGCAGCCCTTTGGAGGAAGCCTTTGGGGTGCTGGCTCCAAATCAGTCCCTGTACCTACAAAATAGGAGAGTAAGCAACCTAATAGAGTCTCTTTTTTGCAAAAAGACAGTGTGGATTTGTTGCCAGTGCAGCCTTCCTTCCAGTAGCAATACTGCCTGTAGTATCATGTATGGAGGCCTCAGGGCTCGCTCAGGGCTTGTCACGCAGAACTGCAGGCCTGACAGAGCAGAACTGCTCTCCTCTCCTCTCCTCTCCTCTCCTCTCCTCTCCTCTCCTCTCCTCTCCTCTCCTCTCCTCTCCTCTCCTCTCCTCTCCTTTCTTCTCCACTCCTCTCCTCTCCTCTCCTCTCCTCTCCTCTCCTCTCCTCTCCTCTCCTCTCCTCTCCTGTCCTCTCCTGTCCTCTCCTCTCCTCTCCTCTCCTCTCCTCTCCTCTCCTGTCCGCCAGTCCAATATCTAAGAGACTGTTTGCCTGAAAGGACAGAGGGTTTTCAGTTCCAAAATCAATGTCAAGGACACATAACACAATGAATTTTATTTTATTTTGTTGTTAATTTATTAATTTTCTTGATTTTATGTTAATTCATGTTATTTCATGTCATTTTTTTTCCCTTTGTGACTCTGTTTCAGAACCCAGGCTCACAAGCATTAGCTCAAGCCCAAGTGTAGCCAGGAGTAGGCTGAGGCATTCTTCAGTTTAGCCTGAGAAAAGATCCCTTGCAGGCTGGCAAAGGCAAGTCCCAGAGCTGCAGAGAGCAGCAGCAGGAATAGAGGCCGCGCTGTCCGCGGTTCCTGGAGAGGGAGAACCTTGACAAGGAGTTGTGGGACTGACCATGCACAAAAGAGGAAGAAGAAGAAGAAGAAGAAGAAGAAGAAGAAGAAGAAGAAGAAGAAGAAGAAGAAGAGGAAGAAGTGGAAGAAGAGGTGAGTGGTACCGTGACATCTCTTCCAAAGCGTGACATGTAGCGATGACGAGCAGACTTTTTGCCTTCCACAAGTTGTTTGGCTGCTGTGCTTCTTGGCCAGGGATGCATGAGAAGCGCTCTGCTCCCTGCCAGGCGCTTGTGTTAGCTGCAGGGAGAGCTGAGAAGTGGCAGCTGCGGCTGCCAGCATGGTGGAGCATGAGCAGCCGGCTCCCAGGCCAAATGGCCCAAAGAAATGGTGGCAAGGGGCCGTGCTGAGAACTGCAGAGGAAGGCAAAAAACCGCCGGGGACCAGTGCCAATGTGCCCCAGGGGAAAAAGTTCCTTGCTGAGCCCAGTGCTGGCCATGGGCTGTTCCCTGAGCATGTGAGCCAGACCTGGCTCCTTGTCCCACAGGCTGCTCATGCTTCCCAGGAGCTGCCCAAGCCCTATCCTCCCTTGAGCTGGAGCTATCTGGCGGACTTGCCAGAGTGCCCAAGTGCCTCTGAGCTGATAGACCTTGTGGGCAAGAATCCTTGCTGTCCTTGTGTAGGACACCAGTGGGTGTTCCAAAGCACTGCAAGCCCTTGCAAGCCCTTGCAAGCCCTCGACATCCTATCTCTTACGGCTCCTGAGCGTTGCTCTGTAGGAGATGAGGATGGTGAGCTGTGCAGTGCTCCTCAAGAAGGAATTGCCTTGGTCTTGCCACTGCTATCCAGTTGAAAAGGATTTGCATCCATGAGCCGAGCTTGGAAGGTGGCCCTGCCAGCAGATTGTCTTGCAGCGGAGAACCTCCAGCAGCCTCATGCAAGGTTTTCTTCCCTCAGCCCCTGGCCTGTGATTCCAGCAGCTCCTCAAGTGCTTCCTGTCAGATGTGCTGGGGCTGCCCCCGGGCCAGCTCTGGCAGTGGACACAGGAGGCTGCTCCTCTGGATCCTGCGTGGGGCCTGGTGACCACTGCGTTGCCGGGTGCTGGCATTGTGACATGGGGGTGACACAGCCGCATATGTGCAGCCCTTTGGAGGAAGCCTTTGGGGTGCTGGCTCCAAATCAGTCCCTGTACCTACAAAATAGGGGAGTAAGCAACCTAATAGAGTCCCTTTTTTGCAAGAAGACAGTGTGGATTTGCCAGTGCAGCCTTCCTTCCAGTAGCAATACTGCCTGTAGTATCATGTATGGAGGCCTCAGGGCTCGCTCAGGGCTTGTCACGCAGAACTGCAGGCCTGACAGAGCAGAACTGCTCTCCTCTCCTCTCCTCTCCTCTCCTGTCCTCTCCTCTCCTCTCCTCTTCTCTTCTCTCCTGTCCGCCAGTCCAATATCTAAGAGACTGTTTGCCTGAAAGGACAGAGGGTTTTCAGTTCCAAAATCAATGTCAAGGACACATAACACAATGAATTTTATTTTATTTTGTTGTTAATTTATTAATTTTCTTGATTTTATGTTAATTCATGTTATTTCATGTCATTTTTTTTCCCTTTGTGACTCTGTTTCAGAACCCAGGCTCACAAGCATTAGCTCAAGCCCAAGTGTAGCCAGGAGTAGGCTGAGGCATTCTTCAGTTTAGCCTGAGAAAAGATCCCTTGCAGGCTGGCAAAGGCAAGTCCCAGAGCTGCAGAGAGCAGCAGCAGGAATAGAGGCCAAGCTGTCCGCGGTTCCTGCAGAGGGAGAACCTTGACAAGGAGTTGTGGGACTGACCATGCACAAAAGAGGAAGAAGAAGAAGAAGAAGAAGAAGAAGAGGAAGAAGAAGAAGAAGAAGAAGAAGAAGAGGAAGAAGTGGAAGAAGAGGTGAGTGGTACCGTGACATCTCTTCCAAAGCGTGACATGTAGCGATGACGAGCAGACTTTTTGCCTTCCACAAGTTGTTTGGCTGCTGTGCTTCTTGGCCAGGGATGCATGAGAAGCGCTCTGCTCCCTGCCAGGCGCTTGTGTTAGCTGCAGGGAGAGCTGAGAAGTGGCAGCTGCGGCTGCCAGCATGGTGGAGCATGAGCAGCCGGCTCCCAGGCCAAATGGCCCAAAGAAATGGTGGCAAGGGGCCGTGCTGAGAACTGCAGAGGAAGGCAAAAAACCGCCGGGGACCAGTGCCAATGTGCCCCAGGGGAAAAAGTTCCTTGCTGAGCCCAGTGCTGGCCATGGGCTGTTCCCTGAGCATGTGAGCCAGACCTGGCTCCTTGTCCCACAGGCTGCTCATGCTTCCCAGGAGCTGCCCAAGCCCTATCCTCCCTTGAGCTGGAGCTATCTGGCGGACTTGCCAGAGTGCCCAAGTGCCTCTGAGCTGATAGACCTTGTGGGCAAGAATCCTTGCTGTCCTTGTGTAGGACACCAGTGGGTGTTCCAAAGCACTGCAAGCCCTTGCAAGCCCTTGCAAGCCCTCGACATCCTATCTCTTACGGCTCCTGAGCGTTGCTCTGTAGGAGATGAGGATGGTGAGCTGTGCAGTGCTCCTCAAGAAGGAATTGCCTTGGTCTTGCCACTGCTATCCAGTTGAAAAGGATTTGCATCCATGAGCCGAGCTTGGAAGGTGGCCCTGCCAGCAGATTGTCTTGCAGCGGAGAACCTCCAGCAGCCTCATGCAAGGTTTTCTTCCCTCAGCCCCTGGCCTGTGATTCCAGCAGCTCCTCAAGTGCTTCCTGTCAGATGTGCTGGGGCTGCCCCCGGGCCAGCTCTGGCAGTGGACACAGGAGGCTGCTCCTCTGGATCCTGCGTGGGGCCTGGTGACCACTGCGTTGCCGGGTGCTGGCATTGTGACATGGGGGTGACACAGCCGCATATGTGCAGCCCTTTGGAGGAAGCCTTTGGGGTGCTGGCTCCAAATCAGTCCCTGTACCTACAAAATAGGGGAGTAAGCAACCTAATAGAGTCCCTTTTTTGCAAGAAGACAGTGTGGATTTGCCAGTGCAGCCTTCCTTCCAGTAGCAATACTGCCTGTAGTATCATGTATGGAGGCCTCAGGGCTCGCTCAGGGCTTGTCACGCAGAACTGCAGGCCTGACAGAGCAGAACTGCTCTCCTCTCCTCTCCTCTCCTCTCCTGTCCTCTCCTCTCCTCTCCTCTTCTCTTCTCTCCTGTCCGCCAGTCCAATATCTAAGAGACTGTTTGCCTGAAAGGACAGAGGGTTTTCAGTTCCAAAATCAATGTCAAGGACACATAACACAATGAATTTTATTTTATTTTGTTGTTAATTTATTAATTTTCTTGATTTTATGTTAATTCATGTTATTTCATGTCATTTTTTTTCCCTTTGTGACTCTGTTTCAGAACCCAGGCTCACAAGCATTAGCTCAAGCCCAAGTGTAGCCAGGAGTAGGCTGAGGCATTCTTCAGTTTAGCCTGAGAAAAGATCCCTTGCAGGCTGGCAAAGGCAAGTCCCAGAGCTGCAGAGAGCAGCAGCAGGAATAGAGGCCAAGCTGTCCGCGGTTCCTGCAGAGGGAGAACCTTGACAAGGAGTTGTGGGACTGACCATGCACAAAAGAGGAAGAAGAAGAAGAAGAAGAAGAAGAAGAGGAAGAAGAGGAAGAAGAGGTGAGTGGTACCGTGGCATCTCTTCCAAAGCGTGACATGTAGCGATGACGAGCAGACTTTTTGCCTTCCACAACTTGTTTGGCTGCTGTGCTTCTTGGCCAGGGATGCATGAGAAGCACTCTGGTCCCTGCCAGGCGCTTGTGTTAGCTGCAGGGAGAGCTGAGAAGTGGCAGCTGCGGCTGCCAGCATGGTGGAGCATGAGCAGCCGGCTCCCAGGCCAAATGGCCCAAAGAAATGGTGGCAAGGGGCTGTGCTGAGAACTGCAGAGGAAGGCAAAAAACCGCCGGGGACCAGTGCCAATGTGCCCCGGGGGAAAAAGTTCCTTACTGAGCCCAGTGCTGGCCATGGGCTGTTCCCTGAGCATGTGAGCCAGACCTGGCTCCTTGTCCCACAGGCTGCTCATGCTTCCCAGGAGCTGCCCAAGCCCTATCCTCCCTTGAGCTGGAGCTATCTGGCGGACTTGCCAGAGTGCCCAGGTGCCTCTGAGCTGATAGACCTTGTGGGCAAGAATCCTTGCTGTCCCTGTGTAGGACACCAGTGGGTGTTCCAAAGCACTGCAAGCCCTTGCAAGCCCTTGCAAGCCCTCGACATCCTATCTCTTACGGCTCCTGAGCGTTGCTCTGTAGGAGATGAGGATGGCGAGCTGTGCAGTGCTCCTCAAGAAGGAATTGCCTTGGTCTTGCCACTGCTATCCAGTTGAAAAGGATTTGCATCCATGAGCCGAGCTTGGAAGGTGGCCCTGCCAGCAGATTGTCTTGCAGCGGAGAACCTCCAGCAGCCTCATGCAAGGTTTTCTTCCCTCAGCCCCTGGCCTGTGATTCCAGCAGCTCCTCAAGTGCTTCCTGTCAGATGTGCTGGGGCTGCCCCCGGGCCAGCTCTGGCAGTGGACACGGGAGGCTGCTCCTCTGGATCCTGCGTGGGGCCTGGTGACCACTGCGTTGCCGGGTGCTGGCATTGTGACATGGGGGTGACACAGCCGCATATGTGCAGCCCTTTGGAGGAAGCCTTTGGGGTGCTGGCTCCAAATCAGTCCCTGTACCTACAAAATAGGGGAGTAAGCAACCTAATAGAGTCCCTTTTTTGCAAAAAGACAGTGTGGATTTGTTGCCAGTGCAGCCTTCCTTCCAGTAGCAATACTGCCTGTAGTATCATGTATGGAGGCCTCAGGGCTCGCTCAGGGCTTGTCACGCAGAACTGCAGGCCTGACAGAGCAGAACTGCTCTCCTCTCCTCTCCTCTCCTCTCCTCTCCTCTCCTCTCCTCTCCTCTTCTCTCCTCTCCTCTCCTCTCCTCTCCTCTCCTCTCCTCTCCTCTCCTCTCTTCTCCTCTCCTCTTCTCTTCTCTCCTGTCCGCCAGTCCAATATCTAAGAGACTGTTTGCCTGAAAGGACAGAGGGTTTTCAGTTCCAAAATCAATGTCAAGGACACATAACACAATGAATTTGATTTTATTTTGTTGTTAATTTATTAATTTTCTTGATTTTATGTTAATTCATGTTATGTTATTTCATGTCATTTTTTTTCCCTTTGTGACTCTGTTTCAGAACCCAGGCTCACAAGCATTAGCTCAAGCCCAAGTGTAGCCAGGAGTAGGCTGAGGCATTCTTCAGTTTAGCAGGAGAAAAGATCCCTTGCAGGCTGGCAAAGGCAAGTCCCAGAGCTGCAGAGAGCAGCAGCAGGAATAGAGGCCAAGCTGTCCGCGGTTCCTGCAGAGGGAGAACCTTGACAAGGAGTTGTGGGACTGACCATGCACAAAAGAGGAAGAAGAAGAAGAAGAAGAAGAAGAAGAAGAGGAAGAAGAAGAAGAGGCAGAAGAGGAAGAAGAGGTGAGTGGTACCGTGGCATCTCTTCCAAAGCGTGACATGTAGCGATGACGAGCAGACTTTTTGCCTTCCACAAGTTGTTTGGCTGCTGTGCTTCTTGGCCAGGGATGCATGAGAAGTGCTCTGGTCCCTGCCAGGCACTTGTGTTAGCTGCAGGGAGAGCTGAGAAGTGGCAGCTGCGGCTGCCAGCATGGTGGAGCATGAGCAGCCGGCTCCCAGGCCAAATGGCCCAAAGAAATGGTGGCAAGGGGCCGTGCTGAGAACTGCAGAGGAAGGCAAAAAACCGCCGGGGACCAGTGCCAATGTGCCCCAGGGGAAAAAGTTCCTTGCTGAGCCCAGTGCTGGCCATGGGCTGTTCCCTGAGCATGTGAGCCAGAGCTGGCTCCTTGTCCCACAGGCTGCTCATGCTTCCCAGGAGCTGCCCAAGCCCTATCCTCCCTTGAGCTGGAGCTATCTGGCGGACTTGCCAGAGTGCCCAGCTGCCTCTGAGCTGATAGACCTTGTGGGCAAGAATCCTTGCTGTCCCTGTGTAGGACACCAGTGGGTGTTCCAAAGCACTGCAAGCCCTTGCAAGCCCTTGCAAGCCCTCGACATCCTATCTCTTACGGCTCCTGAGCGTTGCTGTGTAGGAGATGAGGATGGTGAGCTGTGCAGTGCTCCTCAAGAAGGAATTGCCTTGGTCTTGCCACTGCTATCCAGTTGAAAAGGATTTGCATCCATGAGCCGAGCTTGGAAGGTGGCCCTGCCAGCAGATTGTCTTGCAGCGGAGAACCTCCAGCAGCCTCATGCAAGGTTTTCTTCCCTCAGCCCCCGGCCTGTGATTCCAGCAGCTCCTCAAGTGCTTCCTGTCAGATGTGCTGGGGCTGCCCCCGGGCCAGCTCTGGCAGTGGACACGGGAGGCTGCTCCTCTGGATCCTGCGTGGGGCCTGGTGACCACTGCGTTGCCGGGTGCTGGCATTGTGACATGGGGGTGACGCAGCCGCATATGTGCAGCCCTTTGGAGGAAGCCTTTGGGGTGCTGGCTCCAAATCAGTCCCTGTACCTACAAAATAGGGGAGTAAGCAACCTAATAGAGTCCCTTTTTTGCAAGAAGACAGTGTGGATTTGCCAGTGCAGCCTTCCTTCCAGTAGCAATACTGCCTGTAGTATCATGTATGGAGGCCTCAGGGCTCGCTCAGGGCTTGTCACGCAGAACTGCAGGCCTGACAGAGCAGAACTGCTCTCCTCTCCTCTCCTCTCCTCTCCTGTCCTCTCCTCTCCTCTCCTCTTCTCTTCTCTCCTGTCCGCCAGTCCAATATCTAAGAGACTGTTTGCCTGAAAGGACAGAGGGTTTTCAGTTCCAAAATCAATGTCAAGGACACATAACACAATGAATTTTATTTTATTTTGTTGTTAATTTATTAATTTTCTTGATTTTATGTTAATTCATGTTATTTCATGTCATTTTTTTTCCCTTTGTGACTCTGTTTCAGAACCCAGGCTCACAAGCATTAGCTCAAGCCCAAGTGTAGCCAGGAGTAGGCTGAGGCATTCTTCAGTTTAGCCTGAGAAAAGATCCCTTGCAGGCTGGCAAAGGCAAGTCCCAGAGCTGCAGAGAGCAGCAGCAGGAATAGAGGCCAAGCTGTCCGCGGTTCCTGCAGAGGGAGAACCTTGACAAGGAGTTGTGGGACTGACCATGCACAAAAGAGGAAGAAGAAGAAGAAGAAGAAGAAGAAGAGGAAGAAGAGGAAGAAGAGGTGAGTGGTACCGTGGCATCTCTTCCAAAGCGTGACATGTAGCGATGACGAGCAGACTTTTTGCCTTCCACAACTTGTTTGGCTGCTGTGCTTCTTGGCCAGGGATGCATGAGAAGCACTCTGGTCCCTGCCAGGCGCTTGTGTTAGCTGCAGGGAGAGCTGAGAAGTGGCAGCTGCGGCTGCCAGCATGGTGGAGCATGAGCAGCTGGCTCCCAGGCCAAATGGCCCAAAGAAATGGTGGCAAGGGGCCGTGCTGAGAACTGCAGAGGAAGGCAAAAAACCGCCGGGGACCAGTGCCAATGTGCCCCAGGGGAAAAAGTTCCTTGCTGAGCCCAGTGCTGGCCATGGGCTGTTCCCTGAGCATGTGAGCCAGACCTGGCTCCTTGTCCCACAGGCTGCTCATGCTTCCCAGGAGCTGCCCAAGCCCTATCCTCCCTTGAGCTGGAGCTATCTGGCGGACTTGCCAGAGTGCCCAAGTGCCTCTGAGCTGATAGACCGTGTGGGCAAAAATCCTTGCTGTCCCTGTGTAGGACACCAGTGGGTGTTCCAAAGCACTGCAAGCCCTTGCAAGCCCTTGCAAGCCCTCGACATCCTATCTCTTATGGCTCCTGAGCGTTGCTCTGTAGGAGATGAGGATGGTGAGCTGTGCAGTGCTCCTCAAGAAGGAATTGCCTTGGTCTTGCCACTGCTATCCAGTTGAAAAGGATTTGCATCCATGAGCCGAGCTTGGAAGGTGGCCCTGCCAGCAGATTGTCTTGCAGCGGAGAACCTCCAGCAGCCTCATGCAAGGTTTTCTTCCCTCAGCCCCTGGCCTGTGATTCCAGCAGCTCCTCAAGTGCTTCCTGTCAGATGTGCTGGGGCTGCCCCCGGGCCAGCTCTGGCAGCGGACACGGGAGGCTGCTCCTCTGGATCCTGCGTGGGGCCTGGTGACCACTGCGTTGCCGGGTGCTGGCATTGTGACATGGGGGTGACACAGCCGCATATGTGCAGCCCTTTGGAGGAAGCCTTTGGGGTGCTGGCTCCAAATCAGTCCCTGTACTTACAAAATAGGGGAGTAAGCAACCTAATAGAGTCCCTTTTTTGCAAGAAGACAGTGTGGATTTGCCAGTGCAGCCTTCCTTCCAGTAGCAATACTGCCTGTAGTATCATGTATGGAGGCCTCAGGGCTCGCTCAGGGCTTGTCACGCAGAACTGCAGGCCTGACAGAGCAGAACTGCTCTCCTCTCCTCTCCTCTCCTCTCCTCTCCTCTCCTCTCCTCTCCTCTCCTCTCCTCTCCTCTCCTCTTCTCTTCTCTCCTGTCCGCCAGTCCAATATCTAAGAGACTGTTTGCCTGAAAGGACAGAGGGTTTTCAGTTCCAAAATCAATGTCAAGGACACATAACACAATGAATTTTATTTTATTTTGTTGTTAATGTATTAATTTTCTTGATTTTATGTTAATTCATGTTATTTCATGTCATTTTTTTTCCCTTTGTGACTCTGTTTCAGAACCCAGGCTCACAAGCATTAGCTCAAGCCCAAGTGTAGCCAGGAGTAGGCTGAGGCATTCTTCAGTTTAGCATGAGAAAAGATCCCTTGCAGGCTGGCAAAGGCAAGTCCCAGAGCTGCAGAGAGCAGCAGCAGGAATAGAGGCCGAGCTGTCCGCGGTTCCTGCAGAGGGAGAACCTTGACAAGGAGTTGTGGGACTGACCATGCACAAAAGAGGAAGAAGAAGAAGAAGAAGAAGAAGAAGAAGAAGAAGAAGAGGAAGAAGAGGAAGAAGAGGTGAGTGGTACCGTGGCATCTCTTCCAAAGCGTGACATGTAGCGATGACGAGCAGACTTTTTGCCTTCCACAACTTGTTTGGCTGCTGTGCTTCTTGGCCAGGGATGCATGAGAAGCGCTCTGGTCCCTGCCAGGCGCTTGTGTTAGCTGCAGGGAGAGCTGAGAAGTGGCAGCTGCGGCTGCCAGCATGGTGGAGCATGAGCAGCTGGCTCCCAGGCCAAATGGCCCAAAGAAATGGTGGCAAGGGGCCGTGCTGAGAACTGCAGAGGAAGGCAAAAAACCGCCGGGGACCAGTGCCAATGTGCCCCAGGGGAAAAAGTTCCTTGCTGAGCCCAGTGCTGGCCATGGGCTGTTCCCTGAGCATGTGAGCCAGACCTGGCTCCTTGTCCCACAGGCTGCTCATGCTTCCCAGGAGCTGCCCAAGCCCTATCCTCCCTTGAGCTGGAGCTATCTGGCGGACTTGCCAGAGTGCCCAAGTGCCTCTGAGCTGATAGACCTTGTGGGCAAAAATCCTTGCTGTCCCTGTGTAGGACACCAGTGGGTGTTCCAAAGCACTGCAAGCCCTTGCAAGCCCTTGCAAGCCCTCGACATCCTATCTCTTATGGCTCCTGAGCGTTGCTCTGTAGGAGATGAGGATGGTGAGCTGTGCAGTGCTCCTCAAGAAGGAATTGCCTTGGTCTTGCCACTGCTATCCAGTTGAAAAGGATTTGCATCCATGAGCCGAGCTTGGAAGGTGGCCCTGCCAGCAGATTGTCTTGCAGCGGAGAACCTCCAGCAGCCTCATGCAAGGTTTTCTTCCCTCAGCCCCTGGCCTGTGATTCCAGCAGCTCCTCAAGTGCTTCCTGTCAGATGTGCTGGGGCTGCCCCCGGGCCAGCTCTGGCAGTGGACACGGGAGGCTGCTCCTCTGGATCCTGCGTGGGGCCTGGTGACCACTGCGTTGCCGGGTGCTGGCATTGTGACATGGGGGTGACACAGCCGCATATGTGCAGCCCTTTGGAGGAAGCCTTTGGGGTGCTGGCTCCAAATCAGTCCCTGTACTTACAAAATAGGGGAGTAAGCAACCTAATAGAGTCCCTTTTTTGCAAGAAGACAGTGTGGATTTGCCAGTGCAGCCTTCCTTCCAGTAGCAATACTGCCTGTAGTATCATGTATGGAGGCCTCAGGGCTCGCTCAGGGCTTGTCACGCAGAACTGCAGGCCTGACAGAGCAGAACTGCTCTCCTGTCCTCTCCTGTCCTCTCCTCTCCTCTCCTCTCCTCTCCTCTCCTCTCCTGTCCACCAGTCCAATATCTAAGAGACTGTTTGCCTGAAAGGACAGAGGGTTTTCAGTTCCAAAATCAATGTCAAGGACACATAACACAATGAATTTTATTTTATTTTGTTGTTAATTTATTAATTTTCTTGATTTTATGTTAATTCATGTTATTTCATGTCATTTTTTTTCCCTTTGTGACTCTGTTTCAGAACCCAGGCTCACAAGCATTAGCTCAAGCCCAAGTGTAGCCAGGAGTAGGCTGAGGCATTCTTCAGTTTAGCCTGAGAAAAGATCCCTTGCAGGCTGGCAAAGGCAAGTCCCAGAGCTGCAGAGAGCAGCAGCAGGAATAGAGGCCAAGCTGTCCGCGGTTCCTGCAGAGGGAGAACCTTGACAAGGAGTTGTGGGACTGACCATGCACAAAAGAGGAAGAAGAAGAAGAAGAAGAAGAAGAAGAGGAAGAAGAGGAAGACGAGGTGAGTGGTACCGTGGCATCTCTTCCAAAGCGTGACATGTAGCGATGACGAGCAGACTTTTTGCCTTCCACAACTTGTTTAGCTGCTGTGCTTCTTGGCCAGGGATGCATGAGAAGCGCTCTGCTCCCTGCCAGGCGCTTGTGTTAGCTGCAGGGAGAGCTGAGAAGTGGCAGCTGCGGCTGCCAGCATGGTGGAGCATGAGCAGCTGGCTCCCAGGCCAAATGGCCCAAAGAAATGGTAGCAAGGGGCCGTGCTGAGAACTGCAGAGGAAGGCAAAAACCGCCGGGGACCAGTGCCAATGTGCCCCAGGGGAAAAAGTTCCTTGCTGAGCCCAGTGCTGGCCATGGGCTGTTCCCTGAGCATGTGAGCCAGACCTGGCTCCTTGTCCCACAGGCTGCTCATGCTTCCCAGGAGCTGCCCAAGCCCTATACTCCCTTGAGCTGGAGCTATCTGGCGGACTTGCCAGAGTGCCCAAGTGCCTCTGAGCTGATAGACCTTGTGGGCAAGAATCCTTGCTGTCCCTGTGTAGGACACCAGTGGGTGTTCCAAAGCACTGCAAGCCCTTGCAAGCCCTTGCAAGCCCTCGACATCCTATCTCTTACGGCTCCTGAGCGTTGCTCTGTAGGAGATGAGGATGGTGAGCTGTGCAGTGCTCCTCAAGAAGGAATTGCCTTGGTCTTGCCACTGCTATCCAGTTGAAAAGGATTTGCATCCATGAGCCGAGCTTGGAAGGTGGCCCTGCCAGCAGATTGTCTTGCAGCGGAGAACCTCCAGCAGCCTCATGCAAGGTTTTCTTCCCTCAGCCCCTGGCCTGTGATTCCAGCAGCTCCTCAAGTGCTTCCTGTCAGATGTGCTGGGGCTGCCCCCGGGCCAGCTCTGGCAGTGGACACGGGAGGCTGCTCCTCTGGATCCTGCGTGGGGCCTGGTGACCACTGCGTTGCCGGGTGCTGGCATTGTGACATGGGGGTGACACAGCCGCATATGTGCAGCCCTTTGGAGGAAGCCTTTGGGGTGCTGGCTCCAAATCAGTCCCTGTACCTACAAAATAGGAGAGTAAGCAACCTAATAGAGTCTCTTTTTTGCAAAAAGACAGTGTGGATTTGTTGCCAGTGCAGCCTTCCTTCCAGTAGCAATACTGCCTGTAGTATCATGTATGGAGGCCTCAGGGCTCGCTCAGGGCTTGTCACGCAGAACTGCAGGCCTGACAGAGCAGAACTGCTCTCCTGGCCTCTCCTGTCCTCTCCTGTCCTCTCCTCTCCTCTCCTCTTCTCTTCTCTCCTGTCCGCCAGTCCAATATCTAAGAGACTGTTTGCCTGAAAGGACAGAGGGTTTTCAGTTCCAAAATCAATGTCAAGGACACATAACACAATGAATTTTATTTTATTTTGTTGTTAATGTATTAATTTTCTTGATTTTATGTTAATTCATGTTATGTTATTTCATGTCATTTTTTTTCCCTTTGTGACTCTGTTTCAGAACCCAGGCTTACAAGCATTAGCTCAAGCCCAAGTGTAGCCAGGAGTAGGCTGAGGCATTCTTCAGTTTAGCAGGAGAAAAGATCCCTTGCAGGCTGGCAAAGGCAAGTCCCAGAGCTGCAGAGAGCAGCAGCAGGAATAGAGGCCGAGCTGTCCGCGGTTCCTGCAGAGGGAGAACCTTGACAAGGAGTTGTGGGACTGACCATGCGCAAAAGAGGAAGAAGAAGAAGAAGAAGAAGAAGAAGTAGAAGAAGAAGAAGAAGAAGAAGAGGAAGAAGAGGAAGAAGAGGTGAGTGGTACCGTGGCATCTCTTCCAAAGCGTGACATGTAGCGATGACGAGCAGAATTTGCCTTCCACAACTTGTTTGGCTGCTGTGCTTCTTGGCCAGGGATGCATGAGAAGCGCTCTGGTCCCTGCCAGGCGCTTGTGTTAGCTGCAGGGAGAGCTGAGAAGTGGCAGCTGCGGCTGCCAGCATGGTGGAGCATGAGCAGCCGGCTCCCAGGCCAAATGGCCCAAAGAAATGGTGGCAAGGGGCCATGCTGAGAACTGCAGAGGAAGGCAAAAATCTGCCGGGGACCAGTGCCAATGTGCCCCAGGGGAAAAAGTTCCTTGCTGAGCCCAGTGCTGGCCATGGGCTGTTCCCTGAGCATGTGAGCCAGACCTGGCTCCTTGTCCCACAGGCTGCTCATGCTTCCCAGGAGCTGCCCAAGCCCTATCCTCCCTTGAGCTGGAGCTATCTGGCGGACTTGCCAGAGTGCCCAAGTGCCTCTGAGCTGATAGACCTTGTGGGCAAGAATCCTTGCTGTCCCTGTGTAGGACACCAGTGGGTGTTCCAAAGCACTGCAAGCCCTTGCAAGCCCTTGCAAGCCCTCGACATCCTATCTCTTACGGCTCCTGAGCGTTGCTCTGTAGGAGATGAGGATGGTGAGCTGTGCAGTGCTCCTCAAGAAGGAATTGCCTTGGTCTTGCCACTGCTATCCAGTTGAAAAGGATTTGCATCCATGAGCCGAGCTTGGAAGGTGGCCCTGCCAGCAGATTGTCTTGCAGCGGAGAACCTCCAGCAGCCTCATGCAAGGTTTTCTTCCCTCAGCCCCTGGCCTGTGATTCCAGCAGCTCCTCAAGTGCTTCCTGTCAGATGTGCTGGGGCTGCCCCCGGGCCAGCTCTGGCAGTGGACACGGGAGGCTGCTCCTCTGGATCCTGCGTGGGGCCTGGTGACCACTGCGTTGCCGGGTGCTGGCATTGTGACATGGGGGTGACACAGCCGCATATGTGCAGCCCTTTGGAGGAAGCCTTTGGGGTGCTGGCTCCAAATCAGTCCCTGTACCTACAAAATAGGGGAGTAAGCAACCTAATAGAGTCCCTTTTTTGCAAAAAGACAGTGTGGATTTGTTGCCAGTGCAGCCTTCCTTCCAGTAGCAATACTGCCTGTAGTATCATGTATGGAGGCCTCAGGGCTCGCTCAGGGCTTGTCACGCAGAACTACAGGCCTGACAGAGCAGAACTGCTCTCCTCTCCTCTCCTCTCCTCTCCTCTCCTCTCCTCTCCTCTCCTCTCCTCTCCTCTCCTCTCCTCTCCTCTCCTCTCCTCTCCTCTCCTCTCCTCTCCTGTCCGCCAGTCCAATATCTAAGAGACTGTTTGCCTGAAAGGACAGAGGGTTTTCAGTTCCAAAATCAATGTCAAGGACACATAACACAATGAATTTTATTTTATTTTGTTGTTAATTTATTAATTTTCTTGATTTTATGTTAATTCATGTTATGTTATTTCATGTCATTTTTTTTCCCTTTGTGACTCTGTTTCAGAACCCAGGCTCACAAGCATTAGCTCAAGCCCAAGTGTAGCCAGGAGTAGGCTGAGGCATTCTTCAGTTTAGCCTGAGAAAAGATCCCTTGCAGGCTGGCAAAGGCAAGTCCCAGAGCTGCAGAGAGCAGCAGCAGGAATAGAGGCCAAGCTGTCCGCGGTTCCTGCAGAGGGAGAACCTTGACAAGAAGTTGTTGGACTGACCACGCACAGAAGAGGAAGAAGAAGAAGAAGAAGAGGAAGAAGAGGAAGAAGAGGTGAGTGGTACCGTGGCATCTCTTCCAAAGCGTGACATGTAGCGATGACGAGCAGACTTTTTGCCTTCCACAACTTGTTTGGCTGCTGTGCTTCTTGGCCAGGGATGCATGAGAAGCGCTCTGGTCCCTGCCAGGCGCTTGTGTTAGCTGCAAGGAGAGCTGAGAAGTGGCAGCTGCGGCTGCCAGCATGGTGGAGCATGAGCAGCCGGCTCCCAGGCCAAATGGCCCAAAGAAATGGTGGCAAGGGGCCGTGCTGAGAACTGCAGAGGAAGGCAAAAAACCGCCGGGGACCAGTGCCAATGTGCCCCAGGGGAAAAAGTTCCTTGCTGAGCCCAGTGCTGGCCATGGGCTGTTCCCTGAGCATGTGAGCCAGACCTGGCTCCTTGTCCCACAGGCTGCTCATGCTTCCCAGGAGCTGCCCAAGCCCTATACTCCCTTGAGCTGGAGCTATCTGGCGGACTTGCCAGAGTGCCCAGCTGCCTCTGAGCTGATAGACCTTGTGGGCAAGAATCCTTGCTGTCCCTGTGTAGGACACCAGTGGGTGTTCCAAAGCACTGCAAGCCCTTGCAAGACCTTGCAAGCCCTCGCAAGCCCTTGCAAGCCCTCGACATCCTATCTCTTACGGCTCCTGAGCGTTGCTGTGTAGGAGATGAGGATGGTGAGCTGTGCAGTGCTCCTCAAGAAGGAATTGCCTTGGTCTTGCCACTGCTATCCAGTTGAAAAGGATTTGCATCCATGAGCCGAGCTTGGAAGGTGGCCCTGCCAGCAGATTGTCTTGTAGCGGAGAACCTCCAGCAGCCTCATGCAAGGTTTTCTTCCCTCAGCCCCTGGCCTGTGATTCCAGCAGCTCCTCAGGTGCTTCCTGTGAGATGTGCTGGGGCTGCCCCCGGGCCAGCTCTGGCAGTGGACACGGGAGGCTGCTCCTCTGGATCCTGCGTGGGGCCTGGCGACCACTGCGTTGTCGGGTGCTGGCATTGTGACATGGGGGTGACACAGCTGCATATGTGCAGCCCTTTGGAGGAAGCCTTTGGGGTGCTGGCTCCAAATCAGTCCCTGTACCTACAAAATAGGGGAGTAAGCAACCTAATAGAGTCCCTTTTTTGCAAAAAGACAGTGTGGATTTGTTGCCAGTGCAGCCTTCCTTCCAGTAGCAATACTGCCTGTAGTATCATGTATGGAGGCCTCAGGGCTCGCTCAGGGCTTGTCACGCAGAACTGCAGGCCTGACAGAGCAGAACTGCTCTCCTCTCCTCTCCTCTCCTCTCCTCTCCTCTCCTCTCCTCTCCTCTCCTCTCCTCTCCTCTTCTCTTCTCTCCTGTCCGCCAGTCCAATATCTAAGAGACTGTTTGCCTGAAAGGACAGAGGGTTTTCAGTTCCAAAATCAATGTCAAGGACACATAACACAATGAATTTGATTTTATTTTGTTGTTAATTTATTAATTTTCTTGATTTTATGTTAATTCATGTTATGTTATTTCATGTCATTTTTTTTCCCGTTGTGACTCTGTTTCAGAACCCAGGCTCACAAGCATTAGCTCAAGCCCAAGTGTAGCCAGGAGTAGGCTGAGGCATTCTTCAGTTTAGCAGGAGAAAAGATCCCTTACAGGCTGGCAAAGGCAAGTCCCAGAGCTGCAGAGAGCAGCAGCAGGAATAGAGGCCAAGCTGTCCGCGGTTCCTGCAGAGGGAGAACCTTGACAAGGAGTTGTGGGACTGACCATGCACAAAAGAGGAAGAAGAAGAAGAAGAAGAAGAAGAAGAGGTAGAAGAGGAAGAAGAGGAAGAAGAGGTGAGTGGTACCGTGGCATCTCTTCCAAAGCGTGACATGTAGCGATGACGAGCAGACTTTTTGCCTTCCACAACTTGTTTGGCTGCTGTGCTTCTTGGCCAGGGATGCATGAGAAGCGCTCTGGTCCCTGCCAGGCGCTTGTGTTAGCTGCAGGGAGAGCTGAGAAGTGGCAGCTGCGGCTGCCAGCATGGTGGAGCATGAGCAGCCGGCTCCCAGGCCAAATGGCCCAAAGAAATGGTGGCAAGGGGCCGTGCTGAGAACTGCAGAGGAAGGCAAAAAACCGCCGGGGACCAGTGCCAATGTGCCCCGGGGGAAAAAGTTCCTTGCTGAGCCCAGTGCTGGCCATGGGCTGTTCCCTGAGCATGTGAGCCAGACCTGGCTCCTTGTCCCACAGGCTGCTCATGCTTCCCAGGAGCTGCCCAAGCCCTATACTCCCTTGAGCTGGAGCTATCTGGCGGACTTGCCAGAGTGCCCAAGTGCCTCTGAGCTGATAGACCTTGTGGGCAAGAATCCTTGCTGTCCCTGTGTAGGACACCAGTGGGTGTTCCAAAGCACTGCAAGCCCTTGCAAGCCCTTGCAAGCCCTCGACATCCTATCTCTTACGGCTCCTGAGCGTTGCTCTGTAGGAGATGAGGATGGTGAGCTGTGCAGTGCTCCTCAAGAAGGAATTGCCTTGGTCTTGCCACTGCTATCCAGTTGAAAAGGATTTGCATCCATGAGCCGAGCTTGGAAGGTGGCCCTGCCAGCAGATTGTCTTGCAGCGGAGAACCTCCAGCAGCCTCATGCAAGGTTTTCTTCCCTCAGCCCCTGGCCTGTGATTCCAGCAGCTCCTCAAGTGCTTTCTGTCAGATGTGCTGGGGCTGCCCCCGGGCCAGCTCTGGCAGTGGACACGGGAGGCTGCTCCTCTGGATCCTGCGTGGGGCCTGGTGACTACTGCGTTGCCGGGTGCTGGCATTGTGACATGGGGGTGACACAGCCGCATATGTGCAGCCCTTTGGAGGAAGCCTTTGGGGTGCTGGCTCCAAATCCGTCCCTGTACCTACAAAATAGGGGAGTAAGCAACCTAATAGAGTCCCTTTTTTGCAAAAAGACAGTGTGGATTTGTTGCCAGTGCAGCCTTCCTTCCAGTAGCAATACTGCCTGTAGTATCACGTATGGAGGCCTCAGGGCTCGCTCAGGGCTTGTCACGCAGAACTGCAGGCCTGACAGAGCAGAACTGCTCTCCTCTCCTCTCCTCTCCTCTCATCTCCTCTCCTCTCCTCTCCCCTCCTCTCCCCTCCTCTCCTCTCCTCTCCTCTCCTCTCCTCTCCTCTCCTCTCCTCTCCTCTCCTCTCCTCTCCTCTCCTCTCCTCTTCTCTTCTCTCCTGTCCGCCAGTCCAATATCTAAGAGACTGTTTGCCTGAAAGGACAGAGGGTTTTCAGTTCCAAAATCAATGTCAAGGACACATAACACAATGAATTTTATTTTATTTTGTTGTTAATTTATTGATTTTCTTGATTTTATGTTAATTCATGTTATGTTATTTCATGTCATTTTTTTTCCCTTTGTGACTCTGTTTCAGAACCCAGGCTCACAAGCATTAGCTCAAGCCCAAGTGTAGCCAGGAGTAGGCTGAGGCATTCTTCAGTTTAGCATGAGAAAAGATCCCTTGCAGGCTGGCAAAGGCAAGTCCCAGAGCTGCAGAGAGCAGCAGCAGGAATAGAGGCCAAGCTGTCCGCGGTTCCTGCAGAGGGAGAACCTTGACAAGGAGTTGTGGGACTGACCATGCACAAAAGAGGAAGAAGAAGAGGAAGAAGAGGAAGAAGAGGTAGAAGAGGAAGAAGAGGAAGAAGAGGTGAGTGGTACCGTGGCATCTCTTCCAAAGCGTGACATGTAGCGATGACGAGCAGACTTTTTGCCTTCCACAACTTGTTTGGCTGCTGTGCTTCTTGGCCAGGGATGCATGAGAAGCGCTCTGGTCCCTGCCAGGCGCTTGTGTTAGCTGCAGGGAGAGCTGAGAAGTGGCAGCTGCGGCTGCCAGCATGGTGGAGCATGAGCAGCCGGCTCCCAGGCCAAATGGCCCAAAGAAATGGTGGCAAGGGGCCGTGCTGAGAACTGCAGAGGAAGGCAAAAAACCGCCGGGGACCAGTGCCAATGTGCCCCGGGGGAAAAAGTTCCTTGCTGAGCCCAGTGCTGGCCATGGGCTGTTCCCTGAGCATGTGAGCCAGACCTGGCTCCTTGTCCCACAGGCTGCTCATGCTTCCCAGGAGCTGCCCAAGCCCTATCCTCCCTTGAGCTGGAGCTATCTGGCGGACTTGCCAGAGTGCCCAGGTGCCTCTGAGCTGATAGACCTTGTGGGCAAGAATCCTTGCTGTCCCTGTGTAGGACACCAGTGGGTGTTCCAAAGCACTGCAAGCCCTTGCAAGCCCTTGCAAGCCCTCGACATCCTATCTCTTACGGCTCCTGAGCGTTGCTCTGTAGGAGATGAGGATGGTGAGCTGTGCAGTGCTCCTCAAGAAGGAATTGCCTTGGTCTTGCCACTGCTATCCAGTTGAAAAGGATTTGCATCCATGAGCCGAGCTTGGAAGGTGGCCCTGCCAGCAGATTGTCTTGCAGCGGAGAACCTCCAGCAGCCTCATGCAAGGTTTTCTTCCCTCAGCCCCTGGCCTGTGATTCCAGCAGCTCCTCAAGTGCTTCCTGTCAGATGTGCTGGGGCTGCCCCCGGGCCAGCTCTGGCAGTGGACACGGGAGGCTGCTCCTCTGGATCCTGCGTGGGGCCTGGTGACCACTGCGTTGCCGGGTGCTGGCATTGTGACATGGGGGTGACACAGCCGCATATGTGCAGCCCTTTGGAGGAAGCCTTTGGGGTGCTGGCTCCAAATCAGTCCCTGTACCTACAAAATAGGGGAGTAAGCAACCTAATAGAGTCCCTTTTTTGCAAAAAGACAGTGTGGATTTGTTGCCAGTGCAGCCTTCCTTCCAGTAGCAATACTGCCTGTAGTATCACGTATGGAGGCCTCAGGGCTCGCTCAGGGCTTGTCACGCAGAACTGCAGGCCTGACAGAGCAGAACTGCTCTCCTCTCCTCTCCTCTCCTCTCCTCTCCTCTCCTCTCCTCTCCTCTCCTCTCCTCTTCTCTTCTCTCCTGTCCGCCAGTCCAATATCTAAGAGACTGTTTGCCTGAAAGGACAGAGGGTTTTCAGTTCCAAAATCAATGTCAAGGACACATAACACAATGAATTTTATTTTATTTTGTTGTTAATTTATTGATTTTCTTGATTTTATGTTAATTCATGTTATGTTATTTCATGTCATTTTTTTTCCCTTTGTGACTCTGTTTCAGAACCCAGGCTCACAAGCATTAGCTCAAGCCCAAGTGTAGCCAGGAGTAGGCTGAGGCATTCTTCAGTTTAGCAGGAGAAAAGATCCCTTGCAGGCTGGCAAAGGCAAGTCCCAGAGCTGCAGAGAGCAGCAGCAGGAATAGAGGCCAAGCTGTCCGCGGTTCCTGCAGAGGGAGAACCTTGACAAGGAGTTGTGGGACTGACCATGCACAAAAGAGGAAGAGGAAGAGGAAGAAGAGGAAGAAGAGGAAGAAGAGGTGAGTGGTACCGTGGCATCTCTTCCAAAGCGTGACATGTAGCGATGACGAGCAGACTTTTTGCCTTCCACAACTTGTTTGGCTGCTGTGCTTCTTGGCCAGGGATGCATGAGAAGCGCTCTGGTCCCTGCCAGGCGCTTGTGTTAGCTGCAGGGAGAGCTGAGAAGTGGCAGCTGTGGCTGCCAGCATGGTGGAGCATGAGCAGCCGGCTCCCAGGCCAAATGGCCCAAAGAAATGGTGGCAAGGGGCCGTGCTGAGAACTGCAGAGGAAGGCAAAAAACCGCCGGGGACCAGTGCCAATGTGCCCCGGGGGAAAAAGTTCCTTGCTGAGCCCAGTGCTGGCCATGGGCTGTTCCCTGAGCATGTGAGCCAGACCTGGCTCCTTGTCCCACAGGCTGCTCATGCCTCCCAGAAGCTGCCCAAGCCCTATCCTCCCTTGAGCTGCAGCTATCTGGCGGACTTGCCAGAGTGCCCAGCTGCCTCTGAGCTGATAGACCTTGTGGGCAAGAATCCTTGCTGTCCCTGTGTAGGACACCAGTGGGTGTTCCAAAGCACTGCAAGCCCTTGCAAGCCCTTGCAAGCCCTCGACATCCTATCTCTTACGGCTCCTGAGCGTTGCTCTATAGGAGATGAGGATGGTGAGCTGTGCAGTGCTCCTCAAGAAGGAATTGCCTTGGTCTTGCCACTGCTATCCAGTTGAAAAGGATTTGCATCCATGAGCCGAGCTTGGAAGGTGGCCCTGCCAGCAGATTGTCTTGCAGCGGAGAACCTCCAGCAGCCTCATGCAAGGTTTTCTTCCCTCAGCCCCTGGCCTGTGATTCCAGCAGCTCCTCAAGTGCTTCCTGTCAGATGTGCTGGGGCTGCCCCCGGGCCAGCTCTGGCAGTGGACACAGGAGGCTGCTCCTCTGGATCCTGCGTGGGGCCTGGTGACCACTGCGTTGCCGGGTGCTGGCATTGTGACATGGGGGTGACACAGCCGCATATGTGCAGCCCTTTGGAGGAAGCCTTTGGGGTGCTGGCTCCAAATCAGTCCCTGTACCTACAAAATAGGGGAGTAAGCAACCTAATAGAGTCCCTTTTTTGCAAAAAGACAGTGTGGATTTGTTGCCAGTGCAGCCTTCTTTCCAGTAGCAATACTGCCTGTAGTATCACGTATGGAGGCCTCAGGGCTCGCTCAGGGCTTGTCACGCAGAACTGCAGGCCTGACAGAGCAGAACTGCTCTCCTCTCCTCTCCTCTCCTCTCCTCTCCTCTCCTCTCCTCTCCTCTCCTCTCCTCTCCTCTCCTCTCCTCTTCTCTTCTCTCCTCTCCTCTCCTCTCCTCTCCTCTTCTCTTCTGTCCGCCAGTCCAATATCTAAGAGACTGTTTGCCTGAAAGGACAGAGGGTTTTCAGTTCCAAAATCAATGTCAAGGACACATAACACAATGAATTTTATTTTATTTTGTTGTTAATTTATTAATTTTCTTGATTTTATGTTAATTCATGTTATGTTATTTCATGTCATTTTTTTTCCCTTTGTGACTCTGTTTCAGAACCCAGGCTCACAAGCATTAGCTCAAGCCCAAGTGTAGCCAGGAGTAGGCTGAGGCATTCTTCAGTTTAGCATGAGAAAAGATCCCTTACAGGCTGGCAAAGGCAAGTCCCAGAGCTGCAGAGAGCAGCAGCAGGAATAGAGGCCAAGCTGTCCGCGGTTCCTGCAGAGGGAGAACCTTGACAAGGAGTTGTGGGACTGACCATGCACAAAAGAGGAAGAAGAAGAGGAAGAAGAGGAAGAAGAGGAAGAAGAGGTGAGTGGTACCGTGGCATCTCTTCCAAAGCGTGACATGTAGCGATGACGAGCAGACTTTTTGCCTTCCACAACTTGTTTGGCTGCTGTGCTTCTTGGGCAGGGATGCATGAGAAGCGCTCTGGTCCCTGCCAGGCGCTTGTGTTAGCTGCAGGGAGAGCTGAGAAGTGGCAGCTGCGGCTGCCAGCATGGTGGAGCATGAGCAGCTGGCTCCCAGGCCAAATGGCCCAAAGAAATGGTGGCAAGGGGCCGTGCTGAGAACTGCAGAGGAAGGCAAAAAACCGCCGGGGACCAGTGCCAATGTGCCCCAGGGGAAAAAGTTCCTTGCTGAGCCCAGTGCTGGCCATGGGCTGTTCCCTGAGCATGTGAGCCAGACCTGGCTCCTTGTCCCACAGGCTGCTCATGCCTCCCAGAAGCTGCCCAAGCCCCATCCTCCCTTAAGCTGGAGCTATCTGGCGGACTTGCCAGAGTGCCCAAGTGCCTCTGAGCTGATAGACCTTGTGGGCAAGAATCCTTGCTGTCCCTGTGTAGGACACCAGTGGGTGTTCCAAACCACTGCAAGCCCTTGCAAGCCCTTGCAAGCCCTCGACATCCTATCTCTTACGGCTCCTGAGCGTTGCTCTGTAGGAGATGAGGATGGTGAGCTGTGCAGTGCTCCTCAAGAAGGAATTGCCTTGGTCTTGCCACTGCTATCCAGTTGAAAAGGATTTGCATCCATGAGCCAAGCTTGGAAGGTGGCCCTGCCAGCAGGTTGTCTTGCAGCGGAGAACCTCCAGCAGCCTCATGCAAGGTTTTCTTCCCTCAGCCCCTGGCCTGTGATTCCAGCAGCTCCTCAAGTGCTTCCTGTCAGATGTGCTGGGGCTGCCCCCGGGCCAGCTCTGGCAGTGGACACGGGAGGCTGCTCCTCTGGATCCTGTGTGGGGCCTGGTGACCACTGCGTTGCCGGGTGCTGGCATTGTGACATGGGGGTGACACAGCCGCATATGTGCAGCTCTTTGGAGGAAGCCTTTGGGGTGCTGGCTCCAAATCAGTCCCTGTACCTACAAAATAGGGGAGTACGCAACCTAAGAGAGTCCCTTTTTTGCAAAAAGACAGTGTGGATTTGTTGCCAGTGCAGCCTTCCTTCCAGTAGCAATACTGCCTGTAGTATCATGTATGGAGGCCTCAGGGCTCGCTCAGGGCTTGTCACGCAGAACTGCAGGCCTGACAGAGCAGAACTGCTCTCCTCTCCTCTCCTCTCCTCCCCTCTCCTCTCCTCACCTCTCCTCTCCTCTCCTCTCCTCTCCTCTCCTCTCCTCTTCTCTCCTGTCCGCCAGTCCAATATCTAAGAGACTGTTTGCCTGAAAGGACAGAGGGTTTTCAGTTCCAAAATCAATGTCAAGGACACATAACACAATGAATTTTATTTTATTTTGTTGTTAATGTATTAATTTTCTTGATTTTATGTTAATTCATGTTATGTTATTTCATGTCATTTTTTTTCCCTTTGTGACTCTGTTTCAGAACCCAGGCTCACAAGCATTAGCTCAAGCCCAAGTGTAGCCAGGAGTAGGCTGAGGCATTCTTCAGTTTAGCAGGAGAAAAGATCCCTTACAGGCTGGCAAAGGCAAGTCCCAGAGCTGCAGAGAGCAGCAGCAGGAATAGAGGCCAAGCTGTCCGCGGTTCGGGCAGAGGGAGAACCTTGACAAGGAGTTGTGGGACTGACCATGCACAAAAGAGGAAGAAGAAGAAGAAGAAGAAGAAGAAGAGGAAGAAGAGGAAGAAGAGGTGAGTGGTACCGTGGCATCTCTTCCAAAGCGTGACATGTAGCGATGACGAGCAGACTTTTTGCCTTCCACAACTTGTTTGGCTGCTGTGCTTCTTGGCCAGGGATGCATGAGAAGCGCTCTGGTCCCTGCCAGGCGCTTGTGTTAGCTGCAGGGAGAGCTGAGAAGTGGCAGCTGCGGCTGCCAGCATGGTGGAGCATGAGCAGCCGGCTCCCAGGCCAAATGGCCCAAAGAAATGGTGGCAAGGGGCCGTGCTGAGAACTGCAGAGGAAGGCAAAAAACCGCCGGGGACCAGTGCCAATGTGCCCCAGGGGAAAAAGTTCCTTGCTGAGCCCAGTGCTGGCCATGGGCTGTTCCCTGAGCATGTGAGCCAGACCTGGCTCCTTGTCCCACAGGCTGCTCATGCTTCCCAGGAGCTGCCCAAGCCCTATCCTCCCTTGAGCTGGAGCTATCTGGCGGACTTGCCAGAGTGCCCAGCTGCCTCTGAGCTGATAGACCTTGTGGGCAAGAATCCTTGCTGTCCCTGTGTAGGACACCAGTGGGTGTTCCAAAGCACTGCAAGCCCTTGCAAGCCCTTGCAAGCCCTCGACATCCTATCTCTTACGGCTCCTGAGCGTTGCTGTGTAGGAGATGAGGATGGTGAGCTGTGCAGTGCTCCTCAAGAAGGAATTGCCTTGGTCTTGCCACTGCTATCCAGTTGAAAAGGATTTGCATCCATGAGCCGAGCTTGGAAGGTGGCCCTGCCAGCAGGTTGTCTTGCAGCGGAGAACCTCCAGCAGCCTCATGCAAGGTTTTCTTCCCTCAGCCCCCGGCCTGTGATTCCAGCAGCTCCTCAAGTGCTTCCTGTCAGATGTGCTGGGGCTGCCCCCGGGCCAGCTCTGGCAGTGGACACGGGAGGCTGCTCCTCTGGATCCTGCGTGGGGCCTGGTGACCACTGCGTTGCCGGGTGCTGGCATTGTGACATGGGGGTGACGCAGCCGCATATGTGCAGCCCTTTGGAGGAAGCCTTTGGGGTGCTGGCTCCAAATCAGTCCCTGTACCTACAAAATAGGGGAGTACGCAACCTAATAGAGTCCCTTTTTTGCAAAAAGACAGTGTGGATTTGTTGCCAGTGCAGCCTTCCTTCCAGTAGCAATACTGCCTGTAGTATCATGTATGGAGGCCTCAGGGCTCGCTCAGGGCTTGTCACGCAGAACTGCAGGCCTGACAGAGCAGAACTGCTCTCCTCTCCTCTCCTCTCCTCTCCTCTCCTCTCCTCTCCTCTCCTCTCCTCTCCTCTCCTCTCCTCTCCTCTTCTCTCCTGTCCGCCAGTCCAATATCTAAGAGACTGTTTGCCTGAAAGGACAGAGGGTTTTCAGTTCCAAAATCAATGTCAAGGACACATAACACAATGAATTTTATTTTATTTTGTTGTTAATGTATTAATTTTCTTGATTTTATGTTAATTCATGTTATGTTATTTCATGTCATTTTTTTTCCCTTTGTGACTCTGTTTCAGAACCCAGGCTCACAAGCATTAGCTCAAGCCCAAGTGTAGCCAGGAGTAGGCTGAGGCATTCTTCAGTTTAGCAGGAGAAAAGATCCCTTACAGGCTGGCAAAGGCAAGTCCCAGAGCTGCAGAGAGCAGCAGCAGGAATAGAGGCCAAGCTGTCCGCGGTTCCTGCAGAGGGAGAACCTTGACAAGGAGTTGTGGGACTGACCATGCACAAAAGAGGAAGAAGAAGAAGAAGAAGAAGAAGAAGAGGAAGAAGAGGAAGAAGAGGTGAGTGGTACCGTGGCATCTCTTCCAAAGCGTGACATGTAGCGATGACGAGCAGACTTTTTGCCTTCCACAACTTGTTTGGCTGCTGTGCTTCTTGGCCAGGGATGCATGAGAAGTGCTCTGGTCCCTGCCAGGCGCTTGTGTTAGCTGCAGGGAGAGCTGAGAAGTGGCAGCTGCGGCTGCCAGCATGGTGGAGCATGATCAGCCGGCTCCCAGGCCAAATGGCCCAAAGAAATGGTGGCAAGGGGCTGTGCTGAGAACTGCAGAGGAAGGCAAAAAACCGCCGGGGACCAGTGCCAATGTGCCCCAGGGGAAAAAGTTCCTTGCTGAGCCCAGTGCTGGCCATGGGCTGTTCCCTGAGCATGTGAGCCAGACCTGGCTCCTTGTCCCACAGGCTGCTCATGCTTCCCAGGAGCTGCCCAAGCCCTATCCTCCCTTGAGCTGGAGCTATCTGGCGGACTTGCCAGAGTGCCCAGCTGCCTCTGAGCTGATAGACCTTGTGGGCAAGAATCCTTGCTGTCCCTGTGTAGGACACCAGTGGGTGTTCCAAAGCACTGCAAGCCCTTGCAAGCCCTTGCAAGCCCTCGACATCCTATCTCTTACGGCTCCTGAGCGTTGCTGTGTAGGAGATGAGGATGGTGAGCTGTGCAGTGCTCCTCAAGAAGGAATTGCCTTGGTCTTGCCACTGCTATCCAGTTGAAAAGGATTTGCATCCATGAGCCGAGCTTGGAAGGTGGCCCTGCCAGCAGGTTGTCTTGCAGCGGAGAACCTCCAGCAGCCTCATGCAAGGTTTTCTTCCCTCAGCCCCCGGCCTGTGATTCCAGCAGCTCCTCAAATGCTTCCTGTCAGATGTGCTGGGGCTGCCCCCGGGCCAGCTCTGGCAGTGGACACGGGAGGCTGCTCCTCTGGATCCTGCGTGGGGCCTGGTGACCACTGCGTTGCCGGGTGCTGGCATTGTGACATGGGGGTGACGCAGCCGCATATGTGCAGCCCTTTGGAGGAAGCCTTTGGGGTGCTGGCTCCAAATCAGTCCCTGTACCTACAAAATAGGGGAGTAAGCAACCTAATAGAGTCCCTTTTTTGCAAAAAGACAGTGTGGATTTGTTGCCAGTGCAGCCTTCCTTCCAGTAGCAATACTGCCTGTGGTATCATGTATGGAGGCCTCAGGGCTCGCTCAGGGCTTGTCACGCAGAACTGCAGGCCTGACAGAGCAGAACTGCTCTCCTCTCCTCTCCTCTCCTCTCCTCTCCTCTCCTCTCCTCTCCTCTCCTCTCCTCTTCTCTCCTGTCCGCCAGTCCAATATCTAAGAGACTGTTTGCCTGAAAGGACAGAGGGTTTTCAGTTCCAAAATCAATGTCAAGGACACATAACACAATGAATTTTATTTTATTTTGTTGTTAATTTATTAATTTTCTTGATTTTATGTTAATTCATGTTATGTTATTTCATGTCATTTTTTTTCCCTTTGTGACTCTGTTTCAGAACCCAGGCTCACAAGCATTAGCTCAAGCCCAAGTGTAGCCAGGAGTAGGCTGAGGCATTCTTCAGTTTAGCATGAGAAAAGATCCCTTGCAGGCTGGCAAAGGCAAGTCCCAGAGCTGCAGAGAGCAGCAGCAGGAATAGAGGCCAAGCTGTCCGCGGTTCCTGCAGAGGGAGAACCTTGACAAGGAGTTGTGGGACTGACCATGCACAAAAGAGGAAGAAGAAGAAGAAGAAGAAGATGAAGAAGAAGAAGAGGAAGAAGAGGAAGAAGAGGAAGAAGAGGTGAGTGGTACCGTGGCATCTCTTCCAAAGCGTGACATGTAGCGATGACGAGCAGACTTTTTGCCTTCCACAACTTGTTTGGCTGCTGTGCTTCTTGGCCAGGGATGCATGAGAAGCGCTCTGCTCCCTGCCAGGCGCTTGTGTTAGCTGCAGGGAGAGCTGAGAAGTGGCAGCTGCGGCTGCCAGCATGGTGGAGCATGAGCAGCCGGCTCCCAGGCCAAATGGCCCAAAGAAATGGTGGCAAGGGGCCGTGCTGAGAACTGCAGAGGAAGGCAAAAACCGCCGGGGACCAGTGCCAATGTGCCCCAGGGGAAAAAGTTCCTTGCTGAGCCCAGTGCTGGCCATGGGCTGTTCCCTGAGCATGTGAGCCAGACCTGGCTCCTTGTCCCACAGGCTGCTCATGCTTCCCAGGAGCTGCCCAAGCCCTATACTCCCTTGAGCTGGAGCTATCTGGCGGACTTGCCAGAGTGCCCAAGTGCCTCTGAGCTGATAGACCTTGTGGGCAAGAATCCTTGCTGTCCTTGTGTAGGACACCAGTGGGTGTCCCAAAGCACTGCAAGCCCTTGCAAGCCCTTGCAAGCCCTCGACATCCTATCTCTTATGGCTCCTGAGCATTGCTCTGTAGGAGATGAGGATGGTGAGCTGTGCAGTGCTCCTCAAGAAGGAATTGCCTTGGTCTTGCCACTGCTATCCAGTTGAAAAGGATTTGCATCCATGAGCCGAGCTTGGAAGGTGGCCCTGCCAGCAGATTGTCTTGCAGCGGAGAACCTCCAGCAGCCTCATGCAAGGTTTTCTTCCCTCAGCCCCTGGCCTGTGATTCCAGCAGCTCCTCAAGTGCTTCCTGTCAGATGTGCTGGGGCTGCCCCCGGGCCAGCTCTGGCAGTGGACACGGGAGGCTGCTCCTCTGGATCCTGCGTGGGGCCTGGTGACCACTGCGTTGTCGGGTGCTGGCATTGTGACATGGGGGTGACACAGCCGCATATGTGCAGCCCTTTGGAGGAAGCCTTTGGGGTGCTGGCTCCAAATCAGTCCCTGTAGCTACAAAATAGGGGAGTAAGCAACCTAATAGAGTCCCTTTTTTGCAAAAAGACAGTGTGGATTTGTTGCCAGTGCAGCCTTCCTTCCAGTAGCAATACTGCCTGTAGTATCATGTATGGAGGCCTCAGGGCTCGCTCAGGGCTTGTCACGCAGAACTGCAGGCCTGACAGAGCAGAACTGCTCTCCTCTCCTCTCCTCCCCTCTCCTGTCCTCTCCTCTCCTCTCCTCTCCTCTCCTTTCCTCTCGTCTTCTCTCCTGTCCGCCAGTCCAATATCTAAGAGACTGTTTGCCTGAAAGGACAGAGGGTTTTCAGTTTCAAAATCAATGTCAAGGACACATAACACAATGAATTTTATTTTATTTTGTTGTTAATTTATTAATTTTCTTGATTTTATGTTAATTCATGTTATGTTATTTCATGTCATTTTTTTTCCCTTTGTGACTCTGTTTCAGAACCCAGGCTCACAAGCATTAGCTCAAGCCCAAGTGTAGCCAGGAGTAGGCTGAGGCATTCTTCAGTTTAGCAGGAGAAAAGATCCCTTGCAGGCTGGCAAAGGCAAGTCCCAGAGCTGCAGAGAGCAGCAGCAGGAATAGAGGCCAAGCTGTCCGTGGTTCCTGCAGAGGGAGAACCTTGACAAGGAGTTGTGGGACTGACCATGCACAAAAGAGGAAGAAGAAGAAGAAGAAGAAGAAGAAGAAGAGGAAGAAGAGGAAGAAGAGGTGAGTGGTACCGTGGCATCTCTTCCAAAGCGTGACATGTAGCGATGACGAGCAGACTTTTTGCCTTCCACAACTTGTTTGGCTGCTGTGCTTCTTGGCCAGGGATGCATGAGAAGCGCTCTGGTCCCTGCCAGGCGCTTGTGTTAGCTGCAGGGAGAGCTGAGAAGTGGCAGCTGCGGCTGCCAGCATGGTGGAGCATGAGCAGCCGGCTCCCAGGCCAAATGGCCCAAAGAAATGGTGGCAAGGGGCGGTGCTGAGAACTGCAGAGGAAGGCAAAAAACCGCTGGGGACCAGTGCCAATGTGCCCCGGGGGAAAAAGTTCCTTGCTGAGCCCAGTGCTGGCCATGGGCTGTTCCCTGAGCATGTGAGCCAGACCTGGCTCCTTGTCCCACAGGCTGCTCATGCTTCCCAGGAGCTGCCCAAGCCCTATCCTCCCTTGAGCTGGAGCTATCTGGCGGACTTGCCAGAGTGCCCAAGTGCCTCTGAGCTGATAGACCTTGTGGGCAAGAATCCTTGCTGTCCCTGTGTAGGACACCAGTGGGTGTTCCAAAGCACTGCAAGCCCTTGCAAGCCCTTGCAAGCCCTCGACATCCTATCTCTTACAGCTCCTGAGCGTTGCTCTGTAGGAGATGAGGTTGGTGAGATGTGCAGTGCTCCTCAAGAAGGAATTGCCTTGGTCTTGCCACTGTTATCCAGTTGAAAAGGATTTGCATCCATGAGCCGAGCTTGGAAGGTGGCCCTGCCAGCAGGTTGTCTTGCAGCGGAGAACCTCCAGCAGCCTCATGCAAGGTTTTCTTCCCTCAGCCCCCGGCCTGTGATTCCAGCAGCTCCTCAAGTGCTTCCTGTCAGATGTGCTGGGGCTGCCCCCGGGCCAGCTCTGGCAGTGGACACGGGAGGCTGCTCCTCTGGATCCTGCGTGGGGCCTGGTGACCACTGCGTTGCCGGGTGCTGGCATTGTGACATGGGGGTGACGCAGCCGCATATGTGCAGCCCTTTGGAGGAAGCCTTTGGGGTGCTGGCTCCAAATCAGTCCCTGTACCTACAAAATAGGGGAGTACGCAACCTAATAGAGTCCCTTTTTTGCAAAAAGACAGTGTGGATTTGTTGCCAGTGCAGCCTTCCTTCCAGTAGCAATACTGCCTGTAGTATCATGTATGGAGGCCTCAGGGCTCGCTCAGGGCTTGTCACGCAGAACTGCAGGCCTGACAGAGCAGAACTGCTCTCCTCTCCTCTCCTCTCCTCTCCTCTCCTCTCCTCTCCTCTCCTCTCCTCTCCTCTCCTCTCCTCTTCTCTCCTGTCCGCCAGTCCAATATCTAAGAGACTGTTTGCCTGAAAGGACAGAGGGTTTTCAGTTCCAAAATCAATGTCAAGGACACATAACACAATGAATTTTATTTTATTTTGTTGTTAATGTATTAATTTTCTTGATTTTATGTTAATTCATGTTATGTTATTTCATGTCATTTTTTTTCCCTTTGTGACTCTGTTTCAGAACCCAGGCTCACAAGCATTAGCTCAAGCCCAAGTGTAGCCAGGAGTAGGCTGAGGCATTCTTCAGTTTAGCAGGAGAAAAGATCCCTTGCAGGCTGGCAAAGGCAAGTCCCAGAGCTGCAGAGAGCAGCAGCAGGAATAGAGGCCAAGCTGTCCGCGGTTCCTGCAGAGGGAGAACCTTGACAAGGAGTTGTGGGACTGACCATGCACAAAAGAGGAAGAAGAAGAAGAAGAAGAAGATGAAGAAGAAGAAGAGGAAGAAGAGGAAGAAGAGGAAGAAGAGGTGAGTGGTACCGTGGCATCTCTTCCAAAGCGTGACATGTAGCGATGACGAGCAGACTTTTTGCCTTCCACAACTTGTTTGGCTGCTGTGCTTCTTGGCCAGGGATGCATGAGAAGCGCTCTGCTCCCTGCCAGGCGCTTGTGTTAGCTGCAGGGAGAGCTGAGAAGTGGCAGCTGCGGCTGCCAGCATGGTGGAGCATGAGCAGCCGGCTCCCAGGCCAAATGGCCCAAAGAAATGGTGGCAAGGGGCCGTGCTGAGAACTGCAGAGGAAGGCAAAAACCGCCGGGGACCAGTGCCAATGTGCCCCAGGGGAAAAAGTTCCTTGCTGAGCCCAGTGCTGGCCATGGGCTGTTCCCTGAGCATGTGAGCCAGACCTGGCTCCTTGTCCCACAGGCTGCTCATGCTTCCCAGGAGCTGCCCAAGCCCTATACTCCCTTGAGCTGGAGCTATCTGGCGGACTTGCCAGAGTGCCCAAGTGCCTCTGAGCTGATAGACCTTGTGGGCAAGAATCCTTGCTGTCCTTGTGTAGGACACCAGTGGGTGTCCCAAAGCACTGCAAGCCCTTGCAAGCCCTTGCAAGCCCTCGACATCCTATCTCTTATGGCTCCTGAGCATTGCTCTGTAGGAGATGAGGATGGTGAGCTGTGCAGTGCTCCTCAAGAAGGAATTGCCTTGGTCTTGCCACTGCTATCCAGTTGAAAAGGATTTGCATCCATGAGCCGAGCTTGGAAGGTGGCCCTGCCAGCAGATTGTCTTGCAGCGGAGAACCTCCAGCAGCCTCATGCAAGGTTTTCTTCCCTCAGCCCCTGGCCTGTGATTCCAGCAGCTCCTCAAGTGCTTCCTGTCAGATGTGCTGGGGCTGCCCCCGGGCCAGCTCTGGCAGTGGACACGGGAGGCTGCTCCTCTGGATCCTGCGTGGGGCCTCGTGACCACTGCGTTGTCGGGTGCTGGCATTGTGACATGGGGGTGACACAGCCGCATATGTGCAGCCCTTTGGAGGAAGCCTTTGGGGTGCTGGCTCCAAATCAGTCCCTGTAGCTACAAAATAGGGGAGTAAGCAACCTAATAGAGTCCCTTTTTTGCAAAAAGACAGTGTGGATTTGTTGCCAGTGCAGCCTTCCTTCCAGTAGCAATACTGCCTGTAGTATCATGTATGGAGGCCTCAGGGCTCGCTCAGGGCTTGTCACGCAGAACTGCAGGCCTGACAGAGAAGAACTGCTCTCCTCTCCTCTCCTCTCCTCTCCTCTCCTCTCCTCTCCTCTCCTCTCCTCTCCTCTCCTCTCCTCTCCTCTCCTGTCCGCCAGTCCAATATCTAAGAGACTGTTTGCCTGAAAGGACAGAGGGTTTTCAGTTCCAAAATCAATGTCAAGGACACAGAACACAATGAATTTTATTTTATTTTGTTGTTAATTTATTAATTTTCTTGATTTTATGTTAATTCATGTTATGTTATTTCATGTCATTTTTTTTCCCTCTGTGACTCTGTTTCAGAACCCAGGCTCACAAGCATTAGCTCAAGCCCAAGTGTAGCCAGGAGTAGGCTGAGGCATTCTTCAGTTTAGCAGGAGAAAAGATCCCTTGCAGGCTGGCAAAGGCAAGTCCCAGAGCTGCAGAGAGCAGCAGCAGGAATAGAGGCCAAGCTGTCCGTGGTTCCTGCAGAGGGAGAACCTTGACAAGGAGTTGTGGGACTGACCATGCACAAAAGAGGAAGAAGAAGAAGAAGAAGAAGAAGAAGAAGAGGAAGAAGAGGAAGAAGAGGTGAGTGGTACCGTGGCATCTCTTCCAAAGCGTGACATGTAGCGATGACGAGCAGACTTTTTGCCTTCCACAACTTGTTTGGCTGCTGTGCTTCTTGGCCAGGGATGCATGAGAAGCGCTCTGGTCCCTGCCAGGCGCTTGTGTTAGCTGCAGGGAGAGCTGAGAAGTGGCAGCTGCGGCTGCCAGCATGGTGGAGCATGAGCAGCCGGCTCCCAGGCCAAATGGCCCAAAGAAATGGTGGCAAGGGGCGGTGCTGAGAACTGCAGAGGAAGGCAAAAAACCGCTGGGGACCAGTGCCAATGTGCCCCGGGGGAAAAAGTTCCTTGCTGAGCCCAGTGCTGGCCATGGGCTGTTCCCTGAGCATGTGAGCCAGACCTGGCTCCTTGTCCCACAGGCTGCTCATGCTTCCCAGGAGCTGCCCAAGCCCTATCCTCCCTTGAGCTGGAGCTATCTGGCGGACTTGCCAGAGTGCCCAAGTGCCTCTGAGCTGATA
The DNA here is from genome assembly GCF_036013445.1 of Caloenas nicobarica. Taxonomy (NCBI): domain Eukaryota; kingdom Metazoa; phylum Chordata; class Aves; order Columbiformes; family Columbidae; genus Caloenas; species Caloenas nicobarica. The sequence continues at coordinate 19,986,972 of NC_088258.1, forward strand.
GACCTTGTGGGCAAAAATCCTTGCTGTCCCTGTGTAGGACACCAGTGGGTGTTCCAAAGCACTGCAAGCCCTTGCAAGCCCTTGCAAGCCCTCGACATCCTATCTCTTACAGCTCCTGAGCGTTGCTCTGTAGGAGATGAGGTTGGTGAGATGTGCAGTGCTCCTCAAGAAGGAATTGCCTTGGTCTTGCCACTGTTATCCAGTTGAAAAGGATTTGCATCCATGAGCCGAGCTTGGAAGGTGGCCCCGCCAGCAGATTGTCTTGCAGCGGAGAACCTCCAGCAGCCTCATGCAAGGTTTTCTTCCCTCAGCCCCTGGCCTGTGATTCCAGCAGCTCCTCAAGTGCTTCCTGTCAGATGTGCTGGGGCTGCCCCCGGGCCAGCTCTGGCAGTGGACACGGGAGGCTGCTCCTCTGGATCCTGCGTGGGGCCTCGTGACCACTGCGTTGTCGGGTGCTGGCATTGTGACATGGGGGTGACACAGCCGCATATGTGCAGCCCTTTGGAGGAAGCCTTTGGGGTGCTGGCTCCAAATCAGTCCCTGTACCTACAAAATAGGGGAGTAAGCAACCTAATAGAGTCCCTTTTTTGCAAAAAGACAGTGTGGATTTGTTGCCAGTGCAGCCTTCCTTCCAGTAGCAATACTGCCTGTAGTATCATGTATGGAGGCCTCAGGGCTCGCTCAGGGCTTGTCACGCAGAACTGCAGGCCTGACAGAGCAGAACTGCTCTCCTCTCCTGTCCTCTCCTCTCCTCTCCTCTCCTCTCCTGTCCTCTCCTCTCCTCTCCTCTTCTCTTCTCTCCTGTCCGCCAGTCCAATATCTAAGAGACTGTTTGCCTGAAAGGACAGAGGGTTTTCAGTTCCAAAATCAATGTCAAGGACAAATAACACAATGAATTTTATTTTATTTTATTTTGTTGTTAATTTATTAATTTTCTTGATTTTATGTTAATTCATGTGTTGTTATTTCATGTCATTTTTTTCCCTTTGTGACTCTGTTTCAGAACCCAGGCTCACAAGCATTAGCTCAAGCCCAAGTGTAGCCAGGAGTAGGCTGAGGCATTCTTCAGTTTAGCATGAGAAAAGATCCCTTGCAGGCTGGCAAAGGCAAGTCCCAGAGCTGCAGAGAGCAGCAGCAGGAATAGAGGCCGAGCTGTCCGCGGTTCCTGCAGAGGGAGAACCTTGACAAGGAGTTGTGGGACTGACCATGCACAAAAGAGGAAGAAGAAGAAGAAGAAGAAGAAGAAGAAGAGGAAGAAGAGGAAGAAGAGGTGAGTGGTACCGTGGCATCTCTTCCAAAGCGTGACATGTAGCGATGACGAGCAGACTTTTTGCCTTCCACAACTTGTTTGGCTGCTGTGCTTCTTGGCCAGGGATGCATGAGAAGCGCTCTGGTCCCTGCCAGGCGCTTGTGTTAGCTGCAGGGAGAGCTGAGAAGTGGCAGCTGCGGCTGCCAGCATGGTGGAGCATGAGCAGCCGGCTCCCAGGCCAAATGGCCCAAAGAAATGGTGGCAAGGGGCGGTGCTGAGAACTGCAGAGGAAGGCAAAAAACCGCCGGGGACCAGTGCCAAGGTGCCCCAGGGGAAAAAGTTCCTTGCTGAGCCCAGTGCTGGCCATGGGCTGTTCCCTGAGCATGTGAGCCAGACCTGGCTCCTTGTCCCACAGGCTGCTCATGCTTCCCAGGAGCTGCCCAAGCCCTATCCTCCCTTGAGCTGGAGCTATCTGGCGGACTTGCCAGAGTGCCCAAGTGCCTCTGAGCTGATAGACCTTGTGGGCAAGAATCCTTGCTGTCCCTGTGTAGGACACCAGTGGGTGTTCCAAAGCACTGCAAGCCCTTGCAAGCCCTTGCAAGCCCTCGACATCCTATCTCTTACGGCTCCTGAGCGTTGCTGTGTAGGAGATGAGGATGGTGAGCTGTGCAGTGCTCCTCAAGAAGGAATTGCCTTGGTCTTGCCACTGTTATCCAGTTGAAAAGGATTTGCATCCATGAGCCGAGCTTGGAAGGTGGCCCTGCCAGCAGATTGTCTTGCAGCGGAGAACCTCCAGCAGCCTCATGCAAGGTTTTCTTCCCTCAGCCCCTGGCCTGTGATTCCAGCAGCTCCTCAAGTGCTTCCTGTCAGATGTGCTGGGGCTGCCCCCGGGCCAGCTCTGGCAGTGGACACGGGAGGCTGCTCCTCTGGATCCTGCGTGGGGCCTGGTGACCACTGCGTTGCCGTGTGCTGGCATTGTGACATGGGGGTGACACAGCCGCATATGTGCAGCCCTTTGGAGGAAGCCTTTGGGGTGCTGGCTCCAAATCAGTCCCTGTAGCTACAAAATAGGGGAGTAAGCAAGCTAATAGAGTCCCTTTTTTGCAAAAAGACAGTGTGGATTTGTTGCCAGTGCAGCCTTCCTTCCAGTAGCAATACTGCCTGTAGTATCATGTATGGAGGCCTCAGGGCTCGCTCAGGGCTTGTCACGCAGAACTGCAGGCCTGACAGAGCAGAACTGCTCTCCTCTCCTCTCCTCTCCTCTCCTCTCCTCTCCTCTTCTCTTCTCTCCTGTCCGCCAGTCCAATATCTAAGAGACTGTTTGCCTGAAAGGACAGAGGGTTTTCAGTTCCAAAATCAATGTCAAGGACACAGAACACAATGAATTTTATTTTATTTTGTTGTTAATTTATTAATTTTCTTGATTTTATGTTAATTCATGTTATGTTATTTCATGTCATTTTTTTTCACTTTGTGACTCTGTTTCAGAACCCAGGCTCACAAGCATTAGCTCAAGCCCAAGTGTAGCCAGGAGTAGGCTGAGGCATTCTTCAGTTTAGCCTGAGAAAAGATCCCTTGCAGGCTGGCAAAGGCAAGTCCCAGAGCTGCAGAGAGCAGCAGCAGGAATAGAGGCCAAGCTGTCCACGGTTCCTGCAGAGGGAGAACCTTGACAAGGAGTTGTGGGACTGACCATGCACAAAAGAGGAAGAAGAAGAAGAAGAAGAAGAAGAAGAGGAAGAAGAGGAAGAAGAGGTGAGTGGTACCGTGGCATCTCTTCCAAAGCGTGACATGTAGCGATGACGAGCAGACTTTTTGCCTTCCACAACTTGTTTGGCTGCTGTGCTTCTTGGCCAGGGATGCATGAGAAGCGCTCTGGTCCCTGCCAGGCGCTTGTGTTAGCTGCAGGGAGAGCTGAGAAGTGGCAGCTGCGGCTGCCAGCATGGTGGAGCATGAGCAGCTGGCTCCCAGGCCAAATGGCCCAAAGAAATGGTGGCAAGGGGCCGTGCTGAGAACTGCAGAGGAAGGCAAAAAACCGCCGGGGACCAGTGCCAATGTGCCGCAAGGGAAAAAGTTCCTTGCTGAGCCCAGTGCTGGCCATGGGCTGTTCCCTGAGCATGTGAGCCAGACCTGGCTCCTTGTCCCACAGGCTGCTCATGCTTCCCAGGAGCTGCCCAAGCCCTATCCTCCCTTGAGCTGGAGCTATCTGGCGGACTTGCCAGAGTGCCCAAGTGCCTCTGAGCTGATAGACCTTGTGGGCAAGAATCCTTGCTGTCCCTGTGTAGGACACCAGTGGGTGTTCCAAAGCACTGCAAGCCCTTGCAAGCCCTTGCAAGCCCTCGACATCCTATCTCTTACGGCTCCTGAGCGTTGCTGTGTAGGAGATGAGGATGGTGAGCTGTGCAGTGCTCCTCAAGAAGGAATTGCCTTGGTCTTGCCACTGCTATCCAGTTGAAAAGGATTTGCATCCATGAGCCGAGCTTGGAAGGTGGCCCTGCCAGCAGATTGTCTTGCAGCGGAGAACCTCCAGCAGCCTCATGCAAGGTTTTCTTCCCTCAGCCCCTGGCCTGTGATTCCAGCAGCTCCTCAAGTGCTTCCTGTCAGATGTGCTGGGGCTGCCCCCGGGCCAGCTCTGGCAGTGGACACGGGAGGCTGCTCCTCTGGATCCTGCGTGGGGCCTGGTGACCACTGCGTTGCCGGGTGCTGGCATTGTGACATGGGGGTGACACAACCGCATATGTGCAGCCCTTTGGAGGAAGCCTTTGGGGTGCTGGCTCCAAATCAGTCCCTGTACCTACAAAATAGGGGAGTAAGCAACCTAATAGAGTCCCTTTTTTGCAAAAAGACAGTGTGGATTTGTTGCCAGTGCAGCCTTCCTTCCAGTAGCAATACTGCCTGTAGTATCATGTATGGAGGCCTCAGGGCTCGCTCAGGGCTTGTCACGCAGAACTGCAGGCCTGACAGAGCAGAACTGCTCTCCTCCCCTCTCCTCTCCTCTCCTCTCCTCTCCTCTCCTGTCCTGTCCTCTCCTCTCCTCTCCTCTCCTCTCCTCTCCTCTCCTGTCCTCTCCTCTCCTCTCCTCTCCTCTCCTCTCCTCTCCTCTCCTCTCCTCTCCTCTCCTCTTCTCTCCTGTCCGCCAGTCCAATATCTAAGAGACTGTTTGCCTGAAAAGACAGAGGGTTTTCAGTTCCAAAATCAATGTCAAGGACACAGAACACAATGAATTTTATTTTATTTTGTTGTTAATTTATTAATTTTCTTGATTTTATGTTAATTCATGTTATGTTATTTCATGTCATTTTTTTTCCCTTTGTGACTCTGTTTCAGAACCCAGGCTCACAAGCATTAGCTCAAGCCCAAGTGTAGCCAGGAGTAGGCTGAGGCATTCTTCAGTTTAGCCTGAGAAAAGATCCCTTGCAGGCTGGCAAAGGCAAGTCCCAGAGCTGCAGAGAGCAGCAGCAGGAATAGAGGCCAAGCTGTCCGCGGTTCCTGCAGAGGGAGAACCTTGACAAGGAGTTGTGGGACTGACCATGCACAAAAGAGGAAGAAGAAGAAGGAGAAGAAGAAGAAGAGGAAGAAGAGGTGAGTGGTACCGTGGCATCTCTTCCAAAGCGTGACATGTAGCGATGACGAGCAGACTTTTTGCCTTCCACAACTTGTTTGGCTGCTGTGCTTCTTGGCCAGGGATGCATGAGAAGCGCTCTGGTCCCTGCCAGGCGCTTGTGTTAGCTGCAGGGAGAGCTGAGAAGTGGCAGCTGCGGCTGCCAGCATGGTGGAGCATGAGCAGCTGGCTCCCAGGCCAAATGGCCCAAAGAAATGGTGGCAAGGGGCCGTGCTGAGAACTGCAGAGGAAGGCAAAAATCTGCCGGGGACCAGTGCCAATGTGCCCCAGGGGAAAACTTCCTTGCTGAGCTCAGTGCTGGCCATGGGCTGTTCCCTGAGCATGTGAGCCAGACCTGGCTCCTTGTCCCACAGGCTGCTCATGCTTCCCAGGAGCTGCCCAAGCCCTATCCTCCCTTGAGCTTGAGCTATCTGGCGGACTTGCCAGAGTGCCCAAGTGCCTCTGAGCTGATAGATTCTTGTGGGCAAGAATCCTTGCTGTCCCTGTGTAGGACACCAGTGGGTGTTCCAAAGCACTGCAAGCCCTTGCAAGCCCTTGCAAGCCCTCGACATCCTATCTCTTACGGCTCCTGAGCGTTGCTGTGTAGGAGATGAGGATGGTGAGCTGTGCAGTGCTCCTCAAGAAGGAATTGCCTTGGTCTTGCCACTGCTATCCAGTTGAAAAGGATTTGCATCCATGAGCCGAGCTTGGAAGGTGGCCCTGCCAGCAGATTGTCTTGCAGCGGAGAACCTCCAGCAGCCTCATGCAAGGTTTTCTTCCCTCAGCCCCTGGCCTGTGATTCCAGCAGCTCCTCAAGTGCTTCCTGTCAGATGTGCTGGGGCTGCCCCCGGGCCAGCTCTGGCAGTGGACACGGGAGGCTGCTCCTCTGGATCCTGCGTGGGGCCTGGTGACCACTGCGTTGCCGGGTGGTGGCATTGTGACATGGGGGTGACACAACCGCATATGTGCAGCCCTTGGGAGGAAGCCTTTGGGGTGCTGGCTCCAAATCAGTCCCTGTACCTACAAAATAGGGGAGTAAGCAACCTAATAGAGTCCCTTTTTTGCAAAAAGACAGTGTGGATTTGTTGCCAGTGCAGCCTTCCTTCCAGTAGCAATACTGCCTATAGTATCATGTATGGAGGCCTCAGGGCTCGCTCAGGGCTTGTCACGCAGAACTGCAGGCCTGACAGAGCAGAACTGCTCTCCTCCCCTCTCCTCTCCTCTCCTCTCCTCTCCTCTCCTCTCCTCTCCTCTCCTCTCCTCTCCTCTCCTCTCCTCTCCTCTCCTCTCCTCTTCTCTTCTCTCCTGTCCGCCATTCCAATATCTAAGAGACTGTTTGCCTGAAAGGACAGAGGGTTTTCAGTTCCAAAATCAATGTCAAGGACACATAACACAATGAATTTTATTTTATTTTGTTGTTAATTTATTAATTTTCTTGATTTTATGTTAATTCATGTTATGTTATTTCATGTCATTTTTTTTCCCTTTGTGACTCTGTTTCAGAACCCAGGCTCACAAGCATTAGCTCAAGCCCAAGTGTAGCCAGGAGTAGGCTGAGGCATTCTTCAGTTTAGCCTGAGAAAAGATCCCTTGCAGGCTGGCAAAGGCAAGTCCCAGAGCTGCAGAGAGCAGCAGCAGGAATAGAGGCCAAGCTGTCCGCGGTTCCTGCAGAGGGAGAACCTTGACAAGGAGTTGTGGGACTGACCATGCACAAAAGAGGAAGAAGAAGAAGAAGAAGAAGAAGAAGAAGAAGAAGAAGAGGAAGAAGAGGAAGAAGAGGTGAGTGGTACCGTGGCATCTCTTCCAAAGCGTGACATGTAGCGATGACGAGCAGACTTTTTGCCTTCCACAACTTGTTTGGCTGCTGTGCTTCTTGGCCAGGGATGCATGAGAAGCGCTCTGGTCCCTGCCAGGCGCTTGTGTTAGCTGCAGGGAGAGCTGAGAAGTGGCAGCTGCGGCTGCCAGCATGGTGGAGCATGAGCAGCTGGCTCCCAGGCCAAATGGCCCAAAGAAATGGTGGCAAGGGGCCGTGCTGAGAACTGCAGAGGAAGGCAAAAATCTGCCGGGGACCAGTGCCAATGTGCCCCAGGGGAAAAAGTTCCTTGCTGAGCCCAGTGCTGGCCATGGGCTGTTCCCTGAGCATGTGAGCCAGACCTGGCTCCTTGTCCCACAGGCTGCTCATGCTTCCCAGGAGCTGCCCAAGCCCTATCCTCCCTTGAGCTGGAGCTATCTGGCGGACTTGCCAGAGTGCCCAAGTGCCTCTGAGCTGATAGACCTTGTGGGCAAAAATCTTTGCTGTCCCTGTGTAGGACACCAGTGGGTGTTCCAAAGCACTGCAAGCCCTTGCAAGCCCTTGCAAGCCCTCGACATCCTATCTCTTACGGCTCCTGAGCGTTGCTGTGTAGGAGATGAGGATGGTGAGCTGTGCAGTGCTCCTCAAGAAGGAATTGCCTTGGTCTTGCCACTGTTATCCAGTTGAAAAGGATTTGCATCCATGAGCCGAGCTTGGAAGGTGGCCCCGCCAGCAGATTGTCTTGCAGCGGAGAACCTCCAGCAGCCTCATGCAAGGTTTTCTTCCCTCAGCCCCTGGCCTGTGATTCCAGCAGCTCCTCAAATGCTTCCTGTCAGATGTGCTGGGGCTGCCCCCGGGCCAGCTCTGGCAGTGGACACGGGAGGCTGCTCCTCTGGATCCTGCGTGGGGCCTGGTGACCACTGCGTTGCCGGGTGCTGGCATTGTGACATGGGGGTGACACAGTTGCATATGTGCAGCCCTTTGGAGGAAGCCTTTGGGGTGCTGGCTCCAAATCAGTCCCTGTACCTACAAAAGAGGGGAGTAAGCAACCTGATAGAGTCCCTTTTTTGCAAAAAGACAGTGTGGATTTGTTGCCAGTGCAGCCTTCCTTCCAGTAGCAATACTGCCTGTAGTATCATGCATGGAGGCCTCAGGGCTCGCTCAGGGCTTGTCACGCAGAACTGCAGGCCTGACAGAGCAGAACTGCTCTCCTCTCCTCTCCTCTCCTCTCCTCTTCTCTTCTCTTCTCTCCTGTCCGCCAGTCCAATATCTAAGAGACTGTTTGCCTGAAAGGACAGAGGGTTTTCAGTTCCAAAATCAATGTCAAGGACACATAACACAATGAATTTTATTTTATTTTGTTGTTAATTTATTAATTTTCTTGATTTTATGTTAATTCATGTTATGTTATTTCATGTCATTTTTTTTCCCTTTGTGACTCTGTTTCAGAACCCAGGCTCACAAGCACTAGCTCAAGCCCAAGTGTAGCCAGGAGTAGGCTGAGGCATTCTTCAGTTTAGCAGGAGAAAAGATCCCTTGCAGGCTGGCAAAGGCAAGTCCCAGAGCTGCAGAGAGCAGCAGCAGGAATAGAGGCCAAGCTGTCCGCAGTTCCTGCAGAGGGAGAACCTTGACAAGGAGTTGCGGGACTGACCATGCACAAAAGAGGAAGAAGAAGAAGAAGAAGAAGAAGAAGAAGAGGAAGAAGAGGTGAGTGGTACCGTGGCATCTCTTCCAAAGCGTGACATGTAGCGATGACGAGCAGACTTTTTGCCTTCCACAACTTGTTTGGCTGCTGTGCTTCTTGGCCAGGGATGCATGAGAAGCGCTCTGGTCCCTGCCAGGCGCTTGTGTTAGCTGCAGGGAGAGCTGAGAAGTGGCAGCTGCGGCTGCCAGCATGGTGGAGCATGCGCAGCCGGCTCCCGGGCCAAATGGCCCAAAGAAATGGTGGCAAGGGGCCGTGCTGAGAACTGCAGAGGAAGGCAAAAAACCGCCGGGGACCAGTGCCAATGTGCCCCAGGGGAAAAAGTTCCTTGCTGAGCCCAGTGCTGGGCATGGGCTGTTCCCTGAGCATGTGAGCCAGACCTGGCTCCTTGTCCCACAGGCTGCTCATGCTTCCCAGGAGCTGCCCAAGCCCTATCCTCCCTTGAGCTGGAGCTATCTGGCGGACTTGCCAGAGTGCCCAAGTGCCTCTGAGCTGATAGACCTTGTGGGCAAGAATCCTTGCTGTCCCTGTGTAGGACACCAGTGGGTGTTCCAAAGCACTGCAAGCCCTTGCAAGCCCTTGCAAGCCCTCGACATCCTATCTCTTACGGCTCCTGAGCGTTGCTGTGTAGGAGATGAGGATGGTGAGCTGTGCAGTGCTCCTCAAGAAGGAATTGCCTTGGTCTTGCCACTGCTATCCAGTTGAAAAGGATTTGCATCCATGAGCCGAGCTTGGAAGGTGGCCCTGCCAGCAGATTGTCTTGCAGCGGAGAACCTCCAGCAGCCTCATGCAAGGTTTTCTTCCCTCAGCCCCTGGCCTGTGATTCCAGCAGCTCCTCAAGTGCTTCCTGTCAGATGTGCTGGGGCTGCCCCCGGGCCAGCTCTGGCAGTGGACACGGGAGGCTGCTCCTCTGGATCCTGCGTGGGGCCTGGTGACCACTGCGTTGCCGGGTGCTGGCATTGTGACATGGGGGTGACACAGCCGCATATGTGCAGCCCTTTGGAGGAAGCCTTTGGGGTGCTGGCTCCAAATCAGTCCCTGTACCTACAAAATAGGGGAGTGAGCAACCTAATAGAGTCCCTTTTTTGCAAAAAGACAGTGTGGATTTGTTGCCAGTGCAGCCTTCCTTCCAGTAGCAATACTGCCTGTAGTATCATGCATAGAGGCCTCAGGGCTCGCTCAGGGCTTGTCACGAAGAACCGCAGGCCTGACAGAGCAGAACTGCTCTCCTCTCCTCTCCTCTCTTCTCCTCTCCTCTACTCTCCTCTCCTCTCCTCTCCTCTCCTCTCCTCTCCTGTCCGCCAGTCCAATATCTAAGAGACTGTTTGCCTGAAAGGACAGAGGGTTTTCAGTTCCAAAATCAATGTCAAGGACACATAACAAAATGAATTTTATTTTATTTTGTTGTTAATTTATTAATTTCCTTGATTTTATGTTAATTCATGTTATGTTATTTCATGTCATTTTTTTTCCCTTTGTGACTCTGTTTCAGAACCCAGGCTCACAAGCACTAGCTCAAGCCCAAGTGTAGCCAGGAGTAGGCTGAGGCATTCTTCAGTTTAGCATGAGAAAAGATCCCTTGCAGGCTGGCAAAGGCAAGTCCCAGAGCTGCAGAGAGCAGCAGCAGGAATAGAGGCCAAGCTGTCCGCGGTTCCTGCAGAGGGAGAACCTTGACAAGGAGTTGCGGGACTGACCATGCACAAAAGAGGAAGAAGAAGAAGAAGAAGAAGAAGAAGAGGAAGAAGAGGTGAGTGGTACCGTGGCATCTCTTCCAAAGCGTGACATGTAGCGATGACGAGCAGACTTTTTGCCTTCCACAACTTGTTTGGCTGCTGTGCTTCTTGGCCAGGGATGCATGAGAAGCGCTCTGGTCCCTGCCAGGCACTTGTGTTAGCTGCAGGGAGAGCTGAGAAGTGGCAGCTGCGGCTGCCAGCATGGTGGAGCATGAGCAGCCGGCTCCCAGGCCAAATGGCCCAAAGAAATGGTGGCAAGGGGCCGTGCTGAGAACTGCAGAGGAAGGCAAAAAACCGCCGGGGACCAGTGCCAATGTGCCCCGGGGGAAAAAGTTCCTTGCTGAGCCCAGTGCTGGCCATGGGCTGTTCCCTGAGCATGTGAGCCAGACCTGGCTCCTTGTCCCACAGGCTGCTCATGCTTCCCAGGAGCTGCCCAAGCCCTATCCTCCCTTGAGCTGGAGCTATCTGGCGGACTTGCCAGAGTGCCCAAGTGCCTCTGAGCTGATAGACCTTGTGGGCAAGAATCCTTGCTGTCCCTGTGTAGGACACCAGTGGGTGTTCCAAAGCACTGCAAGCCCTTGCAAGCCCTTGCAAGCCCTCGACATCCTATCTCTTAGGGCTCCTGAGCGTTGCTGTGTAGGAGATGAGGATGGTGAGCTGTGCAGTGCTCCTCAAGAAGGAATTGCCTTGGTCTTGCCACTGCTATCCAGTTGAAAAGGATTTGCATCCATGAGCCGAGCTTGGAAGGTGGCCCTGCCAGCAGATTGTCTTGCAGCGGAGAACCTCCAGCAGCCTCATGCAAGGTTTTCTTCCCTCAGCCCCTGGCCTGTGATTCCAGCAGCTCCTCAAGTGCTTCCTGTGAGATGTGCTGGGGCTGCCCCCGGGCCAGCTCTGGCAGTGGACACGGGAGGCTGCTCCTCTGGATCCTGCGTGGGGCCTGGTGACCACTGCGTTGCCGGGTGGTGGCATTGTGACATGGGGGTGACACAGCCGCATATGTGCAGCCCTTTGGAGGAAGCCTTTGGGGTGCTGGCTCCAAATCAGTCCCTGTACCTACAAAATAGGGGAGTAAGCAACCTAATAGAGTCCCTTTTTTGCAAAAAGACAGTGTGGATTTGTTGCCAGTGCAGCCTTACTTCCAGAAGCAATACTGCCTGTAGTAAAATGTATGGAGGCCTCAGGGCTCGCTCAGGGCTTGTCACGCAGAACTGCAGGCCTGACAGAGCAGAACTGCTCTCCTCTCCTGTCCTGTCCTGTCCTCTCCTCTCCTCTCCTCTCCTCTCCTGTCCTCTCCTCTTCTCTCCTGTCCGCCAGTCCAATATCTAAGAGACTGTTTGCCTGAAAGGACAGAGGGTTTTCAGTTCCAAAATCAATGTCAAGGACACATAACACAATGAATTTTATTTTATTTTGTTGTTAATGTATTAATTTCCTTGATTTTATGTTAATTCATGTTATGTTATTTCATGTCATTTTTTTTCCCTTTGTGACTCTGTTTCAGAACCCAGGCTCACAAGCATTAGCTCAAGCCCAAGTGTAGCCAGGAGTAGGCTGAGGCATTCTTCAGTTTAGCATGAGAAAAGATCCCTTGCAGGCTGGCAAAGGCAAGTCCCAGAGCTGCAGAGAGCAGCAGCAGGAATAGAGGCCAAGCTGTCCGCGGTTCCTGCAGAGGGAGAACCTTGACAAGGAGTTGTGGGACTGACCATGCACAAAAGAGGAAGAAGAAGAAGAAGAAGAAGAAGAAGAAGTGGAAGAAGAGGAAGAAGAGGAAGAGAGGTGAGTGGTACCGTGGCATCTCTTCCAAAGCGTGACATGTAGCGATGACGAGCAGACTTTTTGCCTTCCGCAACTTGTTTGGCTGCTGTGCTTCTTGGCCAGGGATGCATGAGAAGCGCTCTGGTCCCTGCCAGGCACTTGTGTTAGCTGCAGGGAGAGCTGAGAAGTGGCAGCTGCGGCTGCCAGCATGGTGGAGCATGAGCAGCCGGCTCCCAGGCCAAATGGCCCAAAGAAATGGTGGCAAGGGGCCGTGCTGAGAACTGCAGAGGAAGGCAAAAAACCGCCGGGGACCAGTGCCAATGTGCCCCGGGGGAAAAAGTTCCTTGCTGAGCCCAGTGCTGGCCATGGGCTGTTCCCTGAGCATGTGAGCCAGACCTGGCTCCTTGTCCCACAGGCTGCTCATGCTTCCCAGGAGCTGCCCAAGCCCTATCCTCCCTTGAGCTGGAGCTATCTGGCGGACTTGCCAGAGTGCCCAAGTGCCTCTGAGCTGATAGACCTTGTGGGCAAGAATCCTTGCTGTCCCTGTGTAGGACACCAGTGGGTGTTCCAAAGCACTGCAAGCCCTTGCAAGCCCTTGCAAGCCCTCGACATCCTATCTCTTACGGCTCCTGAGCGTTGCTGTGTAGGAGATGAGGATGGTGAGCTGTGCAGTGCTCCTCAAGAAGGAATTGCCTTGGTCTTGCCACTGCTATCCAGTTGAAAAGGATTTGCATCCATGAGCCGAGCTTGGAAGGTGGCCCTGCCAGCAGATTGTCTTGCAGCGGAGAACCTCCAGCAGCCTCATGCAAGGTTTTCTTCCCTCAGCCCCTGGCCTGTGATTCCAGCAGCTCCTCAAGTGCTTCCTGTCAGATGTGCTGGGGCTGCCCCCGGGCCAGCTCTGGCAGTGGACACGGGAGGCTGCTCCTCTGGATCCTGCGTGGGGCCTGGTGACCACTGCGTTGCCGGGTGGTGGCATTGTGACATGGGGGTGACACAGCCGCATATGTGCAGCCCTTTGGAGGAAGCCTTTGGGGTGCTGGCTCCAAATCAGTCCCTGTACCTACAAAATAGGGGAGTAAGCAACCTAATAGAGTCCCTTTTTTGCAAAAAGACAGTGTGGATTTGTTGCCAGTGCAGCCTTACTTCCAGAAGCAATACTGCCTGTAGTAAAATGTATGGAGGCCTCAGGGCTCGCTCAGGGCTTGTCACGCAGAACTGCAGGCCTGACAGAGCAGAACTGCTCTCCTCTCCTCTCCTCTCCTCTCCTCTCCTCTCCTCTCCTCTCCTCTCCTCTCCTGTCCTCTCCTCTTCTCTCCTGTCCGCCAGTCCAATATCTAAGAGACTGTTTGCCTGAAAGGACAGAGGGTTTTCAGTTCCAAAATCAATGTCAAGGACACATAACACAATGAATTTTATTTTATTTTGTTGTTAATGTATTAATTTCCTTGATTTTATGTTAATTCATGTTATGTTATTTCATGTCATTTTTTTTCCCTTTGTGACTCTGTTTCAGAACCCAGGCTCACAAGCATTAGCTCAAGCCCAAGTGTAGCCAGGAGTAGGCTGAGGCATTCTTCAGTTTAGCATGAGAAAAGATCCCTTGCAGGCTGGCAAAGGCAAGTCCCAGAGCTGCAGAGAGCAGCAGCAGGAATAGAGGCCAAGCTGTCCGCGGTTCCTGCAGAGGGAGAACCTTGACAAGGAGTTGTGGGACTGACCATGCACAAAAGAGGAAGAAGAAGAAGAAGAAGAAGAAGAAGAAGTGGAAGAAGAGGAAGAAGAGGAAGAGAGGTGAGTGGTACCGTGGCATCTCTTCCAAAGCGTGACATGTAGCGATGACGAGCAGACTTTTTGCCTTCCGCAACTTGTTTGGCTGCTGTGCTTCTTGGCCAGGGATGCATGAGAAGCGCTCTGGTCCCTGCCAGGCGCTTGTGTTAGCTGCAGGGAGAGCTGAGAAGTGGCAGCTGCGGCTGCCAGCATGGTGGAGCATGAGCAGCCGACTCCCAGGCCAAATGGCCCAAAGAAATGGTGGCAAGGGGCCGTGCTGAGAACTGCAGAGGAAGGCAAAAAACCGCCGGGGACCAGTGCCAATGTGCCCCGGGGGAAAAAGTTCCTTGCTGAGCCCAGTGCTGGCCATGGGCTGTTCCCTGAGCATGTGAGCCAGACCTGGCTCCTTGTCCCACAGGCTGCTCATGCTTCCCAGGAGCTGCCCAAGCCCTATCCTCCCTTGAGCTGGAGCTATCTGGCGGACTTGCCAGAGTGCCCAAGTGCCTCTGAGCTGATAGACCTTGTGGGCAAGAATCCTTGCTGTCCCTGTGTAGGACACCAGTGGGTGTTCCAAAGCACTGCAAGCCCTTGCAAGCCCTTGCAAGCCCTCGACATCCTATCTCTTACGGCTCCTGAGCGTTGCTCCGTAGGAGATGAGGATGGTGAGCTGTGCAGTGCTCCTCAAGAAGGAATTGCCTTGGTCTTGCCACTGCTATCCAGTTGAAAAGGATTTGCATCCATGAGCCGAGCTTGGAAGGTGGCCCTGCCAGCAGATTGTCTTGCAGCGGAGAACCTCCAGCAGCCTCATGCAAGGTTTTCTTCCCTCAGCCCCTGGCCTGTGATTCCAGCAGCTCCTCAAGTGCTTCCTGTCAGATGTGCTGGGGCTGCCCCCGGGCCAGCTCTGGCAGTGGACACGGGAGGCTGCTCCTCTGGATCCTGCGTGGGGCCTGGTGACCACTGCGTTGCCGGGTGCTGGCATTGTGACACGGGGGTGACACAGCCGCATATGTGCAGCCCTTTGGAGGAAGCCTTTGGGGTGCTGGCTCCAAATCAGTCCCTGTACCTACAAAATAGGGGAGTAAGCAACCTAATAGAGTCCCTTTTTTGCAAAAAGACAGTGTGGATTTGTTGCCAGTGCAGCCTTACTTCCAGTAGCAATACTGCCTGTAGTATCATGTATGGAGGCCTCAGGGCTCGCTCAGGGCTTGTCACGCAGAACTGCAGGCCTGACAGAGCAGAACTGCTCTCCTCTCCTCTCCTCTCCTCTCCTCTCCTCTCCTGTCCTCTCCTCTCCTCTCCTCTCCTCTCCTCTCCTCTCCTCTCCTCTCCTGTCCTCTCCTCTCCTCTCCTCTCCTCTTCTCTTCTCTCCTGTCCGCCAGTCCAATATCTAAGAGACTGTTTGCCTGAAAGGACAGAGGGTTTTCAGTTCCAAAATCAATGTCAAGGACACAGAACACAATGAATTTTATTTTATTTTGTTGTTAATTTATTAATTTTCTTGATTTTATGTTAATTGATGTTATGTTATTTCATGTCATTTTTTTTCCCTTTGTGACTCTGTTTCAGAACCCAGGCTCACAAGCATTAGCTCAAGCCCAAGTGTAGCCAGGAGTAGGCTGAGGCATTCTTCAGTTTAGCATGAGAAAAGATCCCTTGCAGGCTGGCAAAGGCAAGTCCCAGAGCTGCAGAGAGCAGCAGCAGGAATAGAGGCCAAGCTGTCCGCGGTTCCTGCAGAGGGAGAACCTTGACAAGGAGTTGTGGGACTGACCATGCACAAATGAGGAAGGAGAAGAAGAAGAAGAAGAAGAAGAAGAGGATGAAGAGGTGAGTGGTACCGTGGCATCTCTTCCAAAGCGTGACATGTAGCGATGACGAGCAGACTTTTTGCCTTCCACAACTTGTTTGGCTGCTGTGCTTCTTGGCCAGGGATGCATGAGAAGCGCTCTGGTCCCTGCCAGGCGCTTGTGTTAGCTGCAGGGAGAGCTGAGAAGTGGCAGCTGCGGCTGGCAGCATGGTGGAGCATGAGCAGCCGGCTCCCAGGCCAAATGGCCCAAAGAAATGGTGGCAAGGGGCCGTGCTGAGAAGTGCAGAGGAAGGCAAAAAACCGCCGGGGACCAGTGCCAATGTGCCCCAGGGGAAAAAGTTCCTTGCTGAGCCCAGTGCTGGCCATGGGCTGTTCCCTGAGCATGTGAGCCAGACCTGGCTCCTTGTCCCACAGGCTGCTCATGCTTCCCAGGAGCTGCCCAAGCCCTATCCTCCCTTGAGCTGGAGCTATCTGGCGGACTTGCCAGAGTGCCCAAGTGCCTCTGAGCTGATAGACCTTGTGGGCAAGAATCCTTGCTGTCCCTGTGTAGGACACCAGTGGGTGTTCCAAAGCACTGCAAGCCCTTGCAAGCCCTTGCAAGCCCTCGACATCCTATCTCTTACGGCTCCTGAGCGTTGCTCTGTAGGAGATGAGGATGGTGAGCTGTGCAGTGCTCCTCAAGAAGGAATTGCCTTGGTCTTGCCACTGCTATCCAGTTGAAAAGGATTTGCATCCATGAGCCGAGCTTGGAAGGTGGCCCTGCCAGCAGATTGTCTTGCAGCGGAGAACCTCCAGCAGCCTCATGCAAGGTTTTCTTCCCTCAGCCCCTGGCCTGTGATTCCAGCAGCTCCTCAAGTGCTTCCTGTCAGATGTGCTGGGGCTGCCCCCGGGCCAGCTCTGGCAGTGGACACGGGAGGCTGCTCCTCTGGATCCTGCGTGGGGCCTGGTGACCACTGCGTTGCCGGGTGCTGGCATTGTGACATGGGGGTGACACAGCCGCATATGTGCAGCCCTTTGGAGGAAGCCTTTGGGGTGCTGGCTCCGAATCAGTCCCTGTACCTACAAAATAGGGGAGTAAGCAACCTAATAGAGTCCCTTTTTTGCAAAAAGACAGTGTGGATTTGTTGCCAGTGCAGCCTTCCTTCCAGTAGCAATACTGCCTGTAGTATCATGTATGGAGGCCTCAGGGCTCGCTCAGGGCTTGTCACGCAGAACTGCAGGCCTGACAGAGCAGAACTGCTCTCCTCTCCTCTCCTCTCCTCTCCTCTCTTCTCCTCTCCTCTCCTCTCCTCTCCTCTCCTCTCCTCTCCTGTCCGCCAGTCCAATATCTAAGAGACTGTTTGCCTGAAAGGACAGAGGGTTTTCAGTTCCAAAATCAATGTCAAGGACACATAACACAATGAATTTTATTTTATTTTGTTGTTAATGTATTAATTTCCTTGATTTTATGTTAATTCATGTTATGTTATTTCATGTCATTTTTTTTCCCTTTGTGACTCTGTTTCAGAACCCAGGCTCACAAGCATTAGCTCAAGCCCAAGTGTAGCCAGGAGTAGGCTGAGGCATTCTTCAGTTTAGCAGGAGAAAAGATCCCTTGCAGGCTGGCAAAGGCAAGTCCCAGAGCTGCAGAGAGCAGCAGCAGGAATAGAGGCCAAGCTGTCCGCGGTTCCTGCAGAGGGAGAACCTTGACAAGGAGTTGTGGGACTGACCATGCACAAAAGAGGAAGAAGAAGAAGAAGAAGAAGAAGAAGAAGTGGAAGAAGAGGAAGAAGAGGAAGAGAGGTGAGTGGTACCGTGGCATCTCTTCCAAAGCGTGACATGTAGCGATGACGAGCAGACTTTTTGCCTTCCGCAACTTGTTTGGCTGCTGTGCTTCTTGGCCAGGGATGCATGAGAAGCGCTCTGGTCCCTGCCAGGCGCTTGTGTTAGCTGCAGGGAGAGCTGAGAAGTGGCAGCTGCGGCTGCCAGCATGGTGGAGCATGAGCAGCCGACTCCCAGGCCAAATGGCCCAAAGAAATGGTGGCAAGGGGCCGTGCTGAGAACTGCAGAGGAAGGCAAAAAACCGCCGGGGACCAGTGCCAATGTGCCCCGGGGGAAAAAGTTCCTTGCTGAGCCCAGTGCTGGCCATGGGCTGTTCCCTGAGTACGTGAGCCAGACCTGGCTCCTTGTCCCACAGGCTGCTCATGCTTCGCAGGAGCTGCCCAAGCCCTATCCTCCCTTGAGCTGGAGCTATCTGGCGGACTTGCCAGAGTGCCCAAGTGCCTCTGAGCTGATAGACCTTGTGGGCAAGAATCCTTGCTGTCCCTGTGTAGGACACCAGTGGGTGTTCCAAAGCACTGCAAGCCCTTGCAAGCCCTTGCAAGCCCTCGACATCCTATCTCTTACGGCTCCTGAGCGTTGCTGTGTAGGAGATGAGGATGGTGAGCTGTGCAGTGCTCCTCAAGAAGGAATTGCCTTGGTCTTGCCACTGCTATCCAGTTGAAAAGGATTTGCATCCATGAGCCGAGCTTGGAAGGTGGCCCTGCCAGCAGATTGTCTTGCAGCGGAGAACCTCCAGCAGCCTCATGCAAGGTTTTCTTCCCTCAGCCCCTGGCCTGTGATTCCAGCAGCTCCTCAAGTGCTTCCTGTCAGATGTGCTGGGGCTGCCCCCGGGCCAGCTCTGGCAGTGGACACGGGAGGCTGCTCCTCTGGATCCTGCATGGGGCCTGGTGACCACTGCGTTGCCGGGTGCTGGCATTGTGACATGGGGGTGACGCAGCCGCATATGTGCAGCCCTTTGGAGGAAGCCTTTGGGGTGCTGGCTCCGAATCAGTCCCTGTACCTACAAAATAGGGGAGTAAGCAACCTAATAGAGTCCCTTTTTTGCAAAAAGACAGTGTGGATTTGTTGCCAGTGCAGCCTTCCTTCCAGTAGCAATACTGCCTGTAGTATCATGCATGGAGGCCTCAGGGCTCGCTCAGGGCTTGTCACGCAGAACTGCAGGCCTGACAGAGCAGAACTGCTCTCCTCTCCTCTCCTCTCCTCTCCTCTCCTCTCCTCTCCTCTCCTCTCCTGTCCTCTCCTCTCCTCTCCTCTCCTCTTCTCTTCTCTCCTGTCCGCCAGTCCAATATCTAAGAGACTGTTTGCCTGAAAGGACAGAGGGTTTTCAGTTCCAAAATCAATGTCAAGGACACAGAACACAATGAATTTTATTTTATTTTGTTGTTAATTTATTAATTTTCTTGATTTTATGTTAATTCATGTGTTGTTATTTCATGTCATTTTTTTTCCCTTTGTGACTCTGTTTCAGAACCCAGGCTCACAAGCATTAGCTCAAGCCCAAGTGTAGCCAGGAGTAGGCTGAGGCATTCTTCAGTTTAGCCTGAGAAAAGATCCCTTGCAGGCTGGCAAAGGCAAGTCCCAGAGCTGCAGAGAGCAGCAGCAGGAATAGAGGCCAAGCTGTCCGCAGTTCCTGCAGAGGGAGAACCTTGACAAGGAGTTGTGGGACTGACCATGCACAAATGAGGAAGGAGAAGAAGAAGAAGAAGAAGAAGAAGAGGATGAAGAGGTGAGTGGTACCGTGGCATCTCTTCCAAAGCGTGACATGTAGCGATGACGAGCAGACTTTTTGCCTTCCACAACTTGTTTGGCTGCTGTGCTTCTTGGCCAGGGATGCATGAGAAGCGCTCTGGTCCCTGCCAGGCGCTTGTGTTAGCTGCAGGGAGAGCTGAGAAGTGGCAGCTGCGGCTGCCAGCATGGTGGAGCATGAGCAGCCGGCTCCCAGGCCAAATGGCCCAAAGAAATGGTGGCAAGGGGCCGTGCTGAGAACTGCAGAGGAAGGCAAAAAACCGCCGGGGACCAGTGCCAATGTGCCGCAGGGGAAAAAGTTCCTTGCTGAGCCCAGTGCTGGCCATGGGCTGTTCCCTGAGCATGTGAGCCAGACCTGGCTCCTTGTCCCACAGGCTGCTCATGCTTCCCAGGAGCTGCCCAAGCCCTATCCTCCCTTGAGCTGGAGCTATCTGGCGGACTTGCCAGAGTGCCCAAGTGCCTCTGAGCTGATAGACCTTGTGGGCAAAAATCCTTGCTGTCCCTGTGTAGGACACCAGTGGGTGTTCCAAAGCACTGCAAGCCCTTGCAAGCCCTTGCAAGCCCTCGACATCCTATCTCTTACAGCTCCTGAGCGTTGCTCTGTAGGAGATGAGGTTGGTGAGATGTGCAGTGCTCCTCAAGAAGGAATTGCCTTGGTCTTGCCACTGTTATCCAGTTGAAAAGGATTTGCATCCATGAGCCGAGCTTGGAAGGTGGCCCCGCCAGCAGATTGTCTTGCAGCGGAGAACCTCCAGCAGCCTCATGCAAGGTTTTCTTCCCTCAGCCCCTGGCCTGTGATTCCAGCAGCTCCTCAAGTGCTTCCTGTCAGATGTGCTGGGGCTGCCCCCGGGCCAGCTCTGGCAGTGGACACGGGAGGCTGCTCCTCTGGATCCTGCGTGGGGCCTCGTGACCACTGCGTTGTCGGGTGCTGGCATTGTGACATGGGGGTGACACAGCCGCATATGTGCAGCCCTTTGGAGGAAGCCTTTGGGGTGCTGGCTCCAAATCAGTCCCTGTACCTACAAAATAGGGGAGTAAGCAACCTAATAGAGTCCCTTTTTTGCAAAAAGACAGTGTGGATTTGTTGCCAGTGCAGCCTTCCTTCCAGTAGCAATACTGCCTGTAGTATCATGTATGGAGGCCTCAGGGCTCGCTCAGGGCTTGTCACGCAGAACTGCAGGCCTGACAGAGCAGAACTGCTCTCCTCTCCTGTCCTCTCCTCTCCTCTCCTCTCCTCTCCTGTCCTCTCCTCTCCTCTCCTCTTCTCTTCTCTCCTGTCCGCCAGTCCAATATCTAAGAGACTGTTTGCCTGAAAGGACAGAGGGTTTTCAGTTCCAAAATCAATGTCAAGGACAAATAACACAATGAATTTTATTTTATTTTATTTTGTTGTTAATTTATTAATTTTCTTGATTTTATGTTAATTCATGTGTTGTTATTTCATGTCATTTTTTTCCCTTTGTGACTCTGTTTCAGAACCCAGGCTCACAAGCATTAGCTCAAGCCCAAGTGTAGCCAGGAGTAGGCTGAGGCATTCTTCAGTTTAGCCTGAGAAAAGATCCCTTGCAGGCTGGCAAAGGCAAGTCCCAGAGCTGCAGAGAGCAGCAGCAGGAATAGAGGCCAAGCTGTCCGCGGTTCCTGCAGAGGGAGAACCTTGACAAGGAGTTGTGGGACTGACCATGCACAAAAGAGGAAGAAGAAGAAGAAGAAGAAGAAGAAGAGGAAGAAGAGGAAGAAGAGGTGAGTGGTACCGTGGCATCTCTTCCAAAGCGTGACATGTAGCGATGACGAGCAGACTTTTTGCCTTCCACAACTTGTTTGGCTGCTGTGCTTCTTGGCCAGGGATGCATGAGAAGCGCTCTGGTCCCTGCCAGGCGCTTGTGTTAGCTGCAGGGAGAGCTGAGAAGTGGCAGCTGCGGCTGCCAGCATGGTG
The DNA here is from genome assembly GCF_036013445.1 of Caloenas nicobarica. Lineage (NCBI taxonomy): Eukaryota > Metazoa > Chordata > Aves > Columbiformes > Columbidae > Caloenas > Caloenas nicobarica. The sequence continues at coordinate 20,007,869 of NC_088258.1, forward strand.
GAGCATGAGCAGCCGGCTCCCAGGCCAAATGGCCCAAAGAAATGGTGGCAAGGGGCGGTGCTGAGAACTGCAGAGGAAGGCAAAAAACCGCCGGGGACCAGTGCCAAGGTGCCCCAGGGGAAAAAGTTCCTTGCTGAGCCCAGTGCTGGCCATGGGCTGTTCCCTGAGCATGTGAGCCAGACCTGGCTCCTTGTCCCACAGGCTGCTCATGCTTCCCAGGAGCTGCCCAAGCCCTATCCTCCCTTGAGCTGGAGCTATCTGGCGGACTTGCCAGAGTGCCCAAGTGCCTCTGAGCTGATAGACCTTGTGGGCAAGAATCCTTGCTGTCCCTGTGTAGGACACCAGTGGGTGTTCCAAAGCACTGCAAGCCCTTGCAAGCCCTTGCAAGCCCTCGACATCCTATCTCTTACGGCTCCTGAGCGTTGCTGTGTAGGAGATGAGGATGGTGAGCTGTGCAGTGCTCCTCAAGAAGGAATTGCCTTGGTCTTGCCACTGTTATCCAGTTGAAAAGGATTTGCATCCATGAGCCGAGCTTGGAAGGTGGCCCTGCCAGCAGATTGTCTTGCAGCGGAGAACCTCCAGCAGCCTCATGCAAGGTTTTCTTCCCTCAGCCCCTGGCCTGTGATTCCAGCAGCTCCTCAAGTGCTTCCTGTCAGATGTGCTGGGGCTGCCCCCGGGCCAGCTCTGGCACTGGACACGGGAGGCTGCTCCTCTGGATCCTGCGTGGGGCCTGGTGACCACTGCGTTGCCGTGTGCTGGCATTGTGACATGGGGGTGACACAGCCGCATATGTGCAGCCCTTTGGAGGAAGCCTTTGGGGTGCTGGCTCCAAATCAGTCCCTGTAGCTACAAAATAGGGGAGTAAGCAAGCTAATAGAGTCCCTTTTTTGCAAAAAGACAGTGTGGATTTGTTGCCAGTGCAGCCTTCCTTCCAGTAGCAATACTGCCTGTAGTATCATGTATGGAGGCCTCAGGGCTCGCTCAGGGCTTGTCACGCAGAACTGCAGGCCTGACAGAGCAGAACTGCTCTCCTCTCCTCTCCTCTCCTCTCCTCTCCTCTTCTCTTCTCTCCTGTCCGCCAGTCCAATATCTAAGAGACTGTTTGCCTGAAAGGACAGAGGGTTTTCAGTTCCAAAATCAATGTCAAGGACACAGAAGACAATGAATTTTATTTTATTTTGTTGTTAATTTATTAATTTTCTTGATTTTATGTTAATTCATGTTATGTTATTTCATGTCATTTTTTTTCACTTTGTGACTCTGTTTCAGAACCCAGGCTCACAAGCATTAGCTCAAGCCCAAGTGTAGCCAGGAGTAGGCTGAGGCATTCTTCAGTTTAGCCTGAGAAAAGATCCCTTGCAGGCTGGCAAAGGCAAGTCCCAGAGCTGCAGAGAGCAGCAGCAGGAATAGAGGCCAAGCTGTCCACGGTTCCTGCAGAGGGAGAACCTTGACAAGGAGTTGTGGGACTGACCATGCACAAAAGAGGAAGAAGAAGAAGAAGAAGAAGAAGAAGAGGAAGAAGAGGAAGAAGAGGTGAGTGGTACCGTGGCATCTCTTCCAAAGCGTGACATGTAGCGATGACGAGCAGACTTTTTGCCTTCCACAACTTGTTTGGCTGCTGTGCTTCTTGGCCAGGGATGCATGAGAAGCGCTCTGGTCCCTGCCAGGCGCTTGTGTTAGCTGCAGGGAGAGCTGAGAAGTGGCAGCTGCGGCTGCCAGCATGGTGGAGCATGAGCAGCTGGCTCCCAGGCCAAATGGCCCAAAGAAATGGTGGCAAGGGGCGGTGCTGAGAACTGCAGAGGAAGGCAAAAAACCGCCGGGGACCAGTGCCAATGTGCCGCAAGGGAAAAAGTTCCTTGCTGAGCCCAGTGCTGGCCATGGGCTGTTCCCTGAGCATGTGAGCCAGACCTGGCTCCTTGTCCCACAGGCTGCTCATGCTTCCCAGGAGCTGCCCAAGCCCTATCCTCCCTTGAGCTGGAGCTATCTGGCGGACTTGCCAGAGTGCCCAAGTGCCTCTGAGCTGATAGACCTTGTGGGCAAGAATCCTTGCTGTCCCTGTGTAGGACACCAGTGGGTGTTCCAAAGCACTGCAAGCCCTTGCAAGCCCTTGCAAGCCCTCGACATCCTATCTCTTACGGCTCCTGAGCGTTGCTGTGTAGGAGATGAGGATGGTGAGCTGTGCAGTGCTCCTCAAGAAGGAATTGCCTTGGTCTTGCCACTGCTATCCAGTTGAAAAGGATTTGCATCCATGAGCCGAGCTTGGAAGGTGGCCCTGCCAGCAGATTGTCTTGCAGCGGAGAACCTCCAGCAGCCTCATGCAAGGTTTTCTTCCCTCAGCCCCTGGCCTGTGATTCCAGCAGCTCCTCAAGTGCTTCCTGTCAGATGTGCTGGGGCTGCCCCCGGGCCAGCTCTGGCAGTGGACACGGGAGGCTGCTCCTCTGGATCCTGCGTGGGGCCTGGTGACCACTGCGTTGCCGGGTGCTGGCATTGTGACATGGGGGTGACACAACCGCATATGTGCAGCCCTTTGGAGGAAGCCTTTGGGGTGCTGGCTCCAAATCAGTCCCTGTACCTACAAAATAGGGGAGTAAGCAACCTAATAGAGTCCCTTTTTTGCAAAAAGACAGTGTGGATTTGTTGCCAGTGCAGCCTTCCTTCCAGTAGCAATACTGCCTGTAGTATCATGTATGGAGGCCTCAGGGCTCGCTCAGGGCTTGTCACGCAGAACTGCAGGCCTGACAGAGCAGAACTGCTCTCCTCCCCTCTCCTCTCCTCTCCTCTCCTCTCCTCTCCTGTCCTGTCCTCTCCTCTCCTCTCCTCTCCTCTCCTCTCCTCTCCTCTCCTCTCCTCTCCTGTCCTCTCCTCTCCTCTCCTCTCCTCTCCTCTCCTCTCCTCTCCTCTCCTCTCCTCTCCTCTCCTCTCCTCTCCTGTCCGCCAGTCCAATATCTAAGAGACTGTTTGCCTGAAAGGACAGAGGGTTTTCAGTTCCAAAATCAATGTCAAGGACACATAACAGAATGAATTTTATTTTATTTTGTTGTTAATTTATTAATTTTCTTGATTTTATGTTAATTCATGTTATGTTATTTCACGTCATTTTTTTTCCCTTTGTGACTCTGTTTCAGAACCCAGGCTCACAAGCATTAGCTCAAGCCCAAGTGTAGCCAGGAGTAGGCTGAGGCATTCTTCAGTTTAGCAGGAGAAAAGATCCCTTGCAGGCTGGCAAAGGCAAGTCCCAGAGCTGCAGAGAGCAGCAGCAGGAATAGAGGCCAAGCTGTCCGCGGTTCCTGCAGAGGGAGAACCTTGACAAGGAGTTGTGGGACTGACCATGCACAAAATAGGAAGAAGAAGAAGAAGAAGAAGAAGAAGAAGAAGAAGAAGAAGAAGAGGAAGAAGAGGAAGAAGAGGTGAGTGGTACCGTGGCATCTCTTCCAAAGCGTGACATGTAGCGATGACGAGCAGACTTTTTGCCTTCCACAACTTGTTTGGCTGCTGTGCTTCTTGGCCAGGGATGCATGAGAAGCGCTCTGGTCCCTGCCAGGCGCTTGTGTTAGCTGCAGGGAGAGCTGAGAAGTGGCAGCTGCGGCTGCCAGCATGGTGGAGCATGAGCAGCTGGCTCCCAGGCCAAATGGCCCAAAGAAATGGTGGCAAGGGGCCGTGCTGAGAACTGCAGAGGAAGGCAAAAAACCGCCGGGGACCAGTGCCAATGTGCCGCAAGGGAAAAAGTTCCTTGCTGAGCCCAGTGCTGGCCATGGGCTGTTCCCTGAGCATGTGAGCCAGACCTGGCTCCTTGTCCCACAGGCTGCTCATGCTTCCCAGGAGCTGCCCAAGCCCTATCCTCCCTTGAGCTGGAGCTATCTGGCGGACTTGCCAGAGTGCCCAAGTGCCTCTGAGCTGATAGACCTTGTGGGCAAGAATCCTTGCTGTCCCTGTGTAGGACACCAGTGGGTGTTCCAAAGCACTGCAAGCCCTTGCAAGCCCTTGCAAGCCCTCGACATCCTATCTCTTACGGCTCCTGAGCGTTGCTGTGTAGGAGATGAGGATGGTGAGCTGTGCAGTGCTCCTCAAGAAGGAATTGCCTTGGTCTTGCCACTGCTATCCAGTTGAAAAGGATTTGCATCCATGAGCCGAGCTTGGAAGGTGGCCCTGCCAGCAGATTGTCTTGCAGCAGAGAACCTCCAGCAGCCTCATGCAAGGTTTTCTTCCCTCAGCCCCTGGCCTGTGATTCCAGCAGCTCCTCAAGTGCTTCCTGTCAGATGTGCTGGGGCTGCCCCCGGGCCAGCTCTGGCAGTGGACACGGGAGGCTGCTCCTCTGGATCCTGCGTGGGGCCTGGTGACCACTGCGTTGCCGGGTGCTGGCATTGTGACATGGGGGTGACACAACCGCATATGTGCAGCCCTTTGGAGGAAGCCTTTGGGGTGCTGGCTCCAAATCAGTCCCTGTACCTACAAAATAGGGGAGTAAGCAACCTAATAGAGTCCCTTTTTTGCAAAAAGACAGTGTGGATTTGTTGCCAGTGCAGCCTTCCTTCCAGTAGCAATACTGCCTGTAGTATCATGTATGGAGGCCTCAGGGCTCGCTCAGGGCTTGTCACGCAGAACTGCAGGCCTGACAGAGCAGAACTGCTCTCCTCCCCTCTCCTCTCCTCTCCTCTCCTCTCCTCTCCTCTCCTCTCCTCTCCTCTCCTCTCCTCTCCTCTCCTCTCCTCTCCTCTCCTCTCCTCTCCTCTCCTGTCCTCTCCTCTTCTCTCCTGTCCGCCATTCCAATATCTAAGAGACTGTTTGCCTGAAAGGACAGAGGGTTTTCAGTTCCAAAATCAATGTCAAGGACACATAACACAATGAATTTTATTTTATTTTGTTGTTAATTTATTAATTTTCTTGATTTTATGTTAATTCATGTTATGTTATTTCATGTCATTTTTTTTCCCTTTGTGACTCTGTTTCAGAACCCAGGCTCACAAGCATTAGCTCAAGCCCAAGTGTAGCCAGGAGTAGGCTGAGGCATTCTTCAGTTTAGCCTGAGAAAAGATCCCTTGCAGGCTGGCAAAGGCAAGTCCCAGAGCTGCAGAGAGCAGCAGCAGGAATAGAGGCCAAGCTGTCCGCGGTTCCTGCAGAGGGAGAACCTTGACAAGGAGTTGTGGGACTGACCATGCACAAAAGAGGAAGAAGAAGAAGAAGAAGAAGAAGAAGAAGAAGAAGAAGAGGAAGAAGAGGAAGAAGAGGTGAGTGGTACCGTGGCATCTCTTCCAAAGCGTGACATGTAGCGATGACGAGCAGACTTTTTGCCTTCCACAACTTGTTTGGCTGCTGTGCTTCTTGGCCAGGGATGCATGAGAAGCGCTCTGGTCCCTGCCAGGCGCTTGTGTTAGCTGCAGGGAGAGCTGAGAAGTGGCAGCTGCGGCTGCCAGCATGGTGGAGCATGAGCAGCCGGCTCCCAGGCCAAATGGCCCAAAGAAATGGTGGCAAGGGGCCGTGCTGAGAACTGCAGAGGAAGGCAAAAAACCGCCGGGGACCAGTGCCAATGTGCCGCAAGGGAAAAAGTTCCTTGCTGAGCCCAGTGCTGGCCATGGGCTGTTCCCTGAGCATGTGAGCCAGACCTGGCTCCTTGTCCCACAGGCTGCTCATGCTTCCCAGGAGCTGCCCAAGCCCTATCCTCCCTTGAGCTGGAGCTATCTGGCGGACTTGCCAGAGTGCCCAAGTGCCTCTGAGCTGATAGACCTTGTGGGCAAGAATCCTTGCTGTCCCTGTGTAGGACACCAGTGGGTGTTCCAAAGCACTGCAAGCCCTTGCAAGCCCTTGCAAGCCCTCGACATCCTATCTCTTACGGCTCCTGAGCGTTGCTGTGTAGGAGATGAGGATGGTGAGCTGTGCAGTGCTCCTCAAGAAGGAATTGCCTTGGTCTTGCCACTGCTATCCAGTTGAAAAGGATTTGCATCCATGAGCCGAGCTTGGAAGGTGGCCCTGCCAGCAGATTGTCTTGCAGCGGAGAACCTCCAGCAGCCTCATGCAAGGTTTTCTTCCCTCAGCCCCTGGCCTGTGATTCCAGCAGCTCCTCAAGTGCTTCCTGTCAGATGTGCTGGGGCTGCCCCCGGGCCAGCTCTGGCAGTGGACACGGGAGGCTGCTCCTCTGGATCCTGCGTGGGGCCTGGTGACCACTGCGTTGCCGGGTGCTGGCATTGTGACATGGGGGTGACACAGCCGCATATGTGCAGCCCTTTGGAGGAAGCCTTTGGGGTGCTGGCTCCAAATCAGTCCCTGTACCTACAAAATAGGGGAGTAAGCAACCTAATAGAGTCCCTTTTTTGCAAAAAGACAGTGTGGATTTGTTGCCAGTGCAGCCTTCCTTCCAGTAGCAATACTGCCTGTGGTATCATGTATGGAGGCCTCAGGGCTCGCTCAGGGCTTGTCACGCAGAACTGCAGGCCTGACAGAGCAGAACTGCTCTCCTCTCCTCTCCTCTCCTCTCCTCTCCTCTCCTCTCCTCTCCTCTCCTCTCCTCTCCTCTCCTCTCCTCTCCTCTCCTCTCCTCTCCTCTCCTCTCCTCTCCTCTCCTCTCCTCTCCTCTTCTCTCCTGTCCGCCAGTCCAATATCTAAGAGACTGTTTGCCTGAAAGGACAGAGGGTTTTCAGTTCCAAAATCAATGTCAAGGACACATAACACAATGAATTTTATTTTATTTTGTTGTTAATTTATTAATTTTCTTGATTTTATGTTAATTCATGTTATGTTATTTCATGTCATTTTTTTTCCCTTTGTGACTCTGTTTCAGAACCCAGGCTCACAAGCATTAGCTCAAGCCCAAGTGTAGCCAGGAGTAGGCTGAGGCATTCTTCAGTTTAGCAGGAGAAAAGATCCCTTGCAGGCTGGCAAAGGCAAGTCCCAGAGCTGCAGAGAGCAGCAGCAGGAATAGAGGCCAAGCTGTCCGCGGTTCCTGCAGAGGGAGAACCTTGACAAGGAGTTGTGGGACTGACCATGCACAAAAGAGGAAGAAGAAGAAGAAGAAGAAGAAGAAGAAGAAGAAGAAGAAGAAGAGGAAGAAGAGGAAGAAGAGGTGAGTGGTACCGTGGCATCTCTTCCAAAGCGTGACATGTAGCGATGACGAGCAGACTTTTTGCCTTCCACAACTTGTTTGGCTGCTGTGCTTCTTGGCCAGGGATGCATGAGAAGCGCTCTGGTCCCTGCCAGGCGCTTGTGTTAGCTGCAGGGAGAGCTGAGAAGTGGCAGCTGCGGCTGCCAGCATGGTGGAGCATGAGCAGCTGGCTCCCAGGCCAAATGGCCCAAAGAAATGGTGGCAAGGGGCCGTGCTGAGAACTGCAGAGGAAGGCAAAAATCTGCCGGGGACCAGTGCCAATGTGCCCCAGGGGAAAAAGTTCCTTGCTGAGCCCAGTGCTGGCCATGGGCTGTTCCCTGAGCATGTGAGCCAGACCTGGCTCCTTGTCCCACAGGCTGCTCATGCTTCCCAGGAGCTGCCCAAGCCCTATCCTCCCTTGAGCTGGAGCTATCTGGCGGACTTGCCAGAGTGCCCAAGTGCCTCTGAGCTGATAGACCTTGTGGGCAAAAATCTTTGCTGTCCCTGTGTAGGACACCAGTGGGTGTTCCAAAGCACTGCAAGCCCTTGCAAGCCCTTGCAAGCCCTCGACATCCTATCTCTTACGGCTCCTGAGCGTTGCTGTGTAGGAGATGAGGATGGTGAGCTGTGCAGTGCTCCTCAAGAAGGAATTGCCTTGGTCTTCCCACTGTTATCCAGTTGAAAAGGATTTGCATCCATGAGCCGAGCTTGGAAGGTGGCCCCGCCAGCAGATTGTCTTGCAGCGGAGAACCTCCAGCAGCCTCATGCAAGGTTTTCTTCCCTCAGCCCCTGGCCTGTGATTCCAGCAGCTCCTCAAATGCTTCCTGTCAGATGTGCTGGGGCTGCCCCCGGGCCAGCTCTGGCAGTGGACACGGGAGGCTGCTCCTCTGGATCCTGCGTGGGGCCTGGTGACCACTGCGTTGCCGGGTGCTGGCATTGTGACATGGGGGTGACACAGTTGCATATGTGCAGCCCTTTGGAGGAAGCCTTTGGGGTGCTGGCTCCAAATCAGTCCCTGTACCTACAAAAGAGGGGAGTAAGCAACCTGATAGAGTCCCTTTTTTGCAAAAAGACAGTGTGGATTTGTTGCCAGTGCAGCCTTCCTTCCAGTAGCAATACTGCCTGTAGTATCATGCATGGAGGCCTCAGGGCTCGCTCAGGGCTTGTCACGCAGAACTGCAGGCCTGACAGAGCAGAACTGCTCTCCTCTCCTCTCCTCTCCTCTCCTCTTCTCTTCTCTCCTGTCCGCCAGTCCAATATCTAAGAGACTGTTTGCCTGAAAGGACAGAGGGTTTTCAGTTCCAAAATCAATGTCAAGGACACATAACACAATGAATTTTATTTTATTTTGTTGTTAATTTATTAATTTTCTTGATTTTATGTTAATTCATGTTATGTTATTTCATGTCATTTTTTTCCCCTTTGTGACTCTGTTTCAGAACCCAGGCTCACAAGCACTAGCTCAAGCCCAAGTGTAGCCAGGAGTAGGCTGAGGCATTCTTCAGTTTAGCAGGAGAAAAGATCCCTTGCAGGCTGGCAAAGGCAAGTCCCAGAGCTGCAGAGAGCAGCAGCAGGAATAGAGGCCAAGCTGTCTGCGGTTCCTGCAGAGGGAGAACCTTGACAAGGAGTTGTGGGACTGACCATGCACAAAAGAGGAAGAAGAAGAAGAAGAAGAAGAAGAAGAAGAAGAAGAGGAAGAAGAGGAAGAAGAGGTGAGTGGTACCGTGGCATCTCTTCCAAAGCGTGACATGTAGCGATGACGAGCAGACTTTTTGCCTTCCACAACTTGTTTGGCTGCTGTGCTTCTTGGCCAGGGATGCATGAGAAGCGCTCTGGTCCCTGCCAGGCGCTTGTGTTAGCTGCAGGGAGAGCTGAGAAGTGGCAGCTGCGGCTGCCAGCATGGTGGAGCATGAGCAGCCGGCTCCCAGGCCAAATGGCCCAAAGAAATGGTGGCAAGGGGCCGTGCTGAGAACTGCAGAGGAAGGCAAAAAACCGCCGGGGACCAGTGCCAATGTGCCCCGGGGGAAAAAGTTCCTTGCTGAGCCCAGTGCTGGCCATGGGCTGTTCCCTGAGCATGTGAGCCAGAGCTGGCTCCTTGTCCCACAGGCTGCTCATGCTTCCCAGGAGCTGCCCAAGCCCTATCCTCCCTTGAGCTGGAGCTATCTGGCGGACTTGCCAGAGTGCCCAAGTGCCTCTGAGCTGATAGACCTTGTGGGCAAGAATCCTTGCTGTCCCTGTGTAGGACACCAGTGGGTGTTCCAAAGCACTGCAAGCCCTTGCAAGCCCTTGCAAGCCCTCGACATCCTATCTCTTACGGCTCCTGAGCGTTGCTGTGTAGGAGATGAGGATGGTGAGCTGTGCAGTGCTCCTCAAGAAGGAATTGCCTTGGTCTTGCCACTGCTATCCAGTTGAAAAGGATTTGCATCCATGAGCCGAGCTTGGAAGGTGGCCCTGCCAGCAGATTGTCTTGCAGCGGAGAACCTCCAGCAGCCTCATGCAAGGTTTTCTTCCCTCAGCCCCTGGCCTGTGATTCCAGCAGCTCCTCAAGTGCTTCCTGTCAGATGTGCTGGGGCTGCCCCCGGGCCAGCTCTGGCAGTGGACACGGGAGGCTGCTCCTCTGGATCCTGCGTGGGGCCTGGTGACCACTGCGTTGCCGGGTGCTGGCATTGTGACATGGGGGTGACGCAGCCGCATATGTGCAGCCCTTTGGAGGAAGCCTTTGGGGTGCTGGCTCCAAATCAGTCCCTGTACCTACAAAATAGGGGAGTAAGCAACCTAATAGAGTCCCTTTTTTGCAAAAAGACAGTGTGGATTTGTTGCCAGTGCAGCCTTCCTTCCAGTAGCAATACTGCCTGTAGTATCATGCATGGAGGCCTCAGGGCTCGCTCAGGGCTTGTCACGCAGAACTGCAGGCCTGACAGAGCAGAACTGCTCTCCTCTCCTCTCCTCTCCTCTCCTCTCCTCTTCTCTTCTCTCCTGTCCGCCAGTCCAATATCTAAGAGACTGTTTGCCTGAAAGGACAGAGGGTTTTCAGTTCCAAAATCAATGTCAAGGACACAGAACACAATGAATTTTATTTTATTTTGCTGTTAATTTATTAATTTTCTTGATTTTATGTTAATTCATGTTATGTTATTTCATGTCATTTTTTTTCCCTTTGTGACTCTGTTTCAGAACCCAGGCTCACAAGCACTAGCTCAAGCCCAAGTGTAGCCAGGAGTAGGCTGAGGCATTCTTCAGTTTAGCAGGAGAAAAGATCCCTTGCAGGCTGGCAAAGGCAAGTCCCAGAGCTGCAGAGAGCAGCAGCAGGAATAGAGGCCAAGCTGTCCGCGGTTCCTGCAGAGGGAGAACCTTGACAAGGAGTTGCGGGACTGACCATGCACAAAAGAGGAAGAAGAAGAAGAAGAAGAAGAAGAAGAAGAGGAAGAAGAGGTGAGTGGTACCGTGGCATCTCTTCCAAAGCGTGACATGTAGCGATGACGAGCAGACTTTTTGCCTTCCACAACTTGTTTGGCTGCTGTGCTTCTTGGCCAGGGATGCATGAGAAGCGCTCTGGTCCCTGCCAGGCGCTTGTGTTAGCTGCAGGGAGAGCTGAGAAGTGGCAGCTGCGGCTGCCAGCATGGTGGAGCATGCGCAGCCGGCTCCCAGGCCAAATGGCCCAAAGAAATGGTGGCAAGGGGCCGTGCTGAGAACTGCAGAGGAAGGCAAAAAACCGCCGGGGACCAGTGCCAATGTGCCCCAGGGGAAAAAGTTCCTTGCTGAGCCCAGTGCTGGGCATGGGCTGTTCCCTGAGCATGTGAGCCAGACCTGGCTCCTTGTCCCACAGGCTGCTCATGCTTCCCAGGAGCTGCCCAAGCCCTATCCTCCCTTGAGCTGGAGCTATCTGGCGGACTTGCCAGAGTGCCCAAGTGCCTCTGAGCTGATAGACCTTGTGGGCAAGAATCCTTGCTGTCCCTGTGTAGGACACCAGTGGGTGTTCCAAAGCACTGCAAGCCCTTGCAAGCCCTTGCAAGCCCTCGACATCCTATCTCTTACGGCTCCTGAGCGTTGCTGTGTAGGAGATGAGGATGGTGAGCTGTGCAGTGCTCCTCAAGAAGGAATTGCCTTGGTCTTGCCACTGCTATCCAGTTGAAAAGGATTTGCATCCATGAGCCGAGCTTGGAAGGTGGCCCTGCCAGCAGATTGTCTTGCAGCGGAGAACCTCCAGCAGCCTCATGCAAGGTTTTCTTCCCTCAGCCCCTGGCCTGTGATTCCAGCAGCTCCTCAAGTGCTTCCTGTCAGATGTGCTGGGGCTGCCCCCGGGCCAGCTCTGGCAGTGGACACGGGAGGCTGCTCCTCTGGATCCTGCGTGGGGCCTGGTGACCACTGCGTTGCCGGGTGCTGGCATTGTGACATGGGGGTGACACAGCCGCATATGTGCAGCCCTTTGGAGGAAGCCTTTGGGGTGCTGGCTCCAAATCAGTCCCTGTACCTACAAAATAGGGGAGTGAGCAACCTAATAGAGTCCCTTTTTTGCAAAAAGACAGTGTGGATTTGTTGCCAGTGCAGCCTTCCTTCCAGTAGCAATACTGCCTGTAGTATCATGCATAGAGGCCTCAGGGCTCGCTCAGGGCTTGTCACGCAGAACCGCAGGCCTGACAGAGCAGAACTGCTCTCCTCTCCTCTCCTCTCTTCTCCTCTCCTCTACTCTCCTCTCCTCTCCTCTCCTCTCCTCTCCTGTCCGCCAGTCCAATATCTAAGAGACTGTTTGCCTGAAAGGACAGAGGGTTTTCAGTTCCAAAATCAATGTCAAGGACACATAACAAAATGAATTTTATTTTATTTTGTTGTTAATTTATTAATTTCCTTGATTTTATGTTAATTCATGTTATGTTATTTCATGTCATTTTTTTTCCCTTTGTGACTCTGTTTCAGAACCCAGGCTCACAAGCACTAGCTCAAGCCCAAGTGTAGCCAGGAGTAGGCTGAGGCATTCTTCAGTTTAGCATGAGAAAAGATCCCTTGCAGGCTGGCAAAGGCAAGTCCCAGAGCTGCAGAGAGCAGCAGCAGGAATAGAGGCCAAGCTGTCCGCGGTTCCTGCAGAGGGAGAACCTTGACAAGGAGTTGCGGGACTGACCATGCACAAAAGAGGAAGAAGAAGAAGAAGAAGAAGAAGAAGAGGAAGAAGAGGTGAGTGGTACCGTGGCATCTCTTCCAAAGCGTGACATGTAGCGATGACGAGCAGACTTTTTGCCTTCCACAACTTGTTTGGCTGCTGTGCTTCTTGGCCAGGGATGCATGAGAAGCGCTCTGGTCCCTGCCAGGCACTTGTGTTAGCTGCAGGGAGAGCTGAGAAGTGGCAGCTGCGGCTGCCAGCATGGTGGAGCATGAGCAGCCGGCTCCCAGGCCAAATGGCCCAAAGAAATGGTGGCAAGGGGCCGTGCTGAGAACTGCAGAGGAAGGCAAAAAACCGCCGGGGACCAGTGCCAATGTGCCCCGGGGGAAAAAGTTCCTTGCTGAGCCCAGTGCTGGCCATGGGCTGTTCCCTGAGCATGTGAGCCAGACCTGGCTCCTTGTCCCACAGGCTGCTCATGCTTCCCAGGAGCTGCCCAAGCCCTATCCTCCCTTGAGCTGGAGCTATCTGGCGGACTTGCCAGAGTGCCCAAGTGCCTCTGAGCTGATAGACCTTGTGGGCAAGAATCCTTGCTGTCCCTGTGTAGGACACCAGTGGGTGTTCCAAAGCACTGCAAGCCCTTGCAAGCCCTTGCAAGCCCTCGACATCCTATCTCTTACGGCTCCTGAGCGTTGCTGTGTAGGAGATGAGGATGGTGAGCTGTGCAGTGCTCCTCAAGAAGGAATTGCCTTGGTCTTGCCACTGCTATCCAGTTGAAAAGGATTTGCATCCATGAGCCGAGCTTGGAAGGTGGCCCTGCCAGCAGATTGTCTTGCAGCGGAGAACCTCCAGCAGCCTCATGCAAGGTTTTCTTCCCTCAGCCCCTGGCCTGTGATTCCAGCAGCTCCTCAAGTGCTTCCTGTCAGATGTGCTGGGGCTGCCCCCGGGCCAGCTCTGGCAGTGGACACGGGAGGCTGCTCCTCTGGATCCTGCGTGGGGCCTGGTGACCACTGCGTTGCCGGGTGGTGGCATTGTGACATGGGGGTGACACAGCCGCATATGTGCAGCCCTTTGGAGGAAGCCTTTGGGGTGCTGGCTCCAAATCAGTCCCTGTACCTACAAAATAGGGGAGTAAGCAACCTAATAGAGTCCCTTTTTTGCAAAAAGACAGTGTGGATTTGTTGCCAGTGCAGCCTTACTTCCAGAAGCAATACTGCCTGTAGTAAAATGTATGGAGGCCTCAGGGCTCGCTCAGGGCTTGTCACGCAGAACTGCAGGCCTGACAGAGCAGAACTGCTCTCCTCTCCTGTCCTGTCCTGTCCTCTCCTCTCCTCTCCTCTCCTCTCCTGTCCTCTCCTCTTCTCTCCTGTCCGCCAGTCCAATATCTAAGAGACTGTTTGCCTGAAAGGACAGAGGGTTTTCAGTTCCAAAATCAATGTCAAGGACACATAACACAATGAATTTTATTTTATTTTGTTGTTAATGTATTAATTTCCTTGATTTTATGTTAATTCATGTTATGTTATTTCATGTCATTTTTTTTCCCTTTGTGACTCTGTTTCAGAACCCAGGCTCACAAGCATTAGCTCAAGCCCAAGTGTAGCCAGGAGTAGGCTGAGGCATTCTTCAGTTTAGCATGAGAAAAGATCCCTTGCAGGCTGGCAAAGGCAAGTCCCAGAGCTGCAGAGAGCAGCAGCAGGAATAGAGGCCAAGCTGTCCGCGGTTCCTGCAGAGGGAGAACCTTGACAAGGAGTTGTGGGACTGACCATGCACAAAAGAGGAAGAAGAAGAAGAAGAAGAAGAAGAAGAAGTGGAAGAAGAGGAAGAAGAGGAAGAGAGGTGAGTGGTACCGTGGCATCTCTTCCAAAGCGTGACATGTAGCGATGACGAGCAGACTTTTTGCCTTCCGCAACTTGTTTGGCTGCTGTGCTTCTTGGCCAGGGATGCATGAGAAGCGCTCTGGTCCCTGCCAGGCGCTTGTGTTAGCTGCAGGGAGAGCTGAGAAGTGGCAGCTGCGGCTGCCAGCATGGTGGAGCATGAGCAGCCGACTCCCAGGCCAAATGGCCCAAAGAAATGGTGGCAAGGGGCCGTGCTGAGAACTGCAGAGGAAGGCAAAAAACCGCCGGGGACCAGTGCCAATGTGCCCCGGGGGAAAAAGTTCCTTGCTGAGCCCAGTGCTGGCCATGGGCTGTTCCCTGAGTACGTGAGCCAGACCTGGCTCCTTGTCCCACAGGCTGCTCATGCTTCGCAGGAGCTGCCCAAGCCCTATCCTCCCTTGAGCTGGAGCTATCTGGCGGACTTGCCAGAGTGCCCAAGTGCCTCTGAGCTGATAGACCTTGTGGGCAAGAATCCTTGCTGTCCCTGTGTAGGACACCAGTGGGTGTTCCAAAGCACTGCAAGCCCTTGCAAGCCCTTGCAAGCCCTCGACATCCTATCTCTTACGGCTCCTGAGCGTTGCTGTGTAGGAGATGAGGATGGTGAGCTGTGCAGTGCTCCTCAAGAAGGAATTGCCTTGGTCTTGCCACTGCTATCCAGTTGAAAAGGATTTGCATCCATGAGCCGAGCTTGGAAGGTGGCCCTGCCAGCAGATTGTCTTGCAGCGGAGAACCTCCAGCAGCCTCATGCAAGGTTTTCTTCCCTCAGCCCCTGGCCTGTGATTCCAGCAGCTCCTCAAGTGCTTCCTGTCAGATGTGCTGGGGCTGCCCCCAGGCCAGCTCTGGCAGTGGACACGGGAGGCTGCTCCTCTGGATCCTGCGTGGGGCCTGGTGACCACTGCGTTGCCGGGTGCTGGCATTGTGACATGGGGGTGACACAGCCGCATATGTGCAGGCCTTTGGAGGAAGCCTTTGGGGTGCTGGCTCCAAATCAGTCCCTGTACCTACAAAATAGGGGAGTAAGCAACCTAATAGAGTCCCTTTTTTGCAAAAAGACAGTGTGGATTTGTTGCCAGTGCAGCCTTACTTCCAGTAGCAATACTGCCTGTAGTATCATGTATGGAGGCCTCAGGGCTCGCTCAGGGCTTGTCACGCAGAACTGCAGGCCTGACAGAGCAGAACTGCTCTCCTCTCCTCTCCTCTCCTCTCCTCTCCTCTCCTCTCCTCTCCTCTCCTCTCCTCTCCTCTCCTCTCCTCTCCTCTCCTGTCCTCTCCTCTCCTCTCCTCTCCTCTTCTCTTCTCTCCTGTCCGCCAGTCCAATATCTAAGAGACTGTTTGCCTGAAAGGACAGAGGGTTTTCAGTTCCAAAATCAATGTCAAGGACACAGAACACAATGAATTTTATTTTATTTTGTTGTTAATTTATTAATTTTCTTGATTTTATGTTAATTCATGTTATGTTATTTCATGTCATTTTTTTTCCCTTTGTGACTCTGTTTCAGAACCCAGGCTCACAAGCATTAGCTCAAGCCCAAGTGTAGCCAGGAGTAGGCTGAGGCATTCTTCAGTTTAGCAGGAGAAAAGATCCCTTGCAGGCTGGCAAAGGCAAGTCCCAGAGCTGCAGAGAGCAGCAGCAGGAATAGAGGCCAAGCTGTCCGCGCTTCCTGCAGAGGGAGAACCTTGACAAGGAGTTGTGGGACTGACCATGCACAAAAGAGGAAGAAGAAGAAGAAGAAGAAGAAGAAGAAGAAGAAGAAGAAGAGGAAGAAGAGGAAGAAGAGGTGAGTGGTACCGTGGCATCTCTTCCAAAGCGTGACATGTAGCGATGACGAGCAGACTTTTTGCCTTCCACAACTTGTTTGGCTGCTGTGCTTCTTGGCCAGGGATGCATGAGAAGCGCTCTGGTCCCTGCCAGGCGCTTGTGTTAGCTGCAGGGAGAGCTGAGAAGTGGCAGCTGCGGCTGCCAGCATGGTGGAGCATGAGCAGCCGACTCCCAGGCCAAATGGCCCAAAGAAATGGTGGCAAGGGGCCGTGCTGAGAACTGCAGAGGAAGGCAAAAAACCGCCGGGGACCAGTGCCAATGTGCCCCAGGGGAAAAAGTTCCTTGCTGAGCCCAGTGCTGGCCATGGGCTGTTCCCTGAGCATGTGAGCCAGACCTGGCTCCTTGTCCCACAGGCTGCTCATGCTTCCCAGGAGCTGCCCAAGCCCTATCCTCCCTTGAGCTGGAGCTATCTGGCGGACTTGCCAGAGTGCCCAAGTGCCTCTGAGCTGATAGACCTTGTGGGCAAGAATCCTTGCTGTCCCTGTGTAGGACACCAGTGGGTGTTCCAAAGCACTGCAAGCCCTTGCAAGCCCTTGCAAGCCCTCGACATCCTATCTCTTACGGCTCCTGAGCGTTGCTGTGTAGGAGATGAGGATGGTGAGCTGTGCAGTGCTCCTCAAGAAGGAATTGCCTTGGTCTTGCCACTGCTATCCAGTTGAAAAGGATTTGCATCCATGAGCCGAGCTTGGAAGGTGGCCCTGCCAGCAGATTGTCTTGCAGCGGAGAACCTCCAGCAGCCTCATGCAAGGTTTTCTTCCCTCAGCCCCTGGCCTGTGATTCCAGCAGCTCCTCAAGTGCTTCCTGTCAGATGTGCTGGGGCTGCCCCCGGGCCAGCTCTGGCAGTGGACACGGGAGGCTGCTCCTCTGGATCCTGCGTGGGGCCTGGTGACCACTGCGTTGCCGGGTGCTGGCATTGTGACACGGGGGTGACACAGCCGCATATGTGCAGCCCTTTGGAGGAAGCCTTTGGGGTGCTGGCTCCAAATCAGTCCCTGTACCTACAAAATAGGGGAGTAAGCAACCTAATAGAGTCCCTTTTTTGCAAAAAGACAGTGTGGATTTGTTGCCAGTGCAGCCTTCCTTCCAGTAGCAATACTGCCTGTAGTATCATGTATGGAGGCCTCAGGGCTCGCTCAGGGCTTGTCACGCAGAACTGCAGGCCTGACAGAGCAGAACTGCTCTCCTCTCCTCTCCTCTCCTCTCCTGTCCTCTCCTCTCCTCTCCTCTCCTCTCCTCTCCTCTCCTCTCCTCTCCTGTCCTCTCCTCTCCTCTCCTCTCCTCTTCTCTTCTCTCCTGTCCGCCAGTCCAATATCTAAGAGACTGTTTGCCTGAAAGGACAGAGGGTTTTCAGTTCCAAAATCAATGTCAAGGACACAGAACACAATGAATTTTATTTTATTTTGTTGTTAATTTATTAATTTTCTTGATTTTATGTTAATTCATGTTATGTTATTTCATGTCATTTTTTTTCCCTTTGTGACTCTGTTTCAGAACCCAGGCTCACAAGCATTAGCTCAAGCCCAAGTGTAGCCAGGAGTAGGCTGAGGCATTCTTCAGTTTAGCATGAGAAAAGATCCCTTGCAGGCTGGCAAAGGCAAGTCCCAGAGCTGCAGAGAGCAGCAGCAGGAATAGAGGCCAAGCTGTCCGCGGTTCCTGCAGAGGGAGAACCTTGACAAGGAGTTGTGGGACTGACCATGCACAAATGAGGAAGGAGAAGAAGAAGAAGAAGAGGAAGAAGAGGAAGAAGAGGTGAGTGGTACCGTGGCATCTCTTCCAAAGCGTGACATGTAGCGATGACGAGCAGACTTTTTGCCTTCCACAACTTGTTTGGCTGCTGTGCTTCTTGGCCAGGGATGCATGAGAAGCGCTCTGGTCCCTGCCAGGCACTTGTGTTAGCTGCAGGGAGAGCTGAGAAGTGGCAGCTGCGGCTGCCAGCATGGTGGAGCATGAGCAGCCGGCTCCCAGGCCAAATGGCCCAAAGAAATGGTGGCAAGGGGCCGTGCTGAGAACTGCAGAGGAAGGCAAAAAACCGCCGGGGACCAGTGCCAATGTGCCCCAGGGGAAAAAGTTCCTTGCTGAGCCCAGTGCTGGCCATGGGCTGTTCCCTGAGCATGTGAGCCAGACCTGGCTCCTTGTCCCACAGGCTGCTCATGCTTCCCAGGAGCTGCCCAAGCCCTATCCTCCCTTGAGCTGGAGCTATCTGGCGGACTTGCCAGAGTGCCCAAGTGCCTCTGAGCTGATAGACCCTGTGGGCAAGAATCCTTGCTGTCCCTGTGTAGGACACCAGTGGGTGTTCCAAAGCACTGCAAGCCCTTGCAAGCCCTTGCAAGCCCTCGACATCCTATCTCTTAGGGCTCCTGAGCGTTGCTGTGTAGGAGATGAGGATGGTGAGCTGTGCAGTGCTCCTCAAGAAGGAATTGCCTTGGTCTTGCCACTGCTATCCAGTTGAAAAGGATTTGCATCCATGAGCCGAGCTTGGAAGGTGGCCCTGCCAGCAGATTGTCTTGCAGCGGAGAACCTCCAGCAGCCTCATGCAAGGTTTTCTTCCCTCAGCCCCTGGCCTGTGATTCCAGCAGCTCCTCAAGTGCTTCCTGTCAGATGTGCTGGGGCTGCCCCCGGGCCAGCTCTGGCAGTGGACACGGGAGGCTGCTCCTCTGGATCCTGCGTGGGGCCTGGCGACCACTGCGTTGCCGGGTGCTGGCATTGTGACATGGGGGTGACACAGCCGCATATGCGCAGCCCTTTGGAGGAAGCCTTTGGGGTGCTGGCTCCAAATCAGTCCCTGTACCTACAAAATAGGGGAGTAAGCAACCTAATAGAGTCCCTTTTTTGCAAAAAGACAGTGTGGATTTGTTGCCAGTGCAGCCTTCCTTCCAGTAGCAATACTGCCTGTAGTATCATGTATGGAGGCCTCAGGGCTCGCTCAGGGCTTGTCACGCAGAACTGCAGGCCTGACAGAGCAGAACTGCTCTCCTCTCCTCTCCTCTCCTCTCCTCTCCTCTCCTGTCCTCTCCTCTCCTCTCCTCTCCTCTCCTTTCCTCTCCTGTCCTCTCCTCTCCTCTCCTCTTCTCTCCTCTCCTCTCCTCTCCTCTCCTCTCCTCTCCTCTCCTCTCCTCTCCTCTCCTCTCCTGTCCGCCAGTCCAATATCTAAGAGACTGTTTGCCTGAAAGGACAGAGCGTTTTCAGTTCCAAAATCAATGTCAAGGACACATAACACAATGAATTTGATTTTATTTTGTTGTTAATTTATTAATTTTCTTGATTTTATGTTAATTCATGTTATGTTATTTCATGTCATTTTTTTTCCCTTTGTGACTCTGTTTCAGAACCCAGGCTCACAAGCATTAGCTCAAGCCCAAGTGTAGCCAGGAGTAGGCTGAGGCATTCTTCAGTTTAGCAGGAGAAAAGATCCCTTGCAGGCTGGCAAAGGCAAGTCCCAGAGCTGCAGAGAGCAGCAGCAGGAATAGAGGCCAAGCTGTCCGCGGTTCCTGCAGAGGGAGAACCCTGACAAGGAGTTGTGGGACTGACCATGCACAAAAGAGGAAGAAGAAGAAGAAGAAGAAGAAGAAGAAGAAGAAGAGGAAGAAGAGGAAGAAGAGGAAGAAGAGGTGAGTGGTACCGTGGCATCTCTTCCAAAGCGTGACATGTAGCGATGACGAGCAGACTTTTTGCCTTCCACAACTTGTTTGGCTGCTGTGCTTCTTGGCCAGGGATGCATGAGAAGCGCTCTGGTCCCTGCCAGGCGCTTGTGTTAGCTGCAGGGAGAGCTGAGAAGTGGCAGCTGCGGCTGCCAGCATGGTGGAGCATGAGCAGCCGGCTCCCAGGCCAAATGGCCCAAAGAAATGGTGGCAAGGGGCCGTGCTGAGAACTGCAGAGGAAGGCAAAAAACCGCCGGGGACCAGTGCCAATGTGCCCCAGGGGAAAAAGTTCCTTGCTGAGCCCAGTGCTGGCCATGGGCTGTTCCCTGAGCATGTGAGCCAGACCTGGCTCCTTGTCCCACAGGCTGCTCATGCTTCCCAGGAGCTGCCCAAGCCCTATCCTCCCTTGAGCTGGAGCTATCTGGCGGACTTGCCAGAGTGCCCAAGTGCCTCTGAGCTGATAGACCTTGTGGGCAAGAATCCTTGCTGTCCCTGTGTAGGACACCAGTGGGTGTTCCAAAGCACTGCAAGCCCTTGCAAGCCCTTGCAAGCCCTCGACATCCTATCTCTTACGGCTCCTGAGCGTTGCTGTGTAGGAGATGAGGATGGTGAGCTGTGCAGTGCTCCTCAAGAAGGAATTGCCTTGGTCTTGCCACTGCTATCCAGTTGAAAAGGATTTGCATCCATGAGCCGAGCTTGGAAGGTGGCCCTGCCAGCAGATTGTCTTGCAGCGGAGAACCTCCAGCAGCCTCATGCAAGGTTTTCTTCCCTCAGCCCCTGGCCTGTGATTCCAGCAGCTCCTCAAGTGCTTCCTGTCAGATGTGCTGGGGCTGCCCCCGGGCCAGCTCTGGCACTGGACACGGGAGGCTGCTCCTCTGGATCCTGCGTGGGGCCTGGTGACCACTGCGTTGCCGGGTGCTGGCATTGTGACATGGGGGTGACACAGCCGCATATGTGCAGCCCTTTGGAGGAAGCCTTTGGGGTGCTTGCTCCAAATCAGTCCCTGTACCTACAAAATAGGGGAGTAAGCAACCTAATAGAGTCCCTTTTTTGCAAAAAGACAGTGTGGATTTGTTGCCAGTGCAGCCTTCCTTCCAGTAGCAATACTGCCTGTAGTATCATGCATGGAGGCCTCAGGGCTCGCTCAGGGCTTCTCACGCAGAACTGCAGGCCTGACAGAGCAGAATTGCTCTCCTCTCCTCTCCTCTCCTCTCCTCTCCTCTCCTCTCCTCTCCTCTCCTCTCCTCTCCTCTCCTCTCCTCTTCTCTCCTCTCCTCTTCTCTTCTCTCCTGTCCGCCAGTCCAATATCTAAGAGACTGTTTGCCTGAAAGGACAGAGGGTTTTCAGTTCCAAAATCAATGTCAAGGACACATAACACAATGAATTTTATTTTATTTTGTTGTTAATTTATTAATTTTCTTGATTTTATGTTAATTCATGTTATGTTATTTCATGTCATTTTTTTTCCCTTTGTGACTCTGTTTCAGAACCCAGGCTCACAAGCATTAGCTCAAGCCCAAGTGTAGCCAGGAGTAGGCTGAGGCATTCTTCAGTTTAGCCTGAGAAAAGATCCCTTGCAGGCTGGCAAAGGCAAGTCCCAGAGCTGCAGAGAGCAGCAGCAGGAATAGAGGCCAAGCTGTCCGCGGTTCCTGCAGAGGGAGAACCTTGACAAGGAGTTGTGGGACTGACCATGCACAAAAGAGGAAGAAGAAGAAGAAGAAGAAGAAGAAGAAGAAGAAGAAGAAGAAGAAGAGGAAGAAGAGGAAGAAGAGGAAGAAGAGGTGAGTGGTACCGTGGCATCTCTTCCAAAGCGTGACATGTAGCGATGACGAGCAGACCTTTTGCCTTCCACAACTTGTTTGGCTGCTGTGCTTCTTGGGCAGGGATGCATGAGAAGCGCTCTGGTCCCTGCCAGGCGCTTGTGTTAGCTGCAGGGAGAGCTGAGAAGTGGCAGCTGCGGCTGCCAGCATGGTGGAGCATGAGCAGCTGGCTCCCAGGCCAAATGGCCCAAAGAAATGGTGGCAAGGGGCCGTGCTGAGAACTGCAGAGGAAGGCAAAAAACCGCCGGGGACCAGTGCCAATGTGCCCCAGGGGAAAAAGTTCCTTGCTGAGCCCA
Source organism: Caloenas nicobarica (assembly GCF_036013445.1). Taxonomy (NCBI): domain Eukaryota; kingdom Metazoa; phylum Chordata; class Aves; order Columbiformes; family Columbidae; genus Caloenas; species Caloenas nicobarica. The sequence goes on from NC_088258.1 coordinate 20,029,483, forward strand.
GTGCTGGCCATGGGCTGTTCCCTGAGCATGTGAGCCAGACCTGGCTCCTTGTCCCACAGGCTGCTCATGCTTCCCAGGAGCTGCCCAAGCCCTATCCTCCCTTGAGCTGGAGCTATCTGGCGGACTTGCCAGAGTGCCCAAGTGCCTCTGAGCTGATAGACCTTGTGGGCAAGAATCCTTGCTGTCCCTGTGTAGGACACCAGTGGGTGTTCCAAAGCACTGCAAGCCCTTGCAAGCCCTTGCAAGCCCTCGACATCCTATCTCTTACGGCTCCTGAGCGTTGCTGTGTAGGAGATGAGGATGGTGAGCTGTGCAGTGCTCCTCAAGAAGGAATTGCCTTGGTCTTGCCACTGCTATCCAGTTGAAAAGGATTTGCATCCATGAGCCGAGCTTGGAAGGTGGCCCTGCCAGCAGATTGTCTTGCAGCGGAGAACCTCCAGCAGCCTCATGCAAGGTTTTCTTCCCTCAGCCCCTGGCCTGTGATTCCAGCAGCTCCTCAAGTGCTTCCTGTCAGATGTGCTGGGGCTGCCCCCGGGCCAGCTCTGGCAGTGGACACGGGAGGCTGCTCCTCTGGATCCTGCGTGGGGCCTGGTGACCACTGCGTTGCCGGGTGCTGGCATTGTGACATGGGGGTGACACAGCCGCATATGTGCTGCCCTTTGGAGGAAGCCTTTGGGGTGCTGGCTCCAAATCAGTCCCTGTAGCTGCAAAATAGGGGAGTAAGCAACCTAATAGAGTCCCTTTTTTGCAAAAAGACAGTGTGGATTTGTTGCCAGTGCAGCCTTCCTTCCAGTAGCAATACTGCCTGTAGTATCATGTATGGAGGCCTCAGGGCTCGCTCAGGGCTTGTCACGCAGAACTGCAGGCCTGACAGAGCAGAACTGCTCTCCTCTCCTCTCCTCTCCTCTCCTCTCCTCTCCTCTCCTCTCCTCTCCTCTCCTCTCCTCTCCTCTCCTCTCCTCTCCTGTCCGCCAGTCCAATATCTAAGAGACTGTTTGCCTGAAAGGACAGAGGGTTTTCAGTTCCAAAATCAATGTCAAGGACACATAACACAATGAATTTTATTTTATTTTGTTGTTAATTTATTAATTTTCTTGATTTTATGTTAATTCATGTTATGTTATTTCATGTCATTTTTTTTCCCTTTGTGACTCTGTTTCAGAAACCAGGCTCACAAGCATTAGCTCAAGCCCAAGTGTAGCCAGGAGTAGGCTGAGGCATTCTTCAGTTTAGCCTGAGAAAAGATCCCTTGCAGGCTGGCAAAGGCAAGTCCCAGAGCTGCAGAGAGCAGCAGCAGGAATAGAGGCCAAGCTGTCCGCGGTTCCTGCAGAGGGAGAACCTTGACAAGGAGTTGTGGGACTGACCATGCACAAAAGAGGAAGAAGAAGAAGAAGAAGAAGAAGAAGAAGAGGAAGAAGAGGAAGAAGAGGAAGAAGAGGAAGAAGAGGTGAGTGGTACCGTGGCATCTCTTCCAAAGCGTGACATGTAGCGATGACGAGCAGACTTTTTGCCTTCCACAACTTGTTTGGCTGCTGTGCTTCTTGGCCAGGGATGCATGAGAAGCGCTCTGGTCCCTGCCAGGCGCTTGTGTTAGCTGCAGGGAGAGCTGAGAAGTGGCAGCTGCGGCTGCCAGCATGGTGGAGCATGAGCAGCCGGCTCCCAGGCCAAATGGCCCAAAGAAATGGTGGCAAGGGGCCGTGCTGAGAACTGCAGAGGAAGGCAAAAAACCGCCGGGGACCAGTGCCAATGTGCCCCGGGGGAAAAAGTTCCTTGCTGAGCCCAGTGCTGGCCATGGGCTGTTCCCTGAGCATGTGAGCCAGACCTGGCTCCTTGTCCCACAGGCTGCTCATGCTTCGCAGGAGCCGCCCTAGCCCTATCCTCCCTTGAGCTGGAGCTATCTGGCGGACTTGCCAGAGTGCCCAAGTGCCTCTGAGCTGATAGACCTTGTGGGCAAGAATCCTTGCTGTCCCTGTGTAGGACACCAGTGGGTGTTCCAAAGCACTGCAAGCCCTTGCAAGCCCTTTCAAGCCCTCGACATCCTATCTCTTACGGCTCCTGAGCGTTGCTCTGTAGGAGATGAGGATGGTGAGCTGTGCAGTGCTCCTCAAGAAGGAATTGCCTTGGTCTTGCCACTGCTATCCAGTTGAAAAGGATTTGCATCCATGAGCCGAGCTTGGAAAGTGGCCCTGCCAGCAGATTGTCTTGCAGCGGAGAACCTCCAGCAGCCTCATGCAAGGTTTTCTTCCCTCAGCCCCTGGCCTGTGATTCCAGCAGCTCCTCAAGTGCTTCCTGTCAGATGTGCTGTGGCTGCCCCCGGGCCAGCTCTGGCAGTGGACACGGGAGGCTGCTCCTCTGGATCCTGCGTGGGGCCTGGTGACCACTGCGTTGCCGGGTGCTGGCATTGTGACATGGGGGTGACACAGCCGCATATGTGCAGCCCTTTGGAGGAAGCCTTTGGGGTGCTGGCTCCAAATCAGTCCCTGTACCTACAAAATAGGGGAGTAAGCAACCTAATAGAGTCCCTTTTTTGCAAAAAGACAGTGTGGATTTGTTGCCAGTGCAGCCTTCCTTCCAGTAGCAATACTGCCTGTAGTATCATGTATGGAGGCCTCAGGGCTCGCTCAGGGCTTGTCACGCAGAACTGCAGGCCTGACAGAGCAGAACTGCTCTCCTCTCCTGTCCTCTCCTCTCCTCTCCTCTCCTCTCCTCTCCTTTCCTCTCCTCTCCTCTCCTGTCCGCCAGTCCAATATCTAAGAGACTGTTTGCCTGAAAGGACAGAGGGTTTTCAGTTCCAAAATCAATGTCAAGGACACATAACACAATGAATTTTATTTTATTTTGTTGTTAATTTATTAATTTTCTTGATTTTATGTTAATTCATGTTATGTTATTTCATGTCATTTTTTTTCCCTTTGTGACTCTGTTTCAGAACCCAGGCTCACAAGCATTAGCTCAAGCCCAAGTGTAGCCAGGAGTAGGCTGAGGCATTCTTCAGTTTAGCCTGAGAAAAGATCCCTTGCAGGCTGGCAAAGGCAAGTCCCAGAGCTGCAGAGAGCAGCAGCAGGAATAGAGGCCAAGCTGTCCGCGGTTCCTGCAGAGGGAGAACCTTGACAAGGAGTTGTGGGACTGACCATGCACAAAAGAGGAAGAAGAAGAAGAAGAAGAAGAAGAAGAAGAGGAAGAAGAGGAAGAAGAGGAAGAAGAGGTGAGTGGTACCGTGGCATCTCTTCCAAAGCGTGACATGTAGCGATGACGAGCAGACTTTTTGCCTTCCACAACTTGTTTGGCTGCTGTGCTTCTTGGGCAGGGATGCATGAGAAGCGCTCTGGTCCCTGCCAGGCGCTTGTGTTAGCTGCAGGGAGAGCTGAGAAGTGGCAGCTGCGGCTGCCAGCATGGTGGAGCATGAGCAGCCGGCTCCCAGGCCAAATGGCCCAAAGAAATGGTGGCAAGGGGCCGTGCTGAGAACTGCAGAGGAAGGCAAAAAACCGCCGGGGACCAGTGCCAATGTGCCCCGGGGGAAAAAGTTCCTTGCTGAGCCCAGTGCTGGCCATGGGCTGTTCCCTGAGCATGTGAGCCAGACCTGGCTCCTTGTCCCACAGGCTGCTCATGCTTCGCAGGAGCCGCCCTAGCCCTATCCTCCCTTGAGCTGGAGCTATCTGGCGGACTTGCCAGAGTGCCCAAGTGCCTCTGAGCTGATAGACCTTGTGGGCAAGAATCCTTGCTGTCCCTGTGTAGGACACCAGTGGGTGTTCCAAAGCACTGCAAGCCCTTGCAAGCCCTTTCAAGCCCTCGACATCCTATCTCTTACAGCTCCTGAGCGTTGCTCTGTAGGAGATGAGGATGGTGAGCTGTGCAGTGCTCCTCAAGAAGGAATTGCCTTGGTCTTGCCACTGCTATCCAGTTGAAAAGGATTTGCATCCATGAGCCGAGCTTGGAAAGTGGCCCTGCCAGCAGATTGTCTTGCAGCGGAGAACCTCCAGCAGCCTCATGCAAGGTTTTCTTCCCTCAGCCCCTGGCCTGTGATTCCAGCAGCTCCTCAAGTGCTTCCTGTCAGATGTGCTGGGGCTGCCCCCGGGCCAGCTCTGGCAGTGGACACGGGAGGCTGCTCCTCTGGATCCTGCGTGGGGCCTGGTGACCACTGCGTTGCCGGGTGCTGGCATTGTGACATGGGGGTGACACAGCCGCATATGTGCAGCCCTTTGGAGGAATCCTTTGGGGTGCTGGCTCCAAATCAGTCCCTGTACCTACAAAATAGGGGAGTAAGCAACCTAATAGTGTCCCTTTTTTGCAAAAAGACAGTGTGGATTTGTTGCCAGTGCAGCCTTCCTTCCAGTAGCAATACTGCCTGTAGTATCATGTATGGAGGCCTCAGGGCTCGCTCAGGGCTTGTCACGCAGAACTGCAGGCCTGACAGAGCAGAACTGCTCTCCTTTCCTCTCCTCTCCTCTCCTCTCCTCTCCTCTCCTCTCCTCTCCTTTCCTCTCCTCTCCTCTCCTGTCCGCCAGTCCAATATCTAAGAGACTGTTTGCCTGAAAGGACAGAGGGTTTTCAGTTCCAAAATCAATGTCAAGGACACATAACACAATGAATTTTATTTTATTTTGTTGTTAATTTATTAATTTTCTTGATTTTATGTTAATTCATGTTATGTTATTTCATGTCATTTTTTTTCCCTTTGTGACTCTGTTTCAGAACCCAGGCTCACAAGCATTAGCTCAAGCCCAAGTGTAGCCAGGAGTAGGCTGAGGCATTCTTCAGTTTAGCCTGAGAAAAGATCCCTTGCAGGCTGGCAAAGGCAAGTCCCAGAGCTGCAGAGAGCAGCAGCAGGAATAGAGGCCAAGCTGTCCGCGGTTCCTGCAGAGGGAGAACCTTGACAAGGAGTTGTGGGACTGACCATGCACAAAAGAGGAAGAAGAAGAAGAAGAAGAAGAAGAAGAAGAGGAAGAAGAGGAAGAAGAGGAAGAAGAGGTGAGTGGTACCGTGGCATCTCTTCCAAAGCGTGACATGTAGCGATGACGAGCAGACTTTTTGCCTTCCACAACTTGTTTGGCTGCTGTGCTTCTTGGCCAGGGATGCATGAGAAGCGCTCTGGTCCCTGCCAGGCGCTTGTGTTAGCTGCAGGGAGAGCTGAGAAGTGGCAGCTGCGGCTGCCAGCATGGTGGAGCATGAGCAGCCGGCTCCCAGGCCAAATGGCCCAAAGAAATGGTGGCAAGGGGCCGTGCTGAGAACTGCAGAGGAAGGCAAAAAACCGCCGGGGACCAGTGCCAATGTGCCCCGGGGGAAAAAGTTCCTTGCTGAGCCCAGTGCTGGCCATGGGCTGTTCCCTGAGCATGTGAGCCAGACCTGGCTCCTTGTCCCACAGGCTGCTCATGCTTCGCAGGAGCCGCCCTAGCCCTATCCTCCCTTGAGCTGGAGCTATCTGGCGGACTTGCCAGAGTGCCCAAGTGCCTCTGAGCTGATAGACCTTGTGGGCAAGAATCCTTGCTGTCCCTGTGTAGGACACCAGTGGGTGTTCCAAAGCACTGCAAGCCCTTGCAAGCCCTTTCAAGCCCTCGACATCCTATCTCTTACAGCTCCTGAGCGTTGCTCTGTAGGAGATGAGGATGGTGAGCTGTGCAGTGCTCCTCAAGAAGGAATTGCCTTGGTCTTGCCACTGCTATCCAGTTGAAAAGGATTTGCATCCATTAGCCGAGCTTGGAAAGTGGCCCTGCCAGCAGATTGTCTTGCAGCGGAGAACCTCCAGCAGCCTCATGCAAGGTTTTCTTCCCTCAGCCCCTGGCCTGTGATTCCAGCAGCTCCTCAAGTGCTTCCTGTCAGATGTGCTGGGGCTGCCCCCGGGCCAGCTCTGGCAGTGGACACGGGAGGCTGCTCCTCTGGATCCTGCGTGGGGCCTGGTGACCACTGCGTTGCCGGGTGCTGGCATTGTGACATGGGGGTGACACAGCCGCATATGTGCAGCCCTTTGGAGGAATCCTTTGGGGTGCTGGCTCCAAATCAGTCCCTGTACCTACAAAATAGGGGAGTAAGCAACCTAATAGTGTCCCTTTTTTGCAAAAAGACAGTGTGGATTTGTTGCCAGTGCAGCCTTCCTTCCAGTAGCAATACTGCCTGTAGTATCATGTATGGAGGCCTCAGGGCTCGCTCAGGGCTTGTCACGCAGAACTGCAGGCCTGACAGAGCAGAACTGCTCTCCTTTCCTCTCCTCTCCTCTCCTCTCCTCTCCTCTCCTCTCCTTTCCTCTCCTCTCCTCTCCTGTCCGCCAGTCCAATATCTAAGAGACTGTTTGCCTGAAAGGACAGAGGGTTTTCAGTTCCAAAATCAATGTCAAGGACACATAACACAATGAATTTGATTTTATTTTGTTGTTAATTTATTAATTTTCTTGATTTTATGTTAATTCATGTTATGTTATTTCATGTCATTTTTTTTCCCTTTGTGACTCTGTTTCAGAACCCAGGCTCACAAGCATTAGCTCAAGCCCAAGTGTAGCCAGGAGTAGGCTGAGGCATTCTTCAGTTTAGCCTGAGAAAAGATCCCTTGCAGGCTGGCAAAGGCAAGTCCCAGAGCTGCAGAGAGCAGCAGCAGGAATAGAGGCCAAGCTGTCCGCGGTTCCTGCAGAGGGAGAACCTTGACAAGGAGTTGTGGGACTGACCATGCACAAAAGAGGAAGAAGAAGAAGAAGAAGAAGAAGAAGAAGAGGAAGAAGAGGAAGAAGAGGAAGAAGAGGTGAGTGGTACCGTGGCATCTCTTCCAAAGCGTGACATGTAGCGATGACGAGCAGACTTTTTGCCTTCCACAACTTGTTTGGCTGCTGTGCTTCTTGGCCAGGGATGCATGAGAAGCGCTCTGGTCCCTGCCAGGCGCTTGTGTTAGCTGCAGGGAGAGCTGAGAAGTGGCAGCTGCAGCTGCCAGCATGGTGGAGCATGAGCAGCCGGCTCCCAGGCCAAATGGCCCAAAGAAATGGTGGCAAGGGGCCGTGCTGAGAACTGCAGAGGAAGGCAAAAAACCGCCGGGGACCAGTGCCAATGTGCCCCGGGGGAAAAAGTTCCTTGCTGAGCCCAGTGCTGGCCATGGGCTGTTCCCTGAGCATGTGAGCCAGACCTGGCTCCTTGTCCCACAGGCTGCTCATGCTTCCCAGGAGCTGCCCAAGCCCTATCCTCCCTTGAGCTGGAGCTATCTGGCGGACTTGCCAGAGTGCCCAAGTGCCTCTGAGCTGATAGACCTTGTGGGCAAGAATCCTTGCTGTCCCTGTGTAGGACACCAGTGGGTGTTCCAAAGCACTGCAAGCCCTTGCAAGCCCTTGCAAGCCCTCGACATCCTATCTCTTACGGCTCCTGAGCGTTGCTCTGTAGGAGATGAGGATGGTGAGCTGTGCAGTGCTCCTCAAGAAGGAATTGCCTTGGTCTTGCCACTGCTATCCAGTTGAAAAGGATTTGCATCCATGAGCCGAGCTTGGAAAGTGGCCCTGCCAGCAGGTTGTCTTGCAGCGGAGAACCTCCAGCAGCCTCATGCAAGGTTTTCTTCCCTCAGCCCCTGGCCTGTGATTCCAGCAGCTCCTCAAGTGCTTCCTGTCAGATGTGCTGGGGCTGCCCCCGGGCCAGCTCTGGCAGTGGACACGGGAGGCTGCTCCTCTGGATCCTGTGTGGGGCCTGGTGACCACTGCGTTGCCGGGTGCTGGCATTGTGACATGGGGGTGACACAGCCGCATATGTGCAGCCCTTTGGAGGAAGCCTTTGGGGTGCTGGCTCCAAATCAGTCCCTGTACCTACAAAATAGGGGAGTAAGCAACCTAATAGAGTCCCTTTTTTGCAAAAAGACAGTGTGGATTTGTTGCCAGTGCAGCCTTCCTTCCAGTAGCAATACTGCCTGTAGTATCATGTATGGAGGCCTCAGGGCTCGCTCAGGGCTTGTCACGCAGAACTGCAGGCCTGACAGAGCAGAACTGCTCTCCTTTCCTCTCCTCTCCTCTCCTCTCCTCTCCTCTCCTCTGCTTTCCTCTCCTCTCCTCTCCTCTCCTCTCCTCTCCTTTCCTCTCCTCTCCTCTCCTGTCCGCCAGTCCAATATCTAAGAGACTGTTTGCCTGAAAGGACAGAGGGTTTTCAGTTCCAAAATCAATGTCAAGGACACATAACACAAGGAATTTGATTTTATTTTGTTGTTAATTTATTAATTTTCTTGATTTTATGTTAATTCATGTTATGTTATTTCATGTCATTTTTTTTCCCTTTGTGACTCTGTTTCAGAACCCAGGCTCACAAGCATTAGCTCAAGCCCAAGTGTAGCCAGGAGTAGGCTGAGGCATTCTTCAGTTTAGCAGGAGAAAAGATCCCTTGCAGGCTGGCAAAGGCAAGTCCCAGAGCTGCAGAGAGCAGCAGCAGGAATAGAGGCCAAGCTGTCCGTGGTTCCTGCAGAGGGAGAACCCTGACAAGGAGTTGTGGGACTGACCATGCACAAAAGAGGAAGAAGAAGAAGAAGAAGAAGAAGAAGAAGAAGAAGAGGAAGAAGAGGAAGAAGAGGAAGAAGAGGTGAGTGGTACCGTGGCATCTCTTCCAAAGCGTGACATGTAGCGATGACGAGCAGACTTTTTGCCTTCCACAACTTGTTTGGCTGCTGTGCTTCTTGGGCAGGGATGCATGAGAAGCGCTCTGGTCCCTGCCAGGCGCTTGTGTTAGCTGCAGGGAGAGCTGAGAAGTGGCAGCTGCGGCTGCCAGCATGGTGGAGCATGAGCAGCCGGCTCCCAGGCCAAATGGCCCAAAGAAATGGTGGCAAGGGGCCGTGCTGAGAACTGCAGAGGAAGGCAAAAATCTGCCGGGGACCAGTGCCAATGTGCCCCAGGGGAAAAAGTTCCTTGCTGAGCCCAGTGCTGGCCATGGGCTGTTCCCTGAGCATGTGAGCCAGACCTGGCTCCTTGTCCCACAGGCTGCTCATGCTTCGCAGGAGCTGCCCAAGCCCTATCCTCCCTTGAGCTGGAGCTATCTGGCGGACTTGCCAGAGTGCCCAAGTGCCTCTGAGCTGATAGACCTTGTGGGCAAAAATCTTTGCTGTCCCTGTGTAGGACACCAGTGGGTGTTCCAAAGCACTGCAAGCCCTTGCAAGCCCTTGCAAGCCCTCGACATCCTATCTCTTACGGCTCCTGAGCGTTGCTGTGTAGGAGATGAGGATGGTGAGCTGTGCAGTGCTCCTCAAGAAGGAATTGCCTTGGTCTTGCCACTGCTATCCAGTTGAAAAGGATTTGCATCCATGAGCCGAGCTTGGAAGGTGGCCCTGCCAGCAGATTGTCTTGCAGCGGAGAACCTCCAGCAGCCTCATGCAAGGTTTTCTTCCCTCAGCCCCTGGCCTGTGATTCCAGCAGCTCCTCAAGTGCTTCCTGTCAGATGTGCTGGGGCTGCCCCCGGGCCAGCTCTGGCAGTGGACACGGGAGGCTGCTCCTCTGGATCCTGCGTGGGGCCTGGTGACCACTGCGTTGTCAGGTGCTGGCATTGTGACAGGGGGGTGACACAGCCGCATATGTGCAGCCCTTTGGAGGAAGCCTTTGGGGTGCTGGCTCCAAATCAGTCCCTGTACCTACAAAATAGGGGAGTAAGCAACCTAATAGAGTCCCTTTTTTGCAAAAAGACAGTGTGGATTTGTTGCCAGTGCAGCCTTCCTTCCAGTAGCAATACTGCCTGTAGTATCATGCATGGAGGCCTCAGGGCTCGCTCAGGGCTTCTCACGCAGAACTGCAGGCCTGACAGAGCAGAACTGCTCTCCTCTCCTCTCCTCTCCTCTCCTCTCCTCTCCTCTCCTCTCCTCTCCTGTCCGCCAGTCCAATATCTAAGAGACTGTTTGCCTGAAAGGACAGAGGGTTTTCAGTTCCAAAATCAATGTCAAGGACACATAACACAATGAATTTGATTTTATTTTGTTGGTAATTTATTAATTTTCTTGATTTTATGTTAATTGATGTTATGTTATTTCATGTCATTTTTTTTCCCTTTGTGACTCTGTTTCAGAACCCAGGCTCACAAGCATTAGCTCAAGCCCAAGTGTAGCCAGGAGTAGGCTGAGGCATTCTTCAGTTTAGCAGGAGAAAAGATCCCTTGCAGGCTGGCAAAGGCAAGTCCCAGAGCTGCAGAGAGCAGCAGCAGGAATAGAGGCCAAGCTGTCCGCGGTTCCTGCAGAGGGAGAACCCTGACAAGGAGTTGTGGGACTGACCATGCACAAAAGAGGAAGAAGAAGAAGAAGAAGAAGAAGAAGAAGAAGAAGAGGAAGAAGAGGAAGAAGAGGAAGAAGAGGTGAGTGGTACCGTGGCATCTCTTCCAAAGCGTGACATGTAGCGATGACGAGCAGACTTTTTGCCTTCCACAACTTGTTTGGCTGCTGTGCTTCTTGGGCAGGGATGCATGAGAAGCGCTCTGGTCCCTGCCAGGCGCTTGTGTTAGCTGCAGGGAGAGCTGAGAAGTGGCAGCTGCGGCTGCCAGCATGGTGGAGCATGAGCAGCCGGCTCCCAGGCCAAATGGCCCAAAGAAATGGTGGCAAGGGGCCGTGCTGAGAACTGCAGAGGAAGGCAAAAAACCGCCGGGGACCAGTGCCAATGTGCCCCAGGGGAAAAAGTTCCTTGCTGAGCCCAGTGCTGGCCATGGGCTGTTCCCTGAGCATGTGAGCCAGACCTGGCTCCTTGTCCCACAGGCTGCTCATGCTTCCCAGGAGCTGCCCAAGCCCTATCCTCCCTTGAGCTGGAGCTATCTGGCGGACTTGCCAGAGTGCCCAAGTGCCTCTGAGCTGATAGACCTTGTGGGCAAGAATCCTTGCTGTCCCTGTGTAGGACACCAGTGGGTGTTCCAAAGCACTGCAAGCCCTTGCAAGCCCTTGCAAGCCCTCGACATCCTATCTCTTACGGCTCCTGAGCGTTGCTCTGTAGGAGATGAGGATGGTGAGCTGTGCAGTGCTCCTCAAGAAGGAATTGCCTTGGTCTTGCCACTGCTATCCAGTTGAAAAGGATTTGCATCCATGAGCCGAGCTTGGAAGGTGGCCCTGCCAGCAGATTGTCTTGCAGCGGAGAACCTCCAGCAGCCTCATGCAAGGTTTTCTTCCCTCAGCCCCTGGCCTGTGATTCCAGCAGCTCCTCAAGTGCTTCCTGTCAGATGTGCTGGGGCTGCCCCCGGGCCAGCTCTGGCAGTGGACACGGGAGGCTGCTCCTCTGGATCCTGCGTGGGGCCTGGTGACCACTGCGTTGCCGGGTGCTGGCATTGTTACATGGGGGTGACACAGCCGCATATGTGCTGCCCTTTGGAGGAAGCCTTTGGGGTGCTGGCTCCAAATCAGTCCCTGTACCTACAAAATAGGGGAGTAAGCAACCTAATAGAGTCCCTTTTTTGCAAAAAGACAGTGTGGATTTGTTGCCAGTGCAGCCTTCCTTCCAGTAGCAATACTGCCTGTAGTATCATGCATGGAGGCCTCAGGGCTCGCTCAGGGCTTGTCACGCAGAACTGCAGGCCTGACAGAGCAGAACTGCTCTCCTCTCCTCTCCTCTCCTCTCCTCTCCTCTCCTCTCCTCTCCTCTCCTCTCCTCTCCTCTCCTCTCCTCTCCTCTCCTCTCCTCTCCTCTCCTCTCCTCTCCTCTCCTCTCCTCTTCTCTCCTGTCCGCCAGTCCAATATCTAAGAGACTGTTTGCCTGAAAGGACAGAGGGTTTTCAGTTCCAAAATCAATGTCAAGGACACATAACACAATGAATTTGATTTTATTTTGTTGTTAATTTATTAATTTTCTTGATTTTATGTTAATTCATGTTATGTTATTTCATGTCATTTTTTTTCCCTTTGTGACTCTGTTTCAGAACCCAGGCTCACAAGCATTAGCTCAAGCCCAAGTGTAGCCAGGAGTAGGCTGAGGCATTCTTCAGTTTAGCAGGAGAAAAGATCCCTTGCAGGCTGGCAAAGGCAAGTCCCAGAGCTGCAGAGAGCAGCAGCAGGAATAGAGGCCGCGCTGTCCGCGGTTCCTGCAGAGGGAGAACCTTGACAAGGAGTTGTGGGACTGACCATGCACAAAAGAGGAAGAAGAAGAAGAAGAAGAAGAAGAAGAAGAAGAAGAATAGGAAGAAGAGGAAGAAGAGGTGAGTGGTACCGTGGCATCTCTTCCAAAGCGTGACATGTAGCGATGACGAGCAGACCTTTTGCCTTCCACAACTTGTTTGGCTGCTGTGCTTCTTGGCCAGGGATGCATGAGAAGCGCTCTGGTCCCTGCCAGGCGCTTGTGTTAGCTGCAGGGAGAGCTGAGAAGTGGCAGCTGCGGCTGCCAGCATGGTGGAGCATGAGCAGCCGGCTCCCAGGCCAAATGGCCCAAAGAAATGGTGGCAAGGGGCCGTGCTGAGAACTGCAGAGGAAGGCAAAAAACCGCCGGGGACCAGTGCCAATGTGCCCCGGGGGAAAAAGTTCCTTGCTGAGCCCAGTGCTGGCCATGGGCTGTTCCCTGAGCATGTGAGCCAGACCTGGCTCCTTGTCCCACAGGCTGCTCATGCTTCGCAGGAGCCGCCCTAGCCCTATCCTCCCTTGAACTGGAGCTATCTGGCGGACTTGCCAGAGTGCCCAAGTGCCTCTGAGCTGATAGACCTTGTGGGCAAGAATCCTTGCTGTCCCTGTGTAGGACACCAGTGGGTGTTCCAAAGCACTGCAAGCCCTTGCAAGCCCTTTCAAGCCCTCGACATCCTATCTCTTACGGCTCCTGAGCGTTGCTCTGTAGGAGATGAGGATGGTGAGCTGTGCAGTGCTCCTCAAGAAGGAATTGCCTTGGTCTTGCCACTGCTATCCAGTTGAAAAGGATTTGCATCCATGAGCCGAGCTTGGAAGGTGGCCCTGCCAGCAGATTGTCTTGCAGCGGAGAACCTCCAGCAGCCTCATGCAAGGTTTTCTTCCCTCAGCCCCTGGCCTGTGATTCCAGCAGCTCCTCAAGTGCTTCCTGTCAGATGTGCTGGGGCTGCCCCCGGGCCAGCTCTGGCAGTGGACACGGGAGGCTGCTCCTCTGGATCCTGCGTGGGGCCTGGTGACCACTGCGTTGCCGGGTGCTGGCATTGTGACATGGGGGTGACACAGCCGCATATGTGCAGCCCTTTGGAGGAAGCCTTTGGGGTGCTGGCTCCAAATCAGTCCCTGTACCTACAAAATAGGGGAGTAAGCAACCTAATAGAGTCCCTTTTTTGCAAAAAGACAGTGTGGATTTGTTGCCAGTGCAGCCTTCCTTCCAGTAGCAATACTGCCTGTAGTATCATGCATGGAGGCCTCAGGGCTCGCTCAGGGCTTGTCACGCAGAACTGCAGGCCTGACAGAGCAGAACTGCTCTCCTCTCCTCTCCTCTCCTCTCCTCTCCTCTCCTCTCCTCTCCTCTCCTCTCCTCTCCTCTCCTCTCCTCTCCTCTCCTCTCCTCTCCTCTCCTCTCCTCTCCTCTCCTCTCCTCTCCTCTCCTCTCCTCTCCTCTCCTCTCCTCTCCTCTTCTCTCCTGTCTGCCAGTCCAATATCTAAGAGACTGTTTGCCTGAAAGGACAGAGGGTTTTCAGTTCCAAAATCAATGTCAAGGACACATAACACAATGAATTTGATTTTATTTTGTTGTTAATTTATTAATTTTCTTGATTTTATGTTAATTCATGTTATGTTATTTCATGTCATTTTTTTTCCCTTTGTGACTCTGTTTCAGAACCCAGGCTCACAAGCATTAGCTCAAGCCCAAGTGTAGCCAGGAGTAGGCTGAGGCATTCTTCAGTTTAGCAGGAGAAAAGATCCCTTGCAGGCTGGCAAAGGCAAGTCCCAGAGCTGCAGAGAGCAGCAGCAGGAATAGAGGCCGCGCTGTCCGCGGTTCCTGCAGAGGGAGAACCTTGACAAGGAGTTGTGGGACTGACCATGCACAAAAGAGGAAGAAGAAGAAGAAGAAGAAGAAGAAGAAGAAGAAGAATAGGAAGAAGAGGAAGAAGAGGTGAGTGGTACCGTGGCATCTCTTCCAAAGCGTGACATGTAGCGATGACGAGCAGACTTTTTGCCTTCCACAACTTGTTTGGCTGCTGTGCTTCTTGGCCAGGGATGCATGAGAAGCGCTCTGGTCCCTGCCAGGCGCTTGTGTTAGCTGCAGGGAGAGCTGAGAAGTGGCAGCTGCGGCTGCCAGCATGGTGGAGCATGAGCAGCCGGCTCCCAGGCCAAATGGCCCAAAGAAATGGTGGCAAGGGGCCGTGCTGAGAACTGCAGAGGAAGGCAAAAAACCGCCGGGGACCAGTGCCAATGTGCCCCGGGGGAAAAAGTTCCTTGCTGAGCCCAGTGCTGGCCATGGGCTGTTCCCTGAGCATGTGAGCCAGACCTGGCTCCTTGTCCCACAGGCTGCTCATGCTTCGCAGGAGCCGCCCTAGCCCTATCCTCCCTTGAACTGGAGCTATCTGGCGGACTTGCCAGAGTGCCCAAGTGCCTCTGAGCTGATAGACCTTGTGGGCAAGAATCCTTGCTGTCCCTGTGTAGGACACCAGTGGGTGTTCCAAAGCACTGCAAGCCCTTGCAAGCCCTTTCAAGCCCTCGACATCCTATCTCTTACGGCTCCTGAGCGTTGCTCTGTAGGAGATGAGGATGGTGAGCTGTGCAGTGCTCCTCAAGAAGGAATTGCCTTGGTCTTGCCACTGCTATCCAGTTGAAAAGGATTTGCATCCATGAGCCGAGCTTGGAAGGTGGCCCTGCCAGCAGATTGTCTTGCAGCGGAGAACCTCCAGCAGCCTCATGCAAGGTTTTCTTCCCTCAGCCCCTGGCCTGTGATTCCAGCAGCTCCTCAAGTGCTTCCTGTCAGATGTGCTGGGGCTGCCCCCGGGCCAGCTCTGGCAGTGGACACGGGAGGCTGCTCCTCTGGATCCTGCGTGGGGCCTGGTGACCACTGCGTTGCCGGGTGCTGGCATTGTGACATGGGGGTGACACAGCCGCATATGTGCAGCCCTTTGGAGGAAGCCTTTGGGGTGCTGGCTCCAAATCAGTCCCTGTACCTACAAAATAGGGGAGTAAGCAACCTAATAGAGTCCCTTTTTTGCAAAAAGACAGTGTGGATTTGTTGCCAGTGCAGCCTTCCTTCCAGTAGCAATACTGCCTGTAGTATCATGCATGGAGGCCTCAGGGCTCGCTCAGGGCTTGTCACGCAGAACTGCAGGCCTGACAGAGCAGAACTGCTCTCCTCTCCTCTCCTCTCCTCTCCTCTCCTCTCCTCTCCTCTCCTCTCCTCTCCTCTCCTCTCCTCTCCTCTCCTCTCCTCTCCTCTCCTCTCCTCTTCTCTGCTCTCCTGTCCGCCAGTCCAATATCTAAGAGACTGTTTGCCTGAAAGGACAGAGGGTTTTCAGTTCCAAAATCAATGTCAAGGACACATAACACAATGAATTTTATTTTATTTTGTTGTTAATTTATTAATTTTCTTGATTTTATGTTAATTCATGTTATGTTATTTCATGTCATTTTTTTTCCCTTTGTGACTCTGTTTCAGAACCCAGGCTCACAAGCATTAGCTCAAGCCCAAGTGTAGCCAGGAGTAGGCTGAGGCATTCTTCAGTTTAGCATGAGAAAAGATCCCTTGCAGGCTGGCAAAGGCAAGTCCCAGAGCTGCAGAGAGCAGCAGCAGGAATAGAGGCCAAGCTGTCCGCGGTTCCTGCAGAGGGAGAACCTTGACAAGGAGTTGTGGGACTGACCATGCACAAAAGAGGAAGAAGAAGAAGAAGAAGAAGAAGAAGAAGTAGAAGAGGAAGAATAGGAAGAAGAGGTGAGTGGTACCGTGGCATCTCTTCCAAAGCGTGACATGTAGCGATGATGAGCAGACCTTTTGCCTTCCACAACTTGTTTGGCTGCTGTGCTTCTTGGCCAGGGATGCATGAGAAGCGCTCTGGTCCCTGCCAGGCGCTTGTGTTAGCTGCAGGGAGAGCTGAGAAGTGGCAGCTGCGGCTGCCAGCATGGTGGAGCATGAGCAGCCGGCTCCCAGGCCAAATGGCCCAAAGAAATGGTGGCAAGGGGCCGTGCTGAGAACTGCAGAGGAAGGCAAAAAACCGCCGGGGACCAGTGCCAATGTGCCCCAGGGGAAAAAGTTCCTTGCTGAGCCCAGTGCTGGCCATGGGCTGTTCCCTGAGCATGTGAGCCAGGCCTGGCTCCTTGTCCCACAGGCTGCTCATGCTTCCCAGGAGCTGCCCAAGCCCTATCCTCCCTTGAGCTGGAGCTATCTGGCGGACTTGCCAGAGTGCCCAAGTGCCTCTGAGCTGATAGACCTTGTGGGCAAGAATCCTTGCTGTCCCTGTGTAGGACACCAGTGGGTGTTCCAAAGCACTGCAAGCCCTTGCAAGCCCTTGCAAGCCCTCGACATCCTATCTCTTACGGCTCCTGAGCGTTGCTCTGTAGGAGATGAGGATGGTGAGCTGTGCAGTGCTCCTCAAGAAGGAATTGCCTTGGTCTTGCCACTGCTATCCAGTTGAAAAGGATTTGCATCCATGAGCCGAGCTTGGAAGGTGGCCCTGCCAGCAGATTGTCTTGCAGCGGAGAACCTCCAGCAGCCTCATGCAAGGTTTTCTTCCCTCAGCCCCTGGCCTGTGATTCCAGCAGCTCCTCAAGTGCTTCCTGTCAGATGTGCTGGGGCTGCCCCCGGGCCAGCTCTGGCAGTGGACACGGGAGGCTGCTCCTCTGGATCCTGCGTGGGGCCTGGTGACCACTGCGTTGCCGGGTGCTGGCATTGTGACATGGGGGTGACACAGCCGCATATGTGCAGCCCTTTGGAGGAAGCCTTTGGGGTGCTGGCTCCAAATCAGTCCCTGTACCTACAAAATAGGGGAGTAAGCAACCTAATAGAGTCCCTTTTTTGCAAAAAGACAGTGTGGATTTGTTGCCAGTGCAGCCTTCCTTCCAGTAGCAATACTGCCTGTAGTATCATGCATGGAGGCCTCAGGGCTCGCTCAGGGCTTGTCACGCAGAACTGCAGGCCTGACAGAGCAGAACTGCTCTCCTCTCCTCTCCTCTCCTCTCCTCTCCTCTCCTCTCCTCTCCTCTCCTCTCCTCTCCTCTCCTCTCCTCTCCTCTCCTCTCCTCTCCTCTTCTCTCCTGTCTGCCAGTCCAATATCTAAGAGACTGTTTGCCTGAAAGGACAGAGGGTTTTCAGTTCCAAAATCAATGTCAAGGACACATAACACAATGAATTTGATTTTATTTTGTTGTTAATTTATTAATTTTCTTGATTTTATGTTAATTCATGTTATGTTATTTCATGTCATTTTTTTTCCCTTTGTGACTCTGTTTCAGAACCCAGGCTCACAAGCATTAGCTCAAGCCCAAGTGTAGCCAGGAGTAGGCTGAGGCATTCTTCAGTTTAGCATGAGAAAAGATCCCTTGCAGGCTGGCAAAGGCAAGTCCCAGAGCTGCAGAGAGCAGCAGCAGGAATAGAGGCCGCGCTGTCCGCAGTTCCTGCAGAGGGAGAACCTTGACAAGGAGTTGTGGGACTGACCATGCACAAAAGAGGAAGAAGAAGAAGAAGAAGAAGAAGAAGAAGAAGAAGAAGAGGAAGAAGAGGAAGAAGAGGTGAGTGGTACCGTGGCATCTCTTCCAAAGCATGACATGTAGCGATGACGAGCAGACTTTTTGCCTTCCACAACTTGTTTGGCTGCTGTGCTTCTTGGCCAGGGATGCATGAGAAGCGCTCTGGTCCCTGCCAGGCGCTTGTGTTAGCTGCAGGGAGAGCTGAGAAGTGGCAGCTGCGGCTGCCAGCATGGTGGAGCATGAGCAGCCGGCTCCCAGGCCAAATGGCCCAAAGAAATGGTGGCAAGGGGCCGTGCTGAGAACTGCAGAGGAAGGCAAAAAACCGCCGGGGACCAGTGCCAATGTGCCCCAGGGGAAAAAATTCCTTGCTGAAGCCCAGTGCTGGCCATGGGCTGTTCCCTGAGCATTTGGCCAGACCTGGCTCCTTGTCCCACAGGCTGCTCATGCTTGCCAGGAGCTGCCCAAGCCCTATCCTCCCTTGAGCTGGAGCTATCTGGCGGACTTGCCAGAGTGCCCAAGTGCCTCTGAGCTGATAGACCTTGTGGGCAAGAATCGTTGCTGTCCCTGTGTAGAACACCAGTGGGTGTTCCAAAGCACTGCAAGCCCTTGCAAGCCCTTGCAAGCCCTCGACATCCTATCTCTTACGGCTCCTGAGCGTTGCTGTGTAGGAGATGAGGATGGTGAGCTGTGCAGTGCTCCTCAAGAAGGAATTGCCTTGGTCTTGCCACTGCTATCCAGTTGAAAAGGATTTGCATCCATGAGCCGAGCTTGGAAGGTGGCCCTGCCAGCAGATTGTCTTGCAGCGGAGAACCTCCAGCAGCCTCATGCAAGGTTTTCTTCCCTCAGCCCCTGGCCTGTGATTCCAGCAGCTCCTCAAGTGCTTCCTGTCAGATGTGCTGGGGCTGCCCCCGGGCCAGCTCTGGCAGTGGACACGGGAGGCTGCTCCTCTGGATCCTGCGTGGGGCCTGGTGACCACTGCGTTGCCGGGTGCTGGCATTGTGACATGGGGGTGACACAGCCGCCTATGTGCAGCCCTTTGGAGGAAGCCTTTGGGGTGCTGGCTCCAAATCAGTCCCTGTACCTACAAAATAGGGGAGTAAGCAACCTAATAGAGTCCCTTTTTTGCAAAAAGACAGTGTGGATTTGTTGCCAGTGCAGCCTTCCTTCCAGTAGCAATACTGCCTGTAGTATCATGTATGGAGGCCTCAGGGCTCGCTCAGGGCTTGTCACGCAGAACTGCAGGCCTGACAGAGCAGAACTGCTCTCCTCTCCTCTCCTCTCCTCTCCTCTCCTCTCCTCTCCTCTCCTGTCCGCCAGTCCAATATCTAAGAGACTGTTTGCCTGAAAGGACAGAGGGTTTTCAGTTCCAAAATCAATGTCAAGGACACATAACACAATGAATTTTATTTTATTTTGTTGTTAATTTATTAATTTTCTTGATTTTATGTTAATTGATGTTATGTTATTTCATGTCATTTTTTTTCCCTTTGTGACTCTGTTTCAGAACCCAGGCTCACAAGCATTAGCTCAAGCCCAAGTGTAGCCAGGAGTAGGCTGAGGCATTCTTCAGTTTAGCAGGAGAAAAGATCCCTTGCAGGCTGGCAAAGGCAAGTCCCAGAGCTGCAGAGAGCAGCAGCAGGAATAGAGGCCAAGCTGTCCGCGGTTCCTGCAGAGGGAGAACCTTGACAAGGAGTTGTGGGACTGACCATGCACAAAAGAGGAAGAAGAAGAAGAAGAAGAAGAAGAAGAAGAAGTGGAAGAAGAGGAAGAAGAGGAAGAAGAGGTGAGTGGTACCGTGGCATCTCTTCCAAAGCGTGACATGTAGCGATGACGAGCAGACTTTTTGCCTTCCACAACTTGTTTGGCTGCTGTGCTTCTTGGCCAGGGATGCATGAGAAACGCTCTGGTCCCTGCCAGGCGTTCGTGTTACCTGCAGGGAGAGCTGAGAAGTGGCAGCTGCGGCTGCCAGCATGGTGGAGCATGAGCAGCCGGCTCCCAGGCCAAATGGCCCAAAGAAATGGTGGCAAGAGGCCGTGCTGAGAACTGCAGAGGAAGGCAAAAAACCGCTGGGGACCAGTGCCAATGTGCCCCGGGGGAAAAAGTTCCTTGCTGAGCCCAGTGCTGGCCATGGGCTGTTCCCTGAGCATGTGAGCCAGACCTGGCTCCTTGTCCCACAGGCTGCTCATGCTTCCCAGGAGCTGCCCAAGCTCTATCCTCCCTTGAGCTGGAGCTATCTGGCGGACTTGCCAGAGTGCCCAAGTGCCTCTGAGCTGATAGACCTTGTGGGCAAGAATCCTTGCTGTCCCTGTGTAGGACACCAGTGGGTGTTCCAAAGCACTGCAAGCCCTTGCAAGCCCTTGCAAGCCCTCGACATCCTATCTCTTACGGCTCCTGAGCGTTGCTCTGTAGGAGATGAGGATGGTGAGCTGTGCAGTGCTCCTCAAGAAGGAATTGCCTTGGTCTTGCCACTGCTATCCAGTTGAAAAGGATTTGCATCCATGAGCCGAGCTTGGAAGGTGGCCCTGCCAGCAGATTGTCTTGCAGCGGAGAACCTCCAGCAGCCTCATGCAAGGTTTTCTTCCCTCAGCCCCTGGCCTGTGATTCCAGCAGCTCCTCAAGTGCTTCCTGTCAGATGTGCTGGGGCTGCCCCCGGGCCAGCTCTGGCAGTGGACACGGGAGGCTGCTCCTCTGGATCCTGCGTGGGGCCTGGTGACCACTGCGTTGCCGGGTGCTGGCATTGTGACACGGGGGTGACACAGCCGCATATGTGCAGCCCTTTGGAGGAAGCCTTTGGGGTGCTGGCTCCAAATCAGTCCCTGTACCTACAAAATAGGGGAGTAAGCAACCTAATAGAGTCCCTTTTTTGCAAAAAGACAGTGTGGATTTGTTGCCAGTGCAGCCTTCCTTCCAGTAGCAATACTGCCTGTAGTATCATGTATGGAGGCCTCAGGGCTCGCTCAGGGCTTGTCACGCAGAACTGCAGGCCTGACAGAGCAGAACTGCTCTCCTCTCCTCTCCTCTCCTCTCCTCTCCTCTCCTCTCCTCTCCTCTCCTCTCCTCTCCTCTCCTCTCCTCTCCTCTCCTCTCCTCTCCTCTCCTCTCCTCTCCTCTTCTCTCCTGTCTGCCAGTCCAATATCTAAGAGACTGTTTGCCTGAAAGGACAGAGGGTTTTCAGTTCCAAAATCAATGTCAAGGACACATAACACAATGAATTTGATTTTATTTTGTTGTTAATTTATTAATTTTCTTGATTTTATGTTAATTCATGTTATGTTATTTCATGTCATTTTTTTTCCCTTTGTGACTCTGTTTCAGAACCCAGGCTCACAAGCATTAGCTCAAGCCCAAGTGTAGCCAGGAGTAGGCTGAGGCATTCTTCAGTTTAGCATGAGAAAAGATCCCTTGCAGGCTGGCAAAGGCAAGTCCCAGAGCTGCAGAGAGCAGCAGCAGGAATAGAGGCCGCGCTGTCCGCAGTTCCTGCAGAGGGAGAACCTTGACAAGGAGTTGTGGGACTGACCATGCACAAAAGAGGAAGAAGAAGAAGAAGAAGAAGAAGAAGAAGAAGAAGAAGAGGAAGAAGAGGAAGAAGAGGTGAGTGGTACCGTGGCATCTCTTCCAAAGCATGACATGTAGCGATGACGAGCAGACTTTTTGCCTTCCACAACTTGTTTGGCTGCTGTGCTTCTTGGCCAGGGATGCATGAGAAGCGCTCTGGTCCCCACCAGGCGCTTGTGTTAGCTGCAGGGAGAGCTGAGAAGTGGCAGCTGTGGCTGCCAGCATGGTGGAGCATGAGCAGCCGGCTCCCAGGCCAAATGGCCCAAAGAAATGGTGGCAAGGGGCCGTGCTGAGAACTGCAGAGGAAGGCAAAAAACCGCCGGGGACCAGTGCCAATGTGCCCCAGGGGAAAAAATTCCTTGCTGAAGCCCAGTGCTGGCCATGGGCTGTTCCCTGAGCATTTGGCCAGACCTGGCTCCTTGTCCCACAGGCTGCTCATGCTTGCCAGGAGCTGCCCAAGCCCTATCCTCCCTTGAGCTGGAGCTATCTGGCGGACTTGCCAGAGTGCCCAAGTGCCTCTGAGCTGATAGACCTTGTGGGCAAGAATCGTTGCTGTCCCTGTGTAGAACACCAGTGGGTGTTCCAAAGCACTGCAAGCCCTTGCAAGCCCTTGCAAGCCCTCGACATCCTATCTCTTACGGCTCCTGAGCGTTGCTCTGTAGGAGATGAGGATGGTGAGCTGTGCAGTGCTCCTCAAGAAGGAATTGCCTTGGTCTTGCCACTGCTATCCAGTTGAAAAGGATTTGCATCCATGAGCCGAGCTTGGAAGGTGGCCCTGCCAGCAGATTGTCTTGCAGCGGAGAACCTCCAGCAGCCTCATGCAAGGTTTTCTTCCCTCAGCCCCTGGCCTGTGATTCCAGCAGCTCCTCAAGTGCTTCCTGTCAGATGTGCTGGGGCTGCCCCCGGGCCAGCTCTGGCAGTGGACACGGGAGGCTGCTCCTCTGGATCCTGCGTGGGGCCTGGTGACCACTGCGTTGCCGGGTGCTGGCATTGTGACATGGGGGTGACACAGCCGCCTATGTGCAGCCCTTTGGAGGAAGCCTTTGGGGTGCTGGCTCCAAATCAGTCCCTGTACCTACAAAATAGGGGAGTAAGCAACCTAATAGAGTCCCTTTTTTGCAAAAAGACAGTGTGGATTTGTTGCCAGTGCAGCCTTCCTTCCAGTAGCAATACTGCCTGTAGTATCATGTATGGAGGCCTCAGGGCTCGCTCAGGGCTTGTCACGCAGAACTGCAGGCCTGACAGAGCAGAACTGCTCTCCTCTCCTCTCCTCTCCTCTCCTCTCCTCTCCTCTCCTCTCCTCTCCTGTCCGCCAGTCCAATATCTAAGAGACTGTTTGCCTGAAAGGACAGAGGGTTTTCAGTTCCAAAATCAATGTCAAGGACACATAACACAATGAATTTTATTTTATTTTGTTGTTAATTTATTAATTTTCTTGATTTTATGTTAATTGATGTTATGTTATTTCATGTCATTTTTTTTCCCTTTGTGACTCTGTTTCAGAACCCAGGCTCACAAGCATTAGCTCAAGCCCAAGTGTAGCCAGGAGTAGGCTGAGGCATTCTTCAGTTTAGCAGGAGAAAAGATCCCTTGCAGGCTGGCAAAGGCAAGTCCCAGAGCTGCAGAGAGCAGCAGCAGGAATAGAGGCCAAGCTGTCCGCGGTTCCTGCAGAGGGAGAACCTTGACAAGGAGTTGTGGGACTGACCATGCACAAAAGAGGAAGAAGAAGAAGAAGAAGAAGAAGAAGAAGAAGTGGAAGAAGAGGAAGAAGAGGAAGAAGAGGTGAGTGGTACCGTGGCATCTCTTCCAAAGCGTGACATGTAGCGATGACGAGCAGACTTTTTGCCTTCCACAACTTGTTTGGCTGCTGTGCTTCTTGGCCAGGGATGCATGAGAAGCGCTCTGGTCCCTGCCAGGCGCTTGTGTTAGCTGCAGGGAGAGCTGAGAAGTGGCAGCTGCGGCTGCCAGCATGGTGGAGCATGAGCAGCCGGCTCCCAGGCCAAATGGCCCAAAGAAATGGTGGCAAGGGGCCGTGCTGAGAACTGCAGAGGAAGGCAAAAAACCGCTGGGGACCAGTGCCAATGTGCCCCAGGGGAAAAAGTTCCTTGCTGAGCCCAGTGCTGGCCATGGGCTGTTCCCTGAGCATGTGAGCCAGACCTGGCTCCTTGTCCCACAGGCTGCTCATGCTTCCCAGGAGCTGCCCAAGCTCTATCCTCCCTTGAGCTGGAGCTATCTGGCGGACTTGCCAGAGTGCCCAAGTGCCTCTGAGCTGATAGACCTTGTGGGCAAGAATCCTTGCTGTCCCTGTGTAGGACACCAGTGGGTGTTCCAAAGCACTGCAAGCCCTTGCAAGCCCTTGCAAGCCCTCGACATCCTATCTCTTACGGCTCCTGAGCGTTGCTCTGTAGGAGATGAGGATGGTGAGCTGTGCAGTGCTCCTCAAGAAGGAATTGCCTTGGTCTTGCCACTGCTATCCAGTTGAAAAGGATTTGCATCCATGAGCCGAGCTTGGAAGGTGGCCCTGCCAGCAGATTGTCTTGCAGCGGAGAACCTCCAGCAGCCTCATGCAAGGTTTTCTTCCCTCAGCCCCTGGCCTGTGATTCCAGCAGCTCCTCAAGTGCTTCCTGTCAGATGTGCTGGGGCTGCCCCCGGGCCAGCTCTGGCAGTGGACACGGGAGGCTGCTCCTCTGGATCCTGCGTGGGGCCTGGTGACCACTGCGTTGCCGGGTGCTGGCATTGTGACACGGGGGTGACACAGCCGCATATGTGCAGCCCTTTGGAGGAAGCCTTTGGGGTGCTGGCTCCAAATCAGTCCCTGTACCTACAAAATAGGGGAGTAAGCAACCTAATAGAGTCCCTTTTTTGCAAAAAGACAGTGTGGATTTGTTGCCAGTGCAGCCTTCCTTCCAGTAGCAATACTGCCTGTAGTATCATGTATGGAGGCCTCAGGGCTCGCTCAGGGCTTGTCACGCAGAACTGCAGGCCTGACAGAGCAGAACTGCTCTCCTCTCCTCTCCTCTCCTCTCCTCTCCTCTCCTCTCCTCTCCTCTCCTCTCCTCTCCTCTCCTCTCCTCTCCTCTCCTGTCCGCCAGTCCAATATCTAAGAGACTGTTTGCCTGAAAGGACAGAGGGTTTTCAGTTCCAAAATCAATGTCAAGGACACATAACACAATGAATTTGATTTTATTTTGTTGTTAATTTATTAATTTTCTTGATTTTATGTTAATTCATGTTATGTTATTTCATGTCATTTTTTTTCCCTTTGTGACTCTGTTTCAGAACCCAGGCTCACAAGCATTAGCTCAAGCCCAAGTGTAGCCAGGAGTAGGCTGAGGCATTCTTCAGTTTAGCCTGAGAAAAGATCCCTTGCAGGCTGGCAAAGGCAAGTCCCAGAGCTGCAGAGAGCAGCAGCAGGAATAGAGGCCAAGCTGTCCGCGGTTCCTGCAGAGGGAGAACCTTGACAAGGAGTTGTGGGACTGACCATGCACAAAAGAGGAAGAAGAAGAAGAAGAAGAAGAAGAAGAAGAGGAAGAAGAGGAAGAAGAGGAAGAAGAGGTGAGTGGTACCGTGGCATCTCTTCCAAAGCGTGACATGTAGCGATGACGAGCAGACTTTTTGCCTTCCACAACTTGTTTGGCTGCTGTGCTTCTTGGGCAGGGATGCATGAGAAGCGCTCTGGTCCCTGCCAGGCGCTTGTGTTAGCTGCAGGGAGAGCTGAGAAGTGGCAGCTGTGGCTGCCAGCATGGTGGAGCATGAGCAGCTGGCTCCCAGGCCAAATGGCCCAAAGAAATGGTGGCAAGGGGCCGTGCTGAGAACTGCAGAGGAAGGCAAAAAACCGCCGGGGACCAGTGCCAATGTGCCCCAGGGGAAAAAATTCCTTGCTGAAGCCCAGTGCTGGCCATGGGCTGTTCCCTGAGCATGTGGCCAGACCTGGCTCCTTGTCCCACAGGCTGCTCATGCTTGCCAGGAGCTGCCCAAGCCCTATCCTCCCTTGAGCTGGAGCTATCTGGCGGACTTGCCAGAGTGCCCAAGTGCCTCTGAGCTGATAGACCTTGTGGGCAAGAATCGTTGCTGTCCCTGTGTAGGACACCAGTGGGTGTTCCAAAGCACTGCAAGCCCTTGCAAGCCCTTGCAAGCCCTCGACATCGTATCTCTTAGGGCTCCTGAGCGTTGCTCTGTAGGAGATGAGGATGGTGAGCTGTGCAGTGCTCCTCAAGAAGGAATTGCCTTGGTCTTGCCACTGCTATCCAGTTGAAAAGGATTTGCATCCATGAGCCGAGCTTGGAAGGTGGCCCTGCCAGCAGATTGTCTTGCAGCGGAGAACCTCCAGCAGCCTCATGCAAGGTTTTCTTCCCTCAGCCCCTGGCCTGTGATTCCAGCAGCTCCTCAAGTGCTTCCTGTCAGATGTGCTGGGGCTGCCCCCGGGCCAGCTCTGGCAGTGGACACGGGAGGCTGCTCCTCTGGATCCTGCGTGGGGCCTGGTGACCACTGCGTTGCCGGGTGCTGGCATTGTGACATGGGGGTGACGCAGCCGCATATGTGCAGCCCTTTGGAGGAAGCCTTTGGGGTGCTGGCTCCAAATCAGTCCCTGTACCTACAAAATAGGGGAGTAAGCAACCTAATAGAGTCCCTTTTTTGCAAAAAGACAGTGTGGATTTGTTGCCAGTGCAGCCTTCCTTCCAGTAGCAATACTGCCTGTAGTATCATGTATGGAGGCCTCAGGGCTCGCTCAGGGCTTGTCACGCAGAACTGCAGGCCTGACAGAGCAGAACTGCTCTCCTCTCCTCTCCTCTCCTCTCCTCTCCTCTCCTCTCCTCTCCTCTCCTGTCCTCTCCTGTCCGCCAGTCCAATATCTAAGAGACTGTTTGCCTGAAAGGGCAGAGGGTTTTCAGTTCCAAAATCAATGTCAAGGACACATAACACAATGAATTTTATTTTATTTTGTTGTTAATTTATTAATTTTCTTGATTTTATGTTAATTCATGTTATGTTATTTCATGTCATTTTTTTTCCCTTTGTGACTCTGTTTCAGAACCCAGGCTCACAAGCATTAACTCAAGCCCAAGTGTAGCCAGGAGTAGGCTGAGGCATTCTTCAGTTTAGCAGGAGAAAAGATCCCTTGCAGGCTGGCAAAGGCAAGTCCCAGAGCTGCAGAGAGCAGCAGCAGGAATAGAGGCCAAGCTGTCCGCGGTTCCTGCAGAGGGAGAACCTTGACAAGGAGTTGTGGGACTGACCATGCACAAAAGAGGAAGAAGAAGAGGAAGAAGAGGAAGAAGAGGAAGAAGAGGTGAGTGGTACCGTGGCATCTCTTCCAAAGCGTGACATGTAGCGATGACGAGCAGACTTTTTGCCTTCCACAACTTGTTTGGCTGCTGTGCTTCTTGGCCAGGGATGCATGAGAAGCGCTCTGGTCCCTGCCAGGCGCTTGTGTTAGCTGCAGGGAGAGCTGAGAAGTGGCAGCTGTGGCTGCCAGCATGGTGGAGCATGAGCAGCCGGCTCCCAGGCCAAATGGCCCAAAGAAATGGTGGCAAGGGGCCGTGCTGAGAACTGCAGAGGAAGGCAAAAAACCGCCGGGGACCAGTGCCAATGTGCCCCAGGGGAAAAAATTCCTTGCTGAAGCCCAGTGCTGGCCATGGGCTGTTCCCTGAGCATGTGGCCAGACCTGGCTCCTTGTCCCACAGGCTGCTCATGCTTGCCAGGAGCTGCCCAAGCCCTATCCTCCCTTGAGCTGGAGCTATCTGGCGGACTTGCCAGAGTGCCCAAGTGCCTCTGAGCTGATAGACCTTGTGGGCAAGAATCGTTGCTGTCCCTGTGTAGGACACCAGTGGGTGTTCCAAAGCACTGCAAGCCCTTGCAAGCCCTTGCAAGCCCTCGACATCATATCTCTTAGGGCTCCTAAGCGTTGCTCTGTAGGAGATGAGGATGGTGAGCTGTGCAGTGCTCCTCAAGAAGGAATTGCCTTGGTCTTGCCACTGCTATCCAGTTGAAAAGGATTTGCATCCATGAGCCGAGCTTGGAAGGTGGCCCTGCCAGCAGATTGTCTTGCAGCGGAGAACCTCCAGCAGCCTCATGCAAGGTTTTCTTCCCTCAGCCCCTGGCCTGTGATTCCAGCAGCTCCTCAAGTGCTTCCTGTCAGATGTGCTGGGGCTGCCCCCGGGCCAGCTCTGGCAGTGGACACGGGAGGCTGCTCCTCTGGATCCTGCGTGGGGCCTGGTGACCACTGCGTTGCCGGGTGCTGGCATTGTGACATGGGGGTGACGCAGCCGCATATGTGCAGCCCTTTGGAGGAAGCCTTTGGGGTGCTGGCTCCAAATCAGACCCTGTACCTACAAAATAGGGGAGTAAGCAACCTAATAGAGTCCCTTTTTTGCAAAAAGACAGTGTGGATTTGTTGCCAGTGCAGCCTTCCTTCCAGTAGCAATACTGCCTGTAGTATCATGTATGGAGGCCTCAGGGCTCGCTCAGGGCTTGTCACGCAGAACTGCAGGCCTGACACAGCAGAACTGCTCTCCTCTCCTCTCCTCTCCTCTCCTCTCCTCTCCTCTCCTCTCCTCTCCTGTCCCCCAGTCCAATATCTAAGAGACTGTTTGCCTGAAAGGACAGAGGGTTTTCAGTTCCAAAATCAATGTCAAGGACACATAACACAATGAATTTTATTTTATTTTGTTGTTAATTTATTAATTTTCTTGATTTTATGTTAATTCATGTTATGTTATTTCATGTCATTTTTTTTCCCTTTGTGACTCTGTTTCAGAACCCAGGCTCACAAGCATTAACTCAAGCCCAAGTGTAGCCAGGAGTAGGCTGAGGCATTCTTCAGTTTAGCAGGAGAAAAGATCCCTTGCAGGCTGGCAAAGGCAAGTCCCAGAGCTGCAGAGAGCAGCAGCAGGAATAGAGGCCAAGCTGTCCGCGGTTCCTGCAGAGGGAGAACCTTGACAAGGAGTTGTGGGACTGACCATGCACAAAAGAGGCAGAAGAAGAAGAAGAAGAAGAAGAAGAAGAAGAAGAAGAAGAAGAAGAAGAGGAAGAAGAGGAAGAAGAGGTGAGTGGTACCGTGGCATCTCTTCCAAAGCGTGACATGTAGCGATGACGAGCAGACTTTTTGCCTTCCACAACTTGTTTGGCTGCTGTGCTTCTTGGCCAGGGATGCATGAGAAGCGCTCTGGTCCCTGCCAGGCGCTTGTGTTAGCTGCAGGGAGAGCTGAGAAGTGGCAGCTGCGGCTGCCAGCATGGTGGAGCATGAGCAGCCGGCTCCCAGGCCAAATGGCCCAAAGAAATGGTGGCAAGGGGCCGTGCTGAGAAGTGCAGAGGAAGGCAAAAAACCGCCGGGGACCAGTGCCAATGTGCCCCAGGGGAAAAAGTTCCTTGCTGAGCCCAGTGCTGGCCATGGGCTGTTCCCTGAGCATGTGAGCCAGACCTGGCTCCTTGTCCCACAGGCTGCTCATGCTTCCCAGGAGCTGCCCAAGCCCTATCCTCCCTTGAGCTGGAGCTATCTGGCGGACTTGCCAGAGTGCTCAAGTGCCTCTGAGCTGATAGACCTTGTGGGCAAGAATCCTTGCTGTCCCTGTGTAGGACACCAGTGGGTGTTCCAAAGCACTGCAAGCCCTTGCAAGCCCTTGCAAGCCCTCGACATCCTATCTCTTACGGCTCCTGAGCGTTGCTCTGTAGGAGATGAGGATGGTGAGCTGTGCAGTGCTCCTCAAGAAGGAATTGCCTTGGTCTTGCCACTGCTATCCAGTTGAAAAGGATTTGCATCCATGAGCCGAGCTTGGAAGGTGGCCCTGCCAGCAGATTGTCTTGCAGCGGAGAACCTCCAGCAGCCTCATGCAAGGTTTTCTTCCCTCAGCCCCTGGCCTGTGATTCCAGCAGCTCCTCAAGTGCTTCCTGTCAGATGTGCTGGGGCTGCCCCCGGGCCAGCTCTGGCAGTGGACACGGGAGGCTGCTCCTCTGGATCCTGCGTGGGGCCTGGTGACCACTGCGTTGCCGGCTGCCGGCATTGTGACATGGGGGTGACACAGCCGCATATATACAGCCCTTTGGAGGAAGCCTTTGGGGTGCTGGCTCCAAATCAGTCCCTGTACCTACAAAATAGGGGAGTAAGCAACCTAATAGAGTCCCTTTTTTGCAAAAAGACAGTGTGGATTTGTTGCCAGTGCAGCCTTCCTTCCAGTAGCAATACTGCCTGTAGTATCATGTATGGAGGCCTCAGGGCTCGCTCAGGGCTTGTCACGCAGAACTGCAGGCCTGACAGAGCAGAACTGCTCTCCTCTCCTCTCCTCTCCTCTCCTCTCCTCTCCTCTCCTCTCCTCTCCTCTCCTCTCCTCTTCTCTTCTCTCCTGTCCGCCAGTCCAATATCTAAGAGACTGTTTGCCTGAAAGGACAGAGGGTTTTCAGTTCCAAAATCAATGTCAAGGACACATAACACAATGAATTTGATTTTATTTTGTTGTTAATTTATTAATTTTCTTGATTTTATGTTAATTCATGTTATGTTATTTCATGTCATTTTTTTTCCCTTTGTGACTCTGTTTCAGAACCCAGGCTCACAAGCATTAGCTCAAGCCCAAGTGTAGCCAGGAGTAGGCTGAGGCATTCTTCAGTTTAGCCTGAGAAAAGATCCCTTGCAGGCTGGCAAAGGCAAGTCCCAGAGCTGCAGAGAGCAGCAGCAGGAATAGAGGCCAAGCTGTCCGCGGTTCCTGCAGAGGGAGAACCTTGACAAGGAGTTGTGGGACTGACCATGCACAAAAGAGGAAGAAGAAGAAGAAGAAGAAGAAGAAGAAGAGGAAGAAGAGGAAGAAGAGGTGAGTGGTACCGTGGCATCTCTTCCAAAGCGTGACATGTAGCGATGACGAGCAGACTTTTTGCCTTGCACAACTTGTTTGGCTGCTGTGCTTCTTGGCCAGGGATGCATGAGAAGCGCTCTGGTCCCTGCCAGGCGCTTGTGTTAGCTGCAGGGAGAGCTGAGAAGTGGCAGCTGCGGCTGCCAGCATGGTGGAGCATGAGCAGCCGGCTCCCAGGCCAAATGGCCCAAAGAAATGGTGGCAAGGGGCCGTGCTGAGAACTGCAGAGGAAGGCAAAAAACCGCCGGGGACCAGTGCCAATGTGCCCCGGGGGAAAAAGTTCCTTGCTGAGCCCAGTGCTGGCCATGGGCTGTTCCCTGAGCATGTGAGCCAGACCTGGCTCCTTGTCCCACAGGCTGCTCATGCTTCGCAGGAGCTGCCCAAGCCCTATCCTCCCTTGAGCTGGAGCTATCTGGCGGACTTGCCAGAGTGCCCAAGTGCCTCTGAGCTGATAGACCTTGTGGGCAAGAATCCTTGCTGTCCCTGTGTAGGACACCAGTGGGTGTTCCAAAGCACTGCAAGCCCTTGCAAGCCCTTGCAAGCCCTCGACATCCTATCTCTTACGGCTACTGAGCGTTGCTGTGTAGGAGATGAGGATGGTGAGCTGTGCAGTGCTCCTCAAGAAGGAATTGCCTTGGTCTTGCCACTGCTATCCAGTTGAAAAGGATTTGCATCCATGAGCCGAGCTTGGAAGGTGGCCCTGCCAGCAGATTGTCTTGCAGCGGAGAACCTCCAGCAGCCTCATGCAAGGTTTTCTTCCCTCAGCCCCTGGCCTGTGATTCCAGCAGCTCCTCAAGTGCTTCCTGTCAGATGTGCTGGGGCTGCCCCCGGGCCAGCTCTGGCAGTGGACACGGGAGGCTGCTCCTCTGGATCCTGCGTGGGGCCTGGTGACCACTGCGTTGCCGGGTGCTGGCATTGTGACATGGGGGTGACACAGCCGCCTATGTGCAGCCCTTTGGAGGAAGCCTTTGGGGTGCTGGCTCCAAATCAGTCCCTGTAGCTACAAAATAGGGGAGTAAGCAACCTAATAGAGTCCCTTTTTTGCAAAAAGACAGTGTGGATTTGTTGCCAGTGCAGCCTTCCTTCCAGTAGCAATACTGCCTGTAGTATCATGTATGGAGGCCTCAGGGCTCGCTCAGGGCTTGTCACGCAGAACTGCAGGCCTGACAGAGCAGAACTGCTCTCCTCTCCTCTCCTCTCCTCTCCCCTCCTCTCCTCTCCTCTCCTCTCCTCTCCTCTCCTCTCCTCTCCTCTCCTCTCCTCTCCTCTTCTCTCCTGTCCGCCAGTCCAATATCTAAGAGACTGTTTGCCTGAAAGGACAGAGGGTTTTCAGTTCCAAAATCAATGTCAAGGACACATAACACAATGAATTTTATTTTATTTTGTTGTTAATTTATTAATTTTCTTGATTTGATGTTAATTCATGTTATGTTATTTCATGTCATTTTTTTTCCCTTTGTGACTCTGTTTCAGAACCCAGGCTCACAAGCATTAGCTCAAGCCCAAGTGTAGCCAGGAGTAGGCTGAGGCATTCTTCAGTTTAGCAGGAGAAAAGATCCCTTGCAGGCTGGCAAAGGCAAGTCCCAGAGCTGCAGAGAGCAGCAGCAGGAATAGAGGCCAAGCTGTCCGCGGTTCCTGCAGAGGGAGAACCCTGACAAGGAGTTGTGGGACTGACCATGCACAAAAGAGGAAGAAGAAGAAGAAGAAGAAGAAGAAGAAGAATAAGAAGAAGAAGAGGAAGAAGAGGAAGAAGAGGAAGAAGAGGTGAGTGGTACCGTGGCATCTCTTCCAAAGCGTGACATGTAGCGATGACGAGCAGACTTTTTGCCTTCCACAACTTGTTTGGCTGCTGTGCTTCTTGGGCAGGGATGCATGAGAAGCGCTCTGGTCCCTGCCAGGCGCTTGTGTTAGCTGCAGGGAGAGCTGAGAAGTGGCAGCTGCGGCTGCCAGCATGGTGGAGCATGAGCAGCCAGCTCCCAGGCCAAATGGCCCAAAGAAATGGTGGCAAGGGGCCGTGCTGAGAACTGCAGAGGAAGGCAAAAAGCTGCCGGGGACCAGTGCCAATGTGCCCCGGGGGAAAAAGTTCCTTGCTGAGCCCAGTGCTGGCCATGGGCTGTTCCCTGAGCATGTGAGCCAGAGCTGGCTCCTTGTCGCACAGGCTGCTCATGCTTCCCAGGAGCTGCCCAAGCCCTATCCTCCCTGGAGCTGGAGCTATCTGGCGGACTTGCCAGAGTGCCCAAGTGCCTCTGAGCTGATAGACCTTGTGGGCAAGAATCGTTGCTGTCCCTGTGTAGGACACCAGTGGGTGTTCCAAAGCACTGCAAGCCCTTGCAAGCCCTTGCAAGCCCTCGACATCCTCTCTCTTACGGCTCCTGAGTGTTGCTCTGTAGGAGACGAGGATGGTGAGCTGTGCAGCGCCCCTCAAGAAGGAATTGCCTTGGTCTTGCCACTGCTATCCAGTTGAAAAGGATTTGCATCCATGAGCCGAGCTTGGAAGGTGGCCCTGCCAGCAGATTGTCTTGCAGCGGAGAACCTCCAGCAGCCTCATGCAAGGTTTTCTTCCCTCAGCCCCTGGCCTGTGATTCCAGCAGCTCCTCAAGTGCTTCCTGTCAGATGTGCTGGGGCTGCCCCCGGGCCAGCTCTGGCAGTGGACATGGGAGGCTGCTCCTCTGGATCCTGCGTGGGGCCTGGTGACCACTGCGTTGCCGGGTGCTGGCATTGTGACATGGGGGTGACACAGCCGCCTATGTGCAGCCCTTTGGATGAAGCCTTTGGGGTGCTGGCTCCAAATCAGTCCCTGTACCTACAAAATAGGGGAGTAAGCAACCTAATAGAGTCCCTTTTTTGCAAAAAGACAGTGTGGATTTGTTGCCAGTGCAGCCTTCCTTCCAGTAGCAATACTGCCTGTAGTATCATGTATGGAGGCCTCAGGGCTCGCTCAGGGCTTGTCAGGCAGAGCTGCAGGCCTGACAGAGCAGAACTGCTCTCCTCTCCTGTCCTCTCCTCTCCTCTCCTCTCCTCTCCTCTCCTCTCCTCTCCTCTCCTCTCCTCATCTCTTCTCTTCTCTCCTGTCCGCCAGTCCAATATCTAAGAGACTGTTTGCCTGAAAGGACAGAGGGTTTTCAGTTCCAAAATCAATGTCAAGGACACATAACACAATGAATTTTATTTCATTTTGTTGTTAATTTATTAATTTTCTTGATTTTATGTTAATTCATGTTATGTTATTTCATGTCATTTTTTTTCCCTTTGTGACTCTGTTTCAGAACCCAGGCTCACAAGCATTAGCTCAAGCCCAAGTGTAGCCAGGAGTAGGCTGAGGCATTCTTCAGTTTAGCAGGAGAAAAGATCCCTTGCAGGCTGGCAAAGGCAAGTCCCAGAGCTGCAGAGAGCAGCAGCAGGAATAGAGGCCAAGCTGTCCGCGGTTCCTGCAGAGGGAGAACCTTGACAAGGAGTTGTGGGACTGACCATGCACAAAAGAGGAAGAAGAAGAAGAAGAAGAAGAAGAAGAAGAAGAAGAAGAGGAAGAAGAGGAAGAAGAGGAAGAAGAGGTGAGTGGTACCGTGGCATCTCTTCCAAAGCGTGACATGTAGCGATGACGAGCAGACTTTTTGCCTTCCACAACTTGTTTGGCTGCTGTGCTTCTTGGCCAGGGATGTATGAGAAACGCTCTGGTCCCTGCCAGGCGTTCGTGTTAGCTGCAGGGAGAGCTGAGAAGTGGCAGCTGCGGCTGCCAGCATGGTGGAGCATGAGCAGCCGGCTCCCAGGCCAAATGGCCCAAAGAAATGGTGGCAAGGGGCCGTGCTGAGAACTGCAGAGGAAGGCAAAAAACCGCCGGGGACCAGTGCCAATGTGCCCCGGGGGAAAAAGTTCCTTGCTGAGCCCAGTGCTGGCCATGGGCTGTTCCCTGAGCATGTGAGCCAGACCTGGCTCCTTGTCCCACAGGCTGCTCATGCTTCCCAGGAGCTGCCCAAGCCCTATCCTCCCTTGAGCTGGAGCTATCTGGCGGACTTGCCAGAGTGCCCAAGTGCCTCTGAGCTGATAGACCTTGTGGGCAAGAATCCTTGCTGTCCCTGTGTAGGACACCAGTGGGTGTTCCAAAGCACTGCAAGCCCTTGCAAGCCCTTTCAAGCCCTCGACATCCTACCTCTTAGGGCTCCTGAGCGTTGCTCTGTAGGAGATGAGGATGGTGAGCTGTGCAGTGCTCCTCAAGAAGGAATTGCCTTGGTCTTGCCACTGCTATCCAGTTGAAAAGGATTTGCATCCATGAGCCGAGCTTGGAAGGTGGCCCTGCCAGCAGATTGTCTTGCAGCGGAGAACCTCCAGCAGCCTCATGCAAGGTTTTCTTCCCTCAGCCCCTGGCCTGTGATTCCAGCAGCTCCTCAAGTGCTTCCTGTCAGATGTGCTGGGGCTGCCCCCGGGCCAGCTCTGGCAGTGGACACGGGAGGCTGCTCCTCTGGATCCTGCGTGGGGCCTGGTGACCACTGCGTTGCCGGGTGCTGGCATTGTGACATGGGGCTGACACAGCCGCATATGTGCAGCCCGTTGGAGGAAGCCTTTGGGGTGCTGGCTCCAAATCAGTCCCTGTACCTACAAAATAGGGGAGTAAGCAACCTAATAGAGTCCCTTTTTTGCAAAAAGACAGTGTGGATTTGTTGCCAGTGCAGCCTTCCTTCCAGTAGCAATACTGCCTGTAGTATCATGTATGGAGGCCTCAGGGCTCGCTCAGGGCTTGTCAGGCAGAACTGCAGGCCTGACAGAGCAGAACTGCTCTCCTCTCCTCTCCTCTCCTCTCCTCTCCTCTCCTCTCCTCCCCTCTCCTCTCCTCTCCTCTCCTCTTCTCTCCTGTCCGCCAGTCCAATATCTAAGAGACTGTTTGCCTGAAAGGACAGAGGGTTTTCAGTTCCAAAATCAATGTCAAGGACACATAACACAATGAATTTTATTTTATTTTGTTGTTAATTTATTAATTTTCTTGATTTTATGTTAATTCATGTTATGTTATTTCATGTCATTTTTTTTCCCTTTGTGACTCTGTTTCAGAACCCAGGCTCACAAGCATTAGCTCAAGCCCAAGTGTAGCCAGGAGTAGGCTGAGGCATTCTTCAGTTTAGCAGGAGAAAAGATCCCTTGCAGGCTGGCAAAGGCAAGTCCCAGAGCTGCAGAGAGCAGCAGCAGGAATAGAGGCCAAGCTGTCCGCGGTTCCTGCAGAGGGAGAACCTTGACAAGGAGTTGTGGGACTGACCATGCACAAAAGAGGAAGAAGAAGAAGAAGAAGAAGAAGAAGAAGAAGAGGAAGAAGAGGAAGAAGAGGTGAGTGGTACCGTGGCATCTCTTCCAAAGCGTGACATGTAGCGATGACGAGCAGACTTTTTGCCTTCCACAACTTGTTTGGCTGCTGTGCTTCTTGGCCAGGGATGCATGAGAAGCGCTCTGGTCCCTGCCAGGCGCTTGTGTTAGCTGCAGGGAGAGCTGAGAAGTGGCAGCTGCGGCTGCCAGCATGGTGGAGCATGAGCAGCCGGCTCCCAGGCCAAATGGCCCAAAGAAATGGTGGCAAGGGGCCGTGCTGAGAACTGCAGAGGAAGGCAAAAAACCGCCCGGGACCAGTGCCAACGTGCCCCAGGGGAAAAAGTTCCTTGCTGAGCCCAGTGCGGGCCATGGGCTGTTCCCTGAGCATGTGAGCCAGACCTGGCTCCTTGTCCCACAGGCTGCTCATGCTTCCCAGGAGCTGCCCAAGCCCTATCCTCCCTTGAGCTGGAGCTATCTGGCGGACTTGCCAGAGTGCCCAAGTGCCTCTGAGCTGATAGACCCTGTGGGCAAGAATCCTTGCTGTCCCTGTGTAGGACACCAGTGGGTGTTCCAAAGCACTGCAAGCCCTTGCAAGCCCTTGCAAGCCCTCGACATCCTCTCTCTTACGGCTCCTGAGCATTGCTCTGTAGGAGATGAGGATGGTGAGCTGTGCAGTGCTCCTCAAGAAGGAATTGCCTTGGTCTTGCCACTGCTATCCAGTTGAAAAGGATTTGCATCCATGAGCCGAGCTTGGAAGGTGGCCCTGCCAGCAGATTGTCTTGCAGCGGAGAACCTCCAGCAGCCTCATGCAAGGTTTTCTTCCCTCAGCCCCTGGCCTGTGATTCCAGCAGCTCCTCAAGTGCTTCCTGTCAGATGTGCTGGGGCTGCCCCCGGGCCAGCTCTGGCAGTGGACACGGGAGGCTGCTCCTCTGGATCCTGCGTGGGGCCTGGTGACCACTGCGTTGCCAGGTGCTGGCATTGTGACATGGGGCTGACACAGCCGCATATGTGCAGCCCGTTGGAGGAAGCCTTTGGGGTGCTGGCTCCAAATCAGTCCCTGTACCTACAAAATAGGGGAGTAAGCAACCTAATAGAGTCCCTTTTTTGCAAAAAGACAGTGTGGATTTGTTGCCCGTGCAGCCTTCCTTCCAGTAGCAATACTGCCTGTAGTATCACGTATGGAGGCCTCAGGGCTCGCTCAGGGCTTGTCAGGCAGAACTGCAGGCCTGACAGAGCAGAACTGCTCTCCTCTCCTCTCCTCTCCTCTCCTCTCCTCTCCTCCCCTCTCCTCTCCTCTCCTCTCCTCTTCTCTCCTGTCCGCCAGTCCAATATCTAAGAGACTGTTTGCCTGAAAGGACAGAGGGTTTTCAGTTCCAAAATCAATGTCAAGGACACATAACACAATGACTTTTATTTTATTTTGTTGTTAATTTATTAATTTTCTTGATTTTATGTTAATTCATGTTATGTTATTTCATGTCATTTTTTTTCCCTTTGTGACTCTGTTTCAGAACCCAGGCTCACAAGCATTAGCTCAAGCCCAAGTGTAGCCAGGAGTAGGCTGAGGCATTCTTCAGTTTAGCAGGAGAAAAGATCCCTTGCAGGCTGGCAAAGGCAAGTCCCAGAGCTGCAGAGAGCAGCAGCAGGAATAGAGGCCAAGCTGTCCGCGGTTCCTGCAGAGGGAGAACCTTGACAAGGAGTTGTGGGACTGACCATGCACAAAAGAGGAAGAAGAAGAAGAAGAAGAAGAAGAAGAAGAAGAGGAAGAAGAGGAAGAAGAGGTGAGTGGTACCGTGGCATCTCTTCCAAAGCGTGACATGTAGCGATGACGAGCAGACTTTTTGCCTTCCACAACTTGTTTGGCTGCTGTGCTTCTTGGCCAGGGATGCATGAGAAGCGCTCTGGTCCCTGCCAGGCGCTTGTGTTAGCTGCAGGGAGAGCTGAGAAGTGGCAGCTGCGGCTGCCAGCATGGTGGAGCATGAGCAGCCGGCTCCCAGGCCAAATGGCCCAAAGAAATGGTGGCAAGGGGCCGTGCTGAGAAGTGCAGAGGAAGGCAAAAAACCGCCGGGGACCAGTGCCAACGTGCCCCAGGGGAAAAAGTTCCTTGCTGAGCCCAGTGCGGGCCATGGGCTGTTCCCTGAGCATGTGAGCCAGACCTGGCTCCTTGTCCCACAGGCTGCTCATGCTTCCCAGGAGCTGCCCAAGCCCTATCCTCCCTTGAGCTGGAGCTATCTGGCGGACTTGCCAGAGTGCCCAAGTGCCTCTGAGCTGATAGACCCTGTGGGCAAGAATCCTTGCTGTCCCTGTGTAGGACACCAGTGGGTGTTCCAAAGCACTGCAAGCCCTTGCAAGCCCTTGCAAGCCCTCGACATCCTATCTCTTACGGCTCCTGAGCGTTGCTGTGTAGGAGATGAGGATGGTGAGCTGTGCAGTGCTCCTCAAGAAGGAATTGCCTTGGTCTTGCCACTGCTATCCAGTTGAAAAGGATTTGCATCCATGAGCCGAGCTTGGAAGGTGGCCCTGCCAGCAGATTGTCTTGCAGCGGAGAACCTCCAGCAGCCTCATGCAAGGTTTTCTTCCCTCAGCCCCTGGCCTGTGATTCCAGCAGCTCCTCAAGTGCTTCCTGTCAGATGTGCTGGGGCTGCCCCCGGGCCAGCTCTGGCAGTGGACACGGGAGGCTGCTCCTCTGGATCCTGCGTGGGGCCTGGTGACCACTGCGTTGCCGGGTGCTGGCATTGTGACATGGGGCTGACACAGCCGCATATGTGCAGCCCTTTGGAGGAAGCCTTTGGGGTGCTGGCTCCAAATCAGTCCCTGTACCTACAAAATAGGGGAGTAAGCAACCTAATAGAGTCCCTTTTTTGCAAAAAGACAGTGTGGATTTGTTGCCAGTGCAGCCTTCCTTCCAGTAGCAATACTGCCTGTAGTATCATGCATGGAGGCCTCAGGGCTCGCTCAGGGCTTGTCAGGCAGAACTGCAGGCCTGACAGAGCAGAACTGCTCTCCTCTCCTCTCCTCTCCTCTCCTGTCCTCTCCTCTCCTCTCCTCTCCTCTCCTCTTCTCTCCTGTCCGCCAGTCCAATATCTAAGAGACTGTTTGCCTGAAAGGACAGAGGGTTTTCAATTACAAAATCAATTTCAAGGACACAGAACACAATGAATTTTATTTTATTTTGTTGTTAATTTATTAATTTTCTTGATTTTATGTTAATTCATGTTATTTCATGTCATTTTTTTTCCCTTTGTGACTCTGTTTCAGAACCCAGGCTCACAAGCATTAGCTCAAGCCCAAGTGTAGCCAGGAGTAGGCTGAGGCATTCTTCAGTTTAGCAGGAGAAAAGATCCCTTGCAGGCTGGCAAAGGCAAGTCCCAGAGCTGCAGAGAGCAGCAGCAGGAATAGAGGCCAAGCTGTCCGCGGTTCCTGCAGAGGGAGAACCTTGACAAGGAGTTGTGGGACTGACCATGCACAAAAGAGGAAGAAGAAGAAGAAGAAGAAGAAGAAGAAGAAGAAGAAGAGGAAGAAGAGGAAGAAGAGGTGAGTGGTACCGTGGCATCTCTTCCAAAGCGTGACATGTAGCGATGACGAGCAGACTTTTTGCCTTCCACAACTTGTTTGGCTGCTGTGCTTCTTGGGCAGGGATGCATGAGAAGCGCTCTGGT
Source organism: Caloenas nicobarica (assembly GCF_036013445.1). Lineage (NCBI taxonomy): Eukaryota > Metazoa > Chordata > Aves > Columbiformes > Columbidae > Caloenas > Caloenas nicobarica. The sequence goes on from NC_088258.1 coordinate 20,068,322, forward strand.
CCCTGCCAGGTGCTTGTGTTAGCTGCAGGGAGAGCTGAGAAGTGGCAGCTGCGGCTGCCAGCATGGTGGAGCATGAGCAGCCGGCTCCCAGGCCAAATGGCCCAAAGAAATGGTGGCAAGGGGCCGTGCTGAGAACTGCAGAGGAAGGCAAAATCCGCCGGGGACCAGTGCCAATGTGCCCCAGGGGAAAAAGTTCCTTGCTGGGCCCAGTGCTGGCCATGGGCTGTTCCCTGAGCATGTGAGCCAGACCTGGCTCCTTGTCCCACAGGCTGCTCATGCTTCCCAGGAGCTGCCCAAGCCCTATCCTCCCTTGAGCTGGAGCTATCTGGCGGACTTGCCAGAGTGCCCAAGTGCCTCTGAGCTGATAGACCTTGTGGGCAAGAATCCTTGCTGTCCCTGTGTAGGACACCAGTGGGTGTTCCAAAGCACTGCAAGCCCTTGCAAGCCCTCGCAAGCCCTCGACATCCTATCTCTTACGGCTCCTGAGCGTTGCTCTGTAGGAGATGAGGATGGTGAGCTGTGCAGTGCTCCTCAAGAAGGAATTGCCTTGGTCTTGCCACTGCTATCCAGTTGAAAAGGATTTGCATCCATGAGCCGAGCTTGGAAGGTGGCCCTGCCAGCAGATTGTCTTGCAGCGGAGAACCTCCAGCAGCCTCATGCAAGGTTTTCTTCCCTCAGCCCCTGGCCTGTGATTCCAGCAGCTCCTCAAGTGCTTCCTGTCAGATGTGCTGGGGCTGCCCCCGGGCCAGCTCTGGCAGTGGACACGGGAGGCTGCTCCTCTGGATCCTGCGTGGGGCCTGGTGAGCACTGCGTTGCCGGGTGCTGGCATTGTGACATGGGGGTGACACAGCCGCATATGTGCAGCCCTTTGGAGGAAGCCTTTGGGGTGCTGGCTCCAAATCAGTCCCTGTACCTACAAAATAGGGGAGTAAGCAACCTAATAGAGTCCCTTTTTTGCAAAAAGACAGTGTGGATTTGTTGCCAGTGCAGCCTTCCTTCCAGTAGCAATACTGCCTGTAGTATCATGTATGGAGGCCTCAGGGCTCTCTCAGGGCTTGTCACGCAGAACTGCAGGCCTGACAGAGCAGAACTGCTCTCCTCTCCTCTCCTCTCCTCTCCTCTCCTCTCCTCTCCTCTCCTCTCCTCTCCTGTCCTCTCCTCTCCTCTCCTCTCCTGTTCTCTCCTCTCCTCTCCTCTTCTCTTCTCTCCTGTCCGCCAGTCCAATATCTAAGAGACTGTTTGCCTGAAAGGACAGAGGGTTTTCAGTTCCAAAATCAATGTCAAGGACACATAACACAATGAATTTTATTTTATTTTGTTGTTAATTTATTAATTTTCTTGATTTTAAGTTAATTCATGTTATGTTATTTCATGTCATTTTTTTTCCCTTTGTGACTCTGTTTCAGAACCCAGGCTCACAAGCATTAGCTCAAGCCCAAGTGTAGCCAGGAGTAGGCTGAGGCATTCTTCAGTTTAGCCTGAGAAAAGATCCCTTGCAGGCTGGCAAAGGCAAGTCCCAGAGCTGCAGAGAGCAGCAGCAGGAATAGAGGCCAAGCTGTCCGCGGTTCCTGCAGAGGGAGAACCTTGACAAGGAGTTGTGGGACTGACCATGCACAAAAGAGGAAGAAGAAGAAGAAGAAGAAGAAGAGGAAGAAGAGGAAGAAGAGGAAGAAGAGGTGAGTGGTACCGTGGCATCTCTTCCAAAGCGTGACATGTAGCGATGACGAGCAGACTTTTTGCCTTCCACAACTTGTTTGGCTGCTGTGCTTCTTGGCCAGGGATGCATGAGAAGCGCTCTGGTCCCTGCCAGGTGCTTGTGTTAGCTGCAGGGAGAGCTGAGAAGTGGCAGCTGCGGCTGCCAGCATGGTGGAGCATGAGCAGCCGGCTCCCAGGCCAAATGGCCCAAAGAAATGGTGGCAAGGGGCCGTGCTGAGAACTGCAGAGGAAGGCAAAATCCGCCGGGGACCAGTGCCAATGTGCCCCAGGGGAAAAAGTTCCTTGCTGGGCCCAGTGCTGGCCATGGGCTGTTCCCTGAGCATGTGAGCCAGACCTGGCTCCTTGTCCCACAGGCTGCTCATGCTTCCCAGGAGCTGCCCAAGCCCTATCCTCCCTTGAGCTGGAGCTATCTGGCGGACTTGCCAGAGTGCCCAAGTGCCTCTGAGCTGCTAGACCTTGTGGGCAAGAATCCTTGCTGTCCCTGTGTAGGACACCAGTGGGTGTTCCAAAGCACTGCAAGCCCTTGCAAGCCCTCGCAAGCCCTCGACATCCTATCTCTTACGGCTCCTGAGCGTTGCTCTGTAGGAGATGAGGATGGTGAGCTGTGCAGTGCTCCTCAAGAAGGAATTGCCTTGGTCTTGCCACTGCTATCCAGTTGAAAAGGATTTGCATCCATGAGCCGAGCTTGGAAGGTGGCCCCGCCAGCAGATTGTCTTGCAGCGGAGAACCTCCAGCAGCCTCATGCAAGGTTTTCTTCCCTCAGCCCCTGGCCTGTGATTCCAGCAGCTCCTCAAGTGCTTCCTGTCAGATGTGCTGGGGCTGCCCCCGGGCCAGCTCTGGCAGTGGACACAGGAGGCTGCTCCTCTGGATCCTGCGTGGGGCCTGGTGACCACTGCGTTGCCGGGTGCTGGCATTGTGACATGGGGGTGACACAGCCGCATATGTGCAGCCCTTTGGAGGAAGCCTTTGGGGTGCTGGCTCCAAATCAGTCCCTGTACCTACAAAATAGGGGAGTAAGCAACCTAATAGAGTCCCTTTTTTGCAAAAAGACAGTGTGGATTTGTTGCCAGTGCAGCCTTCCTTCCAGTAGCAATACTGCCTGTAGTATCATGTATGGAGGCCTCAGGGCTCGCTCAGGGCTTGTCACGCAGAACTGCAGGCCTGACAGAGCAGAACTGCTCTCCTCTCCTCTCCTCTCCTCTCCTCTCCTCTCCTCTCCTCTCCTCTCCTCTCCTCTCCTCTCCTCTCCTCTCCTCTCCTCTCCTCTCCTCTTCTCTTCTCTCCTGTCCGCCAGTCCAATATCTAAGAGACTGTTTGCCTGAAAGGACAGAGGGTTTTCAGTTCCAAAATCAATGTCAAGGACACATAACACAATGAATTTTATTTTATTTTGTTGTTAATTTATTAATTTTCTTGATTTTATGTTAATTCATGTTATGTTATTTCATGTCATTTTTTTTCCCTTTGTGACTCTGTTTCAGAACCCAGGCTCACAAGCATTAGCTCAAGCCCAAGTGTAGCCAGGAGTAGGCTGAGGCATTCTTCAGTTTAGCCTGAGAAAAGATCCCTTGCAGGCTGGCAAAGGCAAGTCCCAGAGCTGCAGAGAGCAGCAGCAGGAATAGAGGCCAAGCTGTCCGCGGTTCCTGCAGAGGGAGAACCTTGACAAGGAGTTGTGGGACTGACCATGCACAAAAGAGGAAGAAGAAGAAGAAGAAGAAGAAGAAGAAGAGGAAGAAGAGGAAGAAGAGGAAGAAGAGGTGAGTGGTACCGTGGCATCTCTTCCAAAGCGTGACATGTAGCGATGACGAGCAGACTTTTTGCCTTCCACAACTTGTTTGGCTGCTGTGCTTCTTGGGCAGGGATGCATGAGAAGCGCTCTGGTCCCTGCCAGGCGCTTGTGTTAGCTGCAGGGAGAGCTGAGAAGTGGCAGCTGCGGCTGCCAGCATGGTGGAGCATGAGCAGCCGGCTCCCAGGCCAAATGGCCCAAAGAAATGGTGGCAAGGGGCGGTGCTGAGAACTGCAGAGGAAGGCAAAAAACCGCCGGGGACCAGTGCCAAGGTGCCCCGGGGGAAAAAGTTCCTTGCTGAGCCCAGTGCTGGCCATGGGCTGTTCCCTGAGCATGTGAGCCAGACCTGGCTCCTTGTCCCACAGGCTGCTCATGCTTCCCAGGAGCTGCCCAAGCCCTATCCTCCCTTGAGCTGGAGCTATCTGGCGGACTTGCCAGAGTGCCCAAGTGCCTCTGAACTGATAGACCTTGTGGGCAAGAATCCTTGCTGTCCCTGTGTAGGACACCAGTGGGTGTTCCAAAGCACTGCAAGCCCTTGCAAGCCCTTGCAAGCCCTCGACATCCTATCTCTTACGGCTCCTGAGCGTTGCTCTGTAGGAGATGAGGATGGTGAGCTGTGCAGTGCTCCTCAAGAAGGAATTGCCTTGGTCTTGCCACTGCTATCCAGTTGAAAAGGATTTGCATCCATGAGCCGAGCTTGGAAGGTGGCCCTGCCAGCAGATTGTCTTGCAGCGGAGAACCTCCAGCAGCCTCATGCAAGGTTTTCTTCCCTCAGCCCCTGGCCTGTGATTCCAGCAGCTCCTCAAGTGCTTCCTGTCAGATGTGCTGGGGCTGCCCCCGGGCCAGCTCTGGCAGTGGACACGGGAGGCTGCTCCTCTGGATCCTGCGTGGGGCCTGGTGACCACTGCGTTGCCGGGTGCTGGCATTGTGACATGGGGGTGACACAGCCGCATATGTGCAGCCCTTTGGAGGAAGCCTTTGGGGTGCTGGCTCCAAATCAGTCCCTGTACCTACAAAATAGGGGAGTAAGCAACCTAATAGAGTCCCTTTTTTGCAAAAAGACAGTGTGGATTTGTTGCCAGTGCAGCCTTCCTTCCAGTAGCAATACTGCCTGTAGTATCATGTATGGAGGCCTCAGGGCTCGCTCAGGGCTTGTCACGCAGAACTGCAGGCCTGACAGAGCAGAACTGCTCTCCTCTCCTCTCCTCTCCTCTCCTGTCCTCTCCTCTCCTCTCCTCTCCTCTCCTCTTCTCTCCTCTCCTCTCCTGTCCTGTCCTCTCCTCTCCTCTCCTCACCTCTCCTCTCCTCTCCTCTCCTGTCCTCTCCTCTCCTCTCCTCTCCTCTCCTCTCCTCTCCTCTTCTCTTCTCTTCTCTCCTGTCCGCCAGTCCAATATCTAAGAGACTGTTTGCCTGAAAGGACAGAGGGTTTTCAGTTCCAAAATCAATGTCAAGGACACATAACACAATGAATTTTATTTTATTTTGTTGTTAATTTATTAATTTTCTTGATTTGATGTTAATTCATGTTATGTTATTTCATGTCATTTTTTTTCCCTTTGTGACTCTGTTTCAGAACCCAGGCTCACAAGCATTAGCTCAAGCCCAAGTGTAGCCAGGAGTAGGCTGAGGCATTCTTCAGTTTAGCAGGAGAAAAGATCCCTTGCAGGCTGGCAAAGGCAAGTCCCAGAGCTGCAGAGAGCAGCAGCAGGAATAGAGGCCAAGCTGTCTGCGGTTCCTGCAGAGGGAGAACCTTGACAAGGAGTTGTGGGACTGACCATGCACAAAAGAGGAAGAAGAAGAAGAAGAAGAAGAAGAAGAAGAAGAAGAAGAGGAAGAAGAGGAAGAAGAGGTGAGTGGTACCGTGGCATCTCTTCCAACGCGTGACATGTAGCGATGACGAGCAGACTTTTTGCCTTCCACAACTTGTTTGGCTGCTGTGCTTCTTGGCCAGGGATGCATGAGAAGCGCTCTGGTCCCTGCCAGGCGCTTGTGTTAGCTGCAGGGAGAGCTGAGAAGTGGCAGCTGCGGCTGCCAGCATGGTGGAGCATGAGCAGCCGGCTCCCAGGCCAAATGGCCCAAAGAAATGGTGGCAAGGGGCCGTGCTGAGAACTGCAGAGGAAGGCAAAAAACCGCCGGGGACCAGTGCCAAGGTGCCCAGGGGAAAGAGTTCCTTGCTGAGCCCAGTGCTGGCCATGGGCTGTTCCCTGAGCATGTGAGCCAGACCTGGCTCCTTGTCCCACAGGCTGCTCATGCTTCCCAGGAGCTGCCCAAGCCCTATCCTCCCTTGAGCTGGAGCTATCTGGCGGACTTGCCAGAGTGCCCAAGTGCCTCTGAGCTGATAGACCTTGTGGGCAAGAACCCTTGCTGTCCCTGTGTAGGACACCAGTGGGTGTTCCAAAGCACTGCAAGCCCTTGCAAGCCCTTGCAAGCCCTCGACATCCTATCTCTTACGGCTCCTGAGCGTTGCTCTGTAGGAGATGAGGATGGTGAGCTGTGCAGTGCTCCTCAAGAAGGAATTGCCTTGGTCTTGCCACTGCTATCCAGTTGAAAAGGATTTGCATCCATGAGCCGAGCTTGGAAGGTGGCCCTGCCAGCAGATTGTCTTGCAGCGGAGAACCTCCAGCAGCCTCATGCAAGGTTTTCTTCCCTCAGCCCCTGGCCTGTGATTCCAGCAGCTCCTCAAGTGCTTCCTGTCAGATGTGCTGGGGCTGCCCCCGGGCCAGCTCTGGCAGTGGACATGGGAGGCTGCTCCTCTGGATCCTGCGTGGGGCCTGGTGACCACTGCGTTGCCGGGTGCTGGCATTGTGACATGGGGGTGACACAGCCACATATGTGCAGCCCTTTGGAGGAAGCCTTTGGGGTGCTGGCTCCAAATCAGTCCCTGTAGCTACAAAATAGGGGAGTAACAACCTAATAGAGTCCCTTTTTTGCAAAAAGACAGTGTGGATTTGTTGCCAGTGCAGCCTTCCTTCCAGTAGCAATACTGCCTGTAGTATCATGCATGGAGGCCTCAGGGCTCGCTCAGGGCTTGTCACGCAGAACTGCAGGCCTGACAGAGCAGAACTGCTCTCCTCTCCTCTCCTCTCCTCTCCTCTCCTCTCCTCTCCTCTCCTCTCCTCTTCTCTCCTGTCCGCCAGTCCAATATCTAAGAGACTGTTTGCCTGAAAGGACAGAGGGTTTTCAGTTCCAAAATCAATGTCAAGGACACATAACACAATGAATTTTATTTTATTTTGTTGTTAATTTATTAATTTTCTTGATTTGATGTTAATTCATGTTATGTTATTTCATGTCATTTTTTTTCCCTTTGTGACTCTGTTTCAGAACCCAGGCTCACAAGCATTAGCTCAAGCCCAAGTGTAGCCAGGAGTAGGCTGAGGCATTCTTCAGTTTAGCAGGAGAAAAGATCCCTTGCAGGCTGGCAAAGGCAAGTCCCAGAGCTGCAGAGAGCAGCAGCAGGAATAGAGGCCAAGCTGTCCGCGGTTCCTGCAGAGGGAGAACCTTGACAAGGAGTTGTGGGACTGACCATGCACAAAAGAGGAAGAAGAAGAATAAGAATAAGAAGAAGAAGAAGAAGAAGAAGAAGAAGAAGAAGAAGAAGAAGAAGAAAAAGAAGAAGAAGAAGAAGAAGAGGAAGAAGAGGTGAGTGGTACCGTGGCATCTCTTCCAAAGCGTGACATGTAGCGATGACGAGCAGACTTTTTGCCTTCCACAACTTGTTTGGCTGCTGTGCTTCTTGGCCAGGGATGCATGAGAAGCGCTCTGGTCCCTGCCAGGCGCTTGTGTTAGCTGCAGGGAGAGCTGAGAAGTGGCAGCTGCGGCTGCCAGCATGGTGGAGCATGAGCAGCCGGCTCCCAGGCCAAATGGCCCAAAGAAATGGTGGCAAGGGGCCGTGCTGAGAAGTGCAGAGGAAGGCAAAAAACCGCCGGGGACCAGTGCCAAGGTGCCCCGGGGGAAAAAGTTCCTTGCTGAGCCCAGTGCTGGCCATGGGCTGTTCCCTGAGCATGTGAGCCAGACCTGGCTCCTTGTCCCACAGGCTGCTCATGCTTCCCAGGAGCTGCCCAAGCCCTATCCTCCCTTGAGCTGGAGCTATCTGGCGGACTTGCCAGAGTGCCCAAGTGCCTCTGAGCTGATAGACCTTGTGGGCAAGAATCCTTGCTGTCCCTGTGTAGGACACCAGTGGGTGTTCCAAAGCACTGCAAGCCCTTGCAAGCCCTTGCAAGCCCTCGACATCCTATCTCTTACGGCTCCTGAGCGTTGCTCTGTAGGAGATGAGGATGGTGAGCTGTGCAGTGCTCCTCAAGAAGGAATTGCCTTGGTCTTGCCACTGCTATCCAGTTGAAAAGGATTTGCATCCATGAGCCGAGCTTGGAAGGTGGCCCTGCCAGCAGATTGTCTTGCAGTGGAGAACCTCCAGCAGCCTCATGCAAGGTTTTCTTCCCTCAGCCCCTGGCCTGTGATTCCAGCAGCTCCTCAAGTGCTTCCTGTCAGATGTGCTGGGGCTGCCCCCGGGCCAGCTCTGGCAGTGGACACGGGAGGCTGCTCCTCTGGATCCTGCGTGGGGCCTGGTGACCACTGCGTTGCCGGGTGCTGGCATTGTGACATGGGGGTGACACAGCCGCATATGTGCAGCCCTTTGGAGGAAGCCTTTGGGGTGCTGGCTCCAAATCAGTCCCTGTAGCTACAAAATAGGGGAGTAAGCAACCTAATAGAGTCCCTTTTTTGCAAAAAGACTGTGTGGATTTGTTGCCAGTGCAGCCTTCCTTCCAGTAGCAATACTGCCTGTAGTATCATGCATGGAGGCCTCAGGGCTCGCTCAGGGCTTGTCACGCAGAACTGCAGGCCTGACAGAGCAGAACTGCTCTCCTCTCCTCTCCTCTCCTCTCCTCTCCTCTCCTCTCCTCTCCTCTCCTCTCCTCTCCTCTTCTCTTCTCTCCTGTCCGCCAGTCCAATATCTAAGAGACTGTTTGCCTGAAAGGACAGAGGGTTTTCAGTTCCAAAATCAATGTCAAGGACACATAACACAATGAATTTTATTTTATTTTGTTGTTAATTTATTAATTTTCTTGATTTTATGTTAATTCATGTTATGTTATTTCATGTCATTTTTTTTCCCTTTGTGACTCTGTTTCAGAACCCAGGCTCACAAGCATTAGCTCAAGCCCAAGTGTAGCCAGGAGTAGGCTGAGGCATTCTTCAGTTTAGCATGAGAAAAGATCCCTTGCAGGCTGGCAAAGGCAAGTCCCAGAGCTGCAGAGAGCAGCAGCAGGAATAGAGGCCAAGCTGTCCGCGGTTCCTGCAGAGGGAGAACCTTGACAAGGAGTTGTGGGACTGACCATGCACAAAAGAGGAAGAAGAAGAAGAAGAAGAAGAAGAGGAAGAAGAGGAAGAAGAGGAAGAAGAGGAAGAAGAGGTGAGTGGTACCGTGGCATCTCTTCCAACGCGTGACATGTAGCGATGACGAGCAGACTTTTTGCCTTCCACAACTTGTTTGGCTGCTGTGCTTCTTGGGCAGGGATGCATGAGAAGCGCTCTGGTCCCTGCCAGGCGCTTGTGTTAGCTGCAGGGAGAGCTGAGAAGTGGCAGCTGCGGCTGCCAGCATGGTGGAGCATGAGCAGCCGGCTCCCAGGCCAAATGGCCCAAAGAAATGGTGGCAAGGGGCCGTGCTGAGAACTGCAGAGGAAGGCAAAAAACCGCCGGGGACCAGTGCCAAGGTGCCCCGGGGGAAAAAGTTCCTTGCTGAGCCCAGTGCTGGCCATGGGCTGTTCCCTGAGCATGTGAGCCAGACCTGGCTCCTTGTCCCACAGGCTGCTCATGCTTCCCAGGAGCTGCCCAAGCCCTATCCTCCCTTGAGCTGGAGCTATCTGGCGGACTTGCCAGAGTGCCCAAGTGCCTCTGAGCTGATAGACCTTGTGGGCAAGAATCCTTGCTGTCCCTGTGTAGGACACCAGTGGGTGTTCCAAAGCACTGCAAGCCCTTGCAAGCCCTTGCAAGCCCTCGACATCCTATCTCTTACGGCTCCTGAGCGTTGCTCTGTAGGAGATGAGGATGGTGAGCTGTGCAGTGCTCCTCAAGAAGGAATTGCCTTGGTCTTGCCACTGCTATCCAGTTGAAAAGGATTTGCATCCATGAGCCGAGCTTGGAAGGTGGCCCTGCCAGCAGATTGTCTTGCAGTGGAGAACCTCCAGCAGCCTCATGCAAGGTTTTCTTCCCTCAGCCCCTGGCCTGTGATTCCAGCAGCTCCTCAAGTGCTTCCTGTCAGATGTGCTGGGGCTGCCCCCGGGCCAGCTCTGGCAGTGGACACGGGAGGCTGCTCCTCTGGATCCTGCGTGGGGCCTGGTGACCACTGCGTTGCCGGGTGCTGGCATTGTGACATGGGGGTGACACAGCCGCATATGTGCAGCCCTTTGGAGGAAGCCTTTGGGGTGCTGGCTCCAAATCAGTCCCTGTAGCTACAAAATAGGGGAGTAAGCAACCTAATAGAGTCCCTTTTTTGCAAAAAGACTGTGTGGATTTGTTGCCAGTGCAGCCTTCCTTCCAGTAGCAATACTGCCTGTAGTATCATGCATGGAGGCCTCAGGGCTCGCTCAGGGCTTGTCACGCAGAACTGCAGGCCTGACAGAGCAGAACTGCTCTCCTCTCCTCTCCTCTCCTCTCCTCTCCTCTCCTCTCCTCTCCTCTCCTCTCCTCTTCTCTTCTCTCCTGTCCGCCAGTCCAATATCTAAGAGACTGTTTGCCTGAAAGGACAGAGGGTTTTCAGTTCCAAAATCAATGTCAAGGACACATAACACAATGAATTTTATTTTATTTTGTTGTTAATTTATTAATTTTCTTGATTTTATGTTAATTCATGTTATGTTATTTCATGTCATTTTTTTTCCCTTTGTGACTCTGTTTCAGAACCCAGGCTCACAAGCATTAGCTCAAGCCCAAGTGTAGCCAGGAGTAGGCTGAGGCATTCTTCAGTTTAGCATGAGAAAAGATCCCTTGCAGGCTGGCAAAGGCAAGTCCCAGAGCTGCAGAGAGCAGCAGCAGGAATAGAGGCCAAGCTGTCCGCGGTTCCTGCAGAGGGAGAACCTTGACAAGGAGTTGTGGGACTGACCATGCACAAAAGAGGAAGAAGAAGAAGAAGAAGAAGAAGAGGAAGAAGAGGAAGAAGAGGAAGAAGAGGAAGAAGAGGAAGAAGAGGTGAGTGGTACCGTGACATCTCTTCCAACGCGTGACATGTAGCGATGACGAGCAGACTTTTTGCCTTCCACAACTTGTTTGGCTGCTGTGCTTCTTGGCCAGGGATGCATGAGAAGCACTCTGGTCCCTGCCAGGCACTTGTGTTAGCTGCAGGGAGAGCTGAGAAGTGGCAGCTGCGGCTGCCAGCATGGTGGAGCATGAGCAGCCGGCTCCCAGGCCAAATGGCCCAAAGAAATGGTGGCAAGGGGCCGTGCTGAGAACTGCGGAGGAAGGCAAAAAACCGCCGGGGACCAGTGCCAATGTGCCCCAGGGGAAAAAGTTCCTTGCTGAGCCCAGTGCTGGCCATGGGCTGTTCCCTGAGCATGTGAGCCAGACCTGGCTCCTTGTCCCACAGGCTGCTCATGCTTCCCAGGAGCTGCCCAAGCCCTATCCTCCCTTGAGCTGGAGCTATCTGGCGGACTTGCCAGAGTGCCCAAGTGCCTCTGAGCTGATAGACCTTGTGGGCAAGAATCCTTGCTGTCCCTGTGTAGGACACCAGTGGGTGTTCCAAAGCACTGCAAGCCCTTGCAAGCCCTTGCAAGCCCTCGACATCCTATCTCTTACGGCTCCTGAGCGTTGCTCTGTAGGAGATGAGGATGGTGAGCTGTGCAGTGCTCCTCAAGAAGGAATTGCCTTGGTCTTGCCACTGCTATCCAGTTGAAAAGGATTTGCATCCATGAGCCGAGCTTGGAAGGTGGCCCTGCCAGCAGATTGTCTTGCAGCGGAGAACCTCCAGCAGCCTCATGCAAGGTTTTCTTCCCTCAGCCCCTGGCCTGTGATTCCAGCAGCTCCTCAAGTGCTTCCTGTCAGATGTGCTGGGGCTGCCCCCAGGCCAGCTCTGGCAGTGGACACGGGAGGCTGCTCCTCTGGATCCTGCGTGGGGCCTGGTGACCACTGCGTTGCCGGGTGCTGGCATTGTGACATGGGGGTGACGCAGCCGCATATGTGCAGCCCTTTGGAGGAAGCCTTTGGGGTGCTGGCTCCAAATCAGTCCCTGTACCTACAAAATAGGGGAGTAAGCAACCTAATAGAGTCCCTTTTTTGCAAAAAGACAGTGTGCATTTGTTGCCAGTGCAGCCTTCCTTCCAGTAGCAATACTGCCTGTAGTATCATGCATGGAGGCCTCAGGGCTCGCTCAGGGCTTGTCACGCAGAACTGCAGGCCTGACAGAGCAGAACTGCTCTCCTCTCCTCTCCTCTCCTCTCCTCTCCTCTCCTCTTCTCTTCTCTCCTGTCCGCCAGTCCAATATCTAAGAGACTGTTTGCCTGAAAGGACAGAGGATTTTCAGTTCCAAAATCAATGTCAAGGACACATAACACAATGAATTTTATTTTATTTTGTTGTTAATTTATTAATTTTCTTGATTTTATGTTAATTCATGTTATGTTATTTCATGTCATTTTTTTTCCCTTTGTGACTCTGTTTCAGAACCCAGGCTCACAAGCATTAGCTCAAGCCCAAGTGTAGCCAGGAGTAGGCTGAGGCATTCTTCAGTTTAGCATGAGAAAAGATCCCTTGCAGGCTGGCAAAGGCAAGTCCCAGAGCTGCAGAGAGCAGCAGCAGGAATAGAGGCCAAGCTGTCCGCGGTTCCTGCAGAGGGAGAACCTTGACAAGGAGTTGTGGGACTGACCATGCACAAAAGAGGAAGAAGAAGAAGAAGAAGAAGAAGAAGAAGAAGAAGAAGAAGAAGAAGAAGAAGAAGAGGAAGAAGAGGTGAGTGGTACCGTGGCATCTCTTCCAAAGCGTGACATGTAGCGATGACGAGCAGACTTTTTGCCTTCCACAACTTGTTTGGCTGCTGTGCTTCTTGGCCAGGGATGCATGAGAAGCGCTCTGGTCCCTGCCAGGCGCTTGTGTTAGCTGCAGGGAGAGCTGAGAAGTGGCAGCTGCGGCTGCCAGCATGGTGGAGCATGAGCAGCCGGCTCCCAGGCCAAATGGCCCAAAGAAATGGTGGCAAGGGGCCGTGCTGAGAACTGCAGAGGAAGGCAAAAAACCGCCGGGGACCAGTGCCAAGGTGCCCCGGGGGAAAAAGTTCCTTGCTGAGCCCAGTGCTGGCCATGGGCTGTTCCCTGAGCATGTGAGCCAGACCTGGCTCCTTGTCCCACAGGCTGCTCATGCTTCCCAGGAGCTGCCCAAGCCCTATCCTCCCTTGAGCTGGAGCTATCTGGCGGACTTGCCAGAGTGCCCAAGTGCCTCTGAGCTGATAGACCTTGTGGGCAAGAATCCTTGCTGTCCCTGTGTAGGACACCAGTGGGTGTTCCAAAGCACTGCAAGCCCTTGCAAGCCCTTGCAAGCCCTCGACATCCTATCTCTTACGGCTCCTGAGCGTTGCTCTGTAGGAGATGAGGATGGTGAGCTGTGCAGTGCTCCTCAAGAAGGAATTGCCTTGGTCTTGCCACTGCTATCCAGTTGAAAAGGATTTGCATCCATGAGCCGAGCTTGGAAGGTGGCCCTGCCAGCAGATTGTCTTGCAGCGGAGAACCTCCAGCAGCCTCATGCAAGGTTTTCTTCCCTCAGCCCCTGGCCTGTGATTCCAGCAGCTCCTCAAGTGCTTCCTGTCAGATGTGCTGGGGCTGCCCCCGGGCCAGCTCTGGCAGTGGACACGGGAGGCTGCTCCTCTGGATCCTGCGTGGGGCCTGGTGACCACTGCGTTGCCGGGTGCTGGCATTGTGACATGGGGGTGACACAGCCGCATATGTGCAGCCCTTTGGAGGAAGCCTTTGGGGTGCTGGCTCCAAATCAGTCCCTGTACCTACAAAATAGGGGAGTAAGCAACCTAATAGAGTCCCTTTTTTGCAAAAAGACAGTGTGCATTTGTTGCCAGTGCAGCCTTCCTTCCAGTAGCAATACTGCCTGTAGTATCATGCATGGAGGCCTCAGGGCTCGCTCAGGGCTTGTCACGCAGAACTGCAGGCCTGACAGAGCAGAACTGCTCTCCTCTCCTCTCCTCTCCTCTCCTCTCCTCTCTTCTCCTCTCCTCTCCTCTCCTCTCCTCTTCTCTCCTCTCCTCTCCTCTCCTCTTCTCTTCTCTCCTGTCCGCCAGTCCAATATCTAAGAGACTGTTTGCCTGAAAGGACAGAGGGTTTTCAGTTCCAAAATCAATGTCAAGGACACATAACACAATGAATTTTATTTTATTTTGTTGTTAATTTATTAATTTTCTTGATTTGATGTTAATTCATGTTATGTTATTTCATGTCATTTTTTTTCCCTTTGTGACTCTGTTTCAGAACCCAGGCTCACAAGCATTAGCTCAAGCCCAAGTGTAGCCAGGAGTAGGCTGAGGCATTCTTCAGTTTAGCATGAGAAAAGATCCCTTGCAGGCTGGCAAAGGCAAGTCCCAGAGCTGCAGAGAGCAGCAGCAGGAATAGAGGCCAAGCTGTCCGCGGTTCCTGCAGAGGGAGAACCTTGACAAGGAGTTGTGGGACTGACCATGCACAAAAGAGGAAGAAGAAGAAGAAGAAGAAGAAGAAGAAGAAGAAGAAGAAGAAGAAGAAGAAGAAGAAGAAGAGGAAGAAGAGGTGAGTGGTACCGTGGCATCTCTTCCAAAGCGTGACATGTAGCGATGACGAGCAGACTTTTTGCCTTCCACAACTTGTTTGGCTGCTGTGCTTCTTGGCCAGGGATGCATGAGAAGCGCTCTGGTCCCTGCCAGGCGCTTGTGTTAGCTGCAGGGAGAGCTGAGAAGTGGCAGCTGCGGCTGCCAGCATGGTGGAGCATGAGCAGCCGGCTCCCAGGCCAAATGGCCCAAAGAAATGGTGGCAAGGGGCCGTGCTGAGAACTGCAGAGGAAGGCAAAAAACCGCCGGGGACCAGTGCCAAGGTGCCCCGGGGGAAAAAGTTCCTTGCTGAGCCCAGTGCTGGCCATGGGCTGTTCCCTGAGCATGTGAGCCAGACCTGGCTCCTTGTCCCACAGGCTGCTCATGCTTCCCAGGAGCTGCCCAAGCCCTATCCTCTCTTGAGCTGGAGCTATCTGGCGGACTTGCCAGAGTGCCCAAGTGCCTCTGAGCTGATAGACCTTGTGGGCAAGAATCCTTGCTGTCCCTGTGTAGGACACCAGTGGGTGTTCCAAAGCACTGCAAGCCCTTGCAAGCCCTTGCAAGCCCTCGACATCCTATCTCTTACGGCTCCTGAGCGTTGCTCTGTAGGAGATGAGGATGGTTAGCTGTGCAGTGCTCCTCAAGAAGGAATTGCCTTGGTCTTGCCACTGCTATCCAGTTGAAAAGGATTTGCATCCATGAGCCGAGCTTGGAAGGTGGCCCTGCCAGCAGATTGTCTTGCAGCGGAGAACCTCCAGCAGCCTCATGCAAGGTTTTCTTCCCTCAGCCCCTGGCCTGTGATTCCAGCAGCTCCTCAAGTGCTTCCTGTCAGATGTGCTGGGGCTGCCCCCAGGCCAGCTCTGGCAGTGGACACGGGAGGCTGCTCCTCTGGATCCTGCGTGGGGCCTGGTGACCACTGCGTTGCCGGGTGCTGGCATTGTGACATGGGGGTGACACAGCCGCATATGTGCAGCCCTTTGGAGGAAGCCTTTGGGGTGCTGGCTCCAAATCAGTCCCTGTACCTACAAAATAGGGGAGTAAGCAACCTAATAGAGTCCCTTTTTTGCAAAAAGACAGTGTGGATTTGTTGCCAGTGCAGCCTTCCTTCCAGTAGCAATACTGCCTGTAGTATCATGCATGGAGGCCTCAGGGCTCGCTCAGGGCTTGTCACGCAGAACTGCAGGCCTGACAGAGCAGAACTGCTCTCCTCTCCTCTCCTCTCCTCTCCTCTCCTCTCCTCTTCTCTTCTCTCCTGTCCGCCAGTCCAATATCTAAGAGACTGTTTGCCTGAAAGGACAGAGGGTTTTCCGTCCAAAATCAATGTCAAGGACACATAACACAATGAATTTTATTTTATTTTGTTGTTAATTTATTAATTTTCTTGATTTTATGTTAATTCATGTTGTTATTTCATGTCATTTTTTTTCCCTTTGTGACTCTGTTTCAGAACCCAGGCTCACAAGCATTAGCTCAAGCCCAAGTGTAGCCAGGAGTAGGCTGAGGCATTCTTCAGTTTAGCATGAGAAAAGATCCCTTGCAGGCTGGCAAAGGCAAGTCCCAGAGCTGCAGAGAGCAGCAGCAGGAATAGAGGCCAAGCTGTCCGCGGTTCCTGCAGAGGGAGAACCTTGACAAGGAGTTGTGGGACTGACCATGCACAAAAGAGGAAGAAGAAGAAGAAGAAGAAGAAGAAGAAGAAGAAGAAGAAGAAGAAGAAGAAGAAGAGGAAGAAGAGGTGAGTGGTACCGTGGCATCTCTTCCAAAGCGTGACATGTAGCGATGACGAGCAGACTTTTTGCCTTCCACAACTTGTTTGGCTGCTGTGCTTCTTGGCCAGGGATGCATGAGAAGCGCTCTGGTCCCTGCCAGGCGCTTGTGTTAGCTGCAGGGAGAGCTGAGAAGTGGCAGCTGCGGCTGCCAGCATGGTGGAGCATGAGCAGCCGGCTCCCAGGCCAAATGGCCCAAAGAAATGGTGGCAAGGGGCCGTGCTGAGAACTGCAGAGGAAGGCAAAAAACCGCCGGGGACCAGTGCCAAGGTGCCCCGGGGGAAAAAGTTCCTTGCTGAGCCCAGTGCTGGCCATGGGCTGTTCCCTGAGCATGTGAGCCAGACCTGGCTCCTTGTCCCACAGGCTGCTCATGCTTCCCAGGAGCTGCCCAAGCCCTATCCTCCCTTGAGCTGGAGCTATCTGGCGGACTTGCCAGAGTGCCCAAGTGCCTCTGAGCTGATAGACCTTGTGGGCAAGAATCCTTGCTGTCCCTGTGTAGGACACCAGTGGGTGTTCCAAAGCACTGCAAGCCCTTGCAAGCCCTTGCAAGCCCTCGACATCCTATCTCTTAGGGCTCCTGAGCGTTGCTCTGTAGGAGATGAGGATGGTGAGCTGTGCAGTGCTCCTCAAGAAGGAATTGCCTTGGTCTTGCCACTGCTATCCAGTTGAAAAGGATTTGCATCCATGAGCCGAGCTTGGAAGGTGGCCCTGCCAGCAGATTGTCTTGCAGCGGAGAACCTCCAGCAGCCTCATGCAAGGTTTTCTTCCCTCAGCCCCTGGCCTGTGATTCCAGCAGCTCCTCAAGTGCTTCCTGTCAGATGTGCTGGGGCTGCCCCCGGGCCAGCTCTGGCAGTGGACACGGGAGGCTGCTCCTCTGGATCCTGCGTGGGGCCTGGTGACCACTGCGTTGCCGGGTGCTGGCATTGTGACATGGGGGTGACACAGCCGCATATGTGCAGCCCTTTGGAGGAAGCCTTTGGGGTGCTGGCTCCAAATCAGTCCCTGTACCTACAAAATAGGGGAGTAAGCAACCTAATAGAGTCCCTTTTTTGCAAAAAGACAGTGTGGATTTGTTGCCAGTGCAGCCTTCCTTCCAGTAGCAATACTGCCTGTAGTATCATGCATGGAGGCCTCAGGGCTCGCTCAGGGCTTGTCACGCAGAACTGCAGGCCTGACAGAGCAGAACTGCTCTCCTCTCCTCTCCTCTCCTCTCCTCTCCTCTCCTCTCCTCTCCTCTTCTCTTCTCTCCTGTCCGCCAGTCCAATATCTAAGAGACTGTTTGCCTGAAAGGACAGAGGGTGTTCAGTTCCAAAATCAATGTCAAGGACACATAACACAATGAATTTTATTTTATTTTGTTGTTAATTTATTAATTTTCTTGATTTTATGTTAATTCATGTTATGTTATTTCATGTCATTTTTTTTCCCTTTGTGACTCTGTTTCAGAACCCAGGCTCACAAGCATTAGCTCAAGCCCAAGTGTAGCCAGGAGTAGGCTGAGGCATTCTTCAGTTTAGCAGGAGAAAAGATCCCTTGCAGGCTGGCAAAGGCAAGTCCCAGAGCTGCAGAGAGCAGCAGCAGGAATAGAGGCCAAGCTGTCCGCGGTTCCTGCAGAGGGAGAACCTTGACAAGGAGTTGTGGGACTGACCATGCACAAAAGAGGAAGAAGAAGAAGAAGAAGAAGAAGAAGAAGAGGAAGAAGAGGAAGAAGAGGAAGAAGAGGAAGAAGAGGTGAGTGGTACCGTGGCATCTCTTCCAACGCGTGACATGTAGCGATGACGAGCAGACTTTTTGCCTTCCACAACTTGTTTGGCTGCTGTGCTTCTTGAGCAGGGATGCATGAGAAGCGCTCTGGTCCCTGCCAGGCGCTTGTGTTAGCTGCAGGGAGAGCTGAGAAGTGGCAGCTGCGGCTGCCAGCATGGTGGAGCATGAGCAGCCGGCTCCCAGGCCAAATGGCCCAAAGAAATGGTGGCAAGGGGCCGTGCTGAGAACTGCAGAGGAAGGCAAAAAACCGCCGGGGACCAGTGCCAAGGTGCCCCGGGGGAAAAAGTTCCTTGCTGAGCCCAGTGCTGGCCATGGGCTGTTCCCTGAGCATGTGAGCCAGACCTGGCTCCTTGTCCCACAGGCTGCTCATGCTTCCCAGGAGCTGCCCAAGCCCTATCCTCCCTTGAGCTGGAGCTATCTGGCGGACTTGCCAGAGTGCCCAAGTGCCTCTGAGCTGATAGACCTTGTGGGCAAGAATCCTTGCTGTCCCTGTGTAGGACACCAGTGGGTGTTCCAAAGCACTGCAAGCCCTTGCAAGCCCTTGCAAGCCCTCGACATCCTATCTCTTAGGGCTCCTGAGCGTTGCTCTGTAGGAGATGAGGATGGTGAGCTGTGCAGTGCTCCTCAAGAAGGAATTGCCTTGGTCTTGCCACTGCTATCCAGTTGAAAAGGATTTGCATCCATGAGCCGAGCTTGGAAGGTGGCCCTGCCAGCAGATTGTCTTGCAGCGGAGAACCTCCAGCAGCCTCATGCAAGGTTTTCTTCCCTCAGCCCCTGGCCTGTGATTCCAGCAGCTCCTCAAGTGCTTCCTGTCAGATGTGCTGGGGCTGCCCCCGGGCCAGCTCTGGCAGTGGACACGGGAGGCTGCTCCTCTGGATCCTGCGTGGGGCCTGGTGACCACTGCGTTGCCGGGTGCTGGCATTGTGACATGGGGGTGACACAGCCGCATATGTGCAGCCCTTTGGAGGAAGCCTTTGGGGTGCTGGCTCCAAATCAGTCCCTGTACCTACAAAATAGGGGAGTAAGCAACCTAATAGAGTCCCTTTTTTGCAAAAAGACAGTGTGGATTTGTTGCCAGTGCAGCCTTCCTTCCAGTAGCAATACTGCCTGTAGTATCATGCATGGAGGCCTCAGGGCTCGCTCAGGGCTTGTCACGCAGAACTGCAGGCCTGACAGAGCAGAACTGCTCTCCTCTCCTCTCCTCTCCTCTCCTCTCTTCTCCTCTCCTCTCCTCTCCTCTCCTCTTCTCTCCTCTCCTCTCCTCTCCTCTTCTCTTCTCTCCTGTCCGCCAGTCCAATATCTAAGAGACTGTTTGCCTGAAAGGACAGAGGGTTTTCAGTTCCAAAATCAATGTCAAGGACACAGAACACAATGAATTTTATTTTATTTTGTTGTTAATTTATTAATTTTCTTGATTTTATGTTAATTCATGTTATGTTATTTCATGTCATTTTTTTTCCCTTTGTGACTCTGTTTCAGAACCCAGGCTCACAAGCATTAGCTCAAGCCCAAGTGTAGCCAGGAGTAGGCTGAGGCATTCTTCAGTTTAGCAGGAGAAAAGATCCCTTGCAGGCTGGCAAAGGCAAGTCCCAGAGCTGCAGAGAGCAGCAGCAGGAATAGAGGCCAAGCTGTCCGCGGTTCCTGCAGAGGGAGAACCTTGACAAGGAGTTGTGGGACTGACCATGCACAAAAGAGGAAGAAGAAGAAGAAGAAGAAGAAGAAGAAGAAGAAGAAGAAGAAGAAGAAGAAGAAGAAGAAGAAGAAGAAGAAGAAGAAGAAGAAGAAGAAGAAGAAGAAGAAGAAGAAGAGGAAGAAGAGGTGAGTGGTACCGTGGCATCTCTTCCAAAGCGTGACATGTAGCGATGACGAGCAGACTTTTTGCCTTCCACAACTTGTTTGGCTGCTGTGCTTCTTGGGCAGGGATGCATGAGAAGCGCTCTGGTCCCTGCCAGGCGCTTGTGTTAGCTGCAGGGAGAGCTGAGAAGTGGCAGCTGCGGCTGCCAGCATGGTGGAGCATGAGCAGCCGGCTCCCAGGCCAAATGGCCCAAAGAAATGGTGGCAAGGGGCGGTGCTGAGAACTGCAGAGGAAGGCAAAAAACCGCCGGGGACCAGTGCCAAGGTGCCCCGGGGGAAAAAGTTCCTTGCTGAGCCCAGTGCTGGCCATGGGCTGTTCCCTGAGCATGTGAGCCAGACCTGGCTCCTTGTCCCACAGGCTGCTCATGCTTCCCAGGAGCTGCCCAAGCCCTATCCTCCCTTGAGCTGGAGCTATCTGGCGGACTTGCCAGAGTGCCCAAGTGCCTCTGAGCTGATAGACCTTGTGGGCAAGAATCCTTGCTGTCCCTGTGTAGGACACCAGTGGGTGTTCCAAAGCACTGCAAGCCCTTGCAAGCCCTTGCAAGCCCTCGACATCCTATCTCTTACGGCTCCTGAGCGTTGCTCTGTAGGAGATGAGGATGGTGAGCTGTGCAGTGCTCCTCAAGAAGGAATTGCCTTGGTCTTGCCACTGCTATCCAGTTGAAAAGGATTTGCATCCATGAGCCGAGCTTGGAAGGTGGCCCTGCCAGCAGATTGTCTTGCAGCGGAGAACCTCCAGCAGCCTCATGCAAGGTTTTCTTCCCTCAGCCCCTGGCCTGTGATTCCAGCAGCTCCTCAAGTGCTTCCTGTCAGATGTGCTGGGGCTGCCCCCGGGCCAGCTCTGGCAGTGGACACGGGAGGCTGCTCCTCTGGATCCTGCGTGGGGCCTGGTGACCACTGCGTTGCCGGGTGCTGGCATTGTGACATGGGGGTGACACAGCCGCATATGTGCAGCCCTTTGGAGGAAGCCTTTGGGGTGCTGGCTCCAAATCAGTCCCTGTAGCTACAAAATAGGGGAGTAAGCAACCTAATAGAGTCCCTTTTTTGCAAAAAGACAGTGTGGATTTGTTGCCAGTGCAGCCTTCCTTCCAGTAGCAATACTGCCTGTACTATCATGCATGGAGGCCTCAGGGCTCGCTCAGGGCTTGTCACGCAGAACTGCAGGCCTGACAG
Source organism: Caloenas nicobarica (assembly GCF_036013445.1). Lineage (NCBI taxonomy): Eukaryota > Metazoa > Chordata > Aves > Columbiformes > Columbidae > Caloenas > Caloenas nicobarica. The sequence goes on from NC_088258.1 coordinate 20,089,143, forward strand.
AGCAGAACTGCTCTCCTCTCCTCTCCTCTCCTCTCCTCTCCTCTCCTCTCCTCTCCTCTCCTCTCCTCTCCTCTCCTCTCCTCTCCTCTCCTCTCCTCTCCTCTCCTCTCCTCTCCTCTCCTCTCCTCTCCTCTTCTCTTCTCTCCTGTCTGCCAGTCCAATATCTAAGAGACTGTTTGCCTGAAAGGACAGAGGGTTTTCAGTTCCAAAATCAATGTCAAGGACACATAACACAATGAATTTTATTTTATTTTGTTGTTAATGTATTAATTTTCTTGATTTTATGTTAATTCATGTTATGTTATTTCATGTCATTTTTTTTTCCCTTTGTGACTCTGTTTCAGAACCCAGGCTCACAAGCATTAGCTCAAGCCCAAGTGTAGCCAGGAGTAGGCTGAGGCATTCTTCAGTTTAGCATGAGAAAAGATCCCTTGCAGGCTGGCAAAGGCAAGTCCCAGAGCTGCAGAGAGCAGCAGCAGGAATAGAGGCCAAGCTGTCCGCGGTTCCTGCAGAGGGAGAACCTTGACAAGGAGTTGTGGGACTGACCATGCACAAAAGAGGAAGAAGAAGAAGAAGAAGAAGAAGAAGAAGAAGAAGAGGAAGAAGAGGAAGAAGAGGTGAGTGGTACCGTGGCATCTCTTCCAACGCGTGACATGTAGCGATGACGAGCAGACTTTTTGCCTTCCACAACTTGTTTGGCTGCTGTGCTTCTTGGCCAGGGATGCATGAGAAGCGCTCTGGTCCCTGCCAGGCGCTTGTGTTAGCTGCAGGGAGAGCTGAGAAGTGGCAGCTGCGGCTGCCAGCATGGTGGAGCATGAGCAGCCGGCTCCCAGGCCAAATGGCCCAAAGAAATGGTGGCAAGGGGCCGTGCTGAGAACTGCAGAGGAAGGCAAAAAACCGCCGGGGACCAGTGCCAAGGTGCCCCAGGGGAAAAGGTTCCTTGCTGAGCCCAGTGCTGGCCATGGGCTGTTCCCTGAGCATGTGAGCCAGACCTGGCTCCTTGTCCCACAGGCTGCTCATGCTTCCCAGGAGCTGCCCAAGCCCTATCCTCCCTTGAGCTGGAGCTATCTGGCGGACTTGCCAGAGTGCCCAAGTGCCTCTGAGCTGATAGACCTTGTGGGCAAGAATCCTTGCTGTCCCTGTGTAGGACACCAGTGGGTGTTCCAAAGCACTGCAAGCCCTTGCAAGCCCTTGCAAGCCCTCGACATCCTATCTCTTACGGCTCCTGAGCGTTGCTCTGTAGGAGATGAGGATGGTGAGCTGTGCAGTGCTCCTCAAGAAGGAATTGCCTTGGTCTTGCCACTGCTATCCAGTTGAAAAGGATTTGCATCCATGAGCCGAGCTTGGAAGGTGGCCCTGCCAGCAGATTGTCTTGCAGCGGAGAACCTCCAGCAGCCTCATGCAAGGTTTTCTTCCCTCAGCCCCTGGCCTGTGATTCCAGCAGCTCCTCAAGTGCTTCCTGTCAGATGTGCTGGGGCTGCCCCCGGGCCAGCTCTGGCAGTGGACACGGGAGGCTGCTCCTCTGGATCCTGCGTGGGGCCTGGTGACCACTGCGTTGCCGGGTGCTGGCATTGTGACATGGGGGTGACACAGCCGCATATGTGCAGCCCTTTGGAGGAAGCCTTTGGGGTGCTGGCTCCAAATCAGTCCCTGTACCTACAAAATAGGGGAGTAAGCAACCTAATAGAGTCCCTTTTTTGCAAAAAGACAGTGTGGATTTGTTGCCAGTGCAGCCTTCCTTCCAGTAGCAATACTGCCTGTACTATCATGCATGGAGGCCTCAGGGCTCGCTCAGGGCTTGTCACGCAGAACTGCAGGCCTGACAGAGCAGAACTGCTCTCCTCTCCTGTCCTCTCTTCTCCTCTCCTCTTCTCTTCTCTCCTGTCCGCCAGTCCAATATCTAAGAGACTGTTTGCCTGAAAGGACAGAGGGTTTTCAGTTCCAAAATCAATGTCAAGGACACAGAACACAATGAATTTTATTTTATTTTGTTGTTAATTTATTAATTTTCTTGATTTTATGTTAATTCATGTTATGTTATTTCATGTCATTTTTTTTCCCTTTGTGACTCTGTTTCAGAACCCAGGCTCACAAGCATTAGCTCAAGCCCAAGTGTAGCCAGGAGTAGGCTGAGGCATTCTTCAGTTTAGCAGGAGAAAAGATCCCTTGCAGGCTGGCAAAGGCAAGTCCCAGAGCTGCAGAGAGCAGCAGCAGGAATAGAGGCCAAGCTGTCCGCGGTTCCTGCAGAGGGAGAACCTTGACAAGGAGTTGTGGGACTGACCAAGCACAAAAGAGGAAGAAGAAGAAGAAGAAGAAGAAGAAGAAGAAGAAGAAGAGGAAGAAGAGGAAGAAGAGGAAGAAGAGGAAGAAGAGGAAGAAGAGGTGAGTGGTACCGTGGCATCTCTTCCAAAGCGTGACATGTAGCGATGACGAGCAGACTTTTTGCCTTCCACAACTTGTTTGGCTGCTGTGCTTCTTGGCCAGGGATGCATGAGAAGCGCTCTGGTCCCTGCCAGGCGCTTGTGTTAGCTGCAGGGAGAGCTGAGAAGTGGCAGCTGCGGCTGCCAGCATGGTGGAGCATGAGCAGCCGGCTCCCAGGCCAAATGGCCCAAAGAAATGGTGGCAAGGGGCCGTGCTGAGAACTGCGGAGGAAGGCAAAAAACCGCCGGGGACCAGTGCCAATGTGCCCCAGGGGAAAAAGTTCCTTGCTGAGCCCAGTGCTGGCCATGGGCTGTTCCCTGAGCATGTGAGCCAGACCTGGCTCCTTGTCCCACAGGCTGCTCATGCTTCCCAGGAGCTGCCCAAGCCCTATCCTCCCTTGAGCTGGAGCTATCTGGCGGACTTGCCAGAGTGCCCAAGTGCCTCTGAGCTGATAGACCTTGTGGGCAAGAATCCTTGCTGTCCCTGTGTAGGACACCAGTGGGTGTTCCAAAGCACTGCAAGCCCTTGCAAGCCCTTGCAAGCCCTCGACATCCTATCTCTTAGGGCTCCTGAGCGTTGCTCTGTAGGAGATGAGGATGGTGAGCTGTGCAGTGCTCCTCAAGAAGGAATTGCCTTGGTCTTGCCACTGCTATCCAGTTGAAAAGGATTTGCATCCATGAGCCGAGCTTGGAAGGTGGCCCTGCCAGCAGATTGTCTTGCAGCGGAGAACCTCCAGCAGCCTCATGCAAGGTTTTCTTCCCTCAGCCCCTGGCCTGTGATTCCAGCAGCTCCTCAAGTGCTTCCTGTCAGATGTGCTGGGGCTGCCCCCGGGCCAGCTCTGGCAGTGGACACGGGAGGCTGCTCCTCTGGATCCTGCGTGGGGCCTGGTGACCACTGCGTTGCCGGGTGCTGGCATTGTGACATGGGGGTGACACAGCCGCATATGTGCAGCCCTTTGGAGGAAGCCTTTGGGGTGCTGGCTCCAAATCAGTCCCTGTACCTACAAAATAGGGGAGTAAGCAACCTAATAGAGTCCCTTTTTTGCAAAAAGACTGTGTGCATTTGTTGCCAGTGCAGCCTTCCTTCCAGTAGCAATACTGCCTGTAGTATCATGCATGGAGGCCTCAGGGCTCGCTCAGGGCTTGTCATGCAGAACTGCAGGCCTGACAGAGCAGAACTGCTCTCCTCTCCTCTCCTCTCCTCTCTTCTCCTCTCTTATCTCCTCTCCTCTCCTCTCCTCTCCTGTCCTCTCCTGTCCTCTCCTCTTCTCTTCTCTCCTGTCCGCCAGTCCAATATCTAAGAGACTGTTTGCCTGAAAGGACAGAGGGTTTTCAGTTCCAAAATCAATGTCAAGGACACAGAACACAATGAATTTTATTTTATTTTGTTGTTAATTTATTAATTTTCTTGATTTTATGTTAATTCATGTTATGTTATTTCATGTCATTTTTTTTCCCTTTGTGACTCTGTTTCAGAACCCAGGCTCACAAGCATTAGCTCAAGCCCAAGTGTAGCCAGGAGTAGGCTGAGGCATTCTTCAGTTTAGTATGAGAAAAGATCCCTTGCAGGCTGGCAAAGGCAAGTCCCAGAGCTGCAGAGAGCAGCAGCAGGAATAGAGGCCAAGCTGTCCGCGGTTCCTGCAGAGGGAGAACCTTGACAAGGAGTTGTGGGACTGACCAAGCACAAAAGAGGAAGAAGAAGAAGAAGAAGAAGAAGAGGAAGAAGAGGAAGAAGAGGAAGAAGAGGAAGAAGAGGTGAGTGGTACCGTGGCATCTCTTACAACGCGTGACATGTAGCGATGACGAGCAGACTTCTTGCCTTCCACAACTTGTTTGGCTGCTGTGCTTCTTGGCCAGGGATGCATGAGAAGCGCTCTGGTCCCTGCCAGGCGCTTGTGTTAGCTGCAGGGAGAGCTGAGAAGTGGCAGCTGCGGCTGCCAGCATGGTGGAGCATGAGCAGCCGGCTCCCAGGCCAAATGGCCCAAAGAAATGGTGGCAAGGGGCCGTGCTGAGAACTGCAGAGGAAGGCAAAAAACCGCCGGGGACCAGTGCCAATGTGCCCCAGGGGAAAAAGTTCCTTGCTGAGCCCAGTGCTGGCCATGGGCTGTTCCCTGAGCATGTGAGCCAGACCTGGCTCCTTGTCCCACAGGCTGCTCATGCTTCCCAGGAGCTGCCCAAGCCCTATCCTCCCTTGAGCTGGAGCTATCTGGCGGACTTGCCAGAGTGCCCAAGTGCCTCTGAGCTGATAGACCTTGTGGGCAAGAATCCTTGCTGTCCCTGTGTAGGACACCAGTGGGTGTTCCAAAGCACTGCAAGCCCTTGCAAGCCCTTGCAAGCCCTCGACATCCTATCTCTTACGGCTCCTGAGCGTTGCTCTGTAGGAGATGAGGATGGTGAGCTGTGCAGTGCTCCTCAAGAAGGAATTGCCTTGGTCTTGCCACTGCTATCCAGTTGAAAAGGATTTGCATCCATGAGCCGAGCTTGGAAGGTGGCCCTGCCAGCAGATTGTCTTGCAGCGGAGAACCTCCAGCAGCCTCATGCAAGGTTTTCTTCCCTCAGCCCCTGGCCTGTGATTCCAGCAGCTCCTCAAGTGCTTCCTGTCAGATGTGCTGGGGCTGCCCCCGGGCCAGCTCTGGCAGTGGACACGGGAGGCTGCTCCTCTGGATCCTGCGTGGGGCCTGGTGACCACTGCGTTGCCGGGTGCTGGCATTGTGACATGGGGGTGACACAGCCGCATATGTGCAGCCCTTTGGAGGAAGCCTTTGGGGTGCTGGCTCCAAATCAGTCCCTGTACCTACAAAATAGGGGAGTAAGCAACCTAATAGAGTCCCTTTTTTGCAAAAAGACAGTGTGCATTTGTTGCCAGTGCAGCCTTACTTCCAGTAGCAATACTGCCTGTAGTCTCATGTATGGAGGCCTCAGGGCTCGCTCAGGGCTTGTCACGCAGAACTGCAGGCCTGACAGAGCAGAACTGCTCTCCTCTCCTCTCCTCTCCTCTCCTCTCCTCTTCTCTTCTCTCCTGTCCGCCAGTCCAATATCTAAGAGACTGTTTGCCTGAAAGGACAGAGGGTTTTCAGTTCCAAAATCAATGTCAAGGACACATAACACAATGAATTTTATTTCATTTTGTTGTTAATTTATTAATTTTCTTGATTTTATGTTAATTCATGTTATGTTATTTCATGTCATTTTTTTTCCCTTTGTGACTCTGTTTCAGAACCCAGGCTCACAAGCATTAGCTCAAGCCCAAGTGTAGCCAGGAGTAGGCTGAGGCATTCTTCAGTTTAGCAGGAGAAAAGATCCCTTGCAGGCTGGCAAAGGCAAGTCCCAGAGCTGCAGAGAGCAGCAGCAGGAATAGAGGCCAAGCTGTCCGCGGTTCCTGCAGAGGGAGAACCTTGACAAGGAGTTGTGGGACTCACCAAGCACAAAAGAGGAAGAAGAAGAAGAAGAAGAAGAAGAGGAAGAAGAGGAAGAAGAGGAAGAAGAGGAAGAAGAGGTGAGTGGTACCGTGGCATCTCTTACAACGCGTGACATGTAGCGATGACGAGCAGACTTCTTGCCTTCCACAACTTGTTTGGCTGCTGTGCTTCTTGGCCAGGGATGCATGAGAAGCGCTCTGGTCCCTGCCAGGCGCTTGTGTTAGCTGCAGGGAGAGCTGAGAAGTGGCAGCTGCGGCTGCCAGCATGGTGGAGCATGAGCAGCCGGCTCCCAGGCCAAATGGCCCAAAGAAATGGTGGCAAGGGGCCGTGCTGAGAACTGCAGAGGAAGGCAAAAAACCGCCGGGGACCAGTGCCAATGTGCCCCAGGGGAAAAAGTTCCTTGCTGAGCCCAGTGCTGGCCATGGGCTGTTCCCTGAGCATGTGAGCCAGACCTGGCTCCTTGTCCCACAGGCTGCTCATGCTTCCCAGGAGCTGCCCAAGCCCTATCCTCCCTTGAGCTGGAGCTATCTGGCGGACTTGCCAGAGTGCCCAAGTGCCTCTGAGCTGATAGACCTTGTGGGCAAGAATCCTTGCTGTCCCTGTGTAGGACACCAGTGGGTGTTCCAAAGCACTGCAAGCCCTTGCAAGCCCTTGCAAGCCCTCGACATCCTATCTCTTAGGGCTCCTGAGCGTTGCTCTGTAGGAGATGAGGATGGTGAGCTGTGCAGTGCTCCTCAAGAAGGAATTGCCTTGGTCTTGCCACTGCTATCCAGTTGAAAAGGATTTGCATCCATGAGCCGAGCTTGGAAGGTGGCCCTGCCAGCAGATTGTCTTGCAGCGGAGAACCTCCAGCAGCCTCATGCAAGGTTTTCTTCCCTCAGCCCCTGGCCTGTGATTCCAGCAGCTCCTCAAGTGCTTCCTGTCAGATGTGCTGGGGCTGCCCCCGGGCCAGCTCTGGCAGTGGACACGGGAGGCTGCTCCTCTGGATCCTGCGTGGGGCCTGGTGACCACTGCGTTGCCGGGTGCTGGCATTGTGACATGGGGGTGACACAGCCGCATATGTGCAGCCCTTTGGAGGAAGCCTTTGGGGTGCTGGCTCCAAATCAGTCCCTGTAGCTACAAAATAGGGGAGTAAGCAACCTAATAGAGTCCCTTTTTTGCAAAAAGACAGTGTGGATTTGTTGCCAGTGCAGCCTTCCTTCCAGTAGCAATACTGCCTGTAGTATCATGTATGGAGGCCTAAGGGCTCGCTCAGGGCTTGTCACGCAGAACTGCAGGCCTGACAGAGCAGAACTGCTCCCCTCTCCTGTCCTGTCCTCTCCTCTCCTCTCTTTTCCTCTCCTCTCCTCTCCTGTCCTGTCCTCTCCTCTCCTCTCCTCTCCTCTTCTCTCCTGTCCGCCAGTCCAATATCTAAGAGACTGTTTGCCTGAAAGGACAGAGGGTTTTCAGTTCCAAAATCAATGTCAAGGACACATAACACAATGAATTTTATTTTATTTTGTTGTTAATTTATTAATTTTCTTGATTTGATGTTAATTCATGTTATGTTATTTCATGTCATTTTTTTTCCCTTTGTGACTCTGTTTCAGAACCCAGGCTCACAAGCATTAGCTCAAGACCAAGTGTAGCCAGGAGTAGGCTGAGGCATTCTTCAGTTTAGCAGGAGAAAAGATCCCTTGCAGGCTGGCAAAGGCAAGTCCCAGAGCTGCAGAGAGCAGCAGCAGGAATAGAGGCCAAGCTGTCCGCGGTTCCTGCAGAGGGAGAACCTTGACAAGGAGTTGAGGGACTGACCATGCACAAAAGAGGAAGAAGAAGAAGAAGAAGAAGAAGAAGAAGAAGAAGAAGAGGAAGAAGAGGTGAGTGGTACCGTGGCATCTCTTCCAAAGCGTGACATGTAGCGATGACGAGCAGACTTTTTGCCTTCCACAACTTGTTTGGCTGCTGTGCTTCTTGGCCAGGGATGCATGAGGAGCGCTCTGGTCCCTGCCAGGCGCTTGTGTTAGCTGCAGGGAGAGCTGAGAAGTGGCAGCTGCGGCTGCCAGCATGGTGGAGCATGAGCAGCCGGCTCCCAGGCCAAATGGCCCAAAGAAATGGTGGCAAGGGGCCGTGCTGAGAACTGCAGAGGAAGGCAAAAAACCGCCGGGGACCAGTGCCAAGGTGCCCCGGGGGAAAAAGTTCCTTGCTGAGCCCAGTGCTGGCCATGGGCTGTTCCCTGAGCATGTGAGCCAGAGCTGGCTCCTTGTCCCACAGGCTGCTCATGCTTGCCAGGAGCTGCCCAAGCCCTATCCTCCCTTGAGCTGGAGCTATCTGGCGGACTTGCCAGAGTGCCCAAGTGCCTCTGAGCTGATAGACCTTGTGGGCAAGAATCCTTGCTGTCCCTGTGTAGGACACCAGTGGGTGTTCCAAAGCACTGCAAGCCCTTGCAAGCCCTTGCAAGCCCTCGACATCCTATCTCTTAGGGCTCCTGAGCGTTGCTCTGTAGGAGATGAGGATGGTGAGCTGTGCAGTGCTCCTCAAGAAGGAATTGCCTTGGTCTTGCCACTGCTATCCAGTTGAAAAGGATTTGCATCCATGAGCCGAGCTTGGAAGGTGGCCCTGCCAGCAGATTGTCTTGCAGCGGAGAACCTCCAGCAGCCTCATGCAAGGTTTTCTTCCCTCAGCCCCTGGCCTGTGATTCCAGCAGCTCCTCAAGTGCTTCCTGTCAGATGTGCTGGGGCTGCCCCCGGGCCAGCTCTGGCAGTGGACACGGGAGGCTGCTCCTCTGGATCCTGCGTGGGGCCTGGTGACCACTGCGTTGCCGGGTGCTGGCATTGTGACATGGGGGTGACACAGCCGCATATGTGCAGCCCTTTGGAGGAAGCCTTTGGGGTGCTGGCTCCAAATCAGTCCCTGTAGCTACAAAATAGGGGAGTAAGCAACCTAATAGAGTCCCTTTTTTGCAAAAAGACAGTGTGGATTTGTTGCCAGTGCAGCCTTCCTTCCAGTAGCAATACTGCCTGTACTATCATGCATGGAGGCCTCAGGGCTCGCTCAGGGCTTGTCACGCAGAACTGCAGGCCTGACAGAGCAGAACTGCTCTCCTCTCCTCTCCTCTCCTCTCCTCTCCTCTCCTCTCCTCTCCTCTCCTCTCCTCTTCTCTTCTCTTCTCTCCTCTCCTCTCCTCTCCTCTCCTCTCCTCTTCTCTTCTCTCCTGTCCGCCAGTCCAATATCTAAGAGACTGTTTGCCTGAAAGGACAGAGGGTTTTCAGTTCCAAAATCAATGTCAAGGACACAGAACACAATGAATTTTATTTCATTTTGTTGTTAATTTATTAATTTTCTTGATTTGATGTTAATTCATGTTATGTTATTTCATGTCATTTTTTTTCCCTTTGTGACTCTGTTTCAGAACCCAGGCTCACAAGCATTAGCTCAAGCCCAAGTGTAGCCAGGAGTAGGCTGAGGCATTCTTCAGTTTAGCAGGAGAAAAGATCCCTTGCAGGCTGGCAAAGGCAAGTCCCAGAGCTGCAGAGAGCAGCAGCAGGAATAGAGGCCAAGCTGTCCGCGTTTCCTGCAGAGGGAGAACCTTGACAAGGAGTTGAGGGACTCACCAAGCACAAAAGAGGAAGAAGAAGAAGAAGAAGAAGAAGAAGAAGAAGAGGTAGAAGAGGTAGAAGAGGAAGAAGAGGAAGAAGAGGAAGAAGAGGTGAGTGGTACCGTGGCATCTCTTCCAAAGCGTGACATGTAGCGATGACGAGCAGACTTTTTGCCTTCCACAACTTGTTTGGCTGCTGTGCTTCTTGGGCAGGGATGCATGAGAAGCGCTCTGGTCCCTGCCAGGCGCTTGTGTTAGCTGCAGGGAGAGCTGAGAAGTGGCAGCTGCGGCTGCCAGCATGGTGGAGCATGAGCAGCCGGCTCCCAGGCCAAATGGCCCAAAGAAATGGTAGCAAGGGGCCGTGCTGAGAACTGCGGAGGAAGGCAAAAAACCGCCGGGGACCAGTGCCAATGTGCCCCAGGGGAAAAAGTTCCTTGCTGAGCCCAGTGCTGGCCATGGGCTGTTCCCTGAGCATGTGAGCCAGACCTGGCTCCTTGTCCCACAGGCTGCTCATGCTTCCCAGGAGCTGCCCAAGCCCTATCCTCCCTTGAGCTGGAGCTATCTGGCGGACTTGCCAGAGTGCCCAAGTGCCTCTGAGCTGATAGACCTTGTGGGCAAGAATCCTTGCTGTCCCTGTGTAGGACACCAGTGGGTGTTCCAAAGCACTGCAAGCCCTTGCAAGCCCTTGCAAGCCCTCGACATCCTATCTCTTAGGGCTCCTGAGCGTTGCTCTGTAGGAGATGAGGATGGTGAGCTGTGCAGTGCTCCTCAAGAAGGAATTGCCTTGGTCTTGCCACTGCTATCCAGTTGAAAAGGATTTGCATCCATGAGCCGAGCTTGGAAGGTGGCCCTGCCAGCAGATTGTCTTGCAGCGGAGAACCTCCAGCAGCCTCATGCAAGGTTTTCTTCCCTCAGCCCCTGGCCTGTGATTCCAGCAGCTCCTCAAGTGCTTCCTGTCAGATGTGCTGGGGCTGCCCCCGGGCCAGCTCTGGCAGTGGACACGGGAGGCTGCTCCTCTGGATCCTGCGTGGGGCCTGGTGACCACTGCGTTGCCGGGTGCTGGCATTGTGACATGGGGGTGACACAGCCGCATATGTGCAGCCCTTTGGAGGAAGCCTTTGGGGTGCTGGCTCCAAATCAGTCCCTGTACCTACAAAATAGGGGAGTAAGCAACCTAATAGAGTCCCTTTTTTGCAAAAAGACAGTGTGGATTTGTTGCCAGTGCAGCCTTCCTTCCAGTAGCAATACTGCCTGTAGTATCATGCATGGAGGCCTCAGGGCTCGCTCAGGGCTTGTCACGCAGAACTGCAGGCCTGACAGAGCAGAACTGCTCTCCTCTCCTCTCCTCTCCTCTCCTCTCCTCTCCTCTCCTCTCCTCTCCTCTCCTCTCCTCTCCTCTCCTCTTCTCTTCTCTCCTCTCCTCTCCTCTCCTCTCCTCTCCTCTCCTCTCCTCTCCTCTTCTCTTCTCTCCTGTCCGCCAGTCCAATATCTAAGAGACTGTTTGCCTGAAAGGACAGAGGGTTTTCAGTTCCAAAATCAATGTCAAGGACACAGAACACAATGAATTTTATTTCATTTTGTTGTTAATTTATTAATTTTCTTGATTTTATGTTAATTCATGTTATGTTATTTCATGTCATTTTTTTTCCCTTTGTGACTCTGTTTCAGAACCCAGGCTCACAAGCATTAGCTCAAGCCCAAGTGTAGCCAGGAGTAGGCTGAGGCATTCTTCAGTTTAGCAGGAGAAAAGATCCCTTGCAGGCTGGCAAAGGCAAGTCCCAGAGCTGCAGAGAGCAGCAGCAGGAATAGAGGCCAAGCTGTCCGCGGTTCCTGCAGAGGGAGAACCTTGACAAGGAGTTGAGGGACTGACCATGCACAAAAGAGGAAGAAGAAGAAGAAGAAGAAGAAGAAGAAGAAGAAGAAGAAGAAGAAGAAGAGGAAGAAGAGGTGAGTGGTACCATGGCATCTCTTCCAAAGCGTGACATGTAGCGATGACGAGCAGACTTTTTGCCTTCCACAACTTGTTTGGCTGCTGTGCTTCTTGGCCAGGGATGCATGAGAAGCGCTCTGGTCCCTGCCAGGCGCTTGTGTTAGCTGCAGGGAGAGCTGAGAAGTGGCAGCTGCAGCTGCCAGCATGGTGGAGCATGAGCAGCCGGCTCCCAGGCCAAATGGCCCAAAGAAATGGTGGCAAGGGGCCGTGCTGAGAACTGCAGAGGAAGGCAAAAAACCGCCGGGGACCAGTGCCAATGTGCCCCAGGGGAAAAAGTTCCTTGCTGAGCCCAGTGCTGGCCATGGGCTGTTCCCTGAGCATGTGAGCCAGACCTGGCTCCTTGTCCCACAGGCTGCTCATGCTTCCCAGGAGCTGCCCAAGCCCTATCCTCCCTTGAGCTGGAGCTATCTGGCGGACTTGCCAGAGTGCCCAAGTGCCTCTGAGCTGATAGACCTTGTGGGCAAGAATCCTTGCTGTCCCTGTGTAGGACACCAGTGGGTGTTCCAAAGCACTGCAAGCCCTTGCAAGCCCTTGCAAGCCCTCGACATCCTATCTCTTACGGCTCCTGAGCGTTGCTCTGTAGGAGATGAGGATGGTGAGCTGTGCAGTGCTCCTCAAGAAGGAATTGCCTTGGTCTTGCCACTGCTATCCAGTTGAAAAGGATTTGCATCCATGAGCCGAGCTTGGAAGGTGGCCCTGCCAGCAGATTGTCTTGCAGCGGAGAACCTCCAGCAGCCTCATGCAAGGTTTTCTTCCCTCAGCCCCTGGCCTGTGATTCCAGCAGCTCCTCAAGTGCTTCCTGTCAGATGTGCTGGGGCTGCCCCCGGGCCAGCTCTGGCAGTGGACACGGGAGGCTGCTCCTCTGGATCCTGCGTGGGGCCTGGTGACCACTGCGTTGCCGGGTGCTGGCATTGTGACATGGGGGTGACACAGCCGCATATGTGCAGCCCTTTGGAGGAAGCCTTTGGGGTGCTGGCTCCAAATCAGTCCCTGTAGCTACAAAATAGGGGAGTAAGCAACCTAATAGAGTCCCTTTTTTGCAAAAAGACAGTGTGGATTTGTTGCCAGTGCAGCCTTCCTTCCAGTAGCAATACTGCCTGTACTATCATGCATGGAGGCCTCAGGGCTCGCTCAGGGCTTGTCACGCAGAACTGCAGGCCTGACAGAGCAGAACTGCTCTCCTCTCCTCTCCTCTCCTCTCCTCTCCTCTCCTCTCCTCTCCTCTCCTCTCCTCTCCTCTCCTCTCCTCTCCTCTCCTCTCCTCTCCTCTCCTCTCCTCTCCTCTCCTCTCCTCTTCTCTTCTCTCCTGTCCGCCAGTCCAATATCTAAGAGACTGTTTGCCTGAAAGGACAGAGGGTTTTCAGTTCCAAAATCAATGTCAAGGACACATAACACAATGAATTTTATTTCATTTTGTTGTTAATTTATTAATTTTCTTGATTTGATGTTAATTCATGTTATGTTATTTCATGTCATTTTTTTTCCCTTTGTGACTCTGTTTCAGAACCCAGGCTCACAAGCATTAGCTCAAGCCCAAGTGTAGCCAGGAGTAGGCTGAGGCATTCTTCAGTTTAGCAGGAGAAAAGATCCCTTGCAGGCTGGCAAAGGCAAGTCCCAGAGCTGCAGAGAGCAGCAGCAGGAATAGAGGCCAAGCTGTCCACGGTTCCTGCAGAGGGAGAACCTTGACAAGGAGTTGAGGGACTCACCAAGCACAAAAGAGGAAGAAGAAGAAGAAGAAGAAGAAGAAGAAGAAGAGGTAGAAGAGGTAGAAGAGGAAGAAGAGGAAGAAGAGGAAGAAGAGCTGAGTGGTACCGTGGCATCTCTTCCAAAGCGTGACATGTAGCGATGACGAGCAGACTTTTTGCCTTGCACAACTTGTTTGGCTGCTGTGCTTCTTGGCCAGGGATGCATGAGAAGCGCTCTGGTCCCTGCCAGGCGCTTGTGTTAGCTGCAGGGAGAGCTGAGAAGTGGCAGCTGCGGCTGCCAGCATGGTGGAGCATGAGCAGCCGGCTCCCAGGCCAAATGGCCCAAAGAAATGGTAGCAAGGGGCCGTGCTGAGAACTGCGGAGGAAGGCAAAAAACCGCCGGGGACCAGTGCCAATGTGCCCCAGGGGAAAAAGTTCCTTGCTGAGCCCAGTGCTGGCCATGGGCTGTTCCCTGAGCATGTGAGCCAGACCTGGCTCCTTGTCCCACAGGCTGCTCATGCTTCCCAGGAGCTGCCCAAGCCCTATCCTCCCTTGAGCTGGAGCTATCTGGCGGACTTGCCAGAGTGCCCAAGTGCCTCTGAGCTGATAGACCTTGTGGGCAAGAATCCTTGCTGTCCCTGTGTAGGACACCAGTGGGTGTTCCAAAGCACTGCAAGCCCTTGCAAGCCCTTGCAAGCCCTCGACATCCTATCTCTTAGGGCTCCTGAGCGTTGCTCTGTAGGAGATGAGGATGGTGAGCTGTGCAGTGCTCCTCAAGAAGGAATTGCCTTGGTCTTGCCACTGCTATCCAGTTGAAAAGGATTTGCATCCATGAGCCGAGCTTGGAAGGTGGCCCTGCCAGCAGATTGTCTTGCAGCGGAGAACCTCCAGCAGCCTCATGCAAGGTTTTCTTCCCTCAGCCCCTGGCCTGTGATTCCAGCAGCTCCTCAAGTGCTTCCTGTCAGATGTGCTGGGGCTGCCCCCGGGCCAGCTCTGGCAGTGGACACGGGAGGCTGCTCCTCTGGATCCTGCGTGGGGCCTGGTGACCACTGCGTTGCCGGGTGCTGGCATTGTGACATGGGGGTGACACAGCCGCATATGTGCAGCCCTTTGGAGGAAGCCTTTGGGGTGCTGGCTCCAAATCAGTCCCTGTACCTACAAAATAAGGGAGTAAACAACCTAATAGAGTCCCTTTTTTGCAAAAAGACAGTGTGGATTTGTTGCCAGTGCAGCCTTCCTTCCAGTAGCAATACTGCCTGTAGTATCATGCATGGAGGCCTCAGGGCTCGCTCAGGGCTTGTCACGCAGAACTGCAGGCCTGACAGAGCAGAACTGCTCTCCTCTCCTCTCCTCTCCTCTCCTCTCCTCTCCTCTCCTCTCCTCTCCTCTCCTCTCCTCTCCTCTCCTCTCCTCTTCTCTCTCTCCTCTCCTCTCCTCTCCTCTCCTCTCCTCTCCTCTCCTCTCCTCTCCTCTCCTCTTCTCTTCTCTCCTGTCCGCCAGTCCAATATCTAAGAGACTGTTTGCCTGAAAGGACAGAGGGTTTTCAGTTCCAAAATCAATGTCAAGGACACAGAACACAATGAATTTTATTTCATTTTGTTGTTAATTTATTAATTTTCTTGATTTTATGTTAATTCATGTTATGTTATTTCATGTCATTTTTTTTCCCTTTGTGACTCTGTTTCAGAACCCAGGCTCACAAGCATTAGCTCAAGCCCAAGTGTAGCCAGGAGTAGGCTGAGGCATTCTTCAGTTTAGCAGGAGAAAAGATCCCTTGCAGGCTGGCAAAGGCAAGTCCCAGAGCTGCAGAGAGCAGCAGCAGGAATAGAGGCCAAGCTGTCCGCGGTTCCTGCAGAGGGAGAACCTTGACAAGGAGTTGAGGGACTCACCAAGCACAAAAGAGGAAGAAGAAGAAGAAGAAGAAGAAGAAGAAGAAGAGGTAGAAGAGGTAGAAGAGGAAGAAGAGGAAGAAGAGGAAGAAGAGGTGAGTGGTACCGTGGCATCTCTTCCAAAGCGTGACATGTAGCGATGACGAGCAGACTTTTTGCCTTGCACAACTTGTTTGGCTGCTGTGCTTCTTGGCCAGGGATGCATGAGAAGCGCTCTGGTCCCTGCCAGGCGCTTGTGTTAGCTGCAGGGAGAGCTGAGAAGTGGCAGCTGCGGCTGCCAGCATGGTGGAGCATGAGCAGCCGGCTCCCAGGCCAAATGGCCCAAAGAAATGGTAGCAAGGGGCCGTGCTGAGAACTGCGGAGGAAGGCAAAAAACCGCCGGGGACCAGTGCCAATGTGCCCCAGGGGAAAAAGTTCCTTGCTGAGCCCAGTGCTGGCCATGGGCTGTTCCCTGAGCATGTGAGCCAGACCTGGCTCCTTGTCCCACAGGCTGCTCATGCTTCCCAGGAGCTGCCCAAGCCCTATCCTCCCTTGAGCTGGAGCTATCTGGCGGACTTGCCAGAGTGCCCAAGTGCCTCTGAGCTGATAGACCTTGTGGGCAAGAATCCTTGCTGTCCCTGTGTAGGACACCAGTGGGTGTTCCAAAGCACTGCAAGCCCTTGCAAGCCCTTGCAAGCCCTCGACATCCTATCTCTTACGGCTCCTGAGCGTTGCTCTGTAGGAGATGAGGATGGTGAGCTGTGCAGTGCTCCTCAAGAAGGAATTGCCTTGGTCTTGCCACTGCTATCCAGTTGAAAAGGATTTGCATCCATGAGCCGAGCTTGGAAGGTGGCCCTGCCAGCAGATTGTCTTGCAGCGGAGAACCTCCAGCAGCCTCATGCAAGGTTTTCTTCCCTCAGCCCCTGGCCTGTGATTCCAGCAGCTCCTCAAGTGCTTCCTGTCAGATGTGCTGGGGCTGCCCCCGGGCCAGCTCTGGCAGTGGACACGGGAGGCTGCTCCTCTGGATCCTGCGTGGGGCCTGGTGACCACTGCGTTGCCAGGTGCTGGCATTGTGACATGGGGGTGACACAGCCGCATATGTGCAGCCCTTTGGAGGAAGCCTTTGGGGTGCTGGCTCCAAATCAGTCCCTGTACCTACAAAATAGGGGAGTAAGCAACCTAATAGAGTCCCTTTTTTGCAAAAAAACAGTGTGGATTTGTTGCCAGTGCAGCCTTACTTCCAGTAGCAATACTGCCTGTAGTATCATGCATGGAGGCCTCAGGGCTCGCTCAGGGCTTGTCACGCAGAACTGCAGGCCTGACAGAGCAGAACTGCTCTCCTCTCCTCTCCTCTCCTCTCCTCTCCTCTCTTCTCCTCTCCTCTCCTGTCCTCTCCTCTCCTCTCCTCTTCTCTTCTCTCCTGTCCGCCAGTCCAATATCTAAGAGACTGTTTGCCTGAAAGGACAGAGGGTTTTCAGTTCCAAAATCAATGTCAAGGACACAGAACACAATGAATTTTATTTCATTTTGTTGTTAATTTATTAATTTTCTTGATTTTATGTTAATTCATGTTATGTTATTTCATGTCATTTTTTTTCCCTTTGTGACTCTGTTTCAGAACCCAGGCTCACAAGCATTAGCTCAAGCCCAAGTGTAGCCAGGAGTAGGCTGAGGCATTCTTCAGTTTAGCAGGAGAAAAGATCCCTTGCAGGCTGGCAAAGGCAAGTCCCAGAGCTGCAGAGAGCAGCAGCAGGAATAGAGGCCAAGCTGTCCGCGGTTCCTGCAGAGGGAGAACCTTGACAAGGAGTTGAGGGACTGACCATGCACAAAAGAGGAAGAAGAAGAAGAAGAAGAAGAAGAAGAAGAAGAAGAAGAAGAAGAAGAAGAGGAAGAAGAGGTGAGTGGTACCATGGCATCTCTTCCAAAGCGTGACATGTAGCGATGACGAGCAGACTTTTTGCCTTCCACAACTTGTTTGGCTGCTGTGCTTCTTGGCCAGGGATGCATGAGAAGCGCTCTGGTCCCTGCCAGGCGCTTGTGTTAGCTGCAGGGAGAGCTGAGAAGTGGCAGCTGCAGCTGCCAGCATGGTGGAGCATGAGCAGCCGGCTCCCAGGCCAAATGGCCCAAAGAAATGGTGGCAAGGGGCCGTGCTGAGAACTGCAGAGGAAGGCAAAAAACCGCCGGGGACCAGTGCCAATGTGCCCCAGGGGAAAAAGTTCCTTGCTGAGCCCAGTGCTGGCCATGGGCTGTTCCCTGAGCATGTGAGCCAGACCTGGCTCCTTGTCCCACAGGCTGCTCATGCTTCCCAGGAGCTGCCCAAGCCCTATCCTCCCTTGAGCTGGAGCTATCTGGCGGACTTGCCAGAGTGCCCAAGTGCCTCTGAGCTGATAGACCTTGTGGGCAAGAATCCTTGCTGTCCCTGTGTAGGACACCAGTGGGTGTTCCAAAGCACTGCAAGCCCTTGCAAGCCCTTGCAAGCCCTCGACATCCTATCTCTTACGGCTCCTGAGCGTTGCTCTGTAGGAGATGAGGATGGTGAGCTGTGCAGTGCTCCTCAAGAAGGAATTGCCTTGGTCTTGCCACTGCTATCCAGTTGAAAAGGATTTGCATCCATGAGCCGAGCTTGGAAGGTGGCCCTGCCAGCAGATTGTCTTGCAGCGGAGAACCTCCAGCAGCCTCATGCAAGGTTTTCTTCCCTCAGCCCCTGGCCTGTGATTCCAGCAGCTCCTCAAGTGCTTCGTGTCAGATGTGCTGGGGCTGCCCCCGGGCCAGCTCTGGCAGTGGACACGGGAGGCTGCTCCTCTGGATCCTGCGTGGGGCCTGGTGACCACTGCGTTGCCGGGTGCTGGCATTGTGACATGGGGGTGACACAGCCGCATATGTGCAGCCCTTTGGAGGAAGCCTTTGGGGTGCTGGCTCCAAATCAGTCCCTGTACCTACAAAATAAGGGAGTAAGCAACCTAATAGAGTCCCTTTTTTGCAAAAAGACAGTGTGGATTTGTTGCCAGTGCAGCCTTCCTTCCAGTAGCAATACTGCCTGTAGTATCATGCATGGAGGCCTCAGGGCTCGCTCAGGGCTTGTCACGCAGAACTGCAGGCCTGACAGAGCAGAACTGCTCTCCTCTCCTGTCCTGTCCTCTCCTCTCCTCTCTTCTCCTCTCCTCTCCTGTCCTCTCCTCTCCTCTCCTCTTCTCTTCTCTCCTGTCCGCCAGTCCAATATCTAAGAGACTGTTTGCCTGAAAGGACAGAGGGTTTTCAGTTCCAAAATCAATGTCAAGGACACATAACACAATGAATTTTATTTTATTTTGTTGTTAATTTATTAATTTTCTTGATTTGATGTTAATTCATGTTATGTTATTTCATGTCATTTTTTTTCCCTTTGTGACTCTGTTTCAGAACCCAGGCTCACAAGCATTAGCTCAAGCCCAAGTGTAGCCAGGAGTAGGCTGAGGCATTCTTCAGTTTAGCAGGAGAAAAGATCCCTTGCAGGCTGGCAAAGGCAAGTCCCAGAGCTGCAGAGAGCAGCAGCAGGAATAGAGGCCAAGCTGTCCGCGGTTCCTGCAGAGGGAGAACCTTGACAAGGAGTTGAGGGAGTGACCATGCACAAAAGAGGAAGAAGAAGAAGAAGAAGAAGAAGAAGAAGAAGAAGAAGAAGAGGAAGAAGAGGTGAGTGGTACCATGGCATCTCTTCCAAAGCGTGACATGTAGCGATGACGAGCAGACTTTTTGCCTTCCACAACTTGTTTGGCTGCTGTGCTTCTTGGCCAGGGATGCATGAGAAGCGCTCTGGTCCCTGCCGGGCGCTTGTGTTAGCTGCAGGGAGAGCTGAGAAGTGGCAGCTGCGGCTGCCAGCATGGTGGAGCATGAGCAGCCGGCTCCCAGGCCAAATGGCCCAAAGAAATGGTGGCAAGGGGCCGTGCTGAGAACTGCAGAGGAAGGCAAAAAACCGCCGGGGACCAGTGCCAATGTGCCCCAGGGGAAAAAATTCCTTGCTGAAGCCCAGTGCTGGCCATGGGCTGTTCCCTGAGCATGTGAGCCAGACCTGGCTCCTTGTCCCACAGGCTGCTCATGCTTCCCAGGAGCTGCCCAAGCCCTATCCTCCCTTGAGCTGGAGCTATCTGGCGGACTTGCCAGAGTGCCCAAGTGCCTCTGAGCTGATAGACCTTGTGGGCAAGAATCCTTGCTGTCCCTGTGTAGGACACCAGTGGGTGTTCCAAAGCACTGCAAGCCCTTGCAAGGCCTTGCAAGCCCTCGACATCCTATCTCTTACGGCTCCTGAGCGTTGCTCTGTAGGAGATGAGGATGGTGAGCTGTGCAGTGCTCCTCAAGAAGGAATTGCCTTGGTCTTGCCACTGCTATCCAGTTGAAAAGGATTTGCATCCATGAGCCGAGCTTGGAAGGTGGCCCTGCCAGCAGATTGTCTTGCAGCGGAGAACCTCCAGCAGCCTCATGCAAGGTTTTCTTCCCTCAGCCCCTGGCCTGTGATTCCAGCAGCTCCTCAAGTGCTTCCTGTCAGATGTGCTGGGGCTGCCCCCGGGCCAGCTCTGGCAGTGGACACGGGAGGCTGCTCCTCTGGATCCTGCGTGGGGCCTGGTGACCACTGCGTTGCCGGGTGCTGGCATTGTGACATGGGGGTGACACAGCCGCATATGTGCAGCCCTTTGGAGGAAGCCTTTGGGGTGCTGGCTCCAAATCAGTCCCTGTACCTACAAAATAGGGGAGTAAGCAACCTAATAGAGTCCCTTTTTTGCAAAAAGACAGTGTGGATTTGTTGCCAGTGCAGCCTTACTTCCAGTAGCAATACTGCCTGTAGTATCATGTATGGAGGCCTCAGGGCTCGCTCAGGCCTTTCACGCAGAACTGCAGGCCTGACAGAGCAGAACTGCTCTCCTCTCCTCTCCTCTCCTCTCCTCTCTTCTCCTCTCCTCTCCTCTCCTCTCCTCTCCTCTCCTCTCCTCTCCTCTTCTCTTCTCTCCTGTCCGCCAGTCCAATATCTAAGAGACTGTTTGCCTGAAAGGACAGAGGGTTTTCAGTTCCAAAATCAATGTCAAGGACACATAACACAATGAATTTTATTTTATTTTGTTGTTAATTTATTAATTTTCTTGATTTGATGTTAATTCATGTTATGTTATTTCATGTCATTTTTTTTCCCTTTGTGACTCTGTTTCAGAACCCAGGCTCACAAGCATTAGCTCAAGCCCAAGTGTAGCCAGGAGTAGGCTGAGGCATTCTTCAGTTTAGCAGGAGAAAAGATCCCTTGCAGGCTGGCAAAGGCAAGTCCCAGAGCTGCAGAGAGCAGCAGCAGGAATAGAGGCCAAGCTGTCCACGGTTCCTGCAGAGGGAGAACCTTGACAAGGAGTTGAGGGACTGACCATGCACAAAAGAGGAAGAAGAGGAAGAAGAAGAAGAAGAAGAACAAGAAGAAGAGGAAGAAGAGGAAGAAGAGGTGAGTGGTACCGTGGCATCTCTTCCAAAGCGTGACATGTAGCGATGACGAGCAGACTTTTTGCCTTCCACAACTTGTTTGGCTGCTGTGCTTCTTGGGCAGGGATGCATGAGAAGCGCTCTGGTCCCTGCCAGGTGCTTGTGTTAGCTGCAGGGAGAGCTGAGAAGTGGCAGCTGCGGCTGCCAGCATGGTGGAGCATGAGCAGCCGGCTCCCAGGCCAAATGGCCCAAAGAAATGGTAGCAAGGGGCCGTGCTGAGAACTGCGGAGGAAGGCAAAAAACCGCCGGGGACCAGTGCCAATGTGCCCCAGGGGAAAAAGTTCCTTGCTGAGCCCAGTGCTGGCCATGGGCTGTTCCCTGAGCATGTGAGCCAGACCTGGCTCCTTGTCCCACAGGCTGCTCATGCTTCCCAGGAGCTGCCCAAGCCCTATCCTCCCTTGAGCTGGAGCTATCTGGCGGACTTGCCAGAGTGCCCAAGTGCCTCTGAGCTGATAGACCTTGTGGGCAAGAATCCTTGCTGTCCCTGTGTAGGACACCAGTGGGTGTTCCAAAGCACTGCAAGCCCTTGCAAGCCCTTGCAAGCCCTCGACATCCTATCTCTTAGGGCTCCTGAGCGTTGCTCTGTAGGAGATGAGGATGGTGAGCTGTGCAGTGCTCCTCAAGAAGGAATTGCCTTGGTCTTGCCACTGCTATCCAGTTGAAAAGGATTTGCATCCATGAGCCGAGCTTGGAAGGTGGCCCTGCCAGCAGATTGTCTTGCAGCGGAGAACCTCCAGCAGCCTCATGCAAGGTTTTCTTCCCTCAGCCCCTGGCCTGTGATTCCAGCAGCTCCTCAAGTGCTTCCTGTCAGATGTGCTGGGGCTGCCCCCGGGCCAGCTCTGGCAGTGGACACGGGAGGCTGCTCCTCTGGATCCTGCGTGGGGCCTGGTGACCACTGCGTTGCCAGGTGCTGGCATTGTGACATGGGGGTGACACAGCCGCATATGTGCAGCCCTTTGGAGGAAGCCTTTGGGGTGCTGGCTCCAAATCAGTCCCTGTACCTACAAAATAGGGGAGTAAGCAACCTAATAGAGTCCCTTTTTTGCAAAAAAACAGTGTGGATTTGTTGCCAGTGCAGCCTTACTTCCAGTAGCAATACTGCCTGTAGTATCATGCATGGAGGCCTCAGGGCTCGCTCAGGGCTTGTCACGCAGAACTGCAGGCCTGACAGAGCAGAACTGCTCTCCTCTCCTCTCCTCTCCTCTCCTCTCCTCTCTTCTCCTCTCCTCTCCTGTCCTCTCCTCTCCTCTCCTCTTCTCTTCTCTCCTGTCCGCCAGTCCAATATCTAAGAGACTGTTTGCCTGAAAGGACAGAGGGTTTTCAGTTCCAAAATCAATGTCAAGGACACAGAACACAATGAATTTTATTTCATTTTGTTGTTAATTTATTAATTTTCTTGATTTTATGTTAATTCATGTTATGTTATTTCATGTCATTTTTTTTCCCTTTGTGACTCTGTTTCAGAACCCAGGCTCACAAGCATTAGCTCAAGCCCAAGTGTAGCCAGGAGTAGGCTGAGGCATTCTTCAGTTTAGCAGGAGAAAAGATCCCTTGCAGGCTGGCAAAGGCAAGTCCCAGAGCTGCAGAGAGCAGCAGCAGGAATAGAGGCCAAGCTGTCCGCGGTTCCTGCAGAGGGAGAACCTTGACAAGGAGTTGAGGGACTGACCATGCACAAAAGAGGAAGAAGAAGAAGAAGAAGAAGAAGAAGAAGAAGAAGAAGAAGAAGAAGAAGAGGAAGAAGAGGTGAGTGGTACCATGGCATCTCTTCCAAAGCGTGACATGTAGCGATGACGAGCAGACTTTTTGCCTTCCACAACTTGTTTGGCTGCTGTGCTTCTTGGCCAGGGATGCATGAGAAGCGCTCTGGTCCCTGCCAGGCGCTTGTGTTAGCTGCAGGGAGAGCTGAGAAGTGGCAGCTGCGGCTGCCAGCATGGTGGAGCATGAGCAGCCGGCTCCCAGGCCAAATGGCCCAAAGAAATGGTGGCAAGGGGCCGTGCTGAGAACTGCAGAGGAAGGCAAAAAACCGCCGGGGACCAGTGCCAATGTGCCCCAGGGGAAAAAGTTCCTTGCTGAGCCCAGTGCTGGCCATGGGCTGTTCCCTGAGCATGTGAGCCAGACCTGGCTCCTTGTCCCACAGGCTGCTCATGCTTCCCAGGAGCTGCCCAAGCCCTATCCTCCCTTGAGCTGGAGCTATCTGGCGGACTTGCCAGAGTGCCCAAGTGCCTCTGAGCTGATAGACCTTGTGGGCAAGAATCCTTGCTGTCCCTGTGTAGGACACCAGTGGGTGTTCCAAAGCACTGCAAGCCCTTGCAAGCCCTTGCAAGCCCTCGACATCCTATCTCTTACGGCTCCTGAGCGTTGCTCTGTAGGAGATGAGGATGGTGAGCTGTGCAGTGCTCCTCAAGAAGGAATTGCCTTGGTCTTGCCACTGCTATCCAGTTGAAAAGGATTTGCATCCATGAGCCGAGCTTGGAAGGTGGCCCTGCCAGCAGATTGTCTTGCAGCGGAGAACCTCCAGCAGCCTCATGCAAGGTTTTCTTCCCTCAGCCCCTGGCCTGTGATTCCAACAGCTCCTCAAGTGCTTCCTGTGAGATGTGCTGGGGCTGCCCCCGGGCCAGCTCTGGCAGTGGACACGGGAGGCTGCTCCTCTGGATCCTGCGTGGGGCCTGGTGACCACTGCGTTGCCGGGTGCTGGCATTGTGACATGGGGGTGACACAGCCGCATATGTGCAGCCCTTTGGAGGAAGCCTTTGGGGTGCTGGCTCCAAATCAGTCCCTGTACCTACAAAATAGGGGAGTAAGCAACCTAATAGAGTCCCTTTTTTGCAAAAAGACAGTGTGGATTTGTTGCCAGTGCAGCCTTACTTCCAGTAGCAATACTGCCTGTAGTATCATGTATGGAGGCCTCAGGGCTCGCTCAGGCCTTTCACGCAGAACTGCAGGCCTGACAGAGCAGAACTGCTCTCCTCTCCTCTCCTCTCCTCTCCTCTCCTCTCTTCTCCTCTCCTCTCCTCTCCTCTCCTCTCCTCTCCTCTCCTCTTCTCTTCTCTCCTGTCCGCCAGTCCAATATCTAAGAGACTGTTTGCCTGAAAGGACAGAGGGTTTTCAGTTCCAAAATCAATGTCAAGGACACATAACACAATGAATTTTATTTTATTTTGTTGTTAATTTATTAATTTTCTTGATTTGATGTTAATTCATGTTATGTTATTTCATGTCATTTTTTTTCCCTTTGTGACTCTGTTTCAGAACCCAGGCTCACAAGCATTAGCTCAAGCCCAAGTGTAGCCAGGAGTAGGCTGAGGCATTCTTCAGTTTAGCAGGAGAAAAGATCCCTTGCAGGCTGGCAAAGGCAAGTCCCAGAGCTGCAGAGAGCAGCAGCAGGAATAGAGGCCAAGCTGTCCGCGGTTCCTGCAGAGGGAGAACCTTGACAAGGAGTTGAGGGACTGACCATGCACAAAAGAGGAAGAAGAGGAAGAAGAAGAAGAAGAAGAACAAGAAGAAGAGGAAGAAGAGGAAGAAGAGGTGAGTGGTACCGTGGCATCTCTTCCAAAGCGTGACATGTAGCGATGACGAGCAGACTTTTTGCCTTCCACAACTTGTTTGGCTGCTGTGCTTCTTGGCCAGGGATGCATGAGAAGCGCTCTGGTCCCTGCCAGGCGCTTGTGTTAGCTGCAGGGAGAGCTGAGAAGTGGCAGCTGCGGCTGCCAGCATGGTGGAGCATGAGCAGCCGGCTCCCAGGCCAAATGGCCCAAAGAAATGGTGGCAAGGGGCCGTGCTGAGAACTGCAGAGGAAGGCAAAAAACCGCCGGGGACCAGTGCCAATGTGCCCCGGGGGAAAAGGTTCCTTGCTGAGCCCAGTGCTGGCCATGGGCTGTTCCCTGAGCATGTGAGCCAGACCTGGCTCCTTGTCCCACAGGCTGCTCATGCTTCCCAGGAGCTGCCCAAGCCCTATCCTCCCTTGAGCTGGAGCTATCTGGCGGACTTGCCAGAGTGCCCAAGTGCCTCTGAGCTGATAGACCTTGTGGGCAAGAATCCTTGCTGTCCCTGTGTAGGACACCAGTGGGTGTTCCAAAGCACTGCAAGCCCTTGCAAGCCCTTGCAAGCCCTCGACATCCTATCTCTTAGGGCTCCTGAGCGTTGCTCTGTAGGAGATGAGGATGGTGAGCTGTGCAGTGCTCCTCAAGAAGGAATTGCCTTGGTCTTGCCACTGCTATCCAGTTGAAAAGGATTTGCATCCATGAGCCGAGCTTGGAAGGTGGCCCTGCCAGCAGATTGTCTTGCAGCGGAGAACCTCCAGCAGCCTCATGCAAGGTTTTCTTCCCTCAGCCCCTGGCCTGTGATTCCAGCAGCTCCTCAAGTGCTTCCTGTCAGATGTGCTGGGGCTGCCCCCGGGCCAGCTCTGGCAGTGGACACGGGAGGCTGCTCCTCTGGATCCTGCGTGGGGCCTGGTGACCACTGCGTTGCCGGGTGCTGGCATTGTGACATGGGGCTGACACAGCCGCATATGTGCAGCCCTTTGGAGGAAGCCTTTGGGGTGCTGGCTCCAAATCAGTCCCTGTACCTACAAAATAGGGGAGTAAGCAACCTAATAGAGTCCCTTTTTTGCAAAAAAACAGTGTGGATTTGTTGCCAGTGCAGCCTTACTTCCAGTAGCAATACTGCCTGTAGTATCATGCATGGAGGCCTCAGGGCTCGCTCAGGGCTTGTCACGCAGAACTGCAGGCCTGACAGAGCAGAACTGCTCTCCTCTCCTCTCCTCTCCTCTCCTCTCCTCTCTTCTCCTCTCCTCTCCTCTCCTCTCCTCTCCTCTCCTCTTCTCTCCTGTCCGCCAGTCCAATATCTAAGAGACTGTTTGCCTGAAAGGACAGAGGGTTTTCAGTTCCAAAATCAATGTCAAGGACACAGAACACAATGAATTTTATTTTATTTTGTTGTTAATTTATTAATTTTCTTGATTTTATGTTAATTCATGTTATGTTATTTCATGTCATTTTTTTTCCCTTTGTGACTCTGTTTCAGAACCCAGGCTCACAAGCATTAGCTCAAGCCCAAGTGTAGCCAGGAGTAGGCTGAGGCATTCTTCAGTTTAGCAGGAGAAAAGATCCCTTGCAGGCTGGCAAAGGCAAGTCCCAGAGCTGCAGAGAGCAGCAGCAGGAATAGAGGCCAAGCTGTCCGCGGTTCCTGCAGAGGGAGAACCTTGACAAGGAGTTGAGGGACTGACCATGCACAAAAGAGGAAGAAGAAGAAGAAGAAGAAGAAGAAGAAGAAGAAGAAGAAGAAGAGGAAGAAGAGGTGAGTGGTACCATGGCATCTCTTCCAAAGCGTGACATGTAGCGATGACGAGCAGACTTTTTGCCTTCCACAACTTGTTTGGCTGCTGTGCTTCTTGGGCAGGGATGCATGAGAAGCGCTCTGGTCCCTGCCAGGCGCTTGTGTTAGCTGCAGGGAGAGCTGAGAAGTGGCAGCTGCGGCTGCCAGCATGGTGGAGCATGAGCAGCCGGCTCCCAGGCCAAATGGCCCAAAGAAATGGTGGCAAGGGGCCGTGCTGAGAACTGCAGAGGAAGGCAAAAAACCGCCGGGGACCAGTGCCAATGTGCCCCAGGGGAAAAAGTTCCTTGCTGAGCCCAGTGCTGGCCATGGGCTGTTCCCTGAGCATGTGAGCCAGACCTGGCTCCTTGTCCCACAGGCTGCTCATGCTTCCCAGGAGCTGCCCAAGCCCTATCCTCCCTTGAGCTGGAGCTATCTGGCGGACTTGCCAGAGTGCCCAAGTGCCTCTGAGCTGATAGACCTTGTGGGCAAGAATCCTTGCTGTCCCTGTGTAGGACACCAGTGGGTGTTCCAAAGCACTGCAAGCCCTTGCAAGCCCTTGCAAGCCCTCGACATCCTATCTCTTACGGCTCCTGAGCGTTGCTCTGTAGGAGATGAGGATGGTGAGCTGTGCAGTGCTCCTCAAGAAGGAATTGCCTTGGTCTTGCCACTGCTATCCAGTTGAAAAGGATTTGCATCCATGAGCCGAGCTTGGAAGGTGGCCCTGCCAGCAGATTGTCTTGCAGCGGAGAACCTCCAGCAGCCTCATGCAAAGTTTTCTTCCCTCAGCCCCTGGCCTGTGATTCCAGCAGCTCCTCAAGTGCTTCCTGTCAGATGTGCTGGGGCTGCCCCCGGGCCAGCTCTGGCAGTGGACACGGGAGGCTGCTCCTCTGGATCCTGCGTGGGGCCTGGTGACCACTGCGTTGCCGGGTGCTGGCATTGTGACATGGGGGTGACACAGCCGCATATGTGCAGCCCTTTGGAGGAAGCCTTTGGGGTGCTGGCTCCAAATCAGTCCCTGTACCTACAAAATAGGGGAGTAAGCAACCTAATAGAGTCCCTTTTTTGCAAAAAAACAGTGTGGATTTGTTGCCAGTGCAGCCTTACTTCCAGTAGCAATACTGCCTGTAGTATCATGCATGGAGGCCTCAGGGCTCGCTCAGGGCTTGTCACGCAGAACTGCAGGCCTGACAGAGCAGAACTGCTCTCCTCTCCTCTCCTCTCCTCTCCTCTCCTCTCTTCTCCTCTCCTCTCCTCTCCTCTCCTCTCCTCTCCTCTCCTCTTCTCTTCTCTCCTGTCCGCCAGTCCAATATCTAAGAGACTGTTTGCCTGAAAGGACAGAGGGTTTTCAGTTCCAAAATCAATGTCAAGGACACATAACACAATGAATTTTATTTTATTTTGTTGTTAATTTATTAATTTTCTTGATTTTATGTTAATTCATGTTATGTTATTTCATGTCATTTTTTTTCCCTTTGTGACTCTGTTTCAGAACCCAGGCTCACAAGCATTAGCTCAAGCCCAAGTGTAGCCAGGAGTAGGCTGAGGCATTCTTCAGTTTAGCAGGAGAAAAGATCCCTTGCAGGCTGGCAAAGGCAAGTCCCAGAGCTGCAGAGAGCAGCAGCAGGAATAGAGGCCAAGCTGTCCGCGGTTCCTGCAGAGGGAGAACCTTGACAAGGAGTTGAGGGACTGACCATGCACAAAAGAGGAAGAAGAGGAAGAAGAAGAAGAAGAAGAACAAGAAGAAGAGGAAGAAGAGGAAGAAGAGGTGAGTGGTACCGTGGCATCTCTTCCAAAGCGTGACATGTAGCGATGACGAGCAGACTTTTTGCCTTCCACAACTTGTTTGGCTGCTGTGCTTCTTGGCCAGGGATGCATGAGAAGCGCTCTGGTCCCTGCCAGGTGCTTGTGTTAGCTGCAGGGAGAGCTGAGAAGTGGCAGCTGCGGCTGCCAGCATGGTGGAGCATGAGCAGCCGGCTCCCAGGCCAAATGGCCCAAAGAAATGGTGGCAAGGGGCCGTGCTGAGAACTGCAGAGGAAGGCAAAAAACCGCCGGGGACCAGTGCCAATGTGCCCCGGGGGAAAAGGTTCCTTGCTGAGCCCAGTGCTGGCCATGGGCTGTTCCCTGAGCATGTGAGCCAGACCTGGCTCCTTGTCCCACAGGCTGCTCATGCTTCCCAGGAGCTGCCCAAGCCCTATCCTCCCTTGAGCTGGAGCTATCTGGCGGACTTGCCAGAGTGCCCAAGTGCCTCTGAGCTGATAGACCTTGTGGGCAAGAATCCTTGCTGTCCCTGTGTAGGACACCAGTGGGTGTTCCAAAGCACTGCAAGCCCTTGCAAGCCCTTGCAAGCCCTCGACATCCTATCTCTTACGGCTCCTGAGCGTTGCTCTGTAGGAGATGAGGATGGTGAGCTGTGCAGTGCTCCTCAAGAAGGAATTGCCTTGGTCTTGCCACTGCTATCCAGTTGAAAAGGATTTGCATCCATGAGCCGAGCTTGGAAGGTGGCCCTGCCAGCAGATTGTCTTGCAGCGGAGAACCTCCAGCAGCCTCATGCAAGGTTTTCTTCCCTCAGCCCCTGGCCTGTGATTCCAGCAGCTCCTCAAGTGCTTCCTGTCAGATGTGCTGGGGCTGCCCCCGGGCCAGCTCTGGCAGTGGACACGGGAGGCTGCTCCTCTGGATCCTGCGTGGGGCCTGGTGACCACTGCGTTGCTGGGTGCTGGCATTGTGACATGGGGGTGACACAGCCGCATATGTGCAGCCCTTTGGAGGAAGCCTTTGGGGTGCTGGCTCCAAATCAGTCCCTGTACCTACAAAATAGGGGAGTAAGCAACCTAATAGAGTCCCTTTTTTGCAAAAAAACAGTGTGGATTTGTTGCCAGTGCAGCCTTACTTCCAGTAGCAATACTGCCTGTAGTATCATGCATGGAGGCCTCAGGGCTCGCTCAGGGCTTGTCACGCAGAACTGCAGGCCTGACAGAGCAGAACTGCTCTCCTCTCCTCTCCTCTCCTCTCCTCTCCTCTCTTCTCCTCTCCTCTCCTGTCCTCTCCTCTCCTCTCCTCTTCTCTTCTCTCCTGTCCGCCAGTCCAATATCTAAGAGACTGTTTGCCTGAAAGGACAGAGGGTTTTCAGTTCCAAAATCAATGTCAAGGACACAGAACACAATGAATTTTATTTTATTTTGTTGTTAATTTATTAATTTTCTTGATTTGATGTTAATTCATGTTATGTTATTTCATGTCATTTTTTTTCCCTTTGTGACTCTGTTTCAGAACCCAGGCTCACAAGCATTAGCTCAAGCCCAAGTGTAGCCAGGAGTAGGCTGAGGCATTCTTCAGTTTAGCAGGAGAAAAGATCCCTTGCAGGCTGGCAAAGGCAAGTCCCAGAGCTGCAGAGAGCAGCAGCAGGAATAGAGGCCAAGCTGTCCGCGGTTCCTGCAGAGGGAGAACCTTGACAAGGAGTTGAGGGACTGACCATGCACAAAAGAGGAAGAAGAGGAAGAAGAAGAAGAAGAAGAACAAGAAGAAGAGGAAGAAGAGGAAGAAGAGGTGAGTGGTACCGTGGCATCTCTTCCAAAGCGTGACATGTAGCGATGACGAGCAGACTTTTTGCCTTCCACAACTTGTTTGGCTGCTGTGCTTCTTGGCCAGGGATGCATGAGAAGCGCTCTGGTCCCTGCCAGGCGCTTGTGTTAGCTGCAGGGAGAGCTGAGAAGTGGCAGCTGCGGCTGCCAGCATGGTGGAGCATGAGCAGCCGGCTCCCAGGCCAAATGGCCCAAAGAAATGGTGGCAAGGGGCGGTGCTGAGAACTGCAGAGGAAGGCAAAAAACCGCCGGGGACCAGTGCCAATGTGCCCCGGGGGAAAAGGTTCCTTGCTGAGCCCAGTGCTGGCCATGGGCTGTTCCCTGAGCATGTGAGCCAGACCTGGCTCCTTGTCCCACAGGCTGCTCATGCTTCCCAGGAGCTGCCCAAGCCCTATCCTCCCTTGAGCTGGAGCTATCTGGCGGACTTGCCAGAGTGCCCAAGTGCCTCTGAGCTGATAGACCTTGTGGGCAAGAATCCTTGCTGTCCCTGTGTAGGACACCAGTGGGTGTTCCAAAGCACTGCAAGCCCTTGCAAGCCCTTGCAAGCCCTCGACATCCTATCTCTTACGGCTCCTGAGCGTTGCTCTGTAGGAGATGAGGATGGTGAGCTGTGCAGTGCTCCTCAAGAAGGAATTGCCTTGGTCTTGCCACTGCTATCCAGTTGAAAAGGATTTGCATCCATGAGCCGAGCTTGGAAGGTGGCCCTGCCAGCAGATTGTCTTGCAGCGGAGAACCTCCAGCAGCCTCATGCAAGGTTTTCTTCCCTCAGCCCCTGGCCTGTGATTCCAGCAGCTCCTCAAGTGCTTCCTGTCAGATGTGCTGGGGCTGCCCCCGGGCCAGCTCTGGCAGTGGACACGGGAGGCTGCTCCTCTGGATCCTGCGTGGGGCCTGGTGACCACTGCGTTGCCGGGTGCTGCCATTGTGACATGGGGGTGACACAGCCGCATATGTGCAGCCCTTTGGAGGAAGCCTTTGGGGTGCTGGCTCCAAATCAGTCCCTGTACCTACAAAATAGGGGAGTAAGCAACCTAATAGAGTCCCTTTTTTGCAAAAAAACAGTGTGGATTTGTTGCCAGTGCAGCCTTCCTTCCAGTAGCAATACTGCCTGTAGTATCATGCATGGAGGCCTCAGGGCTCGCTCAGGGCTTGTCACGCAGAACTGCAGGCCTGACAGAGCAGAACTGCTCTCCTCTCCTCTCCTCTCCTCTCTTCTCCTCTCCTCTCCTCTCCTCTCCTCTCCTCTCCTCTCCTCTTCTCTTCTCTCCTGTCCGCCAGTCCAATATCTAAGAGACTGTTTGCCTGAAAGGACAGAGGGTTTTCAGTTCCAAAATCAATGTCAAGGACACAGAACACAATGAATTTTATTTTATTTTGTTGTTAATTTATTAATTTTCTTGATTTTATGTTAATTCATGTTATGTTATTTCATGTCATTTTTTTTCCCTTTGTGACTCTGTTTCAGAACCCAGGCTCACAAGCATTAGCTCAAGCCCAAGTGTAGCCAGGAGTAGGCTGAGGCATTCTTCAGTTTAGCAGGAGAAAAGATCCCTTGCAGGCTGGCAAAGGCAAGTCCCAGAGCTGCAGAGAGCAGCAGCAGGAATAGAGGCCAAGCTGTCCGCGGTTCCTGCAGAGGGAGAACCTTGACAAGGAGTTGAGGGACTGACCATGCACAAAAGAGGAAGAAGAGGAAGAAGAAGAAGAAGAAGAAGAAGAAGAAGAGGAAGAAGAGGAAGAAGAGGTGAGTGGTACCGTGGCATCTCTTCCAAAGCGTGACATGTAGCGATGACGAGCAGACTTTTTGCCTTCCACAACTTGTTTGGCTGCTGTGCTTCTTGGCCAGGGATGCATGAGAAGCGCTCTGGTCCCTGCCAGGTGCTTGTGTTAGCTGCAGGGAGAGCTGAGAAGTGGCAGCTGCGGCTGCCAGCATGGTGGAGCATGAGCAGCCGGCTCCCAGGCCAAATGGCCCAAAGAAATGGTAGCAAGGGGCCGTGCTGAGAACTGCGGAGGAAGGCAAAAAACCGCCGGGGACCAGTGCCAATGTGCCCCAGGGGAAAAAGTTCCTTGCTGAGCCCAGTGCTGGCCATGGGCTGTTCCCTGAGCATGTGAGCCAGACCTGGCTCCTTGTCCCACAGGCTGCTCATGCTTCCCAGGAGCTGCCCAAGCCCTATCCTCCCTTGAGCTGGAGCTATCTGGTGGACTTGCCAGAGTGCCCAAGTGCCTCTGAGCTGATAGACCTTGTGGGCAAGAATCCTTGCTGTCCCTGTGTAGGACACCAGTGGGTGTTCCAAAGCACTGCAAGCCCTTGCAAGCCCTTGCAAGCCCTCGACATCCTATCTCTTAGGGCTCCTGAGCGTTGCTCTGTAGGAGATGAGGATGGTGAGCTGTGCAGTGCTCCTCAAGAAGGAATTGCCTTGGTCTTGCCACTGCTATCCAGTTGAAAAGGATTTGCATCCATGAGCCGAGCTTGGAAGGTGGCCCTGCCAGCAGATTGTCTTGCAGCGGAGAACCTCCAGCAGCCTCATGCAAGGTTTTCTTCCCTCAGCCCCTGGCCTGTGATTCCAGCAGCTCCTCAAGTGCTTCCTGTCAGATGTGCTGGGGCTGCCCCCGGGCCAGCTCTGGCAGTGGACACGGGAGGCTGCTCCTCTGGATCCTGCGTGGGGCCTGGTGACCACTGCGTTGCCGGGTGCTGGCATTGTGACATGGGGGTGACACAGCCGCATATGTGCAGCCCTTTGGAGGAAGCCTTTGGGGTGCTGGCTCCAAATCAGTCCCTGTACCTACAAAATAAGGGAGTAAACAACCTAATAGAGTCCCTTTTTTGCAAAAAGACAGTGTGGATTTGTTGCCAGTGCAGCCTTCCTTCCAGTAGCAATACTGCCTGTAGTATCATGCATGGAGGCCTCAGGGCTCGCTCAGGGCTTGTCACGCAGAACTGCAGGCCTGACAGAGCAGAACTGCTCTCCTCTCCTCTCCTCTCCTCTCCTCTCCTCTCCTCTCCTCTCCTCTCCTCTCCTCTCCTCTCCTCTCCTCTCCTCTCCTCTCCTCTTCTCTTCTCTCCTCTCCTCTCCTCTCCTCTCCTCTCCTCTCCTCTCCTCTCCTCTCCTCTTCTCTTCTCTCCTGTCCGCCAGTCCAATATCTAAGAGACTGTTTGCCTGAAAGGACAGAGGGTTTTCAGTTCCAAAATCAATGTCAAGGACACAGAACACAATGAATTTTATTTCATTTTGTTGTTAATTTATTAATTTTCTTGATTTTATGTTAATTCATGTTATGTTATTTCATGTCATTTTTTTTCCCTTTGTGACTCTGTTTCAGAACCCAGGCTCACAAGCATTAGCTCAAGCCCAAGTGTAGCCAGGAGTAGGCTGAGGCATTCTTCAGTTTAGCAGGAGAAAAGATCCCTTGCAGGCTGGCAAAGGCAAGTCCCAGAGCTGCAGAGAGCAGCAGCAGGAATAGAGGCCAAGCTGTCCGCGGTTCCTGCAGAGGGAGAACCTTGACAAGGAGTTGAGGGACTCACCAAGCACAAAAGAGGAAGAAGAAGAAGAAGAAGAAGAAGAAGAAGAAGAGGTAGAAGAGGTAGAAGAGGAAGAAGAGGTGAGTGGTACCGTGGCATCTCTTCCAAAGCGTGACATGTAGCGATGACGAGCAGACTTTTTGCCTTGCACAACTTGTTTGGCTGCTGTGCTTCTTGGCCAGGGATGCATGAGAAGCGCTCTGGTCCCTGCCAGGCGCTTGTGTTAGCTGCAGGGAGAGCTGAGAAGTGGCAGCTGCGGCTGCCAGCATGGTGGAGCATGAGCAGCCGGCTCCCAGGCCAAATGGCCCAAAGAAATGGTAGCAAGGGGCCGTGCTGAGAACTGCGGAGGAAGGCAAAAAACCGCCGGGGACCAGTGCCAATGTGCCCCAGGGGAAAAAGTTCCTTGCTGAGCCCAGTGCTGGCCATGGGCTGTTCCCTGAGCATGTGAGCCAGACCTGGCTCCTTGTCCCACAGGCTGCTCATGCTTCCCAGGAGCTGCCCAAGCCCTATCCTCCCTTGAGCTGGAGCTATCTGGCGGACTTGCCAGAGTGCCCAAGTGCCTCTGAGCTGATAGACCTTGTGGGCAAGAATCCTTGCTGTCCCTGTGTAGGACACCAGTGGGTGTTCCAAAGCACTGCAAGCCCTTGCAAGCCCTTGCAAGCCCTCGACATCCTATCTCTTACGGCTCCTGAGCGTTGCTCTGTAGGAGATGAGGATGGTGAGCTGTGCAGTGCTCCTCAAGAAGGAATTGCCTTGGTCTTGCCACTGCTATCCAGTTGAAAAGGATTTGCATCCATGAGCCGAGCTTGGAAGGTGGCCCTGCCAGCAGATTGTCTTGCAGCGGAGAACCTCCAGCAGCCTCATGCAAGGTTTTCTTCCCTCAGCCCCTGGCCTGTGATTCCAGCAGCTCCTCAAGTGCTTCCTGTCAGATGTGCTGGGGCTGCCCCCGGGCCAGCTCTGGCAGTGGACACGGGAGGCTGCTCCTCTGGATCCTGCGTGGGGCCTGGTGACCACTGCGTTGCCGGGTGCTGGCATTGTGACATGGGGGTGACACAGCCGCATATGTGCAGGCCTTTGGAGGAAGCCTTTGGGGTGCTGGCTCCAAATCAGTCCCTGTACCTACAAAATAGGGGAGTAAGCAACCTAATAGAGTCCCTTTTTTGCAAAAAGACAGTGTGGATTTGTTGCCAGTGCAGCCTTCCTTCCAGTAGCAATACTGCCTGTAGTATCATGCATGGAGGCCTCAGGGCTCGCTCAGGGCTTGTCACGCAGAACTGCAGGCCTGACAGAGCAGAACTGCTCTCCTCTCCTCTCCTCTCCTCTCCTCTCCTCTCCTCTTCTCTTCTCTCCTCTCCTCTCCTCTCCTCTCCTCTCCTCTCCTCTCCTCTTCTCTTCTCTCCTGTCCGCCAGTCCAATATCTAAGAGACTGTTTGCCTGAAAGGACAGAGGGTTTTCAGTTCCAAAATCAATGTCAAGGACACAGAACACAATGAATTTTATTTCATTTTGTTGTTAATTTATTAATTTTCTTGATTTTATGTTAATTCATGTTATGTTATTTCATGTCATTTTTTTTCCCTTTGTGACTCTGTTTCAGAACCCAGGCTCACAAGCATTAGCTCAAGCCCAAGTGTAGCCAGGAGTAGGCTGAGGCATTCTTCAGTTTAGCAGGAGAAAAGATCCCTTGCAGGCTGGCAAAGGCAAGTCCCAGAGCTGCAGAGAGCAGCAGCAGGAATAGAGGCCAAGCTGTCCGCGGTTCCTGCAGAGGGAGAACCTTGACAAGGAGTTGAGGGACTGACCATGCACAAAAGAGGAAGAAGAAGAAGAAGAAGAAGAAGAAGAAGAAGAAGAAGAAGAAGAAGAAGAGGAAGAAGAGGTGAGTGGTACCATGGCATCTCTTCCAAAGCGTGACATGTAGCGATGACGAGCAGACTTTTTGCCTTCCACAACTTGTTTGGCTGCTGTGCTTCTTGGCCAGGGATGCATGAGAAGCGCTCTGGTCCCTGCCAGGCGCTTGTGTTAGCTGCAGGGAGAGCTGAGAAGTGGCAGCTGCAGCTGCCAGCATGGTGGAGCATGAGCAGCCGGCTCCCAGGCCAAATGGCCCAAAGAAATGGTGGCAAGGGGCCGTGCTGAGAACTGCAGAGGAAGGCAAAAAACCGCCGGGGACCAGTGCCAATGTGCCCCAGGGGAAAAAGTTCCTTGCTGAGCCCAGTGCTGGCCATGGGCTGTTCCCTGAGCATGTGAGCCAGACCTGGCTCCTTGTCCCACAGGCTGCTCATGCTTCCCAGGAGCTGCCCAAGCCCTATCCTCCCTTGAGCTGGAGCTATCTGGCGGACTTGCCAGAGTGCCCAAGTGCCTCTGAGCTGATAGACCTTGTGGGCAAGAATCCTTGCTGTCCCTGTGTAGGACACCAGTGGGTGTTCCAAAGCACTGCAAGCCCTTGCAAGCCCTTGCAAGCCCTCGACATCCTATCTCTTACGGCTCCTGAGCGTTGCTCTGTAGGAGATGAGGATGGTGAGCTGTGCAGTGCTCCTCAAGAAGGAATTGCCTTGGTCTTGCCACTGCTATCCAGTTGAAAAGGATTTGCATCCATGAGCCGAGCTTGGAAGGTGGCCCTGCCAGCAGATTGTCTTGCAGCGGAGAACCTCCAGCAGCCTCATGCAAGGTTTTCTTCCCTCAGCCCCTGGCCTGTGATTCCAGCAGCTCCTCAAGTGCTTCCTGTCAGATGTGCTGGGGCTGCCCCCGGGCCAGCTCTGGCAGTGGACACGGGAGGCTGCTCCTCTGGATCCTGCGTGGGGCCTGGTGACCACTGCGTTGCCGGGTGCTGGCATTGTGACATGGGGGTGACACAGCCGCATATGTGCAGCCCTTTGGAGGAAGCCTTTGGGGTGCTGGCTCCAAATCAGTCCCTGTACCTACAAAATAAGGGAGTAAGCAACCTAATAGAGTCCCTTTTTTGCAAAAAGACAGTGTGGATTTGTTGCCAGTGCAGCCTTCCTTCCAGTAGCAATACTGCCTGTAGTATCATGCATGGAGGCCTCAGGGCTCGCTCAGGGCTTGTCACGCAGAACTGCAGGCCTGACAGAGCAGAACTGCTCTCCTCTCCTGTCCTGTCCTCTCCTCTCCTCTCTTCTCCTCTCCTCTCCTGTCCTCTCCTCTCCTCTCCTCTTCTCTTCTCTCCTGTCCGCCAGTCCAATATCTAAGAGACTGTTTGCCTGAAAGGACAGAGGGTTTTCAGTTCCAAAATCAATGTCAAGGACACGTAACACAATGAATTTTATTTCATTTTGTTGTTAATTTATTAATTTTCTTGATTTGATGTTAATTCATGTTATGTTATTTCATGTCATTTTTTTTCCCTTTGTGACTCTGTTTCAGAACCCAGGCTCACAAGCATTAGCTCAAGCCCAAGTGTAGCCAGGAGTAGGCTGAGGCATTCTTCAGTTTAGCAGGAGAAAAGATCCCTTGCAGGCTGGCAAAGGCAAGTCCCAGAGCTGCAGAGAGCAGCAGCAGGAATAGAGGCCAAGCTGTCCGCGGTTCCTGCAGAGGGAGAACCTTGACAAGGAGTTGAGGGAGTGACCATGCACAAAAGAGGAAGAAGAAGAAGAAGAAGAAGAAGAAGAAGAAGAAGAAGAGGAAGAAGAGGTGAGTGGTACCATGGCATCTCTTCCAAAGCGTGACATGTAGCGATGACGAGCAGACTTTTTGCCTTCCACAACTTGTTTGGCTGCTGTGCTTCTTGGCCAGGGATGCATGAGAAGCGCTCTGGTCCCTGCCGGGCGCTTGTGTTAGCTGCAGGGAGAGCTGAGAAGTGGCAGCTGCGGCTGCCAGCATGGTGGAGCATGAGCAGCCGGCTCCCAGGCCAAATGGCCCAAAGAAATGGTGGCAAGGGGCCGTGCTGAGAACTGCAGAGGAAGGCAAAAAACCGCCGGGGACCAGTGCCAATGTGCCCCAGGGGAAAAAGTTCCTTGCTGAGCCCAGTGCTGGCCATGGGCTGTTCCCTGAGCATGTGAGCCAGACCTGGCTCCTTGTCCCACAGGCTGCTCATGCTTCCCAGGAGCTGCCCAAGCCCTATCCTCCCTTGAGCTGGAGCTATCTGGCGGACTTGCCAGAGTGCCCAAGTGCCTCTGAGCTGATAGACCTTGTGGGCAAGAATCCTTGCTGTCCCTGTGTAGGACACCAGTGGGTGTTCCAAAGCACTGCAAGCCCTTGCAAGGCCTTGCAAGCCCTCGACATCCTATCTCTTACGGCTCCTGAGCGTTGCTCTGTAGGAGATGAGGATGGTGAGCTGTGCAGTGCTCCTCAAGAAGGAATTGCCTTGGTCTTGCCACTGCTATCCAGTTGAAAAGGATTTGCATCCATGAGCCGAGCTTGGAAGGTGGCCCTGCCAGCAGATTGTCTTGCAGCGGAGAACCTCCAGCAGCCTCATGCAAGGTTTTCTTCCCTCAGCCCCTGGCCTGTGATTCCAGCAGCTCCTCAAGTGCTTCCTGTCAGATGTGCTGGGGCTGCCCCCGGGCCAGCTCTGGCAGTGGACACGGGAGGCTGCTCCTCTGGATCCTGCGTGGGGCCTGGTGACCACTGCGTTGCCGGGTGCTGGCATTGTGACATGGGGGTGACACAGCCGCATATGTGCAGCCCTTTGGAGGAAGCCTTTGGGGTGCTGGCTCCAAATCAGTCCCTGTACCTACAAAATAGGGGAGTAAGCAACCTAATAGAGTCCCTTTTTTGCAAAAAGACAGTGTGGATTTGTTGCCAGTGCAGCCTTACTTCCAGTAGCAATACTGCCTGTAGTATCATGTATGGAGGCCTCAGGGCTCGCTCAGGCCTTTCACGCAGAACTGCAGGCCTGACAGAGCAGAACTGCTCTCCTCTCCTCTCCTCTCCTCTCCTCTCTTCTCCTCTCCTCTCCTCTCCTCTCCTCTCCTCTCCTCTCCTCTTCTCTTCTCTCCTGTCCGCCAGTCCAATATCTAAGAGACTGTTTGCCTGAAAGGACAGAGGGTTTTCAGTTCCAAAATCAATGTCAAGGACACATAACACAATGAATTTTATTTTATTTTGTTGTTAATTTATTAATTTTCTTGATTTGATGTTAATTCATGTTATGTTATTTCATGTCATTTTTTTTCCCTTTGTGACTCTGTTTCAGAACCCAGGCTCACAAGCATTAGCTCAAGCCCAAGTGTAGCCAGGAGTAGGCTGAGGCATTCTTCAGTTTAGCAGGAGAAAAGATCCCTTGCAGGCTGGCAAAGGCAAGTCCCAGAGCTGCAGAGAGCAGCAGCAGGAATAGAGGCCAAGCTGTCCGCGGTTCCTGCAGAGGGAGAACCTTGACAAGGAGTTGAGGGACTGACCATGCACAAAAGAGGAAGAAGAAGAAGAAGAAGAAGAAGAAGAAGAAGAAGAAGAAGAAGAAGAAGAGGAAGAAGAGGTGAGTGGTACCATGGCATCTCTTCCAAAGCGTGACATGTAGCGATGACGAGCAGACTTTTTGCCTTCCACAACTTGTTTGGCTGCTGTGCTTCTTGGGCAGGGATGCATGAGAAGCGCTCTGGTCCCTGCCGGGCGCTTGTGTTAGCTGCAGGGAGAGCTGAGAAGTGGCAGCTGCGGCTGCCAGCATGGTGGAGCATGAGCAGCCGGCTCCCAGGCCAAATGGCCCAAAGAAATGGTGGCAAGGGGCCGTGCTGAGAACTGCAGAGGAAGGCAAAAAACCGCCGGGGACCAGTGCCAATGTGCCCCAGGGGAAAAAGTTCCTTGCTGAGCCCAGTGCTGGCCATGGGCTGTTCCCTGAGCATGTGAGCCAGACCTGGCTCCTTGTCCCACAGGCTGCTCATGCTTCCCAGGAGCTGCCCAAGCCCTATCCTCCCTTGAGCTGGAGCTATCTGGCGGACTTGCCAGAGTGCCCAAGTGCCTCTGAGCTGATAGACCTTGTGGGCAAGAATCCTTGCTGTCCCTGTGTAGGACACCAGTGGGTGTTCCAAAGCACTGCAAGCCCTTGCAAGGCCTTGCAAGCCCTCGACATCCTATCTCTTACGGCTCCTGAGCGTTGCTCTGTAGGAGATGAGGATGGTGAGCTGTGCAGTGCTCCTCAAGAAGGAATTGCCTTGGTCTTGCCACTGCTATCCAGTTGAAAAGGATTTGCATCCATGAGCCGAGCTTGGAAGGTGGCCCTGCCAGCAGATTGTCTTGCAGCGGAGAACCTCCAGCAGCCTCATGCAAGGTTTTCTTCCCTCAGCCCCTGGCCTGTGATTCCAGCAGCTCCTCAAGTGCTTCCTGTCAGATGTGCTGGGGCTGCCCCCGGGCCAGCTCTGGCAGTGGACACGGGAGGCTGCTCCTCTGGATCCTGCGTGGGGCCTGGTGACCACTGCGTTGCCGGGTGCTGGCATTGTGACATGGGGGTGACACAGCCGCATATGTGCAGCCCTTTGGAGGAAGCCTTTGGGGTGCTGGCTCCAAATCAGTCCCTGTACCTACAAAATAGGGGAGTAAGCAACCTAATAGAGTCCCTTTTTTGCAAAAAGACAGTGTGGATTTGTTGCCAGTGCAGCCTTACTTCCAGTAGCAATACTGCCTGTAGTATCATGTATGGAGGCCTCAGGGCTCGCTCAGGCCTTTCACGCAGAACTGCAGGCCTGACAGAGCAGAACTGCTCTCCTCTCCTCTCCTCTCCTCTCTTCTCCTCTCCTCTCCTCTCCTCTCCTCTCCTCTCCTCTCCTCTCCTCTTCTCTTCTCTCCTGTCCGCCAGTCCAATATCTAAGAGACTGTTTGCCTGAAAGGACAGAGGGTTTTCAGTTCCAAAATCAATGTCAAGGACACATAACACAATGAATTTTATTTTATTTTGTTGTTAATTTATTAATTTTCTTGATTTGATGTTAATTCATGTTATGTTATTTCATGTCATTTTTTTTCCCTTTGTGACTCTGTTTCAGAACCCAGGCTCACAAGCATTAGCTCAAGCCCAAGTGTAGCCAGGAGTAGGCTGAGGCATTCTTCAGTTTAGCAGGAGAAAAGATCCCTTGCAGGCTGGCAAAGGCAAGTCCCAGAGCTGCAGAGAGCAGCAGCAGGAATAGAGGCCAAGCTGTCCACGGTTCCTGCAGAGGGAGAACCTTGACAAGGAGTTGAGGGACTGACCATGCACAAAAGAGGAAGAAGAGGAAGAAGAAGAAGAAGAAGAACAAGAAGAAGAGGAAGAAGAGGAAGAAGAGGTGAGTGGTACCGTGGCATCTCTTCCAAAGCGTGACATGTAGCGATGACGAGCAGACTTTTTGCCTTCCACAACTTGTTTGGCTGCTGTGCTTCTTGGCCAGGGATGCATGAGAAGCGCTCTGGTCCCTGCCAGGCGCTTGTGTTAGCTGCAGGGAGAGCTGAGAAGTGGCAGCTGCGGCTGCCAGCATGGTGGAGCATGAGCAGCCGGCTCCCAGGCCAAATGGCCCAAAGAAATGGTGGCAAGGGGCCGTGCTGAGAACTGCAGAGGAAGGCAAAAAACCGCCGGGGACCAGTGCCAATGTGCCCCAGGGGAAAAAGTTCCTTGCTGAGCCCAGTGCTGGCCATGGGCTGTTCCCTGAGCATGTGAGCCAGACCTGGCTCCTTGTCCCACAGGCTGCTCATGCTTCCCAGGAGCTGCCCAAGCCCTATCCTCCCTTGAGCTGGAGCTATCTGGCGGACTTGCCAGAGTGCCCAAGTGCCTCTGAGCTGATAGACCTTGTGGGCAAGAATCCTTGCTGTCCCTGTGTAGGACACCAGTGGGTGTTCCAAAGCACTGCAAGCCCTTGCAAGCCCTTGCAAGCCCTCGACATCCTATCTCTTACGGCTCCTGAGCGTTGCTCTGTAGGAGATGAGGATGGTGAGCTGTGCAGTGCTCCTCAAGAAGGAATTGCCTTGGTCTTGCCACTGCTATCCAGTTGAAAAGGATTTGCATCCATGAGCCGAGCTTGGAAGGTGGCCCTGCCAGCAGATTGTCTTGCAGCGGAGAACCTCCAGCAGCCTCATGCAAGGTTTTCTTCCCTCAGCCCCTGGCCTGTGATTCCAACAGCTCCTCAAGTGCTTCCTGTGAGATGTGCTGGGGCTGCCCCCGGGCCAGCTCTGGCAGTGGACACGGGAGGCTGCTCCTCTGGATCCTGCGTGGGGCCTGGTGACCACTGCGTTGCCGGGTGCTGGCATTGTGACATGGGGGTGACACAGCCGCATATGTGCAGCCCTTTGGAGGAAGCCTTTGGGGTGCTGGCTCCAAATCAGTCCCTGTACCTACAAAATAGGGGAGTAAGCAACCTAATAGAGTCCCTTTTTTGCAAAAAGACAGTGTGGATTTGTTGCCAGTGCAGCCTTACTTCCAGTAGCAATACTGCCTGTAGTATCATGTATGGAGGCCTCAGGGCTCGCTCAGGCCTTTCACGCAGAACTGCAGGCCTGACAGAGCAGAACTGCTCTCCTCTCCTCTCCTCTCCTCTCCTCTCCTCTCTTCTCCTCTCCTCTCCTCTCCTCTCCTCTCCTCTCCTCTCCTCTTCTCTTCTCTCCTGTCCGCCAGTCCAATATCTAAGAGACTGTTTGCCTGAAAGGACAGAGGGTTTTCAGTTCCAAAATCAATGTCAAGGACACATAACACAATGAATTTTATTTTATTTTGTTGTTAATTTATTAATTTTCTTGATTTGATGTTAATTCATGTTATGTTATTTCATGTCATTTTTTTTCCCTTTGTGACTCTGTTTCAGAACCCAGGCTCACAAGCATTAGCTCAAGCCCAAGTGTAGCCAGGAGTAGGCTGAGGCATTCTTCAGTTTAGCAGGAGAAAAGATCCCTTGCAGGCTGGCAAAGGCAAGTCCCAGAGCTGCAGAGAGCAGCAGCAGGAATAGAGGCCAAGCTGTCCGCGGTTCCTGCAGAGGGAGAACCTTGACAAGGAGTTGAGGGACTGACCATGCACAAAAGAGGAAGAAGAGGAAGAAGAAGAAGAAGAAGAACAAGAAGAAGAGGAAGAAGAGGAAGAAGAGGTGAGTGGTACCGTGGCATCTCTTCCAAAGCGTGACATGTAGCGATGACGAGCAGACTTTTTGCCTTCCACAACTTGTTTGGCTGCTGTGCTTCTTGGCCAGGGATGCATGAGAAGCGCTCTGGTCCCTGCCAGGCGCTTGTGTTAGCTGCAGGGAGAGCTGAGAAGTGGCAGCTGCGGCTGCCAGCATGGTGGAGCATGAGCAGCCGGCTCCCAGGCCAAATGGCCCAAAGAAATGGTGGCAAGGGGCCGTGCTGAGAACTGCAGAGGAAGGCAAAAAACCGCCGGGGACCAGTGCCAATGTGCCCCGGGGGAAAAGGTTCCTTGCTGAGCCCAGTGCTGGCCATGGGCTGTTCCCTGAGCATGTGAGCCAGACCTGGCTCCTTGTCCCACAGGCTGCTCATGCTTCCCAGGAGCTGCCCAAGCCCTATCCTCCCTTGAGCTGGAGCTATCTGGCGGACTTGCCAGAGTGCCCAAGTGCCTCTGAGCTGATAGACCTTGTGGGCAAGAATCCTTGCTGTCCCTGTGTAGGACACCAGTGGGTGTTCCAAAGCACTGCAAGCCCTTGCAAGCCCTTGCAAGCCCTCGACATCCTATCTCTTAGGGCTCCTGAGCGTTGCTCTGTAGGAGATGAGGATGGTGAGCTGTGCAGTGCTCCTCAAGAAGGAATTGCCTTGGTCTTGCCACTGCTATCCAGTTGAAAAGGATTTGCATCCATGAGCCGAGCTTGGAAGGTGGCCCTGCCAGCAGATTGTCTTGCAGCGGAGAACCTCCAGCAGCCTCATGCAAGGTTTTCTTCCCTCAGCCCCTGGCCTGTGATTCCAGCAGCTCCTCAAGTGCTTCCTGTCAGATGTGCTGGGGCTGCCCCCGGGCCAGCTCTGGCAGTGGACACGGGAGGCTGCTCCTCTGGATC
This sequence comes from Caloenas nicobarica, assembly GCF_036013445.1. Taxonomy (NCBI): domain Eukaryota; kingdom Metazoa; phylum Chordata; class Aves; order Columbiformes; family Columbidae; genus Caloenas; species Caloenas nicobarica. The sequence goes on from NC_088258.1 coordinate 20,131,890, forward strand.
CTGCGTGGGGCCTGGTGACCACTGCGTTGCCGGGTGCTGGCATTGTGACATGGGGCTGACACAGCCGCATATGTGCAGCCCTTTGGAGGAAGCCTTTGGGGTGCTGGCTCCAAATCAGTCCCTGTACCTACAAAATAGGGGAGTAAGCAACCTAATAGAGTCCCTTTTTTGCAAAAAAACAGTGTGGATTTGTTGCCAGTGCAGCCTTACTTCCAGTAGCAATACTGCCTGTAGTATCATGCATGGAGGCCTCAGGGCTCGCTCAGGGCTTGTCACGCAGAACTGCAGGCCTGACAGAGCAGAACTGCTCTCCTCTCCTCTCCTCTCCTCTCCTCTCCTCTCCTCTCCTCTCCTCTCCTCTCCTCTCTTCTCCTCTCCTCTCCTCTCCTCTCCTCTCCTCTCCTCTCCTCTTCTCTCCTGTCCGCCAGTCCAATATCTAAGAGACTGTTTGCCTGAAAGGACAGAGGGTTTTCAGTTCCAAAATCAATGTCAAGGACACAGAACACAATGAATTTTATTTTATTTTGTTGTTAATTTATTAATTTTCTTGATTTTATGTTAATTCATGTTATGTTATTTCATGTCATTTTTTTTCCCTTTGTGACTCTGTTTCAGAACCCAGGCTCACAAGCATTAGCTCAAGCCCAAGTGTAGCCAGGAGTAGGCTGAGGCATTCTTCAGTTTAGCAGGAGAAAAGATCCCTTGCAGGCTGGCAAAGGCAAGTCCCAGAGCTGCAGAGAGCAGCAGCAGGAATAGAGGCCAAGCTGTCCGCGGTTCCTGCAGAGGGAGAACCTTGACAAGGAGTTGAGGGACTGACCATGCACAAAAGAGGAAGAAGAAGAAGAAGAAGAAGAAGAAGAAGAAGAAGAAGAAGAAGAAGAAGAGGAAGAAGAGGTGAGTGGTACCATGGCATCTCTTCCAAAGCGTGACATGTAGCGATGACGAGCAGACTTTTTGCCTTCCACAACTTGTTTGGCTGCTGTGCTTCTTGGGCAGGGATGCATGAGAAGCGCTCTGGTCCCTGCCAGGCGCTTGTGTTAGCTGCAGGGAGAGCTGAGAAGTGGCAGCTGCGGCTGCCAGCATGGTGGAGCATGAGCAGCCGGCTCCCAGGCCAAATGGCCCAAAGAAATGGTGGCAAGGGGCCGTGCTGAGAACTGCAGAGGAAGGCAAAAAACCGCCGGGGACCAGTGCCAATGTGCCCCAGGGGAAAAAGTTCCTTGCTGAGCCCAGTGCTGGCCATGGGCTGTTCCCTGAGCATGTGAGCCAGACCTGGCTCCTTGTCCCACAGGCTGCTCATGCTTCCCAGGAGCTGCCCAAGCCCTATCCTCCCTTGAGCTGGAGCTATCTGGCGGACTTGCCAGAGTGCCCAAGTGCCTCTGAGCTGATAGACCTTGTGGGCAAGAATCCTTGCTGTCCCTGTGTAGGACACCAGTGGGTGTTCCAAAGCACTGCAAGCCCTTGCAAGCCCTTGCAAGCCCTCGACATCCTATCTCTTACGGCTCCTGAGCGTTGCTCTGTAGGAGATGAGGATGGTGAGCTGTGCAGTGCTCCTCAAGAAGGAATTGCCTTGGTCTTGCCACTGCTATCCAGTTGAAAAGGATTTGCATCCATGAGCCGAGCTTGGAAGGTGGCCCTGCCAGCAGATTGTCTTGCAGCGGAGAACCTCCAGCAGCCTCATGCAAGGTTTTCTTCCCTCAGCCCCTGGCCTGTGATTCCAGCAGCTCCTCAAGTGCTTCCTGTCAGATGTGCTGGGGCTGCCCCCGGGCCAGCTCTGGCAGTGGACACGGGAGGCTGCTCCTCTGGATCCTGCGTGGGGCCTGGTGACCACTGCGTTGCCGGGTGCTGGCATTGTGACATGGGGGTGACACAGCCGCATATGTGCAGCCCTTTGGAGGAAGCCTTTGGGGTGCTGGCTCCAAATCAGTCCCTGTACCTACAAAATAGGGGAGTAAGCAACCTAATAGAGTCCCTTTTTTGCAAAAAAACAGTGTGGATTTGTTGCCAGTGCAGCCTTCCTTCCAGTAGCAATACTGCCTGTAGTATCATGCATGGAGGCCTCAGGGCTCGCTCAGGGCTTGTCACGCAGAACTGCAGGCCTGACAGAGCAGAACTGCTCTCCTCTCCTCTCCTCTCCTCTCCTCTCCTCTCTTCTCCTCTCCTCTCCTCTCCTCTCCTCTCCTCTCCTCTCCTCTTCTCTTCTCTCCTGTCCGCCAGTCCAATATCTAAGAGACTGTTTGCCTGAAAGGACAGAGGGTTTTCAGTTCCAAAATCAATGTCAAGGACACATAACACAATGAATTTTATTTTATTTTGTTGTTAATTTATTAATTTTCTTGATTTTATGTTAATTCATGTTATGTTATTTCATGTCATTTTTTTTCCCTTTGTGACTCTGTTTCAGAACCCAGGCTCACAAGCATTAGCTCAAGCCCAAGTGTAGCCAGGAGTAGGCTGAGGCATTCTTCAGTTTAGCAGGAGAAAAGATCCCTTGCAGGCTGGCAAAGGCAAGTCCCAGAGCTGCAGAGAGCAGCAGCAGGAATAGAGGCCAAGCTGTCCGCGGTTCCTGCAGAGGGAGAACCTTGACAAGGAGTTGAGGGACTGACCATGCACAAAAGAGGAAGAAGAGGAAGAAGAAGAAGAAGAAGAACAAGAAGAAGAGGAAGAAGAGGAAGAAGAGGTGAGTGGTACCGTGGCATCTCTTCCAAAGCGTGACATGTAGCGATGACGAGCAGACTTTTTGCCTTCCACAACTTGTTTGGCTGCTGTGCTTCTTGGCCAGGGATGCATGAGAAGCGCTCTGGTCCCTGCCAGGTGCTTGTGTTAGCTGCAGGGAGAGCTGAGAAGTGGCAGCTGCGGCTGCCAGCATGGTGGAGCATGAGCAGCCGGCTCCCAGGCCAAATGGCCCAAAGAAATGGTGGCAAGGGGCCGTGCTGAGAACTGCAGAGGAAGGCAAAAAACCGCCGGGGACCAGTGCCAATGTGCCCCGGGGGAAAAGGTTCCTTGCTGAGCCCAGTGCTGGCCATGGGCTGTTCCCTGAGCATGTGAGCCAGACCTGGCTCCTTGTCCCACAGGCTGCTCATGCTTCCCAGGAGCTGCCCAAGCCCTATCCTCCCTTGAGCTGGAGCTATCTGGCGGACTTGCCAGAGTGCCCAAGTGCCTCTGAGCTGATAGACCTTGTGGGCAAGAATCCTTGCTGTCCCTGTGTAGGACACCAGTGGGTGTTCCAAAGCACTGCAAGCCCTTGCAAGCCCTTGCAAGCCCTCGACATCCTATCTCTTACGGCTCCTGAGCGTTGCTCTGTAGGAGATGAGGATGGTGAGCTGTGCAGTGCTCCTCAAGAAGGAATTGCCTTGGTCTTGCCACTGCTATCCAGTTGAAAAGGATTTGCATCCATGAGCCGAGCTTGGAAGGTGGCCCTGCCAGCAGATTGTCTTGCAGCGGAGAACCTCCAGCAGCCTCATGCAAGGTTTTCTTCCCTCAGCCCCTGGCCTGTGATTCCAGCAGCTCCTCAAGTGCTTCCTGTCAGATGTGCTGGGGCTGCCCCCGGGCCAGCTCTGGCAGTGGACACGGGAGGCTGCTCCTCTGGATCCTGCGTGGGGCCTGGTGACCACTGCGTTGCTGGGTGCTGGCATTGTGACATGGGGGTGACACAGCCGCATATGTGCAGCCCTTTGGAGGAAGCCTTTGGGGTGCTGGCTCCAAATCAGTCCCTGTACCTACAAAATAGGGGAGTAAGCAACCTAATAGAGTCCCTTTTTTGCAAAAAAACAGTGTGGATTTGTTGCCAGTGCAGCCTTACTTCCAGTAGCAATACTGCCTGTAGTATCATGCATGGAGGCCTCAGGGCTCGCTCAGGGCTTGTCACGCAGAACTGCAGGCCTGACAGAGCAGAACTGCTCTCCTCTCCTCTCCTCTCCTCTCCTCTCCTCTCTTCTCCTCTCCTCTCCTGTCCTCTCCTCTCCTCTCCTCTTCTCTTCTCTCCTGTCCGCCAGTCCAATATCTAAGAGACTGTTTGCCTGAAAGGACAGAGGGTTTTCAGTTCCAAAATCAATGTCAAGGACACAGAACACAATGAATTTTATTTTATTTTGTTGTTAATTTATTAATTTTCTTGATTTGATGTTAATTCATGTTATGTTATTTCATGTCATTTTTTTTCCCTTTGTGACTCTGTTTCAGAACCCAGGCTCACAAGCATTAGCTCAAGCCCAAGTGTAGCCAGGAGTAGGCTGAGGCATTCTTCAGTTTAGCAGGAGAAAAGATCCCTTGCAGGCTGGCAAAGGCAAGTCCCAGAGCTGCAGAGAGCAGCAGCAGGAATAGAGGCCAAGCTGTCCGCGGTTCCTGCAGAGGGAGAACCTTGACAAGGAGTTGAGGGACTGACCATGCACAAAAGAGGAAGAAGAGGAAGAAGAAGAAGAAGAAGAACAAGAAGAAGAGGAAGAAGAGGAAGAAGAGGTGAGTGGTACCGTGGCATCTCTTCCAAAGCGTGACATGTAGCGATGACGAGCAGACTTTTTGCCTTCCACAACTTGTTTGGCTGCTGTGCTTCTTGGCCAGGGATGCATGAGAAGCGCTCTGGTCCCTGCCAGGCGCTTGTGTTAGCTGCAGGGAGAGCTGAGAAGTGGCAGCTGCGGCTGCCAGCATGGTGGAGCATGAGCAGCCGGCTCCCAGGCCAAATGGCCCAAAGAAATGGTGGCAAGGGGCGGTGCTGAGAACTGCAGAGGAAGGCAAAAAACCGCCGGGGACCAGTGCCAATGTGCCCCGGGGGAAAAGGTTCCTTGCTGAGCCCAGTGCTGGCCATGGGCTGTTCCCTGAGCATGTGAGCCAGACCTGGCTCCTTGTCCCACAGGCTGCTCATGCTTCCCAGGAGCTGCCCAAGCCCTATCCTCCCTTGAGCTGGAGCTATCTGGCGGACTTGCCAGAGTGCCCAAGTGCCTCTGAGCTGATAGACCTTGTGGGCAAGAATCCTTGCTGTCCCTGTGTAGGACACCAGTGGGTGTTCCAAAGCACTGCAAGCCCTTGCAAGCCCTTGCAAGCCCTCGACATCCTATCTCTTACGGCTCCTGAGCGTTGCTCTGTAGGAGATGAGGATGGTGAGCTGTGCAGTGCTCCTCAAGAAGGAATTGCCTTGGTCTTGCCACTGCTATCCAGTTGAAAAGGATTTGCATCCATGAGCCGAGCTTGGAAGGTGGCCCTGCCAGCAGATTGTCTTGCAGCGGAGAACCTCCAGCAGCCTCATGCAAGGTTTTCTTCCCTCAGCCCCTGGCCTGTGATTCCAGCAGCTCCTCAAGTGCTTCCTGTCAGATGTGCTGGGGCTGCCCCCGGGCCAGCTCTGGCAGTGGACACGGGAGGCTGCTCCTCTGGATCCTGCGTGGGGCCTGGTGACCACTGCGTTGCCGGGTGCTGGCATTGTGACATGGGGGTGACACAGCCGCATATGTGCAGCCCTTTGGAGGAAGCCTTTGGGGTGCTGGCTCCAAATCAGTCCCTGTACCTACAAAATAGGGGAGTAAGCAACCTAATAGAGTCCCTTTTTTGCAAAAAGACAGTGTGCATTTGTTGCCAGTGCAGCCTTACTTCCAGTAGCAATACTGCCTGTAGTATCATGTATGGAGGCCTCAGGGCTCGCTCAGGGCTTGTCACGCAGAACTGCAGGCCTGACAGAGCAGAACTGCTCTCCTCTCCTCTCCTCTCCTCTCCTCTCCTCTCCTCTCCTCTCCTCTCTTCTCCTCTCCTCTCCTCTCCTCTCCTCTCCTCTCCTCTTCTCTTCTCTCCTGTCCGCCAGTGCAATATCTAAGAGACTGTTTGCCTGAAAGGACAGAGGGTTTTCAGTTCCAAAATCAATGTCAAGGACACATAACACAATGAATTTTATTTTATTTTGTTGTTAATTTATTAATTTTCTTGATTTGATGTTAATTCATGTTATGTTATTTCATGTCATTTTTTTTCCCTTTGTGACTCTGTTTCAGAACCCAGGCTCACAAGCATTAGCTCAAGCCCAAGTGTAGCCAGGAGTAGGCTGAGGCATTCTTCAGTTTAGCAGGAGAAAAGATCCCTTGCAGGCTGGCAAAGGCAAGTCCCAGAGCTGCAGAGAGCAGCAGCAGGAATAGAGGCCAAGCTGTCCGCGGTTCCTGCAGAGGGAGAACCTTGACAAGGAGTTGAGGGACTGACCATGCACAAAAGAGGAAGAAGAGGAAGAAGAAGAAGAAGAAGAACAAGAAGAAGAGGAAGAAGAGGAAGAAGAGGTGAGTGGTACCGTGGCATCTCTTCCAAAGCGTGACATGTAGCGATGACGAGCAGACTTTTTGCCTTCCACAACTTGTTTGGCTGCTGTGCTTCTTGGCCAGGGATGCATGAGAAGCGCTCTGGTCCCTGCCAGGCGCTTGTGTTAGCTGCAGGGAGAGCTGAGAAGTGGCAGCTGCGGCTGCCAGCATGGTGGAGCATGAGCAGCCGGCTCCCAGGCCAAATGGCCCAAAGAAATGGTAGCAAGGGGCCGTGCTGAGAACTGCGGAGGAAGGCAAAAAACCGCCGGGGACCAGTGCCAATGTGCCCCAGGGGAAAAAGTTCCTTTGTGAGCCCAGTGCTGGCCATGGGCTGTTCCCTGAGCATGTGAGCCAGACCTGGCTCCTTGTCCCACAGGCTGCTCATGCTTCCCAGGAGCTGCCCAAGCCCTATCCTCCCTTGAGCTGGAGCTATCTGGCGGACTTGCCAGAGTGCCCAAGTGCCTCTGAGCTGATAGACCTTGTGGGCAAGAATCCTTGCTGTCCCTGTGTAGGACACCAGTGGGTGTTCCAAAGCACTGCAAGCCCTTGCAAGCCCTTGCAAGCCCTCGACATCCTATCTCTTAGGGCTCCTGAGCGTTGCTCTGTAGGAGATGAGGATGGTGAGCTGTGCAGTGCTCCTCAAGAAGGAATTGCCTTGGTCTTGCCACTGCTATCCAGTTGAAAAGGATTTGCATCCATGAGCCGAGCTTGGAAGGTGGCCCTGCCAGCAGATTGTCTTGCAGCGGAGAACCTCCAGCAGCCTCATGCAAGGTTTTCTTCCCTCAGCCCCTGGCCTGTGATTCCAGCAGCTCCTCAAGTGCTTCCTGTGAGATGTGCTGGGGCTGCCCCCGGGCCAGCTCTGGCAGTGGACACGGGAGGCTGCTCCTCTGGATGCTGCGTGGGGCCTGGTGACCACTGCGTTGCCGGGTGCTGGCATTGTGACATGGGGGTGACACAGCCGCATATGTGCAGCCCTTTGGAGGAAGCCTTTGGGGTGCTGGCTCCAAATCAGTCCCTGTACCTACAAAATAGGGGAGTAAGCAACCTAATAGAGTCCCTTTTTTGCAAAAAAACAGTCTGGATTTGTTGCCAGTGCAGCCTTACTTCCAGTAGCAATACTGCCTGTAGTATCATGTATGGAGGCCTCAGGGCTCGCTCAGGGCTTGTCACGCAGAACTGCAGGCCTGACAGAGCAGAACTGCTCTCCTCTCCTGTCCTGTCCTGTCCTGTCCTGTCCTCTCCTCTCCTCTCCTCTCCTCTCCTCTCCTCTTGTCTTCTCTCCTGTCCGCCAGTGCAATATCTAAGAGACTGTTTGCCTGAAAGGACAGAGGGTTTTCAGTTCCAAAATCAATGTCAAGGACACATAACACAATGAATTTTATTTTATTTTGTTGTTAATTTATTAATTTTCTTGATTTGATGTTAATTCATGTTATCTTATTTCATGTCATTTTTTTTCCCTTTGTGACTCTGTTTCAGAACCCAGGCTCACAAGCATTAGCTCAAGCCCAAGTGTAGCCAGGAGTAGGCTGAGGCATTCTTCAGTTTAGCATGAGAAAAGATCCCTTGCAGGCTGGCAAAGGCAAGTCCCAGAGCTGCAGAGAGCAGCAGCAGGAATAGAGGCCAAGCTGTCCGCGGTTCCTGCAGAGGGAGAAACTTGACAAGGAGTTGTGGGACTGACCATGCACAAAAGAGGAAGAAGAAGAAGAAGAAGAAGAAGAAGAAGAGGAAGAAGAGGAAGAAGAGGAAGAAGAGGTGAGTGGTACCGTGGCATCTCTTCCAAAGCGTGACATGTAGTGATGACGAGCAGACTTTTTGCCTTCCACAACTTGTTTGGCTGCTGTGCTTCTTGGCCAGGGATGCATGAGAAGCGCTCTGGTCCCTGCCAGGCGCTTGTGTTAGCTGCAGGGAGAGCTGAGAAGTGGCAGCTGCGGCTGCCAGCATGGTGGAGCATGAGCAGCCGGCTCCCAGGCCAAATGGCCCAAAGAAATGGTGGCAAGGGGCCGTGCTGAGAACTGCAGAGGAAGGCAAAAAACCGCCGGGGACCAGTGCCAATGTGCCCCAGGGGAAAAAGTTCCTTGCTGAGCCCAGTGCTGGCCATGGGCTGTTCCCTGAGCATGTGAGCCAGACCTGGCTCCTTGTCCCACAGGCTGCTCATGCTTCCCAGGAGCTGCCCAAGCCCTATCCTCCCTTGAGCTGGAGCTATCTGGCGGACTTGCCAGAGTGCCCAAGTGCCTCTGAGCTGATAGACCTTGTGGGCAAGAATCCTTGCTGTCCCTGTGTAGGACACCAGTGGGTGTTCCAAAGCACTGCAAGCCCTTGCAAGCCCTTGCAAGCCCTCGACATCCTATCTCTTACGGCTCCTGAGCGTTGCTCTGTAGGAGATGAGGATGGTGAGCTGTGCAGTGCTCCTCAAGAAGGAATTGCCTTGGTCTTGCCACTGCTATCCAGTTGAAAAGGATTTGCATCCATGAGCCGAGCTTGGAAGGTGGCCCTGCCAGCAGATTGTCTTGCAGCGGAGAACCTCCAGCAGCCTCATGCAAGGTTTTCTTCCCTCAGCCCCTGGCCTGTGATTCCAGCAGCTCCTCAAGTGCTTCCTGTGAGATGTGCTGGGGCTGCCCCCGGGCCAGCTCTGGCAGTGGACACGGGAGGCTGCTCCTCTGGATCCTGCGTGGGGCCTGGTGACCACTGCGTTGCCGGGTGCTGGCATTGTGACATGGGGGTGACACAACCGCATATGTGCAGCCCTTTGGAGGAAGCCTTTGGGGTGCTGGCTCCAAATCAGTCCCTGTAGCTACAAAATAGGGGAGTAAGCAACCTAATAGAGTCCCTTTTTTGCAAAAAGACAGTGTGGATTTGTTGCCAGTGCAGCCTTACTTCCAGTAGCAATACTGCCTGTAGTATCATGTATGGAGGCCTCAGGGCTCGCTCAGGGCTTGTCACGCAGAACTGCAGGCCTGACAGAGCAGAACTGCTCTCCTCTCCTCTCCTCTCCTCTCTTCTTCTCTCCTCTCCTCTCCTCTCCTCTCCTCTCCTGTCCTCTCCTCTCCTCTTCTCTTCTCTCCTGTCCGCCAGTGCAATATCTAAGAGACTGTTTGCCTGAAAGGACAGAGGGTTTTCAGTTCCAAAATCAATGTCAAGGACACAGAACACAATGAATTTTATTTTATTTTGTTGTTAATTTATTAATTTTCTTGGTTTTATGTTAATTCATGTTATGTTATTTCATGTCATTTTTTTTCCCTTTGTGACTCTGTTTCAGAACCCAGGCTCACAAGCATTAGCTCAAGCCCAAGTGTAGCCAGGAGTAGGCTGAGGCATTCTTCAGTTTAGCATGAGAAAAGATTCCTTGCAGGCTGGCAAAGGCAAGTCCCAGAGCTGCAGAGAGCAGCAGCAGGAATAGAGGCCAAGCTGTCCGCGGTTCCTGCAGAGGGAGAACCTTGACAAGGAGTTGTGGGACTGACCATGCACAAAAGACGAAGAAGAAGAAGAAGAAGAAGAAGAAGAAGAAGAAGAAGAGGAAGAAGAGGAAGAAGAGGTGAGTGGTACCGTGGCATCTCTTCCAACGCGTGACATGTAGCGATGACGAGCAGACTTTTTGCCTTCCACAACTTGTTTGGCTGCTGTGCTTCTTGGCCAGGGATGCATTAGAAGCGCTCTGGTCCCTGCCAGGCGCTTGTGTTAGCTGCAGGGAGAGCTGAGAAGTGGCAGCTGCGGCTGCCAGCATGGTGGAGCATGAGCAGCCGGCTCCCAGGCCAAATGGCCCAAAGAAATGGTGGCAAGGGGCCGTGCTGAGAACTGCGGAGGAAGGCAAAAAACCGCCGGGGACCATTGCCAATGTGCCCCAGGGGAAAAAGTTCCTTGCTGAGCCCAGTGCTGGCCATGGGCTGTTCCCTGAGCATGTGAGCCAGACCTGGCTCCTTGTCCCACAGGCTGCTCATGCTTCCCAGGAGCTGCCCAAGCCCTATCCTCCCTTGAGCTGGAGCTATCTGGCGGACTTGCCAGAGTGCCCAAGTGCCTCTGAGCTGATAGACCTTGTGGGCAAGAATCCTTGCTGTCCCTGTGTAGGACACCAGTGGGTGTTCCAAAGCACTGCAAGCCCTTGCAAGCCCTTGCAAGCCCTCGACATCCTATCTCTTAGGGCTCCTGAGCGTTGCTGTGTAGGAGATGAGGATGGTGAGCTGTGCAGTGCTCCTCAAGAAGGAATTGCCTTGGTCTTGCCACTGCTATCCAGTTGAAAAGGATTTGCATCCATGAGCCGAGCTTGGAAGGTGGCCCTGCCAGCAGATCGTCTTGCAGCGGAGAACCTCCAGCAGCCTCATGCAAGGTTTTCTTCCCTCAGCCCCTGGCCTGTGATTCCAGCAGCTCCTCAAGTGCTTCCTGTCAGATGTGCTGGGGCTGCCCCCGGGCCAGCTCTGGCAGTGGACACGGGAGGCTGCTCCTCTGGATCCTGCGTGGGGCCTGGTGACCACTGCGTTGCCGGGTGCTGGCATTGTGACATGGGGGTGACTCAGCCGCATATGTGCAGCCCTTTGGAGGAAGCCTTTGGGGTGCTGGCTCCAAATCAGTCCCTGTACCTACAAAATAGGGGAGTAAGCAACCTAATAGAGTCCCTTTTTTGCAAAAAAACAGTCTGGATTTGTTGCCAGTGCAGCCTTACTTCCAGTAGCAATACTGCCTGTAGTATCATGTATGGAGGCCTCAGGGCTCGCTCAGGGCTTGTCACGCAGAACTGCAGGCCTGACAGAGCAGAACTGCTCTCCTCTCCTGTCCTGTCCTGTCCTGTCCTGTCCTCTCCTCTCCTCTCCTCTCCTCTCCTCTCCTCTCCTCTTCTCTTCTCTCCTGTCCGCCAGTCCAATATCTAAGAGACTGTTTGCCTGAAAGGACAGAGGGTTTTCAGTTCCAAAATCAATGTCAAGGACACATAACACAATGAATTTTATTTTATTTTGTTGTTAATTTATTAATTTTCTTGATTTGATGTTAATTCATGTTATGTTATTTCATGTCATTTTTTTTCCCTTTGTGACTCTGTTTCAGAACCCAGGCTCACAAGCATTAGCTCAAGCCCAAGTGTAGCCAGGAGTAGGCTGAGGCATTCTTCAGTTTAGCATGAGAAAAGATCCCTTGCAGGCTGGCAAAGGCAAGTCCCAGAGCTGCAGAGAGCAGCAGCAGGAATAGAGGCCAAGCTGTCCGCGGTTCCTGCAGAGGGAGAACCTTGACAAGGAGTTGTGGGACTGACCATGCACAAAAGAGGAAGAAGAAGAAGAAGAAGAAGAAGAGGAAGAAGAGGAAGAAGAGGAAGAAGAGGTGAGTGGTACCGTGGCATCTCTTCCAAAGCGTGACATGTAGCGATGACGAGCAGACTTTTTGCCTTCCACAACTTGTTTGGCTGCTGTGCTTCTTGGGCAGGGATGCATGAGAAGCGCTCTGGTCCCTGCCAGGCGCTTGTGTTAGCTGCAGGGAGAGCTGAGAAGTGGCAGCTGCGGCTGCCAGCATGGTGGAGCATGAGCAGCCGGCTCCCAGGCAAAATGGCCCAAAGAAATGGTGGCAAGGGGCGGTGCTGAGAACTGCAGAGGAAGGCAAAAAACCGCCGGGGACCAGTGCCAATGTGCCCCGGGGGAAAAAGTTCCTTGCTGAGCCCAGTGCTGGCCATGGGCTGTTCCCTGAGCATGTGAGCCAGACCTGGCTCCTTGTCCCACAGGCTGCTCATGCTTCCCAGGAGCTGCCCAAGCCCTATCCTCCCTTGAGCTGGAGCTATCTGGCGGACTTGCCAGAGTGCCCAAGTGCCTCTGAGCTGATAGACCTTGTGGGCAAGAATCCTTGCTGTCCCTGTGTAGGACACCAGTGGGTGTTCCAAAGCACTGCAAGCCCTTGCAAGCCCTTGCAAGCCCTCGACATCCTATCTCTTACGGCTCCTGAGCGTTGCTCTGTAGGAGATGAGGATGGTGAGCTGTGCAGTGCTCCTCAAGAAGGAATTGCCTTGGTCTTGCCACTGCTATCCAGTTGAAAAGGATTTGCATCCATGAGCCGAGCTTGGAAGGTGGCCCTGCCAGCAGATTGTCTTGCAGCGGAGAACCTCCAGCAGCCTCATGCAAGGTTTTCTTCCCTCAGCCCCTGGCCTGTGATTCCAGCAGCTCCTCAAGTGCTTCCTGTCAGATGTGCTGGGGCTGCCCCCGGGCCAGCTCTGGCAGTGGACACGGGAGGCTGCTCCTCTGGATCCTGCGTGGGGCCTGGTGACCACTGCGTTGCCGGGTGCTGGCATTGTGACATGGGGGTGACACAGCCGCATATGTGCAGCCATTTGGAGGAAGCCTTTGGGGTGCTGGCTCCAAATCAGTCCCTGTAGCTACAAAATAGGGGAGTAAGCAACCTAATAGAGTCACTTTTTTGCAAAAAGACAGTGTGCATTTGTTGCCAGTGCAGCCTTCCTTCCAGTAGCAATACTGCCTGTAGTATCATGTATGGAGGCCTAAGGGCTCGCTCAGGGCTTGTCACGCAGAACTGCAGGCCTGACAGAGCAGAACTGCTCTCCTCTCCTCTCCTCTCCTCTCTTCTTCTCTCCTCTCCTCTCCTCTCCTCTCCTCTCCTCTCCTCTCCTCTTCTCTTCTCTCCTGTCCGCCAGTGCAATATCTAAGAGACTGTTTGCCTGAAAGGACAGAGGGTTTTCAGTTCCAAAATCAATGTCAAGGACACATAACACAATGAATTTTATTTTATTTTGTTGTTAATTTATTAATTTTCTTGATTTGATGTTAATTCATGTTATGTTATTTCATGTCATTTTTTTTCCCTTTGTGACTCTGTTTCAGAACCCAGGCTCACAAGCATTAGCTCAAGCCCAAGTGTAGCCAGGAGTAGGCTGAGGCATTCTTCAGTTTAGCAGGAGAAAAGATCCCTTGCAGGCTGGCAAAGGCAAGTCCCAGAGCTGCAGAGAGCAGCAGCAGGAATAGAGGCCAAGCTGTCCGCGTTTCCTGCAGAGGGAGAACCTTGACAAGGAGTTGTGGGACTGACCATGCACAAAAGAGGAAGAAGAAGAAGAAGAAGAAGAAGAAGAAGAAGAGGAAGAAGAGGAAGAAGAGGAAGAAGAGGTGAGTGGTACCGTGGCATCTCTTCCAACGCATGACATGTAGCGATGACGAGCAGACTTTTTGCCTTCCACAACTTGTTTGGCTGCTGTGCTTCTTGGCCAGGGATGCATGAGAAGCGCTCTGGTCCCTGCCAGGCGCTTGTGTTAGCTGCAGGGAGAGCTGAGAAGTGGCAGCTGCGGCTGCCAGCATGGTGGAGCATGAGCAGCCGGCTCCCAGGCCAAATGGCCCAAAGAAATGGTGGCAAGGGGCCGTGCTGAGAACTGCAGAGGAAGGCAAAAAACCGCCGGGGACCAGTGCCAATGTGCCCCAGGGGAAAAAGTTCCTTGCTGAGCCCAGTGCTGGCCATGGGCTGTTCCCTGAGCATGTGAGCCAGACCTGGCTCCTTGTCCCACAGGCTGCTCATGCTTCCCAGGAGCTGCCCAAGCCCTATCCTCCCTTGAGCTGGAGCTATCTGGCGGACTTGCCAGAGTGCCCAAGTGCCTCTGAGCTGATAGACCTTGTGGGCAAGAATCCTTGCTGTCCCTGTGTAGGACACCAGTGGGTGTTCCAAAGCACTGCAAGCCCTTGCAAGCCCTTGCAAGCCCTCGACATCCTATCTCTTAGGGCTCCTGAGCGTTGCTCTGTAGGAGATGAGGATGGTGAGCTGTGCAGTGCTCCTCAAGAAGGAATTGCCTTGGTCTTGCCACTGCTATCCAGTCGAAAAGGATTTGCATCCATGAGCCGAGCTTGGAAGGTGGCCCTGCCAGCAGATTGTCTTGCAGCGGAGAACCTCCAGCAGCCTCATGCAAGGTTTTCTTCCCTCAGCCCCTGGCCTGTGATTCCAGCAGCTCCTCAAGTGCTTCCTGTCAGATGTGCTGGGGCTGCCCCCGGGCCAGCTCTGGCAGTGGACACGGGAGGCTGCTCCTCTGGATCCTGCGTGGGGCCTGGTGACCACTGCGTTGCCGGGTGCTGGCATTGTGACATGGGGGTGACACAGCCGCATATGTGCAGCCCTTTGGAGGAAGCCTTTGGGGTGCTGGCTCCAAATCAGTCCCTGTAGCTACAAAATAGGGGAGTAAGCAACCTAATAGAGTCCCTTTTTTGCAAAAAGACAGTGTGGATTTGTTGCCAGTGCAGCCTTCCTTCCAGTAGCAATACTGCCTGTAGTATCATGCATGGAGGCCTCAGGGCTCGCTCAGGGCTTGTCACGCAGAACTGCAGGCCTGACAGAGCAGAACTGCTCTCCTCTCCTCTCCTCTCCTCTCCTCTCCTCTCCTCTCCTCTCCTCTCCTCTCCTCTCCTCTCCTCTCCTCTCCTCTTCTCTCCTGTCCGCCAGTCCAATATCTAAGAGACTGTTTGCCTGAAAGGACAGAGGGTTTTCAGTTCCAAAATCAATGTCAAGGACACATAACACAATGAATTTTATTTTATTTTGTTGTTAATTTATTAATTTTCTTGATTTGATGTTAATTCATGTTATGTTATTTCATGTCATTTTTTTTCCCTTTGTGACTCTGTTTCAGAACCCAGGCTCACAAGCATTAGCTCAAGCCCAAGTGTAGCCAGGAGTAGGCTGAGGCATTCTTCAGTTTAGCAGGAGAAAAGATCCCTTGCAGGCTGGCAAAGGCAAGTCCCAGAGCTGCAGAGAGCAGCAGCAGGAATAGAGGCCAAGCTGTCCGCGGTTCCTGCAGAGGGAGAACCTTGACAAGGAGTTGTGGGACTGACCATGCACAAAAGAGGAAGAAGAAGAAGAAGAAGAAGAAGAAGAAGAGGAAGAAGAGGAAGAAGAGGAAGAAGAGGTGAGTGGTACCGTGGCATCTCTTCCAAAGCGTGACATGTAGCGATGACGAGCAGACTTTTTGCCTTCCACAACTTGTTTGGCTGCTGTGCTTCTTGGCCAAGGATGCATGAGAAGCGCTCTGGTCCCTGCCAGGCGCTTGTGTTAGCTGCAGGGAGAGCTGAGAAGTGGCAGCTGCGGCTGCCAGCATGGTGGAGCATGAGCAGCCGGCTCCCAGGCCAAATGGCCCAAAGAAATGGTGGCAAGGGGCCGTGCTGAGAACTGCAGAGGAAGGCAAAAAACCACCGGGGACCAGTGCCAATGTGCTCCAGGGGAAAAAGGTCCTTGCTGAGCCCAGTGCTGGCCATGGGCTGTTCCCTGAGCATGTGAGCCAGACCTGGCTCCTTGTCCCACAGGCTGCTCATGCTTCCCAGGAGCTGCCCAAGCCCTATCCTCCCTTGAGCTGGAGCTATCTGGCGGACTTGCCAGAGTGCCCAAGTGCCTCTGAGCTGATAGACCTTGTGGGCAAGAATCCTTGCTGTCCCTGTGTAGGACACCAGTGGGTGTTCCAAAGCACTGCAAGCCCTTGCAAGCCCTTGCAAGCCCTCGACATCCTATCTCTTAGGGCTCCTGAGCGTTGCTCTGTAGGAGATGAGGATGGTGAGCTGTGCAGTGCTCCTCAAGAAGGAATTGCCTTGGTCTTGCCACTGCTATCCAGTCGAAAAGGATTTGCATCCATGAGCCGAGCTTGGAAGGTGGCCCTGCCAGCAGATTGTCTTGCAGCGGAGAACCTCCAGCAGCCTCATGCAAGGTTTTCTTCCCTCAGCCCCTGGCCTGTGATTCCAGCAGCTCCTCAAGTGCTTCCTGTGAGATGTGCTGGGCCTGCCCCCGGGCCAGCTCTGGCAGTGGACACGGGAGGCTGCTCCTCTGGATCCTGCGTGGGGCCTGGTGACCACTGCGTTGCCGGGTGCTGGCATTGTGACATGGGGGTGACACAGCCGCATATGTGCAGCCCTTTGGAGGAAGCCTTTGGGGTGCTGGCTCCAAATCAGTCCCTGTAGCTACAAAATAGGGGAGTAAGCAACCTAATAGAGTCCCTTTTTTGCAAAAAGACAGTGTGGATTTGTTGCCAGTTCAGCCTTCCTTCCAGTAGCAATACTGCCTGTAGTATCATGCATGGAGGCCTCAGGGCTCGCTCAGGGCTTGTCACGCAGAACTGCAGGCCTGACAGAGCAGAACTGCTCTCCTCTCCTGTCCTCTCCTCTCCTCTCTTCTCCTCTCCTCTCCTCTCCTCTCCTCTCCTGTCCTCTCCTCTCCTCTTCTCTTCTCTCCTGTCCGCCAGTCCAATATCTAAGAGACTGTTTGCCTGAAAGGACAGAGGGTTTTCAGTTCCAAAATCAATGTCAAGGACACATAACACAATGAATTTTATTTTATTTTGTTGTTAATTTATTAATTTTCTTGATTTGATGTTAATTCATGTTATGTTATTTCATGTCATTTTTTTTCCCTTTGTGACTCTGTTTCAGAACCCAGGCTCACAAGCATTAGCTCAAGCCCAAGTGTAGCCAGGAGTAGGCTGAGGCATTCTTCAGTTTAGCAGGAGAAAAGATCCCTTGCAGGCTGGCAAAGGCAAGTCCCAGAGCTGCAGAGAGCAGCAGCAGGAATAGAGGCCAAGCTGTCCGCGTTTCCTGCAGAGGGAGAACCTTGACAAGGAGTTGTGGGACTGACCATGCACAAAAGAGGAAGAAGAAGAAGAAGAAGAAGAAGAAGAAGAAGAGGAAGAAGAGGAAGAAGAGGAAGAAGAGGTGAGTGGTACCGTGGCATCTCTTCCAACGCATGACATGTAGCGATGACGAGCAGACTTTTTGCCTTCCACAACTTGTTTGGCTGCTGTGCTTCTTGGCCAGGGATGCATGAGAAGCGCTCTGGTCCCTGCCAGGCGCTTGTGTTAGCTGCAGGGAGAGCTGAGAAGTGGCAGCTGCGGCTGCCAGCATGGTGGAGCATGAGCAGCCGGCTCCCAGGCCAAATGGCCCAAAGAAATGGTGGCAAGGGGCCGTGCTGAAAACTGCGGAGGAAGGCAAAAAACCGCTGGGGACCAGTGCCAATGTGCCCCAGGGGAAAAAGTTCCTTGCTGAGCCCAGTGCTGGCCATGGGCTGTTCCCTGAGCATGTGAGCCAGACCTGGCTCCTTGTCCCACAGGCTGCTCATGCTTGCCAGGAGCTGCCCAAGCCCTATCCTCCCTTGAGCTGGAGCTATCTGGCGGACTTGCCAGAGTGCCCAAGTGCCTCTGAGCTGATAGACCTTGTGGGCAAGAATCCTTGCTGTCCCTGTGTAGGACACCAGTGGGTGTTCCAAAGCACTGCAAGCCCTTGCAAGCCCTTGCAAGCCCTCGACATCCTATCTCTTAGGGCTCCTGAGCGTTGCTCTGTAGGAGATGAGGATGGTGAGCTGTGCAGTGCTCCTCAAGAAGGAATTGCCTGGGTCTTGCCACTGCTATCCAGTCGAAAAGGATTTGCATCCATGAGCCGAGCTTGGAAGGTGGCCCTGCCAGCAGATTGTCTTCCAGCGGAGAACCTCCAGCAGCCTCATGCAAGGTTTTCTTCCCTCAGCCCCTGGCCTGTGATTCCAGCAGCTCCTCAAGTGCTTCCTGTGAGATGTCCTGGGCCTGCCCCCGGGCCAGCTCTGGCAGTGGACACGGGAGGCTGCTCCTCTGGATCCTGCGTGGGGCCTGGTGACCACTGCGTTGCCGGGTGCTGGCATTGTGACATGGGGGTGACACAACCGCATATGTGCAGCCCTTTGGAGGAAGCCTTTGGGGTGCTGGCTCCAAATCAGTCCCTGTACCTACAAAATAGGGGAGTAAGCAACCTAATAGAGTCCCTTTTTTGCAAAAAGACAGTGTGGATTTGTTGCCAGTTCAGCCTTCCTTCCAGTAGCAATACTGCCTGTAGTATCATGCATGGAGGCCTCAGGGCTCGCTCAGGGCTTGTCACGCAGAACTGCAGGCCTGACAGAGCAGAACTGCTCTCCTCTCCTGTCCTCTCCTCTCCTCTCTTCTCCTCTCCTCTCCTCTCCTCTCCTCTCCTGTCCTCTCCTCTCCTCTTCTCTTCTCTCCTGTCCGCCAGTCCAATATCTAAGAGACTGTTTGCCTGAAAGGACAGAGGGTTTTCAGTTCCAAAATCAATGTCAAGGACACATAACACAATGAATTTTATTTTATTTTGTTGTTAATTTATTAATTTTCTTGATTTGATGTTAATTCATGTTATGTTATTTCATGTCATTTTTTTTCCCTTTGTGACTCTGTTTCAGAACCCAGGCTCACAAGCATTAGCTCAAGCCCAAGTGTAGCCAGGAGTAGGCTGAGGCATTCTTCAGTTTAGCAGGAGAAAAGATCCCTTGCAGGCTGGCAAAGGCAAGTCCCAGAGCTGCAGACAGCAGCAGCAGGAATAGAGGCCAAGCTGTCCGCGTTTCCTGCAGAGGGAGAACCTTGACAAGGAGTTGTGGGACTGACCATGCACAAAAGAGGAAGAAGAAGAAGAAGAAGAAGAAGAAGAAGAAGAGGAAGAAGAGGAAGAAGAGGAAGAAGAGGTGAGTGGTACCGTGGCATCTCTTCCAACGCATGACATGTAGCGATGACGAGCAGACTTTTTGCCTTCCACAACTTGTTTGGCTGCTGTGCTTCTTGGCCAGGGATGCATGAGAAGCGCTCTGGTCCCTGCCAGGCGCTTGTGTTAGCTGCAGGGAGAGCTGAGAAGTGGCAGCTGCGGCTGCCAGCATGGTGGAGCATGAGCAGCCGGCTCCCAGGCCAAATGGCCCAAAGAAATGGTGGCAAGGGGCCGTGCTGAAAACTGCGGAGGAAGGCAAAAAACCGCTGGGGACCAGTGCCAATGTGCCCCAGGGGAAAAAGTTCCTTGCTGAGCCCAGTGCTGGCCATGGGCTGTTCCCTGAGCATGTGAGCCAGACCTGGCTCCTTGTCCCACAGGCTGCTCATGCTTGCCAGGAGCTGCCCAAGCCCTATCCTCCCTTGAGCTGGAGCTATCTGGCGGACTTGCCAGAGTGCCCAAGTGCCTCTGAGCTGATAGACCTTGTGGGCAAGAATCCTTGCTGTCCCTGTGTAGGACACCAGTGGGTGTTCCAAAGCACTGCAAGCCCTTGCAAGGCCTTGCAAGCCCTCGACATCCTATCTCTTACGGCTCCTGAGCGTTGCTCTGTAGGAGATGAGGATGGTGAGCTGTGCAGTGCTCCTCAAGAAGGAATTGCCTTGGTCTTGCCACTGCTATCCAGTTGAAAAGGATTTGCATCCATGAGCCGAGCTTGGAAGGTGGCCCTGCCAGCAGATTGTCTTGCAGCGGAGAACCTCCAGCAGCCTCATGCAAGGTTTTCTTCCCTCAGCCCCTGGCCTGTGATTCCAGCAGCTCCTCAAGTGCTTCCTGTGAGATGTGCTGGGGCTGCCCCCGGGCCAGCTCTGGCAGTGGACACGGGAGGCTGCTCCTCTGGATCCTGCGTGGGGCCTGGTGACCACTGCGTTGCCGGGTGCTGCCATTGTGACATGGGGGTGACACAACCGCATATGTGCAGCCCTTTGGAGGAAGCCTTTGGGGTGCTGGCTCCAAATCAGTCCCTGTAGCTACAAAATAGGGGAGTAAGCAACCTAATAGAGTCCCTTTTTTGCAAAAAGACAGTGTGGATTTGTTGCCAGTGCAGCCTTCCTTCCAGTAGCAATACTGCCTGTAGTATCATGTATGGAGGCCTCAGGGCTCGCTCAGGGCTTGTCACGCAGAACTGCAGGCCTGACAGAGCAAAACTGCTCTCCCGTACTCTCCTCTCCTCTCCTCTCCTCTCCTCTCCTCTCCTCTCCTCTCCTCTCCTCTCCTCTCCTCTTCTCTTCTCTCCTGTCCGCCAGTCCAATATCTAAGAGACTGTTTGCCTGAAAGGACAGAGGGTTTTCAGTTCCAAAATCAATGTCAAGGACACATAACACAATGAATTTTATTTTATTTTGTTGTTAATTTATTAATTTTCTTGATTTTATGTTAATTCATGTTATATTATTTCATGTCATTTTTTTTCCCTTTGTGACTCTGTTTCAGAACCCAGGCTCACAAGCATTAGCTCAAGCCCAAGTGTAGCCAGGAGTAGGCTGAGGCATTCTTCAGTTTAGCAGGAGAAAAGATCCCTTGCAGGCTGGCAAAGGCAAGTCCCAGAGCTGCAGAGAGCAGCAGCAGGAATAGAGGCCAAGCTGTCCGCGGTTCCTGCAGAGGGAGAACCTTGACAAGGAGTTGTGGGACTGACCATGCACAAAAGAGGAAGAAGAAGAAGAAGAAGAAGAAGAAGAAGAAGAGGAAGAAGAGGAAGAAGAGGTGAGTGGTCCCGTGGCATCTCTTCCAAAGCGTGACATGTAGCGATGACGAGCAGACTTTTTGCCTTGCACAACTTGTTTGGCTGCTGTGCTTCTTGGCCAGGGATGCATGAGAAGCGCTCTGGTCCCTGCCAGGCGCTTGTGTTAGCTGCAGGGAGAGCTGAGAAGTGGCAGCTGCGGCTGCCAGCATGGTGGAGCATGAGCAGCCGGCTCCCAGGCCAAATGGCCCAAAGAAATGGTGGCAAGGGGCCGTGCTGAGAACTGCAGAGGAAGGCAATAACCTGCCGGGGACCAGTGCCAATGTGCCCCGGGGGAAAAAGTTCCTTGCTGAGCCCAGTGCTGGCCATGGGCTGTTCCCTGAGCATGTGAGCCAGACCTGGCTCCTTGTCCCACAGGCTGCTCATGCTTCCCAGGAGCTGCCCAAGCCCTATCCTCCCTTGAGCTGGAGCTATCTGGCGGACTTGCCAGAGTGCCCAAGTGCCTCTGAGCTGATAGACCTTGTGGGCAAGAATCCTTGCTGTCCCTGTGTAGGACACCAGTGGGTGTTCCAAAGCACTGCAAGCCCTTGCAAGGCCTTGCAAGCCCTCGACATCCTATCTCTTACGGCTCCTGAGCGTTGCTCTGTAGGAGATGAGGATGGTGAGCCATGCAGTGCTCCTCAAGAAGGAATTGCCTTGGTCTTGCCACTGCTATCCAGTTGAAAAGGATTTGCATCCATGAGCCGAGCTTGGAAGGTGGCCCTGCCAGCAGATTGTCTTGCAGCGGAGAACCTCCAGCAGCCTCATGCAAGGTTTTCTTCCCTCAGCCCCTGGCCTGTGATTCCAGCAGCTCCTCAAGTGCTTCCTGTCAGATGTGCTGGGCCTGCCCCCGGGCCAGCTCTGGCAGTGGACACGGGAGGCTGCTCCTCTGGATCCTGCGTGGGGCCTGGTGACCACTGCGTTGCCGGGTGCTGGCATTGTGACATGGGGGTGACACAGCCGCATATGTGCAGCCCTTTGGAGGAAGCCTTTGGGGTGCTGGCTCCAAATCAGTCCCTGTACCTACAAAATAGGGGAGTAAGCAACCTAATAGAGTCCCTTTTTTGCAAAAAGACAGTGTGGATTTGTTGCCAGTGCAGCCTTCCTTCCAGTAGCAATACTGCCTGTAGTATCATGTATGGAGGCCTCAGGGCTCGCTCAGGGCTTGTCACGCAGAACTGCAGGCCTGACAGAGCAAAACTGCTCTCCCGTCCTCTCCTCTCCTCTCCTCTCCTCTCCTCTCCTCTTCTCTTCTCTCCTGTCCGCCAGTCCAATATCTAAGAGACTGTTTGCCTGAAAGGACAGAGGGTTTTCAGTTCCAAAATCAATGTCAAGGACACATAACACAATGAATTTTATTTTATTTTGTTGTTAATTTATTAATTTTCTTGATTTTATGTTAATTCATGTTATGTTATTTCATGTCATTTTTTTTCCCTTTGTGACTCTGTTTCAGAACCCAGGCTCACAAGCATTAGCTCAAGCCCAAGTGTAGCCAGGAGTAGGCTGAGGCATTCTTCAGTTTAGCAGGAGAAAAGATCCCTTGCAGGCTGGCAAAGGCAAGTCCCAGAGCTGCAGAGAGCAGCAGCAGGAATAGAGGCCAAGCTGTCCGCGGTTCCTGCAGAGGGAGAACCTTGACAAGGAGTTGTGGGACTGACCATGCACAAAAGAGGAAGAAGAAGAAGAAGAAGAAGAAGAAGAAGAGGAAGAAGAGGAAGAAGAGGAAGAAGAGGTGAGTGGTACCGTGGCATCTCTTCCAAAGCGTGACATTTAGCGATGACGAGCAGACTTTTTGCCTTCCACAACTTGTTTGGCTGCTGTGCTTCTTGGCCAGGGATGCATGAGAAGCGCTCTGGTCCCTGCCAGGCGCTTGTGTTAGCT
This sequence comes from Caloenas nicobarica, assembly GCF_036013445.1. NCBI lineage: Eukaryota > Metazoa > Chordata > Aves > Columbiformes > Columbidae > Caloenas > Caloenas nicobarica. Next base: position 20,154,266 of record NC_088258.1, read on the forward strand.
GCAGGGAGAGCTGAGAAGTGGCAGCTGCAGCTGCCAGCATGGTGGAGCGTGAGCAGCCGGCTCCCAGGCCAAATGGCCCAAAGAAATGGTGGCAAGGGGCCGTGCTGAGAACTGCAGAGGAAGGCAAAAAACCGCCGGGGACCAGTGCCAATGTGCCCCAGGGGAAAAAGTTCCTTGCTGAGCCCAGTGCTGGCCATGGGCTGTTCCCTGAGCATGTGAGCCAGACCTGGCTCCTTGTCCCACAGGCTGCTCATGCTTCCCAGGAGCTGCCCAAGCCCTATCCTCCCTTGAGCTGGAGCTATCTGGCGGACTTGCCAGAGTGCCCAAGTGCCTCTGAGCTGATAGACCTTGTGGGCAAGAATCCTTGCTGTCCCTGTGTAGGACACCAGTGGGTGTTCCAAAGCACTGCAAGCCCTTGCAAGCCCTTGCAAGCCCTCGACATCCTATCTCTTAGGGCTCCTGAGCGTTGCTCTGTAGGAGATGAGGATGGTGAGCTGTGCAGTGCTCCTCAAGAAGGAATTGCCTTGGTCTTGCCACTGCTATCCAGTTGAAAAGGATTTGCATCCATGAGCCGAGCTTGGAAGGTGGCCCTGCCAGCAGATTGTCTTGCAGCGGAGAACCTCCAGCAGCCTCATGCAAGGTTTTCTTCCCTCAGCCCCTGGCCTGTGATTCCAGCAGCTCCTCAAGTGCTTCCTGTCAGATGTGCTGGGGCTGCCCCCGGGCCAGCTCTGGCAGTGGACATGGGAGGCTGCTCCTCTGGATCCTGCGTGGGGCCTGGTGACCACTGCGTTGCCGGGTGCTGGCATTGTGACATGGGGCTGACACAGCCGCATATGTGCAGCCCTTTGGAGGAAGCCTTTGGGGTGCTGGCTCCAAATCAGTCCCTGTACCTACAAAATAGGGGAGTAAGCAACCTAATAGAGTCCCTTTTTTGCAAAAAGACAGTGTGGATTTGTTGCCAGTGCAGCCTTCCTTCCAGTAGCAATACTGCCTGTAGTATCATGCATGGAGGCCTCAGGGCTCGCTCAGGGCTTGTCACGCAGAACTGCAGGCCTGACAGAGCAGAACTGATCTCCTCTCCTCTCCTCTCCTCTCCTCTCCTCTCCTCTCCTCTCCTCTCCTGTACTCCCCTCTCCTCTCCTCTTCTCTTCTCTCCTGTCCGCCAGTCCAATATCTAAGAGACTGTTTGCCTGAAAGGACAGAGGGTTTTCAGTTCCAAAATCAATGTCAAGGACACATAACACAATGAATTTTATTTTATTTTGTTGTTAATTTATTAATTTTCTTGATTTTATGTTAATTCATGTTATATTATTTCATGTCATTTTTTTTCCCTTTGTGACTCTGTTTCAGAACCCAGGCTCACAAGCATTAGCTCAAGCCCAAGTGTAGCCAGGAGTAGGCTGAGGCATTCTTCAGTTTAGCAGGAGAAAAGATCCCTTGCAGGCTGGCAAAGGCAAGTCCCAGAGCTGCAGAGAGCAGCAGCAGGAATAGAGGCCAAGCTGTCCGCGGTTCCTGCAGAGGGAGAACCTTGACAAGGAGTTGTGGGACTGACCATGCACAAAAGAGGAAGAAGAAGAAGAAGAAGAAGAAGAAGAAGAAGAGGAAGAAGAGGAAGAAGAGGTGAGTGGTACCGTGGCATCTCTTCCAAAGCGTGACATGTAGCAATGACGAGCAGACTTTTTGCCTTCCACAACTTGTTTGGCTGCTGTGCTTCTTGGCCAGGGATGCATGAGAAGCGCTCTGGTCCCTGCCAGGCGCTTGTGTTAGCTGCAGAGAGAGCTGAGAAGTGGCAGCTGCGGCTGCCAGCATGGTGGAGCATGAGCAGCCGGCTCCCAGGCCAAATGGCCCAAAGAAATGGTGGCAAGGGGCCGTGCTGAGAACTGCAGAGGAAGGCAAAAAACCGCCAGGGACCAGTGCCAAGGTGCCCCGGGGGAAAAAGTTCCTTGCTGAGCCCAGTGCTGGCCATGGGCTGTTCCCTGAGCATGTGAGCCAGACCTGGCTCCTTGTCCCACAGGCTGCTCATGCTTCCCAGGAGCTGCCCAAGCCCTATCCTCCCTTGAGCTGGAGCTATCTGGCGGACTTGCCAGAGTGCCCAAGTGCCTCTGAGCTGATAGACCTTGTGGGCAAGAATCCTTGCTGTCCCTGTGTAGGACACCAGTGGGTGTTCCAAAGCACTGCAAGCCCTTGCAAGGCCTTGCAAGCCCTCGACATCCTATCTCTTACGGCTCCTGAGCGTTGCTCTGTAGGAGATGAGGATGGTGAGCCATGCAGTGCTCCTCAAGAAGGAATTGCCTTGGTCTTGCCACTGCTATCCAGTTGAAAAGGATTTGCATCCATGAGCCGAGCTTGGAAGGTGGCCCTGCCAGCAGATTGTCTTGCAGCGGAGAACCTCCAGCAGCCTCATGCAAGGTTTTCTTCCCTCAGCCCCTGGCCTGTGATTCCAGCAGCTCCTCAAGTGCTTCCTGTCAGATGTGCTGGGGCTGCCCCCGGGCCAGCTCTGGCAGTGGACACGGGAGGCTGCTCCTCTGGATCCTGCGTGGGGCCTGGTGACCACTGCGTTGCCGGGTGCTGGCATTGTGACATGGGGGTGACACAGCCGCATATGTGCAGCCCTTTGGAGGAAGCCTTTGGGGTGCTGGCTCCAAATCAGTCCCTGTAGCTACAAAATAGGGGAGTAAGCAACCTAATAGAGTCCCTTTTTTGCAAAAAGACAGTGTGGATTTGTTGCCAGTGCAGCCTTCCTTCCAGTAGCAATACTGCCTGTAGTATCATGTATGGAGGCCTCAGGGCTCGCTCAGGGCTTGTCACGCAGTACTGCAGGCCTGACAGAGCAAAACTGCTCTCCCGTCCTCTCCTCTCCTCTCCTCTCCTCTCCTCTCCTCTCCTCTCCTCTCCTCTCCTCTCCTCTCCTCTTCTCTCCTCTCCTCTCCTCTCCTCTCCTCTCCTCTTCTCTCCTCTTCTCTTCTCTCCTGTCCGCCAGTCCAATATCTAAGAGACTGTTTGCCTGAAAGGACAGAGGGTTTTCAGTTCCAAAATCAATGTCAAGGACACATAACACAATGAATTTTATTTTATTTTGTTGTTAATTTATTAATTTTCTTGATTTTATGTTAATTCATGTTATGTTATTTCATGTCATTTTTTTTCCCTTTGTGACTCTGTTTCAGAACCCAGGCTCACAAGCATTAGCTCAAGCCCAAGTGTAGCCAGGAGTAGGCTGAGGCATTCTTCAGTTTAGCAGGAGAAAAGATCCCTTGCAGGCTGGCAAAGGCAAGTCCCAGAGCTGCAGACAGCAGCAGCAGGAATAGAGGCCAAGCTGTCCGCGGTTCCTGCAGAGGGAGAACCTTGACAAGGAGTTGTGGGACTGACCATGCACAAAAGAGGAAGAAGAAGAAGAAGAAGAAGAAGAAGAAGAAGAGGAAGAAGAGGAAGAAGAGGTGAGTGGTACCGTGGCATCTCTTCCAAAGCGTGACATGTAGCGATGACGAGCAGACTTTTTGCCTTCCACAACTTGTTTGGCTGCTGTGCTTCTTGGCCAGGGATGCATGAGAAGCGCTCTGGTCCCTGCCAGGCGCTTGTGTTAGCTGCAGAGAGAGCTGAGAAGTGGCAGCTGCAGCTGCCAGCATGGTGGAGCATGAGCAGCCGGCTCCCAGGCCAAATGGCCCAAAGAAATGGTGGCAAGGGGCCGTGCTGAGAACTGCAGAGGAAGGCAAAAAACCGCCAGGGACCAGTGCCAAGGTGCCCCGGGGGAAAAAGTTCCTTGCTGAGCCCAGTGCTGGCCATGGGCTGTTCCCTGAGCATGTGAGCCAGACCTGGCTCGTTGTCCCACAGGCTGCTCATGCTTCCCAGGAGCTGCCCAAGCCCTATCCTCCCTTGAGCTGGAGCTATCTGGCGGACTTGCCAGAGTGCCCAAGTGCCTCTGAGCTGATAGACCTTGTGGGCAAGAATCCTTGCTGTCCCTGTGTAGGACACCAGTGGGTGTTCCAAAGCACTGCAAGCCCTTGCAAGGCCTTGCAAGCCCTCGACATCCTATCTCTTACGGCTCCTGAGCGTTGCTCTGTAGGAGATGAGGATGGTGAGCCATGCAGTGCTCCTCAAGAAGGAATTGCCTTGGTCTTGCCACTGCTATCCAGTTGAAAAGGATTTGCATCCATGAGCCGAGCTTGGAAGGTGGCCCTGCCAGCAGATTGTCTTGCAGCGGAGAACCTCCAGCAGCCTCATGCAAGGTTTTCTTCCCTCAGCCCCTGGCCTGTGATTCCAGCAGCTCCTCAAGTGCTTCCTGTCAGATGTGCTGGGGCTGCCCCCGGGCCAGCTCTGGCAGTGGACACGGGAGGCTGCTCCTCTGGATCCTGCGTGGGGCCTGGTGACCACTGCGTTGCCGGGTGCTGGCATTGTGACATGGGGGTGACACAGCCGCATATGTGCAGGCCTTTGGAGGAAGCCTTTGGGGTGCTGGCTCCAAATCAGTCCCTGTAGCTACAAAATAGGGGAGTAAGCAACCTAATAGAGTCCCTTTTTTGCAAAAAGACAGTGTGGATTTGTTGCCAGTGCAGCCTTCCTTCCAGTAGCAATACTGCCTGTAGTATCATGTATGGAGGCCTCAGGGCTCGCTCAGGGCTTGTCACGCAGTACTGCAGGCCTGACAGAGCAAAACTGCTCTCCCGTCCTCTCCTCTCCTCTCCTCTCCTCTCCTCTCCTCTCCTCTCCTCTCCTCTCCTCTCCTCTCCTCTTCTCTCCTCTTCTCTTCTCTCCTGTCCGCCAGTCCAATATCTAAGAGACTGTTTGCCTGAAAGGACAGAGGGTTTTCAGTTCCAAAATCAATGTCAAGGACACATAACACAATGAATTTTATTTTATTTTGTTGTTAATTTATTAATTTTCTTGATTTTATGTTAATTCATGTTATGTTATTTCATGTCATTTTTTTTCCCTTTGTGACTCTGTTTCAGAACCCAGGCTCACAAGCATTAGCTCAAGCCCAAGTGTAGCCAGGAGTAGGCTGAGGCATTCTTCAGTTTAGCAGGAGAAAAGATCCCTTGCAGGCTGGCAAAGGCAAGTCCCAGAGCTGCAGACAGCAGCAGCAGGAATAGAGGCCAAGCTGTCCGCGTTTCCTGCAGAGGGAGAACCTTGACAAGGAGTTGTGGGACTGACCATGCACAAAAGAGGAAGAAGAAGAAGAAGAAGAAGAAGAAGAAGAGGAAGAAGAGGAAGAAGAGGAAGAAGAGGTGAGTGGTACCGTGGCATCTCTTCCAAAGCGTGACATGTAGCGATGACGAGCAGACTTTTTGCCTTGCACAACTTGTTTGGCTGCTGTGCTTCTTGGCCAGGGATGCATGAGAAGCGCTCTGGTCCCTGCCAGGCGCTTGTGTTAGCTGCAGAGAGAGCTGAGAAGTGGCAGCTGCAGCTGCCAGCATGGTGGAGCATGAGCAGCCGGCTCCCAGGCCAAATGGCCCAAAGAAATGGTGGCAAGGGGCCGTGCTGAGAACTGCAGAGGAAGGCAAAAAACCGCCGGGGACCAGTGCCAAGGTGCCCCGGGGGAAAAAGTTCCTTGCTGAGCCCAGTGCTGGCCATGGGCTGTTCCCTGAGCATGTGAGCCAGACCTGGCTCCTTGTCCCACAGGCTGCTCATGCTTCCCAGGAGCTGCCCAAGCCCTATCCTCCCTTGAGCTGGAGCTATCTGGCGGACTTGCCAGAGTGCCCAAGTGCCTCTGAGCTGATAGACCTTGTGGGCAAGAATCCTTGCTGTCCCTGTGTAGGACACCAGTGGGTGTTCCAAAGCACTGCAAGCCCTTGCAAGGCCTTGCAAGCCCTCGACATCCTATCTCTTAGGGCTCCTGAGCGTTGCTCTGTAGGAGATGAGGATGGTGAGCCATGCAGTGCTCCTCAAGAAGGAATTGCCTTGGTCTTGCCACTGCTATCCAGTTGAAAAGGATTTGCATCCATGAGCCGAGCTTGGAAGGTGGCCCTGCCAGCAGATTGTCTTGCAGCGGAGAACCTCCAGCAGCCTCATGCAAGGTTTTCTTCCCTCAGCCCCTGGCCTGTGATTCCAGCAGCTCCTCAAGTGCTTCCTGTCAGATGTGCTGGGGCTGCCCCCGGGCCAGCTCTGGCAGTGGACACGGGAGGCTGCTCCTCTGGATCCTGCGTGGGGCCTGGTGACCACTGCGTTGCCGGGTGCTGGCATTGTGACATGGGGGTGACACAGCCGCATATGTGCAGCCCTTTGGAGGAAGCCTTTGGGGTGCTGGCTCCAAATCAGTCCCTGTACCTACAAAATAGGGGAGTAAGCAACCTAATAGAGTCCCTTTTTTGCAAAAAGACAGTGTGGATTTGTTGCCAGTGCAGCCTTCCTTCCAGTAGCAATACTGCCTGTAGTATCATGTATGGAGGCCTCAGGGCTCGCTCAGGGCTTGTCACGCAGTACTGCAGGCCTGACAGAGCAGAACTGCTCTCCCGTCCTCTCCTCTCCTCTCCTCTCCTCTCCTCTCCTCTCCTCTCCTCTCCTCTCCTCTCCTCTCCTCTCCTCTCCTCTTCTCTCCTCTTCTCTTCTCTCCTCTCCGCCAGTCCAATATCTAAGAGACTGTTTGCCTGAAAGGACAGAGGGTTTTCAGTTCCAAAATCAATGTCAAGGACACATAACACAATGAATTTTATTTTATTTTGTTGTTAATTTATTAATTTTCTTGATTTTATGTTAATTCATGTTATATTATTTCATGTCATTTTTTTTCCCTTTGTGACTCTGTTTCAGAACCCAGGCTCACAAGCATTAGCTCAAGCCCAAGTGTAGCCAGGAGTAGGCTGAGGCATTCTTCAGTTTAGCATGAGAAAAGATCCCTTGCAGGCTGGCAAAGGCAAGTCCCAGAGCTGCAGAGAGCAGCAGCAGGAATAGAGGCCAAGCTGTCCGCGGTTCCTGCAGAGGGAGAACCTTGACAAGGAGTTGTGGGACTGACCATGCACAAAAGAGGAAGAAGAAGAAGAAGAAGAAGAAGAAGAAGAGGAAGAAGAGGAAGAAGAGGAAGAAGAGGTGAGTGGTTCCGTGGCATCTCTTCCAAAGCGTGACATGTAGCGATGACGAGCAGACTTTTTGCCTTGCACAACTTGTTTGGCTGCTGTGCTTCTTGGCCAGGGATGCATGAGAAGCGCTCTGGTCCCTGCCAGGCGCTTGTGTTAGCTGCAGAGAGAGCTGAGAAGTGGCAGCTGCAGCTGCCAGCATGGTGGAGCATGAGCAGCCGGCTCCCAGGCCAAATGGCCCAAAGAAATGGTGGCAAGGGGCCGTGCTGAGAACTGCAGAGGAAGGCAAAAAACCGCCGGCGACCAGTGCCAAGGTGCCCCGGGGGAAAAAGTTCCTTGCTGAGCCCAGTGCTGGCCATGGGCTGTTCCCTGAGCATGTGAGCCAGACCTGGCTCCTTGTCCCACAGGCTGCTCATGCTTCCCAGGAGCTGCCCAAGCCCTATCCTCCCTTGAGCTGGAGCTATCTGGCGGACTTGCCAGAGTGCCCAAGTGCCTCTGAGCTGATAGACCTTGTGGGCAAGAATCCTTGCTGTCCCTGTGTAGGACACCAGTGGGTGTTCCAAAGCACTGCAAGCCCTTGCAAGGCCTTGCAAGCCCTCGACATCCTATCTCTTACGGCTCCTGAGCGTTGCTCTGTAGGAGATGAGGATGGTGAGCCATGCAGTGCTCCTCAAGAAGGAATTGCCTTGGTCTTGCCACTGCTATCCAGTTGAAAAGGATTTGCATCCATGAGCCGAGCTTGGAAGGTGGCCCTGCCAGCAGATTGTCTTGCAGCGGAGAACCTCCAGCAGCCTCATGCAAGATTTTCTTCCCTCAGCCCCTGGCCTGTGATTCCAGCAGCTCCTCAAGTGCTTCCCGTCAGATGTGCTGGGGCTGCCCCCGGGCCAGCTCTGGCAGTGGACACGGGAGGCTGCTCCTCTGGATCCTGCGTGGGGCCTGGTGACCACTGCGTTGCCGGGTGCTGGCATTGTGACATGGGGGTGACACAGCCGCATATGTGCAGGCCTTTGGAGGAAGCCTTTGGGGTGCTGGCTCCAAATCAGTCCCTGTAGCTACAAAATAGGGGAGTAAGCAACCTAATAGAGTCCCTTTTTTGCAAAAAGACAGTGTGGATTTGTTGCCAGTGCAGCCTTCCTTCCAGTAGCAATACTGCCTGTAGTATCATGTATGGAGGCCTCAGGGCTCGCTCAGGGCTTGTCACGCAGAACTGCAGGCCTGACAGAGCAAAACTGCTCTCCCGTCCTCTCCTCTCCTCTCCTCTCCTCTCCTCTCCTCTCCTCTCCTCTCCTCTCCTCTCCTCTCCTCTCCTCTCCTCTTCTCTTCTCTCCTGTCCGCCAGTCCAATATCTAAGAGACTGTTTGCCTGAAAGGACAGAGGGTTTTCAGTTCCAAAATCAATGTCAAGGACACATAACACAATGAATTTTATTTTATTTTGTTGTTAATTTATTAATTTTCTTGATTTTATGTTAATTCATGTTATGTTATTTCATGTCATTTTTTTTCCCTTTGTGACTCTGTTTCAGAACCCAGGCTCACAAGCATTAGCTCAAGCCCAAGTGTAGCCAGGAGTAGGCTGAGGCATTCTTCAGTTTAGCAGGAGAAAAGATCCCTTGCAGGCTGGCAAAGGCAAGTCCCAGAGCTGCAGAGAGCAGCAGCAGGAATAGAGGCCAAGCTGTCCGCGGTTCCTGCAGAGGGAGAACCTTGACAAGGAGTTGTGAGACTGACCATGCACAAAAGAGGAAGAAGAAGAAGAAGAAGAAGAAGAAGAAGAAGAAGAAGAAGAAGAGGAAGAAGAGGAAGAAGAGGAAGAAGAGGTGAGTGGTACCGTGGCATCTCTTCCAAAGCGTGACATGTAGCGATGACGAGCAGACTTTTTGCCTTCCACAACTTGTTTGGCTGCTGTGCTTCTTGGCCAGGGATGCATGAGAAGCGCTCTGGTCCCTGCCAGGTGCTTGTGTTAGCTGCAGGGAAAGCTGAGAAGTGGCAGCTGCAGCTGCCAGCATGGTGGAGCATGAGCAGCCGGCTCCCAGGCCAAATGGCCCAAAGAAATGGTGGCAAGGGGCCGTGCTGAGAACTGCAGAGGAAGGCAATAACCTGCCGGGGACCAGTGCCAATGTGCCCCGGGGGAAAAAGTTCCTTGCTGAGCCCAGTGCTGGCCATGGGCTGTTCCCTGAGCATGTGAGCCAGACCTGGCTCCTTGTCCCACAGGCTGCTCATGCTTCCCAGGAGCTGCCCAAGCCCTATCCTCCCTTGAGCTGGAGCTATCTGGCGGACTTGCCAGAGTGCCCAAGTGCCTCTGAGCTGATAGACCTTGTGGGCAAGAATCCTTGCTGTCCCTGTGTAGGACACCAGTGGGTGTTCCAAAGCACTGCAAGCCCTTGCAAGGCCTTGCAAGCCCTCGACATCCTATCTCTTACGGCTCCTGAGCGTTGCTCTGTAGGAGATGAGGATGGTGAGCTTTGCAGTGCTCCTCAAGAAGGAATTGCCTTGGTCTTGCCACTGCTATCCAGTTGAAAAGGATTTGCATCCATGAGCCGAGCTTGGAAGGTGGCCCTGCCAGCAGATTGTCTTGCAGCGGAGAACCTCCAGCAGCCTCATGCAAGGTTTTCTTCCCTCAGCCCCTGGCCTGTGATTCCAGCAGCTCCTCAAGTGCTTCCTGTCAGATGTGCTGGGGCTGCCCCCGGGCCGGCTCTGGCAGTGGACATGGGAGGCTGCTCCTCTGGATCCTGCGTGGGGCCTGGTGACCACTGCGTTGCCGGGTGCTGGCATTGTGACATGGGGCTGACACAGCCGCATATGTGCAGCCCTTTGGAGGAAGCCTTTGGGGTGCTGGCTCCAAATCAGTCCCTGTAGCTACAAAATAGGGGAGTAAGCAACCTAATAGAGTCCCTTTTTTGCAAAAAGACAGTGTGGATTTGTTGCCAGTGCAGCCTTCCTTCCAGTAGCAATACTGCCTGTAGTATCATGTATGGAGGCCTCAGGGCTCGCTCAGGGCTTGTCACGCAGTACTGCAGGCCTGACAGAGCAAAACTGCTCTCCCGTCCTCTCCTCTCCTCTCCTCTCCTCTCCTCTCCTCTCCTCTCCTCTCCTCTCCTCTTCTCTTCTCTCCTGTCCGCCAGTCCAATATCTAAGAGACTGTTTGCCTGAAAGGACAGAGGGTTTTCAGTTCCAAAATCAATGTCAAGGACACATAACACAATGAATTTTATTTTATTTTGTTGTTAATTTATTAATTTTCTTGATTTTATGTTAATTCATGTTATATTATTTCATGTCATTTTTTTTCCCTTTGTGACTCTGTTTCAGAACCCAGGCTCACAAGCATTAGCTCAAGCCCAAGTGTAGCCAGGAGTAGGCTGAGGCATTCTTCAGTTTAGCATGAGAAAAGATCCCTTGCAGGCTGGCAAAGGCAAGTCCCAGAGCTGCAGACAGCAGCAGCAGGAATAGAGGCCAAGCTGTCCGCGGTTCCTGCAGAGGGAGAACCTTGACAAGGAGTTGTGGGACTGACCATGCACAAAAGAGGAAGAAGAAGAAGAAGAAGAAGAAGAAGAAGAAGAGGCAGAAGAGGAAGAAGAGGTGAGTGGTACCGTGGCATCTCTTCCAAAGCGTGACATGTAGCGATGACGAGCAGACTTTTTGCCTTCCACAACTTGTTTGGCTGCTGTGCTTCTTGGCCAGGGATGCATGAGAAGCGCTCTGGTCCCTGCCAGGTGCTTGTGTTAGCTGCAGGGAAAGCTGAGAAGTGGCAGCTGCAGCTGCCAGCATGGTGGAGCATGAGCAGCCGGCTCCCAGGCCAAATGGCCCAAAGAAATGGTGGCAAGGGGCCGTGCTGAGAACTGCAGAGGAAGGCAATAACCTGCCGGGGACCAGTGCCAAGGTGCCCCGGGGGAAAAAGTTCCTTGCTGAGCCCAGTGCTGGCCATGGGCTGTTCCCTGAGCATGTGAGCCAGACCTGGCTCCTTGTCCCACAGGCTGCTCATGCTTCCCAGGAGCTGCCCAAGCCCTATCCTCCCTTGAGCTGGAGCTATCTGGCGGACTTGCCAGAGTGCCCAAGTGCCTCTGAGCTGATAGACCTTGTGGGCAAGAATCCTTGCTGTCCCTGTGTAGGACACCAGTGGGTGTTCCAAAGCACTGCAAGCCCTTGCAAGCCCTTGCAAGCCCTCGACATCCTATCTCTTACGGCTCCTGAGCGTTGCTCTGTAGGAGATGAGGATGGTGAGCCATGCAGTGCTCCTCAAGAAGGAATTGCCTTGGTCTTGCCACTGCTATCCAGTTGAAAAGGATTTGCATCCATGAGCCGAGCTTGGAAGGTGGCCCTGCCAGCAGATTGTCTTGCAGCGGAGAACCTCCAGCAGCCTCATGCAAGGTTTTCTTCCCTCAGCCCCTGGCCTGTGATTCCAGCAGCTCCTCAAGTGCTTCCTGTCAGATGTGCTGGGGCTGCCCCCGGGCCAGCTGTGGCAGTGGACACGGGAGGCTGCTCCTCTGGATCCTGCGTGGGGCCTGGTGACCACTGCGTTGCCGGGTGCTGGCATTGTGACATGGGGGTGACACAGCCGCATATGTGCAGCCCTTTGGAGGAAGCCTTTGGGGTGCTGGCTCCAAATCAGTCCCTGTAGCTACAAAATAGGGGAGTAAGCAACCTAATAGAGTCCCTTTTTTGCAAAAAGACAGTGTGGATTTGTTGCCAGTGCAGCCTTCCTTCCAGTAGCAATACTGCCTGTAGTATCATGTATGGAGGCCTCAGGGCTCGCTCAGGGCTTGTCACGCAGAACTGCAGGCCTGACAGAGCAGAACTGCTCTCCTCTCCTCTCCTCTCCTCTCCTGTCCTCTCCTCTCCTCTCCTCTCCTCTCCTCTCCTCTCCTCTTCTCTTCTCTCCTGTCCGCCAGTCCAATATCTAAGAGACTGTTTGCCTGAAAGGACAGAGGGTTTTCAGTTCCAAAATCAATGTCAAGGACACATAACACAATGAATTTTATTTTATTTTGTTGTTAATTTATTAATTTTCTTGATTTGATGTTAATTCATGTTATGTTATTTCATGTCATTTTTTTTCCCTTTGTGACTCTGTTTCAGAAACCAGGCTCACAAGCATTAGCTCAAGCCCAAGTGTAGCCAGGAGTAGGCTGAGGCATTCTTCAGTTTAGCAGGAGAAAAGATCCCTTGCAGGCTGGCAAAGGCAAGTCCCAGAGCTGCAGAGAGCAGCAGCAGGAATAGAGGCCAAGCTGTCCGCGGTTCCTGCAGAGGGAGAACCTTGACAAGGAGTTGTGGGACTGACCATGCACAAAAGAGGAAGAAGAAGAAGAAGGAGAAGAAGAAGAAGAAGAAGAGGAAGAAGAGGAAGAAGAGGAAGAAGAGGTGAGTGTAACCGTGGCATCTCTTCCAAAGCGTGACATGTAGCGATGACGAGCAGACTTTTTGCCTTCCACAACTTGTTTGGCTGCTGTGCTTCTTGGCCAGGGATGCATGAGAAGCGCTCTGGTCCCTGCCAGGTGCTTGTGTTAGCTGCAGGGAGAGCTGAGAAGTGGCAGCTGCGGCTGCCAGCATGGTGGAGCATGAGCAGCCGGCTCCCAGGCCAAATGGCCCAAAGAAATGGTGGCAAGGGGCCGTGCTGAGAACTGCAGAGGAAGGCAATAACCTGCCGGGGACCAGTGCCAATGTGCCCCGGGGGAAAAAGTTCCTTGCTGAGCCCAGTGCTGGCCATGGGCTGTTCCCTGAGCATGTGAGCCAGACCTGGCTCCTTGTCCCACAGGCTGCTCATGCTTCCCAGGAGCTGCCCAAGCCCTATCCTCCCTTGAGCTGGAGCTATCTGGCGGACTTGCCAGAGTGCCCAAGTGCCTTTGAGCTGATAGACCTTGTGGGCAAGAATCCTTGCTGTCCCTGTGTAGGACACCAGTGGGTGTTCCAAAGCACTGCAAGCCCTTGCAAGGCCTTGCAAGCCCTCGACATCCTATCTCTTAGGGCTCCTGAGCGTTGCTCTGTAGGAGATGAGGATGGTGAGCTGTGCAGTGCTCCTCAAGAAGGAATTGCCTTGGTCTTGCCACTGCTATCCAGTTGAAAAGGATTTGCATCCATGAGCCGAGCTTGGAAGGTGGCCCTGCCAGCAGATTGTCTTGCAGCGGAGAACCTCCAGCAGCCTCATGCAAGGTTTTCTTCCCTCAGCCCCTGGCCTGTGATTCCAGCAGCTCCTCAAGTGCTTCCTGTCAGATGTGCTGGGGCTGCCCCCGGGCCAGCTGTGGCAGTGGACACGGGAGGCTGCTCCTCTGGATCCTGCGTGGGGCCTGGTGACCACTGCGTTGCCGGGTGCTGGCATTGTGACATGGGGGTGACACAGCCGCATATGTGCAGCCCTTTGGAGGAAGCCTTTGGGGTGCTGGCTCCAAATCAGTCCCTGTAGCTACAAAATAGGGGAGTAAGCAACCTAATAGAGTCCCTTTTTTGCAAAAAGACAGTGTGGATTTGTTGCCAGTGCAGCCTTCCTTCCAGTAGCAATACTGCCTGTAGTATCATGTATGGAGGCCTCAGGGCTCGCTCAGGGCTTGTCACGCAGAACTGCAGGCCTGACAGAGCAGAACTGCTCTCCTCTCCTCTCCTCTCCTCTCCTGTCCTCTCCTCTCCTCTCCTCTCCTCTCCTCTCCTCTCCTCTTCTCTTCTCTCCTGTCCGCCAGTCCAATATCTAAGAGACTGTTTGCCTGAAAGGACAGAGGGTTTTCAGTTCCAAAATCAATGTCAAGGACACATAACACAATGAATTTTATTTTATTTTGTTGTTAATTTATTAATTTTCTTGATTTGATGTTAATTCATGTTATGTTATTTCATGTCATTTTTTTTCCCTTTGTGACTCTGTTTCAGAACCCAGGCTCACAAGCATTAGCTCAAGCCCAAGTGTAGCCAGGAGTAGGCTGAGGCATTCTTCAGTTTAGCAGGAGAAAAGATCCCTTGCAGGCTGGCAAAGGCAAGTCCCAGAGCTGCAGAGAGCAGCAGCAGGAATAGAGGCCAAGCTGTCCGCGGTTCCTGCAGAGGGAGAACCTTGACAAGGAGTTGTGGGACTGACCATGCACAAAAGAGGAAGAAGAAGAAGAAGAAGAAGAAGAAGAAGAAGAAGAAGAAGAGGAAGAAGAGGAAGAAGAGGAAGAAGAGGTGAGTGTAACCGTGGCATCTCTTCCAAAGCGTGACATGTAGCGATGACGAGCAGACTTTTTGCCTTCCACAACTTGTTTGGCTGCTGTGCTTCTTGGCCAGGGATGCATGAGAAGCGCTCTGGTCCCTGCCAGGTGCTTGTGTTAGCTGCAGGGAGAGCTGAGAAGTGGCAGCTGCGGCTGCCAGCATGGTGGAGCATGAGCAGCCGGCTCCCAGGCCAAATGGCCCAAAGAAATGGTGGCAAGGGGCCGTGCTGAGAACTGCAGAGGAAGGCAATAACCTGCCGGGGACCAGTGCCAATGTGCCCCGGGGGAAAAAGTTCCTTGCTGAGCCCAGTGCTGGCCATGGGCTGTTCCCTGAGCATGTGAGCCAGACCTGGCTCCTTGTTCCACAGGCTGCTCATGCTTCCCAGGAGCTGCCCAAGCCCTATCCTCCCTTGAGCTGGAGCTATCTGGCGGACTTGCCAGAGTGCCCAAGTGCCTTTGAGCTGATAGACCTTGTGGGCAAGAATCCTTGCTGTCCCTGTGTAGGACACCAGTGGGTGTTCCAAAGCACTGCAAGCCCTTGCAAGCCCTTGCAAGCCCTTGACATCCTATCTCTTACGGCTCCTGAGCGTTGCTCTGTAGGAGATGAGGATGGTGAGCTGTGCAGTGCTCCTCAAGAAGGAATTGCCTTGGTCTTGCCACTGCTATCCAGTTGAAAAGGATTTGCATCCATGAGCCGAGCTTGGAAGGTGGCCCTGCCAGCAGATTGTCTTGCAGCGGAGAACCTCCAGCAGCCTCATGCAAGGTTTTCTTCCCTCAGCCCCTGGCCTGTGATTCCAGCAGCTCCTCAAGTGCTTCCTGTCAGATGTGCTGGGGCTGCCCCCGGGCCAGCTCTGGCAGTGGACACGGGAGGCTGCTTCTCTGGATCCTGCGTGGGGCCTGGTGACCACTGCGTTGCCGGGTGCTGGCATTGTGACATGGGGGTGACACAGCCGCATATGTGCAGCCCTTTGGAGGAAGCCTTTGGGGTGCTGGCTCCAAATCAGTCCCTGTACCTACAAAATAGGGGAGTAAGCAACCTAATAGAGTCCCTTTTTTGCAAAAAGACAGTGTGGATTTGTTGCCAGTGCAGCCTTCCTTCCAGTAGCAATACTGCCTGTAGTATCATGCATGGAGGCCTCAGGGCTCGCTCAGGGCTTGTCACGCAGAACTGCAGGCCTGACAGAGCAGAACTGCTCTCCTCTCCTCTCCTCTCCTCTCCTCTCCTCTCCTCTCCTCTCCTCTCCTCTCCTCTCCTCTCCTCTCCTGTACTCCCCTCTCCTCTCCTCTTCTCTTCTCTCCTGTCCGCCAGTCCAATATCTAAGAGACTGTTTGCCTGAAAGGACAGAGGGTTTTCAGTTCCAAAATCAATGTCAAGGACACATAACACAATGAATTTTATTTTATTTTGTTGTTAATTTATTAATTTTCTTGATTTTATGTTAATTCATGTTATATTATTTCATGTCATTTTTTTTCCCTTTGTGACTCTGTTTCAGAACCCAGGCTCACAAGCATTAGCTCAAGCCCAAGTGTAGCCAGGAGTAGGCTGAGGCATTCTTCAGTTTAGCATGAGAAAAGATCCCTTGCAGGCTGGCAAAGGCAAGTCCCAGAGCTGCAGAGAGCAGCAGCAGGAATAGAGGCCAAGCTGTCCGCGGTTCCTGCAGAGGGAGAACCTTGACAAGGAGTTGTGGGACTGACCATGCACAAAAGAGGAAGAAGAAGAAGAAGAAGAAGAAGAAGAAGAAGAGGAAGAAGAGGAAGAAGAGGTGAGTGGTACCGTGGCATCTCTTCCAAAGCGTGACATGTAGCGATGACGAGCAGACTTTTTGCCTTCCACAACTTGTTTGGCTGCTGTGCTTCTTGGCCAGGGATGCATGAGAAGCGCTCTGGTCCCTGCCAGGCGCTTGTGTTAGCTGCAGAGAGAGCTGAGAAGTGGCAGCTGCAGCTGCCAGCATGGTGGAGCATGAGCAGCCGGCTCCCAGGCCAAATGGCCCAAAGAAATGGTGGCAAGGGGCCGTGCTGAGAACTGCAGAGGAAGGCAAAAAACCGCCGGGGACCAGTGCCAAGGTGCCCCGGGGGAAAAAGTTCCTTGCTGAGCCCAGTGCTGGCCATGGGCTGTTCCCTGAGCATGTGAGCCAGACCTGGCTCCTTGTCCCACAGGCTGCTCATGCTTCCCAGGAGCTGCCCAAGCCCTATCCTCCCTTGAGCTGGAGCTATCTGGCGGACTTGCCAGAGTGCCCAAGTGCCTCTGAGCTGATAGACCTTGTGGGCAAGAATCCTTGCTGTCCCTGTGTAGGACACCAGTGGGTGTTCCAAAGCACTGCAAGCCCTTGCAAGGCCTTGCAAGCCCTCGACATCCTATCTCTTAGGGCTCCTGAGCGTTGCTCTGTAGGAGATGAGGATGGTGAGCCGTGCAGTGCTCCTCAAGAAGGAATTGCCTTGGTCTTGCCACTGCTATCCAGTTGAAAAGGATTTGCATCCATGAGCCGAGCTTGCAAGGTGGCCCTGCCAGCAGATTGTCTTGCAGCGGAGAACCTCCAGCAGCCTCATGCAAGGTTTTCTTCCCTCAGCCCCTGGCCTGTGATTCCAGCAGCTCCTCAAGTGCTTCCTGTCAGATGTGCTGGGGCTGCCCCAGGGCCAGCTCTGGCAGTGGACACGGGAGGCTGCTCCTCTGGATCCTGCGTGGGGCCTGGTGACCACTGCGTTGCCGGGTGCTGGCATTGTGACATGGGGGTGACACAGCCGCATATGTGCAGCCCTTTGGAGGAAGCCTTTGGGGTGCTGGCTCCAAATCAGTCCCTGTACCTACAAAATAGGGGAGTAAGCAACCTAATAGAGTCCCTTTTTTGCAAAAAGACAGTGTGGATTTGTTGCCAGTGCAGCCTTCCTTCCAGTAGCAATACTGCCTGTAGTATCATGCATGGAGGCCTCAGGGCTCGCTCAGGGCTTGTCACGCAGAACTGCAGGCCTGACAGAGCAGAACTGCTCTCCTCTCCTCTCCTCTCCTCTCCTCTCCTCTCCTCTCCTCTCCTGTACTCCCCTCTCCTCTCCTCTTCTCTTCTCTCCTGTCCGCCAGTCCAATATCTAAGAGACTGTTTGCCTGAAAGGACAGAGGGTTTTCAGTTCCAAAATCAATGTCAAGGACACATAACACAATGAATTTTATTTTATTTTGTTGTTAATTTATTAATTTTCTTGATTTTATGTTAATTCATGTTATATTATTTCATGTCATTTTTTTTCCCTTTGTGACTCTGTTTCAGAACCCAGGCTCACAAGCATTAGCTCAAGCCCAAGTGTAGCCAGGAGTAGGCTGAGGCATTCTTCAGTTTAGCATGAGAAAAGATCCCTTGCAGGCTGGCAAAGGCAAGTCCCAGAGCTGCAGAGAGCAGCAGCAGGAATAGAGGCCAAGCTGTCCGCGGTTCCTGCAGAGGGAGAACCTTGACAAGGAGTTGTGGGACTGACCATGCACAAAAGAGGAAGAAGAAGAAGAAGAAGAAGAAGAAGAAGAAGAGGAAGAAGAGGAAGAAGAGGTGAGTGGTACCGTGGCATCTCTTCCAAAGCGTGACATGTAGCGATGACGAGCAGACTTTTTGCCTTCCACAACTTGTTTGGCTGCTGTGCTTCTTGGCCAGGGATGCATGAGAAGCGCTCTGGTCCCTGCCAGGCGCTTGTGTTAGCTGCAGAGAGAGCTGAGAAGTGGCAGCTGCAGCTGCCAGCATGGTGGAGCATGAGCAGCCGGCTCCCAGGCCAAATGGCCCAAAGAAATGGTGGCAAGGGGCCGTGCTGAGAACTGCAGAGGAAGGCAAAAAACCGCCGGGGACCAGTGCCAAGGTGCCCCGGGGGAAAAAGTTCCTTGCTGAGCCCAGTGCTGGCCATGGGCTGTTCCCTGAGCATGTGAGCCAGACCTGGCTCCTTGTCCCACAGGCTGCTCATGCTTCCCAGGAGCTGCCCAAGCCCTATCCTCCCTTGAGCTGGAGCTATCTGGCGGACTTGCCAGAGTGCCCAAGTGCCTCTGAGCTGATAGACCTTGTGGGCAAGAATCCTTGCTGTCCCTGTGTAGGACACCAGTGGGTGTTCCAAAGCACTGCAAGCCCTTGCAAGGCCTTGCAAGCCCTCGACATCCTATCTCTTACGGCTCCTGAGCGTTGCTCTGTAGGAGATGAGGATGGTGAGCCATGCAGTGCTCCTCAAGAAGGAATTGCCTTGGTCTTGCCACTGCTATCCAGTTGAAAAGGATTTGCATCCATGAGCCGAGCTTGGAAGGTGGCCCTGCCAGCAGATTGTCTTGCAGCGGAGAACCTCCAGCAGCCTCATGCAAGGTTTTCTTCCCTCAGCCCCTGGCCTGTGATTCCAGCAGCTCCTCAAGTGCTTCCTGTCAGATGTGCTGGGGCTGCCCCCGGGCCAGCTCTGGCAGTGGACACGGGAGGCTGCTCCTCTGGATCCTGCGTGGGGCCTGGTGACCACTGCGTTGCCGGGTGCTGGCATTGTGACATGGGGCTGACACAGCCGCATATGTGCAGCCCTTTGGAGGAAGCCTTTGGGGTGCTGGCTCCAAATCAGTCCCTGTACCTACAAAATAGGGGAGTAAGCAACCTAATAGAGTCCCTTTTTTGCAAAAAGACAGTGTGGATTTGTTGCCAGTGCAGCCTTCCTTCCAGTAGCAATACTGCCTGTAGTATCATGTATGGAGGCCTCAGGGCTCGCTCAGGGCTTGTCACGCAGAACTGCAGGCCTGACAGAGCAGAACTGCTCTCCTCTCCTCTCTTCTCCTCTCTTCTCCTCTCCTCTCCTCTCCTCTCCTCTCCTCTCCTCTTCTCTTCTCTCCTGTCCGCCAGTCCAATATCTAAGAGACTGTTTGCCTGAAAGGACAGAGGGTTTTCAGTTCCAAAATCAATGTCAAGGACACATAACACAATGAATTGTATTTTATTTTGTTGTTAATTTATTAATTTTCTTGATTTTATGTTAATTCATGTTATGTTATTTCATGTCATTTTTTTTCCCTTTGTGACTCTGTTTCAGAACCCAGGCTCACAAGCATTAGCTCAAGCCCAAGTGTAGCCAGGAGTAGGCTGAGGCATTCTTCAGTTTAGCAGGAGAAAAGATCCCTTGCAGGCTGGCAAAGGCAAGTCCCAGAGCTGCAGAGAGCAGCAGCAGGAATAGAGGCCAAGCTGTCCGCGGTTCCTGCAGAGGGAGAACCTTGACAAGGAGTTGTGGGACTGACCATGCACAAAAGAGGAAGAAGAAGAAGAAGAAGAAGAAGAAGAAGAAGAAGAAGAAGAGGAAGAAGAGGAAGAAGAGGTGAGTGGTACCGTGGCATCTCTTCCAAAGCGTGACATGTAGCGATGACGAGCAGACTTTTTGCCTTCCACAACTTGTTTGGCTGCTGTGCTTCTTGGCCAGGGATGCATGAGAAGCGCTCTGGTCCCTGCCAGGTGCTTGTGTTAGCTGCAGGGAGAGCTGAGAAGTGGCAGCTGCGGCTGCAGCATGGTGGAGCATGAGCAGCTGGCTCCCAGGCCAAATGGCCCAAAGAAATGGTGGCAAGGGGCCGTGCTGAGAACTGCAGAGGAAGGCAAAAAAACACCGGCGACCAGTGCCAAGGTGCCCCGGGGGAAGAAGTTCCTTGCTGAGCCCAGTGCTGGCCATGGGCTGTTCCCT
The DNA here is from genome assembly GCF_036013445.1 of Caloenas nicobarica. Taxonomy (NCBI): domain Eukaryota; kingdom Metazoa; phylum Chordata; class Aves; order Columbiformes; family Columbidae; genus Caloenas; species Caloenas nicobarica. The sequence goes on from NC_088258.1 coordinate 20,174,108, forward strand.
GAGCATGTGAGCCAGACCTGGCTCCTTGTCCCACAGGCTGCTCATGCTTCCCAGGAGCTGCCCAAGCCCTATCCTCCCTTGAGCTGGAGCTATCTGGCGGACTTGCCAGAGTGCCCAAGTGCCTCTGAGCTGATAGACCTTGTGGGCAAGAATCCTTGCTGTCCCTGTGTAGGACACCAGTGGGTGTTCCAAAGCACTGCAAGCCCTTGCAAGGCCTTGCAAGCCCTCGACATCCTATCTCTTACGGCTCCTGAGCGTTGCTCTGTAGGAGATGAGGATGGTGAGCTGTGCAGTGCTCCTCAAGAAGGAATTGCCTTGGTCTTGCCACTGCTATCCAGTTGAAAAGGATTTGCATCCATGAGCCGAGCTTGGAAGGTGGCCCTGCCAGCAGATTGTCTTGCAGCGGAGAACCTCCAGCAGCCTCATGCAAGGTTTTCTTCCCTCAGCCCCTGGCCTGTGATTCCAGCAGCTCCTCAAGTGCTTCCTGTCAGATGTGCTGGGGCTGCCCCCGGGCCAGCTGTGGCAGTGGACACGGGAGGCTGCTCCTCTGGATCCTGCGTGGGGCCTGGTGACCACTGCGTTGCCGGGTGCTGGCATTGTGACATGGGGGTGACACAGCCGCATATGTGCAGCCCTTTGGAGGAAGCCTTTGGGGTGCTGGCTCCAAATCAGTCCCTGTACCTACAAAATAGGGGAGTAAGCAACCTAATAGAGTCCCTTTTTTGCAAAAAGACAGTGTGGATTTGTTGCCAGTGCAGCCTTCCTTCCAGTAGCAATACTGCCTGTAGTATCATGCATGGAGGCCTCAGGGCTCGCTCAGGGCTTGTCACGCAGAACTGCAGGCCTGACAGAGCAGAACTGCTCTCCTCTCCTCTCTTCTCCTCTCTTCTCCTCTCCTCTCCTCTCCTCTCCTGTCCTCTCCTCTCCTCTTCTCTTCTCTCCTGTCCGCCAGTCCAATATCTAAGAGACTGTTTGCCTGAAAGGACAGAGGGTTTTCAGTTCCAAAATCAATGTCAAGGACACATAACACAATGAATTTTATTTTATTTTGTTGTTAATTTATTAATTTTCTTGATTTGATGTTAATTCATGTTATGTTATTTCATGTCATTTTTTTTCCCTTTGTGACTCTGTTTCAGAACCCAGGCTCACAAGCATTAGCTCAAGCCCAAGTGTAGCCAGGAGTAGGCTGAGGCATTCTTCAGTTTAGCAGGAGAAAAGATCCCTTGCAGGCTGGCAAAGGCAAGTCCCAGAGCTGCAGAGAGCAGCAGCAGGAATAGAGGCCAAGCTGTCCGCGGTTCCTGCAGAGGGAGAACCTTGACAAGGAGTTGTGGGACTGACCATGCACAAAAGAGGAAGAAGAAGAAGAAGAAGAAGAAGAAGAAGAAGAAGAAGAAGAGGAAGAAGAGGAAGAAGAGGTGAGTGGTACCGTGGCATCTCTTCCAAAGCGTGACATGTAGCTATGACGAGCAGACTTTTTGCCTTCCACAACTTGTTTGGCTGCTGTGCTTCTTGGCCAGGGATGCATGAGAAGCGCTCTGGTCCCTGCCAGGTGCTTGTGTTAGCTGCAGGGAGAGCTGAGAAGTGGCAGCTGCGGCTGCAGCATGGTGGAGCATGAGCAGCAGGCTCCCAGGCCAAATGGCCCAAAGAAATGGTGGCAAGGGGCCGTGCTGAGAACTGCAGAGGAAGGCAAAAAACCACCGGCGACCAGTGCCAAGGTGCCCCGGGGGAAGAAGTTCCTTGCTGAGCCCAGTGCTGGCCATGGGCTGTTCCCTGAGCATGTGAGCCAGACCTGGCTCCTTGTCCCACAGGCTGCTCATGCTTCCCAGGAGCTGCCCAAGCCCTATCCTCCCTTGAGCTGGAGCTATCTGGCGGACTTGCCAGAGTGCCCAAGTGCCTCTGAGCTGATAGACCTTGTGGGCAAGAATCCTTGCTGTCCCTGTGTAGGACACCAGTGGGTGTTCCAAAGCACTGCAAGCCCTTGCAAGGCCTTGCAAGCCCTCGACATCCTATCTCTTACGGCTCCTGAGCGTTGCTCTGTAGGAGATGAGGATGGTGAGCTGTGCAGTGCTCCTCAAGAAGGAATTGCCTTGGTCTTGCCACTGCTATCCAGTTGAAAAGGATTTGCATCCATGAGCCGAGCTTGGAAGGTGGCCCTGCCAGCAGATTGTCTTGCAGCGGAGAACCTCCAGCAGCCTCATGCAAGGTTTTCTTCCCTCAGCCCCTGGCCTGTGATTCCAGCAGCTCCTCAAGTGCTTCCTGTCAGATGTGCTGGGGCTGCCCCCGGGCCAGCTGTGGCAGTGGACACGGGAGGCTGCTCCTCTGGATCCTGCGTGGGGCCTGGTGACCACTGCGTTGCCGGGTGCTGGCATTGTGACATGGGGGTGACACAGCCGCATATGTGCAGCCCTTTGGAGGAAGCCTTTGGGGTGCTGGCTCCAAATCAGTCCCTGTACCTACAAAATAGGGGAGTAAGCAACCTAATAGAGTCCCTTTTTTGCAAAAAGACAGTGTGGATTTGTTGCCAGTGCAGCCTTCCTTCCAGTAGCAATACTGCCTGTAGTATCATGTATGGAGGCCTCAGGGCTCGCTCAGGGCTTGTCACGCAGAACTGCAGGCCTGACAGAGCAAAACTGCTCTCCCGTCCTCTCCTCTCCTCTCCTCTCCTCTCCTCTCCTCTCCTCTCCTCTCCTCTCCTCTCCTCTCCTCTCCTCTCTTCTCCTCTCCTCTCCTCTTCTCTTCTCTCCTGTCCGCCAGTCCAATATCTAAGAGACTGTTTGCCTGAAAGGACAGAGGGTTTTCAGTTCCAAAATCAATGTCAAGGACACATAACACAATGAATTTGATTTTATTTTGTTGTTAATTTATTAATTTTCTTGATTTTATGTTAATTCATGTTATGTTATTTCATGTCATTTTTTTTCCCTTTGTGACTCTGTTTCAGAACCCAGGCTCACAAGCATTAGCTCAAGCCCAAGTGTAGCCAGGAGTAGGCTGAGGCATTCTTCAGTTTAGCCTGAGAAAAGATCCCTTGCAGGCTGGCAAAGGCAAGTCCCAGAGCTGCAGAGAGCAGCAGCAGGAATAGAGGCCAAGCTGTCCGCGGTTCCTGCAGAGGGAGAATCTTGACAAGGAGTTGTGGGACTGACCATGCACAAAAGAGGAAGAAGAAGAAGAAGAAGAAGAAGAAGAAGAAGAAGAAGAAGAAGAAGAGGAAGAAGAGGAAGAAGTGGTGAGTGGTACCGTGGCATCTCTTCCAAAGCGTGACATGTAGTGATGACGAGCAGACTTTTTGCCTTCCACAACTTGTTTGGCTGCTGTGCTTCTTGGCCAGGGATGCATAAGAAGCGCTCTGGTCCCTGCCAGGCGCTTGTGTTAGCTGCAGGGAGAGCTGAGAAGTGGCAGCTGCGGCTGCCAGCATGGTGGAGCATGAGCAGCCGGCTCCCAGGCCAAATGGCCCAAAGAAATGGTGGCAAGGGGCTGTGCTGAGAACTGCAGAGGAAGGCAAAAAACCGCCGGGGACCAGTGCCAATGTGCCCCAGGGGAAAAAGTTCCTTGCTGAGCCCAGTGCTGGCCATGGGCTGTTCCCTGAGCATGTGAGCCAGACCTGGCTCCTTGTCCCACAGGCTGCTCATGCTTCCCAGGAGCTGCCCAAGCCCTATCCTCCCTTGAGCTGGAGCTATCTGGCGGACTTGCCAGAGTGCCCAAGTGCCTCTGAGCTGATAGACCTTGTGGGCAAGAATCCTTGCTGTCCCTGTGTAGGACACCAGTGGGTGTTCCAAAGCACTGCAAGCCCTTGCAAGCCCTTGCAAGCCCTCGACATCCTATCTCTTACGGCTCCTGAGCGTTGCTCTGTAGGAGATGAGGATGGTGAGCTGTGCAGTGCTCCTCAAGAAGGAATTGCCTTGGTCTTGCCACTGCTATCCAGTTGAAAAGGATTTGCATCCATGAGCCGAGCTTGGAAGGTGGCCCTGCCAGCAGATTGTCTTGCAGCGGAGAACCTCCAGCAGCCTCATGCAAGGTTTTCTTCCCTCAGCCCCTGGCCTGTGATTCCAGCAGCTCCTCAAGTGCTTCCTGTCAGATGTGCTGGGGCTGCCCCCGGGCCAGCTCTGGCAGTGGACACGGGAGGCTGCTCCTCTGGATCCTGCGTGGGGCCTGGTGACCACTGCGTTGCCGGGTGCTGGCATTGTGACACGGGGGTGACACAGCCGCATATGTGCAGCCCTTTGGAGGAAGCCTTTGGGGTGCTGGCTCCAAATCAGTCCCTGTAGCTACAAAATAGGGGAGTAAGCAACCTAATAGAGTCCCTTTTTTGCAAAAAGACAGTGTGGATTTGTTGCCAGTGCAGCCTTCCTTCCAGTAGCAATACTGCCTTTAGTATCATGCATGGAGGCCTCAGGGCTCGCTCAGGGCTTGTCACGCAGAACTGCAGGCCTGACAGAGCAGAACTGCTCTCCTCTCCTCTCCTCTCCTCTCCTGTCCTCTCCTCTCCTCTCCTCTCCTCTCCTCTCCTCTCCTCTCCTCTTCTCTTCTCTTCTCTCCTGTCCGCCAGTCCAATATCTAAGAGACAGTTTGCCTGAAAGGACAGAGGGTTTTCAGTTCCAAAATCAATGTCAAGGACACATAACACAATGAATTTTATTTTATTTTGTTGTTAATTTATTAATTTTCTTGATTTTATGTTAATTCATGTTATGTTATTTCATGTCATTTTTTTTCCCTTTGTGACTCTGTTTCAGAACCCAGGCTCACAAGCATTAGCTCAAGCCCAAGTGTAGCCAGGAGTAGGCTGAGGCATTCTTCAGTTTAGCCTGAGAAAAGATCCCTTGCAGGCTGGCAAAGGCAAGTCCCAGAGCTGCAGAGAGCAGCAGCAGGAATAGAGGCCAAGCTGTCCGCGGTTCCTGCAGAGGGAGAACCTTGACAAGGAGTTGTGAGACTGACCATGCACAAAAGAGGAAGAAGAAGAAGAAGAAGAAGAAGAAGAAGAAGAAGAAGAAGAAGAAGAAGAAGAAGAAGAAGAAGAAGAGGAAGAAGAGGTGAGTGGTACCGTGGCATCTCTTCTAAAGCGTGACATGTAGCGATGACGAGCAGACTTTTTGCCTTCCACAACTTGTTTGGCTGCTGTGCTTCTTGGCCAGGGATGCATGAGAAGCGCTCTGGTCCCTGCCAGGCGCTTGTGTTAGCTGCAGGGAGAGCTGAGAAGTGGCAGCTGCGGCTGCCAGCATGGTGGAGCATGAGCAGCTGGCTCCCAGGCCAAATGGCCCAAAGAAATGGTGGCAAGGGGCCGTGCTGAGAACTGCAGAGGAAGGCAAAACACCGCCGGGGACCAGTGCCAACGTGCCCCAGGGGAAAAAGTTCCTTGCTGAGCCCAGTGCTGGCCATGGGCTGTTCCCTGAGCATGTGAGCCAGACCTGGCTCCTTGTCCCACAGGCTGCTCATGCTTCCCAGGAGCTGCCCAAGCCCTATCCTCCCTTGAGCTGGAGCTATCTGGCGGACTTGCCAGAGTGCCCAAGTGCCTCTGAGCTGATAGACCTTGTGGGCAAGAATCCTTGCTGTCCCTGTGTAGGACACCAGTGGGTGTTCCAAAGCACTGCAAGCCCTTGCAATCCCCTGCAAGCCCTCGACATCCTATCTCTTAGGGCTCCTGAGCGTTGCTCTGTAGGAGATGAGGATGGTGAGCTGTGCAGTGCTCCTCAAGAAGGAATTGCCTTGGTCTTGCCACTGCTATCCAGTTGAAAAGGATTTGCATCCATGAGCCGAGCTTGGAAGGTGGCCCTGCCAGCAGATTGTCTTGCAGCGGAGAACCTCCAGCAGCCTCATGCAAGGTTTTCTTCCCTCAGCCCCTGGCCTGTGATTCCAGCAGCTCCTCAAGTGCTTCCTGTCAGATGTGCTGGGGCTGCCCCCGGGCCAGCTCTGGCAGTGGACACGGGAGGCTGCTCCTCTGGATCCTGCGTGGGGCCTGGTGACCACTGCGTTGCCGGGTGCTGGCATTGTGACATGGGGGTGACACAGCCGCATATGTGCAGCCCTTTGGAGGAAGCCTTTGGGGTGCTGGCTCCAAATCAGTCCCTGTACCTACAAAATAGGGGAGTAAGCAACCTAATAGAGTCCCTTTTTTGCAAAAAGACAGTGTGGATTTGTTGTCAGTGCAGCCTTACTTCCAGTAGCAATACTGCCTGTAGTATCATGTATGGAGGCCTCAGGGCTCGCTCAGGGCTTGTCACGCAGAACTGCAGGCCTGACAGAGCAGAACTGCTCTCCTCTCCTCTCCTCTCCTCTCCTCTCCTCTCCTCTCCTCTCCTCTTCTCTTCTCTCCTGTCCGCCAGTCCAATATCTAAGAGACTGTTTGCCTGAAAGGACAGAGGGTTTTCAGTTCCAAAATCAATGTCAAGGACACATAACACAATGAATTTTATTTTATTTTGTTGTTAATTTATTAATTTTCTTGATTTTATGTTAATTCATGTTATGTTATTTCATGTCATTTTTTTTCCCTTTGTGACTCTGTTTCAGAACCCAGGCTCACAAGCATTAGCTCAAGCCCAAGTGTAGCCAGGAGTAGGCTGAGGCATTCTTCAGTTTAGCATGAGAAAAGATCCCTTGCAGGCTGGCAAAGGCAAGTCCCAGAGCTGCAGAGAGCAGCAGCAGGAATAGAGGCCAAGCTGTCCGCGGTTCCTGCAGAGGGAGAACCTTGACAAGGAGTTGTGGGACTGACCATGCACAAAAGAGGAAGAAGAAGAAGAAGAAGAGGAAGAAGAGGAAGAAGAGGTGAGTGGTACTGTGGCATCTCTTCCAAAGCATGACATGTAGCGATGACGAGCAGACTTTTTGCCTTCCACAACTTGTTTGGCTGCTGTGCTTCTTGGCCAGGGATGCATGAGAAGCGCTCTGGTCCCTGCCAGGCGCTTGTGTTAGCTGCAGGGAGAGCTGAGAAGTGGCAGCTGTGGCTGCCAGCATGGTGGAGCATGAGCAGCCGGCTCCCAGGCCAAATGGCCCAAAGAAATGGTGGCAAGGGGCGGTGCTGAGAAGTGCAGAGGAAGGCAAAAAACCGCCGGGGACCAGTGCCAATGTGCCCCAGGGGAAAAAGTTCCTTGCTGAGCCCAGTGCTGGCCATGGGCTGTTCCCTGAGCATGTGAGCCAGACCTGGCTCCTTGTCCCACAGGCTGCTCATGCTTCCCAGGAGCTGCCCAAGCCCTATCCTCCCTTGAGCTGGAGCTATCTGGCGGACTTGCCAGAGTGCCCAAGTGCCTCTGAGCTGATAGACCTTGTGGGCAAGAATCCTTGCTGTCCCTGTGTAGGACACCAGTGGGTGTTCCAAAGCACTGCAAGCCCTTGCAAGCCCTCGACATCCTATCTCTTACGGCTCCTGAGCGTTGCTGTGTAGGAGATGAGGATGGTGAGCTGTGCAGTGCTCCTCAAGAAGGAATTGCCTTGGTCTTGCCACTGCTATCCAGTTGAAAAGGATTTGCATCCATGAGCCGAGCTTGGAAGGTGGCCCTGCCAGCAGATTGTCTTGCAGCGGAGAACCTCCAGCAGCCTCATGCAAGGTTTTCTTCCCTCAGCCCCTGGCCTGTGATTCCAGCAGCTCCTCAAGTGCTTCCTGTGAGATGTGCTGGGGCTGCCCCCGGGCCAGCTCTGGCAGTGGACACGGGAGGCTGCTCGTCTGGATCCTGCGTGGGGCCTGGTGACCACTGCGTTGCCGGGTGCTGGCATTGTGACATGGGGGTGACACAGCCGCATATGTGCAGCCCTTTGGAGGAAGCCTTTGGGGTGCTGGCTCCAAATCAGTCCCTGTAGCTACAAAATAGGGGAGTAAGCAACCTAATAGAGTCCCTTTTTTGCAAAAAGACAGTGTGGATTTGTTGCCAGTGCAGCCTTCCTTCCAGTAGCAATACTGCCTGTAGTATCATGCATGGAGGCCTCAGGGCTCGCTCAGGGCTTTTCAGGCAGAACTGCAGGCCTGACAGAGCAGAACTGCTCTCCTCTCCTCTCCTCTCCTCTCCTCTCCTCTCCTCTCCTCTCCTCTCCTCCTCTCCTCTCCTCTCCTCTTCTCTCCTGTCCGCCAGTCCGATATCTAAGAGACTGTTTGCCTGAAAGGACAGAGGGTTTTCAGTTCCAAAATCAATGTCAAGGACACATAACACAATGAATTTTATTTTATTTGGTTGTTAATTTATTAATTTTCTTGATTTTATGTTAATTCATGTTATGTTATTTCATGTCATTTTTTTTTCCCTTTGTGACTCTGTTTCAGAAACCAGGCTCACAAGCATTAGCTCAAGCCCAAGTGTAGCCAGGAGTAGGCTGAGGCATTCTTCAGTTTAGCAGGAGAAAAGATCCCTTGCAGGCTGGCAAAGGCAAGTCCCAGAGCTGCAGAGAGCAGCAGCAGGGACAGAGGCCAAGCTGTCCGCGGTTCCTGCAGAGGGAGAACCTTGACAAGGAGTTGTGGGACTGACCATGCACAAAAGAGGAAGAAGAAGAAGAAGAAGAGGAAGAAGAGGAAGAAGAGGTGAGTGGTACCGTGGCATCTCTTCCAAAGCGTGACATGTAGCGATGACGAGCAGACTTTTTGCCTTCCACAACTTGTTTGGCTGCTGTGCTTCTTGGCCAGGGATGCACGAGAAGCGCTCTGGTCCCTGCCAGGCGCTTGTGTTAGCTGCAGGGAGAGCTGAGAAGTGGCAGCTGCGGCTGCCGCATGGTGGAGCATGAGCAGCCGGCTCCCAGGCCAAATGGCCCAAAGAAATGGTGGCAAGGGGCCGTGCTGAGAACTGCGGAGGAAGGCAAAAAACCACTGAGGACCAGTGCCAATGTGCCCCAGGGGAAAAAGTTCCTTGCTGAGCCCAGTGCTGGCCATGGGCTGTTCCCTGAGCATGTGAGCCAGACCTGGCTCCTTGTCCCACAGGCTGCTCATGCTTCCCAGGAGCTGCCCAAGCCCTATCCTCCCTTGAGCTGGAGCTATCTGGCGGACTTGCCAGAGTGCCCAAGTGCCTCTGAGCTGATAGACCTTGTGGGCAAGAATCCTTGCTGTCCCTGTGTAGGACACCAGTGGGTGTTCCAAAGCACTGCAAGCCCTTGCAAGCCCTCGACATCCTATCTCTTACGGCTCCTGAGCGTTGCTCTGTAGGAGATGAGGATGGTGAGCTGTGCAGTGCTCCTCAAGAAGGAATTGCCTTGGTCTTGCCACTGCTATCCAGTTGAAAAGGATTTGCATCCATGAGCCGAGCTTGGAAGGTGGCCCTGCCAGCAGATTGTCTTGCAGCGGAGAACCTCCAGCAGCCTCATGCAAGGTTTTCTTCCCTCAGCCCCTGGCCTGTGATTCCAGCAGCTCCTCAAGTGCTTCCTGTGAGATGTGCTGGGGCTGCCCCCGGGCCAGCTCTGGCAGTGGACACGGGAGGCTGCTCCTCTGGATCCTGCGTGGGGCCTGATGACCACTGCGTTGCCAGGTGCTGGCATTGTGACATGGGGGTGACACAGCCGCATATGTGCAGCCCTTTGGAGGAAGCCTTTGGGGTGCTGGCTCCAAATCAGTCCCTGTACCTACAAAATAGGGGAGTAAGCAACCTAATAGAGTCCCTTTTTTGCAAAAAGACAGTGTGGATTTGTTGCCAGTGCAGCCTTCCTTCCAGTAGCAATACTGCCTGTAGTATCATGTATGGAGGCCTCAGGGCTCGCTCAGGGCTTGTCACGCAGAACTGCAGGCGTGACAGAGCAGAACTGCTCTCCTCTCCTCTCCTCTCCTCTCCTCTCCTCTCCTCTCCTCTCCTCTCCACTCCTCTCCTCTCCTCTCCTCTCCTGTTCGCTCCTCTCCTCTCCTGTCCTCTCCTCTCCTCTCCTCTCCTCTCCTGTCCTCTCCTCTCCTCTCCTCTCCTCTCCTCTTCTCTCCTGTCCGCCAGTCCAATATCTAAGAGACTGTTTGCCTGAAAGGACAGAGGGTTTTCAGTTCCAAAATCAATGTCAAGGACACATAACACAATGAATTTTATTTTATTTTGTTGTTAATTTATTAATTTTCTTGATTTGATGTTAATTCATGTTATGTTATTTCATGTCATTTTTTTTCCCTTTGTGACTCTGTTTCAGAACCCAGGCTCACAAGCATTAGCTCAAGCCCAAGTGTAGCCAGGAGTAGGCTGAGGCATTCTTCAGTTTAGCATGAGAAAAGATCCCTTGCAGGCTGGCAAAGGCAAGTCCCAGAGCTGCAGAGAGCAGCAGCAGGGACAGAGGCCAAGCTGTCCGCGGTTCCTGCAGAGGGAGAACCTTGACAAGGAGTTGTGGGACTGACCATGCACAAAAGAGGAAGAAGAAGAAGAAGAAGAGGAAGAAGAGGAAGAAGAGGTGAGTGGTACCGTGGCATCTCTTCCAACGCGTGACATGTAGCGATGACGAGCAGACTTTTTGCCTTCCACAACTTGTTTGGCTGCTGTGCTTCTTGGGCAGGGATGCATGAGAAGCGCTCTGGTCCCTGCCAGGCGCTTGTGTTAGCTGCAGGGAGAGCTGAGAAGTGGCAGCTGCGGCTGCCAGCATGGTGGAGCATGAGCAGCCGGCTCCCAGGCCAAATGGCCCAAAGAAATGGTGGCAAGGGGCCGTGCTGAGAAGTGCAGAGGAAGGCAAAAAACCGCCGGGGACCAGTGCCAATGTGCCCCAGGGGAAAAAGTTCCTTGCTGAGCCCAGTGCTGGCCATGGGCTGTTCCCTGAGCATGTGAGCCAGACCTGGCTCCTTGTCCCACAGGCTGCTCATGCTTCCCAGGAGCTGCCCAAGCCCTATCCTCCCTTGAGCTGGAGCTATCTGGCGGACTTGCCAGAGTGCCCAAGTGCCTCTGAGCTGATAGACCTTGTGGGCAAGAATCCTTGCTGTCCCTGTGTAGGACACCAGTGGGTGTTCCAAAGCACTGCAAGCCCTTGCAAGCCCTTGCAAGCCCTCGACATCCTATCTCTTACGGCTCCTGAGCGTTGCTGTGTAGGAGATGAGGATGGTGAGCTGTGCAGTGCTCCTCAAGAAGGAATTGCCTTGGTCTTGCCACTGCTATCCAGTTGAAAAGGATTTGCATCCATGAGCCGAGCTTGGAAGGTGGCCCTGCCAGCAGATTGTCTTGCAGCGGAGAACCTCCAGCAGCCTCATGCAAGGTTTTCTTCCCTCAGCCCCTGGCCTGTGATTCCAGCAGCTCCTCAAGTGCTTCCTGTGAGATGTGCTGGGGCTGCCCCCGGGCCAGCTCTGGCAGTGGACACGGGAGGCTGCTTCTCTGGATCCTGCGTGGGGCCTGGTGACCACTGCGTTGCCGGGTGCTGGCATTGTGACATGGGGGTGACACAGCCGCATATGTGCAGCCCTTTGGAGGAAGCCTTTGGGGTGCAGCTCCAAATCAGTCCCTGTACCTACAAAATAGGGGAGTAAGCAACCTAATAGAGTCCCTTTTTTGCAAAAAGACAGTGTGGATTTGTTGCCAGTGCAGCCTTCCTTCCAGTAGCAATACTGCCTGTAGTATCATGCATGGAGGCCTCAGGGCTCGCTCAGGGCTTTTCAGGCAGAACTGCAGGCCTGACAGAGCAGAACTGCTCTCCTCTCCTCTCCTCTCCTCTCCTCTCCTCTCCTCTCCTCTCCTCTCCTCTCCTCCTCTCCTCTCCTCTCCTCTTCTCTCCTGTCCGCCAGTCCAATATCTAAGAGACTGTTTGCCTGAAAGGACAGAGGGTTTTCAGTTCCAAAATCAATGTCAAGGACACATAACACAATGAATTTTATTTTATTTTGTTGTTAATTTATTAATTTTCTTGATTTTATGTTAATTCATGTTATGTTATTTCATGTCATTTTTTTTTCCCTTTGTGACTCTGTTTCAGAAACCAGGCTCACAAGCATTAGCTCAAGCCCAAGTGTAGCCAGGAGTAGGCTGAGGCATTCTTCAGTTTAGCCTGAGAAAAGATCCCTTGCAGGCTGGCAAAGGCAAGTCCCAGAGCTGCAGAGAGCAGCAGCAGGGACAGAGGCCAAGCTGTCCGCGGTTCCTGCAGAGGGAGAACCTTGACAAGGAGTTGTGGGACTGACCATGCACAAAAGAGGAAGAAGAAGAAGAAGAAGAGGAAGAAGAGGAAGAAGAGGTGAGTGGTACCGTGGCATCTCTTCCAAAGCGTGACATGTAGCGATGACAAGCAGACTTTTTGCCTTCCACAACTTGTTTGGCTGCTGTGCTTCTTGGCCAGGGATGCACGAGAAGCGCTCTGGTCCCTGCCAGGCGCTTGTGTTAGCTGCAGGGAGAGCTGAGAAGTGGCAGCTGCGGCTGCCGCATGGTGGAGCATGAGCAGCCGGCTCCCAGGCCAAATGGCCCAAAGAAATGGTGGCAAGGGGCCGTGCTGAGAACTGCAGAGGAAGGCAAAAAACCGCCGGGGACCAGTGCCAAGGTGCCTCGGGGGAAGAAGTTCCTTGCTGAGCCCAGTGCTGGCCATGGGCTGTTCCCTGAGCATGTGAGCCAGACCTGGCTCCTTGTCCCACAGGCTGCTCATGCTTCCCAGGAGCTGCCCAAGCCCTATCCTCCCTTGAGCTGGAGCTATCTGGCGGACTTGCCAGAGTGCCCAAGTGCCTCTGAGCTGATAGACCTTGTGGGCAAGAATCCTTGCTGTCCCTGTGTAGGACACCAGTGGGTGTTCCAAAGCACTGCAAGCCCTTGCAAGCCCTTGCAAGCCCTCGACATCCTATCTCTTACGGCTCCTGAGCGTTGCTCTGTAGGAGATGAGGATGGTGAGCTGTGCAGTGCTCCTCAAGAAGGAATTGCCTTGGTCTTGCCACTGCTATCCAGTTGAAAAGGATTTGCATCCATGAGCCGAGCTTGGAAGGTGGCCCTGCCAGCAGATTGTCTTGCAGCGGAGAACCTCCAGCAGCCTCATGCAAGGTTTTCTTCCCTCAGCCCCTGGCCTGTGATTCCAGCAGCTCCTCAAGTGCTTCCTGTCAGATGTGCTGGGGCTGCCCCCGGGCCAGCTCTGGCAGTGGACACGGGAGGCTGCTCCTCTGGATCCTGCGTGGGGCCTGGCGACCACTGCGTTGCCGGGTGCTGGCATTGTGACATGGGGGTGACACAGCCGCGTATGTGCAGCCCTTTGGAGGAAGCCTTTGGGGTGCTGGCTCCAAATCAGTCCCTGTACCTACAAAATAGGGGAGTAAGCAACCTAATAGAGTCCCTTTTTTGCAAAAAGACAGTGTGGATTTGTTGCCAGTGCAGCCTTCCTTCCAGTAGCAATACTGCCTGTAGTATCATGTATGGAGGCCTCAGGGCTCGCTCAGGGCTTGTCACGCAGAACTGCAGGCCTGACAGAGCAGAACTGCTCTCCTCTCCTCTCCTCTCCTCTCCTCTCCTGTCCTCTCCTCTCCTCTCCTCTCCTCTCCTCTCCTCTCCTCTCCTCTTCTCTCCTGTCCGCCAGTCCAATATCTAAGAGACAGTTTGCCTGAAAGGACAGAGGGTTTTCAGTTCCAAAATCAATGTCAAGGACACATAACACAATGAATTTTATTTTATTTTGTTGTTAATTTATTAATTTTCTTGATTTTATGTTAATTCATGTTATGTTATTTCATGTCATTTTTTTTCCCTTTGTGACTCTGTTTCAGAACCAAGGCTCACAAGCACTAGCTCAAGCCCAAGTGTAGCCAGGAGTAGGCTGAGGCATTCTTCAGTTTAGCTGGAGAAAAGATCCCTTGCAGGCTGGCCAAGGCAAGTCCCAGAGCTGCAGAGAGCAGCAGCAGGAATAGAGGCCAAGCTGTCCGCGTTTCCTGCAGAGGGAGAACCTTGACAAGGAGTTGTGGGACTGACCATGCACAAAAGAGGAAGAAGAAGAAGAAGAAGAAGAAGAAGAAGAGGAAGAAGAGGAAGAAGAGGTGAGTGGTACCGTGGCATCTCTTCCAAAGCGTGACATGTAGCGATGACGAGTAGACTTTTTGCCTTCCACAACTTGTTTGGCTGCTGTGCTTCTTGGCCAGGGATGCACGAGAAGCGCTCTGGTCCCTGCCAGGCGCTTGTGTTAGCTGCAGGGAGAGCTGAGAAGTGGCAGCTACGGCTGCCGCATGGTGGAGCATGAGCACCCGGCTCCCAGGCCAAATGGCCCAAAGAAATGGTGGCAAGGGGCCGTGCTGAGAACTGCAGAGGAAGGCAAAAAACCGCCGGGGACCAGTGCCAAGGTGCCCCGGGGGAAGAAGTTCCTTGCTGAGCCCAGTGCTGGCCATGGGCTGTTCCCTGAGCATGTGAGCCAGACCTGGCTCCTTGTCCCACAGGCTGCTCATGCTTCCCAGGAGCTGCCCAAGCCCTATCCTCCCTTGAGCTGGAGCTATCTGGCGGACTTGCCAGAGTGCCCAAGTGCCTCTGAGCTGATAGACCTTGTGGGCAAGAATCCTTGCTGTCCCTGTGTAGGACACCAGTGGGTGTTCCAAAGCACTGCAAGCCCTTGCAAGCCCTTGCAAGCCCTCGACATCCTATCTCTTACGGCTCCTGAGCGTTGCTCTGTAGGAGATGAGGATGGTGAGCTGTGCAGTGCTCCTCAAGAAGGAATTGCCTTGGTCTTGCCACTGCTATCCAGTTGAAAAGGATTTGCATCCATGAGCCGAGCTTGGAAGGTGGCCCTGCCAGCAGATTGTCTTGCAGCGGAGAACCTCCAGCAGCCTCATGCAAGGTTTTCTTCCCTCAGCCCCTGGCCTGTGATTCCAGCAGCTCCTCAAGTGCTTCCTGTCAGATGTGCTGGGGCTGCCCCCGGGCCAGCTCTGGCAGTGGACACGGGAGGCTGCTCCTCTGGATCCTGCGTGGGGCCTGGTGACCACTGCGTTGCCGGGTGCTGGCATTGTGACATGGGGGTGACACAGCCGCATATGTGCAGCCCTTTGGAGGAAGCCCTTGGGGTGCTGGCTCCAAATCAGTCCCTGTAGCTACAAAATAGGGGAGTAAGCAACCTAATAGAGTCCCTTTTTTGCAAAAAGACAGTGTGGATTTGTTGCCAGTGCAGCCTTCCTTCCAGTAGCAATACTGCCTGTAGTATCATGCATGGAGGCCTCAGGGCTCGCTCAGGGCTTGTCACGCAGAACTGCAGGCCTGACAGAGCAGAACTGCTCTCCTCTCCTCTCCTCTCCTCTCCTCTCCTGTCCTCTCCTCTCCTCTCCTCTCCTCTCCTCTCCTCTCCTCTCCTCTCCTCTTCTCTTCTCTCCTGTCCGCCAGTCCAATATCTAAGAGACTGTTTGCCTGAAAGGACAGAGGGTTTTCAGTTCCAAAATCAATGTCAAGGACACATAACACAATGAATTTTATTTTATTTTGTTGTTAATTTATTAATTTTCTTGATTTTATGTTAATTCATGTTATGTTATTTCATGTCATTTTTTTTCCCTTTGTGACTCTGTTTCAGAACCCAGGCTCACAAGCATTAGCTCAAGCCCAAGTGTAGCCAGGAGTAGGCTGAGGCATTCTTCAGTTTAGCATGAGAAAAGATCCCTTGCAGGCTGGCAAAGGCAAGTCCCAGAGCTGCAGAGAGCAGCAGCAGGAATAGAGGCCAAGCTGTCCGCGGTTCCTGCAGAGGGAGAACCTTGACAAGGAGTTGTGGGACTGACCATGCACAAAAGAGGAAGAAGAAGAAGAAGAAGAGGCAGAAGAGGAAGAAGAGGTGAGTGGTACCGTGGCATCTCTTCCAAAACGTGACATGTAGCGATGACGAGCAGACTTTTTGCCTTCCACAACTTGTTTGGCTGCTGTGCTTCTTGGGCAGGGATGCATGAGAAGCGCTCTGGTCCCTGCCAGGTGCTTGTGTTAGCTGCAGGGAGAGCTGAGAAGTGGCAGCTGCGGCTGCCAGCATGGTGGAGCATGAGCAGCCGGCTCCCAGGCCAAATGGCCCAAAGAAATGGTGGCAAGGGGCCGTGCTGAGAAGTGCAGAGGAAGGCAAAAAACCGCCGGGGACCAGTGCCAATGTGCCCCAGGGGAAAAAGTTCCTTGCTGAGCCCAGTGCTGGCCATGGGCTGTTCCCTGAGCATGTGAGCCAGACCTGGCTCCTTGTCCCACAGGCTGCTCATGCTTCCCAGGAGCTGCCCAAGCCCTATCCTCCCTTGAGCTGGAGCTATCTGGCGGACTTGCCAGAGTGCCCAAGTGCCTCTGAGCTGATAGACCTTGTGGGCAAGAATCCTTGCTGTCCCTGTGTAGGACACCAGTGGGTGTTCCAAAGCACTGCAAGCCCTTGCAAGCCCTTGCAAGCCCTCGACATCCTATCTCTTACGGCTCCTGAGCGTTGCTCTGTAGGAGATGAGGATGGTGAGCTGTGCAGTGCTCCTCAAGAAGGAATTGCCTTGGTCTTGCCACTGCTATCCAGTTGAAAAGGATTTGCATCCATGAGCCGAGCTTGGAAGGTGGCCCTGCCAGCAGATTGTCTTGCAGCGGAGAACCTCCAGCAGCCTCATGCAAGGTTTTCTTCCCTCAGCCCCTGGCCTGTGATTCCAGCAGCTCCTCAAGTGCTTCCTGTCAGATGTGCTGGGGCTGCCCCCGGGCCAGCTCTGGCAGTGGACACGGGAGGCTGCTCCTCTGGATCCTGCGTGGGGCCTGGTGACCACTGCGTTGCCGGGTGCTGGCATTGTGACATGGGGGTGACACAGCCGCATATGTGCAGCCCTTTGGAGGAAGCCTTTGGGGTGCTGGCTCCAAATCAGTCCCTGTACCTACAAAATAGGGGAGTAAGCAACCTAATAGAGTCCCTTTTTTGCAAAAAGACAGTGTGGATTTGTTGCCAGTGCAGCCTTCCTTCCAGTAGCAATACTGCCTGTCGTATCATGTATGGAGGCCTCAGGGCTCGCTCAGGGCTTGTCACGCAGAACTGCAGGCCTGACAGAGCAGAACTGCTCTCCTCTCCTGTCCTGTTCTGTCCTGTCCTGTCCTGTCCTCTCCTCTCCTCTCCTCTCCTCTCCTCTCCTCTCCTCTCCTCTCCTCTCCTCTTCTCTTCTCTCCTGACCGCCAGTCCAATATCTAAGAGACTGTTTGCCTGAAAGGACAGAGGGTTTTCAGTTCCAAAATCAATGTCAAGGACACATAACACAATGAATTTTATTTTATTTTGTTGTTAATTTATTAATTTTCTTGATTTTATGTTAATTCATGTTATGTTATTTCATGTCATTTTTTTTCCCTTTGTGACTCTGTTTCAGAAGCCAGGCTCACAAGCATTAGCTCAAGCCCAAGTGTAGCCAGGAGTAGGCTGAGGCATTCTTCAGTTTAGCAGGAGAAAAGATCCCTTGCAGGCTGGCAAAGGCAAGTCCCAGAGCTGCAGAGAGCAGCAGCAGGGACAGAGGCCAAGCTGTCCGCGGTTCCTGCAGAGGGAGAACCTTGACAAGGAGTTGTGGGACTGACCATGCACAAAAAAGGAAGAAGAAGAAGAAGAAGAGGAAGAAGAGGAAGAAGAGGTGAGTGGTACCGTGGCATCTCTTCCAAAGCGTGACATGTAGCGATGACGAGCAGACTTTTTGCCTTCCACAACTTGTTTGGCTGCTGTGCTTCTTGGGCAGGGATGCATGAGAAGCGCTCTGGTCCCTGCCAGGCGCTTGTGTTAGCTGCAGGGAGAGCTGAGAAGTGGCAGCTGCGGCTGCCAGCATGGTGGAGCATGAGCAGCCGGCTCCCAGGCCAAATGGCCCAAAGAAATGGTGGCAAGGGGCCGTGCTGAGAAGTGCAGAGGAAGGCAAAAAACCGCCGGGGACCAGTGCCAATGTGCCCCAGGGGAAAAAGTTCCTTGCTGAGCCCAGTGCTGGCCATGGGCTGTTCCCTGAGCATGTGAGCCAGACCTGGCTCCTTGTCCCACAGGCTGCTCATGCTTCCCAGGAGCTGCCCAAGCCCTATCCTCCCTTGAGCTGGAGCTATCTGGCGGACTTGCCAGAGTGCACAAGTGCCTCTGAGCTGATAGACCTTGTGGGCAAGGATCCTTGCTGTCCCTGTGTAGGACACCAGTGGGTGTTCCAAAGCACTGCAAGCCCTTGCAAGCCCTTGCAAGCCCTCGACATCCTATCTCTTAGGGCTCCTGAGCGTTGCTCTGTAGGAGATGAGGATGGTGAGCTGTGCAGTGCTCCTCAAGAAGGAATTGCCTTGGTCTTGCCACTGCTATCCAGTTGAAAAGGATTTGCATCCATGAGCCGAGCTTGGAAGGTGGCCCTGCCAGCAGATTGTCTTGCAGCGGAGAACCTCCAGCAGCCTCATGCAAGGTTTTCTTCCCTCAGCCCCTGGCCTGTGATTCCAGCAGCTCCTCAAGTGCTTCCTGTCAGATGTGCTGGGGCTGCCCCCGGGCCAGCTCTGGCAGTGGACACGGGAGGCTGCTCCTCTGGATCCTGCGTGGGGCCTGGCGACCACTGCGTTGCCGGGTGCTGGCATTGTGACATGGGGGTGACACAGCCGCATATGTGCAGCCCTTTGGAGGAAGCCTTTGGGGTGCTGGCTCCAAATCAGTCCCTGTACCTACAAAATAGGGGAGTAAGCAACCTAATAGAGTCCCTTTTTTGCAAAAAGACAGTGTGGATTTGTTGCCAGTGCAGCCTTCCTTCCAGTAGCAATACTGCCTGTAGTATCATGTATGGAGGCCTCAGGGCTCGCTCAGGGCTTGTCACGCAGAACTGCAGGCCTGACAGAGCAGAACTGCTCTCCTCTCCTGTCCTGTTCTGTCCTGTCCTCTCCTCTCCTCTCCTCTCCTCTCCTCTCCTCTCCTCTCCTCTCCTCTCCTCTCCTCTCCTCTTCTCTTCTCTCCTGTCCGCCAGTCCAATATCTAAGAGACTGTTTGCCTGAAAGGACAGAGGGTTTTCAGTTCCAAAATCAATGTCAAGGACACATAACACAATGAATTGTATTTTATTTTGTTGTTAATTTATTAATTTTCTTGATTTTATGTTAATTATGTTATGTTATTTCATGTCATTTTTTTTCCCTTTGTGAC
Organism: Caloenas nicobarica; assembly: GCF_036013445.1. Lineage (NCBI taxonomy): Eukaryota > Metazoa > Chordata > Aves > Columbiformes > Columbidae > Caloenas > Caloenas nicobarica. The sequence continues at coordinate 20,193,017 of NC_088258.1, forward strand.
TCTGTTTCTGAAGCCAGGCTCACAAGCATTAGATCAAGCCCAAGTGTAGCCAGGAGTAGGCTGAGGCATTCTTCAGTTTAGCAGGAGAAAAGATCCCTTGCAGGCTGGCAAGGGCAAGTCCCAGAGCTGCAGAGAGCAGCAGCAGGAATAGAGGCCAAGCTATCCGCGGTTCCTGCAGAGGGAGAACCTTGACAAGGAGTTGTGGGACTGACCATGCACAAAAAAGGAAGAAGAAGAAGAAGAAGAGGAAGAAGAGGAAGAAGAGGTGAGTGGTACCGTGGCATCTCTTCCAAAGCGTGACATGTAGCGATGACGAGCAGACTTTTTGCCTTCCACAACTTGTTTGGCTGCTGTGCTTCTTGGGCAGGGATGCATGAGAAGCGCTCTGGTCCCTGCCAGGCGCTTGTGTTAGCTGCAGGGAGAGCTGAGAAGTGGCAGCTGCGGCTGCCAGCATGGTGGAGCATGAGCAGCCGGCTCCCAGGCCAAATGGCCCAAAGAAATGGTGGCAAGGGGCCGTGCTGAGAACTGCAGAGGAAGGCAAAAAACCGCCGGGGACCAGTGCCAATGTGCCCCAGGGGAAAAAGTTCCTTGCTGAGCCCAGTGCTGGCCATGGGCTGTTCCCTGAGCATGTGAGCCAGACCTGGCTCCTTGTCCCACAGGCTGCTCATGCTTCCCAGGAGCTGCCCAAGCCCTATCCTCCCTTGAGCTGGAGCTATCTGGCGGACTTGCCAGAGTGCCCAAGTGCCTCTGAGCTGATAGACCTTGTGGGCAAGAATCCTTGCTGTCCCTGTGTAGGACACCAGTGGGTTTTCCAAAGCACTGCAAGCCCTTGCAAGCCCTTGCAAGCCCTCGACATCCTATCTCTTACGGCTCCTGAGCGTTGCTCTGTAGGAGATGAGGATGGTGAGCTGTGCAGTGCTCCTCAAGAAGGAATTGCCTTGGTCTTGCCACTGCTATCCAGTTGAAAAGGATTTGCATCCATGAGCCGAGCTTGGAAGGTGGCCCTGCCAGCAGATTGTCTTGCAGCGGAGAACCTCCAGCAGCCTCATGCAAGGTTTTCTTCCCTCAGCCCCTGGCCTGTGATTCCAGCAGCTCCTCAAGTGCTTCCTGTCAGATGTGCTGGGGCTGCCCCCGGGCCAGCTCTGGCAGTGGACACGGGAGGCTGCTCCTCTGGATCCTGCGTGGGGCCTGGCGACCACTGCGTTGCCGGGTGCTGGCATTGTGACATGGGGGTGACACAGCCGCATATGTGCAGCCCTTTGGAGGAAGCCTTTGGGGTGCTGGCTCCAAATCAGTCCCTGTACCTACAAAATAGGGGAGTAAGCAACCTAATAGAGTCCCTTTTTTGCAAAAAGACAGTGTGGATTTGTTGCCAGTGCAGCCTTCCTTCCAGTAGCAATACTGCCTGTAGTATCATGTATGGAGGCCTCAGGGCTCGCTCAGGGCTTGTCACGCAGAACTGCAGGCCTGACAGAGCAGAACTGCTCTCCTCTCCTGTCCTGTTCTGTCCTGTCCTGTCCTGTCCTGTCCTGTCCTCTCCTCTCCTCTCCTCTCCTCTCCTCTCCTCTCCTCTCCTCTTCTCTTCTCTCCTGTCCGCCAGTCCAATATCTAAGAGACTGTTTGCCTGAAAGGACAGAGGGTTTTCAGTTCCAAAATCAATGTCAAGGACACATAACACAATGAATTTTATTTTATTTTGTTGTTAATTTATTAATTTTCTTGATTTTATGTTAATTCATGTTATGTTATTTCATGTCATTTTTTTTCCCTTTGTGACTCTGTTTCAGAAGCCAGGCTCACAAGCATTAGCTCAAGCCCAAGTGTAGCCAGGAGTAGGCTGAGGCATTCTTCAGTTTAGCAGGAGAAAAGATCCCTTGCAGGCTGGCAAAGGCAAGTCCCAGAGCTGCAGAGAGCAGCAGCAGGGACAGAGGCCAAGCTGTCCGCGGTTCCTGCAGAGGGAGAACCTTGACAAGGAGTTGTGGGACTGACCATGCACAAAAAAGGAAGAAGAAGAAGAAGAAGAGGAAGAAGAGGAAGAAGAGGTGAGTGGTACCGTGGCATCTCTTCCAAAGCGTGACATGTAGCGATGACGAGCAGACTTTTTGCCTTCCACAACTTGTTTGGCTGCTGTGCTTCTTGGGCAGGGATGCATGAGAAGCGCTCTGGTCCCTGCCAGGCGCTTGTGTTAGCTGCAGGGAGAGCTGAGAAGTGGCAGCTGCGGCTGCCAGCATGGTGGAGCATGAGCAGCCGGCTCCCAGGCCAAATGGCCCAAAGAAATGGTGGCAAGGGGCCGTGCTGAGAAGTGCAGAGGAAGGCAAAAAACCGCCGGGGACCAGTGCCAATGTGCCCCAGGGGAAAAAGTTCCTTGCTGAGCCCAGTGCTGGCCATGGGCTGTTCCCTGAGCATGTGAGCCAGACCTGGCTCCTTGTCCCACAGGCTGCTCATGCTTCCCAGGAGCTGCCCAAGCCCTATCCTCCCTTGAGCTGGAGCTATCTGGCGGACTTGCCAGAGTGCCCAAGTGCCTCTGAGCTGATAGACCTTGTGGGCAAGAATCCTTGCTGTCCCTGTGTAGGACACCAGTGGGTGTTCCAAAGCACTGCAAGCCCTTGCAAGCCCTTGCAAGCCCTCGACATCCTATCTCTTAGGGCTCCTGAGCGTTGCTCTGTAGGAGATGAGGATGGTGAGCTGTGCAGTGCTCCTCAAGAAGGAATTGCCTTGGTCTTGCCACTGCTATCCAGTTGAAAAGGATTTGCATCCATGAGCCGAGCTTGGAAGGTGGCCCTGCCAGCAGATTGTCTTGCAGCGGAGAACCTCCAGCAGCCTCATGCAAGGTTTTCTTCCCTCAGCCCCTGGCCTGTGATTCCAGCAGCTCCTCAAGTGCTTCCTGTCAGATGTGCTGGGGCTGCCCCCGGGCCAGCTCTGGCAGTGGACACGGGAGGCTGCTCCTCTGGATCCTGCGTGGGGCCTGGCGACCACTGCGTTGCCGGGTGCTGGCATTGTGACATGGGGGTGACACAGCCGCATATGTGCAGCCCTTTGGAGGAAGCCTTTGGGGTGCTGGCTCCAAATCAGTCCCTGTACCTACAAAATAGGGGAGTAAGCAACCTAATAGAGTCCCTTTTTTGCAAAAAGACAGTGTGGATTTGTTGCCAGTGCAGCCTTCCTTCCAGTAGCAATACTGCCTGTAGTATCATGTATGGAGGCCTCAGGGCTCGCTCAGGGCTTGTCACGCAGAACTGCAGGCCTGACAGAGCAGAACTGCTCTCCTCTCCTGTCCTGTTCTGTCCTGTCCTCTCCTCTCCTCTCCTCTCCTCTCCTCTCCTCTCCTCTCCTCTCCTCTCCTCTCCTCTCCTCTTCTCTTCTCTCCTGTCCGCCAGTCCAATATCTAAGAGACTGTTTGCCTGAAAGGACAGAGGGTTTTCAGTTCCAAAATCAATGTCAAGGACACATAACACAATGAATTGTATTTTATTTTGTTGTTAATTTATTAATTTTCTTGATTTTATGTTAATTATGTTATGTTATTTCATGTCATTTTTTTTCCCTTTGTGACTCTGTTTCTGAAGCCAGGCTCACAAGCATTAGATCAAGCCCAAGTGTAGCCAGGAGTAGGCTGAGGCATTCTTCAGTTTAGCAGGAGAAAAGATCCCTTGCAGGCTGGCAAGGGCAAGTCCCAGAGCTGCAGAGAGCAGCAGCAGGAATAGAGGCCAAGCTATCCGCGGTTCCTGCAGAGGGAGAACCTTGACAAGGAGTTGTGGGACTGACCATGCACAAAAAAGGAAGAAGAAGAAGAAGAAGAGGAAGAAGAGGAAGAAGAGGTGAGTGGTACCGTGGCATCTCTTCCAAAGCGTGACATGTAGCGATGACGAGCAGACTTTTTGCCTTCCACAACTTGTTTGGCTGCTGTGCTTCTTGGGCAGGGATGCATGAGAAGCGCTCTGGTCCCTGCCAGGCGCTTGTGTTAGCTGCAGGGAGAGCTGAGAAGTGGCAGCTGCGGCTGCCAGCATGGTGGAGCATGAGCAGCCGGCTCCCAGGCCAAATGGCCCAAAGAAATGGTGGCAAGGGGCCGTGCTGAGAACTGCAGAGGAAGGCAAAAAACCGCCGGGGACCAGTGCCAATGTGCCCCAGGGGAAAAAGTTCCTTGCTGAGCCCAGTGCTGGCCATGGGCTGTTCCCTGAGCATGTGAGCCAGACCTGGCTCCTTGTCCCACAGGCTGCTCATGCTTCCCAGGAGCTGCCCAAGCCCTATCCTCCCTTGAGCTGGAGCTATCTGGCGGACTTGCCAGAGTGCCCAAGTGCCTCTGAGCTGATAGACCTTGTGGGCAAGAATCCTTGCTGTCCCTGTGTAGGACACCAGTGGGTGTTCCAAAGCACTGCAAGCCCTTGCAAGCCCTTGCAAGCCCTCGACATCCTATCTCTTACGGCTCCTGAGCGTTGCTCTGTAGGAGATGAGGATGGTGAGCTGTGCAGTGCTCCTCAAGAAGGAATTGCCTTGGTCTTGCCACTGCTATCCAGTTGAAAAGGATTTGCATCCATGAGCCGAGCTTGGAAGGTGGCCCTGCCAGCAGATTGTCTTGCAGCGGAGAACCTCCAGCAGCCTCATGCAAGGTTTTCTTCCCTCAGCCCCTGGCCTGTGATTCCAGCAGCTCCTCAAGTGCTTCCTGTCAGATGTGCTGGGGCTGCCCCCGGGCCAGCTCTGGCAGTGGACACGGGAGGCTGCTCCTCTGGATCCTGCGTGGGGCCTGGCGACCACTGCGTTGCCGGGTGCTGGCATTGTGACATGGGGGTGACACAGCCGCATATGTGCAGCCCTTTGGAGGAAGCCTTTGGGGTGCTGGCTCCAAATCAGTCCCTGTACCTACAAAATAGGGGAGTAAGCAACCTAATAGAGTCCCTTTTTTGCAAAAAGACAGTGTGGATTTGTTGCCAGTGCAGCCTTCCTTCCAGTAGCAATACTGCCTGTAGTATCATGTATGGAGGCCTCAGGGCTCGCTCAGGGCTTGTCACGCAGAACTGCAGGCCTGACAGAGCAGAACTGCTCTCCTCTCCTGTCCTGTTCTGTCCTGTCCTGTCCTGTCCTGTCCTGTCCTCTCCTCTCCTCTCCTCTCCTCTCCTCTCCTCTCCTCTCCTCTTCTCTTCTCTCCTGTCCGCCAGTCCAATATCTAAGAGACTGTTTGCCTGAAAGGACAGAGGGTTTTCAGTTCCAAAATCAATGTCAAGGACACATAACACAATGAATTTTATTTTATTTTGTTGTTAATTTATTAATTTTCTTGATTTTATGTTAATTCATGTTATGTTATTTCATGTCATTTTTTTTCCCTTTGTGACTCTGTTTCAGAAGCCAGGCTCACAAGCATTAGCTCAAGCCCAAGTGTAGCCAGGAGTAGGCTGAGGCATTCTTCAGTTTAGCATGAGAAAAGATCCCTTGCAGGCTGGCAAAGGCAAGTCCCAGAGCTGCAGAGAGCAGCAGCAGGAATAGAGGCCAAGCTGTCCGCGTTTCCTGCAGAGGGAGAACCTTGACAAGGAGTTGTGGGACTGACCATGCACAAAAAAGGAAGAAGAAGAAGAAGAAGAGGAAGAAGAGGAAGAAGAGGTGAGTGGTACCGTGGCATCTCTTCCAAAGCGTGACATGTAGCGATGACGAGCAGACTTTTTGCCTTCCACAACTTGTTTGGCTGCTGTGCTTCTTGGGCAGGGATGTATGAGAAGCGCTCTGGTCCCTGCCAGGCGCTTGTGTTAGCTGCAGGGAGAGCTGAGAAGTGGCAGCTGCGGCTGCCAGCATGGTGGAGCATGAGCAGCCGGCTCCCAGGCCAAATGGCCCAAAGAAATGGTGGCAAGGGGCCGTGCTGAGAACTGCAGAGGAAGGCAAAAAACCGCCGGGGACCAGTGCCAATGTGCCCCAGGGGAAAAAGTTCCTTGCTGAGCCCAGTGCTGGCCATGGGCTGTTCCCTGAGCATGTGAGCCAGACCTGGCTCCTTGTCCCACAGGCTGCTCATGCTTCCCAGGAGCTGCCCAAGCCCTATCCTCCCTTGAGCTGGAGCTATCTGGCGGACTTGCCAGAGTGCCCAAGTGCCTCTGAGCTGATAGACCTTGTGGGCAAGAATCCTTGCTGTCCCTGTGTAGGACACCAGTAGGTGTTCCAAAGCACTGCAAGCCCTTGCAAGCCCTTGCAAGCCCTCGACATCCTATCTCTTACGGCTCCTGAGCGTTGCTCTGTAGGAGATGAGGATGGTGAGCTGTGCAGTGCTCCTCAAGAAGGAATTGCCTTGGTCTTGCCACTGCTATCCAGTTGAAAAGGATTTGCATCCATGAGCCGAGCTTGGAAGGTGGCCCTGCCAGCAGATTGTCTTGCAGCGGAGAACCTCCAGCAGCCTCATGCAAGGTTTTCTTCCCTCAGCCCCTGGCCTGTGATTCCAGCAGCTCCTCAAGTGCTTCCTGTCAGATGTGCTGGGGCTGCCCCCGGGCCAGCTCTGGCAGTGGACACGGGAGGCTGCTCCTCTGGATCCTGCGTGGGGCCTGGTGACCACTGCGTTGCCGGGTGCTGGCATTGTGACATGGGGGTGACACAGCCGCATATGTGCAGCCCTTTGGAGGAAGCCTTTGGGGTGCTGGATCCAAATCAGTCCCTGTACCTACAAAATAGGGGAGTAGGCAACCTAATAGAGTCCCTTTTGTGCAAAAAGACAGTGTGGATTTGTTGCCAGTGCAACCTTACTTCCAGTAGCAATACTGCCTGTAGTATCATGTATGGAGGCCTCAGGGCTCGCTCAGGGCTTGTCACGCAGAACTGCAGGCCTGACAGAGCAGAACTGCTCTCCTCTCCTCTCCTCTCCTCTCCTCTCCTGTCCTCTCCTCTCCTCTCCTCTCCTCTCCTCTCCTCTCCTCTCCTCTCCTCTTCTCTTCTCTCCTGTCCGCCAGTCCAATATCTAAGAGACTGTTTGCCTGAAAGGACAGAGGGTTTTCAGTTCCAAAATCAATGTCAAGGACACATAACACAATGAATTTTATTTTATTTTGTTGTTAATTTATTAATTTTCTTGATTTTATGTTAATTCATGTTATGTTATTTCATGTCATTTTTTTTCCCTTTGTGACTCTGTTTCAGAACCCAGGCTCACAAGCATTAGCTCAAGCCCAAGTGTAGCCAGGAGTAGGCTGAGGCATTCTTCAGTTTAGCATGAGAAAAGATCCCTTGCAGGCTGGCAAAGGCAAGTCCCAGAGCTGCAGAGAGCAGCAGCAGGAATAGAGGCCAAGCTGTCCGCGGTTCCTGCAGAGGGAGAACCTTGACAAGGAGTTGTGGGACTGACCATGCACAAAAGAGGAAGAAGAAGAAGAAGAAGAGGCAGAAGAGGAAGAAGAGGTGAGTGGTACCGTGGCATCTCTTCCAAAACGTGACATGTAGCGATGACGAGCAGACTTTTTGCCTTCCACAACTTGTTTGGCTGCTGTGCTTCTTGGGCAGGGATGCATGAGAAGCGCTCTGGTCCCTGCCAGGTGCTTGTGTTAGCTGCAGGGAGAGCTGAGAAGTGGCAGCTGCGGCTGCCAGCATGGTGGAGCATGAGCAGCCGGCTCCCAGGCCAAATGGCCCAAAGAAATGGTGGCAAGGGGCCGTGCTGAGAAGTGCAGAGGAAGGCAAAAAACCGCCGGGGACCAGTGCCAATGTGCCCCAGGGGAAAAAGTTCCTTGCTGAGCCCAGTGCTGGCCATGGGCTGTTCCCTGAGCATGTGAGCCAGACCTGGCTCCTTGTCCCACAGGCTGCTCATGCTTCCCAGGAGCTGCCCAAGCCCTATCCTCCCTTGAGCTGGAGCTATCTGGCGGACTTGCCAGAGTGCCCAAGTGCCTCTGAGCTGATAGACCTTGTGGGCAAGAATCCTTGCTGTCCCTGTGTAGGACACCAGTGGGTGTTCCAAAGCACTGCAAGCCCTTGCAAGCCCTTGCAAGCCCTCGACATCCTATCTCTTACGGCTCCTGAGCGTTGCTCTGTAGGAGATGAGGATGGTGAGCTGTGCAGTGCTCCTCAAGAAGGAATTGCCTTGGTCTTGCCACTGCTATCCAGTTGAAAAGGATTTGCATCCATGAGCCGAGCTTGGAAGGTGGCCCTGCCAGCAGATTGTCTTGCAGCGGAGAACCTCCAGCAGCCTCATGCAAGGTTTTCTTCCCTCAGCCCCTGGCCTGTGATTCCAGCAGCTCCTCAAGTGCTTCCTGTCAGATGTGCTGGGGCTGCCCCCGGGCCAGCTCTGGCAGTGGACACGGGAGGCTGCTCCTCTGGATCCTGCGTGGGGCCTGGTGACCACTGCGTTGCCGGGTGCTGGCATTGTGACATGGGGGTGACACAGCCGCATATGTGCAGCCCTTTGGAGGAAGCCTTTGGGGTGCTGGCTCCAAATCAGTCCCTGTACCTACAAAATAGGGGAGTAAGCAACCTAATAGAGTCCCTTTTTTGCAAAAAGACAGTGTGGATTTGTTGCCAGTGCAGCCTTCCTTCCAGTAGCAATACTGCCTGTCGTATCATGTATGGAGGCCTCAGGGCTCGCTCAGGGCTTGTCACGCAGAACTGCAGGCCTGACAGAGCAGAACTGCTCTCCTCTCCTGTCCTGTTCTGTCCTGTCCTGTCCTGTCCTCTCCTCTCCTCTCCTCTCCTCTCCTCTCCTCTCCTCTCCTCTCCTCTCCTCTCCTCTTCTCTTCTCTCCTGACCGCCAGTCCAATATCTAAGAGACTGTTTGCCTGAAAGGACAGAGGGTTTTCAGTTCCAAAATCAATGTCAAGGACACATAACACAATGAATTTTATTTTATTTTGTTGTTAATTTATTAATTTTCTTGATTTTATGTTAATTCATGTTATGTTATTTCATGTCATTTTTTTTCCCTTTGTGACTCTGTTTCAGAAGCCAGGCTCACAAGCATTAGCTCAAGCCCAAGTGTAGCCAGGAGTAGGCTGAGGCATTCTTCAGTTTAGCAGGAGAAAAGATCCCTTGCAGGCTGGCAAAGGCAAGTCCCAGAGCTGCAGAGAGCAGCAGCAGGGACAGAGGCCAAGCTGTCCGCGGTTCCTGCAGAGGGAGAACCTTGACAAGGAGTTGTGGGACTGACCATGCACAAAAAAGGAAGAAGAAGAAGAAGAAGAGGAAGAAGAGGAAGAAGAGGTGAGTGGTACCGTGGCATCTCTTCCAAAGCGTGACATGTAGCGATGACGAGCAGACTTTTTGCCTTCCACAACTTGTTTGGCTGCTGTGCTTCTTGGGCAGGGATGCATGAGAAGCGCTCTGGTCCCTGCCAGGCGCTTGTGTTAGCTGCAGGGAGAGCTGAGAAGTGGCAGCTGCGGCTGCCAGCATGGTGGAGCATGAGCAGCCGGCTCCCAGGCCAAATGGCCCAAAGAAATGGTGGCAAGGGGCCGTGCTGAGAAGTGCAGAGGAAGGCAAAAAACCGCCGGGGACCAGTGCCAATGTGCCCCAGGGGAAAAAGTTCCTTGCTGAGCCCAGTGCTGGCCATGGGCTGTTCCCTGAGCATGTGAGCCAGACCTGGCTCCTTGTCCCACAGGCTGCTCATGCTTCCCAGGAGCTGCCCAAGCCCTATCCTCCCTTGAGCTGGAGCTATCTGGCGGACTTGCCAGAGTGCACAAGTGCCTCTGAGCTGATAGACCTTGTGGGCAAGGATCCTTGCTGTCCCTGTGTAGGACACCAGTGGGTGTTCCAAAGCACTGCAAGCCCTTGCAAGCCCTTGCAAGCCCTCGACATCCTATCTCTTAGGGCTCCTGAGCGTTGCTCTGTAGGAGATGAGGATGGTGAGCTGTGCAGTGCTCCTCAAGAAGGAATTGCCTTGGTCTTGCCACTGCTATCCAGTTGAAAAGGATTTGCATCCATGAGCCGAGCTTGGAAGGTGGCCCTGCCAGCAGATTGTCTTGCAGCGGAGAACCTCCAGCAGCCTCATGCAAGGTTTTCTTCCCTCAGCCCCTGGCCTGTGATTCCAGCAGCTCCTCAAGTGCTTCCTGTCAGATGTGCTGGGGCTGCCCCCGGGCCAGCTCTGGCAGTGGACACGGGAGGCTGCTCCTCTGGATCCTGCGTGGGGCCTGGCGACCACTGCGTTGCCGGGTGCTGGCATTGTGACATGGGGGTGACACAGCCGCATATGTGCAGCCCTTTGGAGGAAGCCTTTGGGGTGCTGGCTCCAAATCAGTCCCTGTACCTACAAAATAGGGGAGTAAGCAACCTAATAGAGTCCCTTTTTTGCAAAAAGACAGTGTGGATTTGTTGCCAGTGCAGCCTTCCTTCCAGTAGCAATACTGCCTGTAGTATCATGTATGGAGGCCTCAGGGCTCGCTCAGGGCTTGTCACGCAGAACTGCAGGCCTGACAGAGCAGAACTGCTCTCCTCTCCTGTCCTGTTCTGTCCTGTCCTCTCCTCTCCTCTCCTCTCCTCTCCTCTCCTCTCCTCTCCTCTCCTCTCCTCTCCTCTCCTCTCCTCTTCTCTTCTCTCCTGTCCGCCAGTCCAATATCTAAGAGACTGTTTGCCTGAAAGGACAGAGGGTTTTCAGTTCCAAAATCAATGTCAAGGACACATAACACAATGAATTGTATTTTATTTTGTTGTTAATTTATTAATTTTCTTGATTTTATGTTAATTATGTTATGTTATTTCATGTCATTTTTTTTCCCTTTGTGACTCTGTTTCTGAAGCCAGGCTCACAAGCATTAGATCAAGCCCAAGTGTAGCCAGGAGTAGGCTGAGGCATTCTTCAGTTTAGCAGGAGAAAAGATCCCTTGCAGGCTGGCAAGGGCAAGTCCCAGAGCTGCAGAGAGCAGCAGCAGGAATAGAGGCCAAGCTATCCGCGGTTCCTGCAGAGGGAGAACCTTGACAAGGAGTTGTGGGACTGACCATGCACAAAAAAGGAAGAAGAAGAAGAAGAAGAGGAAGAAGAGGAAGAAGAGGTGAGTGGTACCGTGGCATCTCTTCCAAAGCGTGACATGTAGCGATGACGAGCAGACTTTTTGCCTTCCACAACTTGTTTGGCTGCTGTGCTTCTTGGGCAGGGATGCATGAGAAGCGCTCTGGTCCCTGCCAGGCGCTTGTGTTAGCTGCAGGGAGAGCTGAGAAGTGGCAGCTGCGGCTGCCAGCATGGTGGAGCATGAGCAGCCGGCTCCCAGGCCAAATGGCCCAAAGAAATGGTGGCAAGGGGCCGTGCTGAGAACTGCAGAGGAAGGCAAAAAACCGCCGGGGACCAGTGCCAATGTGCCCCAGGGGAAAAAGTTCCTTGCTGAGCCCAGTGCTGGCCATGGGCTGTTCCCTGAGCATGTGAGCCAGACCTGGCTCCTTGTCCCACAGGCTGCTCATGCTTCCCAGGAGCTGCCCAAGCCCTATCCTCCCTTGAGCTGGAGCTATCTGGCGGACTTGCCAGAGTGCCCAAGTGCCTCTGAGCTGATAGACCTTGTGGGCAAGAATCCTTGCTGTCCCTGTGTAGGACACCAGTGGGTTTTCCAAAGCACTGCAAGCCCTTGCAAGCCCTTGCAAGCCCTCGACATCCTATCTCTTACGGCTCCTGAGCGTTGCTCTGTAGGAGATGAGGATGGTGAGCTGTGCAGTGCTCCTCAAGAAGGAATTGCCTTGGTCTTGCCACTGCTATCCAGTTGAAAAGGATTTGCATCCATGAGCCGAGCTTGGAAGGTGGCCCTGCCAGCAGATTGTCTTGCAGCGGAGAACCTCCAGCAGCCTCATGCAAGGTTTTCTTCCCTCAGCCCCTGGCCTGTGATTCCAGCAGCTCCTCAAGTGCTTCCTGTCAGATGTGCTGGGGCTGCCCCCGGGCCAGCTCTGGCAGTGGACACGGGAGGCTGCTCCTCTGGATCCTGCGTGGGGCCTGGCGACCACTGCGTTGCCGGGTGCTGGCATTGTGACATGGGGGTGACACAGCCGCATATGTGCAGCCCTTTGGAGGAAGCCTTTGGGGTGCTGGCTCCAAATCAGTCCCTGTACCTACAAAATAGGGGAGTAAGCAACCTAATAGAGTCCCTTTTTTGCAAAAAGACAGTGTGGATTTGTTGCCAGTGCAGCCTTCCTTCCAGTAGCAATACTGCCTGTAGTATCATGTATGGAGGCCTCAGGGCTCGCTCAGGGCTTGTCACGCAGAACTGCAGGCCTGACAGAGCAGAACTGCTCTCCTCTCCTGTCCTGTTCTGTCCTGTCCTGTCCTGTCCTGTCCTGTCCTCTCCTCTCCTCTCCTCTCCTCTCCTCTCCTCTCCTCTCCTCTTCTCTTCTCTCCTGTCCGCCAGTCCAATATCTAAGAGACTGTTTGCCTGAAAGGACAGAGGGTTTTCAGTTCCAAAATCAATGTCAAGGACACATAACACAATGAATTTTATTTTATTTTGTTGTTAATTTATTAATTTTCTTGATTTTATGTTAATTCATGTTATGTTATTTCATGTCATTTTTTTTCCCTTTGTGACTCTGTTTCAGAAGCCAGGCTCACAAGCATTAGCTCAAGCCCAAGTGTAGCCAGGAGTAGGCTGAGGCATTCTTCAGTTTAGCATGAGAAAAGATCCCTTGCAGGCTGGCAAAGGCAAGTCCCAGAGCTGCAGAGAGCAGCAGCAGGAATAGAGGCCAAGCTGTCCGCGTTTCCTGCAGAGGGAGAACCTTGACAAGGAGTTGTGGGACTGACCATGCACAAAAAAGGAAGAAGAAGAAGAAGAAGAGGAAGAAGAGGAAGAAGAGGTGAGTGGTACCGTGGCATCTCTTCCAAAGCGTGACATGTAGCGATGACGAGCAGACTTTTTGCCTTCCACAACTTGTTTGGCTGCTGTGCTTCTTGGGCAGGGATGTATGAGAAGCGCTCTGGTCCCTGCCAGGCGCTTGTGTTAGCTGCAGGGAGAGCTGAGAAGTGGCAGCTGCGGCTGCCAGCATGGTGGAGCATGAGCAGCCGGCTCCCAGGCCAAATGGCCCAAAGAAATGGTGGCAAGGGGCCGTGCTGAGAACTGCAGAGGAAGGCAAAAAACCGCCGGGGACCAGTGCCAATGTGCCCCAGGGGAAAAAGTTCCTTGCTGAGCCCAGTGCTGGCCATGGGCTGTTCCCTGAGCATGTGAGCCAGACCTGGCTCCTTGTCCCACAGGCTGCTCATGCTTCCCAGGAGCTGCCCAAGCCCTATCCTCCCTTGAGCTGGAGCTATCTGGCGGACTTGCCAGAGTGCCCAAGTGCCTCTGAGCTGATAGACCTTGTGGGCAAGAATCCTTGCTGTCCCTGTGTAGGACACCAGTAGGTGTTCCAAAGCACTGCAAGCCCTTGCAAGCCCTTGCAAGCCCTCGACATCCTATCTCTTACGGCTCCTGAGCGTTGCTCTGTAGGAGATGAGGATGGTGAGCTGTGCAGTGCTCCTCAAGAAGGAATTGCCTTGGTCTTGCCACTGCTATCCAGTTGAAAAGGATTTGCATCCATGAGCCGAGCTTGGAAGGTGGCCCTGCCAGCAGATTGTCTTGCAGCGGAGAACCTCCAGCAGCCTCATGCAAGGTTTTCTTCCCTCAGCCCCTGGCCTGTGATTCCAGCAGCTCCTCAAGTGCTTCCTGTCAGATGTGCTGGGGCTGCCCCCGGGCCAGCTCTGGCAGTGGACACGGGAGGCTGCTCCTCTGGATCCTGCGTGGGGCCTGGTGACCACTGCGTTGCCGGGTGCTGGCATTGTGACATGGGGGTGACACAGCCGCATATGTGCAGCCCTTTGGAGGAAGCCTTTGGGGTGCTGGATCCAAATCAGTCCCTGTACCTACAAAATAGGGGAGTAGGCAACCTAATAGAGTCCCTTTTGTGCAAAAAGACAGTGTGGATTTGTTGCCAGTGCAACCTTACTTCCAGTAGCAATACTGCCTGTAGTATCATGTATGGAGGCCTCAGGGCTCGCTCAGGGCTTGTCACGCAGAACTGCAGGCCTGACAGAGCAGAACTGCTCTCCTCTCCTGTCCTGTTCTGTCCTGTCCTGTCCTGTCCTCTCCTCTCCTCTCCTCTCCTCTCCTCTCCTCTTCTCTTCTCTCCTGTCCGCCAGTCCAATATCTAAGAGACTGTTTGCCTGAAAGGACAGAGGGTTTTCAGTTCCAAAATCAATGTCAAGGACACATAACACAATGAATTTTATTTTATTTTGTTGTTAATTTATTAATTTTCTTGATTTTATGTTAATTCATGTTATGTTATTTCATGTCATTTTTTTTCCCTTTGTGACTCTGTTTCAGAAGCCAGGCTCACAAGCATTAGCTCAAGCCCAAGTGTAGCCAGGAGTAGGCTGAGGCATTCTTCAGTTTAGCATGAGAAAAGATCCCTTGCAGGCTGGCAAAGGCAAGTCCCAGAGCTGCAGAGAGCAGCAGCAGGGACAGAGGCCAAGCTGTCCGCGGTTCCTGCAGAGGGAGAACCTTGACAAGGAGTTGTGGGACTGACCATGCACAAAAAAGGAAGAAGAAGAAGAAGAAGAGGAAGAAGAGGAAGAAGAGGTGAGTGGTACCGTGGCATCTCTTCCAAAGCGTGACATGTAGCGATGACGAGCAGACTTTTTGCCTTCCACAACTTGTTTGGCTGCTGTGCTTCTTGGGCAGGGATGCATGAGAAGCGCTCTGGTCCCTGCCAGGCGCTTGTGTTAGCTGCAGGGAGAGCTGAGAAGTGGCAGCTGCGGCTGCCAGCATGGTGGAGCATGAGCAGCCGGCTCCCAGGCCAAATGGCCCAAAGAAATGGTGGCAAGGGGCCGTGCTGAGAACTGCAGAGGAAGGCAAAAAACCGCCGGGGACCAGTGCCAATGTGCCCCAGGGGAAAAAGTTCCTTGCTGAGCCCAGTGCTGGCCATGGGCTGTTCCCTGAGCATGTGAGCCAGACCTGGCTCCTTGTCCCACAGGCTGCTCATGCTTCCCAGGAGCTGCCCAAGCCCTATCCTCCCTTGAGCTGGAGCTATCTGGCGGACTTGCCAGAGTGCCCAAGTGCCTCTGAGCTGATAGACCTTGTGGGCAAGAATCCTTGCTGTCCCTGTGTAGGACACCAGTGGGTGTTCCAAAGCACTGCAAGCCCTTGCAAGCCCTTGCAAGCCCTCGACATCCTATCTCTTACGGCTCCTGAGCGTTGCTCTGTAGGAGATGAGGATGGTGAGCTGTGCAGTGCTCCTCAAGAAGGAATTGCCTTGGTCTTGCCACTGCTATCCAGTTGAAAAGGATTTGCATCCATGAGCCGAGCTTGGAAGGTGGCCCTGCCAGCAGATTGTCTTGCAGCGGAGAACCTCCAGCAGCCTCATGCAAGGTTTTCTTCCCTCAGCCCCTGGCCTGTGATTCCAGCAGCTCCTCAAGTGCTTCCTGTCAGATGTGCTGGGGCTGCCCCCGGGCCAGCTCTGGCAGTGGACACGGGAGGCTGCTCCTCTGGATCCTGCGTGGGGCCTGGTGACCACTGCGTTGCCGGGTGCTGGCATTGTGACATGGGGGTGACACAGCCGCATATGTGCAGCCCTTTGGAGGAAGCCTTTGGGGTGCTGGCTCCAAATCAGTCCCTGTAGCTACAAAATAGGGGAGTAAGCAACCTAATAGAGTCCCTTTTTTGCAAAAAGACAGTGTGGATTTGTTGCCAGTGCAGCCTTCCTTCCAGTAGCAATACTGCCTGTAGTATCATGTATGGAGGCCTCAGGGCTCGCTCAGGGCTTGTCACGCAGAACTGCAGGCCTGACAGAGCAGAACTGCTCTCCTCTCCTGTCCTGTTCTGTCCTGTCCTCTCCTCTCCTCTCCTCTCCTCTCCTCTCCTCTCCTCTCCTCTCCTCTCCTCTCCTCTCCTCTCCTCTTCTCTTCTCTCCTGTCTGCCAGTCCAATATCTAAGAGACTGTTTGCCTGAAAGGACAGAGGGTTTTCAGTTCCAAAATCAATGTCAAGGACACATAACACAATGAATTTTATTTTATTTTGTTGTTAATTTATTAATTTTCTTGATTTTATGTTAATTATGTTATGTTATTTCATGTCATTTTTTTTCCCTTTGTGACTCTGTTTCAGAAGCCAGGCTCACAAGCATTAGCTCAAGCCCAAGTGTAGCCAGGAGTAGGCTGAGGCATTCTTCAGTTTAGCAGGAGAAAAGATCCCTTGCAGGCTGGCAAGGGCAAGTCCCAGAGCTGCAGAGAGCAGCAGCAGGAATAGAGGCCAAGCTGTCCGCAGTTCCTGCAGAGGGAGAACCTTGACAAGGAGTTGTGGGACTGACCATGCACAAAAAAGGAAGAAGAAGAAGAAGAAGAGGAAGAAGAGGAAGAAGAGGTGAGTGGTACCGTGGCATCTCTTCCAAAGCGTGACATGTAGCGATGACGAGCAGACTTTTTGCCTTCCACAACTTGTTTGGCTGCTGTGCTTCTTGGGCAGGGATGCATGAGAAGCGCTCTGGTCCCTGCCAGGCGCTTGTGTTAGCTGCAGGGAGAGCTGAGAAGTGGCAGCTGCGGCTGCCAGCATGGTGGAGCATGAGCAGCCGGCTCCCAGGCCAAATGGCCCAAAGAAATGGTGGCAAGGGGCCGTGCTGAGAACTGCAGAGGAAGGCAAAAAACCGCCGGGGACCAGTGCCAATGTGCCCCAGGGGAAAAAGTTCCTTGCTGAGCCCAGTGCTGGCCATGGGCTGTTCCCTGAGCATGTGAGCCAGACCTGGCTCCTTGTCCCACAGGCTGCTCATGCTTCCCAGGAGCTGCCCAAGCCCTATCCTCCCTTGAGCTGGAGCTATCTGGCGGACTTGCCAGAGTGCCCAAGTGCCTCTGAGCTGATAGACCTTGTGGGCAAGAATCCTTGCTGTCCCTGTGTAGGACACCAGTGGGTGTTCCAAAGCACTGCAAGCCCTTGCAAGCCCTTGCAAGCCCTCGACATCCTATCTCTTACGGCTCCTGAGCGTTGCTCTGTAGGAGATGAGGATGGTGAGCTGTGCAGTGCTCCTCAAGAAGGAATTGCCTTGGTCTTGCCACTGCTATCCAGTTGAAAAGGATTTGCATCCATGAGCCGAGCTTGGAAGGTGGCCCTGCCAGCAGATTGTCTTGCAGCGGAGAACCTCCAGCAGCCTCATGCAAGGTTTTCTTCCCTCAGCCCCTGGCCTGTGATTCCAGCAGCTCCTCAAGTGCTTCCTGTCAGATGTGCTGGGGCTGCCCCCGGGCCAGCTCTGGCAGTGGACACGGGAGGCTGCTCCTCTGGATCCTGCGTGGGGCCTGGCGACCACTGCGTTGCCGGGTGCTGGCATTGTGACATGGGGGTGACACAGCCGCATATGTGCAGCCCTTTGGAGGAAGCCTTTGGGGTGCTGGCTCCAAATCAGTCCCTGTACCTACAAAATAGGGGAGTAAGCAACCTAATAGAGTCCCTTTTTTGCAAAAAGACAGTGTGCATTTGTTGCCAGTGCAGCCTTCCTTCCAGTAGCAATACTGCCTGTAGTATCATGTATGGAGGCCTCAGGGCTCGCTCAGGGCTTGTCACGCAGAACTGCAGGCCTGACAGAGCAGAACTGCTCTCCTCTCCTGTCCTGTTCTGTCCTGTCCTGTCCTGTCCTCTCCTCTCCTCTCCTCTCCTCTCCTCTCCTCTCCTCTCCTCTCCTCTCCTCTCCTCTTCTCTTCTCTCCTGTCCGCCAGTCCAATATCTAAGAGACTGTTTGCCTGAAAGGACAGAGGGTTTTCAGTTCCAAAATCAATGTCAAGGACACATAACACAATGAATTTTATTTTATTTTGTTGTTAATTTATTAATTTTCTTGATTTTATGTTAATTCATGTTATGTTATTTCATGTCATTTTTTTTCCCTTTGTGACTCTGTTTCAGAAGCCAGGCTCACAAGCATTAGCTCAAGCCCAAGTGTAGCCAGGAGTAGGCTGAGGCATTCTTCAGTTTAGCATGAGAAAAGATCCCTTGCAGGCTGGCAAAGGCAAGTCCCAGAGCTGCAGAGAGCAGCAGCAGGAATAGAGGCCAAGCTGTCCGCGGTTCCTGCAGAGGGAGAACCTTGACAAGGAGTTGTGGGACTGACCATGCACAAAAAAGGAAGAAGAAGAAGAAGAAGAGGAAGAAGAGGAAGAAGAGGTGAGTGGTACCGTGGCATCTCTTCCAAAGCGTGACATGTAGCGATGACGAGCAGACTTTTTGCCTTCCACATCTTGTTTGGCTGCTGTGCTTCTTGGGCAGGGATGTATGAGAAGCGCTCTGGTCCCTGCCAGGCGCTTGTGTTAGCTGCAGGGAGAGCTGAGAAGTGGCAGCTGCGGCTGCCAGCATGGTGGAGCATGAGCAGCCGGCTCCCAGGCCAAATGGCCCAAAAGAAATGGTGGCAAGGGGCCGTGCTGAGAACTGCAGAGGAAGGCAAAAAACCGCCGGGGACCAGTGCCAATGTGCCCCAGGGGAAAAAGTTCCTTGCTGAGCCCAGTGCTGGCCATGGGCTGTTCCCTGAGCATGTGAGCCAGACCTGGCTCCTTGTCCCACAGGCTGCTCATGCTTCCCAGGAGCTGCCCAAGCCCTATCCTCCCTTGAGCTGGAGCTATCTGGCGGACTTGCCAGAGTGCCCAAGTGCCTCTGAGCTGATAGACCTTGTGGGCAAGAATCCTTGCTGTCCCTGTGTAGGACACCAGTAGGTGTTCCAAAGCACTGCAAGCCCTTGCAAGCCCTTGCAAGCCCTCGACATCCTATCTCTTACGGCTCCTGAGCGTTGCTCTGTAGGAGATGAGGATGGTGAGCTGTGCAGTGCTCCTCAAGAAGGAATTGCCTTGGTCTTGCCACTGCTATCCAGTTGAAAAGGATTTGCATCCATGAGCCGAGCTTGGAAGGTGGCCCTGCCAGCAGATTGTCTTGCAGCGGAGAACCTCCAGCAGCCTCATGCAAGGTTTTCTTCCCTCAGCCCCTGGCCTGTGATTCCAGCAGCTCCTCAAGTGCTTCCTGTCAGATGTGCTGGGGCTGCCCCCGGGCCAGCTCTGGCAGTGGACACGGGAGGCTGCTCCTCTGGATCCTGCGTGGGGCCTGGTGACCACTGCGTTGCCGGGTGCTGGCATTGTGACATGGGGGTGACACAGCCGCATATGTGCAGCCCTTTGGAGGAAGCCTTTGGGGTGCTGGATCCAAATCAGTCCCTGTACCTACAAAATAGGGGAGTAAGCAACCTAATAGAGTCCCTTTTGTGCAAAAAGACAGTGTGGATTTGTTGCCAGTGCAACCTTACTTCCAGTAGCAATACTGCCTGTAGTATCATGTATGGAGGCCTCAGGGCTCGCTCAGGGCTTGTCACGCAGAACTGCAGGCCTGACAGAGCAGAACTGCTCTCCTCTCCTCTCCTCTCCTCTCCTCTCCTCTCCTCTCCTCTCCTCTCCTCTCCTCTCCTCTCCTCTCCTCTTCTCTTCTCTCCTGTCCGCCAGTCCAATATCTAAGAGACTGTTTGCCTGAAAGGACAGAGGGTTTTCAGTTCCAAAATCAATGTCAAGGACACATAACACAATGAATTTTATTTTATTTTGTTGTTAATTTATTAATTTTCTTGATTTTATGTTAATTCATGTTATGTTATTTCATGTCATTTTTTTTCCCTTTGTGACTCTGTTTCAGAACCCAGGCTCACAAGCATTAGCTCAAGCCCAAGTGTAGCCAGGAGTAGGCTGAGGCATTCTTCAGTTTAGCATGAGAAAAGATCCCTTGCAGGCTGGCAAAGGCAAGTCCCAGAGCTGCAGAGAGCAGCAGCAGGGACAGAGGCCAAGCTGTCCGCGGTTCCTGCAGAGGGAGAACCTTGACAAGGAGTTGTGGGACTGACCATGCACAAAAGAGGAAGAAGAAGAAGAAGAAGATGAAGAAGAGGAAGAAGAGGTGAGTGGTACCGTGGCATCTCTTCCAAAGCGTGACATGTAGCTATGACGAGCAGACTTTTTGCCTTCCACAACTTGTTTGGCTGCTGTGCTTCTTGGGCAGGGATGCATGAGAAGCGCTCTGGTCCCTGCCAGGCGCTTGTGTTAGCTGCAGGGAGAGCTGAGAAGTGGCAGCTGCGGCTGCCAGCATGGTGGAGCATGAGCAGCCGGCTCCCAGGCCAAATGGCCCAAAGAAATGGTGGCAAGGGGCCGTGCTGAGAACTGCAGAGGAAGGCAAAAAACCGCCGGGGACCAGTGCCAATGTGCCCCAGGGGAAAAAGTTCCTTGCTGAGCCCAGTGCTGGCCATGGGCTGTTCCCTGAGCATGTGAGCCAGACCTGGCTCCTTGTCCCACAGGCTGCTCATGCTTCCCAGGAGCTGCCCAAGCCCTATCCTCCCTTGAGCTGGAGCTATCTGGCGGACTTGCCAGAGTGCCCAAGTGCCTCTGAGCTGATAGACCTTGTGGGCAAGAATCCTTGCTGTCCCTGTGTAGGACACCAGTGGGTGTTCCAAAGCACTGCAAGCCCTTGCAAGGCCTTGCAAGCCCTCGACATCCTATCTCTTACGGCTCCTGAGCGTTGCTCTGTAGGAGATGAGGATGGTGAGCTGTGCAGTGCTCCTCAAGAAGGAATTGCCTTGGTCTTGCCACTGCTATCCAGTTGAAAAGGATTTGCATCCATGAGCCGAGCTTGGAAGGTGGCCCTGCCAGCAGATTGTCTTGCAGCGGAGAACCTCCAGCAGCCTCATGCAAGGTTTTCTTCCCTCAGCCCCTGGCCTGTGATTCCAGCAGCTCCTCAAGTGCTTCCTGTCAGATGTGCTGGGGCTGCCCCCGGGCCAGCTCTGGCAGTGGACACGGGAGGCTGCTCCTCTGGATCCTGCGTGGGGCCTGGTGACCACTGCGTTGCCGGGTGCTGGCATTGTGACATGGGGGTGACACAGCCGCATATGTGCAGCCCTTTGGAGGAAGCCTTTGGGGTGCTGGCTCCAAATCAGTCCCTGTACCTACAAAATAGGGGAGTAAGCAACCTAATAGAGTCCCTTTTGTGCAAAAAGACAGTGTGGATTTGTTGCCAGTGCAGCCTTCCTTCCAGTAGCAATACTGCCTGTAGTATCATGTATGGAGGCCTCAGGGCTCGCTCAGGGCTTGTCACGCAGAACTGCAGGCCTGACAGAGCAGAACTGCTCTCCTCTCCTCTCCTCTCCTCTCCTCTCCTCTCCTCTCCTCTCCTCTCCTCTCCTCTCCTCTCCTCTTCTCTCCTGTCCGCCAGTCCAATATCTAAGAGACTGTTTGCCTGAAAGGACAGAGGGTTTTTAGTTCCAAAATCAATGTCAAGGACATAACACAATGAATTTTATTTTATTTTGTTGTTAATTTATTAATTTTCTTGATTTTATGTTAATTCATGTTATGTTATTTCATGTCATTTTTTTTCCCTTTGTGACTCTGTTTCAGAACCCAGGCTCACAAGCATTAGCTCAAGCCCAAGTGTAGCCAGGAGTAGGCTGAGGCATTCTTCAGTTTAGCATGAGAAAAGATCCCTTGCAGGCTGGCAAAGGCAAGTCCCAGAGCTGCAGAGAGCAGCAGCAGGAATAGAGGCCAAGCTGTCCGCGGTTCCTGCAGAGGGAGAACCTTGACAAGGAGTTGTGGGACTGACCATGCACAAAAGAGGAAGAAGAAGAAGAAGAAGAGGAAGAAGAGGAAGAAGAGGTGAGTGGTACCGTGGCATCTCTTCCAAAGCGTGACATGTAGCGATGATGAGCAGACTTTTTGCCTTCCACAACTTGTTTGGCTGCTGTGCTTCTTGGGCAGGGATGCATGAGAAGCGCTCTGGTCCCTGCCAGGCGCTTGTGTTAGCTGCAGGGAGAGCTGAGAAGTGGCAGCTGCGGCTGCCAGCGTGGTGGAGCATGAGCAGCCGGCTCCCAGGCCAAATGGCCCAAAGAAATGGTGGCAAGGGGCCGTGCTGAGAACTGCAGAGGAAGGCGAAAAACCGCCGGGGACCAGTGCCAATGTGCCCCAGGGGAAAAAGTTCCTTGCTGAGCCCAGTGCTGGCCATGGGCTGTTCCCTGAGCATGTGAGCCAGACCTGGCTCCTTGTCCCACAGGCTGCTCATGCTTCCCAGGAGCTGCCCAAGCCCTATCCTCCCTTGAGCTGGAGCTATCTGGCGGACTTGCCAGAGTGCCCAAGTGCCTCTGAGCTGATAGACCTTGTGGGCAAGAATCCTTGCTGTCCCTGTGTAGGACACCAGTGGGTTTTCCAAAGCACTGCAAGCCCTTGCAAGCCCTTGCAAGCCCTCGACATCCTATCTCTTACGGCTCCTGAGCGTTGCTCTGTAGGAGATGAGGATGGTGAGCTGTGCAGTGCTCCTCAAGAAGGAATTGCCTTGGTCTTGCCACTGCTATCCAGTTGAAAAGGATTTGCATCCATGAGCCGAGCTTGGAAGGTGGCCCTGCCAGCAGATTGTCTTGCAGCGGAGAACCTCCAGCAGCCTCATGCAAGGTTTTCTTCCCTCAGCCCCTGGCCTGTGATTCCAGCAGCTCCTCAAGTGCTTCCTGTCAGATGTGCTGGGGCTGCCCCCGGGCCAGCTCTGGCAGTGGACACGGGAGGCTGCTCCTCTGGATCCTGCGTGGGGCCTGGTGACCACTGCGTTGCCGGGTGCTGGCATTGTGACATGGGGGTGACACAGCCACATATGTGCAGCCCTTTGGAGGAAGCCTTTGGGGTGCTGGCTCCAAATCAGTCCCTGTAGCTACAAAATAGGGGAGTAAGCAACCTAATAGAGTCCCTTTTTTGCAAAAAGACGGTGTGGATTTGTTGCCAGTGCAGCCTTCCTTCCAGTAGCAATACTGCCTGTAGTATCATGTATGGAGGCCTCAGGGCTCGCTCAGGGCTTGTCACGCAGAACTGCAGGCCTGACAGAGCAGAACTGCTCTCCTCTCCTCTCCTCTCCTCTCCTCTCCTCTCCTCTCCTGTCCTCTCCTCTCCTCTCCTCTCCTCTCCTCTTCTCTCCTGTCCGCCAGTCCAATATCTAAGAGACTGTTTGCCTGAAAGGACAGAGGGTTTTCAGTTCCAAAATCAATGTCAAGGACACATAACACAATGAATTTTATTTTATTTTGTTGTTAATTTATTAATTTTCTTGATTTTATGTTAATTCATGTTATGTTATTTCATGTCATTTTTTTTCCCTTTGTGACTCTGTTTCAGAACCCAGGCTCACAAGCATTAGCTCAAGCCCAAGTGTAGCCAGGAGTAGGCTGAGGCATTCTTCAGTTTAGCATGAGAAAAGATCCCTTGCAGGCTGGCAAAGGCAAGTCCCAGAGCTGCAGAGAGCAGCAGCAGGAATAGAGGCCAAGCTGTCCGCGGTTCCTGCAGAGGGAGAACCTTGACAAGGAGTTGTGGGACTGACCATGCACAAAAGAGGAAGAAGAAGAAGAAGAAGAGGAAGAAGAGGAAGAAGAGGTGAGTGGTACCGTGGCATCTCTTCCAAAGCGTGACATGTAGCGATGATGAGCAGACTTTTTGCCTTCCACAACTTGTTTGGCTGCTGTGCTTCTTGGGCAGGGATGCATGAGAAGCGCTCTGGTCCCTGCCAGGCGCTTGTGTTAGCTGCAGGGAGAGCTGAGAAGTGGCAGCTGCGGCTGCCAGCATGGTGGAGCATGAGCAGCCGGCTCCCAGGCCAAATGGCCCAAAGAAATGGTGGCAAGGGGCCGTGCTGAGAACTGCAGAGGAAGGCAAAAAACCGCCGGGGACCAGTGCCAATGTGCCCCAGGGGAAAAAGTTCCTTGCTGAGCCCAGTGCTGGCCATGGGCTGTTCCCTGAGCATGTGAGCCAGACCTGGCTCCTTGTCCCACAGGCTGCTCATGCTTCCCAG